>NW_027526407.1:93700887-94900887 GCF_048455015.1 Haemaphysalis longicornis
AAAAGAAGGATGAAGGTATCCGCCTATGCGTAGATCTTCGGCAAGTAAACAAACCTGTCGTAGCAGCTAGCTTTCCCCTCCCTCACATGTAGGTCTCCGCCTACATGTGAGGGCCCTACCCCAGAGCTAACCACGAGGACTTCTGCGGCTGCTCCTTCGGTTGCGCAGGCGTCCAGGTCTCCTTCCGCTGCGCAAGGGTCCAGGTCTCCTTCCGCTGCGCAGTCGCCCAAGTCTACCGGAGCAGTCACGCAACGCAGAGTGCAACCAACAAGGAGGAGACGACCCCCAGAGCGCTATGGCTACAATGTGTAATGCGCGAAGTTCTGCTGCAGCGACGGGAACTCACGCATGTCCGGAGTGCTGCATTTCTTTTGAAAATGACGCGATCTTGTATTAGTATATAGCTATGTTCGTTGTAAAGTTTGTATTTTCGTATATTATTTTTCGAATAAGTACTAACGTACTAACCTATTACGTTACTAATCCATGTAGCTCTTTTTAGGAAGGGAATGAGTTTTATATTTCTTTATTCGGTTTCGGTTCCGCGATTACTGCTGCTAGAGGCGCCAGTCTTGTTTAGCTATATAAGCATGCGCAAAATGGAATAAAGGGTCTTTTGTTCCGATGTGTGCTGCAGTTGTCCGAACCGTCAATATATGATGGTGGTTAGGACGTAGCATCGTGGGCAAACGATGAGTGTCGCTCTGGGAACTGCTTCTTTGATTCCCTAAATGCGCTCCCAGTGGTGCTCTTGTAGGCAATCGGTGCCTTTGGTGCCTTGAGGTCTGTTATTAGCTTGTGGGGGTGCTGCAGTATATCGCGGCAACGAGAGATGAAGCGGCGGAATTTGTTCCGGAGGCTGGAATTTCTCGAGGTCACTAGGTGGTAGATAGTGGAGGACAATCACAATAGGCCTTAACACAGATGCGAAGTGGGTCCATTCCAGGAGCGTTGACGAAGAAATCCAACCCAGCAACGCAAACACCCTGTTTGGGAGAAACTCATTGCGAAAGCCGAAACTAGCTTATGCGGATCACGGTGAAGCACAACGCATACATCCCTCCTTTCTGTAAATGAGAATGATTTGATTTGATTGATTGATTGTAGGGTTTAACGCGCCGACGCAACGCAGGCGATGAGGCGCGCCGTAGTGGAGGGCTCCGGATTAATTTTGACCACCTGGGGATCTTTATCGTGCGCCTAAATCTCGTACACACGGGCGTTTTTGCTTTTCGCCTCCATCAGAAAAGCGGCCGCTGCGGCCGGGAATCGAACCCACGACCTGTAAATGAGAATGGAAGAGGGGCTTAAAAATCTTAGTGGCATCAGCAGGGCGGTCTCTGGAAAGTGCCCGGGGAGATTCTTATCCTTTTTTTAAACGTAGGGGACTTTGGGCAGCGCCCGAAGGAGTTGTAATGTTCGCCAACCCGGAAAACCGTCTTCTTTTATAAATAAGCTCTTACTTCCCAGCAGTACAAAGCCGCCAAAGTGTGACTATTGGGTACTGAAACCACATCTGAGCGTTCGATTTTTGTCATAATTTCCTCCAAATTCCCAAAACTTGCTGTTTACACCAGCGATCACGGCTTCAACAACGTGTTACCGCTCCGTACACAACGATCTTTTTTTTTAAACTTTTCTAAGGTTACTGTGAGTTTCTGCTTAGACACGTTTTGTAGAAAATACACTGTGGGTTTAACATTTTGCCGCATTATTATTTCTCACACCGTAGCCTTCCGCATCCTCCAAACAAGCCCTGCCGGTGCTGATCTCGGAATAGTGCCTTTTTTGCGGTGACAGACAAAGGCAGCATGCTGCCTGGCGAAACGACACAGGCAGCTTTTATTTGTAGCGTGCATTTGTACTGCGCCCACTACAATCGTAGCCCATAACAATATCGTCAAGAGCAAGGGTTTTGTTTTCATCGAGATTGTTCGACTCACCGATAGAATACCGGAGCAGCAGTGCGCCTTGCGTGCGCGCGTGATTGCAATCTCTGAGCTCGCCCAGAATCGTCTGCCCCTAACGCGTTCCCCATGTCCCGACTGTAGCTCGCAAAGTTTCCGTCGTAGACGCCTTCCCGAATTTCAAGCGACGTTCCGTCAGACTTCGCCCATTCCTGGAGCTAAAGCTGCTTGACCAGCAATTCTCCCGCCCTCCTGTGCTAAAGCGGATAAAGCGCGCTCCCGTCGTCTTGGGGCAAGCTAGCCAAACTGCGTTTGTTTCGCATTCTCGATCATTTTTTTCGGGTTTCGCGAACTGCAAGCCTCCTTTTGTAAGCATTGCGAGTAGATAAACTATTTTCGAGAAGCTTTCCAAGAACCGCCTCTGGTATGCCTGGAAACGGTGATTAGGCTTCAGATACTTACTGTCTGTAGGTATCGAAATTTCGAATACTGCTGCTGTTTTTTGTTCACGTGGATTGAATCCGGCACATAATGCTCAAGCAATCCATGAGCTCACTGGAGGCGAGGGGACTGCCTCGGGGTAGGACTGTAACCTCACCCTGCCGTCCTTGTTATAATACACGTCTCATATTTTCATAAAGTATTTCAAGCGTCTCACCGCCTTTTTTATCTTGTACTGGTGCACGCGCAATTCCAGTGGTCAAACAGCCGCCGCCTTGAACTAAGACACCCCAAATCTGTACACCCAGTACACGAACCGCTGCATGTTCGGCTTCAATTATAACTGTAGCACGTAAACTCTAAGTCACAATCAGCAACATGAATCTACAGGAGTAAAATGACTTTATTGGTATCAATCCGGCATGTAAGGGTGGATCAGGCCGCGCAGGGCTTCACCAACCCCCTATCTCACTAGACCGCAGCGTGGACCGGTCCGGCGCTAGCTACTAGGAGTTACCTCCGTTCGCTTTTACCGGGCCAGGGCCGCGTCGAGCCGCTGGATGGCTTGGAGTTGCGCCTGATGGTCAGGCGAACAGATGTAGTGTTCCATGTCCGGTGGCAGAGAGTCCCGCACGGTTCCCCCCGCACACGCGTCACACCCCCACAGCACGTGGGCTAAGGTTGCCAGTTCTCGCGCACACACACTGCACGTAGCACTTTCAAACAGTCTGGGACACACGTGCCAGGCTAGGGCCGGCGTGAGTACTGTTCCAGTCTGTAGCTGTCGTAAGAGGACCCCCTCACGTCGCCCTAGTCTCGGGTGAGGCCCAGGCAACGCTCGGCGGCCCTCTCGGTACCAAGCGAGGATTCCTCCGTAGTCCAGTAGCGGGTCCAGGTCCAGGAAGTCAGCCTCGTCCGCTTCCGAGGGGCGGGGGGGCGCCGCACGGTACGCGAGCTCACGCGCGACGACGTCCGCCTCCTCGTTGCGGTTGGCCGCTCCCCCTTGGATGACTCCGACGTGGGCCGGGAACCATCGTAGATGGGTCGTGGTTGACTTGGTCCTCGGCAGCAGGCTCGCCGCGGGCGTCCCGATGCTCCCGCGGCCAAAGTTGGCGATGGCCATGCGGGAGTCGCTCAGGATCGTGGTCGCCTCCGGTGTGCCGCTCAGCGCCAGGGCGATGGCGGCTTCCTCCGCTTGCTCCGCAGACGTCGCTCGGACGCTGCAGGCGTTGAGTACTTTCCCGTCCGTGGCCCGGACAACCGCTGCCACTTACGTCTTCGGCTTGTGTTGGTGTTTGGCTGCGTCCACGTACACCGCCGTTGCGTCATCGCCGTATGTTTCTGCCTGCGCTCTCGCCCTGGCAACCCTTCGCTCCTTGTTGCGGTCCGGGTGCACGTTGCGCGGGAGCGGCAGGACCACCAGGCGCCTTGCTACTTCCTTGCTCACTTCCTCCCGCTTCGGGGCTTCCTCCCAATAGGATTCGGCCCTTGGCGGGCGCAGGCCGACCCTCTGTAGGATCGCTCTTCCGGCTTTGGTTGTTGCGAGGCGAGTCAGCTGCGTCGTGCGCTGGGCCTCCCTCACCTCCTCCAGGGTATTATGGACTCCTAGTCGAGCCAGGGCGTCGTTACTCGTACTGGCGAGGAGGCCCAGCGCCGTCTTGTGGGCCTTCCTTATTGCAGCGTTGATTTTCTCCCGCTCGTGCCGCAGCCCTCCATGGAACGCGCCGACGTACCAGACGTGGCTCGTCACGAACGACTGCAGCAGTCGCAGGAGATTCGTCTCTCGCATCCCGTGTCGTTTGGTGGAGATCTGCTTGACCAGGCGGGTCGCCACTCCCACCTTCGTTAGCAGCCGGCTCAGAGCGGTGTGGTTGCCGTTTCCCGCGTCGACGTGCATGCCAAGTACTCTGATTTCTCGGACGTGCGGGATGGTGGTGCCGTCTTCGGTCCGCAGCGTGATGTTAGCCGCCTCCTTCTCCGCCGACTTGCGCCAGTGGCCAGGAGGTGGCAATACCAGTAGCTCCGACTTCTGCGGAGAGCATCGGAGGCCTGTCCCCCGCAGGCAGTCTTCTATCTGCCAGATTGCCTCTTGAAGTGACTCCTCTATGTGGCCGGTCGTGCCTCCCGTCATCCACAATGTGATGTCATCTGCATATATTGTGTGCTGGACCTGCGGCAATCGGGCAAGGTGCTCGGCCACTGGTATCATGACTATATTGAAAAAAAAGGGGGAGATGACAGCCCCTTGCGGTGTGCGGTTCGCTCCTCCAGCTGCAGGTGACCGACGTGGAGGCACGCCGTCCGATTCGAGAGAAAGGCCCGGATGTAATCGTACGTTCGCCGTCCCAGCCCGAACCTCTCGACCTGTGCCAGGATTGCGGAGTGCAGCACGTTATCAAAGGCACTCTTGAGGTCGAGGCCTAGGATTGCCCTGCAGTCGGTCTTGCTGGGGGACTCGAGCAGGTCGTGCTGGATCAGTAGCATTGCGTCCTGCGTGCTCAGCCGGGCCCGAAAGCCCAGCATCGCTGCAGGGTACGCGTCGTGCTCTTCCATGTAACTCTGCCAACGGTTGTTTAGCACGTGCTCCAGCACCTTGCCCGCGCACGACGTCAGGGAGATCGGGCGGAGAGTCTCAATGCTGGGCGGCTTGTTGGGTTTAGGGATCAATATTGTTCGGGCGGTCCGCCACTGCTTGGGGAGCGTGCCGGAGCACCAACAGTCGTTGTAGAAATTCGTAAGGGCCGTAATGGCCATGTCGCCAAGGTTACGCAGGGCCTTATTGTGGATCAGGTCCGGGCCGGCTGCCGACTTGCAGTTCAGCTCTTGCACCGCTCGGCGGACCTCCCATTCTTCTGTATCCGCGTCGAGCGCGGGGTTGTCTGGGCCTTCGTAGTCCGGGTGTCGGACTTGTGCGGTGGCCGGGAGATATTGATCGTTGAGGCGTTTGCCCACCTCGTCCTCGCCGTGTTCTTTGATTGCCGCGTGCAGGATCTGCGCCAGTCGGTGTTGCTGGAACGATTTGCTCTGCGTCTCGTCACGTAAGTGGCGGAGCAGCTTCCACGTACGGCTGGCGTTCAGCTGCCCGTCGGCTTCGTTGCAGATGGCATGCCACTGCTGCGCGCAGAGCTGCCTGCTGTATTTTTCGATTTCGCGGCCGAGGTGGGCGATGCGCTTGCGCAGTGTTCTGCTGTGCCGCATGCGCTTCCATCGGCGTTTCAGTGATTGTCGTGCCTCGATCAGGTGGGCCAGTCGAAGGTCCATACTGGGGATCGATTCATCCGTCTCCACTTCCGTGCTCACACGCGCCGCCGCGTCTACCAGGCTGCGCGTCCACTTTTCGAGGTCCTCAATGGTGGGCGCAATCTCCTGCCGGCGGAAGGTGTTCCAATCCATCAACTTGTGCTAGCGAGTCGGGGCCTGCTTGCTACGGACCCGCAGCGGCAATTCCACTTGTATGATGTAATGGTCACTTTCCAAGTTGAGCCCCGTGTTGCGCCAGCTCACCGGTCTGTCGTCCGGGAGGTGCACGAAGGCGAGGTCGGGGGTGGTGTCCCTGGTTGCTGAAGTGCCAATTCGTGACGGCTGCTGCGGGTCCGAGAGCAGCTCGAACTCGGCCTCTTCAGCCTCGTCCAGCAGGCTCCGTCCTTTGGCAGTCGTGCGGGGGTAGCCCAGTTCCCTGTGGGACGAGTTGAAGTCGCCCGCCACGATGATCGGCATGTCGACGGCTTTTCGCCTGGCTTTCTGAAACAGCATCCGGAACCGCTGGCTGCGGTGCTGCGGGTTGCTGTAGGCGTTCACCAGACAAACGGACTCTTGCGTCTTCTTTCCGACCACGACTTCGGTCGCGCACAACTCCAGGGCCGTGTCGCCATCGAGGAAGCGGTCGAGCTTGATGAGGGTGATGCCCTTGCGTACAAAGGTGCAGACTCCCTGCGCCGCGCCCGTGTTGCTGGTGCGCGCGCTGGGGGGTGATGCGTGAACGTGGTAACCCGGGAGTTTGGAGTCTCTTCCATATGTGTCTCTTGAATCATCATCACGTCAGGAGGCGCGGCCATGGATTGTACTTGTTGTTGTAGTAGGGCCTTGCGGCACCGGAGGCCGTTGGCGTTCCAGTGCCACACTCTGAGCTTGGCGTTGTTGGCGGCCTTATCCATGGCTGGGTGAGGCTCCGGGCGACGTGCAGTTGCCGTGGCCGAGTTTCCCCAGCTCCTCCTTCAGTAGTTGGACCATGAAATGTTTCATTTCCTCGAAGCCGGTGTTGATGCGGGCCTCCTCTCGGGCTTCGAACTTGGCAAAGTCTGCCTTCACGTCGTTTTTAAAATTCTTCATGGCTGACGCCACGTTGTCGACCTTCTGTGAGATCTCATTTATGTGCTTGTTTTGCCTGTTTAGGCGCTCGTTGATTTGTTTGAACCGGGCCCCACAGTTAAGGCCGCCTTGGGTATCCGTGTTCCGAGAGTGAAGTGTCGAGATCGATGAGATGGATTCGGTCTCGTCGTCCCCGGTGTTCATGTTCAGGTCTTCGTCCTCGTCCGACTCGTTCACCGAACTACGGCGGGCCTTCTTCTGGCAGGGGGTCTTGCCTTGCTCCAATGATTGCGGCGGCGGTGATGGCGGTGGCATGACCGGCGTCCCCAGCGGGGTGAACGATGCCGTCTGCTGCGCCGTTCCCACACTCCATGGCGTGCCTGACTTGTTTCCGTGCTGTTGCGATGTGAATCTTGCAATCAGCTCCTTCTGCTGTTTCATAGTTTCCTGTTGTTGCTTCACCGTCTCCTGCAACAGCCTAATCATGCTCTCGAGCTGCATCATCTTGGATGCAAGCGGGTCGTTCTGCGGCTTTCTCGCGGGCGTGCGCGAGCGCTGGCGCGCCTTCGCGCCTTTTCCGCCCTTGGCTCCGCCTCTGGCGATATCTGTCCACAACTTCCGGCCGTCACGTGAGGGACTGCGCCGCCTATCGCGACTCTCCGAGCGTCCGCGGCTTGGGGACCGCCCTCGGCTCTCGCTGCGGCTCTTGCGCCGCCCCCCTTGTTTGCTCGGGGAGAGTTCGGGGAATTCGTCTTTTCTAGAAAATCTGACCTTGCTCTGGCCAGGCTTTCCCGCCTTTTTCGCCGCCATCTTGCGCTCGTGTTCGCGCTTCCGCAGCAAGAATGGCGTCTTGAACTTGTTCGCACAGTTTCCCGTGCCGTGGGATGCGAGCCTCCGCACAGTTTGCAGCGGGGTTTGCACTCCTGTTCGTGATTTTCGCCGGGGTTTGCCTTCCCGCAGGCGAAGCAAACCACCACATTCGGTCGGGGGCACACGTCTCTCCGGTGGCCCACCTGCCCGCACGTTCTGCACACTTCTTTGTGTTGGCGGTATAGCCGACACCTTATTAGCGCGCCTAAGTATTTAACGTAGGACGGGACTTTGTCCCCCTTAAAGAGCACGATCACTGCGTGCGAGTTTCCGATCCGGTGCGCTTCGAGCGCCGTACCGTTGTAGATATTTACAACTTTCGCTCGGATCATTTAGGGCGTTTCGCTGAGCGGGATGCCTCCGATTACGCCCTTCACCGTATTTTCGGGTGCCGCCGCGTAAGCGCACACTTCGTATGCCTGATTTCCAATCATGAGTGCATGGATGGCCGTGTAGCGGCTGACTCTCTCGCCGTCCGACGTGCTGATCACGATAATGTTTTGAGCAACGTTTGGACAGATCGTGTCCCTCTGTATGTCTTCGAGACTTATTCTCGCCGCACCCGCAATCGCCTGCACGAGCTCCGGCATCATAATCTTGCCCACCAGCAGCCCCCCCCCGGGGCCTGACTATCACCTGGCATTCGCCACGTTGCACGTGAGGCATGCGTGCCGTCTTCGCGAAGTTCGCGTTGACTCTCTTGATAATCTGGGCCGGGTTGGCTGGGCTGCCTTCTTACCGGGCTGGGGTGCCGAAACTTGCTGCGGAGTCTCGGCGTTGTTCGGAGTGGCCTTCTTGCCTTGCTGAGTGGCGACCACCCAACCGGCGATGTTCTCCGGGGTCTCGTCGATCGATGTTCCCGGGACGGCAACCACCGTGCGTCCCGAGCTGCGGTCCAAAATGGGCTGCTGGTCCCGCGCCGGACTCGTATCCATTGCTGAGTGACCCGACGCCGACATTTCGCACGAAGCGGGGCCGCCGGCGCGGTCCGATGCGGCCGAAACCGTCGCTAAGCCTAGCTGGCCGGTTAGGCCTAGCTGGCTCGCCACGTTGTCCGGCGCAAAACAGGCGTAAAATCCGCAAAAATGGGCGGACTCACCAAGATTTGGGCTCTACGTGCTCCGGGTGTCAAGCCGAAACCGCTCGTATCGTTTTGGACGGGCTGGGGTCGAATGGTCCTCCCAAAATTGGCCTCATCGACGGAGCCGATGCGAAGCACGTCCGCTCGCTCCGAACGCGCGCAGCGCCCATGTTCACTCGTAGCGTGGAGGCCGAGGCTCGTTTGGGCCTGCCATCAGAACACGGGTGCCATGGTGCTATGCTCCAACTTCAAGGAATACCACTCTGTGAAAGAAGTGTACTTTTCCAGGCAGGAAATTGAATATTATACTATCCCTTAAAACTCTCCCGCCTATTACTAACCGTGTGAACGCAGCCCACTTTTCAGCGAACTATTCAGCGTCCGACGAACGCTGGACGCAGGCACACGAAGCTTCGGGTCAGAAGCTGGGAAATTACGAAGTTCCTACCGCCCAGGGCATTTGGAAATGAAGAAATATTGTTTCTTTCCTTAAACCCTTTCATTCCGTGGCAAACATTAGTTTCGTAATTAAGGTTTTGTCATCACGGTGCGCAATCGTTCTCTTCCCAGGTACCAAACGCGCGATGCGAGATAAGACGAATGCTTACCCAATTTTCTTGGAACCGGCGGTCTTTTTGTACTTTGTACGCACAGTTACCATCGTGCCTGTGCGCATCTCGAAGACGTCCGAATCCTTGAAGTCCACCTGGAAAACGCAATGCCCCTCCAGTATGTTTTCTAACGAAAACATAATTACCCGTGTAACCTCGCTATAACTTGAAGGGTATATCGAACTAAAATACATTATAAAGCATTCGGAATTTCCAAGGAGGTTGTATAGAACTTCTGGAGTGGAGATGGTGCTCGAAAACTGACGCCGACGGCCGCCATCTTGCCGTGGGTACAAAACTCGTTCCGCGGTAGCAGACGCATTGCATTCGTCGCATAATGTGCTTGTTTTTGCGGTGGGTTACGTTATGTTTTTGCTTCCGTTCTTTTTTTTGTTTTCTTTTGTTTTGTTTTGCAAGTTGATTCTCTCATGCGGCTACCTTACAGCGCACCGAGCTTTTCTTGCGCGCGTTCATTGCGCGGCATGTGGTTTCGGTTATGCTCCCCTCTCCGTGTTTCTAGTTAAGCGCTTCGCAAGTTGCCCGTGCGTGCGCCCTCTGGTAATTATTTACATTCTTGGGCGCTAACAACTAAAATAAACAGTAGACACAATGACATTTTTTTCTGCCCCGTGTGTCGTTCTTCCGAGTTCTCTCTTGCCAAAGAGCAGAACTCGTGTTCGTTCGATCCTCGTTCGCGGATGGATGCTCCAAAGGTGTAGAAAGCAGAAATGGTCTGCTCGTGCGTCGCGTTCGGCTGCGCTAATCGCGCGAAGAAGGCGTCGGGGATCACCTTTCATCTGTAAGTACTGAGGGTATCTGTTTGTTTTGGGTTTTGAGGGCATTACTAGTATTATAACGTTATGAGTGCACATTTGCCCGCCGTTTGTGCGTTATGTAAAGGGAAAATTTACCGTAGCACCTGCCGTCCGCTTACTGAGCACACCGTACGCGCTTGTTTACGCAGATATGCGAATGTTTTCGCTCGTGGTTGTGGTGGTCCTGTAGTCGCTTGGCTGCGCGAAATCACATGTTTGTAAATATGTGGGGCGCAAATTGATTTTCCGCAATAATTTAAATGCAGAGTATTGCTAAGGAAGTTACCGTCAAAAATCAAGGCACTCTTGTTTAATATATTTTCTTTACATCCGGCCATACGTGAATACACTGACGTTTCTCGTTAGCGCTGTTTCATAGAAGTTTTTGATGCACCGCAATGCTATTCCGCGTTCTTCGTCCACATGATTTTCTTATCAATAGCACGCTGCTCACGTCCGAACTTGCGCGGTCAACGAGGTTGTGAATGTGATTGAGTAACCTCCTTCGAGTAGTTTTCTTATCAATAGCACGCTACTATCGTGCCAACGTGCGCGGTTAATGTAGTCGTGCATCCAATTAAGTTTGTTTAATTGTTTGTCTTTATTCGCATCTTGCACAACGTACATGACTATCTGGATTTGAAAAATAAAGTCAATGCGAGTCCCATGCCTTCTGTAAAGTGCACGCGGAATAAAAAAAAACCTGCTTTAATGTGCTTCAGTGTGTGCCAAATCCATTTTGCAAAATACGATTGAAAAGCTGGAAATAGACCCGCCGCGTTGGCTCAGTGGCTAATGCACTGTGCTGCTCATCCCTAGAACGCGGGTTCGATTCCCTGCCACGGCGGCCGCTTTTCTGGTGAAGGCGAAAAGCGAAAACTACTGTGTGAACGAGATTTCAGTGCGCGTTAAAGATTCCCCAGGTGGTCAAAATTAATCCGGAGCCCTCCACTACGGCGCGCCTCATCGCCTGCGTTGCGTCAGCGCGTTAAACCCCACAATGAATCAATTAATCAACCAATCAATCAATCAAAAGCTCGTGCTTAATTTGGTCTTCTTCGGCAAGGGCAAAACTGGGCATGTTGTTTAAACCAGAAAACGTGCATTTGCACTACATATAAAGATTGCAATATCCTGATGGATATGATTCTTGCAGTACTGCTTAAAAACCATTCGAACCGCTACTGCGTTATTATTTATTAATCATTAATGAATAAGCATTCACTAATCCTAGCAACACCGCTAAAAGAAACAAGCGTCAAATAATCGCGATTTCGCGTGTCCCGGACTTCCAGCGTGAAATCACGGCTAATAGTAACCTTATCACCCGGAATCTCTTGGCATGGCGCGCAACATGAGGTAATTTTAATGTTAAGGGGACGGTCTATAGCCGTAGCTATACCGAATAAACGTTTATTGAAATAAAATCAGGGGTGGTGCTTTTAGCATAGCGCTGCGCGTTTTCCCGCATCGACAGCTCTGTTGACCACCGTAAGATATACACACGCGAACTCGCTGCTTGAACCATATCTTACGTCAAAACCTTACGCGTAAGGCAAAATTCAGTCTGTCCTCAAATCTCGTAATCGATAAACTAGCTTACCATCGTTTTCTTCCTTGTAAAGCCAAAAAAATGCGACCGCACGTCAGCGTCCCTGCCGGCGCAGCGCCTTTTCTACCCACGGCAATATAGCCGCCGACCGGTTCACCCGGCTTCACCTCCCCGCGTTGTCCGCTATGGGCGGCCTCCACTCCAGAAGTTTTATACAACCTCCTTAGGAATTTCCCTTTAATTTTTCATAGGTGCCCATGTACTGAAGACCTAGTTTTAACGGAGCCTACATGCCCTCCCAATGGCTATACAAAACCTATTTTTTTTGCATTGAGCATTTCGTACCATGTTGGTACCGGTCAGACCAATTTCTAACAGCTTGGCACGGTTTACATCACATCACAGATGCGGTAATTCGAAACTCGTGCTAGCAAGGTGGCGTCAGTTCCAGGACGCTAAAAGAGCGAAAGCGCCTTGCAAAACGCGTGCGCGTGCGCGTGCGCACCTCCCGGGCTCCCGGTTGGATGTTCCTCCAGATAATCTACCGGGATGCAACAGACCATCGGCAGCACTTCCTTCGTGCTCGCGATGGCAGGGACGACGGACTCGACATCACGGCTGCAGCTGAAAAAGCCATCGTTCGCCTGCAGAGGACGCGGCAAAACTCTATCAAGGAGTTTTTATAAACGAAGATATCCGCCAGCTGCTGCGCTGTTAAATCATAATCGATTAGACATTTGGAAAAAATAAAGTAATAATTCTTTGCTGCTTTTTGCTTCTGTTGTTTTCGAGGGGGGGGGGGGCTCTGAGTTTTAGTGGTGAGTACATCTTCTCCTATATCTGAATTGTTGGTAGAAATTAACATTGGCTATAAAGAAATAATCGATGTAAGCAAATAAAGCAACGACATCACTCTTCAACTTCCTCACACAAGGTTTTACTCTAATGTAATTGAATATACCGTGCGCGAGATGGCACCCGCTGAAGTGTGACTGCAGCTTACTTTGGTCAAATTTAGTCCGATCTTCAACGATTCGCGTTACATCAAGCCCAAAAATAGAATCATTTTCGTTACGACTCGAAGTGAAACAATTTTTTTACAGCACATTGAAACGGAATAAAATAGTACTGAAGAAAATGTCATATTAGTTGCCTGATAATAAGTGCAACCTTGTATTACGAGACACTGAAGTAAATGTTTCAAGCTCCCGTTTCTTCTCAAGTTTCGGCTCCCCTCAGAAGAGCGGCGGTCTGTGCGTAGCGCGTCATGTAGTCTGTCGCTACGACAATCCACTTGGTTTCGCACGTGACGTAGGGAACGGCACAAGAAAGTCTATTCTAATGTGCTGGGAGGGCCTCCATGGGACGGGAATGGGCTACAGAAGTCCGGCAGGTGTCCTCGGTGGTGCTTTTCTTCGCTGGCAGTCATGGCAGCTCCGGACGTAGTGGGTGACGTGGGGTGTAAGGCCTTGATTTTAAGGCCTTGACTTGAAAGGATGTAAGTCCTTGACTTCGCCTTGATTATTCTGATTGTACGAGCTGTGCCGAGTTGTGCGGAAGGCGGGTCGTCGTTGCACGCTTCCAAATTTTCATCACGAAGAAATGCCCGGATGACAAGAAGATAATTCATTCTCGTTCTGAGGCTGAAATTCTTCTTTACGAGGACGAAGGTTTTCAGGCTGAATGCCGGTAAGTTGCGTTTGAAGGCCCTGGGCATGGTGACGTTGCATCCTTGGAGGTAGGCGATCATGACGCGTAGATCGGGGTCGGCACGCTGCAGGGCGGTCAGGTCACTCTTAGTCACGATTCGGAAGAACACGCTGTCTTCATCGGAGTCTTGTGTGACGGTGGTTCGACGGGGGCGCGGGACAGGCAGTCGGCGTCGGAGTGTTTCCTGCCAGGTTCATAGACGATTGTAACGTGGAACTCTTGCAGGTGCAAACTCCATCGCCCAAGACGGCCAAAGGGGTCCTTCAAATTTGCGAGCAAACACAGCGCATGGTAGTCTGTCCCAACCTTGAATGATCTACCATACACGTATGCGCGGAATTTTTAAATCGCCCATATATTAGCGAGGAACTCTTTTTCAGCGGCTGAGTAGTTTTTCTCCTCCTTCGACAGACAACGGCTGGCATAGGCGATTACATTCTCGGCACTGCTTTGCTTTTGGACAAGGATGGCACACAAGCCTGTATCACTGGCATCCGTGTGCATTTACGTTTCGGTGTTTTCGTAGAAATTATCTTGCAGTGGCGGGTTTTAGAGCCATTCTTGCACGTAGCAGAATAATTTTCCTCGCGTTTTTTTCAGCTGAAAGGGGTGCGTTCTTTCGTCAAGCACATGAGTGGCTCTGCAATGCGTGGAAATTTGCGACGAAGCGCCAGTAGTACGCGCAAAGACCGAGAAATCTTCGCACGCCCTTCATCTATTTGGGTCTCGGGAAGTTCGCTATTGCTGAAGTTTTTGCATGGGTCAGGCTGCACTCCCGCGGCGTTGGCGACATGGCCCAAAAATTGAGTTCGCCGTACGCGAAGCGGACTTTTCCGGCTTCAGCGTTAACCCCGACGTGCGAATGGCCTCCAGTACAGACTAGAGCCTTGCAAGGTGTTTGTTGGATGTCCGGGCGAACACCACAACGTCGTCCAGGTATACGCGGCCGGTGTGACACTTGAGGCCAGCTAGCACAGTGTCCATGAGTCTTTGAAACATCGCTGGCGCCATGCACAGCCCAAACAGCATCACCTTTAACTCGTATAGGCCGTCCGGGGTTATAAATACAGTATTTTCTTGGTCTCTCTCGTCCACTTCAATGTGCCCGTAGCCGGTCCTAAGATCCATCGATGAGAATTACGTCGCGTGGCACAGGTGGTCGACGGTATCGTTGATTCGTGGCAACCCCTGCCACGAAGTTTTTTCGGTGATTTTGTTCAGTCACCGGTAGTCAACAAAAACCTTAATGTACCGTCTTTTTTCTTCCTCAGTATGACCGGTGCAGCGCTGGGGCTTTTCGATGGCTGTATAATGCCGTCGCTGAGCATGTCAACCGAGTCCGGATGGCTTACCGCTCGAGCGAAGAGAAGCGGTATGGTGAATGCCGGTTAGGTCAGGCTTCATCTTCGGTTATTATTCGGTGCTTCGCTAGAGGTGGCTGACGTAGTTTTGAGTTTGACGAAAAGCCCTCCTGTAGCGGCACAGCAACGACAATAGTTTGATCCGTTATGCTTGCGGTAACGCCGTATTCCTGTCGAATGGATTCGGATGTCAGAAGGTATCATCGCGTGCGCTTTCAAAGTCAGCAACCGTGTTCACATCACTTGCTTCTTGCGTTTCTTCGAGGAACGCAATTGCAGCGCCCTTGTTTAATTATGGTACTCCCGGGTGAAACTGGCGACCAAAACATGGGATTTTCATTGCTTAATGCGCGCGATGCCTCTTGTGACAAAGACACCGCGGTCGAGAAGCCACTTTTGGTCACTCCTTATGATAGCGTCGACGTCAGGAACAGCACCTTCATAGTACACGGTGATCATAAAGCTTGCGCGGGATGGCAAGGGAGACATGGTCATCTGCGATCCATAAAGCAGCACGCTGTTCGGGGTGCGGTACCGGCGTCATGGAGTGATAGGAGAAAAAAGTTATAGACTTTGTCTTTAGATCAATTATTACACCGTTTTCTGTGAAAAAGCCCATTCCAAGAAAACATGGCCGGGGCAGTTAGGCAAAATGACGAACGCCGCACGGTATGTTGTACCGCATTTTAAAAACAAGCATACAAGATCATTTCCGCTCTCTCTGGCGACCAGAACATCGACCTTGTGTTACCGAAGGAATGAAGAGGACAGAGGCAACCTTACTGTTCCGCGTCCAGAAACACTCAGCGCGGACACTGGCGTGGCTTCATAAGCTGAACATTATCTCTTCACCTCGGTGCGGAACGTGTGGTGCTACAGTCGACATCGGTCATTTTATTCTGTACTGCCGAGAGCACGCGGAGGAGTGGTCAGCTTTGTTTAGAGAACTGCAAAGGAAAGGCGCACCGCATGGCTCTTTGAACGGTTTATTTTCCTGGAAGGCCATTGGATCGCGTGGAGGGACATCTTTCGTTTGATCCTGCACTTTTTAAGGGTCACAAGCCGCAGAGAATCATGGTGAATTCCCGCGCATAGCGCTAAAAGATGCTGATTGGGTGAGCAATCGCCAGCATACCACGCAAAGCTAGGTCCACCTGTCAATAAACATCACGACCACCGCCACCACCACCACGTTCTACTTGGAGTCAAGAGATGGCCTTCTGCTGTCCGTATGTGCGGACTGTCTTATGTGGTCATAACTTTCTTCAGCTTAGACGCAAATGACCCGCTCATTACTGAGTAGTCGGCTCCCGTGTCGATGAGGGCCACTACACAAAAGCCGTCGATGGACACTTTGATGTCGGATGACACCTTCATCAAGTTTCGTTGTGTCGGGGCGTCGCATCTCGGCTTATGTATGTTGACGGTGGGGCGCAGTGAGTCGTTGTTGTCGTCGTCTTCTCAGCGGTATTCTCTGTGATATCGGGTACGCGTCACGCGGGCAGCTGGCGTGTTCGGGAGTCTCGTCAGGGTTAGGTCAGGTCGCTGGAATGAGGGGATGTCTTGAATCCCTGTCTTCGGCGCGTCCTTGCGTCGTAAGAGAGTTTCGAGTTTTTCGCCTTAAAGCAACCTCATCCGCGTGGGCTGGGGGACCTTCCACGGGCGAAGTCAGCATTGCTATGGCGGTTTGGCGATTCGTATGGGCAGAGCGGCGGCGAATGGCTGAAACTGGATGGACCATGGCTGGTGTTGGACATGTAATCCTCGATCTCAGGTGGGCGCTGGGCGGGTCGGGGGCGAAGTGCGTCGACGAAAAGCCCTCGCAAACCGAGCCTCTTGTAAGGGCAGCGGCGGTAGATGTGGTCGGCCTCTCTGCAGTGATAGCGCCACGGATAATTATGGGCGGTTTGCCATACGTCCGTCTACCTGTCCGTCTGGTTTTAGGCTGCAGGGGGTCGGGCGGGGGACAGTGGATGGCGGCAGGGCGGGACTTCTTGACTGCGTGTCGGAGAAGGGCGGGGTCGAAGAACATCCGCGGAGTAGGTCCTAGCTTGTGGCTCGTGTGGTACTTCGGATGGCGTAGAAGTCCCAAAAGCGAGTTGAATTTCTTAACGGATCACGTCACTCTTACAGGTGACGTGGGGTGGAGGGGTGGTTGAAAAGAGTTTCCGCAGTTCTTCTCTGACGACAGCGCGGATTGTCTCACGTAGTGAGGCAGAGCTAATAGCCCCGGCATCGATCGTGCCCGCAACTAGCGCATTGATGGCACGGTCGTACTGCCTCGTACGAATTTCCAACGTCTTCTACATGGCGGCCGCCTCAGACGTGAATTCAGCCACCGTTTTTACAAACCTGCGGACAAGGCAAGCAAAACGTTCTTGCTTTACTCCTGGCATCAGAAAACTGTTTCTTTTTTTCGTCATTTCCGGGTCCGCGCGATGAAATAGTCGCTTTATTTTATCAACGAAGATTACGATTCCTTAGGTGAGGTGTTGCGTTCGAGTTTCCGCCAAAAGAGCAGCTCGTTCTTTTCTCACCACGGTCGTGAAAGTCTTAATTAAGGAACTCGCTTTTGAATTGTACCCAGTTGGTCAAAGCGCTCTCGTGGTTCTGGAACCAAGTTCGAGCTGCATCCCCCAAGTAAAAGAAAACATGCCGGAAGGTTTCTTCGTCGTCCCAACTGTTGAAGATCCGGTTGCGTTTCAGCTTCTCCAACCATTCCTCCGGGTCTTCAGCGGTGGCTCCTAGGAATGATGGCGGTTCACGGGGCTGCTGCTTCACGATTGGCGAAGTTGTTTCTTGCACCATGGTGGTGGTTGCAGCGGTCCTTGTCTTGGGTCTTTCTGGCAGGAGGCCGAGCTCAGTCGGCAAAACGTGCAGTCGGCGGCTGGCTCTAGATGGACTGGCCTTGCGGCTTCCAGAGGTCGTAGGGAGCATAAAGGATGCGTACCCAGCACGAAGGGAGGGACGTTTATTGGAGCCAACTTGTGCTCCCCTAAGAACTAAAAAAATACACAGGCTGCGAAGCAGCAGTTAACAAAATGACGTGCGCTAAAGAGCGCAGGCGAGAGTAATACAGCAGCGTCTGCTCTGCAGGCTTTTTGGATTTTGTCACGCGTAGTTCTCGAACCATCGATTCACACCCAGAACATTGTAGATCAAGGAAGATTATTCTACGCTAGTGACGTTAGGGCGAAACAGTCTCCGTATCTGAATAACATAGCCCGTGCGGCATACAAATATAGAATGGAACACACGTTTCGCTTGGGACACAGATAACAGAACCGGACGCCACCGGACAGTAAAATCAAACAATAAATAAACAAACCCGTACATGGCTGGCGGCAGTATTGCCGGCCAGAATGACAGCCGAAAACGCAAGTCACCACCAAGACACATGACGCGGCGACTGTAGTGAGGCCTGGTGTTTCTGTTAATTGTATCGTGTGAACGCTTATGCGAAGATAACACAATGATAGCTGCTTTTATCACCCGACCATATAACGTCATTCTTTCCCATAATATGTGACTGCTGGCCAAAATTTGGGTTTTTCAATATTTCTGGTTTGTTTCGCAGCAAAAAGAGTCTTCCGTGGCTAGAATAAACTGATGTATCAAAGGATAGTTATTACAAATTGAACAATGTGGAGCTCTTTCTTCACCTCTCTTTAGCATAAAAAGGATCGTCCAAGTGTCCCTCTTTCTACGTTTGTTTTCTGGCTGCGGGAGCATTATTCTTTATAACAAACAACTGAAACTTTCAGGCTTATACGCACATGTGCTGTAAGAAGTGAGAACACGCGGAATAAATTGGATTTTACTTCTACTAGCGCCTATATCTAGACAGATGTACAGCCAAACATTACGACACAGCCCAGCAAGGGCTGGCTATGACAAATGCCGAAGTTGGCGGGGAAAACAGGGAGTACTGAGCTGATAGGGAGTACTGAGCTGATGCATTGCCTCCTCACCGCAACAACTTGCCCGACGAAAACAATCACGTCTCTCCGTATGCCTCTCTCCTCAGCTCCACAAGTATAAAGAAGTGCTGGCCCCACAGCGAGGTGCAGCAGGTCGCACGATGAACTGACTGCAAATGCGGAGGTCTTTTTGTGGTTGGATAAAAGGTAGTCCATGAACAAGTGTGCTTTTCAGAGCGCGTGGATTATCCGTGCCCCTAATGCACTAAAGTCCCGTCTCCCCGAGAGAAATTCCTGCAGAGTATCGGACATGCGCAACGACAAAGGTGACCTTGAGGGGGGCATCGCAAAGTAAGCCTCATCACCACTAAATCTCTAGAACTGGGTTTGCCCTGATTTCTGTAACGCTTCCGCTATATAAAGTACCAGAGTAATCTTGCCGTTGGCTACAGCGTGGTGTACAGTGCTCACGGATTGAAACGCGACACTGCGAGCGCGTGGCCTCCGGTACATGCAGCGCCGCCTCGGGACGTCCGTTGAAGATAGGTGTTGCATTGGGGTATACCACGAGGATGAGAGCGTTTAAACCGTAGGGTTGCTGCTTCCGGCTGCCAGTAAGCGGGGCTGTGGTTTACCGCAACGACAGCGGTGCGCTGCGAGCGTGGAGCGCGTTTGTGCGCCGGTTGTAGCCGCCGGGCGGTCCGCGCAGCTAATTTCGCGACATCGTCTTCTCGCGCGCTCTTCTTACGCGTGCCCTTCCGATGCGACACTGACACTGTGCATTTAAGGCACGGTCACGCTTATCTGAATAAAACGAGCGTCTGCACGAAGGAACAGCCAACTTTATTCCATGATATAAACTAAATAAAAGAGGAGAGCCGACGAAGTACTCATGCACCGCACCGCACGTGAACGAGCCTGCAAAGACGCCTTTGCTTTTTTTAGTTTACATCCTGGAATAACGTTTCCAGTTCTTTAGTACAGAAGTTTCTTTATTCAGATGAATGTGAATGTGCATTACATTACCATTACTGTTCCGCATTGGAAGGGCACGCGTAACAAGAGCGCGCGCACACGATGTTGCGAAATCAGCTGCGCGCACAGCCGGTCTACTACTGTCAGCGCACAAATGCGTTCCAGTGCTCCAGGCTTGCAGCGCCCCGCTGTCGCTGCGGGGGAACCACAGTCCCGCTCATTGGCAAACGGAAGAAGTAGGCTTACGGCCAACACGCTTTCATCCTCGCGGTATACCACAATGCAACACCTAGCTTCGACGGGCATTCAGGGGCGGCGCTGCATGTACCGCCGGCCACGCGCTCGCAGTGTGGCGTTTCAATCCGTGAGCACTATACATGTCGTGATGTGTGGTAGCTAAGCAGCTGATATCTGTTGAGCTAGCATAAATAATGACATTCCAATGTCATCTGGTTGTAAATAAACGTGCGGCCCTAATTGTAGTGCAGTTTGCTACGGTGCCCGCGGCTGTCCTTTTAGAATGTGCCCTGGATTTGGGAAGTAGCAGCTGAAAATCTGCAGTCAAATGGATAATAGAGGCAAGAAATAGAGCTGCTTTTTGTGAGGATGCACAAGATGAAATTTTTAAACTTTCAAACACGGCCCAACCTGTGTCCGCTTGGATGTGGTGTCAGTAGTGAGGCCTGCAGAGAACCCGCGGCAGTGCAAGAAGTGTGTGCGATCTTACCATTCCTCGGTTGGTTTTGGGGAACAAGTGATCCACCATTGTACTCGAAGGAGCACCCTTCCGATTGTGGCTGCTTCCCCAAGCCACCCAGTGAATCTCGAGGTACTTTATATCCTCCGGCTGGAATTGCCTAACTCTAATCCGCTTGCCCACTTCAGATACAAGGTAAGGGTGAACAGTGTCATCCCCTAAGTCGTACGTGTCATTTATCCAGCCCTGCGGTATGGGTGAAAAAAAATATACACGCGATTAACAGCAAGGAAGTGTTGCAATTTTCTTCATTATTCTCAAGAAAGCAGTGGTACCTAATACAAGGCGCCAATACAGCAGTACTGTGAAGGAAGTACAACGCCGTGTTTTTCGGGGAACTAGATGGAAAGACGATAAGTTGCAGCGGTTGTATAGCTATCGCTTGTTCGCAGCCCAAATACGTTAAAGCGATCAACCTGTATGGAGTAATCCTATCAAAAATGCCTAGACAACACTTTCTCTATTGTCTGAGTAAGGTACTAGGAAAATGTTTTCTTATGTTTTATAGCTGCCAAATCTTTCCGTTTCTTTCCTGTGAAACAAAGGCGACGTTCTTTAGTTATTTTATATTAATAGAATCCTGTCGGCAGTACTACATGTCATTTTAGGAAAAGTGTACACCGAAAGTGAACAAGGACAGCAGCCGTTTTTTTTTCGCAGTTCAAAGGCTATTTAGAAGCGTCACCCCACTGCATGTGAAGAGTTCCCATTCGTATGTTTCCTGAGCTCTTTCCATAAAGAAGACAATAGATTTCTTCCTGTATGATCTCAAGAAAAAAAATATATTTGACGAGCAGGCTATCGAAGGAATTTTTGGCATGTCCTCCTCCAATCTCTGAGCCCCTGTCAGCGCATAGAGTGCCGGTGATACGCGGTTCATATTACGCTCACACGAACAATTGAGAACTGTGTCTACAGACGACAGCGTTGCACTCGGGTCATCTTTCTCTGTGCTGTGGCTATTTCGCCGTAGACAATTGGAGTTACGAGGGAGGTGCGGCCTCACAGTGCGAAAGAGAATAAAGCGTGGTTTGCCGGAGAAGCTGGTACTGCTAGAGTGAAGTAATTGTTGAAGATAGTTACTCCGCTCGAGCTCAGTACTATAGTGTTGCGCCACATTTATAGCCGAAGTGAGGCCACAAACTCATGGTACATTGCACCGATAATCGGATAATCTACAGGCAGTAGTTTTCAATGCAACGGCTGGGAACAGATCTACCATAGCTCTGAAAATTCGAGCGCTCTGAAATCGTCCTTTTTCTCGCACTGTATTGCGCTTTGCTTCAGTGCTAACACCCTTTTTGGGGCTCTGGTAATCATTTCGCAGTACGTCGGTTATTTCTTTTACGTGCATTCAACTGGTTGCTGTTACCACGACTCACAGTGCACAACATTAAACCGACCAGGACGTTTGATTAGAAAGCGTTCGCTGGCGTCTGCCCTAGAAACCTTTTTGTCTGTCCATCCACAACGTGGCAGGACAAGCTTCCCACGGTCGGACATAGCGAGGCCGTTACTGGTGGTCGGGTAAGGACTTGCCACGGTGTTGCAGATGCCATCTCACTTCCCATATACCCGTCCGTTATCTTTGCGACAAGCAAGACAACCGGCTGGGTGTAGAGCTGGATGATTAGTCTTGGGTACAGTCGCGCTCACTATGACCTACACTGCGCATTAGTATTCAGACGATTATATCGTCAAAACAATGACTATGGGCATATACGTTAGGATAAGGCTTGATTCATTAGGGCGTTCTTCTCCTAATGCGCACTTGGTCTTTAACCCCGGGTGCCAGACAAAGGTCATATAAAGCTGTGAATACTAATGAGCGGTGTAGGTCATAGTGAGCGAGACTGTACATGACGAAATTGGATGGGCAGGCGCCATGTTAACGCAGAGGTTGACTGGTAATTGTTTGGGGAATGGGGATGAGGAATTCTCCAGCGAGCAAGTGACGCGGATTTATGCTGATGCGGTGAGGCTGGCTAAAAAATATTCGATTAGTTCACCATGTGCACATTGATTGTCGACATGGGGTGGTTAGTCACCCGATAACGTGCGCTACTATTTTAATTACCGCAATAATTCCAGTATAACTAAGTAATATTTATTTGCCTTCAATAATACTAATGGTTTTAAAGCAAACCTTTCTAGCACTACCTCCGAACGATACCTTCGTGGCGTGCGGGACAAAAAACTCAAAACGCGGATGGTGAGGGGGGGAGGTGGTTTTCACTCCCGTTACACAGTGTAAATGGCGCTGCGATAAAGCGCCATTACCCAGCGTCCCTCGCGTCTTTTCTACAATGTCAGTCGTCTTTTCTACAATGGTCGTCTTTTCTACATTGGCAACGTTCTTCACCAACGTCCATAAAAGGCCGGAGTGGTTCATTGCTCTCAATGCTTCCGTCAGTCACGCATGAGCAAGTCGTGCCCATTCACTGTCACAGAACCAGCACTGACAACGGCTTCGGAACCACCGGCTTCTTCGGCATCAGAGGCACTGGCTGCGTCGTCGTCCGTCTCACTGCAAGTCAAGTTTCGATGCGGTCTGTGTCGCAGGGATGACCATGACATCATGGACAAAAAGTGTCCTACTAAGTGCAAAGCTACTCGCGCTAAGCGACGCGCGTTCCGACGCCAGTCTAAGACCCACGATATTCTTCTGTCCAACCGCTTCGGCTGTTTGGCAGAGGAAAGCAAGGAAGTAGCAGAAGAAAACGCTCTGGAGCCTTTGGATTACTACCAGCCGTCGTACCGGGATGTGCTCCATAGCTTCCGCCACTGGAAGAAACAGCACAGTCAAACTACACAATTGTCTTCGGATACAGAAAAGCTCGCAGAGATAGACCAGCAGTTGGGGTTGCTGCAAACTGAGGTGACTAAGCTCACACAGCGCCGTGCCCGCTTAATTCATGGACCGTCCCGTCAGCCTCCACCGAAACAAGACCGGTCGAGTCAGCCCCGTTTCGCCCCAACAAGCATGACCCCACCAAAGCCTGTCCCTTCTGCTTTCACACACCATGAGCTTCTACAGTTCGTGGTGCAGCAGCTGCAGAACTTGGTTTCAGTGTTAGCCGCCCAACTAAGTTAAGTCTCATTTCACTATGCCTGTGCCACAATATATAGTTCAATCGAACTGTCGGGGAACAGCAAAGATTGGGGAGCTTCAGGAACGTGTTCGCCTAGGCAAACGGCGAGCGTCCTACTACAAGAGACAAACGCTCTACCTCGCCTCCCAAATTTCGCGGCTTAGGCTACGCCATCCATCCACGATCGTTGTTGTGGTGCCAATGGATCTCCGCCAGACAAAGCAGCCATCTATGTGCTCACGGCTTACACGCAGACTCCGATCCCCTTAGACGAGTGGTGTAACGAATGGCAAGAAGTGGTTGCGGTGAAAGTACAACTGCCCAAGTCCGCAATTATCTTGGTGTAATGCTATGTACGTCCACATAGCGGGCTCGTCTAAGATTGGGCTTCTTGACATCTCTACGGCATTCCCACGCTGCCTGTCCCATACTTGTGGCCGGAGACTTCAATGTCCCTCATGGCGACTGGGGTTGTGCTACCACAAGTGCACGCGTACGGGTGCTACTTGACTACTTCAGCGATGCGCACTTCGCCCTCCTTAACGATATGTCGCGTCCTACGCGCCGATGTACGTATCCCCAAATGCCACCCTACTCGCCCGACTTAACCTGGTGGCTTGGTAATGATAGGGTCTCCTGGCACCGAGAGGCCAACTGCTGGGGCAGTGATCACCATCTCATCAGGCTTCGCATTGTCTCAACGTCGACGCATCGCTTACGACAGCGCTGCATGGTAAAAACTGGGATATGTTCCCGGATAACACCAACACAATGCTCACGGCGCCAAGTCTGGACCCCATCACTGTCGTTAAGGAAGCCCTGCGAAGCGCCTGTGAGGACACATGGGTAGAGGAATCCCGGCTGAAGCCTGGCCTTCGACTCTTACTTCTATGTACCCAGCGCAAACAAGCTGAAGTGGCTGCCTCCCGAGATCTCTCGTCTGTGGAGGCCCGAATACGCTTGCAACGTCTGACTGCGGCTGCCAGGCATCATGAGAAGCGTCTTTCAAGGCAGCGATGGCTGAGCTGGTATGAATCGCTCGGCCCATCGGTGACTACGTCATTCATCTGGCGCACCTTTCGTGCGATGGAAAGTGGAGGCCGTACTCCGGAAGCGGCGGCCAGTGCATGTCTGGCATCCGACAGGGATCCTGCTCAATTTTCCGCCGATGTTGCCCGCGCCCTGTTCCCTGCCTTCGACATTCATCCAGCCAGCAGCCTGTGTACGTTTCCGCTGCCGAGTCACGTTGGTTCCTCCCCTCCTGATGACGCCTTGCGTGGAATCCAATCGCCTTTCACGATGGCCGAGTTCCTTGCAGTGATTGATGACGCCAAACATCGGACTGCTCCAGGGCCAGATGGCCTTACGTACGAGGTTTATAAGAATCTCGACCATCCAGCCCTCAGGAACCTTCTTGAGTGGCTCTCTGGTCACATACCAAAATCTTGGCTCCTCGCTGATATAGTCCTGATACCGAAGCCCGGTAAGCCACCCGATCAGCTCCCTAATTTGCATCCAACTGCCTTGACGTGCACCTTGTGCAAACTGTTGGACGCATGCTGGCAACCCGGCTTCAATGGTGCATCGACACTTTCCGGTGGTATCACCTGGCGCAGACGGGGTTTAGGCCCTGTCTGGATACCAAGGATGAGCTTGACCACTTCTCGCCAATGGTGTTACTGGGCGGCCGGTCACACAAAGTGCGCACAGTGCTTGCCATGGACATACAAAAGCCATACGACAACGTTAGCCACGGAGCCATTTTGAAAATTCTTCAAGGCCTTCTGCTCCCGGTCAAGGTTTCCTCTTTCCTCCGGAACTTCCTCACAAAAAGATCCTTTTCTGTTCGCACTGGTGGGACAAGTTACGTCGCTCTACGCCTATCCGCGGAGTGCCTCAGGGATCGGTAATCTCGCCCTTCCTTTTTATATTATTATGTCGCCGCTCTCCTGGCATCTCGGCTCTATACCTGACATGCACTTTGTAATGTACGCGGACGACATCACAGTGTGGACAGCACACTCAGACCTCACTCGGCAAACCGCGTGCCTTCAACAAGCCTTGCGTGGCACGCAGAAATGGTGTGAATATGCTGTCTGAACACTTTCCGCCGAAAAGAGAGCTATCTGCCTGTGGCTAGTGATTGTGGCCTTCGCCGACTAGAGGTGTCTCCAATTTGATTACAACTCTGCGGCCGACCTGTACGCACTGCCACTTCACTTCGTGTGCTGGGGTTAGAAATTGATGCGTCTGGGTCAGCGTCTATGTGGTTACGTTCCGCTCGCCAAAAAGCGGGACAGATGCTTCACCTGATCCGACGCATCTCACAGAAGTCTGGTGGCTCCTGTTCCGAAATGGCCAGTCTATTGGTGCGGTCTGTACCCCAGCCTCGGCGTTTTTCCCAGGCCCAATTCCAACACCTGAACTAGGCGGAGTGGGCTCGACTTGAGGGAATTAAACGAGCAGCAGTGCGTGCAATTACCGGCCTCCCTAGGATAACACGGATCCTTGCTCTTGCTTTTCAAAGAGGGTCTATCTTAACTAAGAAGAGGGTGCAGCTCAATACGCCGCCTTGAGGCACGACATTTTCTTGCACCTAAACCTTCCAAAGTGCACAACCAACTCTTACTCGAAATGTTCTCTCCGAAAGTAACTAACAAGGGTGTTTAACATATTGCCCGACACACCGAATGACTTGAGGTCACTAAGGATCCCGTAACTTCAAGCGGTGTGGTAGGCCTTCTCGAGGTCGAAAAACACAGTTACGCAATACTGTTTATGCACGAAGGCAACCTTTGTATAGAATTCAAGAAATACGAGTTGATCGTTCGTGGATCACCCCGCCCTGAATCCTGCCTGGCAGCTCTACAGAAGACCGTTGTACTTAAGGAAGTACACGAGCCTGCTATTTAAAATCTTTTCGAGAAGCTTGCCAAGGAAGCTCGTCAGGGCTATAGGACGGTAACTTGAGGCGGACGACTGGCCCTTTCCCTCCTTCAAGAAAGCCGCTACTATGGCCTCCCTCAAAGAGTGTGGGATGTGCCCCGAAAGAGATATTTTATTATATAGATGTAGACGTGCTTCAGGTGTGTCTGAGTGTAGGTGTTGTATCATTGTATATGTGACGTTGTCTGGGGCTGGAGCCGAGGGCTTACACGTGCTCAAAGTAGCCCTCAGCTCATTCAGTGAAAACTCTGAGTTATAATATGTTGACCGATTCTTATCAAGTATAGGCTTCTTTTCGGCTGTTTGTTGGTGTTTCATGAAAGTGTTTGTATATTGTGCTTAACTGGACACGTGTTGGTAGTGTTATGCGAGTGTGTCAGCCTGGTCTTCGACTGTGTCCCCTGTTGTGCTGACCAGGGGCAGGCTGTGTGTTTGTCGTCCTTTGAGGTGGCGTATTCTTGTCCATACTTTTAGTGTGTCCGTGTAGGAGTTTATTGATGTTATGAAGGAACGCCAACTCTCTCGTTTTGCCTAACGGCGCACACGTTTTCCCATCGCCTTTGACCTTATGAATAATAAAATATTTCCGGCGTGGGGTACTAACGGAGGATATCGCACGCCTTGTTCTGGGCTCTAACGCCCGCCTAGAGTCCTCATTCCAACACGGCTTCCTTCGGTGGCGCGGGGCACCAGAGGGGTGGGGAATGAACTTTTCGGTGGCGTCGGGGACGTGCGCCGTGAGGTGTTGGGTAGCTTCTTCAATGTGTAGGTGTCCTATGGATGTGTAGTGTACTTTGAATGTCTCTGTAAATGTGTTCCAGTTAGCTCTTGCTGCGTTGAACCTGTTTTGGGAAGATGGAGTGAATGGACCCTCACCTGTATACGTTAGTGATGTGGGGAAGTGGTCACTACCGCGTGGGTCCCTATCCACGCCCCACTCAAGACAAGAAAAGAGAACTATGGAGCCAATAGCCAAATCAAGATATGTTTATGTGTTGTGTCCTATCTTTTAGTATGTAGGCTGTTTCGTGTTGAAAAGGCATGCTCCAGAGGTTGTCAAAAACTTCTCTTTTAGGCGACCTCGGGCATCCGTGCGAGAAGAGCCCCAAAAAGAATTGTGTGCATTAAGGTCTCCTGTTAGGATGTATGGTACGGGCAGCTGGTCGACCAGCGCCTCAAAGTCACAGTTCGAAAGTGCAAGATCAGGAATAATGTAAATGGAGCATACCGTTATCAACCTAATAAATAATGATGTGCGGAAGGCTACAGTCTCAAGGACGGTGTTCAAGGTGAGAGGGTGCATGCTGAGGATTTGCCGGCGATTATGGCCACACCGCCAGAAGAGTGTGTGCAGCGAACCCTGTCTTTTCTGTATACCAAATAACTACTCAAGAAATTTGTGTGCCTCGAATCCAGATGTGTTTCCTGAACACACATTAAACTTGACGGATTAGGATGCAGAATCTCATACACGTCACCAAGATTATTCAGAACGCCTCTGAAGTTCCATTGAACAATATTTTCTCTTCCAATTATTGAGTGTTCACAGCTACTGGAGTGGGACTATTTATGTAGGGTCTTTAGGGGCTTGGACTCTTGGAAGGGGTGTTTTAACCTTCTCTACTGACCTGGACATCGCAGCCCGGTCCTTTCACTGCGATGGAAGCCGGAAGGGCAGGACGTCCATGTCGACATCAGAAGGCAAGGGGGTGCCCAGCGGACTAGGCCTCCTTGACTTGGTACCCTTTCGTGTGTTATGTGCCTGCACTGCCAGCGCCGAAGTCGTGGGGAGCACCACAGATGGCACAGGCAGTGAGGTGGGAGAAGGGGTCTCTGCGACTGCCTCCGTCTCCATCTCCTCCATCCCTTGCGTGTGCTTTGGCCGGTGGAGAGTAAGCAGTGAATGGAGCGGCATCCCCAACCGACATGGTTGCCACCACAGCCGCTGCTGGCTTAGCAAGTGGTGCAGAGGAGGGTTGTGCTGCGCGGGGCAATCCTGGGGAAGGGGGCCGGGACCAAGTCCAATTCAAGATACTGGGTCCCCACCGAAACCAGACGCCGCTCCGCCCCCGGCGAGCTGTGTCGGCGTACCTCCCCAGGGGCAAAAAGGCGAACCTCTTTTGCGCACCTAGGAAGGTGATGTTCGCGTTTACTTTCAAGGCAATAATCTGTTTCTCTTGTTTAAACTTTTCACAGCTTCTGTAATAGCCAGCGTGCGGTCCCTGGCAGTTGTGACAGGTGAAGTGCTCGGATTCACAATTATCGGTTGGATGATCTTGCACTGCGCATTGTGCGCACGTCAGTTTACCACGACAAGAGGTTGTGCCGCGGCCAAACCGCTGACACTTGCCGCAGCGGCGTGGGTTCGTCACCCATGCTTGGACCGGACATCTCACGAAGCCTGCGTTGACCGACGCGTGAAGTGTTGAGCGGTCAGACGTCAGTATAATGTGTTTGGAAGGCATGATTTGGTCGTTTCGGCGTATGGTTATTCGGCTCACAGCCGTCAGGCCCTGATCACGAAAGCCCTCGAGCAGATCGGCTTCGGTTTCACTTAGAAGCTCCGGATCAGAGATCACGCCTTGGCAGCTATTAAGGCTGCGAGTAGGCGTGATCTTCATGTCAACATTGACCATGGGCGTTTGTGCAAGGAGGTTTGCGGACTGCTGTTTGTTGTATACCTCAATCAGGAGTTCGCCCATTTTCAGTTTCTTAGCCTTATACGACTTGCCGACAAGGCTTTCCAGATACTTGGAGATTAGAAACACGGTCTGTGAAGTTATTGGCTTTGTCTTATCAACAGATTCTATGACGAGAAAGCGCGAGAAATTATCGGGCTTTGGGAGCGAAATTGATTGCAACAGAGGACAAGATACTCCGTTGCGGCCCCTTTTCAGGTACCGAACACGTATGGAGGAGGGGTTTGAAAATATCTTACAGCATGTACAGAAGATGGGGACGGGGGTACTTTCTTCCGCAGCCTTACCCCGATAGCTCAGGAGGTGCCGGAGCTCCCTGCCTGGTAAACAGACAGGGCGCCCACCCGCCAGACCTTGACCTTGGCTCCGACAGCCACAATTTGAGGTTTCTATCCTTCACCTAAAACACATCGCCATGGTTGGATCCAGCTTATGTTTGGGGGCTCGGGGTCCGCGGTGCATCACCACCAAGATTACTCAAGGAGCCCCGTGCTGGGCGAGCATTAGAACAGAGCAACCACGATATTCATGCTACTTGGCATCCACTATTCCCGAAAAAAACATTTCAAAACGGACAGCAGAAATCTCCACTAAAATAGCTTAACCTGACTCTCATGGGCACAGCCACATTCACGAGACAACCACGGCTAAACATTTGCATTCCGCTGGGTATGCTACAAACATCCCAGTTACAAACATTCGAGTGGGCTGCCTACGGAATGGGCACCCCACGAAATAGACACGACGAGCAGCAACATCCCACAACATCCATAAGCAATAATGCCATGTACCCGATATACTAACGCATTACCATACTCCCAAACAGGTCCGAACGCCACCAGCGTCGTCAACGATGAAGAAACAGACCTTACTGCAATGCCTGCCTTCAACACCTCCATAGAAACTATAGAAGACGCAAAGCGCTCGCCGCAACTACATGCGAACAAGTGCTAACTCTTATTACGGACCCCCCAGCCACCCGCACAAGCTGCCTACCTGGAAGCATAGCGCAGCCCGTTTTTACACAATCCTACATCAAAATAAATTGCTCCGGAAAATCGAGTGTGCCTCCCAGGCCCCGGATACCTCAAAACTAAAGAGGCGGCACACGCCACTGCATGCGCCTATTCATACAGGGCCACTTTCTGAGAGGAACAGGGACCTCTGCCTGAAGGAACTGTTAGTCACACTCACCTGCACATACGAGGAAGTACTTCCCCACTACAGTAAATGTCACCGCAAATACCCGAGCCCCCACCTTCATCCCCACTCACGAAACCAACACGTTCTGGCGACTGCAAATAATTCATACCTACATAACACCCTCCTGCATGCCATGTATGCCATCCTATATCCCACCACACGAAAGGACCGCCCTCAATCAGGCACTATGTACCGTCTGGTATGGGAGAATAGTCCTAATTAAATCTAACCCTAAGGCCAACCATAGCGATGAGAAATGGGGCAAGCTGCTGAAAAGCTCCAACGTCCAAAAGGAGATTGACTTGGGGAGAGGGCACAGACGGCCCGCAAGATGCAAGGCATCCCGGTCTAAGGACGCCTTTCACGGGGCTTGTGCCTCAACACTAGCACCTAGACTCCAGCTAGTGAAACTTACTCCTCAGCATCTGTATTCTGTATTTTATGTTCCTTAAATAACTTTCAAAGTATTATATCCAGACATGCTATTGCTAACGATAATATATTAAAGCCACAAACTTTTCAGTTTTTTTAAATGCAGGGCGGTGAAGTGTCTCTCTGCCGTCACGATTTCTTGCTGGTAATCGGGTCAGTCTTATACGGAATATTTCATTTTTGTGTTGTTTTATATGAGGAATAGCGATGCGATGCATAATGTTCCTTTTTAACTTCACATTTTCGTTTTATTTTTACTGTTTTTGTTACCTACGAATTTAAAAATTTCGTTCAACGAAGTATCTTTATTCACACTAATACAAAAATTGAATGTGTTAACTCCGTCAATTATGCAATTTTTGGGGGAATTTCTACTATGTTGTTACAACTGTGGAGATACTCGACTGAGAAGGCCATGTATGTATAGCTCTCCACACAAGACAGAGTTCTCGCATCAGCGACTCTAAGCCGCAAATTTGCTAGAACACTCACGTAGATCACCTGAAATACCGCTCTAGGCCGCGCTTTAGAGACATTCACTATGTGGTGAACCCCAGCACGCAGCCTCTTGCGTGACTACGAGTTTAAAACGCACATGGGATTTCTAAAATGTCCATGACAAGGTTCATAAACTCCATTGCAATTACTTACGTGCATGGTGTTGCTGTTCTTGAAGTAGAAGTACAGGTATGAGTATCCTTTTTGGAATTTTTTTACCGTTTTGATCCTTTTACCCTCATAACCATCCCCGCTGCCGCCCGCAAAAGTCACGGAATGCAAGCCCCAGTCTTTGTCGATGTTCCAGCCGATTACGTAGTGTTTGAGGTCACTGCCAATTAAAACGTGGAACCTGGAAGTAGTCGAACTTGTCAATTAATAAAGTTGTTCATTTCAGTCGTCTGAAACAGTCAACGACTTTTACAATTCTGGTATAGGTAACCTAGCCACAGGTCTGGGCAGTACCAAGATACATATTAGGATAGCGACATAGTATTTCAGAGGTACCTTGGAGTATCTCTATTTAAGTACGTACCTATGTTTTGAAATGTATTTCTATCGCAGTGTGAAATACTGTTACGGTGTAACGAACACATGGCGATACTTTGGCACGTATGCGTATCTGGTTGCATTTATTTTTTGGCACAACAGATCTGTTTTTCTGTTCTATTTGAGCCATAGCAGATGTTGTCTATACCCTTTCTCAGGTTTACATCCCCAGGCTTCTCTGTGTGAACTGATGTGTTAAATTGAAATGAAGTATGTGGGGCCAACGAGGCACCTATGTAAATAATGGTGAGTCAACACAAGGCTGTTTTTGCTCTGGCTCTTCTTACTTCGTGGAGTCACAGAAAGAAATCGAGGGACTGGGCCCACCGGAGTGCCCGTTGGACGCCTATTGCTCGGGGAAAGCGCGGTGGCGCCCAGTGGTTTGGCGCGTAAGCCTTAATGTGTGACACGTGCGCACACTCGCTCCATAGAACCCCTAGTTGGAATGAGAGAGGCGAGTGAATTTGTGTCAATGAGTGCGACCGGCATTTTCAGGCAATGATGTGATTAAACTTTGTGCACGTATTGGTTTTAAAATACACTGCGCTTCACAAAAATCTATCTTAAAACTTGAGGTCGCAGAAAAAAAAACAAATTTCAGTATCTGGAACTATTATCGGTATTCTATATTATTTTTTGGCTCCCAAATTCACTCTGAAATATCACGTTACTGGAAACGAAAATATATCGTAGTGTCTGCATTTCAGGCGCCCAACGCAAGTACCACAATATTTGTATTCCAGAATATAGTTTGGGCTATGCCTGCCCTACTATGTTTTGCGAATTACGAGAAGCAGCATGGGTGCGCAGACCTTCATCACTGGCAATTATAAACGTAACACACGTGGGCTGAAACAAATTAACGTAGTTTTTTGTCTACAAACATTCTCTACAGGCGACGCGAAAATGACAGCCGGTGTTGAAAAGAAGCATCGATACTTGTTCTGAAAGAGTAATACACGGAAATATTACCCACACAAATGGACATACACACTCCCACACGCGCATGCGCGCGCACGCAAAGCAAAGCAGAATTGGAAATAGCGGGAAAGAATAAACACAGAGAGGAAGTCTAAAAGTTAAGATTGACAAGGAGGGCAAGGGAGAAAATGTTGACAGTAATTGGTTTTGTGAAACAAATTAAGGCCGTACGCTCCTTGAGGCTAGACGCAAACGAGCGAACACTAGAGCAATAGTTGAGCAAGCCAAAAGTTTATTTGCAGGTCCCACAAATTGCGCAGTGGCAATCGAAGACCGGCACCCCAGAGCATCTTCAATGCCCGGGAAGTACTTCCTCTCTCATTGGCGGTGGAGCCGCATTCATAGATGCGGCTGGCTGTATTCAGCTGAGGTGGCCGGAGCCTTTATGAGAAGCACGCCTGAAGATTGAAACCGCTCAAAAGGGCTCCCACAGCTCAGGCCGTGCGGCGGTAGAACGGACGACTTCCTAAATCCGGGAGCTTTTAAGCTGGAGGTCCAGGAGAAGCAGGGACCATTCCCGTGTGTATGTCGCGCCCCGCCCAAGTGGCATAATGTTATTTTTTTAGGGTGCGGTTACATGTGAAGGTATTTATAGATGCGAAGCATCTCTTGCTCTTCGCTCAGTCGTCCGTCGTCCGTCCATCCGCACCTCTCCCACTACACTACAAAAAAAGAAACAGTTAGCGGCGCCCGGTTTCGATCCCAAGACTTTCTGGCCGCAACGGCAGGTACATAGCGCTCTTCCCACTGCGCTACAAAACCGAGACAGGAGCAAGTGCTACGAACGCGCCTTATGTCCTTGACTTATTCAAACTACGTCAAGAAGCTACTAATAGAACGAAGGCACGCGAAGCTGAACGTCAACGGAAACGATGAACTGAAAACTTTAGAGGAGGGTGTTGAATTTCCCGTGGGAACGCTGTGGCAGGAAGCGCCACGCGACTTGTAGCTCGACCAGAAAAGAGAACGAAGAGGGCGGGCAGCGGGGTAGGAGTGTGAGCACGCAATAAAGACAAGAACAAGGAGATGTTCGATCAGGTAACGCCGGTGTCGGTCTCTTCTCTGTCTCTACATTTCTCTACATTTCTCCCACCCGGTGGACATGTTTACACCATTTTCTTTCTGTCTCAAAACAACTGTTTCAAGACCTACCACAGTGCGCTTTGCTTTCCAAGGTTTTCTTGACTGTCAATCTTTATTTCTGATTTAATTCAACGAGCTACTCATTTCCCATTCTGGTTCTCTACATGCATAGCGAGGGCCTCTGCTGTGGCATTCTTGGTGCCAAAGGGAGCGTAAGAGGGTTTAACGCGGGTCGACCACTCTCGACATGTCGTAGCCCCTCGAGTAACGGCCCCGGGGTTATAAAGAAGGTCCCCTTCACCCCGAGTAGTGCCAGTGGCGCTGGCTTCTAACCCTAAGTGCAAGAAAAAAGAAATACCGTAACATAAATACCCGACAAAGTGGTTGGGAAATAACCCCGCTGGTATCGTAGTGGTCACCGCACCAGACGCGTATTCTGGAGGTTGTTGGTTCGGATCCCACCCGGCGGCGATTTCTTCACAACTTTCTTTCTGTTTCAAAAATTGTTACACTTTTTATATGATATACCACATTCTCCTCTCTGCTTTCCTAGGTTTTCTTGACTGCCAATGTTTCTTTATATATATATATATATATATATATATATATATATATATATATATATATATAGCGAATCACAATAGGAAAGGAGGTGCTCTTTGAATAAGACAGTAATAAGGGTTGGCAGTCAAGGAAATTTCAGAAAGCAAAGGGGAGGATGTGGTGGGTCATTAACACAGATGAAGAATTTGGAAAGAAAGAAAGGGGAAAATAAATGCACGCCAGGTGGGATCCAAACCCAGGAGGTCCTAACCTCTCGAGGTCATGGGTTCGGATGCCACCTGGCGGGCATTTTTCTTTTTTCTTTGTTTGCAAATTCGTCATCTGTTTTAATGACCCACCACATCCTCCCCTTTGCTTTCAGAGATTTTCTTGACTGTGAGCCCTGATTTCTATATATATATATATATATATATATATATATATATATATATATACAAATAATACTTTTGAGAAGGTAGCGGCCTAACACCTCTGCCAACGTTTCGACAAGGAGACTTGTCTGTTTCAAGGCGTCAGGGTTCATCTCTGGCACACTGTTTTTTAGATGCAGATTGAGCTGGAGAGAAAGGGGGAGGTCGTTAAAAGCGTGGCCGGAAGGAGGACAGCAGAGTGGGTCAACGCTCGGTTGAAAGGAGCGAAATAGTGAGAGAGAAAGGGAGGTGTGGTTCTTTTGTTCCCTATATATATACATATATTTATATATGTATACATATATACCGTATCCTGGGGAACAGGGCCAACTAACAGGGACACAAAAAGAAAGAAGTGGGCAGGACTAGCGCTGACTTTCAACTCGATTTATTGGAAAAGACGTAACTACTTATACATACACAGAATCCTCAAGTTCGCGCTGTTCCCCAAGATGCAAGTACACCAACTCGCCCAACTCGCTACCCTGTTACATATATACCGGTTCGAGCTAACGGGTACCCGAGAGGCTCCCACGAGGTCACAATGACCAGGTAAACTATGGTCGGTGACGCTAGATTGTGGCGTCAAACCGTAATTGAAAGTCTGCTTTACAAGGTTGTAAGGTCTGATGTAGACGTGCCGAAACTTCTCAAACAGTCCTGGGGAAGAGAAGAGTAGAAAGTAGAACTTATCAACAGCTTTGAAGGATTCTACGTGATTCGTGGCATCAGACTTAGTCTTGTGTACTTGTTGCGTGGCTGCTGTGTTCACCCGAACGATGTGACTCCAATAAACAAATTCAGAAATGAACTCATCGTGAATATTTGTTGTAGTATGTAGCGGGGCTATGAACAAAGACGTACCAAAATACAAGCTGGGGAGTGAGCCTAAACAAGAAAAAATGGCGAACACCCTGTGGTACGTTGAACGGTGGTATAGTCTACATACGTAACAAACGGAAGAATAATGTTACATTTTGTATGGTCTGGTTTAATGTAAGAAAGAATCATGTCGGGCAGGGTGCAGTGGAAGCGTTCGGTCAGCGCCGTTTGTTTAAAGACGCTAGGTAGACGTTCAGGCATTAGTCTCGACTTCACGGAGAGCTTCGCCAACACGGCCGAAAACATACCAAACCTCGGAAACTAAAACAACTCGGGGTGTTTCAATTGGCGTTAATATGGTCTTTAAAAATACTTCAGTCACCTCAGTAGCGCAGCCCGTGAGAAACAAGGCTGTTTCCGCGTAGCGGTGACGTTGTCTTTGTCAGTACCGGCAGAAGGCAATAAAGATCAATTCCAATGACTTCAAATTCAGAGGAGGGACGAGGCGGAGGTTTGGTGTTCTTGCTGGGCCGGACGTCGATCGTTAGCGATACTTGAATGCTGCGCACAACACATCCTTCGCTATGCTAGCCGATAGGCAGGGCTGGAAAAAGCAATTTGTATTGTTATGTGGTCGCATCTGGTGTTAAAGGCGAGATGGTCTGCGGCAGCCTCATTATGAAACGTGCCCAATATTTGGTGGTGCACAACATAGGGAATGACGGGCGCCGGTCTTTCGCCGGCTGGGTGGTAGTTATGCCGTTACAGGGAGCCATTAGTAAGTCGAAATCAGTTCATCTGTCACCATGGGGGGCTACCGCGGGGTTGGCACACACCGCTCAACGGGTGAATAAGGTACTGATAGTACACCTTGGTTTCTTTTAAAGCTATAAAATGACTGCGCATTTTCACGAGTGTCCACTAGCCCATTTTCTAACGATGCCATTGTTTTAAAAGATGCCTTATTACCACATTGTGTCGAGGATAACGGGCACCGTCAAAAGGAGTTTGTATCCATTTGTGCGTATTGTCGTACTTTTACACAACGTTGTAGTTGTAACACGATTGAAAGTAGGAGCGTGCTTCAGTTTTTAGAAAGCTGTTTCACAGCCATCGGGCCGCACACATAAGGTACCAGAAGCCAGGAGTTTGGGTGGAGGCGAAGGAATTGAAGCGAAGTTGATGATTATATGACAAAACTAGGCAATTCTTAGAAGAGAGGAACAATATTTTGGCAATCTCGGTGTGAAAATTTGACGACGGCATTGACTTTATCCTCGCCCACCAGATGGCCAAAACCTTAACCGATTTATTTGCGCAGCGACATTTCTAAGTATTTGTCATTTATTAGTCATAAAATTACGCCCAGCTTCCCTCGCGGGAACCCTGGTGTGATGCGACGCTTGGGGGTTCAAGCGCAAGCGGAGAGCAACCGTCGACGAAAGGCCGCCAGAGAGCGGCACACCGGTTATATTCTAGGCACTGTATATGCGCAGCGCACCCGAAGGAGAGGAAACCGCGGAGAGAGAGAGTACTGCACATGCGCAGCACCGCGCGCAGCGCCGCCCACCGGCGGAGCGACAGCGCGCTGGGCCACACACGCTCTCACCTGGGCACGCGCCGGCGCCAGTGCGTCTGCCGTGGCTATGACGCAACACAATCCAACGCAATCCAGTGTAATGTATTCCAATCCAAGCCAAGCCAAGCCAGACCAAGCCAATCCAATCGAATCCAATCGAATCCAATCCAATGCCCCTCGCGAGAGAGTGTTCGCTATCGGAGAGGAGAGCGGGAGAGTGGCTGCGGACAACGGACGCTCGCCGCGGACAACAATGGACGCGGGAAGAAAGGACAGGGCCGCCGACAAGAGATGCTCTGAGCGTCGCATCTAATATTAGTCTTAGTATTTCTTAGTATCCATAGTCAGTCCGGCATCGGCAAAGCAACCTAACGCTTTGATGCCGGCGCAGGAGGTGTTCTTCAAAACTGGCACGAAACACAACTGTTTCATCAAGATAACATGAGCATGTCTTCCGTTTTGAACAGCGTAGAACCATGCCGATTATGCGTGGGAATGTCGCCGGAGCATTGCACAAGCCGAAAGGCAATAACTCAAAATCATAAATCGTAAAAACCACAAACACCTAATGCTTCGGTGGAGGCATAGGGGGGAGGAAGAGCGTGCAGGGTTTGACTCATCGAGCACACTAGAGATGGCGCGGCGAATATGACCAGCGTTCCCCGGGCGGGAGTTCCTGCTTATCGGTGCCGGCGTCACGAGGTACGAATTTGTCGCCTGTTCAGCAGCGGTGGTTTTGGGCCTGCTTTGGTGCAGGTCCGGGTCCATTGCACACTGCCTCCGCACTGCTTCATTACCTGGTTCGACAGCACCTCCATGGTAACCTACACCCGACAGAATTAAGTGGTCGTACGGCAAACCTACGTTGAGGATTCCTTTTCCGCACTTCTTGCCACGAATGGGACTCTGTTTCGTAAATTGGTGATTTCTGATTCGGTTGAGTTTTAAGAAGTATTACAAAAGGCAAAAGTAGCAACAGGTTTGGGTAAATAGGAATTGTGAAAAGTCCCTCAGCTTTGTCGCAATTCAAACTTACTAAACTGACTAGTTTAAATCAGCACAAATATGAATCACTAAGTTCTCATGCCGATTATTTTGGTGTCTGTCCTTGTCTAGCGCAGTGGTGTAGCCCCAAGATAGCACATCATGGTGGCTAGGTTCGGCTGCCTCACTCTGCGAAAGACGCTCCTCTCCGTTGTCTGTCTCCCAACTCACGGCGGGGCTACAGCTGCGACGCCCGCAGCTGTAGCAGGGCCGTGGCCGACGCTGCTGCTGCAATCGGGACGCCGCACGCGCAAATTAAAGGCAACCTCTGGCAGAATCTCTAGTTTCACTCTTTTGTAGAGACATGTGTTAGAATTCAAGTGACGTCGCATTGGTAATTGTTGTGGGTATCATTTAAAGCTCTGCTTTCCGACTACCTTCACAGCGTTAATTGGAGGCATTTTTTGTTTGTTTTGTTCCTCAATTGATATCCCAGGTTGTGAATTAAAAAGTATTCTGTTCCTTGGAACGTGTGCCGAAAATCACCTGTTCGAGGCCTCTGATGTACATCCTTGTGGGTGAGGCTATTGAGTTCCAGGTAATACACACGAAATTCGTCAAAACTATCCTTTTTCTGGACTAACATAGAAGGTGTCGACCATGAACTGTGAATGAACAATCTTTGTTTTGAGCGTGTCGTTTATTTGCTTATGAATATTCTGACGCTTCTTTGGGGAGAACCAATATGCGCAACGGTGACTGCACGACGGAAATCACATCACTTTTTCCTGACTTTGTTTGAGGAACTAAATACAAGTTCTCTCGTTAACGTGCTGATATTCCTTGATGAAGGTCGTGACCAGAATGTGGGATATACCTTTCCTAAAGTGCACTATGCCTCATGCGCCAGGCGCGCCACGCTCCAGGACCAAGTTCTGGTCGCTTTCCACGATAGCTTCGGTGTCACCAGTGCCATAATTAGAGTGCACGGCGATCATATGCCTTGCATGGGTAGGCAAGGTGACGGAGTGTTCGGAGAAGAAGCAGATGGATTCGGCTTGCAAATTGATAATGGCAACATTTTGGTCAACAGCTGTATGGCCACGGTCATATCGCGGGAGCAATTTGGCAAAACGACGCACGCAGCACTTGTACAGGTAACGTCGGTAGATGTGGCTGGCTTCGCCACCATGGTAGAAAAGCGGCCGCGAAGGTAGGTGGTTCGCCACACGTCGGTCTTCCTGGGAGTGGAGACTTGCATTTAAGGAGGCTGCGTAGGCGACACTTGGTGGCAGCAGGACGCCTCCTGCTGATAAACACAAACCGGCGGATGGTTACGAAAAACCATCAGCGGCGTAAGCCCTAGCTCGTGCCTCGCAGGGTGGTTCTGGCGGCGTAGTAGTCTGCAGTTGGCAAACGTTATCGCGAATCGCATCATTTATGGAAGAGACATCAGGTTGCGGATCATTGGAAAGACTTTCAGAAGTTCCTTTGTGACCACTGCGTGAATGGTCTCACGCAATTTATCGGAACTGAAAATCCCGCACCTATGGCTTACGACACCAGCCCGTTGAGAGCTGGTTCGCACTACCTCGTTCGAATTTCGATCTTCTTCTACCTCGCGGCAACCTTGGACGTGAATGCGGTTACTGTCATGGCGTGGGCGGAGGGGACGCGCTAGAACGCGGCAGGCAACACGCTCTTGGTATACCCATGACTTCAAAAACCTTTGTTCTTGTTGTAAGTCATGTGCGGTTCCGCACGGCGTAAGAATCTCTTCTACTCCTCAACAAAGATTACGACCCCCTTATTGGGATGTTGCGTGAACGTTTTCAGAAAACGCGGAGGTAATTCTTTTCGGATGACGGTGGCGAATTTTTTAAGGGACTCGGATTTGAAGAGAGGCCTGTGGGTGAGGAAGTATTTGTGGTTCTGTGTCTTCTGAACGGAACAACACGTGGCGGAAAGTTACTTCGTTGTCCCAACTACTAAAATTGGGATGGTCTCCACTTTCTCAAACCAGTCCTCATTCTTCTCACCGGCATCCGCGTAACGTTTGTGTTACCTGGACTGTTGCAAGATGATGGGTAGATTAGAATCATGCAACATGTTTTCGTTTGCAGTGGTCTGCTTTTTAGTTCTTTTCGGTAGCAGACCTAACTCGGCCGCTAAACCTTGCAGTCGACTCAATGGCTCGGTTTAACCTCGCGTTACGGCTTCCACAGCGCGTAGGTACCATAAAGGTGCGCACCCAGCACATCCCCCAGATATCACGTAGCCAAGGACGACGCAGGGTTTCTTGAAGGAACAAATATTTCTAGGAGCGAAATCGGGCTTCACAAGAACGCAGATGAAATAGAAGTGGCGTAGAACTAGTCAACGAAGTGACGTGCGCCGACTGGCGCCGCTGATTCGAATGCCGCGGCTTCTGCGCTGCGAGAATTTTTCTTTCGGCGTGATTGTTTCTTGGCCAGTCGATGCCATTGACAACACTAGAAGTAAAGGAAGATTATTCTAGTCAAGCGAAGTCAATGCAAAACACTAGTTCTGTAAACTTAAAAAGCCCGTGCCGTGTAGAAAAGAAAGAATGGAGCACGCGTTAAACTTGTCACACAAATAAAACATCCTGGCGCGCCCGAGCGGTAAAATCAAAACTCATAAGAAAACAAACCTGATGCATGGTTCGCGGCAATATTAACGGCTACACCCAGAATTAAAAAAGTAACCAAGAATGTCTCTGTTGGTGAGGTGCGAAATCGCTTATTAGTAAAAAGAGCGTTCCTTCAGAATACGCCACCATTTTTGCACCACAAATGACACACGTTTGAAACCAGTAAAGTTATGATAAGCATGGCATTTTTACGCGCATCGATGCTAAAGTTTTTGTCTACAGAAATAATGAAGTGCTGCTGAATATGGCGACGACGATGACCATAATAATGACCAGGATGATGTTGGTGGTGGTGATGGTGATGATGACAAAGGGGCACCCAGAGGTTTATTCGCATGCGCGGCGCGGCCAGTCTGGGCTTTGCGGCGTCATAGTATATGCTTCCTTTCATATAAATGTTCGATATCTGGAAATTCACCGCACCTATTTTGTGATTTGCTAAGGGTAAATGCTTGGGATAAGCATTCATCCTTCCCATATAAGAAAGTAGTTAGCTAGAGACTGCGAATGAACAGTGTGTCTATAAACAGCACTGTTGTTATAAGCAGCAATTCTGCAGACACTCACCCGCTCCCTGTGATCTCCTTCGGGAGATATATAAGAACGGCAATACAAAGGCCTGCAAACGGGGCTATTGGACCGAACCTGTCTTCCCCGTCGGCACCTCGAAGAACCTGAAAATAAAAACAAACACCGCAAGCTAAGAGACACAAGCAGCCTTATATACTTACTAATCGATGTCGTTTTAGAGCCCAAGTTCCTTAGATGCTCGGGCTGTTGGAGTAACATGCATTCACTGTAATAAAACGAGAGGCACTCGTTGTCCAACGCCTCTCGCTACAATGTACGTTGTCCAACGCCTCTCGCCAGTTGCAAAAATGCGCACTGAAAACAGACCGGGACACCTGATTCCAACGTCTCACACTTGGATGCTACGTGCTTCAAATGTACAAAACTTTTACAACAAAGCCGTATACGTCTACGCCCCATCGTTTTCATCTTGGGCGCTCGTCATCAAAACCGCATTATTGATGATAAGCAACTGTTGTCCGGTTCATAGACAACACAAAGTAGACAGAAACACCCTGGAGATGACACTGAGTTTATATACCGGTCAACCTAAAACCGACACACGGAGTTGGCACGTATAACAAAAGCCGATAGCTTAACAAACCCCCAAAGACCACTCGCTATCAGCGCCAACACAACCACCTCCTCACTCTCATAATGGTAGGCCACCCGATCTCTCGCGTAATATCCTGCCTAATTCTTGGACTGTATATCTACGATTGATCTAATCAGCCTAATGAAGCTACAACAGTTAGTTTGCCATCAGCTTACGCATCTAGTGCGCCGCATTGTCAGCAAGCACGCGGGGCTACATAAAAGTCAAGTTAGGCAGCTCGTACATGCCTTAGCTCTCAGTAAAATTATTTATACAATTCCATATCTCCCTATGATTTGTCACCAATGACATCATATTGAGGTTGTGCTTCATACACTATACAAGACCCCCACTCAACGTTTCCATAAATACATCCACTCAGCGCCTATACTCTACGGGGCTGTTCTTGCCCCTGGGTGATCTTATACAACAAAAATAAAGACCGGCAAATGGCCCGTCTTTCTAGCACAAAACAAGGACACTGGAACCTTCATCAAGTTGCCCTCAGACCTATTGACCTCACTTTTATTACCCCTCCTGCACGGCTCCCAGATAACCTCAGGATAGCTCCCATCCCAAAAAACGTTGCAGCTATATACCGATCCAGGGAGACGGTGTGCTCGCGTTGTCTATCATGTCCATCCTATTGATTGTACGATCGCTTACACGGATGCATCGCGGACGCATGTCAGAGCAGCGGCCTATTCCATCGCAAGTGGCAATGAAGTAGCCACACACACCCTTGGTTCTTTTACTAATCCCCCACCTACAGCGCCTCTAGAGACCCTTCCAATAATCACCAGTAAAGAGGACATCTCCTTAGCACTTCCTAACCCCTCAGGATATACCATATACACTGATTCGATGCAAGCGATTCGCGCCATTCACATGGGTAGGATTCCTGAAGAACTGAAGGCAATGAGGTAGTGCATAGCCTCACCCGCGAAATTCTGCACCGGGCGCCTGGTATTCTCCGGCGTTATCCACCGACGTGGGACACAATTCAACACTACTAACAACAAATAAAGCTTCACTACAAGAACATCAGAGAAACTCTCCGCACACTTCCAGTTCCAGACAAAACTCTAATTACCACGCAACTACGCATTCTGCATTCTTCGACGGATACATTTAAATACCCCACTTACACCTGCTCGTTCCTTTCTCTACCGTCTTCGACACTCACCAGCATGTCCCAATTGTCTCCAACCATGCGCTAATCTAGAACACTGCTTTTTCTACTGCCCCATTGCAATTCAATTCCCATATTCTCCCCTCCCGCCTTCTTCCACGTGGCGCAATGTGCTAGTCTCGGACCAGCTGACGGAACAGTTAGTGTTGGTGAACCTGGCCCGGGAAATCTCGACGCTTAATGTTGCGTTTGAAAAAAGTTGTTTCCTCCTCCTCCTTCTCTTACCACAAACGTTCAGCTACACGAAAACCACAGCACACGGCTTACAGTTGTCCATTCCTGGCACACACTCAGTCAAGTTTTGCGCGGCGACGTAGGTGGGGGTCAGTCATGGCATGGCGTCGGTAAAGGGGGCAAGGTCACGCATGGAGGTCCAATTACACAATGCACAGGAATCTCGCAGTTGCAGCCAACACGGCCCTCGTGAGTGCACAGTCTTCCGCTCCCGATGCTTGACGATCACGATCACCTGCTGGCGGTGGGTGCGGATCGGTTCGTAGGCGGCCACCCGAAACTACATGCTCAGGGCCAAGCTACCGACAACCCTGTGTCACCGCAGCAGTTCATCCGCAACGCTCTGCGACTTCCCGTCCTCCCTCTCTTTGTTCATGGTGGCATTTTTTTATTGGACGCGACGCTCGGGTTAGGGGGAGTGACCCGATAGGTGACGATGACGATGGTGGCCTCAGGACATTTAGAACTTACCCCGCAGAGTGCGCATTCGTCATCGTCTTCTTCCACTTCTTCCACTGTTGAGCTTCGGTCGCACAGAATGCCTCTTTGGAATCTGATCCGTGAAAACATCTTCAAGGGTCCTTCCGCAAGAAATGCTGAGTCAATTGTCTTTAATGCTACAGCGTCAGGGTATCGAGTGGCGAAGTCCACCAATGTCAGAATGTACCGCTTGCCAGAACTACACGTGGGTGACAAAGGGACTACGATGTCGACTGCTACCCCTTCAAACGGTGCATCTATAAAAGGCAGCTTGTCTTGGCGACCCACTCTATTCTCCCCTTCACTATGGTACGTTGGCATTTCGTCACACGAACTTACGTATCCTAGAAAGTCTGCCTGAATACCAGGCTGATATAACTATTGCAGAATTTTGTCATTGGTTCTCTTCGTGCCCTGATGTCCCGATAGCAGTCCTTCGTGCGCGGCGCTTACAATTCAGGAACGCAGGGTAGCTGGCGCGACCACTTGCTTACATTTTCTGCCAGACGGACAAACATATCGTCTGTAAAGTGTATCTGTGGACAGGTAGAATCCCCATGCCTTACCCTTGCAATGAACTTCTTGACAGACTTGCTGGAAACATTGTTTCCGCGTAGGCTCTTCGCCTTACGCCTCCTTCAGAGCTTCTTTGGTCGCCTCGATTTCCTTCTGCCTTTGAGAGCGGGTTCATTCTGGTGAACAGGTTTTACGACTAGAACAGTCTTCGTCCTACGCGGGTCGAATGTCTTGGAGGCATCTGCACGTTCCCAGCTAAGGTCTGGGCCGTTTGGATCTCGTACTCCCAAAACGTTGCCGAGGACGATGTTGTATATGGGTGAGTCCATGCATTTTCCGCAAATTGTTCCCGAGAAAAACGGTAAGGAGATGGTAACTAGCACCTCCGGGAAAGTAAAAGAGCCACCATTGACCAGAGTAATCGTACTCTGCCTTCCGGTATATGCCCGGTGTGGAGCGATGTCATTTCGCACATCGACTGTGCTGCACCCAGTGTCCGGAAGCAGGCTTGCCACGTCTCCATGGGAAATTCGTCTCACGAAAGGCGAGTCAGTGTTCGTACTAGGCCCGCGAATGCCTTCGTTCATGGCACTGATCATGTGCTTCTGGGTTTCCTCGGGGACTTTGGACAGTTCGGCCGTCGGCTCCTCTGACCTGTCGGGCTCGACGCGCAGACAAGCACCAGATCGGTAGGTGCAATTCTCCTTCCGAAGGACTTCGTGTCATGTCTGCTCGATCAGCATTTCTGGCAAAAAATGGCTTTGTTTTTGTTCGGCAATAACAAGTGCGTACTCTTCTCCCACACAAAGGAAGCATTTCTTCCCGTAATTTGAGCCAGTCTTAGCTATGCTGGATGCGTTAGTCTTCTCAGGGTTTTCTCGGCACCATAACATATTAGCCTTCTTCTGGGCCTCCATGAAGTTATGCGCTGCCGTGGTTGTCGGCGAAAGCGTCTTGCGCTCCTGTTCTTGAATAAAATTAGCCACCTTCTAGTGGCAGTTGGCTATTAAGGGTTAAGTTACGACCAAGTCCGCGAGATCCTCAAAAGTCCTTTTTATGGCTGGAAGGTCGATCCACCTTTCAAAGTACCCTGGTAAAACGGCGGCATACTGCTTCGTGGTGTCTTCTTTTTCAGGCTTAGATTCGCGAAATCGGTCTCTGTAGCCTTATACAGTTAAGCGAAAGCATTGAACAAGGAGAGCTTGACCTGACCATAGCCAAGAGACTTGTGGCAGGAGGCGGCCGTATACCTTCATGGCTTCCCAAGTAAACACGTGCTCAGTGCAATGGCCTAGTTCCACATAGCCCACTCCTGGCTCTCTGCTTCACATTCGAACCCTTTAAGGTACGTGTCCAAGTAGTCTTGAGCATTCTCAAGCGGGGGCAATAATTTGTGCGCGCTAAAGCTTTGTGGGGTGCCGACCTGAGTTTCACTAGCGGTTGCTCGGTAGGCTTCGGTGTGGGGCCCTGCTCCTCGCGCCGAACAAAGTTCCGCCAAGCGGATTCCCAGCTGTAAACTGCGCTCTTCGATTTCCGCATAGACCCTCTATTGTTCAGCTTTCATCTGGTCGTGCTCGCGCTCTGCAGCTCTTTCACCAAGCAAACGCTTCTCTTAGCATGCACCGACTGCCTCAACTCCTCGCTGTTCAAGCCCAAGCGCTCAATCATGGCAATGAGCTCTCGCGTGTCTCAACCTTCCGTGAGCCGCAATAATTGTCAGCTTCGTAGACAAAACAAAGTAATTGAGAGAAACACCATGGAGACGAAACTGCGTTTATTTACCGGTTGTAGTGAACTTCGAGTTCCTCTGGCTGCCAAATCGTCATGAGACAGCAGAGAGAAAACGTCTCGTCAGGATGAGCGTTTTAATCGAACTTGCTGCGGGTGCAGCGAGAGGGTGCACCGCGAGCGCTTGCAACCACTTCGTTGCCAGATGTGAAGCTGATGTTGATGAGCGCCGTCGGTCATGCCCGAAGAGAAAGAGGTTCCAACATTCTCCCCTGCCATCAGATGACGCTAGTTGGCATCTACGGAGTACAACAGTTGAACCGGATGTGGCCTATTTTGTTGCAAGGCAATCGTAGGGAACAGCAACGAACTTTTCCATCGCATCCGAAATAGACGTCTTGAATCTTTCCAAGTGTTCACATCTGTCTTAGACAATGCTTTTCACCAACGAAGAGAACCACGTTATCTTCCTTTAATATCCGTCCCCCTTGACCTGGTTGATGGAGAAGTTCTATAACTCACTGAGGTGTTCGTTGTCCCAGCGGGTACAAAATGCTTTTAAGTATTCTTCCCTTCTTGTCCAAAGAACTCGCAGCTGGCCAACTTATTTGTTGGGGTCATCAGTGGCTTCGTATGCTGGCAACGCCGTAAACCTCCTCCCGCTGAGAAACCTCGCAGGAAACAATGGACATGGTTCGTTGACGTCATTGAAGATGTATGTGAGGGGTCGAGAGTTAAGAACAGCCTACACTTCGGTTAGAAGCGTGGTCAACTGCGTGCAACTCACTAGACACCTGCCCAACATTTTCTTTAAGCATATCTTGATGGATCGAACAAGTCTTTCATAGAAACCTCCCCAGCAAGGAAAGCTTGGGCAGATATACTTTTCCTGTATGCTTGAACTTGTAAAAAAGGAGAGAACATCCGAGTGTCTGATAGTCTTCCACAGTCCTTCAAGCTCTTTTGAAGCACGCACAAAAGTACGTGCATTGTCGCTGTAAATAGTTTACATAATGCACGACGGGACACGAGCCTTCACAGAGAGCAAATGAAGACTTCCGTTGTGAGGTCTTGTGACCGCGGAAGTAAACAGACAATACAGATCTTGTGACCGCACAATTAAAGAGAACAACGCATGTCCATGCTTGGCCTTTGACGTACAGGGGTCCAGCAAAATGAAATCAGCTTATAGAGAAAGGAAAAGCTTGCGTTGTTCTGTCTTTTGGTAGCAGAGGCGTTTCTTGCGCTACGAGCTGGAGCTTTAGTTGTTTGCATACAAAACACTGTCGAATAGTCTTTTTTACCAGTTGCCGGGCGCGTAAAATCCAGAAGCTCTAACAGACTTGGGTTAGTGTGTCACGTTCTTTCTCATGTAGGCCCTGTGCATTGGCGTGCTGGATCACGAGCGATGTCAAGTGCGTGTCCACAGGCAAAAGAATGGGGACGTGGCCTCCGTAGGTGTCGCTGGTAAGTACCCTCCCCCGAACTCGACTATCGTCGGGAGCGAAACTCGCAACCCTTTCGTAGGGCAGTTCTAGGGCAGCAGTTTCTTTCTGTGAATAGGTTAATCCTCAGCGTCAAAGTGATTACATTGTTTCACTCAAACAATGGAAAGCTCTGTACGTTCAACTGCTTCGGCTGTTAGCGGTCCAGTCACTTTCGTCTCGTGTGTTAAGTTGTTCATGTAACGATGTACCCATGCTGTGACACGCAGTTGCTTTGAGAAAGAGCTGAAACGTTCGGTTGCTGTGACACCTGGCACGAAACCAGTCACATTCATGGCGTGAGCGATGTAGTTGCCGCTTGCGCTGGTACTCCTAGTTGTCCGTCTTCTGGATTCACCATTTTCGGCAACAAAGCAGGGTCAGTAGGCCAGTTTGGACCATGCCACCACAACTGCAATCTCGTCAGCTGGTCCGCTGAAATGGCGTTTGTCAATAGTCTCAGCGGGGTGTTTCTTTCCAGGACCGAAGCGCCAACGAGTGTAGCCCGTCAAATTTCGTATCGCTTTTACTCTGTTGGGAACCAAAGTTTTCCACGTCGTCAGACATATTCTAATCCAGCAGAGGGTCCTCTGAGAGTCCTACCAAAACGTACATCTTCGATGTCAAGCTCTCAGTCCCTGAATGTGTAACTGCCTATGCGTGCCGCTATTAAAGCTGATATTAGTTCCAGCCGTGCTAGCGTGATTGTTTTCAGTGGTGCAATTGGTTCTTCACAAAGAGAAGGACTGTCTTAGCGTTGCCGATAGCAACGTAGATTGTTAGGTATACTACTGCGCCATAAGCCGACTTGCTTGCATCGGCGAAGGCGTGGAGGGTTGATGCGCGGCTGTCGCCTTCCCTTCTGGCGCCCAAAAAGCTTGGTATGGCTACATTATGCAGTAAGGCTGTACCTTCGGTTTATTTTATTCATATGGTTTGCAGTCGAGGTGGCAAGGGGTTCTCCCAGTCAAGATTTTCTCGCCATACGCCTTGTAACAGGATCTTGGCTTTGATAGGGAAGGGTGGCAGAAACCCCAGTCGGTCATACACCCTAGCTGTAGCCTGTACAGTGGAACGTTTAGTGACCTCATGCTGCTGTATAAGCTGCAAGAGGCTGTTTTGCTTGGAGGAGAACGCGTCCGTCTCAGGGTCCCAAGAAATTCCGAGCACTTTCGTCGTTCCTGCTCGAGGACAGAGTACCTTTTCCTGTGTATATAGTCTCTCTTCAAAGGCGGTGGCAAAGTGTGCATCATTGCTGACCCACTTCCGGATATTCATGGACGCCGTGTAGAACATTTTGATGATTTCCTGATGCATCCTAATGGCGTCTGAACTGCTATCAGCTCCAATCAGAAGGTCATCTATATACAAGAATTCCTTAAGCAGGCGGGCCGTTGAAGGGCATTCCTTTTCGCATTGCCAAATATGGTGATTAAACGTAGCTGTTAGCAATAAGCGACTGAAAGTGGCCCCGAACAGAACTCGAGTCATCCTCCGAGTTTCCTGAGCTGGTAAAGGTTGGCCTGCTTGTGGTCGAGTCTTGAACCATAGAAATCTGAGAGCATCCCCGTCTTCTTCCCGTAGACCAATCTGAAGAAATGCCTTCTCGACATCAGGAATCATCCCTACCTTCTACCTGCGAAACGACAGAATCAGAGTCACGACATCAGGATTCAGGTTCGGTCCAGCTTCCAGGTTTTCGTTAGGTGACTTCACGCCATATTGGTGTGACGGCGCGCCAAACACAATTCGCACTTTTGTCGTGGACCAATCTTCTCGTAACACTGATCGGTGCGGCATGTAATACCGCCGACCGCGTGGTGCGTTTTCTTCCGACGGTATTTTTTCGGCGGATTCATATTCCGGGTACGCTCTGATCATCGTGTCATACCTCTCCACGAGGCTGTCGTCTCTTTGGAGTTTCTTTTAAGCAGCGGAGTCGCATTGTAGCAACACTGAGGTGATCCGCAAGGTCTACCCTTGCTTTCTATTGGAGCGCGACCCCAGTTCGTTCGTTCGTCTTTTTTACAGTCTGTTTAAAGTTGGTCATCGCCAGTTGGTTGCTGGTGTTTCTTCATTCTCGCAATTTACACCTATTCTTTAAAGCTCCCAGCAACGGTTAAGAGCCTTCGAAACCTCGTTGGCTTCAACACACGCTCGTAACACGATGACGCTAGCACAGTGAGTGACATTAGCATCTCATGCATCGGACCTTGAATAGTCATTCCTAGCAATGTTTCCACCGCCTTGAGAGTCGTGGTCACTGGCTTCACATTGCCGCTCACGAGATTCCAATAGTGATCTGAGCAAATCAGGGCCGTTTTTTCGGTTTCGTTAAGTCGTTGTGCTGGGAGTGCAAGTGTCTAAACTCATCCGTTCCATCTTCTTGACAACGTGTATATCTGGAATGGGGATATGCTCGTTGCATATCGCGTCGATTTCGAGTGCTTCGATCTTCACTGGCCCTCCTGTCATTGTGGCAACGATGAAGGCGCGCACTTTCCTCAGGGTGCTTGTCGTTTTGTGCCCTCCGAAGACACCCACAGTCAAGGTTCCCTCTTCTAAAAACTCGCATCCTAGTTTCTTGGCCGCCTCTGCAGTGCTGAAGCTTCATGGCTTCCACCGTCTAAAAAAATGCGGTGGCGTCCCGAGGACGCGGCGCCTTCTCCTGTAGCGGTCAAAGTTTGGAGCAGTACCGTAGGGCCAGCTTGTAGGGGAAACAGCCTCACGGGGTAGAGGTCATGCTGTTGCCGCTTGGGACGTCTGACGTGTGCATGGTCGTTGCGTACTTTTGTGCACACTTGCCGCACCGCAGTGAACCTGGGCATTCCTTCGCCAAGTGACCTCGCTTGAAACATCTATAGCTTCGGCCCTCCTTGGCAAGCAGCTAATTCTTGCGGGTAGTGCTCCATTCTTCGCAGTCGCATGCCTCGGAACGATGTTTCGTCGTCTGGTAGAACAAGCACCATTGAGGGCTGTTCACTGAGCTCTGCAGAGATGACACGGTGTGTGCATTCTGAGGTCGCTGTTTTCTAGATGGCTCTTCTCGTCCATCACCGACGACTGGAGGTCTTCCTTCTGTATATTGTTCTCGGCTTCTCGGCACTGTACCTGCTGGTCGATGAACATGAGAAGCTGCTGAAGATCTTGTTTGCGTGCCTTGATTAGAGCTAGATGTTATTGCTTAAGGCATGGATTGGTATACAAGTTTGCTAAACTTCAACACCATGTCGGGCGGCAGCACCCTTAAGAGGATCTCCCATAATATGGAGCAATCACTGGTGGGATTTGTGCCAGGTACCTTCAGGCTTCGCACATGCACCTGGACCTCATCTTAAAGTCGTCGAATGTGGTGTACGTTCGCAGACGACGAAAGGGGTTTGATGTCCAGAAAGCGGCTGAGGTGATCTTGAACAATGAGCCTTTCTTCACAAAAGCTCTCTCTTCAAAAGTCGATGGCGTCTTTGCAGCCCTCCTCTCTCGCATGGAGTTCAGACATTGCCGATGCGGCTGCTCCAGTCACGAGGGTGTTCAAATAGTTATATTTTTCTGCAGTGCACCAGTCATCGTTGTTATGCACAGCTGACGCAAACTGCATCCAAAAGCGCTGGCAGTTTTTCCTGTTTCTGTCAAACTTTACGAGGTCCAACTGAGGCAACTTAGTCTTGTTGGATATCGGAGCTTGATAACTCGGCTGTCGTGTGGTTCTAGATGCGAGAGCGTCTTGTAACTTTAAGCGCATGGCCGCTGCCGTGTTCACAACTTTGTCCCCGTATTTACCTGCATCAGGCGTCTCGCTCACGTGCAGGCTGCCTGTAGTCTCATCAAATATGATGTTGTCGTGTTTCTTTATCTGCTGGTGAAGGGCTTGGACTCTCTTGAGCAATACGTTCACCTTAGACGCCGAACGTCTTGCCTCCCTTCGCCGTGCTTCTTCCGCTTCGGTCATCACACCGTCCAGTTGCGAGTGGAGGTTAGGGCGACGTCGGAGAAGCCGTTCCATGGCAGTCAGCTGGCGGCCGGGGATGCTGGTCCAACGTCGAAGTCGTCGCGTCAGTTTGAAGAGCTTGCGCGGCTTCGTACATCGATGATGTATGCCTTGTAGCGAGATCCCGGTTTTCCGGCGCCATGTAGTGAACTTTGAGTTCCTCCGGCTGCCAAGCCGTCGCGAGAAAGCAGACAGAAAACGTCTAGTCCAGATGAGCGCTTTAATCGAACTCGCTGCGGGTGCAGCGCGAGGATGAAGGGCGAGCGCGTGCCACCGCTTCGTTGCCAGATGGGAAGCTGATATTGGTGATCGTGGTCCGCCATGCCCAAAGAGAAAGAGGTTCCAACACCGGTCAACCCAAAACACCCACGCGGATTTGGACACGTGCAACGAAGGCGATAGCTTTGCAAATCAGCAAAGACTACAACAAACCTTCAGCTACACGAAAAACACAGCACACGGCTAACAGTTTCCCCATTCCTGTCGCACACTTATTTCAGTTCAGGCTTGGCGGCGTAGGTAGGGCTCACTCGCGGCATGGCGTCAGTAGTGGGTGGCCCGGTCACGCATGGAGGTCCATGTACACCGTGACCAGTGCCCTCGCAGTTGCAGCCAACACGGCGCTCGTGGGTGTACAGTCTTCCGCTCCTGATGCTTGACGATCACGATCACCGGGTGGTGGTAGGTGCGGATGGCTTCGTAGGTGTCTGCCCGCAGCTACATGCTCGGGTCTGAGCCACCGTCCGCCCTGTGTCACCGCAGCAGTTCACCCGCAAAGCTCCTTCTCTTCCCGCCCTCTATTTATCCGCTCTTTATGGCATTTTCTTATTAGACGCTTGGCTGGGATTGGCGTGAGTGCGCGATATCCGAAAATGAGGTGCCCTCGCGGTTTTAGAACCTTCCACGCCGAGCGCATATTTGTCATAGTGTTGTTCTTCCACTTCCCTTCGTGACACGGTGAACAACGGGAATCCCACCTTGTGATCCTGGTAAAGCAATATTCTTTGCATGCTGCGGCGTGTGACACGAAGACACCTTACGACCAATCTGTAAGTCATTTATTAGCTTAAATCGGTTTCAACGCAAGACAATGCGTCATCGCCTCGGAAAGCGCCCGATTGCTTGTCCCACAGGCGTTTCTGCAGGGCCCAATCAGCAGGTGACGTGTGGCAAGCGAGCGAATTACAATCTTTGAATACACTTATACAATCCACGCTTTGCCCATCCCCAGGTTTCGCGTAAGTGGAAATATCGGGATTTTTTTATTAGGAGCCTCAGCGGTCTCTTCCTGCCATTACTTATAGCCAGGATAAGAAGTATAAGCAAGTGTTATTAACTTTTTTACGCCTTCTCTTTCCATGCAATACGTCGTGCCAAACGCTACTGCGACCTTTTCCGATTTGTGAAAAACATTCCGACTAGAATGCGTATATTATGCCTCATCGACAATACGCATTTTCCTGATCAATGAATTAACTGGGTTCATCTCGTCTAACCAATATATCCACCATAAATATTTACACAAATGTATAAATGGAACAATCTCCATCTCTTTCTAACTTCCATTTCAAGCAGTACTTACAATACCCACCATAAAGTCACTCCATCTCGTTGTATCCACTAAATGGCCCATGAATGCATAGAGAGAAGTGGTGCAATTGGAACGTTGTCCAGCACTTTATGGATGGCGTTTCTTCGTGTAGCTAATATCCCCACCGTAGGATGGTTCAGGGTTTTTCCTGGCATATTGCCTATTTACAACGGTCACAATACATGTACCCTAGCATCTCACTAAAGTCACCCTAATGTACAACCTATTTTAAAAGCTGTTATTTTCTCGGTCGTTCGTGGCGAGCAAGACCTGTGCCTTAAAGCGGTAGGCAATTCAGGATACTTAACAACACTATTTCCCTATTCACTTTTATATGTGGCCGGCCTGCGCACGGCGCTCCTGTGCACCGTCAACCCAAAGAGCGATAGAAAACTCCTCCTTCTGCGATTTGTACGTAGGGTGCGTATGCCCAACGTGCATATCTGACATAATCTGGTGCTGACCTATTGTGCTCCGCCTAAGAATATAGTTCGGTGACACCATTGCACTGCTACACGCCTGCTTGATAAGCCCTTAGTTGCATGCAGAGCCTCAAGCACTTTCATATATCTGGCTCTGCTAAACAAGGACATGGGCGCTCATTTAACTACGGGGTGGTAAATTCTACGGGATCAGTGGCCATCTAGCAAGCCTGAGCACCTGCAGTGTGCGTGGCCCTGCTACACAAAGCCATCTCTCAAGGTATTTCGAAATCTTCGATGACGTATGAGCCACCCACTCGGAGTCCTTTCGAAATCTTGCTACCCACCACCTCGCCTAGCAATTTAGAATAATTTGTACGTTTATACCTATCCCCCTCCCTAGAAATGACCCCAGCATATACGGCAGGCCCTCCTGCATGCCGAGAACAAGGTGTTTGAAGTGCCGCCATTCCCAAGCAGCTTTATCTGCGGCCAGCGCCACCTCCAGGAATTCTTTCAGCGCCCAGCGCGCGCTCTTAAAAGCCCTCACGGCAGAGATCTGCTTAGCGCAATGGCCCTTAAAGCAAGCCCTTGATCTGGCGACAGCGTATAAGAGTTGTCCTTAAGTCGTGTACGGCCAAGGTTCCGTCTCTTTATGAAAACATACCGTTTTCTTATACTGAGTATCTCTTGGTTATCTCCAACACACCGCAGCCGTACACTTGGTGTTGAGCTGCACTTTGTAGACACGCTCCTTGGGCTCCCCAAGACCCCGATTTGCACCAGAGCACTTGAAATGTATGAAGGGCTTCCTATTGCCTCAATATTTTCTGAAATACGATGTGTTTTGCATACACAGGTATCCGCACTGTCAGAAATGTGGTGGCTATCCGCGTAATGTACACACCTATTGGCGATGTGCAGAGGCCATTTCGTGTAGAGGCCCCCTTTGTTGCTCCGAATGATGTTCCAAATTCGTGGTTAAACTTGGCTGCTACCCCACAAAATCTCAGTGCCACTCTGTGGTTCCGGTTGGCTGCCCTCATTGAAACACTCACTGCCCCAATGTCTATAAAGCCACGTTCGGAGGGCCGTGGAACACCCCTATTTTCTGTGGACGCACAAGGCCGCAGATCCGACTTGAGTCACTACATAAGGTTTAGTCTCTTTCTCTCGATATACACACACTCTTAAAAACAGGTCGCGGCATTTACTAACATAACCCTGCTTTTACTAAGTTGGCATGCATAACCTGGTAAAAAACTACACGTCACAATGCGTATCAGCTAAGCATGCACTTCGACATAGGTGCATTCAAGACGCACATATTACACTTGGACCACAAACTATTTCAGCAAGAAAATGAATAGGATGCACGAGGAGGTCTGGTATAAATTAGCGACCTTATAATTGCACCTGCTCTTCTTGGTTTCATAGCCAAGAGCGGAGAGTCAGTCGGTTTGTTGCAAAAATAAATAGTTTAACAATAATTTTAAAATTCCACATTTTCAGGTGAGCACATGAAGTCAGCATGTAGACTTGCGGAAATATTTTAATCGCTGTTTCGAGTGAGAGAAGGGCCATAGTTGTTCTGTTCAATATTCCGTTAAATTTTGTTACCATCAGTGAATGCCAGTATGAAACACGCACGATTTATAAATTGCCCGTTCCATATAGGAACGATAGCATTTAGGTTACATACTGAGTTGCCTGACCTATGTACCGTTTAGAGCGTAGTAAAGTTCCTAAGTTGTTAGTAAATACAATCCATTACTACCTTTTTAGTATTTTTTTAAGACTGGAGTTATATCCGCCCTACAGCAGCATTCTGCGAACATCATCTTGACTATCATTGTACAGAATGCCTTTAAATAAATTTGGAAAATGTTTGAAAAAATGGGTCAATTTTTGCAAAGCACCCACCTTTCAAAACGATTTGAAGTGTAAACAATGTTTTTGAGCCACACGCACTTCGTATAAAGAATATTGACATATTCCAGCTTCACATAGGCAACCTAAATTGTCGACACACAAAATTAGTGGTTTATTATAATAAAGAGGTTGATTCAAAACAGCATTACAAACATATAAGGCACCCCATTGAGGTGAACCTCAGCCGAAGTGTTTTGCTGGTTTGGATCGGGATTATCCTGCCGGCGCCGAATGTCAACCGCCGTTGGTGAAAAATGAAAAGCCGCGCGTGTCGATGTTTTAGCAAGCATTATGGATCCTCCGCCCGTCGTAATGAATGGTTTTGCTACCCAGTCGATGTTCCAGTATTCTATGCGGAGTGTCGACACGTAAATTTGAAGTAAGACTTAAGAAATCCTAATTACCACTCGTTTCACTCCAGCGCGAAATGAAACAAATTCATTCCTGCATCTACCGCTTGATGTGTAACTATTGTGAATGCAATGCTACCTCCACTAAGACAAATAAAGCATAAATTTACCCTTCTTCAGTGCCTACATGGTTCATTCTACATACACGGATCCTAATGAATCGATACTGACCTCTAGTTCACTAACAGGAGAGATGAATATCATCGCGTGGTTTCGCGTGGCTTACTATGATATTAAAAGAAAATGGACAATGAGTTGCTTTGAAACTCGCACGCTGCCTTTACAAGGGTATAGAATAATTTGCAAAGATAATTGTCGGCATGACATTGTCCAAGCGAAAGACTTGGGTATTAGATATTTCTATGGATGTTTTAACGGTGCGCGATTGATCGTCGATCAGAAGGGCCCACTTATGCACCTGATTACGAAGAACCGCTAGCAGTAGCAGCTAGCAAGACGCTGATTATGGATGTATTTAGATATTCGTAAAGCTCAATATATTTTCGCAATACAAGCTAATTTTTTATTACTATTTCTGCCTGAGAAGCAAAGATGCTCTTCACAATCTACATATAAAATTGTTAGGTAGGTTCTGAAGCAGTGTTAAGCGGTAACCACACGCACGCGTTTGCGCGCTCGATTCCACGCGCTCCCGCGCCCGTGCCCCACCTCGCCACGGCAGGAGACCGGGCGCGAGGCGAAGCGCGTCGCGTTCTCGAAGATATGGCATGGCCAGATATTTCGCGCGCTCTCCTGCGCGCCCACCGGCCGGCCACCAATCAAAGCCACCGCTTCATCGACGCGCTTGCGTCCTTGCGTTTCCCGGGCCGGGCGGGCTGCGGCGGCCGCAGGTGAATCCGCCGGTGGCCGCAGCCGACAACGACGCTGCCACAAAGTTCCCGTTTCCTCGTTGTGATAAATCGGCGTAGTTGCTTCGTTAGCCGCAAAGGTTTATTGGTTGCATGCGTTTTCTCCGTGTCGCACGAGCAAAATACGCCATCGGCGATCCAACTTCGCACGCGATCCAACTTCTTCAGCCCGTCAGCCAGAGGCAAGCATGGCTTTCCGCCGTCGTGTGTGCCTAGCGATTGCGGCGATGCTGTTGTGTTTTAGTTGGAAGCTGGCATTAAAGATGATGTTGCTCTGCTGTAAAACGAAAAGCCGACGTTCATGCGTGTTACGATGACAGAGTTGGGTGCTGTACGGTTGGGCCTGTTCGACAAGGCGGTCCCGTGAAGCGCAGTGCGCCGCGCCCTCGCGCGCCTCCGTCACCTCCGTGTGGGTGCGTGCCCTCACCCTCGTCAAGCGCTTGGGCGCGCAGACACGAGAACGCGTGTCGAATCGAGCGCGCGGGCGCGTGCGTGGTGTTACCGCTTTCGTTTAACAGAATGTAGGGTTTTTGGTTTTACACTTTATTGGTCAGTGGGAAATAGTACCGCAGTCACGAGTTTTGCTAAATGTTATATTGCCTGTTCTAACACTCAGCAGCTTTAGACAAGGGAAAAGTACCAAACAAAAGACCCTGTGAGGCTTCCAGTGAACACTTACGTTATAAGTGAGATGTATTCCTTCCGCATTCATGAGCGCCAGCCGCAGCTTCAGAATCTCCGTCGACATAGGTGGCAGGTCCTCATCCAGCGTCTGAAACATCTTTACCTGTGAGCAGTAAACGAACCTTAGATACGTCTTATAAACTAGAACCCTGCATAAGCAACTATTTGGAGCTGGCGGCGCTAGATTTGCACATTTATATATCAGCTTTCTTTTTTAATTCACAAAACAGCGTCAACCAATAAGCAGCGATGCTTGACTTTTACTGCTGCAAGGCTTGATGAATAAAATGCTTTACTATCCCCCACAAAACGTATTGGTGCGAAAACAATCAATGGCCCACAAGTGAAAACATGGTGTCCGACATCGGCCTGACCTAAAGGCGGTCCGAAAATCGGCCGACACCACGAACGGAATAAGGAAGAAGAGAATAAGGTTTAGTGGTAGTTACGTTTTCGCTCGCACCAACAAGTCAAACACGCATCCGCTGCACCAACGCTGAGCCTTGTCTTAGCCAATCAAAATTCTACTTAGCGCGTGCGACTTAGACAGATGTATTGTTTTTTGATGTTTTATACAATACAGTAAGGTTACCTATTAGGGAGCATTGAGTAAAAGGGGACAGATAGAGTATAGAACAATCTTAATGGTAAACCTCATGCCACATTGCAAAGCTATACAGTGGAACCATTAACCAAAATTGAATAAATGCGAAAGAGTAGTTCTAAACTACAACAAGAATTAAAGGTAGAAAAGAAAAACCGGCAAAAATCGGAAGCACAACTGAATTGATACGAAAGGTGCCACCGAGGGAGATACGCATTGAGATACAGATACAAATCTCAAAAAGAACATTGCATGCATCTTAAGGGGTTATAAGCAACAACAAGAATTTCGAAAGCAGCAAAAAAAAAAACCACCATAAATCAGAAGTAGAACTGAAGGCCTTAATGCAATCCTATCAAGATAGATACATGTACTGATACATACAGATATGGATACAACGGGGGATACACAGGTCATTGAGCAATACTAAAAGGAGAAGCTATTGCCACATTACAAAGCAATAAACTGGAACTATTCACAAAGATTGCATGTATGCGAAAGAGGTGTTATAAACAACCAGAAGAATTTTAAAAGCAGCAAAGACAAAGCAGCACACATCAGAAAGAAAATTGTAAGGCTTTACGCACTAATATGAAGCAAATGTTTCTATAATTGTTCGTGGAAAGTTTCAGGAACAGCTAACATGACAATAATACCGTGAAGATCATTACGGGGTGCAATGGCGCGAGGCAACGCCTATGAAATGAATGAATTCTTTTTACCAAGGATCCTCGCAATGCTTATTTATTTCTGTAGTAGTATAGATATGCGCAATGGTGCGATAAGTGAGATGGGTTGTGGTCTGGATGTGTAACGGTGTTTATATAGCAAAGACAGAAGCGCAACTGTGCGCCGTATTTTCAGGTGCTGTAATGAAAGGTCATGTTTATTTATGTGATACACTGAAAGCGACTGTAGATGCGTGAAATGAGCCCAGACGCAACCTTTTGCAAAGCTTTTAGGATGTTATTGCGTGGACTTGGAAAGGAGACCATAAGGTTGATGTGAATTCCAGTTGTGTGCGAAGTAATGGCGATAGTGAAAATTTATAGCGCAACAAATTTAGACACAAGACGAATGACACAGGGACAAGCGCTACTTCCAACTGGAAATTTTATTTACGAAACAACATATATATACGAAAAGGGGGGAATACAAAAAAACAGTGCATGTGCGCATCGTCCTAAACTACAGTATGTGCGCACTGTACAGGCGCGCAAACGCTCTTTCTTCCATGGGCGTACCCAGGAAGGCCAGCTCTTTAGCTGATAACGATACCGAGGTTGTGCTTACACAATCTTTGCCACCAGGATGTATCTCAGCCGCCTCCACAATCTCCCGTGTGCGCTGATCGGGATCGCGAAAGACGACTGTACATTCATCAAATCGAGGCGAACACTTGCAGTTCTGGCAATGACTGGCGAGGTTCCCGCCCGTGTCTTTTTTCGCTGGATTGGCATGCTCACGGAGGCGTTCATTAAGGCACCGTCCTGTTTGTTCAATGTAGGCCCTATGGCAAGACAATGGGAGCTTATACACCACTCCCGCAGTGCAATCGACGTACTGATTTTGGTGCTTCACCCCGCACTTTCTCTTTTCTTTCGGAACCGGGCACGTAACAGTGCAAAGCCGCGACAGTTTTTCCGGAGCAGACATCAAAACTTTGACGTCAACCCTTCCACCAATCTTTTTAAGATTGTGTGAAATGCCGTGTAGGTCGGAACAACCACCATCTTGTTAGGTTGGTGGGTCGCCTGGTTACCTTGGTCGCCTTGCCCGATGCCAGCCCGTCTTTGCTTTGAACGAATTGCGTCGGCCACCGCTACAACCACGTTTGCGGGGTAACCTGCCGACCTTAGGCGACGCACTTGCAAATGGAAACTGGTGTCCATAAGGTGATCGCATGTTTTGTTCAAGGCACTGTTGAGACAGCTGCTGGCAATGGCTCGTTTCACCAGTTTGGTGGGAGCAGACCTGAACGGCAGTAGCGGCTTCCGGCTGCGGGGGTCATACATCCAACAGACGTGTTTTCCCGAGAACTGAAGCCTCAGGTCCAAGACTTCGAGACCGCACTGCTTAGGGACCTCGTGTGTAACCTTTAGGGGGTTAAGACATGCCTCAAAATCGCCAACGCTTGTGCCACATCCAGGGAAAACGCCTCTACGTCACTGCCAACCAACACCAAGAAATTGTCAACATATCGGAACACTTTTACAACCGTCGTCTCCCTTAGCCTGTCAGCAATTAACCTGTCAAGGTGGGCCATCCCCAAGTCATCCCCGCAAACGTGGTTGTAGCGGTGGCCGACGCAATTCGTTCAAAGCAAAGACGGGCTGGCATCGGGCAAGGCGACCAAGGTAACCAGGCGACCCACCAACCTAACAAGATGGTGGTTGTTCCCTACCTACACGGCATTTCACACAATCTTAAAAAGATTGGTGGAAGGGTTGACGTCAAAGTTTTGATGTCTGCTCCGGAAAAACTGTCGCGGCTTTGCACTGTTACGTGCCCGGTTCCGAAAGAAAAGAAAAAGTGCGGGGTGAAGCACCAAAATCAGTACGTCGATTGCTCTGCGGGAGTGGTGTATAAGCTCGCATTGTCTTGCCATAGGGCCTACATTGGACAAACCGTACGGTGCCTTAATGAACGCCTCCGTGAGCATGCCAATCCAGCGAAAAAAGACACGGGCGGGAACCTCGCCAGTCATTGCCAGAACTGCAAGTGTTCGCCTCGATTTGATGAATGTACAGTCGTCTTTCGCGATCCCGATCAACGCACACGGGAGATTGTGGAGGCGGCTGAGATACATCATGGTGGCAAAGATTGTGTAAGCAAGACCTCGGTATTGTTATCACCAAAAGAGCTGGCCTTCCTGGGTACGCCCATGGCATGAAGAGCGTGTGCGCGCCTGTACAGTGCGCACATACTGTAGTTTAGGACGATGCGCACATGCACTTTTTTTTGTATTCCCCCCCCCCTTTTCGTATGTATATGTTGTTTCGTAAATAAAATTTCCAGTTTTAAGTAGCGCTTGTCCCTGTGTCATTCGTCTTGTGTCTAAATTTGTTGCGCTTTAAATTTTCACTATGGAGTACCAACTAGCTCGAACCCTCACGTTGTTAAGTAATGTCGAGTAAGCTTGTTTGCGGATCGCATCTGGTGCGTTCCGGAGGTTCCGACGGTAATATCTAAAAGTTCTCGGTGAGTTTGCAGGTATATATGTTGCATGTGTCGCCATTGATAGATTGTAAGTGTGATGAACGCCGCGGTATGTACACGAAGATCTTCCTGGAGATCAAGGTTGTCATCCGTGCAAGAGACGGAACGGTATATAGTGCAATCACTACCAAAAAGCCGTATTGAGGAAGAAGTGGCAACATAATTTATTTACCTTAGCTAAAGCGGGGACCCAGGCACGCTACCCTGAGAGACTCCAGACGTCACGTGAGAAGTCGGGGATGAAGAAAAATTAACCGCAGGGAACTGTTGTCAAAAAGTTACGTATTCAGGATGACGTTATCGAATCTAAACGGAGTTCTGGTAAATTTGAAATCAGGCCGAAACAACGTACGTAATAGAATGCTATCGAACAATCAGGAGAATAGCACTGTGTCTGCACACTATTATTTATGAACTAATGATCAGTTGTAAATTCGAATTACTGGATGTCGCATAAAAATCATCTTCTGAAGCGATTTTGATTCTCAAAACAGAAATTATCAGTTTCCAAATGACGATAAGTGTGGGGAGAAATTATATGCTCAAGCACCTGGCAGCAAATTTATGTTCGAGATATAGTGCGGTAATTATATTCTGGTGAATTTATAAAACCACTTGCAAATAAGGAAACCACTTTGCCTACTTTCCAATCAGCCGGAAGCTGCACTTTTGATAAAAATTGCCCGACGGTACGGTATGGGATTTTACTTGAAAAGTATGATGTGTATTGGAGCACTGTAAAACTTACGCTATCAATACGGCTAGCAATTTCGAGTATGTTTTCCAATTACATTCGCAATCCTTTCGGCGATGACGACAATTGGTTCCACAAATATATAATCAAGCACAGGAACTTCCGACACTCTGGAATGAATGGTCTTCTCAGGTGAATACTGCTAAAAATTATTTCAAAACACGAGCACTATCTCCATCTCAGATAGGGATATAGTTTGCATGGTGTATACTGATCGAATAGTTGGCATTGAGAGGAAAAGTTACGTGCCAGCATCTTGGGGCGTCACTCTTTACATGGCAGGGAAATCATGCCTGAAATATTTACATTTCGCTTTGTGTATTTGGGAGCAGTACACTTTCAGGAAATCGTGGTATTTCTCCAATCTAGAGAGCTGAAAATATGTTTGGAATTTTTCTAGAGCCGTTTCTTTTTCGTTCTATGGGTCCTAGGTGTTTTCTTGAACCATGATCTTTATTGCGTTAAAATACAAATTCGGCACCACATATATCGACGAATGTGATCATTTTGTTTCTGCAAAAAAACGATTTTTCGTCCGCTCAGTAGTTGGATAAAGATTGAAGGAAAGGCTGATCGTAGAACGTCCAGTTCACAATTGCTGCTTTCGTAATTAGCTTAGTTGTAATCCCCCATTTTTTAACAATACGATGAGTAGCTGGGTCTGGAGGCTAAGTGTGAGTTGAAGTAGCATATGGTCACTGGGATCATCTAGGTACAGAATGTCAACATCAGTCTCAAGAGAATTAGCTATAATAGGGTCTAAAAACATTTATACCCCCAATTGGTTCCTGGACAACCTGAAATAGGTTGTTATCTAAGGTTAGAGATACAATGCGTTTATAAAACATTTCTGAAGCGTTTCTTGGGGCAGCTGTGATCTTAAGAATAATTTCACGGTTATCTAAACGTGAAGGCCGTAGGTTAAAATATTGTATGAAGTTTCAAGATGAATTTAATAACATCGATGGTACAGGTGTATACCAGCAACACCATTTCAGGTGCACTCGCTTCGGAGGGGCACTGTGGTATTCCGATTTTTTTGCGGGAACGCATTACGGAAGGCTGAACATTGTGAACCGCGTCACATTTATGCCAGTAGAATGAGTAGTTCCCTTACAGACGGGAGTACGTTTTCATCGAATTCAGAAGCTGTTGCAGCAGCTTGCCAGCCAGTTCGCAAAATTTGCTCGACTAAGCTAACTCATCATCATCACAATCACCAACCTATCTAAGCCCACCGCAGGGCGAAGACTGCTCCCATTATTCTCCAATTATCCCGGTCCTGTTCTAACTGCGACCAATTTATCCGCGCAAACTTCTTGACCTTATCTGCCCAGCTAAATTTTGGCCGCCCCTTGCAACGCTTGCCTTCTCTAGAGATCCACGCTGTTACCATTTATGACAAACGGTTATCTTGCCTTCGCATTACATGCCCTCACCACGTCCATTTCTTCTTGTGAATCTCCACTAATATGTCCTTAACACGCGTTTGTTTCCTGACCCACTCCGTTCTCTTCTTATCCCTAAATCAACCTTCGCATAAACTCCAAACAAGGCAAGGATACGTACTTTAGTGGCTGTCTTTTCAGGTAGGCGGCGAAAAATTTAATTGGTAGGCGACGAAAAATTTAATTTAATTGGTGCCTGCGGCTGAACAAATGGCCAGCGAGGACGTCCGGGAATGAACACGCCACGTCGGAATTTTGCACAAACTGGTTGTTCCTTTAGGAATATTTCGAAGCAAACCTAAACACGACTCTCCTCTGTAAGAGTCAGAGTGGAACTGCGCAGAAAAGCAGAACATGATGCTAGTGTTGAATAGGTGTGCAATGAATCAACCACCTTATACCCTTTGTGCGGCTTTCCCCCTGCATGAATAGTGGGCGTGTCAAAGGCGGAGATTTGTATCTGCATTGTCGGAAACATTACGACGCCATAGTGGGCTGCAAAACGGCTAGGCTCGCTTCGAACAGAATATCGGAAGCGCATTCAAGGAACTCATTTTACTGAAGTGCTTAAATCCAATATTCCTTCTTGAAATAAAGATAGCTAAAACATGAAGCTTTGGCTAATGCAACCTGACTGAAAGTAAAAGTAAAAAAAGCCAATTGCTTCGACCGTGTAGGAATGGTGGAAACGGTTAGAGACACCTCGACTTCGGAACGTATGGAACTCAAATTCTATTGCGACCACGCGAAGCGTTTTCTCTTGAGTCGCTTGACGTACCTTCCCGTATCATCATCATTTTTCTAAATTGGTTTCCTTGCGATGCGTTCTTGTAATGAGACGGTCCCCATCGCAAAGATCGCAAATATTCGCAAAGAACGACACTTGTCCAGTAGTTGTCGCAGATGTTTTGAATTATCGACCTGTAATTGCTCGGGCCTATGTCATTTACGCAAAGTTGCGGCAAACTAGGGAACTCTCTAGGGCCCCGAAAGACAGACTACACGAATGAAAATATTTAAGCAGCAATGCAAATATAAAACATTCCTGGAGCCTTTCCTGGGGCAGCGGTGAACTTAATAATTTCACGATTATCTACATGCGTTTCTGGAATACTTCCGCCGCCCTTAAGGCCGTAGGTTAAAAATATTGTATGCAGTTGCTAGATGAATTAAAGGTTAAAAATATTAAGGTTAAAAAAATATTAAGGTTAAAAAGAAATATTAAGGTTAAAAATATTGTATGCAGTTGCTAGATGAATCAAATAACATTGATGGTGAAGGTGGATACCAAGAACACTATTTTAGGTACACTCGCTTGAGAGGGGAAGTGTGGTATTCTGATTTATTCCCAGAAACGCCTTTCGGAAGGACAAATATTGTAAGGCACTTCAAATTTTTGTCAGTACAATAAGTAGGCCCCTGAAAGATTAGACTACGTTTTCATTTAAGTAATTCAGAAGCTTTTGTGGCAGTTTGCGAGGCTGTAAGCAAAATTTGCTCGACTAAGCTAAATAAAAATTCACATAAAGTCAAAACTAGGCAAGAATACGTACTTAAGTGTAGTCTTTTCAGGCAGACAGCACAAAATTTAATTAGCGCCTGGGGCTGAACAAGCGGCCAGCGAGGATGGTCCGGAATTAACACGCCACGTTGGAATTTTCCCTGAACTGGTTGTTCCTTTGGGAATATTTCGAAGCAAACCTAAACACGACTCCCTTCTGTAAGACTCAGAGTGGAACTGCGCAGAAAAGCAGAAAATGGTACTGGTATCGAATAGGGGTGCAATCAATCAACCGCTTTAGAGCCTTTGTTCGGCTTTCCCCCTACATGAATAGTGGGCGTGCGAAAGGCGCAGATTTGTATCTGCATTGTCGGATACATTACGACGCCATGGTGCACAGTAGGCTGCAATATGGTTGGGCTTACTTCGAGCAGACTATCGTAAGCGGCCTGTCAGGGATTTCATTTTACTGAAGGTCGCCAATCAAAACGTTCCTTCTTTAAATAAAAATGGCTAAAACATGAAGCTTTGACTAATTCAACCTAAGTGCAGTATATATGATAAGCTCTATGTATATACAAAATGTTTAGTTGTGAGCCTATTATGTGGCCTTAATAGTTCACTTTTGTTCAAGTAATTTTTATAAAGGTTACGTTAGGTTACCCCTTATTTAGCGCAGGGCTTCTGTGGAGTTCAGAGACCGAAATTGCTCTAAATCCGCCAACAACTCGTAAATTTAAATGAATCACAAGGAATCAGCTTTCATGTTTTCCGGCGATGCCATCAAAATGAGCTCGTGGTTTTGGGGGCCATGATTAATACGGAAACCGTAGCAGTGACGCAACTTGTTTTTCCTAATACGGTATTTGGTAGAAAGAATCCTCCCGCCAAGTTCGGGTGAGAGGTTATTGAATATATTTAAAATGCGAGACTTCTTCATTCAAAGCCAGCAAAAAAAAACTCCAGGCAAAACGAAGCGGGTGTAGCGTTGTGGCGAATTTCATCAGAATGTTTTTAAACTCAATGAGAGCACAGAAAATGTAATGGTCCTCGCTGTTTCTTCTTTGAATATATAAAATTGGTTCCGGTTTTCGGTTTTTGTTACTTGGAAGCAAGAACAATGGCAATGAGGAACAATTTACACTCCACCTCTCTTTATCTACCATGATTTTGAGCGGAGGCATGTGCGTTCTCTCCCCCGAAGAGAGGGAGCGCAGCGCAGCATGTCGGTTTTATCCTGTCCACAGCATTACAGCTGCTCTCTGACTTCATAATCATGACGAAAGACCGAAGAAATTCGCCGCTTACAGGAGCTAGAGCAAAGTTCCTGAGTATTTTAAACGTCAATTTCAACCCAACTTTACCCAATATTGTACACCTGACGGATTGTGACGGCCTTACCAGCTCTGTTGGTAATATCTGTGTTGAAACTTTCGATGAAGACGAAGATGAAGCTGGCACCGTGGCCAGCAAACGCGTAGACAAAGAAGACCAAGACGACCAGGCGCGGCGACAAGAGGGCTGCTTAGCATCGGGTTCCCTGTAAATAATGTAAATACTTGTGTTTTTCTCGGACGACGGCCTCCTCGCTTGCCTCCCTGGGCGTTTTCCGCAATATAGAATATTCTTGTTAAGAAAATAGCAACGAAAAGCGGTGTCCACTGCGACAAATTAGAGGATAATTTTCTTCGGTTCACATTGGTTCGCGGAAACCAAACGCTGGTGGCACAAATATGACACATACTGCACTCATTTTTGGTATTGTGTTCGGCTACTCGTGTTTTCGAAGGTGTTTCTCTACGCACTGGCATCACCAGCACCACTACTCATGAGGTCTTTTAGTTGCTACTTCATTCACATAAGGTACTTTTTCTAGAAATCCACTTGTAATAGCTTATGTTTCAGTACAATTATTCAAACCTTCAATACAAAACTACTAAACCTAAACACCACTCCATTCCATAAAACACCTGTGGAAGACAAGGCCCACGTTAAGGCAAGACCCTGTAATGTCTCTAATGTCGATTTCTGTGCACTTGGTCTCTCTTCTACAAAGAAAACCAAGGCGCCTGTGTTGGTCCACTTTTGTTCGATAGAGAAAACACGTATCTGACAGAACAATTGATTGTTCTGTCAGATACGTCACCTCAAGAACATGAGGTGATTTTTGTGTTGGACAGTCTCAGAAAACATTAAATGCTTCTTACATTTCGTGAAGAATACATGCAGCGAATGCAAACTTTGACTCGTGGGTGAAACCGGCCATTTGGATCTGTTTGTCGGTGTGTTTGCCTGTTCGTCAGCAGTATCAGCCAATGAAAAAAGCTAAGGGTGGGTACACTCCATTTAAACTAACTCTATTGTGGCTGTGTGAATATCGAAATATCTATAGCAGAAAATATTTGAGATGGTTTCACCTGAACAAAATTTCATGATGTAGTTTTGTGTTCCAACAGCAACGACGGAAGCTGAACACGCATTCTCACCCGCTTAGCAGGTAGCCCAGAACGGTGGAAAAGGCTGAGGTGGACTTGAGAGGATAAATTCCTCTGTTTCTCTAGAAAAATCTCTGAAAATGGTTGTCACAGCGCAAGAAAACCCATTACATATGTGTATCCCTTCGCTCTAACGAACGTGAATGGCCTTCTGAGGTTTCTAGATAGAACCACAACTAAGATTGCTGTTGCGCTATCCGACTTGTCTATTTTCAGCATCAATACCATGACAGAGGTATTTAGGCCTCTGAAAGCAATTTGAAAAATATGTTGCATGTCCTTTCCAAAAACAAAATAAACACATTATGCCTACGTATCGCAAAGTTAGCGAACAGGTTTCGTTTGTCAATGCCAGTTAAATGAAAATATTGCCTTGAGTACAGTAGAAAACGGGTTGCATTCATTGGTAGAGTTGCGTTTTCATAGTCATCTAATCGAGACCAGTGTCTGAACTCTGCTACTCCAACTAGCACTTTTGCAAAGTCATCTTTCCGTTCCATGCGTTTGGCTTCATGAAATCGTCGCTAGAACGCCGCTGACTTTTTCTTTTATTTTACGCACTTGAATGATTGCGGGTCTTCTATAAAAAAATATAAAAAAAAGCTACGGCTGCCTAAAGAATGACAAGGGTATGCGTGATACACACCAGCTCAAAAACACATAGATTTCCATCTTACTTTGAAGAAAGTGAAAAGGTTACTACCGTATGAAGAACCAAGACGTCCAATTTTCTATCCCACTTAGTTCTGTCCAGGAGGTACCTATCTCGAATAATGACTGTGAATATCGCTTAGCGGTCCTCGAAGCTAAAGCTTTGAACAGTCCAAAACGGCCTACATGCATGCAGGAAAGCTACTCGAAACCGCGATGCCGTGACAACTGCGATGAATTGTATCTATGCCTCGAACGGTATTCCACCAAAAGAACACAGAGTCAAGATAAGTGCAGTGAGTAACAGTAAAATACCAAACTTAGCAGTAGAGTACCAAACCAACTGAGCAATGTAAAGGCAGGACACGAAAACAGACAAGCTGACTTACACCTTCGTTGCAAAGTATTTATGACAATCGAAGACGCCAGAGCAAACACTCGTGTGTTCAGAAACCGCTTTGATGACAACATGCAGCTATTTACACTTTTTATCGGCTGAGGTGCAGATCTGAAACCACTTGGTCCAGCAAGGCTGTCTCATCACAAAAAGCTAATTGCACTGGAAGCCTGGAGATAAATACAAACTAACTTTTACCAAAACTTTCAACGAAAATTTTGAGGAGTTTCAAATACTGCTGAAAACAGCACCCACAATTTGAAGCCGACAGGAATGCTCTTGCACTAAAGCAGTTCAGAAGGTGTTGCAATGCCAATTGACATACAGACAGACCGACAGACAGACAGACAGACAGACAAATACTTTTACTTGGGATCGTTCGAGAGAGCAGTGTTGAAGGAAGGGCTAATAATGGCCGGCCATTCCTACCTCACAAACGTAGTGCGACAACGCGTCCAACGTATCTTGGTGCCGATAATGTGGCCTTATCACTCCTCATAGGAAAAGATCCAGGCCGGAGGATATTTTGCGCGAGTACGGTCTAGTGCACCGCAGTCCCAAACAAGATGGAGGATTGTTGGGGCCACGTCTGTTGGGCACGCGAGGCATCGCACTGGTCTAGGGCATAGAGGCAGACCACAGAAACAAGTTCAGCTTTGTGATGCACCTTTGGCAGGCTGCAGTATTGAAGACCACCTGAACCTATTAAAAGTGGCCAAAAATAAGGTCAGGCCAAGCGACGGGTACAACTAGAGACCGGACCAGCAGAGACAAAAAAGTTGTGTTTTGTTTTGATAAACGTTTATTCCTGCATTTCTTCTATGTTTTCGACATAGCTCACTAATTCCACAGCCTCGTGTTCTATTTATAAGCTCTGCTTCCACTCTCCCAATTTCTATTCTCGTTAAACTCACGGGCAGTATGTCTCACGAGTTTTGTTATTCGTAAAATATCAGCTCTAATGCCGTCATCACAAAGTGAGTTCACGATGGGTGTTTTCTGTTCTTTTATGGCGTAAGGCCCCTAGTGCGCACTGCTAAAAAGAACTGGATATACGTTCACCGCATAGCAGTGATCTCTTACCACAGCTCTTTCTCCCGATTTATATAATCGATGACCTTTTCAAAACATTATTATTCATCCCGTTTCTGTCATTTCTGTTTGACGCTTTGACAGAGCTTACGGAATGTGGAAAATTCGGAATTCTTTTCAGCTGTTATTTTGATTAAATGTACAAATGTTCCGTATATACCCGTAACCCTTAAATTTTCCTTTTGGAGCTCACGTAACCGATAGGGTAAGCTGTTATTAGAATCGAAGAAATGAGTAATATTCTTTCTTTTCGTGCGATGCAGGACTATGGTTTAAATCGGTCTTTTTTAGGTCTTTCAAGAGCCTTACGCTGTTCGCCTACAACCAGTAATTTTAATTCTTGCATGACAGCATCAGGTTTTGATGAACTAAACCTATACAGTGCAACTATTCTTTACTAATACATGTGTTATACTGTGACCAATCTCCCTCCTAAAGTGATGGAAACTAAGACACTCCGTGATATGCCCCTTTAAATAGAGCCAAGAATGGGGCTGCTCTACCGTGGATTTGTACTGCTGAAAAATTAAGTGCTTCCGAGCTGAAATCATTCGCCTTTAGTATTAAAAACAGTGGAATGGCCTGGCTTGTTACACTGCCGTTTATAATGACTTCGGCACATTTTCGTACGTCCAAACGAATTGTAGCCACCCCCATTGTTTTTTTTGTGTGCACTGATGTGTGGATTGCCTCAACCAGCCAGTATTACCCTGATGTTCTTATTTTGTTTCCACTTTCTATTGATTAACCCTCTTATTCGTCTTACCTCCTTTGCCGTTTCCCAATTTCTGTTCATACTAATGTCATTTTTAGTATGGTGCGCCATGCTCCAGTTGCTGGTTTTAAAGGGAACCCTTCTTTTTTGTAGTACGCATGTTTGGTCTCTTATGAGTGCTTTTAATAAAAAAAGTAAACAAACTTTGTTTAATTTAAAAATCATCCTGTTAGAGTCACCTGTTTTATTGTGTCACCTCGTATACAGTCAGGGAAAGTTCTCTGCGGGAAATCCCTTTTATATCTTAGCTTATCCGTACACCTTTTGCGTATTTGGTATAATTGTTCGTGTATTCAATGTGCTCTACAAAGAAATATACTACCATGTTGGAGTGAACCCACTAAAACACTGAAGATAGATTTTCTATGATATTGGACTGCCTACCAGTTTGCTTATCAGGTAGAAATATTTATAAATGTCTCCTTCAGCAACAGAAGAAAACATTACAACAAAGAAAATATTTACAATTTTTTTTAAACGTGGCACAACTGAAAAATAATTTCACACAACGGCACCGCTAGTTATTATAAATTACGAATAAAATGTGACAAAAAGTTTCACGGCTCCGGGCGTCTAAAAACATAGCTCACAAAGAAACGCAACACTCGCAAAAGATGGCGCGGGCTTTCGTCCACGGGCGGTCACCCAGAGTGCGATTTCCGCAATCAACTTCCAACGGTCCCTGTCCCACATGACAAAGAATGCTTGCTTCTTTTTAAGTAAGTTTGTTAGTTTGTATGGATCGGTAATTCTGCCTAGACGCGGAGAATAGAATAAGCAACATTGTGCATGGCATCCAAATGGCTCTATCACTTCATGTACAATAAGCCCAGTTACAATGGAACGGGTTATATTGAGATATTAGATATAGCAAAGCAATCATAGCTTCCCTAGTAATTCCAATAGACACCACGTATTTATGGCCTAGTTTTAACAAACCGTAAAATATTGTAGCAATGGGCAATATTGTAGCAATTAAAACTTGCGTTTTGTAGGGGCCGCCAGCTCCAGCATGCTGAAATGGCTGCTACCGGATTGCAAAAGAGCGAGGCTTCGCGTCTGCTGGGCTCCTGGTATGGTGCCTGGATATTCTGTCTGCCATTCTAGCGTGATGCAGAAAACCTGCTCTTGCGCGTCTTTGGCACTCTCAATGACGGCGAGGACGCACTCGAAATCGCGACAGAATCAGAAAAAAGCCCTCATTCGCCTGAAGAAAACGTGGGTAAAATCGGTGAAGCACTTTGTCCAGGCAAAGTTAGCCAACGGCTCGTGTGCTGTTGAATGATCATGGTTGAACCACTCGGCGTGAATAAAGTAACGATGTTTTACGGTTTCTCATTGTTTTTTTTTCTCGTGCTGCTGTGAGGTTCGCTGGTGAGCACATCCTCTCTAGCATGTAAATTACTGGTGATTATGATCCCCACGTCAATTTTGTTGTAACTAGTTTTTACTGCATAAACAAATCATGTACTGAACCTTCTCTGAACGATAAAAACTTTGACTTGTTTAAAGTGCACTGCGTGGCTGATGTTACTCTCCGCCGCTGTCACCATTGACAAAGCGCGAAAAGGCAAAAAAGAACTTCCCGTACTGGGATGACTCCTGTGAGCGAATTTATTAAGGGCGCCAATAATACTGGATGATCGTTGCAGGAACGGTGCCGTCAGTATGACGACACAGCCTCCGAAGCTCCAAACCATACCGCCGCCGCGTTGACCATTCCCCATCGACAAATCCATAGGGTAATTTGTTCATTCTGTCATCGGGGAATTGTTTATAATGTGACATAGTAGCATGGAAACATCACAGGCAATAACAGCGCTTAAACGGGACGCAAGAAAGATTGACAAGACAAGGCACTGATCAGCGCCTTGTCTTGTCAATCTTTCTTGCGTCCCGTTTAAGCGCTGTTATTGTCTGTCAAGTATGTACCAACAAGCAGCACCACCACCTTTTTCCAGTAGCATCGAAGCCAGCAGTTATTTCGGTTGCGAATATTGTAGGGCACTTAATTTTGTCACGGGATGGGTATGCAGCCTCTGACCGGAATATGGACACCGGGGGATTGGTCCCAGTCCGGACAGCTGGTGTGGTGGACGGTTGACCGACCAGGACGAATAGGACGAACCATCTCGCTCTCTGGCTGCACCCACTTGAGTCTGTGTGCTGCTGTGTTCCCCACCGTGTGGCATATTTAATTAACCATGCAGTATACCATTTTCCCCGTAACAATATTACAAGGCCTGCTCCGTCCCCATCCCCGGTACCAGCCAGCGCCTCAAGTGAACTACGCTGCAGCAGCACTTCGGGGCTATTTCCCCGCTATGCCGACTCCAAAGACTATGCCACATTCGTCGTATACACGACCACCACATTCTGAGTCCTAGCCTCATGAAACCTCACCCCTTCGTGCGCACGTCTCTTACACCGATGTACGGCGCACCCCAAAATTCTACAATGAGCCATTGTAGGCGCTTCGTTGCTCAGAGTTTATGCTATACTACGCTTTCGGTTACACGGTACAAACATTAGAGAGGACACACGAACAAAAAGAACAGCACCACATTGTTTTCTTTCTTATTGTTCGTTAGCCTACAATTGTGCAAACTGAAATAACCTAATTTCTTCTCTTATCAACTAGTACGAAAAAAAGTGTTGACAGTCGTAGAAGCACACTTTTCCGATTGTTCCCCAAATACTTGTTAAATCAAAACTGCGTTGTCGATTTCTTTTATTCCTGTCGCGCTCCTCTTCCGTGTCATAGGACTTTACAATAACCAGTTAATGCTCAATACCACGGGAATAAAAAGCATGAAATTCATCTTTACAATGCATAAAGCTCTTAAATAAGAAAGAATATTGAAAATACCGATGAGCACGCACAAAACGTAAAACAATAGATTTTACGCAAAAAGTCCAAAAAAAACAATTGCAGAATATGGGAATGTCTGCAAAAAAAAACACATGACATAGGAAGCACGCTGGCGTGAAAAAGAACCTAGAAAACAATAAGTTGGAGGGCTTTTAATGCAGAGACGGAAATTCACGTAAGTAAGGACATCTGCCTCGACACGCGAAGCAGAATGGGGGCCGCACAGCCAAGGCTGCCGAAACGGGATTGACCTTTTTAAGAGCTGATTGGACCCTAAGCTGAGGTACCTACATCTGGGCACCATAACATAGCCAATTTCTTGCGAGTTTACTTTCAAGTATCGACAGCTTATGCCAGATATACCCTGAGACAAGCACAGGGACACGAAGCTATGGGTCTTCACGACCGGTGTTCGATGACAAGTTGTCAAAACCAGAGCGCCAGCACCTCCTGCAAGGGGCACGCAATTTCTACGAGCGTCTGTAAACTGCTTGTATACAAGACCGAATGATACACAACTTTTGTACTCTGCAAATGTCTCCAGAATGTGGGCTCTGCCAGTAGGTTGTTTTACGTAATGAAAGTATCCAGAAATATCAAATTGGAAGTTGTTTGTTGTTTAAGTTTAAGTTGTTGGAAGTTTAAGTTGTTGCTGTACGCAGAAGGCTCGGAACATTCTTAGGATAGGCATTAAGAAAAAAATGAAATGTGATCCCGAAAATATAAAGCAGAACACCTAAAATCGAAGAATATGGATAGTGGTGATGAAAATACGTCCCGCCAGTGGTATATCGGACAGGATATATTTCCAAATCATTGCTTCTATAATAAAGCCAATAACTTGCATTAGAAGAAATCGCGCTATTTCTGTGTTAGGACTTTTACCTTTCTGTTCGCGTTTCCTTTGTCAATGATTGAACAGAAGTGGTTAGGCCATTTTAATGTCAGGCACAAAGTTTCTTATTCAATTCACCGCCATAAAACACAATTTCCCAGCCATACCAACTCTTAAATTGATTTCAGTACAAGCAAGGAGGCTTTGCTATCTGATTGTGGAAGGCACTTTGCGGAATTTAATTGCGGAAGGCACCCTCAAAATGACGACTCATGGACGCTCGCCCTTGCCATCTTCTGTTGTGATCGTGCTCCTGGGTGCGCGTACGTTTTAGACACCTAGCCGTGAAACCTTTCGTCACCTCTAACTCCTAATGCCGCATAAATAGCGGCACCTTCGTACGAAATTACTTTTTCTGTAGTCAGCAGACGCCTTACGTACAATAACCAGTACTTTTCCAGTTTTGTAAAAAGGGGAAGTATTTCGTATTCATTATTCGGTCTTCTGTCGCTGAGGAGCCATCAATGCAAATCTGTTTCTGATTACCAAATTGGTGGACAGTCTAACGACACAGGAAATCAGTCTGAAATAATTTATTGACTTGTTTCCGAGACGTAGTATAATTACTCCTAAAAAGCAAGCAAACAAGAAACACTAATTCGCAGTACACAAAATGGTATGTCCACAATCTAGGGTATAAAAGCTATTTCTTGCAAAGCAGCACCCATTCCCCCTGTTGAAAAGTTGTTCTCGTGTTCTGGCACAGAATCGAGCATACTGTGCTTGCACAATTCTAACATGCCCCGATTGTAAAGCGCATACAAATTTATTTACAAGAATTAAAAAATAATTTCACACCCATTTTACCAGAATGCCACAAAAAAGCGCTAATGGCATACTTGACACGAGGTAGTTTATTGGGCTCACGCAAGAGTAGCAGCAAACATCCCTGATCTTCTTGAAGTTGCTTGTCCGGCTCTTGCAGACATTGAAGGTGGAGCAGGGAACATTGATGGCCATGAAGCCGATTCCGCTAATGCTACCTGGTTCAGGTAGTCCGCACAGATGTGAGCACCAGTAAAAACAGTTTAGGAGGCCATAATTTTGATAACTCCTTCCAAAATGTGCCACAGTCATTGAGGACTGCCCTAAGACGAGACAGACCATACAGCAGTTTTATTGTTACTACGAGTAGTAGATATTTATTGTTGTGAAACGTATACCTAGTTAAGAAACAAACAAAAGTGTGAGTCCACAGCAGAAAATCATATTTGTCGTTTCTATTCAAAGCGGCACAGCGCGGAGTGTCTTGGTTTCCACAGTTCGTAGTAAGAGCACTGTCCCACTAATAAAATATTTTGTAGCAAAAGCTACACTACGCTACCTCTGGGGCTTTTCGCAGGGTGACTAGTTTTGACCCTGAGAGCTGCAGGCCGAATCACACCAGCTGCCGAAATCTCCCGGCCCGGAGAAGCGACCCGATGGCAGGGACAAGAGATAGGTGGCAGGGGACAGATGGGCTTCTTCTTGGATGCAACCAGCGCGAACCTAAACAAAGACAAAGAAATAGGCACACAAAAAAGGTGCTGGTCTAAAACCTGAAGTTTAATATCAAGAAGGGTCAATATAAACTTAACACAACACAATAAAAGGCACTATGCATGAGCAAAGCAAGTTTACCAAAGCCACGGGGATAAGGCCGCTAAATAGACCAAGGCTCCCGCAGATATGCAATCTCTTTCGCATGAAGACACGGGCTTGCTTAGCTGACACACTTGTCTCCTCTTGAGAGAGAGAGAGAGAGAAAAGGACTTTATTTACAGTAGCCCTGCTCCAGGGGGATCACCGCACAGGGTTCCGCCCTGGTCGTGAAGGCAAGAGCTGGAGCACTATCTAGCCCCCGGAGCGTGACCGGGCGGGGCACGAGGGACGACCCGGCCATCACTAGGACGTTCGGCGCCCGTCTCGGCCCGCTGCTGTTTGCTCAGGGCTGTCACCAGCAGCTGGACCACCGTTCGTTGTTCGAGAAGGTTCGTGGACACCAACCCAGAGTTTATCCTCTCGGGTAGAGTCTGTGGGTACCCTCGACGTTCGTGTTCATTACACCCCCACAACACATGTGGCAGATCTGCCAGCACTGCACAACACACACTGCACGTTGCCGACGCGTAATGTCCGGGCCGCACATGTCTCGCCAGCGCGGGAGTAAGCACTGTGCCTGTCTGAAGCCTACGAAGATGGACTTCTTCTTCTCTGGAGAGACGGTGATGCGGCCGAGCCATGCTTCGACGCTGCTCTCTGTACCATACGAGCAAGTCACTATAATTAGTGATTGGGCAGGGATCTGTCGCCGGAAGTTGTCGAGACGGCGGAGTGCCGGCTGCACGGTGCGTGAGCACGCGTGCAGTCGAGTCTGCCTCTTCGTTCCGGTTAGGCCTGCCGCCTACTGTGGCGCCCATGTGTGCTGGAAACCATCTGATGTAGATTTTCGGGCCAGCGACAGCGGTGGCTGATGACCTACTTCCTCCAGGTAGTAGGGCTCGCGCCGTCTGTCCGACATAACCCTTACCGACGTTAGCCACGGCACTCATCGAGTCGCTCAAGATAGTGACCGTGTTGTGCTTGCTGCAGCCGATCGCAAGCGCAATTGCCGCCTCCTCCGCGCGGATGGCCTCTTGCGTTCGGACACTTGCCGCAGTAACGCATTCTCCATCGCTAGCGCGGATGACCGCCAGTGTGTATGCTCCACCCGGCGTTGAGTATCTTGCCGCATCGACGTAATACGCCTCTGCGTCCGTTTCGTGCGCCAGTGCCAAAGCTCTGGCCCTGGCCCGTCTGCGTTCCTTGTTTTCCTCCGGATGCATGTTTCGGGGTAACGGGTAGACTGTGACCCTCCGAGCCACCTCGCCCACGTGTTGTAGTCCGTCCTGCAAGGCCTCCGCCTCCAGCTGCGCGATGCGGGCTCTGTGCAACACGGCTCTGCCGGTTTTGATCGTGCCAAGGCGGTTGATCTGGGATATTCGTTGCGCCTCCCCAATTTCCTCAAGTGTATTGCAGACGCCCAACTCGCCGAAGGCTGCATTGCTGGTTCCTGGGAAGAGCCCCATGATTGCTTTGTATGCTTTGCGTATGGCCGCGTTGATGCGTGCGATCTCATGTTGGAGCCAGCGATGAAAGGCTCCCACGTAGGTGACGTGACTGACGATGAAAGAGTGGGCCAACTTGAGCAGGTTTTTCTCTCTCATACCCGTCCTGCTCGTGGTCACCTGCTTTACCAGTCGCGTGGCAATACCGATTTTGCTCACCAGGCGGCTAGTCGCTGTGGGATTGCCGGGTCCTCGATCTACGTGCATCCCGAGTATTCTTAGCTGTTTGACGTGCGGAATGATTCCCCCGTCTCTCGTCTTGATGGTTATCTCGGTGGCTTGTCTCTCTATATCCTTCCTCCAGTGCCCCGGCGGGGGCAACACCAGAAGCTCAGACTTCTGCGGCGCGCATTGTAACCCAGTGCCGTCCAGCTGGCGTTCTATGACCTTTACCGCTTCTTGCAGTCTGTCTTGAACGTGCCCAAGAGGTCCGCCTGCCGTCCATAGGGTAACATCATCCGCATATATCGTGTGGTGCACCTGCGGGAGTTTCGCGAGGCTTTCCGCAACCGGTATCATCACCAGATTAAAGAGTAGAGGTGAGATTACCGCCCCTTGCGGGGTCCCCTTGCTACCTAGCTTCCTTTCCGGAAGTTGTAGATGACCAGCCTGAAGCTGCGCCGTCCTGCCCGTAAGGAAGTCGCGAATGTAGTTGTATGTCCTTCTTCCCAGGTTGAGTCGTTCGACTTGCTTCAAGACGGCGGCGTGTGACACGTTATCGAACGCGCTCTTCACGTCCAGTCCCAGTATAGCGCGACAGTCGACTCTACTGGGATCATCCAATATGTCTTTCTGGATTAGTAACATGGCATCCTGAGTGCACAGTCCGTTGCGGAACCCAATCATGGAGTCCGGATAGGTATTGGTCGTCTCGAGATGGCGCTGCCATCCATTGTACAACACATATTCAAGAACTTTTCCCACGCACGAGGTAAGGGAGATAGGCCTGAGGTTTTCCAAGTTAGGAGGCTTGCCCGGTTTGGGTATCAACACCGTCCGGGCCTGCTTCCATTGCCTCGGGATCTGACCGGCTCGCCAGCACTTATTGTAGTATGCAGTGAGCTTCGTTACCTCGTAATCTCCGAGGTTTCGGAGGGCCTTGTTGTGCACCCCGTCAGGGCCGGCCGCCGACTTGCAATTGAGCGCCGCCAGGGCACATCTGACCTCGTGCTCCTCAATGTCCGCGTCTAGCGCCGAGTTGTCCTCCCCCGCATACTCCGGATGATCTTGAGCCTGCGTCTCTGGGAGGTACTTGTCATTGAGGTAGTTGCAGACCTCTCGCTCCCCCTTCTGTTTGACGGCCGTCTGCAGCATTTGTGCCATTCTGTGGTGCTGGTACGATTTACTCTTCGTTTCAACTCTAAGATGCCGAAAGAGTTGCCAGGTGCGGCTGGTGTGTAGCCGCCCATCGGCTTCTCTGCATATTGCGTCCCACTGCTGTCTGCAAAGCTTCCGGCTGTACGACTCTATTTCTTTTCCAAGTCGTGCAACCCGTCTGCGCAGGTTTCTATTCGTTCTGTTCCTTCTCCACCGCCTCTGGATGGATTGCCGTGCCTCGATAAGATAAGCCAGCTTTGTATCGACGGTCGAGACCTCCGTGTCCGTTTCTATTTCAGTACTGGCTTCCTTGACCATGGTTACTATGTCTTTCGTCCAGTCTTCGACGTCTGTTATCTCTTCATTCCGCGTTCCCTTATTGCGAAAGGCATTCCAATCTATTAACTGGTGCTTGTTGCGTGATCGTTGTCCCGTTATTCCTCGAACTCGTAGTGTTACTTCTATAATGAAATGGTCGCTTCCTAAGTTGTCTCCGGTGTTCCTCCACCTCACTTCCTCCTCGACGGGGAGGTGTATAAAGGCGAGGTCCGGCGTTGTGTCCCGTGCAGTGGACGTTCCTAAGCGCGACGGATAGCATGGGTCTGTGAGGAGTTGGAAACCCGCTGCGGCGGCTTCGTCCAAAAGGTTGTCCCCTTTAGCCGTAGTACGCGGGTAGCCGAGTTCCTTGTGAGGTGCATTGAAATCTCCGGCCACGATGCAACGGGTTTGCGCTGCGCGCCTCGAGATATTCTGGAAGTAGGCTTTGAACCTCTGTCCTCTGTGTTGAGGATTACTGTACGTGTTAACAATGGTTACTGGAATTCGTTTGCTTTTTCCCAGGGACAATTCCACCGCACAAGCTTCTAATGCCGAATTCTGGTTGAACGATAGATCCACGGGGATGAAATTTATACCCTTTTTAACAAATATACACACTCCCTGCGCCGCTCCCTTGCCCGCGGCTCTGCTGCTGGGCGGCGACGCGTGCGCCCGGTAGCCGAGGAGCTTGGGTACGTCCTCCGTATGAGTTTCCTGAATTAATATAACGTCTGGCGGGTCCGTCATGGCTTGAACGACTTGTTGCAGTACGGCTCGTCGGCAGCGGTAGCCGTTGGCATTCCAATGCCAGACCTTGAGCTGTTTATACTATCTGGCCATGTTTGGTGCTCAATTCAGTGACTACTCGCGTGACCTGCGCGAGTTGGTCCTTGATAAATTGCTTGAATTCAGTAAATTCTTGCTGTAACTTAGTGAGTCCCTGCTCCATGCCGTTCATCCTCTCGCACAACGATCGGATTTGATTGGAGACTTTATCAATCCGTTTTCCTTGCTTGTGGATCCGCGTCCCGTAGTTGATGCCGTCGTCTTCGGGGCGGCGTTCGTCATCGGCGTTGCTGAGTCACACTAGCGGCATCATCCACCATGCCGGAGTCGTCTTCCACCGCCGCGGGAGTTTCGACGGCACGTTTACGCATCTTCTTGCTCAACGGTTGTAGGGGCTCCGTTGTTGCAACCCATGGCGGTGTAAGGCTGGCCGGTCGTGGAACGTTCCCGAGTTGCCAGCCCGTACCCTCCTTTGGCGCCGTGGTCGTCTGCTGTGTCGACGCTAGCCTGTATCGCTCGAGCATCTCTCCCTGTTTCTTCACCGTTTCGATGAGTTGCTTCACCATCCCGCGGAGTTCTGCGATCTCCTCGTTGTCCGTGTTCGACGATGCGGGGGGAGCCTTCCCGTTCCCGCCGTTCGCCATCTTATCTGCACCGTTTTCCGGAGTGATTCGCCGTCCTTTCCCCGCGGCCATCTGCGCCCAGGTGCTGCGGCCACGTGAATGGCTGCGCTCCCTCTCCCTGCTCTTTCCTCTGCTCTGACTGCGGCTGCCCTTTCGTGAGCGGCCGAGCTGCTGCTCTTGCTTCTGTTGTTTATCGCCGAGCCTTGGAAATTCTCCTCCTCCGGGAAAGAAAAGTCGAACTTTCGATTTGGCTGTCTCCGCTTTTTGCTGCGCTATTTTGTGCTCGCGCTCCCGCTGCCTGACGACAAACGGGGTCTTGAATTTATTGGGGCAGCTGCCCGTGCCTGAAACATGTGGCCCTCCACAAAGCTTGCAACGGGGCTTACAAGCGGCTTCATGATCCGGCTCCGGGTTTGCCGTCCCGCAGGCGAAACACACTTTAATCTCCGGTCGCGGACAGACGTCCTTTCTGTGTCCAACTTGGCCGCAGGTGTAGCACACTTCTCTGTGCTGTCGGTACAGGCGGCATCTTGTCATGTAACCGGCAAAGTTGACGTGTCTTGGTATCCGCTGACTTTCAAAGAGAACGACGACCGCTCTGGATTCTCCGATTCGGTGCGCCTCAATTGCTGTCGGATTGCCTCCGTGGATCACACATTCCTTGATGTCCGCTTGGGTATATGTGGGCGATATGTTATAAATTATGCCCTTGACGGTGTTTTCCGGCGCCGCACGATATGCAAACACCTCGTACTTCTTTCCACGCATGTTAAGTTCCCTGACGTTGGAATACGGCTGTGCCCTGACTAGGCACGGCGTGCTCACGACCAGGATGTTCTGCCCCGGATTGGGATACGTGATATCCTGCCTGAAGGCGCTCAGGTCTATCTTGGCTGCCGTGGCTAGAGCCCTGTTAAACTCCAGCGGCTCCACTTCTCTTATGGCGAGGCCCCCGCGAGGCCTAATGATAATTTTCTCGGTTTCCGCCGGCATGCGCGGCATTCTTGCCGTTCTTGCGAAGGTACGATTAACTTTTTGGGCAAACTGGGCCCTGGTAAGGTTAGACCCTTTAGCTTGCTTACCGGCATTTGGCTTGACCTACTCCTTGTCGGCTGCCGAGACCGGTGTTCGCTCCTTCGGACGACCCCGGCGAGTGACCACGGTCCACCCGGCGCACTGCACCGTCGATTCGTCGTCGCCCGCGGTCAGCGTCCCGCGTGCACCTTGTTCACCATCGTCCGTAGACACTTCCATGTTCACCGACGCCCGAGGGGCCTCACCGTCGATGACCGACGCAGCGCCCGGCGTTCCGGCGAGGAGGGTGGTGTCCGTCGCGACTGCCGAGGCCGACGCTGAGCCTAACCGCCGGCCCGTTAGGGCTAGCTGCCGCTCGGCCACGTTGAAACTTCAGACTGGCGTAAAACACCGAAAATAGGGAAGATTCCCAAAATTCTTTCACCGGACGGTGCCGGTGATCGAACTGAAAAAGTACGTACACTTTTAGAAGAATGGGCGAATTTCTTCCGCATTAAATAGCAATATTTCATGGAGCCGAGGTGAAACACTTGCGCACTCGGCGACCGCTCGCAGCGCCCCCTTGTCTCCTCTTTCTGCCATGTAGAACGCTCCCATTATTTCGCGGGACCGTGGTTCACGGGGCCTAAGTAAAATGTCAGTGGCAGAAAAATTACGTTTATATCCCCTGCACTTAGTACAATATGAAGATTAGATTATTGGGGGCCTTTACTGCAGTTTATGCTATCTCAAAGGCACGCTCATACAACTTGTGTTCCACTTTCTTTGTCTAAATTTATGTTCGCGCTGGTTCCATCTACGAATGTGTCTTTCTAACTTGCCCACCTAGCCCAACTAACCCTTCTGCCGAGAGAAGCCAGGAGGGGACGTAAAAGTGCGCTGGACTTGTGTCCCCACCTGGCGGAGAGCCCGGAATGGAGCCGCGTTGGGATGGGGGGGAGACATGGGAAGTAGGGGAGAGAGAGGCAAGGAGGGAATAGAGACGTTTGCGGAACCCGTGTCGCAACCTGGGGTAGGTAGGCGACAAGGCGGCGGCAATAAGCGCGTTCCTCTAAGGAAGTCCAGGAAGCCCCGTGCAGCGCAGATCCGTGTGCGATGGAAGAATACGAACATCCAGCTGTGGTAGCTCGTAGAGTGGCGAGGCTTAAGCAACACCAGGAGGTGAAAGAAGGTTATAAAAAGAAGTCTATTCCTTGCAAACATGTTTGTATAATATTTCGAAACCATCCTCTAAAATGGGCCTAGCCAGGGCAGAGAAGCTGCGCTCTCAACGTGTGTTAGCCGACGCTGAACAGACAATTTTTTGCAGTGCATTTATGCATAAAAGGGAGGTTAAGTTTAGTAGACCCCAAATCCGTCCTAGAACTATTGAAATCACTGGATGCATTCGAATAAGGTAGGACTCTTGAAGAACTCCTAAAAGGATGTATCTGCCAGATGCTGCTTCATAAGGAGAGCAGAAGCGTTTTGATCAAACAATGGCACATCATTCTTGAACCCATTACAGCCTGCTTTGAGGGTTTCTGGACACCATGAGAGGAAAACTTCAGCGTTGCGAGTACACACGATACATATGAGTAACTGGAGATTTGTGCACCACACTTCTACAGTGGGTCAGAAAAAACGCTGCAAAAGACGCTTAGTATTCCGTAGTCTGAAAGCTCTGTCGAAGTGCAAAAACAGAAATAACGTTAACATGAAAGTACCCTTGTACACACTCCGAAGGCCGCCTCTTTTGTGTAGGGGATAGAATACTGGAAGACGATAATGAATAATAATGTTTTGAACAAGTTGTCACAGCTGATCTAAATGCCAAGGAAGAGATCCGGTGAGGTAATACTGTTGGATGATGTACTTATACGTTTCGTGGAAGTGCACCTTAAGCGGTTTAAGCCAATAAAGTGACAGAAGCTCCTTCGGGAACTGACTTTGTGATGATGCCTTGAGAGCTGATAGTTGGCGAATAACAACATATTCTGGACGACATCGTCGATCCGCCTAACAAGGCATAGAACGGGAGAGGATGGGAGCACCGCATACAAATAGAATGCGATGCGGTTAATCAATGTAAGAATAAACGTATATTTAGACAAAGAGAAATAATATTCTCCCTGACGGGTGATGCAGTAGTTTAGAACTTCGTTTAGCCCGGCTTTCTTCCTTCCACAGTTAACACGTTCAGGTTGTCTTCAAGCCCTAAGCTTGCACGGGCTCACTCCATAGCTTGGTTTTACGGGATCTATCGGCATGCCGATCGATATTGCACGACCAAGTGAAGAGCTTTAGTATAAGAGGGGTCTTGTTGGTGGTATATTGTGGGTTTAGCGTTCTTGAGTATAGGAAGCTACCTCTGAAAGATGATGTAAGATCAAGTTTTTAGCGGTCCGCAGGCTTATAGGGAGGTTAACGTTTTTTGAGGGGGCAGCCTGGCGGGACCGAGTGCTTCCAGTTCTTCAGCTTAGCCGATAAGAAGTGTAAGGAGCTGCCTGTTGTCACCGAAGTGGTTAATGGACTTCAAGCTTTGGTGTTAGCCAACTCGTTTTCAATAAAGCTCTACTCCCCGATGTCGACGGGAATCTGCGTTTTTGGGCCTTATACTAAGAGGAAGTGGACGTTGCTAAGCGAGAAATTATTAATGATGGTGATAAGAACCCAGATCGGCACCCCTTTATACGTGCCTGTTGCCTCTTTGCAATACATAAAATGAAAAAGCTGAGTCCTAAACACTTGCTATAGACATTTCATTTTTACGGAGTGTGCCGCGATGACTTCGGAAGTATCTAGATCGGGAATAGTTGTGATACTTGGCGGCACCCACAACACCGACATATTTTTCTACAATTGAATGCCTATGGAAGGATAGTTGTTTTTATTATTCGTGGTGCAACTAAATTCTGACAGTTGACAGCACTCGCCCTGCACATGGCCTGCAGTCATAATGGAGTAAAGCGTAGAGAGTGAGGTCATACACGAAGTTACAGGAAATAAACTTTTTCTACTTGACATTCCGCACACTAAACCTGAATAAGGTGCCAGTGAAGTGACATTTGCTTTTTCACCACTCAGTGGGTGTATTTTTCCCGCCTTTCAGTGCCCATCAAGACAACTGGTCGGCAATGAAGGTTTCAATCTTTCGGGAAAATATGGTTTTATGTGGTAGTTTCTTGTTTGATCTGAGAAAATAGCCCTCATCAATTTCAGCCAAAACTCATTGTTAATGTTCGTTCGTGTGTAGTCCTTATTAGCTTAGAAATTACGCACACCAAAATAACTTAGTTAAAATTGTTATAAATGGCAAAAACTACAAACCTTCACGGCTTTTATTACACAGACTCTTCTAACATTGAGAAATTGTTCGAGTTTCTGGGCTCCCTTCATTGAAGGCGGGGCTGGGCAGTGTATGAAGCCGTCTTTGACGACTACACGCACAAGTGCAATTACCGCACACACTTCCGTGTCCTCCGTACAGTTGGCAATGTTATGCGCTTGTAACCGACACACACGTTGAATATAGGAAGGGCAGATGATCTTTTTAGTGCTCTATTAAACATTCACCCTCTGTTTTGCCTTTCCAACAACCAGGCCTGGTGCTCTCTTGACCATCTTGGCAGAAATTTGCCATTACAATAACTTCGCGATCGAGCAGAGACAGCTTCCAAAAATAACGTTGAATCTTTCACACAGTTTCTGTCACGTATGTATGCCCTTCTCAGCTGTTAACGTTTCACTACATGCCACAACTCCTCGTTAAGTCTGCAGCAGTACTGCTGTAACTTCACAAAGCATGAGACTCCGTTCCGATGGAATAACTGACAATCCGGTTATCTCCCAGGAAAACGGCAAGGTGAGGATGACCAGAGCAAAAAAAAAAAAACAGAATGCGCATTTGACCCATGCGGCACGAAGTCGTACTCTAAACACACCAGCAGAAGTCTGAGCTTCACCTCTATAAAGCCCGTGGGCAACGCGCCTGCTTACTTCCCTGCAAGTGCCGCTGCAATTTCTGCCACCCCGCCATCGTCATTCCCTTTTCCCGTTCCTCTCCGGATCTCTTACTCTCATGGGGCACCTTCCATTCGACGTAATGCTGGCGTAGGTATCTAGAAGCGGTTGTTTAGCAACCACGCACGTTAGAGGTCTCAAGGGTGTCAAATTTGATCAGGAGCCCTTAAATCAGCGAGGGCCTCACAGCCGTGAAGTTGTATTAGCTTCGTAGCAATAGAGTCCACAATCAATCAGTTGTTTATGATGCCGACCCAGATAGGCAGTGCAGAGGTGCATATACTGCCTTTTTGGGGCCCCTTTATTGCAAGAAATGCGTGTTTTAGGGCAGCGCATTTGAGTTTGCAATTATTTGGTATTCGCAGAACGTACGGGGAAATTTCTGAGGTACTCGGTGTTGAACGGGTTTCAAAAGTAAAAATCAGAGGGTAAAATTTGATGTTTCTTTGTTTCTACTCAATTAAAAATAAAGGTACTTTTGGCTTTTAAGGAAACCTTGGTTAAAATGGGTGAAAATAAAATTTTGTGCTTTGGAATCGTCCGAAGCTCTCACTTATTAGTGAACGAAACTAACACTGATACTAAATATGCCACAGTGCGTGTGTCGCAAAGACACGGTAAAAACCAGCGTTTATTTCGTGCGTTTTCAATCACGCATTGCATGCGCTAGATATTCCACCGTTTATCTCAAATGGGCGCCAATTGCAATTAGGTGATGGGCTCCATGCAATTAGGAGGTGTGCAATTAAATGGTCTGCACGGACCGTCCATGGGCCCGCATGAAGCAGTGGGTGTTCCAGGGTCACACCCACCTTTGTCCCATTGTCTCCTGCGCAGAAATCGCAAGACGTCAGAGAATATCCCTTCAAAGCTTCGGGAAGACCTTAGAGTGCGTTGACTGTACGGAGTGCCCTCACATACCACAGTAACAGACTCAGATGCAGTTATTCCCGTACAGCGTCTCGCCTCAGGAGACGACGTATGACCAGCTGCTTCACACACGCACACGCGCACACAGAGCGACAAAGAGAGGCCGATAAACTGTGTTTCAAATGACCATATCCCCGTTTGTGATGGAGGAAAGTGGTTATACTTAAGTATCCTCGCATTCGCGAGTGTGCGCACGCCGCAGCGGGAAGCCCTCCCGCTCAACAATATTCCCCAAACTAACCTTCGCAGCTTGATCACCCCGTAACTCTCTGTTCTAATTTTGTAATTTTTTGTCGATATGCAGCTTCCTGCTGCTGAATATACTTAAAGCATATATTCTCTTCTTAAGTACCACTGAACTGGCGGCCTCTTCTTTACATTTTATTACCTCGCGCAGACTAATCCGGAGGCGATAACAGGATTCGATCAATTTCTGCCAGGGTTACGGCGGCACAGTCATGGTACTGGGTGCCAGCCACATAGGCCAGATGCTCTGATTGTTTTTAGAACCATTAAAAGCTTTCCCGGTGACACTCAACAACTTCTATATTCGAATGGGTACAAATTATATAAACAGCAGCATAGCCTGACCTACCAGAGGTCGAACATGCTGACGCGGCAGCTGGAAGCCTTCCCTTCCGAGGCTGCCTTGACACATCTCTGCTATTACTTCGCCCAAGGGGTCGGAAACGACTAGTTATGTACTGTCCACCACCCACTGGTCCGCCACAGATACCCAGCGGCAATGTTAATTAGATAAGGTGCAATCCTAAGTGGGCTGAGAACTCCTTTGTTACGCTGCCCTAACCCGGTGACACAGCGTCGCTTGTACCCTGACCTTTATGACAACTGCAAATAGTTTTCTTCAAGGGGTAGCCTCCAACAAAGGGTATGAGTGTACCCTGATCTAAACAAACGTTCGACAATGAAATGGCATTCGGAATTCAGACCAATGCCGACTGTTTTGCTGAGATCCCACGATGAGTCTCAATTGATCGCAGTACCAGTGCCCCAAGATGTCGCCAGGACTGAAGGCCTCTTGACTTTCATTTACGGAACAAGGACCGGTAAACGCTCCCACCTTTCCTTTATAATTCAATATGGACATAACGTTTACGGCTGTTTCCTTGTTCTGAGAGTACAAATCGTCGTCCTTATTACTTTGTTTCTCACTATTGAACAGGGCAGCCCTTGCCTGATTAGTAAGAAGGTCAAGGATGAGTGCGGTTACAATGGGTGCGCTGCTTGATGCGCATGAAGGTAGGTTTTAGGTTGGCGTAAGGGACACAACTTATTCTGCAATTCTCTGCACTTCACATTCCGCTCTTCTGCCGCGAAACTAGAAGAACGGCGATGTAAAGAGCCCCGGTGGCGGAATTATAGCCGTATGAAAATGACAGCTCAAACGAGTTGGTGCAGATGTCGTACCAGGTGCAAAGTGAAATGACCGAGAGCATTTGTTAAGTCAGAAGCGTACTGTTATTCGCATCTCTGTTGCGCCAGGTTGGAGTTATCCTCAGTTCAAAGGGTTTCCGCAAACAAGTACACAACGGTGTTCAGGTAGAGAACCCAAAGCGAAATTGTAATAATGAACATTGGATACAAAAAGATATACAATCAACAACAAAACCTAACGCCATGGGCAGTTGTTTACAAAGTACAGTTATTATTCAGAAACACACAGCACCTTGAGTAGCGCATAAGTGATAGCTTTCATTTTTAGCGTCAATGCTAAGGTATATTCGACAATGTTGCTGGGGCAATATTTCATATCTTACACAAGTTTTGGGAAGAGTATTGTCGTAACTGGTGGTACGTGTTTTATTATCTGGTTTACAAGGTGTGATGACGAAGGTTACCATACGGATGTTGGCGGAGGCAGATGGACATTTTTTTCTGCAGCAGTATAGAAAGGAGTGTCCGAAATGAATACCTGAGAATAGATAATATGACAGTAGGGTATACTAGCTCAATGGTATCGCCTATTTTTTTGCTGCATTGGAGTGTAAGTGTTTCGGAAAAGAACTGAGGTGGTTCGAAAAGTGATACGAACCTTTCTCTAGTTTAAACAAAATAAGACAAGAGTAGCAGACAACAGGTATGTTTGCAAGTATTGACATAAAATATGCAGTGTCCTGTACAGCACCAATCTATAGATCAATACTAGAGTCCGTATGGTCCACCTGGTCACCAATGTAGACCGGAACTCTGGTGGCCCTGGTTGACCGTCGGTGTAAGAGAGTTGCAACAGAGAGGTGCTACTAGAGCTAGAGGGAAACCTTCAACTCGATGGAGGGATGCAACTAGAAAATTTGGAAGCCATTAAAAACTCTGGCAATGAAAAAAGACAACGGCTGGATAAACATGACAGACACCTTCGTCAGGATGATAATGATAATGGTTGTGGTACGAGAGTACAGTTTTTTTTTTGTTTAAGCCATAATAGTGGCGAATTTTTGTTCTAATTTGTGCTACAAACGTATGCAATGGCATTTAAAGATTTAAATTGACAGTATAGTTAGTGGAGAAGTGGACATTACACGGAGAATGAATATTTTTTCAGCCAGTGCTCGTAGCTGATAATTGTACCTTTTAATTTTACTATATGGAACCGAATTCTGCCGACGTTTCAGGTTACCCGCCGTGCGATTACCAAGATTGCGTACATAAATCCTAAACTGTAAGAAATGAGAAAAACTAAGGTCAAATGATGTACTATTCGACATCTACACATTCACTAATCAGAGCGCATTTGACACAAGACACACAAGAGAAACTAATACAACGCTAGATAATGGCTGCGCGAAGGTGCTCCCACAATTCTATTACATGCCAGTGCATGAATCAGCAGGATCAAACGCAAACGGTAGTACGTAATGACTTACCACTTGGATGTGCACCGGTTTCACATTGTCGAAAGTCAGATATGCTCGACACTTTGCATGTAAATTGTCATAAGAGGGCATTCCTAGGTAGGAAACGTCCCCTTCATTCTTGTAAATCAGGGCCCCTTTTTCGCTGAGGTTGACTAGAAATGTGTAAACTTCGTACGCGTCTGTGCACTCTGGGAAGGCCCGTGATGTAAAATTGTTGTTGGCGCAGGTCGCGCAACCGACCCCAATAATCACCCTGCAAAACACAAAGGGCCTGAAGTAAAATAGCAGTGTTTTCAGCAAACAAGAAACGGAGCCCCGTTTCTCTTGCATCGAGTGGATCAGAAACAGTATTGAGTCCCACCCGGCGCTGGGAGCTCTGTCGAAGAACACGATGGCGATATAACATGGGACATCCAGCACTCAAACTCTCTTTCGAATTGTTTCCAAAAATGTGTTTAAAATACCGAAAAATCAGGACCCCTGGCGGTGTCACTTTCACAAACAAATGGAAACACAGTATGGGTTGGGAGCAGCCCTACAAACATTTTCAAGGCTGAAGTAACACTACCTGCACACCCTGAAAACAAGACATTTCATACTAAAAAAAATTCCAACCTTATTGACGCCCATGCGCAGTAATAGGATGGCAAGTGTGATCGTTACAGATTCTGCAAATGATTATGCGTACACTGATATCACGTTTCGAGAGAGTGATAGAGAGAGAGACACTTTTGTTGAGTACTGCGGTTTAGCGGTGCAGGGTGGCAGCTCTTGTGATCAGGCGTGTTTCACGTCCAAGTCGTAGCTTCCCAGTGCACGCTCCCACTGCTCATCATTATTTACACACGGGAAGAGACCTTAGGGGCATGGCCACATAGAGTGGTTAAGTGTGGTGGGGCCACCACAAAGGAGGCAATTTGGTGAGGAATACTGTAAGTCATGTCATTAAGCCGAAATAAACGACACTATCTTGGCGACGCAACATGTTCTGTTGCCTTTGCCTGAGATGCTTTCTCACAGTTTAACTCTGAATGCGCTCTTAGCACTTCCTTACAGCATCCCCATGTAGCACAGCGAAGCGGTCGCAGTAGCTGTGCATTGAGGGAAAACGAATCTTGGGGTGTTTTACGCACCAAGGCAATTATGCCTCACAAGCCACACCTAAGTGGAGGGCGCCGGTTAATTTATTTTACTTCGGGTTCTAACAAGCACCGAAATCTCGACGCAGAGGCTTTTGCGCTTTTTGTCTCCATTAGAAAAGACGTCATCACGACCGAGATCATTCCCACGTTCTCGCGATCAGCAGCCTAAAGCTGTGCCACTGAAGTACCAGACGCACGTATGTGGCTGGTATCCGGAAGTCTAGTTTACTTGAGGAGCCCGACTTGACACGAACACGACTGCGTTTCGTTATAATTGCCTTCCCACCTCTGATTTCACACAACTAACACACGCCCAGCTCCCCTGCTCGCGCCCTTCGTCGTCTCTTTCTAGTTTTCTCCAGTGGCCTGTAAAAGGGGATAAAAAGCGAACCGCAGAAAGTCGGGGGCCAAAAAGAGCCGGGCAGGTGCATTAGAGGGCATGCAGTGGCGCCGTTTCGTTGAACTCTGCTTTAAAGTACGCAAGCATGAGGCAGTCACAGGAAACCGTGTATGGCCGGCACTTGTAGAGTACTCAAGAATATTTGGGTGTACGCTTCAGTACTGGAAACAACTCGCCTCCTAAGGGGGCTTTATGTGGGCGCACTTCATCGTGGCGATTCTGGGGACGCAAATTCTCCGCTCTGGTGGGTAGACGCTCACGCTGACCACTTTGCAGAATTTGGGTATCCTCGCGCACTTCCCTGCTGAACTGTCAGGGGAAGCAGGTTGCGACGGTGTCTGCAGGACAGACGCAACTATCGGACGGCCCGTTAACGGGTATTTGATGAATATTGGCCTTCCTGGTGTGTGTAGCACTGACCGTTGGTTTTTGCGCGCGTAGGGCATGGCGCCCGCCATGTTGATTTTCACATATCCTGATGTCGTTATTCTCTCCTTGAGCATGCAGCTCGTTGTCTAAGATGTACGTTTATTCTTGGTCTTCTCCGTCTTATACCGGATCAGCCCACGTAGTCGTTGTACACGGTTTTGCGGAATTAAAGGGACACTCAAGTGAATTTGTCAAGCTCCCGTTTTTGCTTGCACTGCGTAGACTGGCTCAAATTAGCACACTTTTCATCGTTTATCCGGTTGACAAATCGGTAATTATTTTACAAAGCGCGAAAGAAGAAAAACTACCATGCGCGGTTTGCGGCGGCCGCACCAACTAAAGCTGTGACGTTAGGAGGAGCGGGCACCGTGATTGGACGATGCCCAAGGTAAGCAACCAAACAAGTTTCGGTTTCGGTTTCGGTTCTGTAAAACACAACCGGTGGCGTTGTTGGATAGGCATTCTCAATAACTCAGTAATCATCGTACCGCGCTTCTGCCATGTTGTCAGCTGTAAAAATGCATAACGATAAGCCTTCCAGGACGGCTTGAAATCGTAGAATTCACTAGCCGAGACCTACGCAGTTCATAGTAGGTGCAGTGCACCTACGCAGTGCACATTTGGGCGTACCCGCAGACGCCCAAATGTCATGCGCTTTTCCCCCATATTTGGAGCTTGCCTCTCTCTTGCCTGTATCGTAAAAAGCATGTTCACACCAGGCCAAGGGTCTGTTCATTCTGGCCTGTGCCCACTGCCTGCAAGCAGTCGGTGCTTATGGCAACAGCACGCCAACGAGAACTCGCTAGCGCGCCAGTGCCAGCCTGCGCGCGTTTTGTGAACTACTTTGTGGAGCCATGAACGTTGCGGCCCAAAAAAAGGTGAACTCAATGTAGAAAACATCGGCGGGAAACGAAAAAGTTAACTTACAAAAAAAAGCACGTACCCGCGGGGATTCGAACTCGTAACTTGCAAAATACTTACGGTGACATACCTAGCACCCCAGGCCGCTCAGCCAGGGGCCGGGCTCTGCTGGCCTTGGTAATATAGGGTATATATTGTACAACCAGTTTACACTTTTGTTTAGTTTTGGCATTTCAAGCAGCTTTGGTGACTATTTGTTGTATTGCGCTCGTGCAGTAAGCGTCGCCCGACTTTCCACAATAGCTCACGTCTAGCAATTGCATTTCGTAGACGGAAAAGCGTTTGCGGATGCGTAGTCGTGCTGCTGACCGCTGTGCTTGTTCGCCCAGTGCAAAAAAGTGCTTCCCTTCCCGCACCCTAGTTTTACGCTGCACGGTAAAAAATATCAGTTGATTTTATTTCCTTAGTACCTATATTGACTTTGCTGACTCTTCTCCCGCCTTCAAGAGGCCTTATATTTTCCTACTGGCATACCAGTCAGCGAAGCGTCGCATGTGCGCTTGTGCAACGCTTGTGTGAAGCGACCTTGACTTGGAGGTAGATACAGTGTAGAAACTAACCAAGTAAAGAAAGGCAAATTCTTCCATTAACAAACGTGTCCTGGCTTCGTTTCAACTGAGCGAACGAATTGCGACGACCCGTCGGCGGCCAGCGGACGAAACGCTGGGCCGACTGACTCTGTCTGAAGGCCGGAGAGCCGTGCAGTAGCGCAGCCAATTGCGAGCTCGGCTCCTCGCGACGTCACACGAAAACGCCGCAGAAAATGGGCGAGCTTAAAGAGAAGACTATATATTGGAATTAATTTTTCTACTAAATAAAATCGCGTAAACGCGCCTAGGGTGGTCGAAACATGGCCTGTGGACTCCGGACTACAATTTGCGCAAGTAATCCCGCAATGTTTACATATCACTTCAGTGTCCCTTTAAAAAAGCCATGAAGAGAAAAGAAAAGTTTGTTTTATTCGAAAGATTAGGTGTTTCTTAGTACCCCAAGCGCTTTCCCGGAAGCAAATGATGCTTTATTCACTGAGAAATAAGGCAATTTAAGCCAAATTTTTAAACCTCCCGCTAAAATTGCACATTTCGTCACGTGAACAATGGCGTCATAGGAGCCGGTCCATGAAACACATACTTAGTATGTCGACTCGATATAGCACCCACATGCGGGAATCGACAGAGACGGCGGCCATTTTGAAAACACTAGTAAAACCTAGTGCACCCGCAGCCCTAGTCATGGAATCACCTGATCCGGAGAACAAAACTCTCGCCGAGGAGCTCGGGCTTGCATTTAACAACCTCACACCACTTGAACGCTCAATGCTTCTAAGTGCACGAGCGGCAGGAGTTGTGGGATACGCGGTGGACGGGAAAGCGGCCATTCCGCGATAGCCACAACAGACGAACGCCCAGCAGTCGGCACCGCTGCCTCGTCAGCCCCGTCGCGACGGACGAATACAGACTGCCACGTATGTGCCGTATTTTCAATTTCAGTAGCAGTATCGCTTATGCCAGTTGGCCGGTGTCGTGCTTCGCTTCGCCGAGGTTCGAGAGCGCTTCGCCGAGGTTCGTCGTTGGGCAGCACATGAAAGGAGATCTCACCGGCGGGGATGTCGCACTCCCTCGACGATTTGCCCGTACTACATGGGCATTTCAAAACACAGCAACGAAATTTCATTGTACAGTACTCGAACAAACTGAAGTTTTCAGCTGTTGTAAACTGTAAACGAGCTCGTAACGACAGCAGCAACCCAACACGACCTTCATACCGAAACCTGTGCGACGGGTGGCACTATCTCGTTGCTGCTCTGTGTTCCTTACTTCCCTTGTTTCTATTTTTACCTTTGGTGGTTGGCGATATGACGGCCAACCTCCTGTGAAGGGATTACGATACCAAGCAAGGTCGCGCCTGTGCGTGCTGGGACGGTTCGTTGGCCCCGAATAGCCTTGTATCTGAGAATTCGTCTGCGCGACGGTGGCTACGGCGAGATGTCCAGTTCGGCTGGCGGTAGTTTCGTACGCATTGGCATACACGCTTGCGTGTTCGTTCGGAACTTCAACCGTTCACTCCACCGTTCTTTGTCATAAAAAGAATGTGCAGTATGTTTCACGGGCATTTAGCTCGCTATTCAAACTGTAAGCCCTGCCTAACATCCGTTTGTTTTTGCCGGCCTCCGCCAATCTCAGAGCATTCTCGTGTGACATTATAGGTTCTGTTGCGGAAAATGAGCTTGTGGGTCGCATGGTCATTTCCTTTTTTCCTAATTATGTAGCTTATTTGAGCGAAGTTTGCGTTATAAGTGGTGTCGTTATGGTTCTAACGAGGCAATCTTTCGAATGAAACAAACTTGTGTTTTCTCTTCATGGCTCCTTTAGGGTGAGTGGACGAGCGCTAAAGCCCCAAATTCAAACCCCATCGCCTGTCGTAGCCTCCACCGTAAGCCCCTACTTTTCTCAGAGGACGTTTACGGTGATTGTGTATGCTGGCACTAACTACCGCCCGTTACAGGATTGTGTAGACGCCTATGCCTATTTGTTCCAGCGGCTAGGTGTACATTAGGTGTTTCTTTTCTGTCGTGGTTCGCCACTTAATGAACCAAGTACTACGAATGTTGTCGTTTCCTTTACGTAAATGGTGTACGCATGGAAGGAGCCCTCCCTGTATAAAATAGCTCGCTCGAAACCTTAGTGAACAGTCTCTCAACAGTCATTCCTGCACGAGGGTAATAGGAACAACAGCTGCGTGCAACTATATTTTAATGCCACCACGGCACATAAACAAAGACAGGTGTGCGTCTCTAAGAGCAAGAAGGCGACAAGCCACGAATGCTGCCGTTGTGAACGAAAGACGACCTCAGACATAGCACTGTGCAAGCGGAAGCCATAGTTAGAAACGTCCAGAGCGGTCGTTGGCGAGGTTTTTAATATTTCGCCTGGGGCTCAACTAGTGGTGGAGAGCGTGACGTCGACATCGCAGGAGGAAAACCCACATCGAAGGTCCACAGCCCCGCTTATGAAAGGAAGCACTTTATTCACGGCGCCGGAAAATCTGAAGCCCATTAGAGGAGCCTTGAAGTGGAGCGCAAAACGTTCAGTGACTCAAGGTGTGATATTTGGTTGGCTAACAACGTGGATGTTGCCGAACAACCTGGAGTCAAACTAACGACCCCGGTCGGTCGCAATCCTTGAAGCTACACCGCAGCGGCTGATACGGAGGGGGACGCTGCGGCCTGAAGGAGGGAGATATCTAATGAAATTAGGCGCTCCTGCCCATGCAGGTTAAAAGGTATCGATGGTTCCCGTAGGGGGGAACGCATCTGAAAATGTTGAAAATATTGTAAAGGAAGAGGACGTGGACCCTACCAGGTGGCTCCTACTATCACCATTGCGAGCCAGTAATAAAAAAACATCACTGACATCCCGTGAACGGCTGCTCGGTTTCTGAAAAGGACATTATCGACGTGTGTATGGCTGAACCGCGCATCGATAGACGTATAATGCCAAATGGAGTTGATCTATTTGGATACACCTCACATTGCTGACAGATGAAACAAGTCCGGGAACAGTTGTCACACGTCAAAAGTCGCGGGCTGTGGGCATGCCAGGATAGGCCACACAATGCATGGCGTCAATGATTGTGTTGTATATTTGTCTATTCGGTTTCGGTTCCGCGATCGCTGCCGCCAGTGGCGCCAGTGTTGTTTAGCTATATAAGCATGCGCAAGTTGCAATAAAGGGTCTTTTGTTCCGATGTGCACTGAAGATGCCTAGTCATTCATTCAACGGCGGCACACTCCGCCACTACAGTGTGCATGGCTGAAGCGGGAATCGATAGAGGAGGAGGAGGAATAAACGTCCCTATAAAGCAGTTCGCCTTGGGGAAGAGTCCTTATTCCAGGACCCCTTGAGACCGTCCAATTTCTTGAGCCCTCTTCACCAGCCAAAGCTGGTCATCAGGGTCCGAGCTGGTCAGTGCTATCTCCCAGTGCTCAGGGGAGGGGAAGGGCAAGGGGGTGTAGGTTGGGGTTCTTCTCGCAGCCCCACACAATGTGGTAAAGCGTGCCCGGAGCCTCACAGAAGCGGCATTCCGAGGAGTAGAGGGTGGGGGCCAGAATGTGGGCTCTAGTTGGGTGGGGAAAGGTGTTGGTTTGACTGCATCGAAGGTGGTGTTCTTGCTCTTTTGTGAGGTTTTTGTGTGGAGGAGGGTACATTGTTCGCTGCAGGCGGTAGTGCTGCGTGATTTCTGTGTATGACGAAAGGGGACAGACACGCCACTGCTCGCCGAACTCCTGACTAGCCCGGTATGTCAAATCTCGGGCATGCTGGTGGGCAGCTTCGTTGCCGGGGACGTCGGCATGGGCGGGAGCCCAAATAATCCTTACACGGTGTTGTGGCGGATGCTGCAGTAGAATTCGTGTGGCGCAGGGTGAGAGGAAGCCGCTCGAGAATGTTCTGCATGCTTGTTGGCAGTCTGTAATGATGATCTCTGCAGGGGTTTGAGCAATTGCTAGGCATATGGCCACTTGTTCTGCCTGTAGTGCATGGGTGGTAGGAATTGATGCACTTGTGAGGAGGGCTTGATATGTAGTCACAACAGCGGTCATAGCTCTCCTCCCGGGATAGGATGCTGCGTCCGTGTATACTGTGGTGGAGTTTTGGCCGTACCGTTTGAAGATTGCTTTGCCATGTGGAGTTGCCCTATTGGGATCATAGGTCGGCAAAACAGAAAGAACTCACTCAAACTCAGTCACATTTTTTTTATTTACGCTGTACTCAATCAAACTCAGACTCAAAAAGTTCGTCTGTTCACAAAATCACTCGTACTCACTCATCAAATACACATTTGTAATCGTACTCACTTGTACTCAAACTCATTTGTCCTCACGAGTATTTGTACTCAATCTGTACTCACGAGTACTGAATCTTTACTCATGAGTACTTACTCTGTACTCAGTACTCAATCTGTACTCATGATTACTCAATGAGTACTGCTCATTCTGCACTCGCGAGTACTAATCATTCTGCACTCACGAGTACTACTCATTCTGCACTCATGAGTACTACTCATTCTGCACTCATGAGTACCCAATCACTAGTCATGAGTACTCAATTTGTATTACTCACGAATAATCAACTTATCCACACTGTTAGCTAGGTCGTAGCTCGAATGAAAGACTAAATAGAAAAAATAAATTGTTTAATTGATTAGAAAAACACGGGTTACATATAAATCAGGACAGAGGAAGAAAGCGTCTGACGCGGTGCACTGTCGTTGGGCGACTTACTGTGCGAAGGCAAGTACACTGTACATGTGAGAAAGCGAAACGGAACGTAAGCACTCGCGTTGCGCCTGGCGTCTCGTCTTGTTCTCAGGCCGGGTCAGGCTCAGGGGAGCCCGGGGCTTGTCGTTGCGGCCGTGGCCGTACACTGCGTTTTTCTGCGTGTCTTGGGGTGGCAGCTTTTGTCGTCCGTTTTCGTTTCCGGGCGCGCTGATACGTATCCTGATTGTGCTCTGAATCCGAAATGCGCCTGCCCCCAGGCACAATGAAGTGTTCGCGTAGATTGACGTCCGTTCGTATCCAGATCACTGTCAGCTTGTTCACAGATGCTCGATGCTGGCGTTTTTTTTTTTGTTGTTCCTGATACTAGAAACTTCGTTAAGAGGGTGTTCGTCTCGTTCAGGTTCGGTGAATTTCAAATCTGCTTGATTTTATTGTGTGTGTGCCGTGGGATTCACTTCGTCAGACCTGAGCTTGACAGTGTTTATGGCGTTGCGTTGGTTGCGCCGCTTCCGTCGGCAATTGTGTTCGTGTAGCTCGTCACGTGCTTGATGCATGTGGGGGCGTAGACGTCTGGTTTGTCCGGTGGCGAGCTGCTCTGTGTAGGGATGGCATAGTTCGGCGCTTTGAGGACGTTGCTTCATTGACGCGTGCGTTGCGTATGGTGCGGGAGCCGTTTGGCTTTTCGTTTAGTGTGCGGTAGCGGGGCGTTTCCGTAGGGTGGCATGGCTGATCGGTCAAAGTCGTTGCGGCTCCGTGCTCGCAGTCGCCGTGGTTGTTTCGGAAGTGAAACCGTTGTGGTGGGGAAGCGGGCGTAGTTCATGCCGTCCGTTCGGTCCCACATTCCTCGGCGTCGCAAGCGTGAATTCATCGTCAGGGCATTCGATGCTTCGTCTGGATCGGCTTCATTCGTTGCCGTTCTTGCCGTGTCCGTGTCGTCGCTCAAGACCTCGTCTTTTGCCCGTTGTTTCGAGAATGCTCTAATCGCTATCTCTCCCATTGAAGCAGGATTCGTTTATCGCGAGTCCGCATGCTCGCGGTTGCGTCCTCTTGTACGAAATGGTGCTTGTCGTGTGAGTCTCGATCGGACCGCGGGTGCCGGTGATCTTGTTAATTCTGGCTCGGACATGGCGCATACGCTGGCTGTGTCGTTGCTCGTTGACGGACCTACTTGCACGAGTGTCATGTCGTTCGTCCGCTGGACTCGGGCGGGAGCAGCGGATGTCAGAGAGCTCGTGCTTTCCGGTAGGGTTGAACCGCGTGCGCTGGGTCTTTTATTGCTTGTGGCCAGGTGATTTTTGCGGTTGTAACATTCGCTGGCCAAGTCCGGAGAGCACCTGCAGCGGGAGCGGAGGATGTCGCGAACAGCAGTTTCCTCCGTGTGTGCTGCGGCTTGGTGGCGTTCCGTGCGTTGTGCATTTCGTTCTCCGTTCAAGTTGGATGTCGTTCGTCACTTCTGGTGCGTTTCGTGCGCTGTGCGTCTCGTTTTATCTAGGAAACTCCCCTATAATTGGGGTGCGGTCGTTCGCCACGTATGGTGCATTTCGGGCGCCGTGCGTCTTGCTCGCTTGTCGTGGCCATATCCACCAATCCGGATGCGATGTCGTTGGTTGCGTGGACCCGCGCCGGGACAGCACGTGCGGAAAATGTACGTACCGGCTCTGTTGCGTTCTGTGCTCTCAGTGTTCCGTTCGTGTACGTCTGTAGCGAAAGGGCGGGTGCCAGGAACGCATGTGGTGCCTTCTGGCTCGTGCGCGCTGCGTACGTTGCGCATCTCGTTGCTCGTTGCTGGAATGACCTGCGCGTGGACGATGTAGCTCGTGGGCGATGTAGCAGAGCAACGTGTGTTCGTGATCTCGCCAGAAATGCCCAGACCTTTGATGCGTCTCCGTAATCGTGGCGACTACCTGGGAAAGGTCCGGTGAGCACGCAATCACAATTTTGCATGCGTCGTCTCGTTCATGTGCGTGCCGTCGTGCATTCTGCCTGTGGTCGGATCTCGTGCAGTCCAGGCACCGTGGAAAACGTGCGGCCGACTCTCGCCAGTTGTCTCAGAAAACTTTCTCGTTCATCACGCAGCCTCCTGCTCTCAAACAGCGCCGCTTGCAGGGTCCTCTGCCGTTTGTTGTCGGAGGCAGCCTGAAGTAGCGTTGGCAATTCGTTCGTTTGGAGATATGGCGACGTTCTTCGTTGTCTTCTAGAAGACGCAAGATGATGTCGTCCTTACGGCCAGAGCATGGTAGCCCTCGTACTCGTAGTGCGCTCACGAACTGCTGTTTCTTCGTAGAGCATAGGACGTAGCGTTCCGTTGAAGTCAGCACTGTGTTAACCACCGCTGGCGTGGAGTGCGTCGGTGCCCCATGTCTGCGTGCTGCACCCTCGTAGTCGTGGTGAGTTCCGTCCAGGTTGTGCGTCCGTTCGTCCTCCCGTGGCCTTAAATCATGATCATGTCGACTGCAACATCTTAGCTTGGTCGTGGCTCGAATGAAAGGCTAAACAGAAAAAAATAAAATGTTTAACTAATTAGAAATACTGAGATTACATATACATCAGGACAGAGGAGCCCGAGAAGAAAACGTCTTACACGGTGCATTGTCGTAGGGCTTCCCACTGCGCGAAGGCACGTACACGGGAGAGACCGAAACGGGACGTACGCACTCTCGTTTTGAATCGCGGGGCAGTTGGCCGTTTGTAGAGAGGGCGCAGCATTATGTACATGAAGCTACTTAACGGCAACCCCAGGAGCTCCCATGTGTACAGCGGGGCGTGATATTAAGTTGCAATAATGAATTATATTTATGACGGACACAGACAGACAGACTGACAGGCCAACATTGTCGCGCTCAAGTGGCCAAAGAAAGACTATCGTCTTTAAAACCATCTGGAAAGATACGCTGCCGCCACTGTTCCGTATTCTGCGAACATTGCGCAACCGCACCCCTCGCAACCGCCGCCAGCCCGCAAAGTAAGAGATAAACAGAGAGACGAAAACCGGCTAGCGCGCGAAAAGCCAAAGAGGGAGGTCCCGCCACGAAAAAGGGACAGGACGGGCGCAACGCGTCGTTGAGTCTATTTCCGTTAACACCTAGGCCAAAACCCACACGGGTCTGATCTTACTAATTTTTTTATGCGTGTGTGTGCGGTTATTCATAGCACAAGTCACACATTTGCTGAGTCATTTGGAACACGAGTTGGCAGCTCTAGGGGAAGTATAACCTGGCGACGCGCCGACGGTGGGCCCGATTCGCGCCTCGGTCAGCCAGCCGCGGCAGACGTGCCGCAACTGGCGGCACAGGGCGCCACCGAGTCTACTCTCCTTTTCCCATCGAGACGGCCGCACCAAATCATGCTTGGGACGACCGGCCCGGAAAAGACACGCAATGACGAGTAGACTCTGGAGATGCCGCCGCTGAGTCGCCTCCCCTTTCCCATTCGTGGCTCGGCTGACGCAATCACTTCGCCTGCATTCGCCTGATTCAAACTACGGCCAGTGATAGTCCTGATTGGAAAGATTCGAACTGCACGCGGCTGCGGCGGAACCCCGGTGGTATAAAACCAGCCCTGAAGCAGCGGCTGTGCGGAGGCATTTCATCGGAGGCACTAAGTTGAGAAGTGCCTTTGTGCGAGCCATGTAACGCTCTTGCTACCTTTGTATATATTGTATATGAATGCAGTTAAAAATCACCGTCGGCTCGACAACTTCATCACTCTCCTCTGCGCCGCGCCGATGGCGGACTGAGCAGGGCAACGTCGCAACATCCATGCATCGCTATCTATGTATCTATGCATCTGTATCTATGCATCTATGCATATGTACCTGTGGCTTTTGTATCTAGGTTGTACAACGCGCCCCTTATGTAACACCCTCCTGTGGGTTCTCTAAAGGGGCCCTGAAAGGCATTTTGAGCACACTAAATGAAGTAGCGCAATCGTTAGATTGGGTCGTCAAGGTCATCTGGGCCAAGTATTACTCTTTTACGCGCAGCGGAAAGCTCACACTTTTCTTGCAAAGTTTGTCGCTTTTTTCTCACCCTTTCCTTCGTGTTTTAGGACGCCGCCATCTTCACATGTCTACATCATCGATTCCCCGATGTTCGTCATGAGCTAGACATCCTGCTATTGGGCGGCTTTTTCACGCACTTCCGGCAAAGAGATGACTCGTCTGCTCAGCGTCGACTCGCCGGCTGATCTGCCAGCGTAGTGCCGGAGTGCTTGGACATTTTACGACAAACGAAACAAGTGTAAACAAACGCTTAAGCGTTTGTGTTGAATGCAACACGGCCATAACACGACATGAATATTCTCTTACCCGAGTTCGTCCCATAAAGAAAGCGTTGAAGCCCCGTGGCACTTCTTTCGTGCAATCGCAGAGAACGCCCTGAGCCGAATGCCCGGGTTTGACGGATACATTTTTTCCACTTCAAAACAATCCATAGATGCGTTTCGAACGAACACAACGTCACAACATGCCTTGCAAGTCTGAACCGCGATTGACAGACGATGGGTTGCCTCCTCCTGCCCATCGTAAATTCGGCACTCACCTCGCGCGCGGTTTGCGGGGACGAACAGCAAGTGACTTAACTCTGGTGCGCAAGCCGAGATGGCTTTTAGCCACGCACACTGCACATACCCCATGCGAGGTTGAGTCATACGTCGCTCGAGAAAGATAATCCAGACCATGGGAAGCACTATCCACCCGCAGAAGCACAACGTCGCATTTCATCGCGAAACAAAGGCGTCCACAACACACACACCATCGCCTCCTGTAATGCCAAACGCATCTCACACTTCCTAATGAGTGGTACGACTGCAGTGCCCACATGTCGCGAGGTGGGGCCCCGAGCTGAACCGGGATCACGCAAGCGTAACTGACCTCTGGGGCGGTTTGTGCCTTGTTGCCAAGGCAACCGATGCTTGAGATTGTCAAAGAAAGGCGCTCGCTCCAGCGCTAGAAAGCTCAGAGCCGCGCCGGAGCATGTTTTGCCAACGTTGCCGCTCTCCACCACGCGTCGCCCCAAGCTGAACTGGTCACATGATTGAAGCGTTTTGTGCACGGGTTCTGTATCGATTAAAAATGTCTTTTTCACATGGCGCCGGCAGGAACTACCACCACCGCAAAATAAGACCCGGCACCAGCGGGGCCACATCTGATACGGCGCTTTTTGGATAAACAGTGCGCGGTGCATGAAAGGGACCGAGTGCAAGATCCTCTCCAGCGGCTGCGAGTTCGCCGCCGATTAAAAGTCACGTGCTGCACTGCAGCAACGCACACCGCGAAAGGGCAAGGCCAGGCCACCGCACACATGCGGCCAGATTTTTCGTTCGCTTATCCATCCTTGAGCGGAGTGCGGAATTCATGGTGTCAACAAAACTTGCCCGTAGCAGACGGCAGTCGGAGGAGCGTAATGAGGAAGTACGTCACCGCTGACTAGCGCATCATCATGGGAGGGAGTGCTCGCGCGCCGTTAACAGTTGAAAAGAGGAGGAAACGCGGCGCGACGATAATGCGCGGTTTTTGATTTACGATTTCTCAGCTAATACTCATCGCTTTAACAAAATTCTTGCGGGAGGAGATTGCTAATACATTGTCTTATTTGGTTACGTGTACATCGATGCATCGGCGGAAGGTATTTCAGGACCCTTTTAAGGAAATAAAGTGAAGTGAATCGAACAGTGGTGACTGAGCTAGAATGGCCCAGTCCCAAAAGTGTGTGTGTGTGTGTTCGGGGGGGGGGGGGTGTGGAGAGGGTATCCGTCGCAGTCGAGGGCCGCAGGGCACCCAGTTGCTGCCGGTACTTGGCAGCCATTACAGCAGCGTAGAACTGCTCTGCCGTGCTTTGTGCGCTCGAGAACAAAGGTTGTAGACGCGTTTTTCAGAGGCGTGATAGCTTGCACTGACGTCACTGTACGTATTGCCGTGTTGGTGGGTTGGGTGCACAGTGGAAATCTGCAGCTCTTATCTCGAGCAACGCGGATGAAGCTGACAGCGATCGATCAAAAAGTGCGGTGACGTCGTTATGTGCAATCCACATGTTTTACGACACGTTCCAAGATGCGAGCTTAAGCGACAATCCCGGCGTCTGGCGTTGGCCTTCATCAATTCAAAACAATTCCTTCACGAGGCCTTACACAGTGCGAGCTTAAACTCGGCGGTATAGTTGCTAGCGAGGGGTGGTCACCCCGCCTGTAAACAGTAGTGAAGGTAGGGGAATAACAACCACCGAAATTCCCCATCATCGTCAGCGCCCTCATTACACGGTGGCATAAACGAGAAGCGGCGAATCGGGTTGCCACACGAAAGTAAAGCCATTCGAAAGCAAAACGCTCCTCCAGCGGCAAGGTGACAGAGCTCTTCGACAAAATATGCGAGGCTAACCAAGGCGCCGCACGCGTTGAACTGGATATTATGATGTCCGATTCACAATTCACAAACGTGCTTAGGTGTACTCGGATATTTTATTTCCATTGCTGGGGCAAATTCCACCGCTGCGCCTGCACGCCGTAGAGCACGGTGGGGCTATATGCTCACTTGTAAATGGCACTACACGAGACCATATTTCTAGCGAACCTGAGCAAAATGTTTCAAAACGGGAACCTAATAAAACCACATGGGCGCACGTACATCAGCCAAACTGTCGCTTGAATACGCACAGCGAACGTTACAAACCACGCAGTCGGTTTGACGTGGGTTACGTAAATTAACTGCGACTGTTGAAATGAGCGGTTCGGCTCACGAAACGACTACACAGCGTCACATGCGTCTACCGAAACTTCTGAAGACTGAAAAAGAGGGACTTCAGTACGCCTAGTTCGTGCGTTGTTAGCAGCCTCCACCGCCTCTCCCCTAAAACAATTGGAAGGAAGCAAGCGCAATGAAGCCGCCACGCGTTCACAGGCCGCGTAAACAAAAATAACTGCGCCCGTCAACAAGTCCCATCAGAGAAGAGCAACTGCGGCCGCGTTTGCCGCCGGGCCCTCACCCCCTCCTTTTTCCCTCCTCACCGTGACCCCTTTGCGAGCGTCCGCCGAAAAACGCTTACAGCGCCAAACAGGGACCGGGAAAGGATGGAGGTGCAGTTTTCGTTGTCTAATTTTACCATCCTTGACAGTTAAGCTGCACAGCGGCACCGCTAAATGTTTGCGACTCGTACACGCGCGCGCGGACTCGAGCTCGTGATAAAACTTGTTTGCACTACTGTACTCAGGAGTGCATATACTCATGAATATACAGTACTCATGAGTACACAGTATTTATGAGTATTGTACTCATGAGTGCTGTGTACTCATGAGTACTGTATACTCATGAGTACTGTGTATTTATGAGTTCTGTGTACTCATGAGTACTCATACTCATCAGTACTCATACTTTTTAGTACTCAAACTCCTGAGTACTCATACTCATAAATACTGTACTCATGAGTACTCGTACTCATGAGTAGTGTACTCATGAGTACTGTACTCACGAGTAGTGGACTTACCCCTGTACTCACTCGTCATCGTACTCACTGTTTTTTTCTGGGTGTGTGATCACTCATCATCATACTCACTCGTGAGTTTGAGTACAAATGAGTACGAATAAGTGTACTCACGAATGAGTACGCCGACCTATGATTGGGATACACCTGAGATTGCTCACAGCAGATACAAGCGTGGGAACCGTTGTGACATGTCACAACTCGCACGCTGTGGGCATGCCAGGATAGGCCACACAATGCATGGCATCAAAGAAGGTCCGTAGAATAAGTGAGTGAGAGTGACGGCCAGTTGCATACCACAAATAAGGGGCATGTCACCGTCATGGGGCGAGACATATTATACCACCGAGGTGACATTGGCGGACACAAAATGCTGGAATTTGTAATCAGTGCGCTGAGAGGAAACCATAAGCGTGAAATCGATAGCAGGTCAGGCCGCGGCCACTTGCGTTGATTGCTGTGCAATTAAGCCCGTCGCCAACTACATTCGATTTGCTGCTGATGCGGCGAATGTACTTCATATGCTTCAATGTAGTAAAGCTGTCTGATTTCACGGGCAGCGTACGATGTGATGGTATGGGACAAAGCAAACGTCAGCGATTAGAGGTCAGTGCGGACATGGAAGCACCGTTCTTCGAGAAAATGGAAGAAGGGCTTGGTGGCCGGTTATATCGCGGCGACTTTGCGTTTAAAGTAGCTGCAGCGATTCCGAAGCCGCAACCTGCTTTGAGAATTACAGGGCAATGGGGGGCGAATCCAAATAAGAAACCGCTGCAAGACCGCACCGAAAGCTATGTCTAAACCGTCAGAATATGGTGGTGGTTGGGACGCAGCATCGTGGGTGGACGATGAATTTCACTCTGCGAACTCTTTCTTTGATTCCCCTAAATGCACTCTCAGTGGTGCCTTTCTAGGAAATTAAGGCTTTTGATGCCTGGAGGTCTGTGAATAGCTTGTGCGGATGCTGCAGTATATTGCCGCAGCCAGCGATGTAGCAGCGTTACTAGTTAGGGGGGCCTAGAGTTTCTCGAGGTGGCTAGGTGGTAGAGAGTGGAGGAAAATCACGATTGGGCATAATCCAGATGCGAAGTGGGCCACTTCCAGGAGCGCAGATATGATGAATGAAGAAATTCAAACCCGAACCCCAAACACGCTGTTTGGGCATTTAAAAATACGTATGTGTTGAGTCTTCAGATCGCTTGTCGAAAGTGCAGTTTTTGGTACTCGACGGCTGAGCTCTAGACCTGGATGTCATCTAGGTAAGCAAAGTCTAAGGTAAAAATTTGAAATAAGTGATGAAAAAAGCACCAAAAGGTCGATGCCGCAATGCGAAGTCCGAAAACCCCCGTAACTGCTCGAAGACTCCGAAACGTGCTATAATAGCAATCTTGTGGAAGTCAGAGTGCCCCACAGAAATCTGGCAGAGCGCGGCTATGCGGGCGGCATGCTAGTGTATGGAGCGACTCATTTCGAAAGACGAAACTAGCTTATGCATGTCACGATGAAGCAAACCGCATACGTCCCTCCTTTCTGTAAACGAGCATGCAAGAGAGGATTATAGAACTTACTGGAATCAGCAGGGCGGCCTCTGCAACACGGCCGGGAAGATTCTTTTCTTTTTCAAACCGTAGAGGCAAACTTTATGACTTTTTTAGGCGCTGCCCAAAGTCCTCTACGGACATTGGGCAGCGCCTAAAAAAGTCATAAAGTTTGCGAAGCAGGAAACGCCACATCTACCAGGGATAAGCTCTTAATGCCCAGCACTACAAAGCCGCCAACGTCTGAGTATTGGGGCACTGAAACCACATCTGAGCATTTCATATCTGTCATTATAATTTCCCCCAAACTCCCCAATCTTGCTGTTTACACGAGCGATCACGGCTTGGACAACGTGCTACCGCTCGGCATGCGCCAATTTTTTTTAACTTTCCTAAGCTAATTGTGAATTTCTGCGTAGACATGTTTTGTATAAATTACACTGTGGGGTTAAACGTTTGCCACATTACTTATTTCTCACACCGTAGCCACCCGCACTCACCAAACAAGCCCTGCCAGCGCTGACCTCGGACAGGTGCGTTTTTTGCGGACACAGACAAAGGTAGCATGGTGCCTGGCGAAACGTCACAGGCAGCTTTTATTGCAGAGTGCATTTATACTGCACACAGACAAATGGTGGGTCATAAACACATCGCTAGAAGCAAGGCGTTAAAAAAAAGTGGATAACGAGGTGGTACGACTCACTGATAGAATACTGGAGAAGCGGTGCGCCGTGTGTGCGCGCGTGAATGCAATCTCTGAGCTCGCCGGGAATTGCCTGTCCTTAACGCGTTCCCCATGTCCAGACCGAAGTTCACCGAACGTCCGCGCGTGACGCCTTCCACAGTTCAAGCGACTTCCCGTCAGACTTCGCCAATTCCTGGCGATAAAGCCGCATATCTAGCACTTCTCTCGCCGGCCAGAGCGAACCCGTCGAGGATAAAGCGCGCTCCCGTCGTGTTTGCCTTGGGCAAAGCTAGTCAAACTGCGTTCGTGTCAAATTCGCGATCACCACAAGCTGCTTTCGCGAATGGCAACCCTCCTTTTGCAAGTATCGTGAGTGGTTGAATGTTTTTTGAGAAGCTTTTTGAGAACCTCCTTTGATACGCTTAGTAACGGTGATACGCTTAGTAACTTTGATACGCTTAGTAACGCGTCAGATACTCACTGCCTGTAGGTTTCAAAAGTTTCAATTACTGTTGCTGCTGGTTTTTGCTCTCCAGATTGAATTTCAGCACATGATGCTCAAGCAATTCATGAGATCACTGAAGGCAAGGGGACTACCTTGGAGTAAGAATGTAAGCTCTCCCTGCCGTCCTTTTTGTAATAAACATTTCATATTATGGAGACGTAATTCAAGCATCTCCGCGCCTTTTTAACACACACTGGTTCCACCAACAATTGCAGTAATCCAAACCGCCGGAGCGGTTTATTAGCTGCCTATTGTACAAGCACCCGAAGTCAGCCTGGAACTAAGACACCCCAGTTCTGTAAACCGAGTACCCGAAACGCTGCCAGTTTGGCTTCAAGTATGACTGTAGCAATTAAAATCTGAGTCACAATCAGCAACTTAAATCTTCACACACATCTTCAGGATCACTAGTAGCATGGAGGCCGAGGCTCGTTCGGTCCAGCCATCGGAACACGGGTGCCATGGTGCTATGCACCAACTTGAAGAAATCCCACTCTAGAGTCTCTATAAAAGCGGTGTACTTTAAGCATCCCGTTATATACAATGCTGGGGAAATTGAATATCGTATTACTTCTCAAAATTCCCCCGCCTATTACAAAGCATGTGAACGCCCCCCACTTTTTAGCGAACTATTCAGCGTTAGAGGAACAATGGAACCAACGCACACAAAGCTTCGGGTCAGAAGCTGGGAAATTACAAGGTTCCTACACTTAAGGGCATTTGGAAATGAAATATACGTGTGCACGCTTGTATCCTTGAACCCATTCATTGAGAGGACAAAATTGGTTTCGTAATTAATGTTTTGCCGTCATGGTGAGTAATCGTTCCCTTCCTACTTGCTAAACGCGCAATGCGAGATATGACGCATGCTTACCCGGTTTTGCTGGAACGGTAGTTCTTTTTGTACTTTGTACGCACAGTTACCACTGTACCTGTGCGCATCTCGAAGATGTCACAATCCTTGAAGTCCACCTGCAAAACACAGTGCCGCTCCAATATTATTTCTAACCAAAACATAATTACCCGTAAAATGTCGTTGTAAGGAAACGGTAAAACAAACTTATTGACATAATCAAGCATTCGGAATTCCCCTTGAATATACCATAGGCACCCATCGACTGAAGACCTTGTTTTATTGAAGCCACAATTACATTGCAGTAGCTATAACGAACCTCTTTTTTCCACAATGAACATTGGGAGTCATAATGGCACCTGTAAGAGCAATGTTTCACAGCACGCCATGGTTTACATCGCATCACAGATGCGGTAATTCAAAACTCGTGCTAGCAAGGTGACGCCAGTTCCAGTACACTAAAAGAGCTGCAGGCCCTTGCAAAACGCGCACGGCTGCGCGCCTCCCGGGCTCCCCATTGGAAGATCCTGGATGTTCCTCCAGACAGTCTACCGGGATGCAGCATACCTTCGACACCACTTCTTTCGTGCTCGCGATGGCAGTGACGACTGAATCGAAAACGCGGCTGCAGCTGAAAAAGCCGTCGTTTGTTTGCCGAAGACGCGGCAAAGCTATATCAAGCAGTTTTTATAAGCGAAGTGAGCTGCCAGCTGGTGTGCTGTGGAATTATAATAGATGAGACATTTCGAAAAAATAATGATTCCATTAGAATTTTGCTTTTTTTTTCTTCATTTTGGTGGTGCTGTGAGTTTTGGTAGTGAGTACATCCTCTCTTTGGCCATATCATTGGCTATAACGAATTAATCGATGTCATTATCATTGGCTATAACGAAGTAATCGATGTAACCAACTATTTACTTCCCCCCTTCAAATTCATCACAACATTTTACGGTAGCGTAATTGAATATTTGCCGCGCGAAACGGCACTAGCTGAAATGTGGCTGCAGCTCACTTCGTTCCAATATCCTCCGATGTTTGAGTTTTCGCGTCACATCCTGCCGAAAAAATAGTTTCATTTTCGTCATTAGTCTAAATAAAAAAACTTTTCGATGGCCAATTGAAAGAGAATAAAACAGTATTCAAAGAAGTGTTAAATGAGTTTCCTAATAATGATTGCAACCTTGTATCAAGGGAACACTGACGTAAATTTGTCAAGCTCCCGTTTTTGCTTGCACTGCGTGGACTGGCTCAAATTAACACACTTTTGAGCGCTTATCCGGTTGATAAGTCGTTAATTATTTTATAGGCAGAAGAACTATGAAGGTAGAAGGCAGAAGAACTATAATTCGCTCTCTGCGGTGGCCACACCAACTAAAAGGCTATGACGTCGGCAGGAATTGTACCGTGATTGGACGATATCCAAGATTGGCATTCAAACAAGTTTCGGTTTCGATTCTGTAAAACAAAATGCTTGACATCCGACGTTATCGTTGGATAGGAATTTTCAATAGCTCAATAATACCCATACCGCGCTTCTGCTCTGTCCGCTGTAAAATGCCTACGGTAACCTCACAGGACGGCTTGGAATCGTAGCAACCAAAAGCCGAGGCCTACGAAGTGGATGAACGCCCTCTGCGTCTCCTCAAACGCTGAAATCCCATGGGCTTTTTCCCAATGTTTGGAGCTTGCCTCAGTCATGCCTGCATTGTAAAAAGCGTGTTCGCACCAGGCCAAGGATCTACTGATTCTGGCCTGTGCCCACTGCCCGCAAGTAGCCGGTGCTGTGGCAACAGCACGCCAACGAGAGTTCGCTAGCGCGTCATTGTCAGTCTGCGCGCGTTCTACGAACTCGTTCGTGGAGCAGCGAACTTTCAGTATAGAAAATATCGGCCGAAAATTAAATAATCAATTTACAAAAAAACGTGCCATCCGGGATTCGAACTTGCGACTTGCGAAATAAAATACCTAGCGCTCAACACCACTCCGCCAGAGGCCAACGGTGCCGAGTTGGGAAATAATGTACCAGTTTAAATTTTTTTTAGTTTTTACATTCAAGCAGCTTAGGTGACTATTTCTTGTATAGCGCTCGTGCAGTAAGCGTCCCCCAAATTTTCACAATATCTCACGTCTAGCAATTTTATTAATTAGATGGCAAAGCGTTCGCAGATGTTAGTTGTGGCAATGACCGCTGTGTTTCTTCGCTTCGCGCAAAAAAGTGCTTCCTGCTCTCTAGTTTTACGCAGTACCATAAAAGTTTTGATTGATTTTATTTCTTTAGTACCTATATTGACTTCGCTGACTCTTCTCCTGCCTTCAAGTTGCTTTAGATTTTCGTACTAGCGTACTATTCACCGAATCGTCGCATGTGCGCTTGTGCAGAGCTTGTGGGGAGAGACCTGCAATTGGAGCTTTATACAGTCTACTAGCTAACAAACTAATGAAGGCCGCATTCTTTCATTCACAATCGTGCCGTCGCTTTTTCAACTGAGCGAACGATTTGCGACAAACCGCCGGCGGCCGGCGGACTAAACGCTGTGCCGACGGTCCCTGTCGGAAGGTCGGCGAGCGTTGCAGCTGCGCAATCAAGCCAATCATTTCCTCCTGACGTCACACGAACACTCCACAGTAAATGGCTAGGATGCAGAGAGGATGACAGCATTTTCTAATTGTTTTTCTACTAAATAAATTCACGCAACGGCACTCAGAGTGGTCGAAACATGGCCTACAAACTCCGGACTACAATTTACGGTATTAATCCCGCAATGTTTACAAAATAACTTTACAAATGTTACAAATAAAATGCACGAGGAAATACATTTCCTAGGAAATATACACCAATAAATTATTAATAGGAACAGAAACGACACTAAAAGCATCAATGCACAAGTGACGATCGAAATGTTCTTTCAATTAAAAGAAATGCGTGTTTGATATTACGATCCGAAAGTCTCGTGATACCTCGTTAATAGCAACCTATTTTTTAGCTAGTGCACACGCTTTTCATATAGAGATATCTATGTAAGCAACTTTTTTGGAGGTCAAGGGGATCGAGAGTTCCCACCTCACCCAAAAGACATTACGGAACCGCAAACGACCCTTTGCCTATATTACCCTGTTCTGCATCATTCATTGTTGTTCTAATACGCCCAAAGACAAGCCAGCTACGTGCTTTGGACTACTACTATGCCTTTAGCGCTTTTAATACTGAGCGTAGTAGAGCGTTTCTAAACCATGCGTCTTCACACCATCACATCTTTCCACATTCCTTCCAGTTTTAAATGCAGAGCATTTCTTAGCCTCGCCTGTTCCTGCGTCGGACGGTGTCAACAGTTCCGCATCCGCAGCAGGTGCGCCTCTCCTTCCCTCCTCTCTCTCAACAGCAGCTGGCGCGCGCATGCGTCGTAGTCAGCCCGTTCGCTCCGTCGCGGTCTCGGCGTAACAGGTGCGTGATAGCAGCGCGGTGGGGCGTGGAAGGGCGCGCGCTGCTTGCGCATGCGCGCTCTCTGCCCCCCCCCCCCGTACTGCTCTCCCTCTACTGCGCGCGCTGCAAATATAGCGGCTAGCGGTCGCTCGTGTTTCACTCACTGCGTTGCTTCTTCCTTCCTTGGTTGACGCTCGTGCCCACGTTTACTCGTGTCTCCTACTCCAGCATCACGGAAGAAGCGATGGAAGCAACACTGCCTTCAATCAGTACTGAGGCCCCAATGCTCTGCATTTACTCGTGTTCCCCACGCTGGCAGGCGCGGGAATTTTTTTTCCACCTCCGTACACCTCTACTGTGCTGTAAGCTTCCTTGAAGACACCTTGATTTTCTTCTAGTTGAAACTATTTTGTGCTGGTTTTTAACCACTAGTTAGCATTGTTTATCAACGATTCCGAAGATGTGTATTATTTTACTATACTCGGTTACAACTCAAGAACGGCACCACCTCATGTAGTGTATCACTCCGCCAAAGCGCCGGACCCGTGACGTCAGTGCGCGCGCGTTTTGAAAGGGGTTTGCTATGCATGCGTGATATCGTCTGCCTTGTCTCACGCAGTTTGTTTGTCGTCGCTGGAGTCGTTTATAAACATATTAAGCCCAAAAAATCACGGGAACGGCTCACGCCATGTTCAAAATATTCCCAGTAACGCCATACTTGCGCGGCGCAGAGAAACATCCGGCTACGGTGATAAGGCACAGCGGCAACTTCCGGTGCCGTTGTTAAGTTGTCACCGAGTATAGGTGCTTGTCGTGGTGCTGAATTTACATTCAAACTGACACTTCACCCTTCATATTCTCACACTGCTGCCAGCCACGACCTGAGCTTATCCAGAAAATCTTTTTTGCAGTGTGTAACGGGCCCATGAAAACAAAATTTTACTTTGACTCTTTACCGAAACTGCTCAGACTCGATAACAATGGCGCCAAATTTATTGCGAACTTTTCAAATAGTCAGAACAATAGGAAAAACAGATGAGGCAATAGATAACCACCTGCCTGTTTCTGGCGGTTTTTCTGTGATGTCAAAGAATATTGTCGGTGTGAATGACATCCGCCAATGCAAGCGACCGTCAAGAAACATGACGAGGCAACTGTAGGAAGGCCCGGTGTTTCCGTTAATTTTAATGCTTCAATGTTTATGTTCAGATAACGCAATAATAGCTGTTTTTATCGCCGGCCCATATAAGGTCATTCTTCCCCATAATACGTGACTTCCGGCCGAAATTGGAGTTTTTCGATATTTCTTGTTTGTTTCGCAGCAAAAAAAGTCTTCCGTGGCTCCAATAATGATGTACCAGAGGATTTTTCTTACAAATTGAACAAAGTTGTGTTGTGTCTTCACATCTCCTTTAGCATAAAAAGGATTATCCAAGTGTCTCTCTTTGTACATTGGTTTTGTGGCTACGAGAGGATTTTCTTTTGTTACAGACAACTCAAACTTCCAGGCTTTTACGCACTTGAGCTGTAAGAAGTGGGAAGACGCTGAATAATTTAGAACACTAGGGTACTTTTAACTGGCGCCTATATCTAGAAAGAGTTACAGCCAAGCATTACGACACAGCGCAGCAAACGCTGGTGACGACAAATGCAGAAATTCGCGGGGAAAACGGGGAGTACCGAGCTGACACATTGCCGCCTCCCCGCCACAACTTGCCTGACAAAAACAATCACTTCTCCCCGTATGCCTTTTTCCTGAGCTCCACAAGTAGCAAGAAGTGCTGGCCCCGAAGCGAGAAGCAACAGATTGCTCGATAGAACTGACATCTGCGACTGCGGAGGTCTTTTTGCGGTTGGATAAAAGATACTCCATGCAAAACAGTGCTTTTCAGAGCGCGTGGGTTAACGGCGCCCCTACTGCACTAAAGTCCCGCCCCTCCGAGAGACATTCCTGCCGAGTCTCGGACATGCGCAATGCCGAAGGTGACCTTCAGCCGGGCGCCACAAAGTAAGCCTCGTCATCACTAAATATCTGGAACATGGTTTGCCCTCGAATGGTTTCGCAGTATAAAGTACCAAACTGCTCTTGCCGTTGGCTACTGCACGGTGTACAGGACAGGATGAGTGGAAGGTAGTACGGTGATATATATTCAGGTAGCAAGAATAATGACATTAAAATTTCATCTGTTTACAAACAAACGTGCGGCCCTGATCGCCGTGCAATTCGCTACGATGTCTGCGGCTGTCCTTTTTGTGAATGTGACCTGGATGTGGGAAGTAGCAGCTGAATATATGCAACTCAATGGGGAACACAGGCAAAAACTAGAGCTGCCTTTTGTGAGGATGCACAAGGTGTAATTTTGAAAGTTTTAAACATGGCGCAACCTGTGTCCGCTTGGATGGGGTCTCATGTAGCGAGGCCGCCAGAGGGCCCGCGGCAGTGCAAGAAGTGTGTGCGATCTTACAATTCCGCTGTTGGTTTTCGGGAACAACTGATCCACCAGTGTACTCGAAGGACCACCACTCTGGTTGTGGCTGCTTCCCCAAGCCACCCAGTGAATCTCGAGGCACTTTAAAACCCCCGTCTCGAGAAGAGTGCATGTAATCGACTTGCCCGCTTCATATACAGGGTAGGGGTGAACGTTGTCATCCTTCAAGTCGTCCTTGTTTAGAAAGCCCTGCCGTATCGGTGAAAAAAATATTCACGCGGTTAACTGCAAAGAAGACTTGCAATTTTCTTCGTTTTTCTGAAAAATGAAGTGGCACGTAGGACAAGGCGCCATTACAGCAGTACTGTGGAGGAAGTAGAACGCCGTCTTTTTCGGGGAACGAGACGAAAGATAAGACATCGCAGCCGTTGTATGGTTATCGTTTGTTCATAGCCCAAATACGTTAAAACGATCAACCTGTATGGAGTAACGCCCTCAAAAATTCCCGGAAAACAGTTTGTCTATTGTCTTTGAGTAAGGCGTTAGGAAAATATTTTCTCATGTTTCATAGCTGTCACACCTTCCCCTTTCTTTCCTGCGAAACAAAGGTCACGTTCTTGCATTATTGTACACTTATAGGGTCCCATGTCTCTAGTTCTTCACGCCACGCTAGAATAAGTGTACAGTGAGCGTGCACAAGGACTGCAGTCGCTTCTTTTGCAGCTCCAAGGCTGTTTAGAAACGTCACCGCTCTGTGTCTGAAGAGTTCCCATTTCCATGTTTCCTGAGCTCTTACCGAAAGAAGATAATGGCTTTCATCCTGTATGATCTCACTGGGATAAACATATATTTACCGAGCAGGCTATTGAAGGAATTTTTGCGGGGTTGATGTCCCCCTCCAATCTCTTTGCCCGTGTCAGCTCATAGAGTGCCGGCGACACGCGGTGCATATTACGTCCACATGAACGTCTGAGAACTGTGTCTACAGGTAACAGCGTTGCACTCCGGTCATCTTTCTCTTTGCTATGTTGCAGGGTACCTTTAACGCGCCAACCCAGGCAATGAGACGCGCCTTAGTGGAGGGCTCCGTATTAATTCTGACAATCTGGGGATGTTTAACGTAAGCCGAAATCCCGTACACACGGGCGTTTTTGCTTTTCGCCTCTATGAGAAAAGTGGCCGCCGCGGCCGGGATTCCAACCCGCGATCTCGTGCTCAGCAGCACAGCAACTTAGCCACTGAGCCACCGCTGCGCGTTCTCTGTGCTATGGCCATTTCGCCGTACACAATTGGAGTTACGTGGAAGGTGCGGGCTCGTGGTGCTAGAGAGATTGAAAGGTGGCTTGGTGGAGGTGCTGGTACTGCTATAGTGAAGTAATTGTTGAAGATAGTTACTCCGCTAAAACTCAGTACCATAGTGGTGCGCCACATTTTTAGCCTCAATGATGCCGCAAACGCATGATTGATTGCACCGATAATCCACCTGAAGTACTTGTAAATGCGACGGCTGGAAACAGTTTTATTGTAGCTCTAGACATTCACCCTCCCTTAGATAGTGCTTTTTTGCGCACTGTTTTGCGCTGCGCTTCAGTACTAACACATTCTTTGGCGTCCTTGTAATCATTTCGTCGGACGTGGTAATAGCTTTTACGTTCATTTAACTGGTTGCTGTAGCCACTACTGGTAGTGCACAACATTCAACCAACCCGACCGTTTGATACGAAAACGTTCCCTGGAGCCTGCCTCAGAAACCTTGTCCGTCCGTCCACAACGTGGCAGGACAAGCTTCCCACAGCAGGACACGGCATGGCCTTGGCTGGGGGTCGGGTAAGGACTTGCAGCGGTGCTGTAGATGCAGTGGTAGTTGTCATGTGCCCGTCTGTTATCTTTGCAACAAGCAAGACAACCGTCTGGGTGAAGAACGGGATAGTTAATTTTTGGTACCGAACGAAATTGAATGGCCAGGCGCCACTGTTAAAGGAGAGGTTGACTGGCTATTGTTTGGAGAATGGGGATGAGGAAATCTTCCAGAGAGAAAGTGACGGGGATTTATGATTTATATAGATCACCAGGCGCTCAGTGGATGTGGACATGGGGTGGTTAGTATCTTGTTTCAGTGCTTTCAGGTAGAGCTGATCAACGACACCTAGATCCCCTTTAGGGAGTGTAAGGTGGCGTGACTATAGACATTGGTAGCCACAAGTAAGTTCGAGAGGATCTATTTTTCTTTCTATCTGTCAACAACAGCGGATCTATAGGATCCGCTGTTGTTGACAGATGCCAATATGTCCTACCTATTTGGTCTGTTGTCATACGAATACTACAAGGTCCCTTTGTACTCTATGGCCAACAAATTTGGTTTGTTGCGAGCCGTTCAAGATTGTTCTCGAGTTTGTGTCCTACAAGGGGTACAACGTTCCTTTTGTACTCAATGTCCTACAACGTTGGTTAGCTACAAGCGATTCGTGATTGGTCTCGAATTATTTGCCTTGAATTCGTTGAAGTAGGAGGTAGAAGAGACGGTTAGAATTTGTTCAAGCACTGTAAGTAACTTCTCCTGGGAAATATAAAGCTCCTGAATAAAACAGCAGGCTTTATTCAGGAGCTTTAAAAGTAGGGGAATTTTTTTACCTGAACTGGTGCAGATTACTGCATTTTCGTGCAGACCAGTGCAAATTGCTACTGGGGATATCAATTAGTAAAAATGAACGTATGCTGCACTGCTGGCACCAGTGTAGCCAGTTCAGGTAACAAAATGCCTCTAGTGTCGTTAAGGGTAAGCTTGATGTCAACCTCCATGTTATGAATGCGCCTTTCTTTAATTACCACGGCTCTATTCAAGAGCTTGTCAACGACTAGCTGACAGTCCACCCGTATCTTGTATTCTTCTAGGTAATGTACTATGTACTATGTACAATTCTACATACTATTACTCAAACAGATGAACGAACCTATAAAACACAGCAACACATTACAATTCTCTCCTACCCAATTCTAAAGGCAACTCATTGTCCGAGCACTAATATTTAAAGCGAATCGCTCCGCTCTCCTAGGCGAACAAACTCGGGAAATTTATACCGCGTAGGTTCTAAGTATGCCGAGGTTCTGGGTGATTCTCCAAATTGCAGCGAAGCAAATAACGTAACACGATTTGACGTGAAAACAAGATTGAATCCATGTTTACTGCTAAAACAATGCTACGTTACATAATTCGAAATCATTCACCGTATTGTAGGAGACATTAAGCATCCGGCGCCCAAGCGGAGCCATTGTTATAGCTTCGCTCGCTCAGAGCGTTGCTGCCATGGTACCACGTCACTAGGCGAGGGTGAAATGGCTGCTTCGCATGCGCTTGATCGCTCAGCACCAGCTGGCGCGTCTGTGCGCGCGCTTTAGAGCAAGCGAAAAGCAGAAGCCAATCAGCCAATACACAGAGGTAGATCGCAGACTGCCAAATCTACAGAAAAGGCAAACTTTCACGAAAGAGTGCAAGAAAGTCATTGCTTTCCCTAGCGATCACTAGGTTGAGAAGCGCTCAAAATGGGCCGTTTTTTTAACTTGTCTTCAACTTTAACATTTAATTGTTAATGACAAATTGGCTTCCAAAAACCGTCCGAATCCTTTAAACACGCCCTATCACATCTCCAGCCCCTGCAAAACGGCACTGCACTTCCACCTCCAGCCAATAAATAAATTCCCTTCGGCAGCCTTACGTTCAGTGGACGCTTCTACGAGGATAATGCATTTAATCTGATGAAACACCCTGCTTCCTCCACCAAGGGGCACCGCGCAAAAGATTGTTAATCTCACCGCGCATCCTACAGAGGTTTCGGACCCGTTCCTTTGGTAAAACGTTACTGAATTGCGATTGGGAATAGCGAAGTACATATAACTTGGCGTCAAAAGAGCGCATCCTTGGGTAAAAGCAGGACTGAAACCTGCGCCCAGCAGGAATGAGCAAATGAATGGGAATATGCTACACCAATGATGACTTCCACAGCCCTACCCCGGCGATGGAGGCATTTCGCGTTTTCAGTTGCGTTCTCGGTGACGCGTTTTCAGGAATGAGTAAAATATGAAACGACGGAATTGAGGTGGACGCGGAAAAGGTTCATTCAGACTGTGATGACCCTGCATCTTCGGGAAATAGGGAAGGAAGGAAAACGGCGTGAGACTTTAAAAGCACGCTTCGCCAGCAAAGTGTGCAACAGTGACAGAAATGTCGCTTTTTTGGTCACTTTTGGTGTGGTTCATTGTTGGCACCAGTTTGCCGTGCGCTGTCAGAACCGCATTCTATGTGCCTCTTTCGCCTGTCAAAGCTTTCCGCTCGTTCATAAGATGCACTACTTGCTGTGAATGATGGATAACTACTATACTCGGGTACCACGGGAGATAACCCTTGTGCCTCGCCACCACAGCCGGTTACCCCTACGTCGGGGGAAAAAGTGTTGATGTGACTATTTTGAAAGTAACACAATCGTTTCCGTGATTTTTCAATTAACAGCGGAGCTGTTGTTATTGGCGGCCGTAAGTACGGGCTTCGTGCGGCGTGCGAAGCACCCACTAGAGACGATAAGTCGCGCTTGGAGAGTGGTGTATGAAAACGTGGACCAAAACGACGAGCTCTCTGTCCTTTCTCAACATAAGATCATCGAATTGCATGCCGCCGACATCAACCACGACACCACAACAATACTAAACCTCATCTTTGTGTCCGCCACTGATCACCTACAACAGCCTCGCCGTTCAAGTCTTGCGCGTGAGCGCAAGCTTCTCTGCATTTTTTTTAACCTTGTTAAAAATTGTGACGAGTGGGGGCACACCGTTTAAAATACACGGCATTCTTGCCTGGGTGAGGCCCACGATGAGGAGAAAGAACGCACGGAAAGTCGCGTGCAAGCAGCAGGGCGGAAGAATGAACGACCCGGACGACGCAGAACCGTGGGTCGACAACTGCTGAGGACGGGAGCCCGGATGTTGTTGCGAGTACATACGTCGACGGAGGGCTTTAGGAGCCACCCACCAGGGTCCTCCCGAGGTTAACTCGGCCCCAGCGATTGTGAGCGGAGCGGACGCGACGAGGCAACAGGATGCGAGCAGGAGTCGGCCGCCGAAGACCGAGCCACACCACGCACCGCATAATTCGACGAGGGGTGGACCACATGTCGAGTAGCGGATTGTTCGCGAGTGACCACGACCCAATGCAGTTGGTGGTGGCAGGGACAATTTGTGAGCCGCGCACGTTTTCCTTCTGGTCGCATAGTCGTCGTTACGACATTTCTTTCTATAATTAGAAACCCTATCAGACGTCTAGCATAACGCCCACTTTGCGTTTTTTTTATTCCAGAGATCTCTCTGGTTTATTCCTATGCGCGTCATTCAGATTCATTTCAATCCTGCACACCAGCACGTATAGCTAACGTTTTGGCAGCACCAGTACTATCGCAATTTATCTTGCGTTCGCAACATCACTGCAGCGAAAACTACGTTGGAAATGTAGATGATGTCCTGCATTATGCGCTATCTTCTTTCAACACGCTGGCACCTCTGTACATCCGGGAGGGTCACTTCGGCAGATCTATACTCTAAATCAGCTATCGCCCTTCCTATATTGTAGCCGAGTATATCTTGTAACAGTGATTGTTATTCCTACTCGCCGCATGCGGGCGCGTATCTGTAAGCCACGCCTCTTTCGTAGAAAGCACACTTTTCAGTGATGTCTGAAGTCACGGCTGACGTACAGCCATTAGGCTTCACGTTCAACGGCCGACGCATGCATAAACTAACCGTTTGTCGGTAGATGAGACATTTAACCGGTGGGGTCAAAAGTGTTTGTTCCACGAAGCCTGCGTCGTGGCGTTGACCAGGTTACGCGCGCCATGAAGGCGCTGTCTAATAGGGGTTGAAGCAGAGGCCCTTGTTTTCTCTTGGTTGAATCTGAATAGTGGAGTCTGGCCACTTTCGCTCGATTCAAAAAAGATACAAAACTCTCGTCGTCTCATTGGACAAAGATCCCAAGGCAGGAAACGCACCTTGGGGAGGCAACACTTCAACCGCGGCCATGCTGCCGCCGCAGCAACAGCAAACGCCCATGTGTACGATATTTCGGCGAGTCGTTAAAGATCCCTAGGCGGTCAAAACTAATCCGCCGCCCTCCACTACGGCGCACCTAATCGACTGCGTTGTGTCGGCGCGTTAAACCCTACAATCAATCAGTATTCTCGGCATTTTTTACTCCGCAAGCCTTCGCTGTGAGTTTGTTGTAACACCATTTGGCTACGAGTGTATGTCCAGATATCTCGGGTTAGTTTTCTCTTAATACTTTCCCTTCCTTGTTCTCGCCACTGATGTTCGGTCAGACCTTTATAGCGATTGATATCCTCAACTTCGCCAAACATGTATTTTTTTCCCAGATGTAAAGCGTACAAATGTGGATAGAGATTCTTCCAAATATTTATTTGTTTCCATCCTTCACGGGGATTTCGTACATTTTACTTCGTTTTGTGACGGCGGTGTATAAGATACATCTCTGTAAATTGTTTCGTTCTGTTTGCAATGATGTACGTTCTTGCATTTTTGAATGTCTTGGATTCTTACTCATCACTTCGAACAAGTGATCACCTTCAGGCTATTCGTAAGACGACATAGGTAACCTAAATTAATTATGCATTTTGCGGCAAATTCAGGCGTTAAACGGTTGGCCTTTTTAAGCAGTTTCAACAACAGAGCTGTTTAAGCTTTCAGTTCTGCCGTAAGGAGTTACCAGAAAAGATGCCAAGAAAAAAGAGCCAGTGCAGGTGAGCAAGCGCAACCCGAGCAGCTAGCGGCGTCGGTCAGGATTGGCCGCGGGCTTGCACCACAATAGGAGCTCCGGTCTGCTCTGCCGGAATTAATCGTTGTGCTCGAGTGTTTATCGAACCGTCGATTTCATCCAGAACACTGTATATCAAAAGAAGATTATTCTAGGCTTTGACGTTAGTTCGAAACGCTCTCCCTATCAAAAGAGATAACACGTGCAGCATAAAAATGAAGGATGGAACACGGGCTTCACTTGGGACACAGATAAAAGAGCCCTGCGCAGCCAGTCGGCAAAAACAACATAAACAAACCCAATGCATGGTTTCCGGAATTACCCCCTCTAAGAGTGCATCGAGCAGATGCTAAAATAAAATACAGTCCGAACAAACAACAAAAAAGTGTCATCTTGCGCACTAAGGTTTCAGCTGAACCACGTGGACGACTTCGGGCCACGTGCGTCGTGATGTTCCGCAATCACCATCGGGGATCACCTCGAAGGTAAGTTGGCCAACACGTCGTAGATTCTGGTAGGGTCCGAAATACCGTCGCAGAAGCTTCTCACTGAGTCTGCGTCATCGGATGGGAGTCCAAACCCGCACACGATGCCGTGGGTGGTACTCAGCGTCTCGGCGTCGGAGGTTGTAGCGCCCGGCATCCACCAGTTGCTGGTCCGTTGTACTAACTAGAGCGAGGTGGCGGGCCTCCTCCGCACGCTGAAGGTATCCTTGGACGTCGGGGTTTAGGTAGTCACCTTCTACATGCGGAAGCAAGTCGTCAAGCGTCGTAGTCGGCCGTGTTCCATAGACACGCTCGAGCGGTGTGATGTGCATTGTTTCCTGGATAGCCGTGCTGTACGCAAACGTGACATACGAGAGCACTTTGTCCCAAGTCTTATTTTCAACGTTGACGTACACTGACAGCATATCCGCGATTGTCTTGTTCAGTCCGTTCGTTTGTGGTACACCGTCGTTCTTCGGTGATCTGTGTTGCTATAGCGTAATATTTCCTGCATCAGCTCGGCGGTAAAGGCTGTTCCGCGGTCCGTGATTAGGACTTCAGGGGATCTATGTCGCTGCTGAACTTGGGTTATGAAAAACTTCAAGACTTCTTGTGCAGTCCCCCTTGGGAGAGCGGCGGTCTCTGCGCAGCGCGTCATGTAGTCTAATGCTACGACAATCCACTTGTTTTCGGGTCGTGACGTAGGGAAAGGTCCATTCTAAGCTGCTGAAAGTAACTCGATGGGATGGCGATAGCCTGCAGAAGTCTGGTGAGTCTTGTCGGCGCCGTTTTTCGTCGCTGGCAGTCACGGCAACTACGGACGTAGTGGGACACATCGGTTGGAAGGACGAGCCAGTAGTACTTTGCCTTGAGTTTGAGAATAGTGCGTGGTGTACCGAGATATTCACACGACGGGTCGTCGTGGCACGCTACCAAAATTTTGTCGCGAAGGTCTGCAGAGATTACACGAAAATAATTTGTTCTCGTTCCAGCATTAAAATTTTGCTCACAAAGAGGGAGCTTTGGAGGCTGAATGCTGGTAAGTTGCGTTTGAAGACCCTAGGCATGGCAACACTGCGTCCTTCGAGGTAGTCGATCATGACACGTATCTCGGGTCGGCACGCTGCAGGGCGGCTAGGTCGCTTTCCGACGCAACTCCGAAGAGCGCGCTGTCTGCATCCGAGTCTTGAGGTGGTGGGTAGACGGTGGCGTGGGACAGACAGCCGGCGCCAGTGTTTCCTTCCGAATTTACGGATGATTGTGATGTCGAAATCTTGTAGGCACAAGCTCCATCGCCCAACACTGTTAGAGGGGTCCTTCAAATCGGCTAGCTAATAAAGTGCATGGTGGTCTGTAACAACCTTGCACGGTCAACCATATACACGTATGGGAGAAATTTTTAAATAGCCCATATGATAGCCAGGCACTCTTAGAAGTGGAGAAGTTTTTCTCCTCCTTCGACAAACCACGGCTGGCATAGGCGATTACCTTTTCGCAACCGCTTTGATTTTGGACGAGGACGGCACCAAAGCCATTTCACTGGCATGCGTGTGAATTTCCGTTTCAGCGCTTTTGTCGAAATGAGCGTGCACAGGCGGGCTTTGCAGGCAATCTTGCAGCTCGCAGAATGCTTCATCTTGAGCACTGTCCCAGCTGAAAGCGGTGCTATCTTTCGTCAAGCGCGTTAGTGGCTCTGCAATGCGGGCGAAGTTTGCGACGAAGCGCCGGTAGTATGCGCACAGTCCGAGAAATCTTCGCACGCACTGGTTGTCTTTCAGTCTTGGGAAGTTCGCTATGGCTGAAGTTTTCGCCGGGTCCAGCCGGACTCCCGCGGCGTTGACGACGTGGCCAAAAAACTTCAGTTCCTGGTACGCGAACCGGCACTTTTCAGGCTCCAACGTTGACCCCGACGTACGGATGGCCTCGAGTACAGACTCCAACTTTGCAATGTGTTCGTCGAAAGTCCGGGCGAATACTACAACCTCGTCAAGGTACACGACGCCGGTGTGACATTTCAGGCCAGCTAGCACAGTGTCCAGGACTTTTTGGAACATTGCTGGCGCCGTTCATAGCCCGAACGGCATCACGTTGAACTCGTATAGGCTGTTCGGGGTTATGAATGACGACTTTTCTTGATCTCTCTCATCCACTTCAATTTGTCAGTTGCCTGTCTTCAGATCCACTCACGAGAAGTACTTAAGGTGGCAGAGTTGGTCGAGGGCGTCATAGATTCGTGGCAAGGGATAAATGTCCTTTTTGATGATTTTCTTCAGTCGGCGGTAGTGAACGCAGAACCTCAATGTGCTGTCTTTTTTTTTTCATGAGTACGACTGGAGCAGCCCTTGGGATTTTTGATGGCTGTATAATGTCGTCGCTGAGCATGTCTTCGAGTTGTGTCCGTATGGCTTCCCGCTCGCGTGAAGACACGCGGTACGGTGACTGTCAGGTAGGTAGGGCTCCATCTTCGCTTATGATTCGGTGCTTCCGTAGAGGTGTCTCACGCAATTTTGAGTTCCACAAAAAACACTCGCTGTCGCGATAGAGCAAATCTAATAATTGGTCCCGATTTTCTAGCGGAAGTGCCGGGTCCACGTCGAAAGGATGCGGCAGCTTGAAAGTATCTGCGCGTGCGCGTTCCAAGTTGGCGACCGCGATAACTTGACTTGTTTGTTGAGTTTCTTCTAGGAACGCAATTGCAGCACCCTTGTTTAGATGCTGGCACTCCTCGGTGAAATTAGGGACCAAAATGTGGGATTTGCATTGCTTGAAGCGCGCAATGCCTCTTGCGACGAAGACACCGCGAACCAAAAGCAAACCTTGTTCACCCTCTACGATAGCGTCTACGTCAGGAGTAGCATCCTACGTTAAAGCTACGTTAATGATTGGTTTGCAGGGCAGGAAAACGAAATGTGGAGAGCACATAAATACATGTGACCACTAGAGAAACGCTGCCTTTTGCGCACTTCTATCCAAGAATGGGGCTGCGTTTTCTAAACGCCACCGCACGGCCAGCTACAGCGGTGGCGTTTGCCGCTCTAGCCCAGCCGAGGTCGACGTTGCTGCGGCGTAGGGGACGCCGCGCCCCGATAATTCCAGAGAATGGCTTGCAGATTCTCTGGTTTTGTTCTTTGTAAATCCCTGTGTGTGAATTCAAGTGACGTGATATGGGCAATTCTTGTGTGTGTCGTTTAAAGCTTTACTTTCGAATCAAATTCACAGCCGGGATAGTAGCTATTTTATTAGCTGAACTATGTTAACTTGATAGTGTGCTACCAATATTATTAGGTTGCAATTTGTTTTGACTCTACGAATTTCTCGTTAAAGGTCTTTTTTTAGATTTTGAGCAACCCCACACGGGGCACCTTGAGGTTTCGTGATGACAGTGTTGGCAACACCTCGGACCCCTGAGTTCCCATACTCATGGTGCATCCTACAATGGGTAGGTGTTTTAAGGTGAAGGGCAGAAACCACAAACGATGACCGTTCGAGCCTTGGTTAATCTCCGGCGGATGGGTTCCCTGGCTGTTTACCAGTCAGGGAGCTCCGGGATCTCTCTGACTATCAGGGTACGTTTAGAGGAGAAAGTAGCCCCGTCTCCTTCTTTTATACTATACCTTATGACATTATCTAAACCCCACCCCAAGCATGTTCGGCCCCCGAGAAGGGGCCGACCCGAAGTTTTTCCCACAACTTCCGAACTTAAGTCCTCATAAATCGAACAACTACCCTCCCTTCATCGCGATAGAATCAGTCGACCCATGAAACTGTCGTGCTTACAATCGGTAATTCTGGTTTTAAATTTGCTTGAAAGTATTATTCGAGAATCGCAAAAAGCCAAAAAACACCGAACTGGTGAAATTTCTTGTCGAGGTCACTAGCCAGTATGAGGCCGATAAACCTCTTGCTCAAACCCGTATCGCCAATCTGGCCACCCGAGTTACGCCCCACCGCGGCCTGAATAGCTCCCAGGGCGTGGTCCTCGATTTTGATGTACTTAACGAATCTGAAGCCGACTTGCTGGAGGTCCTTTGTGGTCAGGGCGTAAAAGCAGTCAGGCGCATAACCATTAACAGAGATGATAAACAAGTACCTATGAAGCACCAATCTTAAGTTCTGACAGACCGACCTTTCGGGTATTTATCAATGCAAGTTTAATCCGATGTCCAGTCCGGTCTTACATATCGAACCCGTGTCGCTGTTTTAAGTGCGAACGGTTCGGGAACCGACAAACTCCTCCCGTGGCCGACTTGCCTGTGAAAAATGCGCCCAGCTCGACCAACCCCCCTGAAACCTATAACATGCCACAGTTTCTTTGCGTAAACGGTTAGGGTCCACATGCGGCCTACTCTAGGAAATTTGAAAAGTTTCATCTTGAAAGCCATCAACATCAACGTCACGGAAAACATCACCTCCCCAGATGCGCGGAAGAGGTTCCCCTCTTCCGCGCCTCTGGGAAGCGCGGAAGAGGTTCGCAGTTCGCCGTTGGGCGCAGCGGCGACTGGCTTTGGTGGGGACACAGTACTGCGAGTCTGACTTTGTCCCGCCCCAGCCCCGAACCCTGGGCTGCCTCTGGCGGCCCATGCTGAGCCAGCAGTGGTAGTGGAGGCAACCATGTCCGCTGGGAGTGATGCTGCTTCCACCACTACCGCTCCACCATCCCAAACCACACGTGAGGGCACGGAGCAGATGGAGACGGAGGAACCAATGGCAGCTCCCGCCCCCAGCGCACCGTCTGTGCCATCCGAGGCGTTCCTCAAACCCTCAGCGGTGGCGGGCAGGAAAAGCACGCTCAAAAGTGTCGGCGGTCCAAGGAGCCTGATCACTCAGGCACTCCGAGGACATCCGACGAAGAGGTGTATATGGGACCGTTCTTGTCTGCGGCACACCGCAAAGAACGTCTCCCTGAGCCAAAGCCTCGCAACAAGCCCAAAAAGGCGAGAGTCACAGCCCCGAAATACCACACTTAAACATGCACGCTCCAGTAGCTCTCTGACTACATAATAAGAGAAAATATAACCCAATGAAACTGTAGAGGCCCTTTTAAACATCTTGACGATGTGTACAATATCCTGCATGCTAATCAGCCAAGTGTAATGTGTGTCCAAGAGATCTATTTAAACTCCAAGCACACAATTTTTTTTATAGTTACATGGTAGTTGGGAAGGCCAGGGATTGTGGAGGCACATCCTCAGGCGGTTGTGGCCATAATTGCCCGAAAATCCTTGGCGTGCCACACTGTCCAAATACAGACCATTCTTGTGTCTGTGGCGTTTCGAACCATAATCTTTCAGAGGCTTATAACACTATGCTCTCTGTACATCCCTCCTGATTTTCGGCTGTCCACTTCCGACTTCGGGGCGCTGGTGGATCAGCTTCCGAAGCCCTTCATCCTTATATGTGACTTGAATGCACATAATTCTTTTTGTTGCTACTCCCGCACAGATGCCCGAGGTCGCCTGATACAGAAGTCTCTCACATCTTCTGGAGCATGCCTTTCTAATAAAAAACACACTACAGGCCATAACTTGGGACACAATACACACTCATATCCGGACTTCGCTAGTGGATCTGCAAAATTCATTCCATGTCCTGAGTGGGGTGTGGCCATGGACCCAAATGGTAGTGACCACTTCCCCACCTCACTAAAACATATACCTAATGACCCAAGCAGTTCATATTCCCAGAACAGGTTCAATGAAGCAAGAGCTGACTGGAATACATTTACAGAGAGATCCAAACTACACCACACACCCGTTGGGCACCTACACGTTGAAGAAGCTACCCAACACCTCACGGCGCACATCCTGGATGCCGCCAAAAAGTCCATTCCCCACACCTCTGGTGCCCTGTGCAACCCGAGGAGGCCCTGGTGGAATGAGGACTGTAGGGGAGCGCGGGAGGCCCAGATCAAGGCGTGAGGTGTCCTCAGTCGGTACAACACGCTGGACGACTTATTCTCCTTCAAAAGAGCAAAGACTTTTGTAAAGCGTGCGCGCTGTGAGGCAAAACGACAAAATCGGTGCTGCTTCATAACATCAATAAATTCATACCCAGACTCTCGCAAAGTAGGAACCCGAATACGAAAACTGAAAGGACAACACACACACAAAGCCTTCCTCTCGTGAGTACAACTGGGGACACACTGGAAGATCAGTCTAACACAGTTTCACCACACTTCCAACATGTGTCTAGTTCTCCACACTACACGAACAGGTTCATCAAACACAAAACGTATTGCGAAAAGAAGCCAATACGTGACAAAAAATATACACCATCTTCCCGGAAGGGAACCCTGAGTTCCCTTCCGGTCGACTGAACTTCCCATTAGTTTTCAGTTCGACGTAGTTTGAATGAGTTAAGGACATAAGGTGCGTGCACATGCTCCCGCCTCGGTTTGTAGCGCCGCGGGGAGAGCGCCACGTACCTAGCGTTGCGGCCAGAGAGTCGTGGGATCGAAACCGGGAGCCGCCTAACTATTTCTTTTTATAGTGGACTGCGCTGACGTCAGCCCAAACGCTGACGGGTCTGAAGAGACGCGCATGCGCAAGTTGAGTGTGAACGGCGGACAAAGGAGGGAGGGACACAGCCCCAAGTATGAGATGCTCCGCATCTAAAACAAATTAAACACTTCTTACAACTCCCCGTTTTCGATTCATGAGCTGAAGATTTCTCTTAGTACTTGTGCGCCTTCGGCTCCGGGAGCAGAAAACATAACATACACCATAATACAACACTTACTCGCAGATACATTTGAAACACTCCTCAATTTTGCAATAAAATATGGCTTCGGGGCACATTACAAGGTATGTGAGAAAGGCCAGTGTTAGAGCATTCATAAAAGAGGGGAAGGACCCCTCCCCTGCCGCCAGCTATCGACCCATTGCCCTGACGAGCTGCCTGTGTAAGCTTCCCCGGAAGATGATAAACAAGAGGCTCGTGTACTTTCTTGAGTACAATCGTCTTCTCGAGAGTTGCCCCGCAGGCTTCAGAGCGGGGCGATCCACGAACGACCAACTCGTAGAACTTGAATCTTATATAAAGGATGCGTTCATGCATAAACAGATTTACCTTACGGTGTTTTTCGACATCGAGAAAGCCTATGACACCCCTTGTGTTACGGCATTTTTAGGCACCTCAAGTCATTCGGTGTCTCAGGGAACATGTTAAACACCCTTGTTAGTTACTTGTCGGACAGAACATTTCACGTTAGAGTCGGTCGTTTGCTCTCAAGGGTTCACGTGCGAGAAAACGGCGGGCGCCAAAGTGGAGTATTAAGCTGCACTCTTTTCATTGTAAGATGAACTCTCTTAGGAAGGCATTGGCATCTACAATCTCTCGTTTTATGAAAGTAAACTACGTCCACACATCTTTTCAATCGTTTAATATATCCATATGTTAACATCAAGTCCAGCTTGGTGTCAAAAAGCGTGCCAGTTGGACAGGCAAGAATGGTTTTAAGCTCAATCCAGAAAAACGCTTTGGCGTGGTGTTCTCCAAGACGCGTGGAATCCATTCGGACCCTGATTTTACTCTCAACGGCGCTTCGATTCCTGTCAAAAAGGAGCCCAAATTCTTAGGTGTTGTGTTTGAGGCCAAACTCACATTCATTTCTCTAATCAAGAAACTGAAGCAAAAATGTCTCAAAACTATGAATATTCTTAAGGTCCTATCACACCAATGGTATGGTACTGACAAAGAAGTCCAGCTGCGCCTGTATAGAGCCATGGTTGTGTCTCGGCTGGAATATGGCAGTGTCGTGTATGGGAAGCGACAAAAACAGCATTAGGAATGCTCGATCCTGTGCTACACTTTGGGCTTCGCCTTGATATCGGGTGCTCTTCGCACTAGCCCAGTCCGAAGCATATATACTGAATGCAACAAGTGCCGCCTGGAGGACCAACGGAGCGCACATGAACTTGTTTTATGCTTTTAAAATTTCAGCTCTCAATAACCATCCTTCTAAACCTGTTTTTTATGATACATCCACATCTCCCCTGTTTGTACCTCGTCCGTCTGTTTCTTTGCCGTTCTCACTTAGAGTGAGACAGGAAGATTCTGGTTTCAACACCTCCTTTTATACAGTTACCCATCTTCTGTTACTGACGTCTTACCACCCTGGCAACTTCAACCTCTATCTTCTGACATACGTTCGTAAACAATAGATAAAATTAGGGTACCGCAAACTGCAATTTCGCTGTACTTCTTGTCCCTGCACAATAAATATCAATTACACAGTTTTACAGTCACGCATCAAAAACTGGAATCATGCTGTCTGCCGCTGCGCACCAGCCAAACTTTGATGGCCCATGATGCAAACTTTGACGCATTCAGAACTATGAACACATACACCTCAATTTACTCAGCTGAAGCATATGGCATCTTATTCATTTCACAACACATTCGTTAGCACAAAATTCCAAAGTTCATCATATATCCAGATTTCTTGAGCGTCGTGCGCGCATTGGCATCACGCAATTCATGTAAAAACCGAATTGTACATATGGTTCCCAGCACTATAATGTCTATATATGACCACAAACTTGTTTTGGTCTTGTGCTGCGTTCCAGGCCCGGCTGGGATCACTGGCAATGAGGTAGCTTATGGGTGTGTTGCTGCTCTCGCATTCAGGAACGCCGTAGGCAAAACAACACTATCACACACTAACCTCAAGCCACAAATCCGACAACACCTTCGTAACAAATGGCAAGCATAGTGTAGTGAACAGCCAGATAACTAACTACACGTAATAAAACCACACTTGGGACAATACATTACTAACTCACAAAACAGATTCAATCAGGTTGCCTTATGAAGGGCGCGGACAGGACATACACATGCGACACATTCCCACCTGATCACCGGATCACCAAGACCCAAGTGCAGCAGGTGTGGAGAGGGCCTATCTGCTATCCACATACTCATCCAATGCAAGGACGTGACACATCAGGACACAATCATGTCCCACAAATATACAGACAACACATCCCCCTACCCTCATCAAACTTTTTAGCAGACAAGCCCATGTTTTCATTGAAACGCGTTTTTGACTTTCTTACCTCCGTAAAATTTTTACATCTCATTTCTAAGCATGCATCTTGACCACCTGGCCCTCCACACCAGTCTTCTTCATTACCTTGTGTACTAGTATTTTTACTGAAATACTTTACTTTTACTTTCACCCCATTGTCATGAAATGACTTTTGTTTGGCGCTTTTTTCTCTTAGTTGGCCTGGCGCCATTCAAATCACATCAGCATCATCATCATCAGATTTCTACCCGGCGGTTAAATGGAAAGACATAAATAGAGACCGAACTACAGACAAACAAAATTTAATTGTCGCAGGGAAGACTATGTTCTTTAAAACATACAATGCATACCCGACCCGGCATTTAGCATCGACAGCCAGCCAGTTTTATTTCTGCTACCTCCGCATATTGGGACTAACCATTACAAAACGTGGCTGAAGTTTAGAAACGACACACAGCCTATAGCGACCACGCCCACAACCAATGCATCTCCTTCATCACGTCTCATCAGCGCACTGACCTTTCCGAACCCGACCCACTTCACCTAGTGTAAGTCATTCTCATCACCCGAATGGCATATAGTGCTCCATTCGTACTCTCAAAAGACGTCGAGATCCTTCAACGTAATTCAGCCATCACCTAAGTATTCAACAGAACCCTTGGCCTTCGCCCGAGCGTCAGAAGACAGCAACCACAAAAAACATGCTACTTGAAATCCACAATTCACCGAAAAACATTTCAAAATGCACAGCGCAAATCTCCACTACAATGGCTTAAAGGACTTTCACGGGTATGGCCACATTCCTGAAACAACCACGGCCAAGAAATTTGCATCCCCCTGGGTATGCGACAAACATTTGAATTACTCCCAGCCTATGGAATGGGCACCCCACGAAACAGACACGACGAGCAGCAACAGCCCACAACAATAATAAGCAGTACTGCCATTCACCCGATATACGTACATCTTGCATATACTCCTTAAGAAGTCCAAACGGCACCAGCGTCTTTAACGCTCCAGAAACAGAGCTCACTGCAATGACTGCTTTCACCAACTTTATGGAAAGTATAGAAGGCGCATAGCCCTCGCCACAACTACAGACGAACAAGTGCTACCTCTCATTACTGGCCACCCAGCCACCCGCAGAAACTACCTAACTGGAACCATAGCGCAACCCGTTTCTATACAACACTACAACAAAAGAAACTGCTCCGAGAAATCGAATGTGGCTTCGAGACCCCGGATCCCTCGAATTAACGAGGCGGCACACGCCACTGCATGCGCTTATTCACACAGGGCCGCTTTCCATGAGGTACACGGGACTCTGCCTGAAGGAACTGTTAATCACATCCACCTGCACATACGCTGAAGTACTTCCCCGCTACAGTAACGGTCAGCGCAAATACCTGAGCCCCCACCCTCATCCCCACTCACGAAGCCAACACATTCCGGCGACTGCAAATATTTCATACCTACATAGCACCCTCCTACATGCCAGGTATGCCATCCTATACCCCACCACACGGAAACTGTGCCTTCAATCAGGCACTATGTAACACCTGGTATGGGGGGCCAGTCATCCTTAAATCTAACCCTAGCGCCAACCATAGCGATGAGAAATAGGGAAAGCTGCGCAGAAGCTCAAACGTTCAAGAGGAGATTCACTTGGGGAGAGGGCACGGAAGGCACGCAAGACGCAAGGCATCCGCCTAAGGACGCTTTCCTCCGAACTGGCTCCTCAACACTAGCACCTCGACTCCAGCTAGTGAAACTTATACTCCTCACCATCTGTATTCTGTATTTTCTGTTCTTTGAATAACTTTCGACCTATTTTATTCATATTGCCGCGAAGCATGTTCGGGTTTGTTTATTTATTGTTTGTTTTTAATGCCCGGCCGCGCCCGGCTCTGTTATATGTGTGCCATGCGAAGCGCGTGTTCCATTCTTTATTTTTATGCCGCACGGGCTATCTCATTCAGATAAGCAGGGTGTTTCGCCCTAACGCCGCTAGCCCAGAATAATCTTCTGCTATCTACAATGTTCTGGATACGAATTGACGGTTCCAGAAACTCTCGCGCCGAACGATAAAAGCCTGCACAGCAGACGCCACGGCATTCGATTCTGCGACGCTCGCCGACGCACGTACGTCACGTTGTTGACCGCTGCTTCGCGGCCTCTGTATTCTTTTCAGTTGTTAGGGGAGCACAAGTTCGCTCCAATAAACTTGTTTCTTTTCCAAATAACTGCGTCGTGACATCTGGTGGCTTTGTGACATCTGGTGGAGGTGCTGGGTGCGCACCCTTCATGCCCACTGCAACCTCTGGAAGCCGCCAACCCAGTCCAACAAGAGCCAGCCTCCGCCTGCAAGATTTACCACCCGAGGTCGGTCTACTACCGGAGAAAGCGAAGAAGAAAGACGTCGCAACCGCAGCATGGCCAACCAAGCCAATCCTCCCGTCGTTCTGCAGCAGCCACGGGAACCGCCATCATTCCGAGGAGCCCCCGCAGAAGACCCAGAAGAATGGTTGGAGAAACTGGAGCGCGTCCGGAAATGCAACAGATGGGACGACGCAGAAACGTTCCGGCATGTTTTCTCTTGCTTGGAAGATTCGGGTCGCACTTGGTTCGAGAACCACGGGAGCTCTTTGGAAACTGGGCTCAGTTCAAAAGCGAGTTCACTAAGACCTTCACTACCGTCGTGCGGAAAGAAAGAGCCGCCGTTTTGTTGGAAACGCAGACGCAACACCCCAACGAAGGAGTCGTGATCTTCGTTGAGGAGATGAAGCAGCTATTTCGCCGCGCGGGCCCCGAAATGACGGAAGAAAAGAAGTTGCGCTTCTTAATGCGCGGAGTGAAGGAGGAACTGCTTGCTGGACTTGTCCGAAATCCGCCCAAAACCATCGCCGAATTCGTGACCGAAGCCAGCACCATTGAGAAAGCCCTCGAAATGCGTGCTAAGCAGTATGACCGCAACTTTGTTGGCACTGAGAGAGGAGCTGCGGAAACTTCTCCCAACGCCGCCGCAGCCCCAAGTCACTTCCCTCACCGACACGATTACAGAAGTGCAACAACCTTTGGGAACTTCTACGCCATCCGAGGTACCCCGAGAGCCACAAGCTATGACATACTCCGCGGCTGTTCGTCGACCCCGCCCTGCTCCAACACGCCGTCAAGAGGCCCCGCCGTACCGCCGCCCACTGTCACCCCCCGCCCCCGGTAGCCCGAAACGAGACGCCGAGGAAGACGGACGCATGGCGAACTACCGATAACCGTCCTCTGTGCTACCACTGCGGAGAGGCCGACCACATCTACCGTCGCTGCCCATACAAGAGACTCGGACTGCGTGGTTTCTCTGTCGACGCACCTCGCCCTCTCCCTGGCCAACGACCACGTGAGATGGACGAGTATCTATCTGAAACCAGCCGTGGCCTAGCGCGTTTCAACCGTTCGCCGTCGCCCTACCCATACCAGCCGCCCAACCGCCGTAGCAACGCTGATTTCGCCCGTGGAAGGTCCCCCAGCCCACGCGGGGGAAACTAAAAGCAGCAACTTCTGGAGGTGAAGTTGCTCTACGGCGAAAGGCCGGAAACCCTCCAACGACGCAAGCACACGCCGAAGACAGTGATTGACGACATGCCCTCATCCCGACGACCCGACCTAATTCTGACGAGACTCCCGAACACGACGACAGCTATACGCCTCGAAGCTTACCCGACCTGACCGATACGTCCGCTGAGAAGACGTCGACTACGACGACGCACAGTGCCCGACCGTCAACACGCACAAGCCGAGATCCGACGCCCCGACGCACACGGAACTCGAGGAAGGCGGCATCCGACGTCAAGGTGTCCATCGACGGTTTTTATGTAGTCGCCCTCGTAGACACGGGAGCCGACTACTCCGTAATTAGCGGACCATTTGCGTCTAAGCTGAAGAAAGTTATGACCAGATGGGAAGGTCCGCTCATACGCACCGCAGGAGCCCACCTCGTGATGCCAAGTGGGACGTGCACATCGCGCGTCACCATAGACGGCACGACGTACCCTGCGGTGTTCGTCGTTTTGCCCAACTGCTCCCGCGACGTAATTCTCGGAATGGACTTTTTGACGGACAACGGCGCAATAATTGATCTGCAGACGAAGTCGATAACTTTTTCCTCCGACCCCTCCATGACGCCGGAATCGAACACCGAACACCCTGCAGCTGTAAGGATCGCCGATGATCACGTCACCCTGCCACCCCGCGCAAGCTGATGATCACCGTCTACTGTGAAGGTGCTGCTCCCGATGTCGACGCTATCGTGGAGAGTGACCAAAGGTTGCTTCTTGACCGCGGTGTGTCTGTCGCAAGAGGCATTGCGCGGTTTAAGCAGCGCAAATCCCACGTTTTGGTCACCAGTTTCACCAGGAGTACCATCTGGTCATAACCCATCTGGTCATAACAAGGGCGCTGCAATTGCCTTCGTCGAAGAAACTCAACAAGCAAGTGACGTGATAGCAGTCGCCGACTTTGAACGCGCACCCGACGATACCTTCAAGCTTCCGCACCCCTTCGACGTGAATCCGGCGCTACCGCAAGAAGAAAGGAACAAGTTATTGGCTTTGCTGCGTCGCTACAGCGAGTGTTTTTCGTCGAACTCAACGTTACGTCAAACACCTCTGGCGAAGCACCAGATAATAACCGAAGATGGAGCCCGACCAACCCGACAGTCACCGTACCGCGTCTCTTCACACGAGCGCAAAGCCATTCAGACTCAAGTCGACGACATGCTCAACGACGACATTATACAGCCATTGAAAAGTCCGTGGGCTGCGCCGGTCGTACTCGTGAAGAAAAAAGACGGAACACTGAGGTTCTGCGTTGACTACCGGTGATTGAACAAGAGCAACAAAAAGGACGTGTACCCCCTGCGACGAATCGACGACGCCTTCGACCACCTCTGCCATGCGAGGCACTTCTCATCGATGGATCTGAAGACAGGCTACTGGCAAATTGAAGTGAACAAGAGAGATCGAGAGAAGACTGCATTCATAACCCCGGACGGCCTATACGAGTTCAAGGTGATGCCCTTGGGCTATGCACGGCACCAGCAACATTCCAAAGAGTCATGGACACTGTGCTAGCTGGCCTGAACTGGCACACCTGCCTCGTATACCTCGACGACGTTGTGGTATTCTCCCGGACTTTCGACGAACACCTCGCAAGGTTGCAGTCGGTACTCGAGGCCATCCGTACGTAGGGGTTAACGCTGAAGCCTGAAAAGTGCCGCTTCGCGTACAAGGAACTTACGTTTTTGGGCCATGTCGTCAACGCCGCGGGAGTCCTGCCTGACCCGGCGAAAACTTCAGACATAGAGAACTTCCCAAGGCCGAAAGATAAGAAGGGCGTGCGCAGATTTCTTGGAGTGTGTGCATACCACTGGCGCTTCGTCGCAAACTTCGCACGCATTGCAGAGCCGCTCACGCGTTTGACGAAAGATAGCACCCCTTTCAGCTGGGAAGACGACCAAGAAAAGGCATTCTGCGAGCTGCAAAAACACCTGCAAAGCCCGCCCGTCCTCGCTCATTTAGACGAAAACGCCGAAACGGAAATACACATGGACGCCAGTGATATAGGCTTGGGTGCCGTCCTTGTCCAAAAACAAAGAGGGTGCGAAAACGTAATCGCCTATGCCAGCCGTGGTCTCTCGAAGGAGGAGAAAAAGTACTCTGCCTTCGAAAAAGAGAGCCTGGCTATTATATGGGCCATTTCAAAATTTCGCCCATACGTGTATGGCAGACCGTTCAAGGTTGTAACAGACCACCATGCGCTGTGTTGGCTCACCAATTTGAAGGACCCCTCTGGCTGTCTTGGGTGGTGGATTTTCCGCCTGCAACAGTTCGACGTTACAATCGTCTACATATCTTGCAGGAAACACTCCGACGCCGACTGCCTGTCCCGCGCCCCTGTCGACCCACCACCACAAGACTCCGGCGAAGACAGCGCGATCCTCGGGGTTGTTACGGAGAGTGACCTAGCCGCCCAGCAGCGTGCCGACCCGGACTTGCGCGTAATGATCGACTACCTCGAAGGACGAAATGTCGCCGTGCCTAGAGCGTTCAAGCGGAACTTACCAGCATTCAGCCTCGAAAAATCCGTCCTCGTAAAGAAGAATTTTAGCCCCGGAACAAGAACGAGTTATCTACTTGTCATCCCCGCCGACCTTCGTGACGAAATTTTGAAAGCGTCCCACGACGACCCGTCTTCCGGACATCTCGGCACAACTCGCCCTATTGCAAAACTTAAGGCGAAGTACTTCTGGCCCCGCCTTACATCCGACGTCACCCACTTCGTTCGGAGTTGTCGTGACTGCCAGCGACGAAAAACGCCGCCGCCAAGACCCGCCGGACTTCTGCAACCGATCACCGTCCCGTCGAGGCCCTTTCAACAGATTGGAATGGACCTTCTAGGCCCGTTCCCGACGTCACGATCGGAGAACAAGTGGATTGTCGTAGCGACAGACTACATGACGGGCTACGCAGAGACCGCCGCTCTTCCGCGGGGGACTGCACAAGAAGTCGCCAAGTTCTTTATAAACCAAATTGTGCTGCGACATGGAGCTCCTGAAGTCCTAATCACGGACCGAGGAACGGCCTTCACCGCGGAGCTGATGCAAGGAATCTTACGCTACAGCAACACGGATCACCGAAGAACGACGGCGTACCACCTCCAAACGAACGGACTAACGGAACGTCTGAACAAGACGATTGCGGATATGCTGCCCATGTACGTCGACGTTGAACATAAGACTTGGGACGAAGTCCTCCCGTATGTCACGTTTGCGTACATTACAGCGACGCAGGAAACTACGCAGATGACACCGTTCGAGCTTGTCTACGGAAGACGGCCGACTACGATGCTCGACGCCATGCTTCCGCATGTAGAAGACGACGACCTCAACGCCGACGTCCAAGGATACCTTCAACGTGCGGAGAAGGCCTGCCAGCTCGCTCGAGTTGGGATAACGGACCAGCAGCTGGTGGATGCCGGCCGCTACAACCTCCGACGCCGAGACGCCGAGTACCAACCAGGGGATCGTGTGTGGGTTTGGACTCCCATTCGACGACGCGGACTCAGTGAGAAGCTTCTGCGACGGTATTTCGGACCCTACCAGATTCTACGACGCGTTGGCCAATTAACCTACGAAGTGATCCCCAGTGGTGATTCCGGCACATCACGACGACGCACGCGACCCGAAGTCGTCCACGTGGTTCGCCTCAAACCGTACTTCGCAAGATGACGAACTTTTTTTGTTGTTGTTTTGTTGTTGGTGTTTGTTCGGACTGTCGTTTTATTTTAGCATCGGGTCGAGGCACTCTTAGAGGGGGGGGTAATGCCGCGAACCATGTTCGGGTTTGTTTATTTATTGTTTGTTTTAATGCCCGGCCGCGCCCGGCTCTGTTATCTGTGTCCCATGCGAAGCGCGTGTTCCATTCTTTATTTTTATGCCGCACGGGCTATCTCATTCAGATAAGCAGAGTGTTTCACCCTAACGCCGCTAGCCCAGAATAATCTTCTGCGATCTACAATGTTCTGGATGCGAATCGACGGTTCCAGAAACTCTCGCACCTAACGATAAAAGCCTGCACAGCAGACGCCACGGCATTCGATTCTGCGACGCTCGCCGACGCACGTACGTCACGTTGTTGACCGCTGCTTCGCCGCCTCTGTATTCTTTTCAGTTGTTAGGGAAGCACAAGTTCGCTCCAATAAACTAGTTTCTTTTCCAAACAACTGCGTCGTCCTAGGCTCCGTGAAAATATACGCTATTGGAAAAGGCAAATATATTAAACCCTCAAGCTTATCATTTTTGTGTAAATGCAGGGCGGTGAAGAGTTGGTCTGTTGTCATGATTTCTAGTTGCTGATTGGATAAATCCTATCCAGAATATTTCATTTTAGACGTCTTATATATGAGGACGCTTGATGCAATGCATAGTGTTCCTTCCTGAACGTCACATTTTTTGTTTTATTTTTCCTGTTTTTCTATTCTGCGAATTTAAAAATTCCGTTCGACGAAGTGTCTTTCTTTACACTATTAAAACAATTGAATGTGTTAACTCCGTCAATTATGCATTTTTTGCGAATTGTACAACGCGGTTGCGGCTGTGGGGATACTCCACTAGGAATGCCCCGTATGTATAGCTCTTCCCACAAGACATACTTCTCGCAGCAGCCATTCTAAGCCGGAAACTATCCAGAACACACTTTTATCACCTGAGATACCGCTCTAAACCACGCTCTAGAGACATTCGCTATGTGATGAACCGCAGCACACAGCCTCTTGCGTAACTATGCAGTTTAGCACGCACATGATATTGCTAACATGTCCCTTAGACGGTTCATAAACTCGATTGCATTTACTTACGTTTAAGGTGTCGCTGTTCTTGAAGTAAAAGTAAAGGTATGAGTATCCTTTTTTGAACGTCTTTACTGTGTTGTCCTTTCTACCAAGATAACCTATGTTGTTTTCGTTATAAGTCACGGAATGCAGGCCCCACTTGTTGTCGACGTTCCAGCCGATTGCGTACTTTCTGCCTTTTTGGCCAATTGAAACATTGAACCTGGAAGTAGTCGGTCTAGTCAAATAGGAAACTTGTTCGTTTCAGTGATCGGAAACAGTCAAGGAGCTTTGAAATTCTCGTATAGGTAACCTTGCCACAGGTCAGGGCAGTACAACGATAAATATTAGAATAGCGGCATAATATTTCAGAGGTACTTTGAAGTATCTGTATTTAGGTACGTAAATATCCTTGAAAAAATATTTCTATTTTAGTGTTATGCTGTAAGGAATACATCGCGATACGTTGGCACGTATGAGTATCTCGTTGCATTTATGTTTTGGCACAAAAGATCCGCTTTTTTTTTGTTCGGTTGGAGCCATACCAGGTGCTTTCTATCCCTTTCTCAGGTTTACATCCCCTGGCTTCCCTGTGTGAACCGATGTCTTAGATTGAAATGAAGCATGTGAGTCCAACGAGGCACCTACGTAAGTAATGGTGAGTCAACACAAGGCATATGTTTGTGCTCTGGCTCTTCTTACTTCGTGCAGTCACACAAAGCAAAGCAAGGGATTCGGAACGCCGTAGCGCCTTTGGGACGCATATTGCTCGGGGAAAGCGTGGTGGCGACCAGTGGTTTGGCGCGCAAGCCTTAATGTATGTTGCACGTGCACACATTCGCTCCATAGAACTCCTAGGTTGAATGAGAGCGGTGCGTGATGTTGTGTAAATGATTGCGGCCGGCATTTTGAGCCGATAATGTGATTCCATTTTGTGCACGTATTGGTTTTTAAATACATAGAGCTTCTTAAAATCAATCTTAGAACTTGAGGTCTCAGAAAAAAACGTATTTCAGGATGTGGAACCGTGATCTGTACTACATAATGTTTTGGCTGCAAAATTATCTCTGAAATATCACGTTACTTCGGCCGTAAATGTATCTTAGTAGCTGTATTCCAGGTGCCCAAAGCAAGTATCACAATGTTTGTATTTCAGGATACATTTTGAAGTATGCCTGCCCTACTCTGTCTTGCAAAATAGGAGAGGCAGCATGGACGCGCACAACTTCATCCCTGGTAACTATAAACGTAACACACATGGGTTGAAGGAAATTAACGAATTTTTTGTCTACAAACATTCTCCGAAGGCGAAGCGAAAATGATAGCTGATGTCCAAAATAGGCATCGATATTTCTTCTGGTAGAGTAATATACGGGAATAATACCCACACACATGGACATACAGACTAACACACACGCATGCGCACGCACGGAAAGCAGCGCAGAAATGGAAATACGGGGAAGTATTAAACACAGAGAGGAAGTCTAGAAGTTAATATTGACCAGGAGCGCAACAGGAAAACTGTTGACCCTAATTAGTTCTTCAAAACAAATTCAGTCCGTTTGCTCTTGCCTCTAGCGCCAAGGAGTGTACAGTAACGCAATGCTTGAACAAACCAGCAGTTTATTTGCAGGTCGCAAAAATTGTGCGTTGGCAATCGAAGACCGACACCACAGAGCATCTTCGAAGACCGGGAAGTGCTTCCGCCTTTATTGGCGGTGGCGCCGCATTCACAGCTGCGGCTGGCTTTACTCAGCTGAGGTGGCCGGAGCCTTCGTCGGAAGCACGCCTGAAGCCTGAAACGGACAAAACAGCTCCCACAGCTCAGGTCGTGCGGTGGTAGAACGGTACCACAAACTACTTCCTAAGCCCCGGGGACCCTTAAGCCGGAGGTCCCGGAGAAGCAGGGGCCCATTCCGTATGTATATCGCGCCCCGCTGTAGTGGTGTGCGGTGGAGTCCTAGAGAGCTGTCCTCCGGGAGAGACCCCCGGGCCGGCATTCAAGCCGGTTTCCAGCAATTGTACGGAACACCCCAGCATATTTCCGTAGGGGTACTAGCGGAATGCACCGTTCACATTATATATATATATATATATATATATATATATATATATATATATATAAAATAATAAAACTCACAAAGCGCGCAGAAACAGTATAAGTAAAGAGTCGGATACACCGCAAGAACAATAACAAATAATGTTTACTTACGTAGCAGCAACGTGCTTGCCTTCATCAGGGTACAGTACTGTACTCTGATGAAGGCAAGTCCCGTTGCCGCTACGTAAGTCAACATTATTGTTTTTGTTCTTGCTGTATATATATCTATATATATATATATATATATATATATATATATATATATATATATATATATATATATATATATATATGCACTAATTTATCTTGTGTTTCCTACTGCTTCCAACTTTAAATTTTCGTATTCAGTTTCAGAAACCGCTCTCGCCAAAGGCGTTGTTGTGTGACCTGTGCAAATTCAGTTCTTTTTAACGCGGCATACCAGACCTCCTAACGAAAACTGCCCAGGGCCACCGGTTAGACTTAACGGGTACCCGAGAGGCTCACACTAGCTCACGAGGCCCAGGAAAACAACGGCCGATGACGCCAGATTTTGGCGTAAAACCGTAATTCTCTGTGGAAGTCTGCTGTGCAAGGGTGTAAGGTCCGACGTAAAGGTGCAGAAACTTCTCAAACTGCCCTGGGGTAGAGAGGAGCAGAAAACAGAACTTTCTCAACAGCTTTTATGGAGACAACGCGATACGTGGCGTCATACTTGGTCTTGTGTTTTTGTTGTGTGGCTACTGTGCTCACACGAGCGATGTGACTGCAATGAGCCAGCTCAGACATGAACTCATCGTGAATTTTGGTTGTAGTATGTAGCGGCGCTGTGAAGAAAGACATACCAAAAATATAAGCTGGTGAGTGAGCATAAACAAGAAACAATGGCCAACACCCTGTGGTACGTTGAACGGTGGTATAGTATACATACGTAACGAACGGAATATTAATGCTACATTTTTTGTGGCCCGATTCAATGTAAGAAAGAATCATGTCGGGGAGGGTGCAGTGAAGCGTTCGGTCAGCCTGTTTGTTTGAGGACGCTAGGTAGACGTTCTGAGAGTAGTCTCGACTTCACGGCGAGCTTCACCAACATGGCAGGAAACATACAAAACCTCGGTCACTAAAACAACTCGGGGTGCTTCATTGGGCGTGAATATGGTCTTCAAAAATACTCCAGCCACCTCAGTAGCGCAGCCCGTGAGAAAAGATGCTGTATTCCGCGTAGCGGTGACGTTGCCTCCGTCAGCAACAATCGACCGATGTCCTGCCCAGGTAACTGGCAGATGGCTATAAAGGTCAATTCCAACGACTTAAAATGCAGACTACGGACGAGGCAGGGGTTCGAGTGTCCTCTCTAAACTGGTCGTCGATAGTTAGCGATGTTTAAATGCTGTGCACGACACATCTTTTGCGACGCTAGCCGATAGGTAGGGGCGGAGAAAGCTACTTGTATTGTTATGCGGGCACATGTCTTGTAGAATTCCAGATGGCCTGCGGCAGCCTCATTATGACACGCGCCCAAACTTTTGTGGTGGACAATACAACTCATCAATTTCCATGATGACACTACATCAATTTCCATGAGTGAAACTTAAGCGCAAAAATGTTTTACAGGGACGAGAAAGGGAACGACACAGGCGCTTACTATCAACTGAAAGTTTTAATGAAAACGAATACACATTTATACCACGCCAGACCGAACAACCCAGCACGTGTGCTCTTCACACATGCGTACGGCCGTACAAGAGCCGTGGTTAGCCATGGTTAGCCATGCGCCATGGTTAGCAACAGGCTCGATTCCCGGGGAGATTTCCCCCCCCACGAGGTAGTTTGATAAAACACGGGCTCCAGTTTGTTCGTTTCATGGCCAATGTTGTGTACTGCATTCCCATGTCCTGTGGCCGGGTGTACGTCGGCCAGAACGGCCGCTGTCTTAATGTACGGCCGTACGGCCGTTCTCTTGTACGGCCGTACGCATGTGCGAAGGGCACACGTGCTGGGTTGTTCGGTCTGGGGGTGGTATAAATGTGTATTCGTTTTCATTAAAACTTTCAGTTGATAGTAAGCGCCTGTGTCGCCTGTTCAGCGGCGGTTGTATAGGGGCCTACTTTGGTGCAGCTTCGCGTCCATTGCGCTGTGCCTCCGCACTGCTTAACTTGTTCGACAGAACTTCCAGGGTAACCTGAACCCCACCGAATTAAGTGGTCGTATGGAAAACATACGTTAAGGATTCCTTTTGCGCACTACTTGCCACGAATGGGAGTCTGTCTTAAATTGGTGATTACTGGTTCGGTTGAGTTTTAAGAGATATTGCAAAAGGCGAAAGTAGCAACAGGTTCTGATAAATAGGAATGATAAATGTTCCCTCAGCTTTGTAGCAATTCTCAAACTTTCTAAACTAACTTGTTTAAATCAGTATAAATGGGAATCACTAAGTTCACATGCCGAATTATTTCGGTGTCTGCGCTTGTGTAGCGCGATGGTGTAGCCCCAAGCTAGCACATCAGAATGGCTAGGTTCCGCTGCCTCACCCTTTGGAAGACGCACCTCAACGTTTTCACTCTCCCAACTCACGGCCGGACTACTGCTGCGGTGCACGCCGCTCTAGCACGGCCGTGGCCGACGCTGGTGCTGAATTCGGGACGCCGCCCCCACGAATTCCAGGTAATGGCTGGGAGAATCTCTGGTTTCACTCTTTGTAGAGCCACGTGTGTGAATTCAAGTGACGTCGCATCGGCAATTGTTGTGCGTATCGTTTGAGGCTTTGTTTTCAAACCACCTTCGCAGAGTGAATTGGAGGCATTTTTTATTTGTTTTGGTCTTCAATTAATACTTCAGGCTTCGAAATAAATGGTATTCTGCTCCTTGGAAGGTGTACAGACAATCACCTGTACGAGGCCTCGGGTGTACATCTTTGCAGGTGAGACTATTGAGTTCCCGGTAATCAACACCAAATCCCCCCAAACTATCCTTCTTCTGGACTAACATAGCAGGTGACGACCATGAACCGTTTGAATGAACTATCTTGATTTTGAGTATGTCTTTGCTTTGTCTCTGAATCATTTTACGCTCCTTTGGTGAAACACGTGTGCAACAGGAAATTATGCAAGAACCATTCATTGCTATTCAGTAGGTGGCTGCTGATGTTCGCACTAAAATTGAGGGGAAGAGGATTCACCTTTGTGCACCCGCCGCGGTGGCTCAGTGGCTAAGGCGTTGCGCTGCTGAGCGCGAGGTCGCGGGTTCGATTACCGGCCGCGGCGGCCGCTTTTCTGATGGAGGCGAAAAGCAAAAACGCCCGTGTGTACGAGATTTCGGCGCACGATAAAGATCCCCAGGTGGTCAAAATTAATCCGGAGCCCTCCACTACGGCGCGCCTCATCGCCTGCGTTGCGTCGGCGCGTTAAACTCCACAATCAATCAATTCAACTTTGTGTTTCGCCAGAAGATTCGTCAGTGTTTTCCTGAGAGTACCATTAAAAGGAGCGACGGTGACATATTAGGCGCAATACTTCGCGGATAAAAACGATCCGAATAAAACGACACTCAGGGCTACGTCGCTTGGAAGAGAAGCAATGGTCGTGCCTTGAGGTAACAACATTGGGTCAGACGAAGAATTTTGTGCGACCGGAAGAGCAGTTCCACGAGAAAACGGAGCAAGCCATGCGGTTACACGAACATCTCGAAGAGAGAAGTCTACGATACATGCAATAAGCACAACGACATCAAGACTTTTGTCATCAATGACTTATAGTATGGTTTCTTGTCCTGCAGGCTGAGACAAATCGCAGGAATCTACCAACCATTGTTCTGGGGGATCTGAAACAGAGGCCACTTCTGCGTCGGTCGTGCGAGTTCTTGGCCAGAGATCGCAGCACACGCCGACTTAAGAACGTCCCAACCCAATATCATCTCAATAGCACTTTAGGGTAGTACTCCGAGCTGAATATGATGTCGAATGTCTGTAAGGGCAAAGGGGCTGGTAAGTAGCCCGTACGGATGAATCATGGCGTGGTTAGCACCGCGTAGACAGGGACCGAGGTAATGGGTTCTTACTTTACGATATTTCTAGCAAACGTCTTCATGACTTATAGAATTACTAGCACGACTGTCCACAAGACCTTCCACGTGAATTCCTTCAACAAAAAGTGATAATGCGTTCGATGGCCGATCAGGGTGACTGCTAGAAGCCCAGTGTCATGCAGTTTCGCCCCCAGAAACTGCTCTTTCTAGTTTTGCGTGTGGTAGTTGGCACTCTGTGAGGACGTGAGAAGCGGAGAGACAGAGCGGCGCCGAGAGGCAGATGGCGAACTTCCTCTGTGGGGATGCGAGCCATGTTGCTGATACTTGGAGTCGGAAGGCCATTGGAACTGTCTTCATGGGGGAACTGTGGCGAATAGTACTCGTTGGACCGGTGACGGTTGCCTTGGGGGATTCTGGTGTATGCGAGTCGCTCATTCGGCTGGCCCCTTCAACATAAGCGGGAAACATGCCCCGTTTGCCACAGTAGAAGCAGGTAGGTCGCGGAGGATGCCAAGAAGGGTAGCCATGAGAAAACTGCCGGAGGACCAGCAGGTGGAGCTGGGAAAAGGTGATAATGGTTTGGTTGCGAGCGGCCGATGGAGAGGAGCAGGAAGAGTTTCCAGAGGCTAACACACCGTTTCAGTGAGAAGCTTCGTCAAACCTTGAGCACTGCGAACACAAAGCACTGGTGCGAAACCGACGTGGCAGGAGCCTGGCTGAATATGAGTTGTATGTGGGAATGCAGGTGGAAGGGTGGCCAGTTCCTGCTTGATTAGCTCGCCCAGACCCGGAGCGGCGGTCTTGCCGTATGATTCTAAAAAGCGGAGTGATGTCTGTGTTGCCAGTTCCTTTCTTGTGATTGATGGTATCGTGGAGCGCAGATCCATTCGCCAATCGAGGTGCGGCTGTCCTACTGAATCGGCTGCACCCACAGGGACTGAAGGTCGTCGACGAGCTGGTACTTTGTTATAACTTGGGTAATGCTACTGGGGATGTGTCTCGGCAGTGTATTAAACGCCAGGGGAAGTTCCTTTGAGCGAATGGCGGGCATAGCTTTCCTCCGTCATGTCTTTATTTACACGGTGGCATGACAGCATCACGTCCTCAATCTAGAAAGTTTCGGACTCACAAGTTCTTTGTACGAGCTCACCTAATTTTTTTTGCCGTGTTTTGCACGCGCAGATGACGTGCCGAAGACTAGGTGCAGCGGAGAAGTAAATCGTCGCATCCAGCCAAATCGTGCCTATGATTCTAGCCAAATCGTGCCCTATAATCTTCGGCACTTCGCTGAGGTTACACGAAACGTCCCGCAGCTTGAGGAATCATCCCACCGATTGAAGGAGCTGACTCGGCCGTAATTATTCACCCAGCACTCCACATCGTCATTCCAAGGCCCTGAAAAGTCTGATTATCTCGCTGCCGGCGGGTAATTGTCCAGCTAGTGCCGATAAATTTGTCAAGGAAGCACCCGCGCGCTGTTCATTTGGTTGGGTGCCCTTGCGGCAGAGTGAAGGTACAACTCTGAACCCGCTCAGCCGACGGGAGCTCCAGTGATACGACAGGGGTCGAAGTACACGGCATCGACGGAGCGTACCTCCCCCACGTGTAAGGTATGCGTCTGGAGTCTTGGAGCCCGATTTTATCGGGTCACTACCCTGTCCTCCCTGACAGGGTAGTGATCTCCCTAGAACCACCAAGTTGGGAGAGGATGATGATAATAAATTGCGGACGAATTTGAAGCATGACTTCGTGGAAGTCCCAGCATGCGAAGTGTGGAGTCCTGGCGCATACTCCTCTGACAGTAGTTGGCACAGGGCAAATGGTACAGAACCCCTCAGGGGTTGTTCTCCGGACGTTTGTTCCTGTGGCGTTTTCGCAATAGCAAGCGTTTGTAATATATATATATTTATATATATATATATATATATATATATATATATATATATATATATATATATATATATATATATATATATATATATACAGTCAAACCCATTTATAACGAACCCGGATAGAGCGAATTATGCTATATATCGAACAAAAATAATTCAGTTACGGAAATACATGGGAAACATATTCCTTATAACGAAGTTCACATCCGATATATCGAACTCTGGGCGCCTAGACTGTCCGCCGAAATGCATGATCTCGGAGCGGCGATTGAGATGTGGATTAGCCGCGACCACGGAGCAAGAGCCGTGACCGAGACATTGCACCTCGCACGTAGTGATGGGACGCCCAATACTTTCCGTAACTGTTTCCGACGCGCGGGACTCGCGACGGAACCCGCCCAGTCAGCGAGTCCGGACCAAGACAGCAGCATCGGTGAACTGTGGGAAGAGCTCGCCAACGTTCCCTATGATGTCGCGAGTGAAATCCGTCCGACGCTTATAGAAGCGCTTTCGGCAGTCGAGAGAGAGATAAAAACTTTCATTGACACCACTGGCCTAAGGAGCCGCCACCACGGCTTGTGCTCGGGTGACCAGTGGGCGCTGGGAGTCTTCGTCCGAGCGGCCCAGGGCCACCGTCCAGTGGTCAGGGGAAGTTATGGTGGGGTGGGGGTCAGAGGGGCAGGCCCACATGTGGTGTTGCACTGTGGATTTAGCGCCACAATGTGGGCAGAACGGAGAGGGGTAGGCGGATGGATAGATGTGATGAAGGAGGGTTCGGTTGGGGAGCGATTCCGTTTGGAGGAGGCGCCACAGCCGTTCCTCCGAGGGGGTTAGAGATGGGTGAGCCGGGGGCAACGTGTTGCGGGAGAGGCGGTAGTAATTTGTAACCACCCTGTAAGTGGTGAGGGAGTCCCTAGCGGGGTAAACTCCTTGACCGGAAGTGGTCTCGTCAGGCACACGGGTGACGAGTGCTCGTGCAGCCTTATGAGCCCACACCGCGCCGTCTAGTCCCGTGTGTGCCGGTAACCAGAGGAGCTCCGTAAGATGCCGGGGGCCGGAAGTTTGAAGCAGAATTTTGCAGGCTAGCGTAGAGATAGCGCCGCTAGCAAAATTTTTGATGGCCGTTTTTGAATCAGATAATATTAGATCAGGGGGAGGCCGGTGAGCGAGAGCCAGGGCTATGGCCACCTCTTCCGCAACGTGTGGGGTTGTGGTGGAAATAGTGAGAGACGTGAGAGGAGTAGTAGTCGGCGAGGAGACGACAGCTACAGTGAAGGCCGGCTTGTGCCTGTGTGCTGCAGCATCTACGTAGAAGGTGTTTGGCGAAGGGGGAAAGTGGAAACGAGGGCACGCGCTCGAGCAGCTCGTCGGGCAGTATGATGAGTATGGTTCATATTACGGGGGAGTGGACGGATTGTTATGCAATCTCTGTAATCAGGTGGAATGCGAGCCGTGGGGGTTGATGTGAGAGGAGTATGTATTTGTGCCTTCTTAAGTAAGAGTTGGCCAGGTGTGTGTTTAGCCAGGCGATGTATCTGGCCCGTACGGTGCGCTTCAATTAATTCGTCCAGGGAATTGTAGGTTCCGGTGGCCCATAGTTTGGCAGTGGATGCGTGATGAGGCAAGCCGAGAGCAGCCCTATAGGCCTTACGGATGAGTCCATCTACTTTGGTGACCTCCGTGGTAGAAAGGGACAGATATGGGAGGGAGTATGTAATGCGGCTCAGTAGAAATGCCTGGATTAATCGGCAGCGGTCCTTTTCCGTCGGGCCGTGGCCCCTAGCAGTTACGCGCCTCAGGAGGCCTATGATTTGCGTTACATGCGAGGAAAGGGTGTGTAGGACTGATGTGTTTCGGCGATTCGATTGTATGACTAGGCCGAGTATTTTTATGCGATTCACAGTTGGTATAGGAGCATTATCCAGAAATACATGCACGCTGGTTGCTGTTTTAGGGGTGGTGGCGTGTGGGGATAGCATGAGGAATTCGGATTTTGATGGCGAGCATGTTAAACCAGCTTCCTGGGCTGACTGTTGTACTGCTGATACTCCTGCTTGAAGTGTTGCTCCTATATCTGCGTCGCTGCCGCCAGTTACCCAAAGGGTGATGTCATCAGCGTACATACTATAGCATAGCCGAGGGATATTGTCCAGGATGGGGGGAAGATGGGAGACAGCGAGATTAAAAAGGAGGAGGGAGAGGACTGAACCTTGTGGAGTGCCGATGGGCGGGAGTTGGTAAGTGGGGGATTGGAGGTCACTGAATTTGTAGCGTGCCGTGCGATTTTAGAGGAATGCCTTTACATAATTGTATGTGCAATCACCAGGATCTATGCTGGCAAGGCCTCGAAGTATGGCTTGATGAGTTACCTGATGAAATGCTTTTTGTAAGTCTAGGGCTAAGATGGCCGAATAGTCGTGTTTGGGGGTTTGCTGGAGGAGATCCGTGTACAAGCGCAGGTGCACGTCATTAGCCGAAAGCCTGCACGGAATCTATACGTGTGCGGGGAAAGTAACTATTTGTCCTCAAGGTAGTTATTGACCCGGGCAAGTACTATTCGCTCCATCAGTTTTCCTAAGCAGGAAGTAAGCGATATAGGCCGAAGGTTAATGTGGGAGAGGGGTTTCCCTGGTTTGGGAATGAGAGTGACCTCTGCGTGAGTAAACTCGGGGGGGAGGGTTCCTTCTTCCCAGTAAGCGTTAAACAGATCAGTGAGATATTTTATTGAAGGGTCGTGTAAATTACGGAGCATTTTATTGGTAATGCGGTCACCACCTGGAGCTGACTGCAGTCGGAGGTCATGTAGGACTGCCCTCACTTCCGCTTCAAGGATTGGTAGATCAATGATTACGCGGACTCGAACTGGTGCAAACAATGTTTCGTGTAGAGAATGCTATGCTAGTTGAAGCCGCCAAAACAAAAGTGAAAACAAAAATCACCGCTTTTTTTTGCAAGATGGGCAGTTAAGGTGGAAAGCAGCTTTATTACTTGCAATAAATTGATTATTTTGGTATGCTAATTGCTATTGTACTGTGATCGTTTCTGCATACGCGGAAGGCGAAGTTGGGGGAGGGGGGTTCCCGCGAATAGCGAACTCGTAACAATAGGCTCGTTATAGGCGGGTTCGGCTATATCGAACTATTGGATATATCGAACTAATCGTAGCGTATATTGCAGTTCGCTATAAACGGGTTTGACTGTATATACAGTTCAACACGGATATAACGAACACGGATATATCGAATTATTGTCTATATCGAACAGTGCAAACATCATCTTGAAAATCCCATGCAAAAGTATAGGGCTGTTGTGCGCGTGTATCGAACTCTTGATCACGGGCAAATTCGATATATCGAATTCCGCGCCGAAGGTGCCCCTGAAAGTTTGCTTCCTCTGATGGGGTGGAGTTGATGAAAATGTTGACTCATCGCAGGAGCTGCCTGGCTTGGTGAGATAGAGGCGGCGTCCGCGGTATTATGTCGCTTCAATGGCCTTTAACAGCTGTTTTCACGCTGGCACGAGGGGCAGCTCCATGATAGCTAGAACACGGATAGTGGTAGGGGCGAAAGGACATTAGGAGCAAAAGAAATTGACCGGAGGCACTCTTCAGTGATTGAGCTGATTGGTGGCTCGTGCAGGGGGACCGATGCGGCGTTGTATGTTTGTTTTGCCTAAGGCATTCATTTCGGAGCAACGAAGACGGGAATTCGTTGGGTGCAGGCTGCTCAAAAGATGTTGGTTGAAAAGGCGTTCGGAACTCCGCGCAGTGGTTTTGAGGGCGATGCACGCATCAACGTTGAAGTATAGGCGGGTGCAGCACAACCCGCCCCGGCTATTCCGGAGCGTGTCGAGTGCAAAGTGACTTCGTTGCACGCCTCCAGATGGGGGAGGTGTTCGATTCGGATACTGAAAATAACGGCACTCAGTGCCTGACAACGTTCCCAACCGCCTACTGCAGCCGAGGTTCCGTCAGTGTTATTCGCCTCTGTTGTGGCACAGTGTACAGCGTTGATTTTCTCATTTGTGCGAATTTGTAATCTTGAAGACAATTTGGCGAACTTTACGACGAAAAAGAAAAAACAAGCGAAGCTCAAAGACATTTCAATGATATATAAAGTGCCGTGGTCATCATGCTGCGGTTCGGATTTTCCGTGCTTTGAGGGTCAAAACGGTAAACTACCATTTTCCAGGACTTCCGAAAACCATCACTGATGGGCGGAGTTGTCATATAATCTTCAGATAGGCGTATTTTACATATCAAATTATCGATATATCGAATTCTTTCGCGATCCCCTTGGAGTTCGATATATCCATGTTCGACTGTATATATGTATAGACAGAATAAGGGTTCGCAGCCAATAAACACTGGGAAAGCAAAGGGGGGAATGCGGTAGGTCAAAGAAACAGATGAAGAATTGTTTGAGTCAGAAAGAAACTGGTGAAAAAATGCCCGCCAGGTTCGCAACTATCTGACTCAAAAATTCTTCATCTGGTTCTATGACATACCGCATTCCCCCTTTGCTTTCCTGGGTATTCTTGACTGCCATCACTTATTCTGTCTTAATTCCCCGAGCCCCTCATTTCCCATTTCAGATTCGCTATATATATATATATATATATAAATATATATATATATATATATATATATATATATATATATATATATATATATATATATATATATACATATACATATATATATAGTGGGCATTGGGAGTGTACTGCTGTGACATTTATGCGTTCAAGCGACATTGCCGTTCTTTTATGTAGTGCGGAACACGGCGGGACAATCCCTCTGTTTCTTCTAGCCATCCAAACCCATCGCCACTGTCACCTGTGTATACCCAGCATCCCCGTGTGGTTCCGTCGTTCGGTGGCCTGTGCTGGGGAGCCTAATTAAAAGTGGTCCGTGTGCACCTCGAAACTCTGTCTGTCAATATACACACACATATATATATATATATATATGTATATATATATATATATATATATATATATATATATATATATATATATATATATATATATATATATATATATATATATATATATATATATATATACAGAAAGATAGGTCAGCAATCTACAACGCCAAAGGAGGCATAGGGGTGTGGTTAGGCTCTTTTCTTTTTTCACTACGGTTAATGACGTAAACATTTTTTTTTTTTAAATATACAGAAGAAAGAAAGAAAGAAAAACACGCGCCCAGAGTGGGGACCGAACCCACGCCTTTCGATTACATGTCGAATGCCTTACCAATTCGGCTATCTGGGCGACTGTGTTCTCCTTCACTTTCTGGGCTATTTATATTTACTAGAATTGTATCTGACGCTTGAGGGTGGTAGCCAGCGCCACTCTGACTACACGGGGAGAAGGGGACCTTCTTTTCAACCCCCGGGGCGTGACTCAAACGTCTACAGCCTGTCATGAGCGGGTAACTGGCGGGAAACCCTCTTATGCTACCTAGGCATCAAGGCTGCCACAACCGAGACCCTCGCTAGGCTTTCGCAGAATAATATAGTAAGGAAATGAGGGGCTCGTTGAGGAAATACAGAAAGATAGGTCAGCAATCTACAACGCCAAAGGAGGCATAGGGGTGTGGTTAGGCTCTTTTCTTTTTTCACTACGGTTAATGAAGTAAACATTTTTTTTTTAATATACAGAAGAAAGAAAGAAAGAAAAACACGCGCCCAGAGTGGGGACCGAACCCACGCCTTTCGATTACATGTCGAATGCCTTACCAATTCGGCTATCTGGGCGACTGTGTTCTCCTTCACTTTCTGGGCTATTTATATTTACTAGAATTGTATCTGACGCTTGAGGGTGGTAGCCAGCGCCACTCTGACTACACGGGGAGAAGGGGACCTTCTTTTCAACCCCCGGGGCGTGACTCAAACGTCTACAGCCTGTCATGAGCGGGTAACTGGCGGGAAACCCTCTTATGCTACCTAGGCATCAAGGCTGCCACAACCGAGACCCTCGCTAGGCTTTCGCAGAATAATATAGTAAGGAAATGAGGGGCTCGTTGAGGAAATACAGAAAGATAGGTCAGCAATCTACAACGCCAAAGGAGGCATAGGGGTGTGGTTAGGCTCTTTTCTTTTTTCACTACGGTTAATGAAGTAAACATTTTTTTTTAAATATACAGAAGAAAGAAAGAAAGAAAAACACGCACCCAGAGTGGGGACCGAACCCACGCCTTTCGATTACATGTCGAATGCCTTACCAATTCGGCTATCTGGGCGACTGTGTTCTCCTTCACTTTCTGGGCTATTTATATTTACTAGAATTGTATCTGACGCTTGAGGGTGGTAGCCAGCGCCACTCTGACTACACGGGGAGAAGGGGACCTTCTTTTCAACCCCCGGGGCGTGACTCAAACGTCTACAGCCTGTCATGAGCGGGTAACTGGCGGGAAACCCTCTTATGCTACCTAGGCATCAAGGCTGCCACAACCGAGACCCTCGCTAGGCTTTCGCAGAATAATATAGTAAGGAAATGAGGGGCTCGTTGAGGAAATACAGAAAGATAGGTCAGCAATCTACAACGCCAAAGGAGGCATAGGGGTGTGGTTAGGCTCTTTTCTTTTTTCACTACGGTTAATGAAGTAAACATTTTTTTTTTAAATATACAGAAGAAAGAAAGAAAGAAAAACACGCGCCCAGAGTGGGGACCGAACCCACGCCTTTCGATTACATGTCGAATGCCTTACCAATTCGGCTATCTGGGCGACTGTGTTCTCCTTCACTTTCTGGGCTATTTATATTTACTAGAATTGTATCTGACGCTTGAGGGTGGTAGCCAGCGCCACTCTGACTACACGGGGAGAAGGGGACCTTCTTTTCAACCCCCGGGGCGTGACTCAAACGTCTACAGCCTGTCATGAGCGGGTAACTGGCGGGAAACCCTCTTATGCTACCTAGGCATCAAGGCTGCCACAACCGAGACCCTCGCTAGGCTTTCGCAGAATAATATAGTAAGGAAATGAGGGGCTCGTTGAGGAAATACAGAAAGATAGGTCAGCAATCTACAACGCCAAAGGAGGCATAGGGGTGTGGTTAGGCTCTTTTCTTTTTTCACTACGGTTAATGAAGTAAACATTTTTTTTTTAAATATACAGAAGAAAGAAAGAAAGAAAAACACGCGCCCAGAGTGGGGACCGAACCCACGCCTTTCGATTACATGTCGAATGCCTTACCAATTCGGCTATCTGGGCGACTGTGTTCTCCTTCACTTTCTGGGCTATTTATATTTACTAGAATTGTATCTGACGCTTGAGGGTGGTAGCCAGCGCCACTCTGACTACACGGGGAGAAGGGGACCTTCTTTTCAACCCCCGGGGCGTGACTCAAACGTCTACAGCCTGTCATGAGCGGGTAACTGGCGGGAAACCCTCTTATGCTACCTAGGCATCAAGGCTGCCACAACCGAGACCCTCGCTAGGCTTTCGCAGAATAATATAGTAAGGAAATGAGGGGCTCGTTGAGGAAATACAGAAAGATAGGTCAGCAATCTACAACGCCAAAGGAGGCATAGGGGTGTGGTTAGGCTCTTTTCTTTTTTCACTACGGTTAATGAAGTAAACATTTTTTTTTAAATATACAGAAGAAAGAAAGAAAGAAAAACACGCGCCCAGAGTGGGGACCGAACCCACGCCTTTCGATTACATGTCGAATGCCTTACCAATTCGGCTATCTGGGCGACTGTGTTCTCCTTCACTTTCTGGGCTATTTATATTTACTAGAATTGTATCTGACGCTTGAGGGTGGTAGCCAGCGCCACTCTGACTACACGGGGAGAAGGGGACCTTCTTTTCAACCCCCGGGGCGTGACTCAAACGTCTACAGCCTGTCATGAGCGGGTAACTGGCGGGAAACCCTCTTATGCTACCTAGGCATCAAGGCTGCCACAACCGAGACCCTCGCTAGGCTTTCGCAGAATAATATAGTAAGGAAATGAGGGGCTCGTTGAGGAAATACAGAAAGATAGGTCAGCAATCTACAACGCCAAAGGAGGCATAGGGGTGTGGTTAGGCTTTTTTCTTTTTTCACTACGGTTAATGAAGTAAACATTTTTTTTTTTTAAATATACAGAAGAAAGAAAGAAAGAAAAACACGCGCCCAGAGTGGGGATCGAACCCACGCCTTTCGATTACATGTCGAATGCCTTACCAATTCGGCTATCCGGGCGACTGTGTTCTCCTTCACTTTCTGGGCTATTTATATTTACTAGAATTGTATCTGACGCTTGAGGGTGGTAGCCAGCGCCACTCTGACTACACGGGGAGAAGGGGACCTTCTTTTCAACCCCCGGGGCGTGACTCAAACGTCTACAGCCTGTCATGAGCGGGTAACTGGCGGGAAACCCTCTTATGCTACCTAGGCATCAAGGCTGCCACAACCGAGACCCTCGCTAGGCTTTCGCAGAATAATATAGTAAGGAAATGAGGGGCTCGTTGAGGAAATACAGAAAGATAGGTCAGCAATCTACAACGCCAAAGGAGGCATAGGGGTGTGGTTAGGCTCTTTTCTTTTTTCACTACGGTTAATGAAGTAAACATTTTTTTTTTTTTTTAAATATACAGAAGAAAGAAAGAAAGAAAAACACGCGCCCAGAGTGGGGACCGAACCCACGCCTTTCGATTACATGTCGAATGCCTTACCAATTCGGCTATCTGGGCGACTGTGTTCTCCTTCACTTTCTGGGCTATTTATATTTACTAGAATTGTATCTGACGCTTGAGGGTGGTAGCCAGCGCCACTCTGACTACACGGGGAGAAGGGGACCTTCTTTTCAACCCCCGGGGCGTGACTCAAACGTCTACAGCCTGTCATGAGCGGGTAACTGGCGGGAAGCCCTCTTATGCTACCTAGGCATCAAGGCTGCCACAACCGAGACCCTCGCTAGGCTTTCGCAGAATAATATAGTAAGGAAATGAGGGGCTCGTTGAGGAAATACAGAAAGATAGGTCAGCAATCTACAACGCCAAAGGAGGCATAGGGGTGTGGTTAGGCTCTTTTCTTTTTTCACTACGGTTAATGAAGTAAACATTTTTTTTTTAAATATACAGAAGAAAGAAAGAAAGAAAAACACGCGCCCAGAGTGGGGACCGAACCCACGCCTTTCGATTACATGTCGAATGCCTTACCAATTTGGCTATCTGGGCGACTGTGTTCTCCTTCACTTTCTGGGCTATTTATATTTACTAGAATTGTATCTGACGCTTGAGGGTGGTAGCCAGCGCCACTCTGACTACACGGGGAGAAGGGGACCTTCTTTTCAACCCCCGGGGCGTGACTCAAACGTCTACAGCCTGTCATGAGCGGGTAACTGGCGGGAAACCCTCTTATGCTACCTAGGCATCAAGGCTGCCACAACCGAGACCCTCGCTAGGCTTTCGCAGAATAATATAGTAAGGAAATGAGGGGCTCGTTGAGGAAATACAGAAAGATAGGTCAGCAATCTACAACGCCAAAGGAGGCATAGGGGTGTGGTTAGGCTCTTTTCTTTTTTCACTACGGTTAATGAAGTAAACATTTTTTTTTTAATATACAGAAGAAAGAAAGAAAGAAAAACACGCGCCCAGAGTGGGGACCGAACCCACGCCTTTCGATTACATGTCGAATGCCTTACCAATTCGGCTATCTGGGCGACTGTGTTCTCCTTCACTTTCTGGGCTATTTATATTTACTAGAATTGTATCTGACGCTTGAGGGTGGTAGCCAGCGCCACTCTGACTACACGGGGAGAAGGGGACCTTCTTTTCAACCCCCGGGGCGTGACTCAAACGTCTACAGCCTGTCATGAGCGGGTAACTGGCGGGAAACCCTCTTATGCTACCTAGGCATCAAGGCTGCCACAACCGAGACCCTCGCTAGGCTTTCGCAGAATAATATAGTAAGGAAATGAGGGGCTCGTTGAGGAAATACAGAAAGATAGGTCAGCAATCTACAACGCCAAAGGAGGCATAGGGGTGTGGTTAGGCTCTTTTCTTTTTTCACTACGGTTAATGAAGTAAACATTTTTTTTTAAATATACAGAAGAAAGAAAGAAAGAAAAACACGCGCCCAGAGTGGGGACCGAACCCACGCCTTTCGATTACATGTCGAATGCCTTACCAATTCGGCTATCTGGGCGACTGTGTTCTCCTTCACTTTCTGGGCTATTTATATTTACTAGAATTGTATCTGACGCTTGAGGGTGGTAGCCAGCGCCACTCTGACTACACGGGGAGAAGGGGACCTTCTTTTCAACCCCCGGGGCGTGACTCAAACGTCTACAGCCTGTCATGAGCGGGTAACTGGCGGGAAACCCTCTTATGCTACCTAGGCATCAAGGCTGCCACAACCGAGACCCTCGCTAGGCTTTCGCAGAATAATATAGTAAGGAAATGAGGGGCTCGTTGAGGAAATACAGAAAGATAGGTCAGCAATCTACAACGCCAAAGGAGGCATAGGGGTGTGGTTAGGCTCTTTTCTTTTTTCACTACGGTTAATGAAGTAAACATTTTTTTTTTTAAATATACAGAAGAAAGAAAGAAAGAAAAACACGCGCCCAGAGTGGGGACCGAACCCACGCCTTTCGATTACATGTCGAATGCCTTACCAATTCGGCTATCTGGGCGACTGTGTTCTCCTTCACTTTCTGGGCTATTTATATTTACTAGAATTGTATCTGACGCTTGAGGGTGGTAGCCAGCGCCACTCTGACTACACGGGGAGAAGGGGACCTTCTTTTCAACCCCCGGGGCGTGACTCAAACGTCTACAGCCTGTCATGAGCGGGTAACTGGCGGGAAACCCTCTTATGCTACCTAGGCATCAAGGCTGCCACAACCGAGACCCTCGCTAGGCTTTCGCAGAATAATATAGTAAGGAAATGAGGGGCTCGTTGAGGAAATACAGAAAGATAGGTCAGCAATCTACAACGCCAAAGGAGGCATAGGGGTGTGGTTAGGCTCTTTTCTTTTTTCACTACGGTTAATGAAGTAAACATTTTTTTTTTAAATATACAGAAGAAAGAAAGAAAGAAAAACACGCGCCCAGAGTGGGGACCGAACCCACGCCTTTCGATTACATGTCGAATGCCTTACCAATTCGGCTATCTGGGCGACTGTGTTCTCCTTCACTTTCTGGGCTATTTATATTTACTAGAATTGTATCTGACGCTTGAGGGTGGTAGCCAGCGCCACTCTGACTACACGGGGAGAAGGGGACCTTCTTTTCAACCCCCGGGGCGTGACTCAAACGTCTACAGCCTGTCATGAGCGGGTAACTGGCGGGAAACCCTCTTATGCTACCTAGGCATCAAGGCTGCCACAACCGAGACCCTCGCTAGGCTTTCGCAGAATAATATAGTAAGGAAATGAGGGGCTCGTTGAGGAAATACAGAAAGATAGGTCAGCAATCTACAACGCCAAAGGAGGCATAGGGGTGTGGTTAGGCTCTTTTCTTTTTTCACTACGGTTAATGAAGTAAACATTTTTTTTTAAATATACAGAAGAAAGAAAGAAAGAAAAACACGCGCCCAGAGTGGGGACCGAACCCACGCCTTTCGATTACATGTCGAATGCCTTACCAATTCGGCTATCTGGGCGACTGTGTTCTCCTTCACTTTCTGGGCTATTTATATTTACTAGAATTGTATCTGACGCTTGAGGGTGGTAGCCAGCGCCACTCTGACTACACGGGGAGAAGGGGACCTTCTTTTCAACCCCCGGGGCGTGACTCAAACGTCTACAGCCTGTCATGAGCGGGTAACTGGCGGGAAACCCTCTTATGCTACCTAGGCATCAAGGCTGCCACAACCGAGACCCTCGCTAGGCTTTCGCAGAATAATATAGTAAGGAAATGAGGGGCTCGTTGAGGAAATACAGAAAGATAGGTCAGCAATCTACAACGCCAAAGGAGGCATAGGGGTGTGGTTAGGCTTTTTTCTTTTTTCACTACGGTTAATGAAGTAAACATTTTTTTTTTTTTAAATATACAGAAGAAAGAAAGAAAGAAAAACACGCGCCCAGAGTGGGGATCGAACCCACGCCTTTCGATTACATGTCGAATGCCTTACCAATTCGGCTATCCGGGCGACTGTGTTCTCCTTCACTTTCTGGGCTATTTATATTTACTAGAATTGTATCTGACGCTTGAGGGTGGTAGCCAGCGCCACTCTGACTACACGGGGAGAAGGGGACCTTCTTTTCAACCCCCGGGGCGTGACTCAAACGTCTACAGCCTGTCATGAGCGGGTAACTGGCGGGAAACCCTCTTATGCTACCTAGGCATCAAGGCTGCCACAACCGAGACCCTCGCTAGGCTTTCGCAGAATAATATAGTAAGGAAATGAGGGGCTCGTTGAGGAAATACAGAAAGATAGGTCAGCAATCTACAACGCCAAAGGAGGCATAGGGGTGTGGTTAGGCTCTTTTCTTTTTTCACTACGGTTAATGAAGTAAACATTTTTTTTTTTTTTTAAATATACAGAAGAAAGAAAGAAAGAAAAACACGCGCCCAGAGTGGGGACCGAACCCACGCCTTTCGATTACATGTCGAATGCCTTACCAATTCGGCTATCTGGGCGACTGTGTTCTCCTTCACTTTCTGGGCTATTTATATTTACTAGAATTGTATCTGACGCTTGAGGGTGGTAGCCAGCGCCACTCTGACTACACGGGGAGAAGGGGACCTTCTTTTCAACCCCCGGGGCGTGACTCAAACGTCTACAGCCTGTCATGAGCGGGTAACTGGCGGGAAGCCCTCTTATGCTACCTAGGCATCAAGGCTGCCACAACCGAGACCCTCGCTAGGCTTTCGCAGAATAATATAGTAAGGAAATGAGGGGCTCGTTGAGGAAATACAGAAAGATAGGTCAGCAATCTACAACGCCAAAGGAGGCATAGGGGTGTGGTTAGGCTCTTTTCTTTTTTCACTACGGTTAATGAAGTAAACATTTTTTTTTTAAATATACAGAAGAAAGAAAGAAAGAAAAACACGCGCCCAGAGTGGGGACCGAACCCACGCCTTTCGATTACATGTCGAATGCCTTACCAATTTGGCTATCTGGGCGACTGTGTTCTCCTTCACTTTCTGGGCTATTTATATTTACTAGAATTGTATCTGACGCTTGAGGGTGGTAGCCAGCGCCACTCTGACTACACGGGGAGAAGGGGACCTTCTTTTCAACCCCCGGGGCGTGACTCAAACGTCTACAGCCTGTCATGAGCGGGTAACTGGCGGGAAACCCTCTTATGCTACCTAGGCATCAAGGCTGCCACAACCGAGACCCTCGCTAGGCTTTCGCAGAATAATATAGTAAGGAAATGAGGGGCTCGTTGAGGAAATACAGAAAGATAGGTCAGCAATCTACAACGCCAAAGGAGGCATAGGGGTGTGGTTAGGCTCTTTTCTTTTTTCACTACGGTTAATGAAGTAAACATTTTTTTTTTAATATACAGAAGAAAGAAAGAAAGAAAAACACGCGCCCAGAGTGGGGACCGAACCCACGCCTTTCGATTACATGTCGAATGCCTTACCAATTCGGCTATCTGGGCGACTGTGTTCTCCTTCACTTTCTGGGCTATTTATATTTACTAGAATTGTATCTGACGCTTGAGGGTGGTAGCCAGCGCCACTCTGACTACACGGGGAGAAGGGGACCTTCTTTTCAACCCCCGGGGCGTGACTCAAACGTCTACAGCCTGTCATGAGCGGGTAACTGGCGGGAAACCCTCTTATGCTACCTAGGCATCAAGGCTGCCACAACCGAGACCCTCGCTAGGCTTTCGCAGAATAATATAGTAAGGAAATGAGGGGCTCGTTGAGGAAATACAGAAAGATAGGTCAGCAATCTACAACGCCAAAGGAGGCATAGGGGTGTGGTTAGGCTCTTTTCTTTTTTCACTACGGTTAATGAAGTAAACATTTTTTTTTAAATATACAGAAGAAAGAAAGAAAGAAAAACACGCGCCCAGAGTGGGGACCGAACCCACGCCTTTCGATTACATGTCGAATGCCTTACCAATTCGGCTATCTGGGCGACTGTGTTCTCCTTCACTTTCTGGGCTATTTATATTTACTAGAATTGTATCTGACGCTTGAGGGTGGTAGCCAGCGCCACTCTGACTACACGGGGAGAAGGGGACCTTCTTTTCAACCCCCGGGGCGTGACTCAAACGTCTACAGCCTGTCATGAGCGGGTAACTGGCGGGAAACCCTCTTATGCTACCTAGGCATCAAGGCTGCCACAACCGAGACCCTCGCTAGGCTTTCGCAGAATAATATAGTAAGGAAATGAGGGGCTCGTTGAGGAAATACAGAAAGATAGGTCAGCAATCTACAACGCCAAAGGAGGCATAGGGGTGTGGTTAGGCTCTTTTCTTTTTTCACTACGGTTAATGAAGTAAACATTTTTTTTTTAAATATACAGAAGAAAGAAAGAAAGAAAAACACGCGCCCAGAGTGGGGACCGAACCCACGCCTTTCGATTACATGTCGAATGCCTTACCAATTCGGCTATCTGGGCGACTGTGTTCTCCTTCACTTTCTGGGCTATTTATATTTACTAGAATTGTATCTGACGCTTGAGGGTGGTAGCCAGCGCCACTCTGACTACACGGGGAGAAGGGGACCTTCTTTTCAACCCCCGGGGCGTGACTCAAACGTCTACAGCCTGTCATGAGCGGGTAACTGGCGGGAAACCCTCTTATGCTACCTAGGCATCAAGGCTGCCACAACCGAGACCCTCGCTAGGCTTTCGCAGAATAATATAGTAAGGAAATGAGGGGCTCGTTGAGGAAATACAGAAAGATAGGTCAGCAATCTACAACGCCAAAGGAGGCATAGGGGTGTGGTTAGGCTCTTTTCTTTTTTCACTACGGTTAATGAAGTAAACATTTTTTTTTAAATATACAGAAGAAAGAAAGAAAGAAAAACACGCGCCCAGAGTGGGGACCGAACCCACGCCTTTCGATTACATGTCGAATGCCTTACCAATTCGGCTATCTGGGCGTCTGTGTTCTCCTTCACTTTCTGGGCTATTTATATTTACTAGAATTGTATCTGACGCTTGAGGGTGGTAGCCAGCGCCACTCTGACTACACGGGGAGAAGGGGACCTTCTTTTCAACCCCCGGGGCGTGACTCAAACGTCTACAGCCTGTCATGAGCGGGTAACTGGCGGGAAACCCTCTTATGCTACCTAGGCATCAAGGCTGCCACAACCGAGACCCTCGCTAGGCTTTCGCAGAATAATATAGTAAGGAAATGAGGGGCTCGTTGAGGAAATACAGAAAGATAGGTCAGCAATCTACAACGCCAAAGGAGGCATAGGGGTGTGGTTAGGCTCTTTTCTTTTTTCACTACGGTTAATGAAGTAAACATTTTTTTTTTAAATATACAGAAGAAAGAAAGAAAGAAAAACACGCGCCCAGAGTGGGGACCGAACCCACGCCTTTCGATTACATGTCGAATGCCTTACCAATTCGGCTATCTGGGCGACTGTGTTCTCCTTCACTTTCTGGGCTATTTATATTTACTAGAATTGTATCTGACGCTTGAGGGTGGTAGCCAGCGCCACTCTGACTACACGGGGAGAAGGGGACCTTCTTTTCAACCCCCGGGGCGTGACTCAAACGTCTACAGCCTGTCATGAGCGGGTAACTGGCGGGAAACCCTCTTATGCTACCTAGGCATCAAGGCTGCCACAACCGAGACCCTCGCTAGGCTTTCGCAGAATAATATAGTAAGGAAATGAGGGGCTCGTTGAGGAAATACAGAAAGATAGGTCAGCAATCTACAACGCCAAAGGAGGCATAGGGGTGTGGTTAGGCTCTTTTCTTTTTTCACTACGGTTAATGAAGTAAACATTTTTTTTTTTTTTAAATATACAGAAGAAAGAAAGAAAGAAAAACACGCGCCCAGAGTGGGGACCGAACCCACGCCTTTTTTTTTTTTTTTTAAATATACAGAAGAAAGAAAGAAAGAAAAACACGCGCCCAGAGTGGGGACCGAGTGCATAAGAGGGTTTCCCGCCAGTTACCCGCTCATGACAGGCTGTAGACGTTTGAGTCACGCCCCGGGGGTTGAAAAGAAGGTCCCCTTCTCCCCGTGTAGTCAGAGTGGCGCTGGCTACCACCCTCAAGCGTCAGATACAATTCTAGTAAATATAAATAGCCCAGAAAGTGAAGGAGAACACAGTCGCCCAGATAGCCGAATTGGTAAGGCATTCGACATGTAATCGAAAGGCGTGGGTTCGGTCCCCACTCTGGGCGCGTGTTTTTCTTTCTTTCTTTCTTCTGTATATTTAAAAAAAAAAAAAATGTTTACTTCATTAACCGTAGTGAAAAAAGAAAAGAGCCTAACCACACCCCTATGCCTCCTTTGGCGTTGTAGATTGCTGACCTATCTTTCTGTATTTCCTCAACGAGCCCCTCATTTCCTTACTATATATATATATATATATATATATATATATGCATGAGAGGGTGGACGCACATATGAAAATGATGGTGGAACTAACGTTTCTACCGAAGCCCGGTCGAAACGTTAGTTCCACCATCGTTTTCATGCCTGCGTCCACCCTCTCACGTATTTGTGGAACCGAATCCCGTAAATTATTCATATATAAATATAAATATATATACATATATACAGTATTCGTAAACAGTCGGTTACAGAGCAAGATCAATAACAAAGAAGGTTCACTCACGTAGCGGCAACGGGACTTGCCTTCAGCAGAGTACAGTTACATGCTTTTGCTCACAAACATTTGGAACCCATTTCTTATATAGCTTTGCTGAAAACTGTGAGTAGGAGCGGAAGATGTTTTGGAAACATAGAGTATGCACGCAGGTGGGGAATGCCCATGGTAGAACAACAAAAAAGAAAGGAGAAAAAAGAGAAAGAAAGGGGTCGTATTAAGAAAGCAGCTCTCAAGGTCGCACCACGACAGGCCAACGTTCGTGGCGTGGGTTGCAGGTTCAGGCCACGTGTTCTGACAATACAGAAGACTGACAACCGCGATTCCAGAAATAAGGGAAAAGTATACAAAAAGGTATTCAGTTCGTGAGGAGACTGGTTCGGACGGATCCTTACAGGCATGAACGAAGATTGTGCTTTGGGTGTACCCCCGGGGACAGAAAGAATAGATACAGTGCACAAAACAAAAGAGCATTGTACACGAGCTTGCACCTGCACAGAAAATAGGTAGGGTCCATAGATCACAAAGGGTAAACGTTTCTAAGTGGGGGGTGGGGGGAACGCGGCCTCCTTTCCGAGGACAAATCGCATTGTTGTGCCGCATTTGGCTAAAAAACCTGCTGTATTCGGAGAGTCTCTGCGAATTCGAAGGGGAAACGCAAGGGTAGGATTAATGAACAATGTGATAAAATTTATGAGGTCGTCAATTTTAATCGAGGGATAGGCAAGTTAGTTTTCGGTAACTTTCATTGATACCAAGCGTCGCTGACCCAAACTTATAAATGAGGTAAGATTCCCAAACCTCGCGGTCGTGGTGGGTTTTGAAAGCGGATGCTAAAATTATTGCTTTACGATGTTCAAATGCTTGACCCGGAGCATTCACATTTCTTGACAGCGGGCAAATACGGGCAACTTTTTGCATGAGAGCACTGAATATTGAACCATATTCGGAAGAGCGTTTCTGTTTGGCCGATGTATTATTGCCCACAAACAGTGCAATCTAGAAGGTATACGACATTAGCGACGTTACAGTCGAAGTTGCCATTTTAAATGCGAATACATTTCTTAGTCGGGGCTTGTCGTGCTCCGTCGGCGTGCGCCTGCGTTCCTCCAGCGCGAGCGCACGTGTGCGCGCGCCTCGTAGTTCTGCCTTCGTTGTCGTCGTCGTCGTCTCGGCGCGGCGGACCCGCGCCGCTACAGTCGGGGGTTGTCGTGCTCTGTCGGCGTGCGCCCGCAGGTGTTATCTCTCCGCGCTCCTCCTCGCCCCTAGCAACAGCTGTGGCGCGCCTAGCAACCGGAGCAGGTGGTAGCTCGGGCGGGAGTAGCGGAGGGCAAGGGGAGAGGAGGAGCGCGCTCGGGCGTGTGAGGGCGCTCGCATCGCGGAGCTCGGGCGGAGTAGCGGAGAGTGAGTTGAGAGGAGGAGCGCGCTCGGGCGTGTGAGGACGCTCGCATCGCGGAGCTCGGCGGGAGAGAGAGAGAGCGCGCGGGGCAGGCGTGTTGCGCGGGTCTCTCTCTCCTCTCCGCGTACCCTCTCTCCGCTCGCTGCGCTCGGAAAATGTATATAAATGCAGTGGAGCGCAGGCCTCTCTCCGTTACTCCTTGCCGCAGCGCACTCATCGGTGCACCCAATGCATTCGCATTTCCGCACGATCCCCTTCGGGGAGGTGGGGGGAGTTTTTTTTATTCACGTAGTAGTCTAAAGCTGTGCTGGTGGAACGCTGTGTAGTGGTCATGCGTGGGCATACTCTACATCGAGGATTATTACAGGGCATGCAACGTGTAGTTTCAGGTCGGTTGATGCGAGAGTTAGTAAGAAAGTCGCCTAAATTCTTATTACGCCAGTAGACAACGCGTGGTGGTTCGGGGAATATGATGATTTTTAAGCGTTCACTTTGAATTATGATATTGTGATGTTTTCTTAGTACGATTGACACTCTTGGCGCGGAGACTGAGTACGTGGTCTGAGCTTGTAGCCAACGCCACGTACAGTGCCCCGTCGTGGCGCAACCTTGAGAGCTGCCCTGTTAATACAACCCCTTTCTCCTTCTCTCCCTCTCTCCTTTCTCTTTTTGTTGTTGTTGTAGCATAGGCATAGCCCAACTGCATGCATACTCTCCGTTTCCGGAACATCTTCAGAAGTAAAACACACGATGAACAGCAAATATACATCACCAACCTATACAGCTTTCCGAAGGCGAAAGGATGCCATTTTTCCCAAATAATTTCGCGAAGACCAGGACGACGCTTTACACACCTGGTGGCAGGAAATTTTAGCGCAAAGCACGCAGCGTGGGGTTACGAGAAGCGTGATTTGAAAGGTAAAGCACTGGAACCTTTAATCCACAGGGAAAACTTTACAGTGTTAAATGACCCGTACTCAAAGGCGCGAGAAGGCAACTAACTTCAGAAGGACACAAGCACAGACTTGGCACTAGTCAAGGGATAGCTTCGATGCCATTGGAATACGTAAGCGGAAACTCTCAGCAGTGATCACACGATCATACAGACAGAAATTGCCATATCCAAATTTAAGGCGAGAAATCCAAAGGTTTGCATCACGTATTGGGATAAATTCCGTAAAAGGCGGGGAATGTTACAAAGCCCCACCCTAGCAGAATGGAATGCAAAGGTTTTATAATATGTAGAGTCGTTATTCAAAAGTGTACAAACTTCTCATATTCATTCAGAGATAGGCTCCCATCTTTTGCACATATTGAAGCTAGGCGAGGATTAACCAAGAGATGGAAAAGAAAAATACTGTACAGGATGCTGAAAAAACGAATAGCAAACCTAAATGTAGCAATCCAAGCATACGCCTCTACAGTCACAAGAAGCAATTGGTACAGTATATGCCACCAACTAAATGGCAATCTTCACCAGAAAAAAGCGTAGTCTTTAATTCGGTATTTGATACAACCGGGAAACTCCAAAACAGAACTAAACAAGCGTCTAGACATTTTAGCAGCTAACTATAACAAGGTAGAGGACCTGCTAGACGAACTAGAAAATGTCTATTTTCCTAAAAAAGACTGTCCGGCCTACAAAGACTACAACGGCAAGGCAGAGAACACGTGCTACCTTAACCAGCCAATCACCAGGGCAGAGCTCACTAAAGGTAGTGCTGAAACTAAGAGGGACCCAGCTCCGGCTCCACATGAAACTTGCAACGGTATTCTTCGCAATTTAAATGAATAAGAATATCAGTATTTTCTGCAGGTAATGAATAGGGCTTGGGAAAGTAGAACATTGCCGCAGGAGTGGAAGGAGGTTATTGTTACCTTCATCCCTAAACCTGGAAAACCTATAGAAATTGGAAATCTGATACCCATCTCTCTGACGTCATGTCAAGACAAGTTATTAGACCACATAATCTTTAAACGGTTAGTACGACATTTACACGAAAAGAAGTGGTTGCCGTTCCAGATGGTTGGCTTCAGGAAAGATATTGCAACCCAAGACGCCCTCCATCAGATTAAAGACGACGTGATCAACAATACAAGCGCAGCACAAAACAAAGCCATTTTAGCAGTCTATTTAGCCAAAGCATTCGATAATGTCTCACATGACAGCATTCTTGAGGAGCTAGAAAAAACTGACTGCGGCTACCGTATCTACAACTACGTGAGAGATATTTGAAAGACCGCAATCTACGCATTGTCCTTGGATGGCACGCATCAGAAAATAAAAAGCACCCAGGCAGAGGCACTCCAAAGAGATCGAAACTGCAACCCATGCTTTTTAACCTAGCCATATGTGCAGTCGCAAAAAAACTGGACAAAATTCCGGACCTAAAGTACACCTTATACGCGGATGACATTACAGTATGGATAACTAAGGGTTCTTTGGTTCACATTTAAAGCACGCTGCAAGTAGCACAAAATACGATTGAAGGGGAGGCTCAGAGAACAGGCCTGTATTGTTCCCCAGCCAAATCAGAGGTTTTTCTCTTAACCAGGCATACCAAACGACACCCCCAAGGAAAAGTAATCCCACCTTACGGGAAATTCCCATCCCACAAAGAGCGGAAATTAAGGTCTTGGGGCTTCGAATCCATAAAGACGGCAAGTCTTATACAACAACTCAACAACTTTTGAAGCAAGGCAATCAGATCATTTACATGATGAAAAGAATAACCAACCATAGTATTGGATTGAAGGAGAAGGAAGCCTGAGACAATGAAGCCCTGAGACTGAGGGATGCCTTGATAATTTCCAGGTTTAAATATTACTTCCGGTACCTAAACCCATCACAAACAGAAAAACTTAAGCTAGAGGCGCTCATCAGAAAGGCTACCAAGGTTGCCTTTGGAGTACCAATGTCGACTAGCAACGCAGCCCTATTTAGGACAGGTACTCACAATAGGATTTATGAGATCGTTTCAGTTCATTTGGCAAACCAAGTTCAACGACTTCGGTCTACAGAGCAAGGCAGGAACATCCTCAGCAGCATCAATTTCGATCCCACACCTCGAAACCAGCCACAGGAAGTCAAGGGCCCATTTCTCGACAACAAAACTCGAGACCTACTCGGAGTCGCCCCTTCACCCAGGAATATGGATCCCGAAAGGAACGAGGACAGAAGACGACAAAGAGTAATTTTTTTAGAGAAACTTGTGAAAAGATCTCCAACAAGCCAAGCAATATACTATGTAGATATTACTTCTAGAAGGGGCAAGCACAGCATCGTAGTGCTGAACAGAGTCCTTCATCCGGCAGTAGCTACCAGTCTCAAAGGTAGCGCCAACATCAACACAGCAGGCATTGAACTCCACGCCATCGCCAGAGCCATTAGATACCACGACACCTTCACACCGCATAGTCCGCATGGTACAGAACTCCCGGTGATCATTTTCACAGATTCTCAAGAAGCATGCAAGCAAATTGTACTGAACGACATCAATAAAGATACAGCATATTTATTGAATAGTAACTGTCATCTTCGCTACGACATTATTTGGACAGCTGGCCTTGCGGAGATGTTTGTCAACGTTCGGGCGGACACGCTCGCCCCGTGAGTTAAGAATCCTGGCACTGAACATCTCCCTGGAGAGGTCCAAGTGTCAAAGAATTATGCTCAATACTCTAAGAGACCTTAAACTTAACAGAAGGGAATTACCTCCCCCTCACCCTAACCTAGACAGGCAGCAATCAGTATTATTGAGACAAGCATAGACTAACACGACGTGCACCCCAGCTAGACGATATCTTTTCTCTAAAGAAAGGGCGCAAAAACCACCAACCTGCAAACACTGTGGTGGAAATCCCAATCAGCAACATATCTTATGGGAATGCCCCTACACTATTCCTAGCATTCCTAACGTACACAAACGGACGCAGCTGCCATATCCCATTGACCTAACATGGCTGACTCTCGCCTACACTTTTGAGGAACAGTTAGCTCTAGTGCGGTACATCAAAAACGCACTAGAGCTGAGTTCAGCATTCGCTGAAGACGACCTGCAATTGAGTTGTTTTAGTCACCTATGATTCTAAATAAAGTTTCTCTCTCTCTGTTTCTCTCTCTCTCTCTCTATCTATCTCAGCTCCTTCTCACAGTTTTCTGCAAATTTATATAAGAAATGTGGTCCAAATGCTTGTGACAGCAAAATCTTCTAATTGCACTCTGATTGGCCAGTCCCATTGCCGCTACGTGAGTAAACCTTCTGTGTTATTGTTCTTGCTGTGTATCCGACTCTTTACTTATAATATTTCTGCGCGCTTTGTGAGTTCTATCCTTCTCTAGATTTGTTTCTACCATGAGCGCTCACAGGACCACAGCGAAGAGTATCATCTGGAACTTTCCACAGACCATAACCACAATAGCTCTCATAGGGGACTCCCAGACTAAGTATTTGTATCATTACTTCGATGTCCTGTGCCCTGGAACACCCGCTTTTGTTTCCCAGCCTGGCGCACGCATTGCTGACGCACGCTCACTGATCGACTTTATCCCTGCCTCAGCCACTACAGTTTTTCTGAATGTTGGTACTAATGATCTCAGCTCTACGTCCGCTGAACATGCTTTCTCTGACTACCGCTCACTGACTGACCTCATTCTTGACTCTCGGCCGAACATTTCCACTATCTACGCCAGTGTCATTCTTCCCCGCTCCGCTAACCGCCGCCGCGACTACCGCATCTCTAGCTTCGCTCGCTGCTACAACGAAAAGCTCGCCGTTACAACCCACTTCTCCAGGAATTATGCCGCCACTCATGCTTTGTCCGATTCATCGGTCATGGCTTTGAGAACCTTTCAGCCCGTTGAGTCCTCGCTGCTGATGGCTTACCCCCAAGCTTCGAGGGTGTGGCTTTCCTGGCCGGTCATATTCGTGCACTCTGCTTCATGCAGAAGCGCTGCAATCCTCTGGGGTGGCGCGACTTCTCTTGCACCGCCAACCCAGTTGCAGCCCCTGCTATCTTTTAGGAGGACAGAGACTTTCCACCACTGCCTCCAATTCTATCCAGTGGAAAGAGCCCGGAGGAGTATCGGGCCTGTTGCGGATCGACCAGCTCGTTGCGGGTGCGCCGCCAGGAAACGAAGCCGTGAGACCCCTAATCGAACGTCCCTTTAATGGCGATGACTGAATAATTTACAATGATGATGATTTCCATTCCCTACGTGCCAGGAGCCGCGTCTTTCTCTTCTACGCGATTCCCAACAATCTCCCGGCCACAAATGAGTAAAACAACGTCCACATGTAGCCAGCGGCTCCTGGACCGCGCTATCATTATCGCTAAAAATCTGACTTATATACAATCCAGTTCCGTCTAGACCGTCCTTTTCTTTTTTCCGATGGGTTTCCGTTCGGCCTGGTTTCTTCTTTTCTTTCAGTGTATGATGTTCAGAAAGGACGTTGCTTCTGACGTGTTCAGATTGGCATTGAAACATTGCCTGCTGTGCTGACGGTTCCGGTAACCATTCAAGTACTCGCGCACCGCTGAATCAGTTAGCGAAGCAGCTCCTCTCTTTGGCATAGAATGCACCCTAACGCTGTCTTCGCAATCACAATTCATAGGCTTTGACTCATTGCACATGTCGGCATCATGTAAACGCAGGGGCGATGTCGACAATTGACTCAATTCCTTAAGAGTTGGATGTCTGCGATCACGCATTCGGTGTCTGTTGTCTGGCTCCGGCCAACTTCGATGCTTGCTGGATTGTCCTTGACCGTGCACGTGCACTTCGAAACCCTTAAGTGCCCTTGCTTCGTTTCTTTCTGTGGTGTGCTGTGCGATGGATGCAGCACCTTGGTATAGGGAAAGAAAGCTACTGCTGCTGTGCAGACTCCATGCAGAGTCTCCTTTTGATTTCTCGTTGCGTAGTACTTGTGTACTCCGCACGCAAGACACTCCCGCGGTTGTCCGATTCGCAATACTCGGTTCCCGGACAGGGCCTTGAAGGGTCCATCCGAGCGAGGTCTTCATAGCTACGAAGCCTTGCACCGAATCGTGTCCCCGTCGCTATTCTCAACAGTTGATCGGAACTGACTGGAAGGCTGATGCCTGGCTCCTCACATACCTCTGAAACCGTTCTTTCATCTGCCAGACGATGGTCTAACTTTCTCAGCCGTGCAGCGAAAGCGCCGTTGATGTCCGTGTCCGCGATGTTTCGGCAGAGCGTGGGTATGGCGAATGCCTCGATCACTTGATGTGCATCGTCGAACTGCTACGAAGCCGGAGCTCAACTATTTTGCCTTTTCGTAGTTCATAAGAAACGGCCGATGCAAATGTATTGACGGCGAGGCTTCTCTCTCCTACGACTTTTAATTTTAACTTCGACGCAAGGTCTTCCTTGATGAACGTGTGCTGGCTACCACCATCTAAAATGCCTCGTACGTAACTTGCTTCGTTGGGACCGATGATCCATGACCTGAATGTCTGGAGGTAAATGTCTTCGCCCAGCTGGCAGCTATTGAGGGCAGTAGATGCCAACCTGGTGGCCTGCGTCTTCACCGGGAAACTGGATCTGGTTTCGCTTCGGACATTGTCTTGTCTGGCCTTGTAGCCAGGGTCGCACATGACGGTTGCGTGCCTTCCCTTGCATATACTGGACGATACATTTCGCCGGCACTCATTTGATCGATGGCCCACCACCGTGCATCTATACCATCGCCTCTGCTTTGCAAGACGCTTCTTTTTGTCTTCGATGATCAAAGAAGCGTAGCATGCTTCAGTAGTGTGCGTCGCCGATTCGCAAAAGAAGCACTCGTTCCTTTCAGTCATCGATGCTTGAGAGGCGTGAAGAACCGACGTTGACTGGCCGTTACTTTGTAGAGGGTCACTTGAGTCTGCCGAAGTTTTCACTGGAGCACTTCTCTATCTCGCCTCGAGATCAATTTGCAAGTACCACAAAAGTTGCTCTAGTTGCTGCCCGCCGATCGTTACTTTTTGTCCCCGGAAGCAGATGACGCCGTGGCCGTTGATTTCTCCTGGAGGCGGATCTGTTAGTGAAACGCTACGACGATCTCTTCTGGCAAAACTTCGAGCAGGATGTCGTATAGGATCGCCGAGAAGCTGCCCGTTGGGACGTCCAACACGTTCAGGCAGCGCATGTTCAGCTGAACGGAGTCATATAGACTGCGCAGCTATCTCCTATCAGGTGCAGTTGGGACGGGCTGAAGCTCGAGGAGGTTTCGAAAATGCCGCTGTATAAGACGGCTCTTGTCGCCGAACCTGTCCTTCAGCAGCTGGACGCCACTTTTATAACATGCCTCCTGTTATTGGTAGCCAGGCGATGGCAGCTGCTGCTTCACCTGACAGGCAGTTTCGGAGGTAATGAAACTTGTCGGTAGCGGTGAGAGCCTGGTTGGTGTGGACTGCGCCGTTGAATTGCTTCCAAAACGACGCCCAGCTGCACACGTCTCCATGAATGGGCTTGATGGTGAGCATGGGCAGACGGGGTCCAGAGATCTGGGATGAAACCGTCGTTGGGGCCTGTGGCGTGCTAATCGCAGCCGAGGGGGCAGGTTGCGCCATGCGGCTGACGCTGAGTTCCTCGAGTCAGTACGTAAGTCGACTCAGAGCCTCGAGCGTCTGGTCATTGTAATGCGCTACCGCCTCGTAGTCCCTATCCAGCTCCTCGACAGGAATGGCGTACTCGACCTGGGCGTCAATTTTGCGAAGCTCGTCGCGGCTGGCCACAAGCCTATCTGCCACCTTTCTGATGGATGTTCGTTCAGAGCAGCCGCTCTTAATCAGGGCTATCGCCCCGGTCAGGACTTTGGTAATTTGGGCTCGCCTGGCAACGTGCTTCGCCTTCAGCCGGTCCATCGTTAATCGAAAAAGTCCGGCTTACTCACTTGGCAGGCAGTAAGGTCCGCGCGTTGTCTCCCTGGGTGCGGTTCCGATGAGGACGAAGTGCTGTGGCGTCCGTTTTTCGGTGAAACTCGCCGTCGCCGTCACTCGTTGCCCACGTCGGTGGGAGCCGCTAGTTTTCCCGGGTTTCGGAACCATATGTTGCGGATCGAGCACCTCGTTGAGGGTGCGCCGCCACGAAACGAAGCCGTGACACCCCTGATCAAATGTCCCTTTAATGGCGATGACTGACTAATTTACAATGACGATGATCCCCATGCCCTACGTGTCAGGAGCTGCGTCTTTCTCTTCTACGCGATTCCCAACAGGGCCAGCAGCCAACCGCCACCGCCCCCCAGATCCACCGCCACCATGGCGCCCCGGGTGAACGCCACCAGCCCATCCCCGAAGTCCACGGACGAGCGTCAGGTCAATGGCATGTCACTCCCAACCCCCAAGCCTGCAGCCGCCACAACACCCCGAGGGAACGCTCGCAGCGATAGCGATACTGCGAAGCTCCCCGACCACCGTCGCACCGACAGCATGCCACGCCCAACCTCCGCATTTTCAGAGACCCCCGAGCCCACAGACACCAACAGCAGCGTGTGCAGCGGACCTTCCGGGGTCCAAAATCAAGCGGTGCGTGCCACATGCCCATACAACCTTCGTAAGAATCAGCATAGCAACAACTGACCACAACACAAAAAAACAGGTAACGCGGCCTCCTTCCCCGTTTAAACACAGTTTTTAAAGTTCACATAAATCACTGAAAAGCGCATACATTCAGAATTGCATTTTTCCGCTCTTGCACAGTATTCGACTGCCGCGGTGGCTCCCAGGGGTTTCCGGATTAGAATAAAACCTGCTACTACCGAACTCTCCTCGTCCAACATAAAAAAGTGGAAAAAGGTACTCGATAAACCTTCCTTAGAATTAACTGAAACAATCCTCAATCACTACGAAACTACGGCCCATTCTCTCCTGAAAGGAAGAGGCACCACTCAGTCAGGAGCTAAGCAAAATAGAGTTGAACCTTTCAAGCAACTACGAATCCAAGAAGACCTCCGCCATATCCCGAACAAAAGCCCGCAAATTTTACCGAGATAAGATTTATAACACTGGCCACACGCGCAAGAATCTAATAAGCTCCGGCACTAGCAACTGCCCAACTCTGCGAATACAACCGATAATGTCACTAGGACTGTAATAAATGCTTCCACTACTGCGCCCCAACCAGTTCAGTTAAACACCACTACTAATACTTTTCCCTCGTACCGTCAATAAACAAAATCTTACCGGCAAATATTGAAACTTTCAAGTATAACTCTCTACCCAGTTCAGATGAACGTCTTGTCAAAGGCCTAAACTTTTTCCCCGCTACTGGTGGTTTTGATGAATCTGAACTTTTTAAGGACAAATAATTTCGCCAGAAACATGAGGCTACGAGAATACCTCTACAATCACCCTGCGACGGAAGAAGCCCGCAGCACCCTACCTAGCTATAAGCACTGGACCCCTCTCACATAGCGTGATAGTTGCCTCGACATTTACATCAAAGCTGTCCAATGCGATGTGCGAAAGCATACCAAACACAAATTTCTTTCCACCCTAACAAGACTACCAACGAAAAAAAAAACGCCTAGAGGAACTCGCAAGCTGTCCCGACATAATTATTAAAGCTGCCGATAAGGCAGGCGCAATCGTAATCCTTGACAAAACCGACTATGTTAACGAAGCCAATAAGCAACTATCGGTATCGACGTTCCACAAATCACTACCCAATGATGCCACTCAAGAGTATAAGCAAATCGTCAAAGATAAACTTGCTGAGCTTGTTAAAAATAAAACAATAAATGAAACCACGGCTCGTTCCTTGATCCCTATAAGCCTAGTAGCCGGTAAATTCTATCTTCTCCCTAAAATTCACAAGGTGAACAACCCAGGGCGCCCCATTGTTTCTGGCATTGGCACTGTTACCGTAAACGTCTCGCGCTATGTGGATAATCTCATTCGCAACATTCCGCGCAGCTTTCCCTCCTTCAATAAGGATACCAACGATTTTCTTTCAGACATCTCAAAAATTGAAATTCCTGAAAACTGCCTCCTAGTCAGCCTCGATGTTGCGTCCCTGTAAACTAACATCCCCCATGAAGATGGCATCACCGCTGTGTCGCTTGCGTATGAGCAGACATCATGCGGCAAACCTATCCATTCTTCTACTGTGCAAATTTTTTTGGCTTATTCTTGCACTCAATAATTTTTAGTTTGACAGAGCTCATTACGAGCAAGTAAGTGGAACGTCAATGGGAACTCGAATCGGACCCAACTAAGCCAATATCTTTATGGCACACCTCGAATCAAACTTTCTTAACACTCAAAATATAAAGACACTGTACTATAAAAGGCATATTGACGACATATTTACGATCTGGCAGCACGGTAACGCGGAGCTCCTCACCTTCATTGAGGCATTTAACCTAGCCCATCCTAGTATTTTCCTTGCTCATTCCTATCGGAAACGCAGTGTAAACTTTCTGGACGCCACCGTTACTACTTCCCAAGGTCGGCTTCAAACTAAACTAAATAGAACACCCGCAGACACGCGGCAGTATTTCCACTTCCAAAGTAGCCACGTCAGTCACTGCAAGACAGCAATACCGTACCGTGAAGCCCACCGGTTTAGGAGAATTTGAATAAACCAGCCGACTTTGTCTCAAACTGTCGAGAACTTAAGACCATCCTCGTGAATAAAAATTACCCGGAACAAGTTATCGACGACGCTATTGTGCGAGCCAACCAATTAGACCGTTACGAAATCTGTAAGAAAAAAGCCCCCAACGTTAACCCGCCAATAAACTTCGATTTAACGCACTCAGCCCCCGCTCCAAGAGTGTCAACCGTACTAAAAAAAAGCCGATAAAGACTATCGTCTTTTGACGGCATTTGCAACGAAAGGAGCAGATACGCAGCAATTTTTTGTCGTTGCTTTTTATCCCGCACGTTCCGCCGCCAAGCGGTTTATATAGTCATAACCGTTCGCAACTCGTGAACCGCTGAAGTTTGTCATACATTGCCCACTTTTTGTGCGCAAAGATAACTCCAGGTACAATTCAGGCAAAACATACGTAATTATTCGGCAGCGCCAACTACCATTTAGTTGGGAATACTAGTCGGGTTGGTTTTTACGACAGTACGCGAAAGAAAGTGGCAGTTCAAGAAAAAAGTCCCCCGCATTTCCCCGAGGGGGAGAATGTGAAAGTGCGAATGCACGGTTGTCGGCCCGCTTGCGGCGCTTGCGCTCGGCACCCGCAGCCGACCGCCTCGCCGCCTTCTCTTCCATCTCTTCCATCTGGTTTGTAGTATCACCTGTACACCACGCAGTTATCAAGCCGCTATAACGCCGCTGAGTCGCCAACGCAACGCCGCTGACGACGTAGTTTGAATGCGTTAAAGATATAACGAGCGTTCCTATCTCTGAAATTAGCGTGGCTTCCGTGGCTAAGTCGGTAGAGCGTCGTGCTGCGGCCGCGACGTCCTCGGATCGAAACCGGGCGCCGGATGCTGTTATTTTTTTATATAGTGTAGTGGCCTGGCTGGCGCGCCGAGGGAGGGTGTTGCGAGCTGGAGAGTAGGCGAGGGGGGAGAGGAGGCGCTACGCGAGCGCCCTCACGCGTCGGAAATCCGGCGCCGTTGCTAGGCACGCTAGCTAGCTCCGTTGCTAGGCTGCGGACGGACGGACGGCGGTGGACACGTGATTCAGGGTCGCTTAAGAAGTGCATTCGCACTTAAAATTTTCTTTTGAAGCTGTTATTTTAGGGCGCAGCCCTTTGGCGGCCGTTACTGGGCTAAGCAGCGTCACCGTCCTAACTGAGTGAATGATGACAAGACGACGGGTGGAATAAATGCTGTGCCTGAGGACGCGGGTTCGATTCCCGCCAGCGGTAGCCGTTTTCCTGATGGAAGGAACATCCCCCTCGAGAGGGGCACGATCAAATGCAGAGCATTTCCGGGGGCACACGACGTTAAGTAGTTTGCGTTACGTTAATGTTGTTGCAATTGTGGCAACTGCTGACGAGACAGCGCGGCGATGAGGGCGTTCCAGCCTCGCCGACAGCCGCCTTTATCACGCCACGATCGCGCCATGCTCGCGCGATGCTGACGTCACGATCACGCCACAGATGTTGTTGATCCCGCGACGCGCGCGCCCCCACCTGTTAGGCGCGAACCGACCGCGGAGAGAGCGCGCGATGCGAGCGGAGAGTAGGCGAGGAGGAGCGGGGCTGACGAGATAGCGCGGCGATGAGCGCGTTCCAGCCTCGCCGACAACCCCTTTTATCACGCCACGATCGCTCCGACAGGGCGCACCTGCGAGCGATGCGGACAACTGCGGACGCCAAGAACGGGTGACATCGTGAGTTAAAGAAATGCTCTGCATTTAAAACATCACAATATCTTAATTCAAAGTGAACGCTTAAAAAGCATATTCCCCGAACCACCACGCGTTGTCTACCGGCGTAATAAGAATTTAGGCGACTTTCTTACTAACTCTCGTATCAACCGACCGGAAACTACGTGTTGCATGCCCTGTAATAAACCTCCATGTAGAGTATGCCCACGCACGACCACTACACAGCGTTCCACCAGCACAGCTTCAGACAACTACGTGAATAAAAATGGCAACTTCGACTGTGACCTCGCTAATGGCGTATACCTTCTAGATAGCACTGTTTTTAGGCAACAATATATCGGCCAAGCTGAAACGCCCTTCCGAATAAGGTTCAATAATCACCGCTCCCATGCAAAAAGTTGCCCCTATTTGCCCCTGTCAAGACATGTGAACGGTCCCGGCTGCGTATTCCCAAACCATATCCCGTAATGGCCCAGGCCGACCACACCTCCTAAGCAGGGCGCAGCGAATGAGGTTAAAAAAAGTGCAATTTTTTAACCTCCTTGGAAGCAGCACCGTGACGTCTCTACCTATATGTGCTCGATTTCATGCGATGTGGATTTTTTTACTTTTTTCCCCCTCCCCTCGTTTCGGCTGTTTTGCGAGCGGCCGATGGTTTCGATCCGTGGGCGGGGCTGGCCTGCGGCGCTGGGGAAGCTGACGCACATGTGATAGAAGTTAACTTTTTGTACCTGAGCCCCTGATCGCTCCGCGCTCTTCTTGCGCGCCTGCAAGTTGACGCTGACCTCCGATCGTGTTCCTAGATAAGCGCTCGGCTCGGTGCTCGAGTGCGCGCGCGTGGATGGACGCTTTCACCTACATGTGGCAATTATACAAGTCCCGGAAAGTAAAAACTCCCATAAAAATGAAGACAAAAATTTGTTTTGATCTTTTGTGATCGCGCTGCTTCGCGGCGGCCAATGGTTTCGCTCCTAGCACAAGCCTGGCGTACGCGCTGGGAAGATGAAGCTCGCTCTCCGCGCTCTCTTGTGCGCCGTCAGTCGCTCGTCTCCCATGCTGTTCCTAGTTAAGCTAGCGCTCGGCGCGTTGGTCAAAGTGCGCGCGCGGATAGATGCTTTTGCACGTACATATGTAGTTATTGGCGGACAGGCCGCCAATGGAATCTGAACCTGGCAACGTTTAACGCGCGAACCTTATCTAGCGAAGCAAGTCTCGAGGTGTTGTTCGAGGAATTAGAGGGCATTAAATGGGATGCAATAGGGCTTAGCGAGGTTAGGAGGGCAGGCGAAGCCTTTACGGTGCTGAAAAATGGACACGTCCTATGTTACCGTGGTCTAGAGGACAGAAGAGAACTGGGAGTGGGGTTTCTAGTCAATACAAGCATAGCTGGCAACATAGACGAATACTATAGCATTAACGAAAGGGCAGCCGGTCTTGTAATTAGGCTCAATAAGAGGTACAAGCTCAAGGTGGTGCAGGGCTACGCGCCCACATCTAGCCACGACGACCAAGCAGTGGAACGCTTCTATGAAGATGTGGAATCGGCAATGGCTAAAGTTAAAACACAGTATACCGTAGTTATGGGGGACTTCAATGCTAAAGTAGGCAAGAATCAGGCTGGAGACAAGGCAGTTGGGAACTATGGTCCGGGCTGTAGAAATAGCAGGGGGGACCTACTAGTTGAGTTTGCAGAACGGAATAATTTACGCATAATGAATACCTTCTTCTGTAAACGGGAGAGTAGGAAATGGACCTGGAGGAGCCCGAATGGGGAGCACAAAAATGAATTGACTTCATATTATGTGATAACCCTGGCGTCGTGCAGGATGTGGAAGTGCTCGGAAGGGTAAGGTGTAGTCACCACCATATGGTAAGATCTCGAATTAGGCTAGATTTGAGGAGGGACCGCAACAAGCTAGTACGAAAGAAGCCGACAAATGAGCTAACAGTAAGACGTAAAGTAGAAGAATTCAGGATCGCGCTGCTGAACCGATATTACGCCCTTAACGAGGAAGCCGAGCTTACGACACATGAAGCCAGCGACAACATTACACGCATTATCACGGAGTGTGCAGTAGAAGTCGGGGGCACTATGGCTAGACAGGATACTGGTAAACTTTCACAGGAGACGAAAGATCTAATCAGGACACGGCAAACCATGAGAATCTCTACCGCAGCTGACAGAATAGAACTAGCGGAACTTTCGAAGTTAATCAATAAGGGTAAGACAGCTGACATACGGAAGTATAATATGGAGAGGATCGAATACGCTGTAAAGAACGGAGGTAGCCTGAAAGCAGTGAAGAGACATCTTGGCGTGGGGAAAAATTAGATGTATGCACTTAAGGATAAGCAAGGCAATGTCATCACAAATAGGGATAAAATAGTCAGAGTGGCCGAGGAGTTCTATAGGGATCTGTACAGTAGCCGGGACATCCAGGATAATGCCGAACGAGACAGTAGCTCACAGGAGATAGACATCCCACCAGTAACGACCGAAGAAGTAAGGAAGGCTTTGAAAGAAATGAAAGGGGGCAAAGCACCTGGTGAGGATCAGATAACAGCAGACCTCTTGAAGGATGGCGGCGAAATTGTACTTGAAAAACTGGCAAACCTGTATACGCAATGCCTAATGACCGCAATGGTACCGGAATCTTGGAAGAACGCGAACATTATCCTAATCCATAAGAAAGGCGACATGAAGGACTTGAAAAATTACAGGCCGATCAGCTTACTGTCAGTCGTCTACAAGGTATTTACCAAGGTAATCGCTAACCGAATCTCTGCAGCCTCAGATTTCAGTAAACCTAAAGAACAAGCAGGGTTTCGTAAAGGTTATTCAACAATGGACCATATTCACACGATCAATCAGGTGATAGAGAAGTGCGCTGAGTATACTGAACCCCTATATATAGCCTTCATAGATTATGAGAAAGCATTTGACCCAGTCGAAACCCTAGCAGTCATTCAGGCATTACGGAACCAGGGGGTAGATGTGCATTATGTAAGAATACTAGAGGATATCTACAATGGGTCTACAGCTACCATCATCCTCCATAGGGAGAGCAGTAAAATACCTATAAGGAAGGGTCAGACAAGGAGACACAATTTCTCCAATGTTATTCACAGCATGCTTACAAGAAGTATTCAGAACGTTGGATTGGGAACAGGTGGGAGTAAGGGTTAATGGAGAATACCTCAGTAACCTCAGATTTGCTGATGACGTTGCCTTGCTAAGTAACTCGGGGGACGAATTGCAAAGCATGCTTTCCGCACTGGGCGAACAGAGTAGAACCGTGGGCCTGAAAATTAATATGCAGAAAACTAAAGTAATGATCAATAACCTCGGGACAGCACAGCAGTTTGAGATAGGTGGCGAGGCAGTGGAAGTGGTAAGCGAATATATCTACTTAGGCCAAGTTGTTACCGCAGATCCCAACCATGAGGCAGAGATAATTAGAAGGATCAGAATGGGGTGGGGTGCATATGGCAGACATTCTCAGATAATGAATAGTAGCCTACCATTGTCGCTGAAGAAGAAAGTGTATGACAGCTGCATCTTACCGGTACTCACCTACGGGGCAGAAACTTGGAGGCTCACTAAGAGGGTTCAACTTAAATTGAGAACGACTCAGCGGGCAATGGAGCGGAAAATGATAGGTGTAACATTAAGGGACAAGAAGAGAGCGGAGTGGGTCAGGGAGCAAACTAGTGTTAAAGACATATTAGTAGAAATTAAGAAGAAGAAATGGACGTTGGCAGGGCATGTAATGCGAAGCAAGATAACCGCTGGTCATTAAGGGTAACAGAGTGGATCCCTAGAGAAGGCAAGCGTTGCAGGGGGTGGCAGAAAGTTAGATGGGCAGAGGAGATCAAGAAGTTTGCGGGGATGAATTGGTCACAGTTGGCACAGGACCGAGGTAATTGGAGAATAATGGGAGAGGCCTTTGCCCTGCAGTGGGCGTAGATAGGCTGGTGATGATGATGATGATGATGATGTAGTTATTGTTTACGTTCCGGAAGGCAAGCACTCCCAATAAAGTGAAGGCAAAAATGTTTTTTTTCGTCTTGGGTGGTCCTTTGGACTCCCTACCGAAGCGCAGAACGTTTGCTCTCATCCGGTCGAAAGCACACGCGGACGTCGGTCGCTCGTCTGCTGCGATTATCAGCCAGAGTGCTATTCGCCATACTCGACTGTGCCTCGCACTCGCGGAGAACTGCCCATCACAGGGTCCGTTCTCATAATTGTGTGCGCCACGCGCGTCCCCCACGCATTCACGCGATGGTCGCGAAGCTTATAACTTCAGCTTCATGAATAAGCACGAGCAGCCGCTCGAGGTCGTCAGAGATGACCTCGCGTCAACAAATCATGAGTGTGTGTTCCGCGCGAACCTGTCTGACGAAGTAGCACTAAACGCCTTCATGGACACGTAGAGCGGGTGTACCAACACAACCTGGATTGTCCAAAAGGTCCAGAAACGGGGCGAAAGGTATGTTTTTCGATAGGAAGCGTTGTAGCACGCGAGGCGGCGTTTTGCAACTTGTGTTGTACTATTTATATTTTTATTCCTGGTATTTCTTGTTTATACATTTGTATACTTTTTTGCGTGTGTGTGGCTTACAGTTGAGGCGCGAGCTGTGACACAATGCTGGCGAATTAAAAGGGCAGACATTACAGAAATCTATATATGTGGTAGCTAAAAATGCGTCGCAGGAAACAGACACAAACTGCTCATCTATACCCATCAGTGGATCTCTAAAAGTGACACTTTTTTGCCCGTATTTGGACTCCGAGATCACTATCGCAAAAATAGTTCGCAAAGGAGATACCTTTTTTACTTGGTTTTATCTCTGCTGCGACTACCGTGACTTCAAGCTCACGGGCAACTACTCATTAGTCCCAGCGAAAAGAATATACGTATCTGAGTGAGTGTAACACTGTATTAAATGAGAGGCCATGGGGCCCTGGGGGAGCAAGGATGAGGAGAAAAGGGGAAGGTCACAACTCGCACAATGAACACAGTTGCAGTCTTGGGGTCCTAATCGCAAAATGAACACATTAAAGTCAGTCAGTGGCAGAAAAACGCACAGTTCACACTTAAATGTACAGTTCACACTGTAGACAATGCGGTTCAAACTGAAAACAGTGCACGCTGCAGACAGTTCACATTGTAGACCGAACGGGGAAGTCGGCCAGGCTGCTACAACAATTTGTAGAGTATTTTCAACGGCGTACTCGGACATTGCTTTTAGTGCGGCGTGATCGTCACGGACCCGACTAACATGTTCCTGTTCAGTCGCAGGGGCGGGACCTAGAGTTAAAAGCTGGTGGCGATTACGGTCGAATAATGGACAGAGCCAAATTAAGTGGTAACGATTTGGTGTGCCTTCCCGATTACAGGGGGGGCATCAGCGCCATTCGGATCCTGCTGGAGCTGTCTATTTATAAATAACGTATCTTATGCAGCAAAATCTCCGTGTGCATGAAGCACAAATTATTAAAAAAACTAATCGATAATCGCAACAGTGTGAGTGGTAGCACGCATGTTTACTGATATCAAACTCGGCCTGATGGCTTCAGTGAAGAGACTGTGGTCAACAGCCCTGTACAGAAGACATATATCAAACTCCTCGAGTACTTCGGTAGCTCTACAATCCAACTATTACTTATCCCTTGGTTGGTATATATTTTCGAAATTTTTTCCCTAAATTGTTATGACCAGCAGTGCAAATTATGCAGAATTTATGACCGAGTGTAAAACGTGTACGTTAGAGCTGGTGTCTTTCTTATCAACGTATCACCCTTGCAAGAACGATTCACACCTTCCATTGCTGTTAGTAAAATGTCAATGTTTTCCTTAGTGGCACTGTTCCTGATAAAGAATAATGCAATGAAGTTAATGTTAACGAAATTCAATGTAATAGTGCTTATGAAAGTGCCAAAATGTAGCAGCTCATGCAACTGTAATATTTCGCAAGAGTAGGACAGTTTGTAAATAGCTTTTCCTGTAATCCTTACCTGCAGCACCGAATCGTGTTTTGAGGTGTGTATATAGTGAAAGAGCACCCAACTCAATTGTATACCCTTCTGTGTGCTGTAGGATGAGCTTTTAATGAGGGTGTTTGCTTTCCGGAACGTGTATAATTCCCACATGAGCGTGAAAGCGTCCATCCGCGCGCTCGCACTTCGAGCACCGAGCCGAGCGCTTATCTAGGAACACGATCTGAGGTCAGCGTCAACTTGCAGGTGCGCAAGAAAAGCGCGGAGAGATCAGGGGCTCAGGTACAAAAGGTTAGCTTCTGCCACATGTGCGTCAGCTTCCCCACCGCCGCAGGCCAGCCCCGCCCACGGAGCGAAACCGTCGGCCGCCTGCCAAGCAGCCGAAACGAGGGGAGGGGGAAAAAAGAAAAAATCCACCTCGCATGAAGTCGCGCGCATATAGGTAGAGACGTCACGGTGCTGCGTCCAAGGAGGTTAAAAAATTGCAATTTTTTTAACCTCATTGGCTGCGCCCCTGCTTAAAAGCCTGGGCCCCTATGGGATATGGTTTCGGAATACGCGTCCCGGCCATGCATTTGAACATCTTAAAGTAACAATTTTAGAATCCGCTTTCAAAACCGGCCGCGACCGCGAGGTTCGGTGAATCGTATCTTATTTATATGTTTGGGTCACCGACGCTTCGTAATAATGAAAGTTACGGAAAACTAACTTGCATATCCCTCGAATAAAATTGTCGACCTCATAACTTTTATCACATTGCTCATTAATCCTACCCTTGCGTTTCCCCTCAGAATTCGCATAAACTCTCCGAATACAGCAGCTTTTTTTAGCGAAATGCGGCTCAACAATGCGATTTGTCCTCGGAAAAAAGGCCGCGTTCCCTCCACCCCCCCCCCCCCCACTTAGAAACGTTTACCCTTTGTGATCTATGGACCCTACCTATTTCCTGTGCAGGTGCAAGCTCGTGTACAATGCTCTTTTGTTTTGTGCACTGTATCTATTCTTTCTGTCCCCGGGGGCGCAACCAAAACACAATCTTCGTTCATGTCTGTAAGGATCCGTCCAAACCCGTCTCCTCACCCACTGATTACCTTTATGTATACTTTTCGCTTCTTTCTGAATCCGCGATTGTTCAATCTTCCGCATTGTCTGAACACGTGGTCTGAACTTGCAGCCCACGCCTTGAGAGCTCCCTTGAGACTGCAACCTTGAGAGCTGCCTTCTTAATACGACCCCTTTCCCTCTCTCTCTCTCCCTCTCTCCTTTCTCTTTTTTTTTTGTTGTTGTTGTTGTTGTAACCTAGGCATTACCCGACTGCATATATACTCTCCGTTTCTAAAACATCTTCCGCTCCTTCTAGCAGTTTTCTCCAAATCTATACAAGAAATGCGTTCAAAATGTTTGTCACAGCAAAAGCATGTAACTGTACTCCGATGAAGGCAAGTCCCGTTAAAGCAACGTGAGTACACGTTCTTTGTTACTGCTGTTGCTGTGTATCCGACTCTTCACTTATATTATTTCTGCGCGCTTTGTGAGTTTTATCTTCTTTCTCTTGATTTATATATATATATATATATATATATATATTGTGATCATAGAAACGTTATTGCCGGACATTATGCCCTAACGCAACATAACCAGCATCGCTTGCATTGTGAACACCAAGGGGTGTGTTTCCCGGTTAGTCATATCCGTGCACCCATCGCCATTATCATCTGTAAATGATCATCATCATCTCCTCGCTTCGACTGCGGACGAACGTCTGGGCTCGGCGACCAAATAAAGGCCTTCTTGCGAAACACCGTCTCTCAAGTGGTGGAGGGTGCATTCGATCCTGCCGTCTACCTCTCCCGGTGACACCACTGGAGCTTCGATCAGGTCGGCGCTTACTGCTCCCAACGAACCCCATGTAGCGCGAGAGCAGCCATTCGGGCAGCAACGCTGCGGTTCCGGTCCAGCCAACCATTACGCTCACCAGCCGCCAACGCGAGCCTCCTTTTTTCGCGGGCCTCCGTGGCGAAGACGCGGAGGAATGGCTGGACCAGTACGAGCGAGTGAGCGCGTTCAACGGATGGGACGACGCGTTCAAACTTCGGAACGTTTCCTTCTCCCTGAAACAAGTTGCGGAGACGTGGTTCTTCAACCAAGGAGGTTCAATCGATGATTGGGCGAACTTCAAGGAAGAATTCCGCAAGATCTTCGGGGCGTCCTCTGCTAGCTCGGCTGCAGCCAATAAAATTCCCCGCATTTCCCCGAGGGGAAGAATGTGAAAGTGCGAATGCACGAGTTGAATTTGCGCGGTTCGGTAATGTTCGCGAAAGAGAGATCACACACACACACACACAACTACAAAGAAAGAAAGATGCATTTATTCACAGACACCTATTTGTGTTGTCGTTGTACTAGATTGCTAGAGCGGATTTCAGCTTTGAAATTTCGTGTCAGTACTGCTTTAAGCGGGTGCATTAGCCCTTCTCACGCCCGATTCCTGGCCAATCCCCCACGTGGGTATGTGCCATGTCAGCGGCCAGGCAGCGCGCGCCCATCGCCCCCCGTTGCCAAGGAAGACGAGGAGATTCCTGGCCAATCCCCCACGTGGGTATGCTATGCGGACATCGCCGGTGGACGCAGGTTCAGGGTCGCTTAAGAAGTGCATTAGCACTTAAAAGAAACTGGATGCTCGAGTGCAACGCTCGGAGGACACCTACGCATCATATATTGAAGGTGTCATCGCGCTCTGCAACCGGGCCAACAAGGATATGCCTGAAACGAAGAAGGTGCGGCACATCATAAAGGGAATTGCTTCCTTTGCCTTTAATGCAATAGCGATACACAATCCCAAGAACATTGCCGATGTGCGAGCAAAATGTCAGCGGCTCTACCATCTGCAGTCCATCCGCATTCAACAGGACACCTTCCCTCCCTGCCCTTCTGGCTATGCCGAACTTCGTGTGTTGATTCGTGACATCATTCGTGAAGATCTGCAACAGCGCGACACGCCCTACCTTCAGAACAACTACGGCCGCGCACCTCGTCTCCGTGACATGGTCAGAGAGGAGCTCGTATCTATGACATCGCTTCTCCCGCCATGTCATTCCGCCCCTCTTCACGTGCCGTCTTACTCCGAGGCCGCATCACGGTTACTTGTGCCCGTGGAGCCGATTGTTTCACCGCCACCGCATGGCCACTTGACCGCTCTTTCGACACCCGCGGCCGCAACGCCTTTCCGTTCAACATGGCGAGCGCCGCGCCCTACTAGCGACCGGCCCGTATGCTGCTACTGTGGCATTCTGGGGCATATTTACCGCTTTTGCCGACAACGCCAGCTGGACGAGCGACGCGGCTACGCCCGCTACGAACGGGATAACCGCTTCAGCTTCCCCATTCGTCAGCGTGTGCAGTCACCCCCTCCGGGCCGCACGTCGTCCCCTCCTGACGTCCCGCACCTTCGCCGCTGTACCCGTCTCGCCCGACGTCACTCTATCTCGCCCTACCGTCGCTCTCTGTCACCACTACGGCCCGTCTGCATGCTCCAACCCAGCAATCAGAAAACTAGACACTGCAGTTTTTCGAGGGAAAGAGGCATTGTTTGGATAGATCACAAGTCCTCCTGAATTTCCGTCTAACATGTTGTCTGTTTCTGTCGAAGGGGTTCACGTGGAAGCGCTCGTAGATACCGGAGCAGGTATTTCTGCCATTCATGCTGACCTGTGTTCGCGTCTGGGGAAAGTCAAGACTCCGTATGTTGGTCCTTGTTTACGTGGCGCCAATGCGCACGACATCAAGCCAGCTACATATTGTACTGTGCGTGTTTTGATTGGAGGAATCCGGCATCATATTCAATGTGCAGTGCTTTCGCCGTGTGCTCATGAACTAATCATAGGATAGGACTTCCTATCCTCTGCTTCAGCCGTTATTTCCTGCCGTCACCCGGCCATCAGAATTGCCGATACTGAACATCTAAGTTGTCAGGACTCACCACAGCCCTTCCTCAAGTTGAATGCTGACCGTGTCTTGGCAGCTGGTAGCGAGGAAATTCTCTCCGTCGTTTCAGAAGAAATTACAGAAGGCGATGTGGTGGCCCTCCCGGCTGCTCGATTTCTTCCGCATGGGATTGCCATTGCAATTTGTCTAATTCGATTGGAAAATGGATCAGCAGCACTCGCCGCAGTCATTACTACTAATGAGCCCATTCTACTGCACCGAGGAATCACTATTGCTTGAGTGGTCCACAGTAACCCTGATTCTGTCGTTTCTGGTGGCAACCAGGCCTCAAAAGAGTCCTTGTTTGCTTCGCCTCCCGATCTGTCAGCTCTTGCTACCACCGTCAGTTCCGAGCTTACGCCTCATCAAACGAAGCTATTACCCGACGTTCTCGCAAAGCACTACACTTCGTTTGACGTGCATGCACCCGGCCTCTCACAGACCACAGCCGCAGAGCATAGAATAGAAACGGAAGGTTCCCCCATTATTCGCCGCCGACCGTACCGTGTCTCCTCGTCCGAGCGGAAAGTAATAGAGGAAAATGTGGCTGATATGCTCAAGAAAAACGTTATTCGCCCGTCGACGAGTTTGTGGTCTTCGCCCATTGTTCTGGTTCGGAAACAGGATGGTTCCGTGAGATTCTGTGCTGATTTCCGTGCTCTAAATAGGATCACTCGTAAAGATGTATATCCTATGCCACGAATAGACGATGCTTTGGATTGCTTGCAAGGCGCAGAATATTTTTCGAGCCTGGACGTTCGTTCCGGGTATTGGCAAATCCCGATGGCCGAAGCGGACAAAGAGAAAAGGGCATTTACCACTCCAGATGGTCTTTATGAATTTAATGTAATGCCCTTCGGTCTTTGCAACACCCCAGCTACTTTCGAGTGCATGATGGACACTGTGCTCTGCGGCTTCAAATGGAAAACGTGTTTGTGTTATCTAGACGATGTTGTGATTTTTTCTTCCACGTTTTCCCAACATCTGGAGCGCCTAGATCAAGTATTGACCTGCCTTTCTGATGCCGGACTTCAATTAAATACCAAGAAATGTCGTTTCGCCAGTAAAAGTATCAAAGTGCTGGGACACGTCGTTGCCAAAGATGGGATTCGTCCGGACCCCGACAGAACAGCCGCTGTTCTCAACTTTCCTCGGCCACTTACTCAAAAAGATCTTAGAATCTTCCTTGGCCTGGCATCCTATTTCCGCCGTTTTATCCGCATCCTTGCCACCATAGCTTCTCCTCTGCACCAGCTTTTACGTACTAACGTCCCTTTCAACTGGACGGATGAGTGCCAACAAGCTTTTCAAGCCCTCAAAAACGCTCTTACATCTGACCCTGTCCTGAGTCACATCGACGAAACGGCACCTACCATACTGCATACCGATGCAAGCGGGTGCGGCATTGGTTCCGCTCTTCTACAACCTGATGCTCAGCTTCGTGAAAGAGTAATCGCGTACGCTAGTCGTTCGTTGACACCCGATGAGCAAAATTACACTATCACAGAACGGGAATGTCTGGCTGTTGTCTGGTCTATTCAGAAGTTGCGCCCATACACGTACAGCCGACATTTCACCATTGTCACCGATAATCACGCCCTCTGTTGGCTATCAACGCTAAAAAATTGTCAGGGCGCCTAGGACGGTGGGTCTTGCGTTTGCAGCAGTACGATTTTACGAATATGTACAGGTCCGGCAGAAAGCATTTGGATGCTGATGCCCTTTCGCGTTGTCCCTTATCCTCGTTAACGCTCCCTGCCACCTTGGAATCCCGGCACACAAGCTTGCCATTAGCCCCTCTCAACTATGCTTCAGTGCTCCAATCCTCGGAACTTCCAACGTTGCAGCGGGAAGATACCTAGTGCCGGACTTTGATTGACCGACTCAATGGATCTGCTCAGCTCCCCAACAGCCGGTTGCGACGCGAACTTCGCCTCTTTAAACTTATTGACGGCGTGCTATACCGTGAAAATCATCATCCTGCCGGTTATAACTGGGTGGCTGTTGTTCCTCGTCGACTCCGTCTTCCCATACTCCAAGCACTTCATGATGACGCCACCGCTGGTCATGTTGGCTTTGAAAAAACTTGCGATCGACCCGCAGTCGCTTTTTCTGGCCAGGTCTGTACTCTAGCGTCGCTAAGTACGTGGCCTCCTGCCCTTCTTGTCAGCACCTAAAACGATCTACGACACCCCCTGCCGGTATGCTTCAACCACCTCCGTGTCCTTCTGCTCCATTTCAAGCAGTCGGGATTGATTTATACGGGCCTTTACCGTCAACACCAGATGGCTGCCGTTGGATTATAACCGCCATAGATCATTTGACTACAGATATGCGGAGTACACGGACTACGGACTATGGATTTGACGTAGATATGCGGAGACCGCTGCGCTCCGATCTGGTTGTGCCGAAGAAGTTGCTGACTTCGTGTTGTGCAATATCTTCCTGCGGCATGGAGCACCTCGCGTTGTGTTGAGCGACCGTAGCAGAACATTTCTTTCGCACATACTCGCTGAAGTCCTTCGAGCCGCCAATACTGGCCACAAAACCTGTTCCAGCTACCATCCACAAACAAATGGCATCACCGAACGTTTCCATCGCACTCGGTCTGATATGATCTCCATGTACATCAACCACGACCACAGCAATTGGAACGTCATTCTACCATTCGTCACTTTCGCATATACCTCCGCAGTCCAGCGCACCACTGGCTACTCGTCCTTCTTTCTGGTTTTTGGCCGTCAGCCCTCTTTTGCCATAGACACATTTTTTAAATGCAGAGCATTTCTTAGCCTCGCCTGTTCCTGCGTCGGACGGTGTCAACAGTTGCGCGTCCGCAGCAGGTGCGCCTCTCCTTCCCTCCTCTCTCTCAACAGCAGCTGGCGCGCGCATGCGTCGTAGTCAGCCCGTTCGCTCCGTCGCGGCCTCGGCCTAACAGGTGCGTGATAGCAGCGCGGTGGGTCGTGGAAGGGCGCGCGCTGCTTGCGCATGCGGGCTCTCCCCCCCGTACTGCTCTCCCTCTACTGTGCGCGCTGCAAATATAGCGGCTAGCGGTCGCTCGTGTTTCAGTCACTGCGTTGCTCCTTCCTTCCTTGGTTGACGCTCCTGCCCACGCTTACTCGTGTCTGCTACTCCAGCATCACGGAAGAAGCGATGGAAGCAACACTGCCTTCAATCAGTACTGAGGCCCCAATGCTCTGCATTTACTCGTGTTCCCCTCGCGGGAAGGCGCGGGAATTTTTTTTTCTCTGTTCCTGTTCCTGTTACTTCGCCGTTTCCCGAACAGTTCGCTTTGCGCATAGCGCAATGCCGACACATGGCCAGAGACCGCACGGAATCTCCTCAGCTAGAACGGAAGGCGCGGTATGATGCAACCCATCGCTCCGTCCAATTCTCAGAAGGAGACGAGGCGCTCCTGTGGACGCCGGTACGCACGCCTGGACTTTGTGAAAAATTCTACACCGTTACATTGGGCCCTAATGTAGTTATCCGACAGACTTCTCCAGTCAACTATTGTGTGACCACAGTGGACACTTCAACCGATCATAGGCGTCGTGGAACAGAGATAGTTCACGTATCCCGCTTATAACCCTTTCAACGTCGACACCCGTAATCATTCCCGGCCAAGAGGCCGCCTTCAACTGAGGGGGAAACATGTGAGCATAGGAACGTTATTGCCGGACATTATGCCCGAACGCAACATAACCATCATCGCTTGCATTGTGGACACCAAGGGGTGTGTTTCCCGGTTAGTCATATCCGTGCACCCATCGCCATTATCATCTGTAAATGATCATCATCATCCCCTCGCTTCGACTGCGGACGAACGTCTGGGCTCGGCGACCGAATAAAGGCCTTCTTGCGCAACACCGTCTCTCAAAATATATATATATATATATATATATATATATATATATATATATATATATATATATATATATATATATATATATATATATATATATATAACACAGAAATAAGGGTTGGCAGTCGAGAAAACCTCGGAAAGCAAAGGGGAGGATGTGGTAGATCATTGAAACAGATTAAGAATTTGGAAAGAAAGAAAGAAAGTGAAGAAAAAATGCCCGCCAGGTGGGATCCGAACCCACGACCTCCAGAATACCGGTCTGGTGCAAATTCTTAATCTGTTTCAATGATCTACCACATCCTCCCCTTTGCTTTCCGAGGTTTTCTCGACTGCCAACCCTTATTTCTGTGTTATTTTCAACGAGCCCCTCATTTCCTATTCTGATTCGCTACATGCATAGCGAGGGCCTCTGTTCTGGCAGTCTTGTTGCCAAAGGGAGCTTAAGAGGGTTCAAAGCTGGTCGACCACTCTGGACATGTCGTAGACACTCGAGTCACGACCCGGGGGTTAAAAAAGAAGGTCCCCTTCACCCCGATTAGTCCGAATGGCGCTGGCTACCACCCCCAAGCACAGGAAACAAACATACCTAACATAAATGCCCCAGAAAGTGAATGGGAAAATCGCCCCGCCGGTAGCGTAGTGGTTATCGCACCAGACCGGTATTCTGGAGGTCGTGGGTTCGGATCCCACCTGGCGGGCATTTTTTCTTCACTTTCTTTCTTTCTTTCCAAATTCTTAATCTGTTTCAATGATCTACCACATCCTCCCCTTTGCTTTCCGAGGTTTTCTCGACTGCCAACCCTTATTTCTGTGTTATTTTCAACGAGCCCCTCATTTCCTATTCTGATTCGCTACATGCATAGCGAGGGCCTCTGTTCTGGCAGTCTTGTTGCCAAAGGGAGCTTAAGAGGGTTCAAAGCTGGTCGACCACTCTGGACATGTCGTAGACACTCGAGTCACGACCCGGGGGTTAAAAAAGAAGGTCCCCTTCACCCCGATTAGTCCGAATGGCGCTGGCTACCACCCCCAAGCACAGGAAACAAACATACCTAACATAAATGCCCCAGAAAGTGAATGGGAAAATCGCCCCGCCGGTAGCGTAGTGGTTATCGCACCAGACCGGTATTCTGGAGGTCGTGGGTTCGGATCCCACCTGGCGGGCATTTTTTCTTCACTTTCTTTCTTTCTTTCCAAATTCTTAATCTGTTTCAATGATCTACCACATCCTCCCCTTTGCTTTCCGAGGTTTTCTCGACTGCCAACCCTTATTTCTGTGTTATTTTCAACGAGCCCCTCATTTCCTATTCTGATTCGCTACATGCATAGCGAGGGCCTCTGTTCTGGCAGTCTTGTTGCCAAAGGGAGCTTAAGAGGGTTCAAAGCTGGTCGACCACTCTGGACATGTCGTAGACACTCGAGTCACGACCCGGGGGTTAAAAAAGAAGGTCCCCTTCACCCCGATTAGTCCGAATGGCGCTGGCTACCACCCCCAAGCACAGGAAACAAACATACCTAACATAAATGCCCCAGAAAGTGAATGGGAAAATCGCCCCGCCGGTAGCGTAGTGGTTATCGCACCAGACCGGTATTCTGGAGGTCGTGGGTTCGGATCCCACCTGGCGGGCATTTTTTCTTCACTTTCTTTCTTTCTTTCCAAATTCTTAATCTGTTTCAATGATCTACCACATCCTCCCCTTTGCTTTCCGAGGTTTTCTCGACTGCCAACCCTTATTTCTGTGTTATTTTCAACGAGCCCCTCATTTCCTATATATATATATATATATATATATATATATATATATATATATATATATTGAGAGACGGCGTTTATATATATATATATATATATATATATATATATATAGTGTCTGGAAACCTAAAAACTCACACAGAGCGCGAAAAAATAAGGTCAGTAGAGACAGAGACACAAGAGAACGACGTTAAAATTAAAAATAAAAGTCAACTGACGTTTCAGGAAGGGGACTTTCTTCAGAAGAAAGGAAGTGTTCTCCCTGAAACGTTAGTAAATTTAATTTTTACTTTTACGTCTTTCTCGTGTGTCTCTGTCTCTAATTACCTCATATATACATATATATAAATATATATATATATATATATATATATATATATATATATATATATATATATATATATATATATATATATAAATAAATATATATATATATATATATATATATATATATATATATATATATATATATATATATATATATATATACAGGGTGTCCCAGCTAAGATTTAAAAAAAGAGCAATGGCGTTACGCGAACAAACCCTATTGCGTAATGTTTGCAGTACTGTGGAGAAGCGGATAGTAATTTTTTCGTTAATAAGGCTTAACTAATTAATTGTAATTAATTATCTAACTCGAGAAGTACTGTTCTGATCACTAAAGTGTCAATGAGGCGCTTGTAGGTACCCACGAGGGGCATCTAACTCCGGTATTTTCAGCGACGAACTAATTGCGTACTCATTTATTCTGACTGATAAAGCAAACCCGCGAAATATGAAAAATACCACGTGACGGCGCTTCTGCGCGCATTGTAAAGTAGCGTCCCCAAATAAGCTGATTGAAAGCAACTGCTTCGCCTGCCACCCGCCTGAAGAGACAGCGCATCACCTTGATAATGGCATGCATGGAAAGAGCAACAGCAGCAAGATTCGCGGGGTGCGTGTGCAGATAAGGCACAAACTCGGTCGCGATTTATTCTTTCTTTCTTTTGTTTATTTCATTCTGGCTAACTCAGAGGCAGCCTGTTTGAGGGCATTGCTTTACGGTACGCGCTAATGCGCGCGGAGGCGCCGTCACGTGGTATTTTTCATATTTCGCGGGTTTTCTTTATCAGTCAAAATAAATGAGTACGCAATTAGTTCGTCGCTGAAAATACTGCAGTTAGATGCCCCTCGTGGGTACCTACAAGTGCCTCATTGACACTTTAGTGATTAGGACAGTACTTCTTGAGTTAGATAATTAATTACAATTAATTAGTTAAGTCTCATTAACGAAAAAAATTCTGCCCGCTTCTCCACAGTACTGCAAACATTATGCACTAGGTTTTCTTCGAGTTACGCCATTACTCTTTTTTTAAAGCTTGGTGCATGATAGTTGGGACACCCTGTATATATATATGTATATATATTATCATGATGAGCCTGTTTGTGTCCACTGCAGAACGCACGCCTCTCCCGAAGATTTCCAGCCATGCGTTTCGAGACCTTCCCCCCAAATTTCCGTAGCTCATCTGGCCAACGAGTTCCTGGCCGACCGCTAGTGCGTTCGCGGTGTATTGGCAGCCTGTCTGTCTAACGGATGGTCCACTTGTTGTACCTCATTCGCTTTACGTGACGAGCGCATGCCATTTTCATAACTGAATTTGAACAAGACTCCCATTTGCGGCCTACCAAGACCCGGAGATTCTTAGCACCTCCTGCTGTATTGCGTTCCTTTTGGCCGCCTTGGGGAAGAGCAAGGCAGCTGCTGGGGACTGAAGGCCGATAGTGTGATTGTGAAATCATTAGGAGGTTTTTTGCAACTATATTCATTCAGGGTTGCCAAATCCTTGTGTTGTGAGGAAATCATGTTTCTGTCCCAGGGAGCATCACCGATTATGGTTGGACCTATATAGTACAGCCTCCCGTGGTATCCGGCGATTTTTATGACCACACCAGGCAGCATATCGGACCTGGGGAATGTAATGGAGGGCGGTTGCTGGGCATTGGTACGCTCAGAAGTTTTGACACACTGCATTGATTCACGTAAGCTGTGACATCTACAGAGCACCACTTTCTTGGGTCAACCGTATTTCTTTTCTCGTCTTTCTCCTTTCCTTCGATTTCTTTTGTTCCTAACATTCCCCAAGTCTCTGCACACCTGTTTGAAAATGTGCATTATGTACCTTCTCCATATACTGAGGAGGACCGGCAGCGCAAATCGTCTGCAGGCGCAGGGCAGCAATTGCTCACGCAACTCCGTGAAGGAGCAGCATCGCACGCATGTACCGCACGCTAAGAATTACCTTAGTAAACAATTCGTAGGTAACGAACAGGAGGCTGATGGGCCTGCAATTTTTAACCTCTTTGGCATCACTTTTCTTATGTAGAAGAACTAAATTCGCATTTCCCACTCCTTCGTCCCCCTTAGGGAGCTAAAGCACTCCGATAATAAGACTGCAAGCTTTGTTAGGGCAGTGCGTCTTCCGAGGCACAATATATCGGACGTAATGCCATCATCTCCTGCAGCATTGCCTTTCTTCATTATTTGGAGTGCCATCGCTAGATCATGAATTGTAACCGGCGGGACGAGTTCAAAACATTTTGTATTTCCCCATCTCTTTTCTTTAAGGTGGAGGATCGGTTTGATGGACAGCCCTCTGGTTGCCTCCAAACTCGACACTCTCTTCTGGTAGACTCCTGCACGCACTCGGTATTCTTGGTTGGAGAAGCGCAGAAAACCCACCCGTTGTGCGTCTTTCTCAACCACCACACACTCACGCACACAAACACACAAGCACCGTAAAAGCAGTCAACTAAGTGACAAGCCCACACTGGCTTCGCCGATTCGAATGCCTTTTTCTGCACTGCGAGAATTTCTTTCAGCGTGGTTATTTCTCGAACCGTCGAATTACACCGGGAACACTGAGCATCAACGAAGATTATCGTACTGTAGTTAGGCCAGTGCAATACACTCGCCGTCTCAACTGAGATAGTCCGTGGACACTTCGCTTGGCGCACAGGTAATAAAGCCGAGCGGTGCCAGTGGGTGACAACAAAACACGTGGGTGAAGAAACCTGACGCATTCCAGGCGGCAATAACTCTCTTTGAAGGGGCGTCTACTCGATGGCAAAATGAAGCGACCACGCAAACAAAAAGTCCGTTATTTTGCGTAGTAAGGCTTGAGCCGAACCACGTGTACGGCCTCGGGCTGCGTGCATCATCGAGATATGTCGGAGTCCAAGTCGGGAACAACCTCGTGGTTAAGTTGGCCAACGCGTCACTGAATTCTGCAGGTTCCGAAACACAGTCGAAGGAGTTTGTCATTGAACTCGCGTCGTCTAATCGGGGTCCAAACCCACACAAGATCGCCTGGGTGATATTCGGTATCTGAGCATCCGAGGTTATTTCGTCCGGCATCCACCAGCTGCTGGCTTGTTGTAGGAAGTCGATCAAGCTGTAATGCCTCCTGTGCAATCTGCAAGTATGATTGGACGTCGAAGTTGAGGTCCTGGTTATCTCGGTGTGGTAGCATGGCGTCGACCATCGTTGTCGGCTGTCTTCCGTACGTAGTCCTCGGCGTAGGTTCCTCGATAGCGGTGTTGTACGCAAACGTGGGATAACGGAGGACTTCGTCCCAAGTCTTGTGTTCATGGTGACGTACATTGACAGCATATCCACGATCGTCTTGTTCAGGCGTTCTATCAGTCCGTTATTTTGGGGGTGGTACGCCGTCATTTTTGGCCTATCCATGTTGCTGAAAGGTAAAACTCCTTGCATGAGCTCCACAGTGAGGGCCGTCATGCGGTCCGTGATTAGTACTTAGAAAGCTGCATGTCGCAGCTCAACTTAGTGGGTACTTGCTGTGCAGTCACCCTCGCACGAGTCACAGTCTCTGCATAGTGCGTCATGTAGTCCATCACTACGACAATCCACATGTTTATAGCTGCTTGTGTAGGAAATGGACAAAGAAGGTTCATTTCGATCTGTTGGAAGGGTCTTGATGGCACGGCGATTGGCTGCGGAAGTCCGGCGGGTACCCGTCAGCAGAGTGTTGCGTCACTGGCAGTCACAGCTGTTCCGGACGTAGTTGGTACCGTCTTATGCAGGGTGGGCCAGTAATATCTCATCTTGATCTTCCCCAGCGTGCATGCGGTACCGAGGTGCGTTTGTGATGGTTCGTCATGGGACGCTTCCAATATTTTATTGCGGAGGCCAGCGGGGGTAACTAGAAGATACTTCGTTCGCGCTGTAGGGTCGAAGTTCTTGTCTATCACCGAATTCTTCAGGCCAAATGCAATAGAGTTCCGATTGAAAGTCATTGGCACCGCGATGTTGTGTCCTTCGAGGTGATCGATCACGACGCACAGCTCGGGGCCGTCAAGCTCCTGGAGCCTACGTCGCTTTCCGTCACGATACCGGAAAGCGCTGCGTCTTCTTCGGCTTACTGTAGTCGTGTGTCGACTGGGGCACGTGATAAGCGGTAAGTGTCCGAATGTTCCCTGTCTGCTTTACACAAAATGGTTCCGTTAAATTCCTGCAGGGTCAAGCTATCGCCCAATATAGCCTGAGGTGTCCTTCAAATTCGCGAGCAAACACAGCGCACACAATTTTACCACCTTAAACGGCTTGCCATAGACATATTTCCGAATGATAGAAATGGCCCATATTACGGCTGCTGTGACTTTGTCGCCTTCAACCCTCGGAGCAGATAACGCTGATCATCATCACTTTTATTCTGGCCCTCACCAGGTGTCGCATGCTGTCGTGGCTGCAGCTGGCTCGCCGTGTTCTACCACAATTCCTTTAACCCTGTCGGCCCTGTTGTGTCAATTGACTCCATCACATAAAAGTTCCTCTACTGCGTAGAGAAGCAAACCAAAACTATTAGTTCCTTGCGGAATTGTTCTTCATTGATGCTTATTGCGAAAGATGTTACTGTTTGCCCAGTTTAGTGAAGCTGCACGCTACAAAAAAGCGGCTCCGGTGAAGATGAAATTCCAAAATTGAGGCTGAAAAAAATGGCATGCTCAGTTTTATTTCCAAGCTTGTAAGTCTATAAATACGTGCATTACGAAGATCATTTGTTCTTTGTAGGTTTATGTAGCCAAGAAGGCAATATGCGAAAGTGGATTCTCAGCTCTACATGAAGATTTTATTTGTCCGATGTCCTAATTATTAGCGTCATTATTAAGTCTGTTATTACTTCTACTTCCAGCTTTGCTTGAAATAAAAAAAATCAGGGCTGCAATGGTTAAAGCCTCGTCCTATCAAGGCGTGCGCTCCGCTCTGTGACCACCCGGTCGCAGCTGGAGGACCCAGAGGTTCAACACATAGAGCGAAATACAATGCCAAGCCCATCGACGCACCGAGCTGCGATTGCCGAGAAAAGCCCCGCGATAACGATCTTTGCGAGTTCCCAGTTCCTTGCGGCCGAATCTAACGGCAGCTTCGACGTCGCCGTAGCCTACGGGCGCAACTGAATGACCTTCTAACGTAGCAGTAAGACCACATAAGGGTAAATGAAGAGGTGACGGCATGCGCACTAAGTGTATTGCTGCCGCAATGGTCGCATTTTATGGGCAGGCCAAGGAATTGGACGAGGCGATCTTTGAAGAGACACCAGACGACTTGCCGGACAGCGAGATGTTAGACGCCAGACAATACTGCAGCAAGGTGGTCAGCAGGACCTCGAATCAACTTCTCAAGCTGCATGAATGCCGGTCTCCAATGCAACGAATAATGACCGACCACTCTCTACTAACTGGAAAGTTGAAGCTTAATCAACTAGACGTTCTCAAATTTGATGGGAACCGCAGATCATGGCGGCGATTTCGACTGCCCTTCACAACAATGACCAGCTGAGCACGGCTGACAAGTTCAACTACTTCAGCAGTCTCGTGGCTGGAGCAGCAGGATCGGCCATCTAAGGGCTTCAAGCTACTTATGACTGCTACAAGAACGCCATTGGGATATTGAAAAAGTGCTACGGAGATGACCCCATCATTGTAAAAGATGATCTAGGCTTCCTGGACTTATCGTCGGTGGCATCGTGATCCCAGGTCCAACAACTGGGGCAACTTTATAATCGGGTCCAGGTTCATATTCGTACCCTGAAGGCACTTGGCCCGAGTCCCACAACCTATTGCTCCATGATGCGCGAAATCGTGCTAAGTGTCCTGCCGACAGACATGGTCCTGCAGTTCCATAAGGGGCACAAGACGTCATTTTCCTTAGCTGGCGCTGCGTCAAACCCCGACCGCGAATGTGCCGGTGAAACGGGCCCGCGCGAAGACGAGCTTTAATTGCTCTTGGAATTCTCCCACCGCCCGCTTATGTGCCGAGAGGCTGTTGCTGAACGGGCTGAGAGAAACTTCATCGCATCCCATTGAAAGAATTACAAAAAGCTAACCACCCGTGTGACGTTGCAACGGTAGCTGCTCTGCAAGGCTCAGCGAGTAGGCGACAACCGCGCTTTTTTTGCCACTTTCGAACGCACTCTGCCGAAGCCTGTGATGACGGTAAACTCAACTTTACGAGCAAAAAGGAGACACTCACCAAACCTGACCGATGCTTCCGCTTCCTCAAGCAGGGCCACTAAGATATACTCGTCGAAATGTGCAAGTACAGGCAGACGCTCTACGCCATTTGGAAGCTCGCAGAAAGCGTTCTGCTGCGCTTCCCCCCAGCAGAACTGAATGCTGCATTTGGTCAGGTGCATGCGGTGTTCAGTTTTTTCTGTAAAGTTTTCGACAAAGCACCGCTAGTACGCGCACAGTCCGAAGAATCTTCACAAGCCTTTCTTGTTCTTCAGGCAAGTAGATTTGGTTTATGGCTGCAGTTTTGGCGGGGTCAAGCAGAACTCCCTCAGTGCTGACGCCGTGGCTATAAAAAATTAGGCCTACGCTCTAAGCCTAGGCTCTAGTGTTACACCCAATGGTCGGACTTCTTTGTGTGCGAATCCAACATTTGGAGGTCCTCGCCCAAGCTTTAGGCAAATACGAGAATGTCGTCGAAGTATACAAGGCCAGTGTGCTACGTTAGGCCAGCTAGCAGTGTCCATAACTCGTCTGAATGTTGCTGGTGCCGTGCATAAACGGAACTGCATCATCATAAACTCGTAAAATCTATCTGGCGTTATAAAGGTAGTCTTTGCACGATCTCTTTCATCCACTCTAATTTGCCACTACCCGATTTTCAAGTCGATCTAAAAGAAGTACTCTCGTGCGGCAAAGGTGGTCGAGGCGGTGTTAATTTGTTGAGAGAGTGTACATGTCTTTAGTGTGATTTGGCTTAGACATCGGTAGTCAACGCAGACTCTTAAGGTGCCATCTTTTCTCTTTACCAGCACAACGGGGGTAGCCCAGGGACTTTTGGAGGGTTTATAACGTCGTCGCTCAGCAATTCGTCAACTTGCGTCAAGGTAGCTTCGCGCTCTTGTGAAGATACGCGGTAAGGTGACTTTCGCATTGGTTCAGTGCCCTCTCAGGTGTATAAGAGGTGCTTCGCAAGAAGCGTCATACGTACCTATGAAGTACACGAAAAGTAGTCGCCGTAGTCGTGTAGCAAAGTGCTGAGCGTATCTCGTTTTTATTGTGGCAGCAACGAGTTGCTGCCGAAGACGTGAGAAGACATGAAGAAGGCGTCTGGAGCACGCTGAAAATCCGCGACGGAAATCACGTGACTATATTCCTCAATTTGTTTGAGGAATTCAGTACAGCTTCCCTCGTTAACGTGTTGATATTCCTTGGTGAAGTTCGTGACCAAAACGTGGGATTTACCTTGCTTCAAGCACACTATGCCTTGTTGCCGTCGGTGTTACCGGGGCTGTTGCAAGACGCTGGGTGGAGTGGAATCTTGCAGCATGTTTTCGTTTGCAGTGGTCTGTTTTTTAGATCTTTTCGGTAGGAGACCAAACTCGGCCGCTAAACCTTGCAGTCGGTGACTGGCTCGGTTTAACCTGGCGTTACGGCTTCCAGCGGGCGTACGGAGCATAACGGGTGCGTACCCAGCACCTCCGCCAGATGTCACGTAGCCAAGGACCAAACAGGTTTTTTTTAAGGAACAAATGTTTATTGGAGCGGCATTGGGCTTCGCAGGAGCTCAGATAAAATACTAGTGGCGTACACCCAGTCAACGAAGTGACGTGCCCAGACTGGCGTCGGTCATTCGAATGCTCCGGCTTCTGCGCTGCGAGAATTTTTTGTTCGGCGTGATTGATTCTCGGCCAGTGCAATTACGTTGAGAACACTAGAGATAACGGAAGATTATTCGAATCCAGCGACGTCAGTGCAAAACACTTGCTCTGTCAACTTACAAAGCCCGTGCGGCGTAGAAAGGAAATGGAGCACGCGCCAACTTGTGACACAGATAGAACAGCGTGGCGCGGCACAGCGGTAAAAATAAATCAGATAGGAAAACAAACCTAACGCATGGTTCGCGGCAACATTATCACCTATACCCAGCAAAGTAAAAGTAACCAATGTCTCTGTTGGTGAGGTGCGCAATTGCTTATTAGTACAAAGCGCGTTCCTTCAGACTAAGCCACAATTTTTACACCAGAAATGACGTACGTTTGAAACCAGTAATGTTAAGACAATCATACCAATTTTACGTGCATCAATGTCAAAGTTGTTTTGTACAGAATAAAGGAAGTGGTGCTGACGATGGCAACGACGGCGATAATAATAATGATCAGAATGATGATCGTGGTGGTGATGATGATGATGACATAGGGGCACCCAGAAATTTATCCGTATGGCGTGCGCGGTCGGTCTGGGCTTTGCCTCATCGTAGTACATGGTTCCTTTCATTTAGATGTTATATATCTTGATATTCAGAGCACATATTTTATGATTTGTTAAACTTGAATGCTAGGGACAAGAATTCATTCTTCCCATGTGGAAAAGTAGCTATCTAGAGAGTGCGAATTAACAGTGTGTCCATAAACAGCACTGTGGTTATAAGCAGCAATTCTGCCGACACTCACCCGCCCCCCGTCAAGTCGTTCGGAAGATATATAAGAACAGCAACACAAAGGCCTGCAAACGGGGCCACTGGACCGGCCCTCTTTATCCCGTCGGCACTTCGAGGAACCTGGAAAGTTAAAAACAAACTCTGCAAACTAAGAGACACGGGAAGCCTTATTCGCTTATTAATCGCCATCGTTTTGGAGCCGAAGCACGTTAGATGCTCGGCTGTCAGTGTAACATGCAGTCACGGTACTTGAACACCAGGACACTCGTTTTCCAACGCCTCTCGCTAGAACGGTTCATCGCCTGTCGCAACAATGCGGATTAAGAAAACACCGGGCACTTTTTTCCAACGTCTCGCACTTGAACGCTACGTGCTTGAAAGACACGAACCTTTTACAGCAAAGCCGTATACCTCTACTCTCCTTATTTTAATCTTGGTCGAAAACCCCTGGGCGCCATGCCCTAGATTGCCGAGCGCTGGGAATCAAAACCACATTATTGATGATAAGGCACCTGTCGTCAGGTTCCTAGACAAAACAAAGTAATTTAGTGAAACGCGCTGGAGACGACACTGCGCTTATATACCGGTCAACCCAAAAAAGACATGCGGAGCTGGGCCCGTATAACAAAAGCTGATAGCTTAACAAACCGGCAAAGACTACAACAAACGTTCAGCTATACGAAAAACACAGCACACGGCTTACAGTTCCCCAATTACTGTCGCACACTCAGTCTAGTTTTGGCGGAGCGGCGTAGGTAGGGGTCAGTCACGGCATGGCGTCGGTAGTGGGGGCCGATTCACGCATGGAGGTCCACGTAAACCGTGTCCAGCGCTCCCGATGCTTGACGATTACGATCACCTGCTGACGGTAGGTACGGGTGGCTGCGTAGGTGTCCGCCCGCAGCTACATGCTCGTATCCGAGCGCTCGACGACCCTGTGTCAACGCAGCAGTTCACCCGCAAACCTCTTCCTCTTCCCGTCATCCCTTTCTCCGTTCTTGCCAGCATTTTCTTATTGGACGCTTCGCTGGGGTTGGGGGAGTGTCCCCATATGCGACGATGACGATGGTGCCCTCGGGGTATTTATAACGCACCCCGAAGAGCCCGTATTCGTCATTGTCTTCTCCCACTTGACTTCGTGACACTGTCCCCTCTCTAGACAACAGCGCAAAAGACAGGACGTAGAGTAGAAGACAAACACGCGGCGCCGGGACCTCTTTACCTATCAAGGTAAGGTTGACGAAGAAAGTACCCCCGTTCGCTTTTATACGTGCTGTATGGTTTTTCCAAATTCCCCAAAGCCAATGATCGGCCCCCTAAAAGGGGCCGCACCGAAGTATCCTTTCCACCCCTTCCGACCATGACAATCCCAAAACCTGATAACTACCCCCACTTCTTGGTAATTGAATCTCTTGAACAAGCCAGGCCTATTGCTTCACAGTCCGTGTCCTTGATTTCAAAGTTTTTAGAAAGTATTATAGGCTAATCCTTTAAAGCTAAGAAGCAAAGAACCGGTGAGATCTTGGTCGAGGCGCGTAATCAACTGCAGGCCACAAAACTGTAGAAGCAGACCCGAATTCCCGCTCTTGACATCAAGGTCACTCCACACCGCAGCGTCAACAGCTCGCAGGGCGTGATCTCGGAGCCTTATCTAGCAAACGAGACAGAGGCCGATTTTCTTGAAGGCCTGAAAAGTCAAGGTGTGACGGCTGTCAGGCGCATAACCATAAGAAGAGACGATAAGGTAATGCCCACTAGACATAACATCCTGACATATGACCGTTCCGTCCTTCCAGATCACATCAATGCTGGTTTCATCCGGTGGTGCGTCCGTGCGTACATCCCGAACCCGCGGGGCTGTTTTAAGTGCCAGCGGTTCGGGCATAGTACTAACTCGTGTCGGGGCCAAATAACCTGTGCCATGTGCACCCAACTCGACCATCCCACTGATAATTGTAGCTCACAACTCCTTTGCATTACCTGTCAGGGCCCACACGCGGCTTACTCCAGAAATGGAGAGAAGATTCCACTTGAGAAGATTCAATTCCCCGTGGACGCACAACAAGATCGAAGATCTGACTTGAGCTGCTAAATAATTTTTATTCTCTATCTGCCGATATACCTACACTCTTTAAAATGTCGCGGCATTTACTAACAGAACACTGTGGAGTTACTTGTCACAGTATACACTGGACTCTTAGTGCTTTTACTAAGTTGGCATGCATCACCTGGTAAAAACCTAAGCGTGACAATGCGGATCGGCTAAGCATGCACTTTGACATAGACGCATTCAACACGTACATATGACACTTTGACCACAAATTAATTCAGCAAGAAAATGAATAGGATGCACAAAGAGGCCTAGTATAACTTTGCGAACTTTAAAATGGACATGCTCTTCTTCCTTTTATAGCCAAAAGAGTCATTTGATAAAGTCATTATGATAGAGCCGTATGATAGTGTCAGTAGGCGTGTTGCACAAATGAAATAGTTTAGCAATAATTTTGAAATTATGCATTTTCATGTAAGCATATAAAGTCAGCAGGTGGACTTGCGGAAACGTTTCAATCGCGCTTTGGAGTGAGAAAAAGAGCATATTCCATTCAATACTTCATTAAATTTTGTAGGTATCAGTGAATGCTAGTATCAAGAAAGCCGGAGTTACTAATTGCAGTTTCCGTGTAGGAGCGATAGCAATTAGGTTCCATACTGAGTTTAAGGACCTATGTACCGTTCCGAGGGTAGTGAAGTCTGTAAGGTGTTAGTAAATGCAGACCATTACTACCTTTTTACCGGCATTTTTGTTAAGAGTGTAGTTATATCCACCGTACAGCAACATGTTCTGAACAGATTCTTTCCTATCTTTGTTCAATACGCCTTTAAACAAATTTCGTACATGTTTTACAAATACCGCAATTTTGGCAAAGCACCTACCATTCGAAACGATTTGCAGCGTAAAGAACGTATTTGAGCTACACGCTTTTCAAATCGAGAATATTGACGTATTCTAGCCTGTTACAGGTAATCAAAATCGGCGACACACAAAATTACCGGTTCATTATAATAAACTGGCAGTTTGAAACAACATTGCATACATATAAGGCACCCCATTGCGGTGCACCTCAGCCGACAAGTTTTGCTGGTTTGTATTGGGTTTATCCTCCCGGCGCCGAATGTCAACCGACGCTGGCGAAAAACAAAAAGGCGCACGTTTCGATGTTTCAGCGAGCATTATGGATCCCCAGCCCATTGTAATGAATGGTTTGGTTCCCAGTCAATGTTCCAGTATTCTATGCGGAGTGCCGACACGTAAATTTGAAGTAAGACTTAAGAAAGCTTATTTACTACTCATTTCACGCGCGCTCCAAATGAAAAAAAAAATTTATTCATGCATCCACCCCTTGATGTGCAACTGCTATGAATGGAACGCTACCATCACTGAGAGAAATAAAGAATAAATTTACCCTTCTTCAGGGCCGACATAGTTGATTCTACATACATGGATCACAAGAAATCGATACTGACCTCTAGCTCACTAACAGACGAAATGAGTATCACAGGCGGTTTCGCGTGGCCTACTATGATATAAAAGAAAATGGACAATGTGTTCCTTTGAAACTCGCACGCTGTCGTTACAATGGTATAGAAGAATTTACAAAGATAATTGCCGGCAGGATATAGTCCAAGCGAAGGACTTGGGTCTTGGATATTTATGCGGATGTTTTAAGAGTGTTCGATTGATTTTCGACCAGGAGGGCCACTTATGCACCTGATTATCAAGAACACCTTGAGGTAAAAGCTAGGGAGGCGCTGGTTATGCATACGTTAGATAATATAAAGGCCAATAAATTTCTGCAAGACATTCCAATTCTTTATTAAGAATTCTGCAACAGAAGCAAAGATTCTTGTCACATTCTAAAGATAAAATTATTAGGTAGGTTTGGAACCAGTTGTAGGGTTAGGGTTCTTGGTTTTATAACCAATTTATTAGGCAGTGGGGAAAAGGTACCACAGTGACGAGTTTTGCTAAATAGTATATTGTCAGTCCTAACACTCAAAAGCTTGAGACAAGGTAGAGGTGCCAGACAAAGGCCACCTGTGAGGCTTCCAGTGAACACTTACGTTATAAAGGAGATGTATTCCTTCCGCATTCATAAGCTCCGACCGCAGCCTCCGCATTGGGATCGGCATAATTGGCAGGTCCTCACCCAGCGTCTGAAACATTTTTACCTGTGAGCAGTAAAAGAACCTTAGATACGTCTTATAAACTAGAACCCGACGTAAGCGACTATTTAGAGATGACGACGCAAGATTTGCACATTTAACTATAAATATGTTTAAAATTTGCGCAACATCATCAACAAATGAGCAGCGCTTCTTGGCTTTACCTTGTGCAAAGCTTGATGAATAAAATACTTTACTACCTCCCGAAAAACGTATTGGTGCGAAAACAATCCCTGACCCATTAAGTGAAAACACGGTGCCCGACGTCGGCTGGACCTTAAGGTGGTCAGAAAATCGGCCGACACCGCGAACGGAATAAGGACGAAGAGAGCAAGGTCTAGTTGTAGTGACGTTTGAACTCGCACCAACAAGTCAAACACACATCTGCTGCACCAACTCTGAGCCTCGTCTTAGCAAACCCAAACTCTACTTAACGCCTACGACTTAGGTACGTGCGCTATTTTTATTAATATTTCTAAAAATACCTTGCGGGATATATACGAGAGGTTTGAGTAAAAGGGGATCCATAGGGAATAGAACAATCTTAACGGGTAAAACTCATGTGAAATTGCATAACAGTACAGTCGAACCATTAACCAATATTGAATACATGCCAAAGAGGAGTTAAAAACTACGAAAAGAATTAAAGGGACAGAACAAAAACCGGCATAAACCGGAAACAAAATTAATGTGCTATAAACACTGCTACCAAGGAAGATACGTATTTAGATACAGAAACAAATCGAAAAACAACGATTGCATCAATGTGTAAGGGGGTATAAACACCCATAATAATTTCACAAGTAGCCAAAAAAAACAGAATAGATCAGAAATAAAAATCAAGGGCTTTATGCAATGCTATCACGGAAGATACATATACAGATACATGCAGATACGGATAAAATAGGGGATACATAGGCCATAAAGCAATACTAATGGGTGCAGCTATTGCCACGTTACAAAACACACTCAAACTATTAACAAAGGTTGCATGTATGCGAAAGAGGGGTGATAAACAACAAAAAAAATTTTAAAAGCACAAAGACAAAGTAGCACGCATCAAAAATGAAATTGCAAGGCTTTTATGCAATGATACGAATTCGGGTACCCACGACACGTAGGTAACCTTGGAAACGGGGCTGGCCAAACTTCCAAACAAGGTATAAAGAATGTAAATTTACGGCATACAGGTTCATCTCAACAATATCATACAAGCGTACACAAGTCATGAATATAACAAACTAATGCATGTGCCAAAGACAGTAAACCAATGTAGAACAGACATCTATATACGTCTTGCATGCCTACCACTACAATATCCATCAGACGTACCACTAAGATAACGTCCCGTAACCAGCATATAAAAGTACCATGAGACGTCTATTGTACGTTATCCTTTGTATGATTTGGATGGGGTGTTTGCAGTTGTAGCAACGTTGAATATATGTAACTTTGACTCCAACGGTACGTCTCCTGGACATCTCCAATTTCGATTGCTGACATCTCCGGAATATCTGCACGACGTAACGTGGTTTGCTGGGGTGTTTCTATAGTTGTTCGTGTAAGTTTTATGAACAGCTAACTTGACAATAATATCGTGAAGATCATTACCGAGTGCAGTGGCGCAAGGGAGACGCCGATGAATTGAATGACTTTGTTTTACCACGGATGCTCGCAATGCTTCGTTCGTTCTGTATTAGTTTAGATATGCGCAATGGTGCGTTAAGTGGGATACGTTGTGGTCGGGATGTGTAACTGTGTTTATATAGCAAAGACAGGAGGGCTACTGTACGCCGTGTTTTGAGGTGCTGTAATAAAATGTCATATTTACTTGCGTTATACTCTGAAGGGGACTGTAGATGCGCCGCGAAATGAGCCTCGACGCTACCCTTTTGCACGGCTTTTAGCAGGTTATTCACGTAGACATGGAAAGGAGACCATAGGGTTGGTGTGAATTCCAACTGTGGGCGAAAAAATGTCAACTGAGCTATTGGCGAATCTTATCTGGTGAGTTTAGGAGGTTCAGACGTAAATATCATAAAGTTCTCGATGAGTTTGACACTATATTTGTTGCATGTGCCACCAATAATAGAATAAAAGTGAGATGAACGCCGAGGTATGTACATAAGGATGACCATAAAACGGTGCACTTAGTTTTAAAGGAATAAACGGTAACAGCTTTTGTTTTACGACTGAAGAATACTACTTCACGTTTAAATAAATTTAAGGTCAGTTGACATATACTACAGCACTTGTTAATGAGATTACGGTCTTTCTGGAGAGCAAGGTTGTTATCCGTGCAAGTTACACAACGGTATATAGTGAAATCATTAGCAAAAAGCCGTATTCAGGAAGAAGTGGCAGGATCATTTATTTACATCAGAAAAAGCAGGGGCCCTTGGAACGCTACCCTGAGAGACTCCAGAGGTCACGAGAAAAGTCGGGGATGAAGAAATATTAACCGCAGGGAACTGTTGTCAAAAAGTTACGTATCCTGAATAACGTTATCGAATCTAAACGGAATTCTGGTAATTTTGAAATCAGGCGGGAATAAGGTAACCGGTCGAATACTTTAGAACAATCAAGAAGAAAGGAGTCCGTTTGTAGACTACTATTAATATTAAAGTAATGATCAGTGGTAAATTCGTATAACTGGATGTGACATAAAATTCCTCTTCTAAATTCTTGTTGATTCTCAAAAAAGAAGTTAGTAGTTTTAAATGACGATATATGTGTGAAGAAATTACATGCTCAAGCACCTGGCAGCAAATTTATGTTATAGATAAAGCGCGATAATTTTTTTCTGGTGAATTCATATTACCACTTAAAAATACGGAAACCTGTTTGCTAATTTCCAATCAGCCGGAAGCTGCAGGGTTAGTAAAAATTGCACGAAAATATGGTATTGAATTTTGCTTGAGAAGTATGGTGCATTTTGAAGCACCCTAAAACTTGTGTTATCAGTACGGCTATCAATTTATAGTTTGTTTTCAAATTAGGTTCGCAATCACTTTGGTGATGACGATCATTGGTTCCACAAACGTATAATCATGCACAGGAACTTCCGACACTCTGGAATGGTCTTACCAAGTGAACACAGCTAAAAATAATTTGAAAACTCATGCACTATCTCCATCTCAGCTAGGCGTATACTTTGCAGGGTGTATACTGATGGAATAGTTGGCATTGGGGGATGAAATTACGCGCCACAATCATGAGGCGTTAGTCTTTATCATGGACGGGAAGTCATGCCTGAAATATTTACATTTCCGTTTGTGTATTTGGGAGCAGTACTCTTTCAAGAAATCGTGGTATTTCTCCAATCTAGAGAGCTGGAAATATGTTTGGATTTTTCTAGAGCCGTTTCTTTTTTGTACTACGGGTCTTAGATGTTGTGTTGGACCATGATCTTTATTGCCTTAAAATAGAAATTCGGCGCCACATATATCGACCAATGTAATAATTTGGTCTCTGCAAAAAACCGATTTTTCGTCCACTAATCGGTTGGGTAAAGATTGAAGGACAACCTTATCCTAAAACGTCCAGTTCACAAATAATGCATTCGTAATTATCGTTGTTGTAATCCTGCATTTTATTAACAATAAGATGGATAGGTGGGTCTGGAGGCTAACTGTCATTTGAAGTATCATATGGTCCCTGAGACCATCTAGGGGCAGAATGTCAACACCAGTCTCCAGAGAATTACTTATGATTAGGTCTAAAATATTTTTGCCCCGAATTGGTTCCTGGACAACGTGAAACAGGTGGTAATCTAAGGTTAGGGATGCAATGCGATTATAAAACATTTTTGGAGCCTTTCCTGGGGCAGCTGTGAACTTAAGAATAATTTCACGGTTATATAAATGCGTTTCTAGAATAGTTTGGTAGCCTTTAAGCACGTAGGTTAACAATATTGCATGAAGTTGCGAGTTGAAATAAATAATATTGATGGCACAGGTTGATACCAGCTACACCATTTCAGGTACACTCACTTCGGAGGGGCACTGTGGTGTTCAGATTTATTTACAGAAACGCATTTCGGAAGGCCAAATATTGTGAACCGCGAAACATTTATGCCAATACAATTAGTAGTGCCTTTACAGATGGGAGTACATTTTCATCTAAGTATTCAGAAGCGGTTGTGGCAGTTTGCGAACCAGTTGGCGAAATTTGCTCGACTAAGCAAAATCATCATCCTCATCATCATCACCACCAACCTATCTACGAACACCGCAGGGCAAAGGCCTCTCCCATTATTCTACCAATTATCCCGGTCCTGTGCTAACTGCTACCAATTTATTCCCGCAAACTTCTTAATCTCATCTGCCTATCTGACTTTCGGCCGCCAACTGCAACGCTTGACTTCTCTAGGGATCCACGATGTTACCCTAATGACGAACTTTTATCTTGCTTTCGCATTACATGCCCTTCCCACATCCATTTCTTCTTACTTTCTACTAATATGTCCTTAACACGTATTTGTTCCGTGACCACTCCGCTCTCTTCTTATCCCTAAACCAACCATCGCATAAATTTAAAACAAGGCTAGGATACGTACTTTAGTGGCTGTCTTTTCAGGTAGGCGGCGAAAAATTTAATTGGTGCCTGTGGTTGAACAAATGGCAAGCGAGGACGTCCGGGAATGAACACGCCTCGTCGGAATTGTGCCCAAACTGGTTGTTCCTTTAGGAATATTCCGAACCAAACGTAAACACGACTTTCTTCTGTAAGAGTCAGAGTGGAACTGCGCAAAAAAGCAGAACATGATGCTGGTATTGAATAGGTGCGCAATAAACCAACCGCCTTATAGCCTTTGTCCGGCTTTCACCCTGCATGAATAGAGTGGGCGTGCGAAAGGCGGAGATTTGTATCTACATTGTCGGAAACATTACGATGCCATAGTGGGCTGCAAAACGGCTAGGCTCACTTCGAGCAGACTATCGGAACCGCATTCCAAGAACTCATTTTACTGAAGTGCCTAAATCAAAATTTTCCTTCTTGAAATAAAGATGGCTAAAACATGAAGCTTTGGTAATGCAACCTGAAAGAAAGTAAAAGTCAAAACTGTCAACTGCTTCAACCCTGTAGGAATGGTGGAACCGGTTAGAGACACCTCGACTTCGGAACGAATGGAACTCGAATTCGATTACAACCACGGGAAGCGTTTCCTCTTGAGTTGCGTGACGTACCTTCCCTTATCATCATCATTTTTTAAATTGGTTTCCTTGCGATACGTTCTTGCAATGAGATGGTCCCCATCGCAAAGACCGCAAATTTTCGCAAAGAATGACACTTGTCCAGTAGTTGTCGCAGGTGTGTTGAATTATCGACCTGTAATCGCTCAAGCCTATATCGTTTACGCAAAGTTGCGGCAAACTACGGAACGTTCTATGGCCCCCGAAGACAGACTACACGAGTGAGATTATTTAGGCAGCAATGCAAATATAAAACGTTCCTGGAGCCTTTCCTGGGGCAGCTGTCAACTTTATAATTTCACGATCATTTACAAGCGTTTCTAAGATACTTTAACCACCCTTAAGGCCGTAGGTTAAAATTATTGTATGCAGTTGAGGGATGAATTAAATAACATTGATGGTGCAGGTTGATACCAAGAACACTATTTTAGGTACACTCGCTTCAGAGGGCCAGTGTGGTATTCTGATTTATTCCCAGAAAGGCATTTCCTAAGGACACATATTGCAGAGCACTTCAAATTTGTGTCAGTACAATAACCAGGCCACTGAAAGATTAGAGTAAGTTTTCATTGAAGTAATTCAGAAGATTTGTGGCAGTTTGCGAGCCTGTAAACAAAATTTGCTGGACTAAGCTAAATCAAAATTCACATAAAGTCGAAGCGAGGCAAGGATACGTACTTTAACGTAGTCTTTTCAGGCAGGCGGCACAAAATTTAATTAGCGACTGGGGCTGAACAAGCGGCTAGCGAGGATGGCCCGGAATTACCACGCCGCGTGGGAATTTGCCCGGAACTGGTGGTTCCTTTGGGAATATTTCGAAGCAAACCTAAACACGACTCTCTTCAGTAAGACTCAGAGTGGAACTGCGCAGAAAAGCAGAATATGGTCGTGGTATTGAATAGGGGTGAAATGAATCAACCACCTTGGAGCCTTTGTCCGGCTTTTCTCCTGCATGAATTGTGGGCGTGTGAAACGCGGAGATTTGTATCGGCATTGTCGGAAACATTACGACGCCATAGCGAGCTGCAATACGGTTGGGCTTACTTCGAGCAGACTATCGTGAGCGGCCTTTCAGGGATTTCATTTAACTGAAGTGTGCCAATAAAAACTTTCCTTCTTCAAATATAAATGGCTGAAACATGAAGTTTTCGCTAATTCAACCTAAGTGCAGCATATATGATCAGCTCTATGTATATACAAAATGTTTAGTTGTGAGCCGATTATGCAGTCTTAATTGTTCACTTTTGTTCAAGTAATTTTTATGTACGTTACGTTAGGTTACCCGCTATTTTGAGCAGGGCTTCTGCAGAGGTCTGAGCCCGAAATTGCTCTAAATCTGCCCATAACCCGGAAATTTAACAAGAATCACAAGGAATCACCTTTCATCTTTTCAGGCGATGCCATCATAATCAAGTCATGAATTTGGCCGCTATGATTAATACAGAAACCGTAGAAGTGATGCAACTTGTTTTTCCTGATACGGTATTTGCTAGAAAGAAGCGTCCGGCCAAGTTCGCGTGAGAGTTTTATGAATATATTTAAAATGCCAGACTTCTTCATTCAAAGGCACCAAGAGAAACTCCAGACAAAACGAAGCGGCTGTAGCGTTGTGGCGAATTTCATCAGGTTGTTTTTAAACTTAATGAGAGCACAGAAAGGGTAATGGTCTCCCTGTTCTTTCTTTGAATATATAAAAATGGTTCCGGTTTTCGGTTTTTTTTTACTTGGAAGCAAGAGCAATGGCAATGAGGAAGAATTTACACTCCACCTCTCTGCATCTACTATGATTTCGAGCGGAGGCCTGTGCGTTCTCTCCCCCAAGGAGAGGGAGCGTAGCGCAGCATGTCGGTGTCTCCCAATCCACAGCATTGCAACTGCTCTCTTACTTCAAACTCATGACGGAAGACCGAATAATTTTCGCCACTTACAGTAGCTAGAGCAAAGTTCCTGAGTATTTTTTAAAACGTCAATTTCTACCCAACTTTACCAAATATTGTACGCCTGACGGATTGGGACGGTTTAACCAGCTCTATTGGTAACATCTACAATGTTCTTGGGAAGAAAAAAGCAACGGAAAGCGGCCTCCACTGCGAGAAATTAGATGATAAAAAAAGGAAACGCCGCTTACACAAATATGAAAATTACTGCACCAATGCTTGGGGTTGTGTTCGGCTACTGGTGTTTTCGAAGCTGTTTCTCTACGCGCTGTCATTACCAGCACCAGAATTCATTAGGTCATTCAGTGCCAACTCAATCCACATAACGATAATTTTCCTAGAAATCCACTTGCAATAGGTTATGTTTTAAAACAATTATTTGAAACCTGCAATTCAATACTACTAAACCTAAGACCACTCCATACCAAAAAATGTCTCTGAAAGACACGGCCCACAATATTGCACGACCCTGTAACGTCTCTCACGTGGATTATTCTGCCCTTGGTCTATATGCTACAAAGAAAACCAAGACACCTCTTTTGGTCCACTTTTGTTCGATAGAGAAAACACGTATCTGACAGAACAACTTACTGCATAGACGCCTTGAGGTGATTTTTGTGTTGGACGGACTGAGAGAACATTAAACGTTTCTTACATTTCGTGAAGAAAACATGCAGCGAATGAAAACTTTGACTCACGGGTGAAGCCGGCCACTTCGATCTGTTTGTAGGTCTGTCGGTCTATTCGTCAGCAGTATCAGCCAACGGAAAATGCTAAGGGTGGGTACACTTCATTCAAACAAACGCTGTCGTGGCCGTGTGACTATCGAAATATCTAAAGCAGAAAATATTTGAGAGCGTTTCACCTAAACAAAATTTTATGAAGTAATTTTGTGTTTCAACAGCAACGGTGGAAGCTGAACACGCATTCTCACCCGCTTGGCAGATTTCCCCGAACGGTGGAACAGGCTGAAGTGGACTGGAGAGGAGACGTTCCTCTGTTTCGCTGGGAAAATGTCTGACAATGGTTGTCATAGCGCAATGACAGGCATTACAGATGTGTATCCCTTCGCTCTAATGAACTTGAATGGCCTTCTGACATTTCTAGATAAAACCAAAACTAAGATTGCTGTTGTGCTATCCGACTTATCGGTTTTCAGCATCAATATAATGGCAAAAATATTTGGGTTTCTGAAAGCAATTTGAAAAATTTGCTGCATGTCCTTTCCAAAAATAAACGAACCCATTATGCCTACGCATCGCAAAGTTAGCGAGCAGGTTTCATTCGTCAATGCCGGTTCAAAGAAAATATTGCTCTGAGCGCACTAGAAAACAAGTTGTATTCATCGTTAGTGTTGCGTTTTCATGGTCATCTAATCGAGACCATTGTCTGAACTCTGTTACTCCAACACTTTTGCAAAGTCATCTTTCCGTTCCATGCGTTTGGCATTATAAAATCGTCGCTAGAATTCCGCTGACTTTTTCTTTTATTTTACGCACTTCAAGTCTTGCGGGTCTTCGATAGGAAAATGTAAAACAAAAGCCACGGCTGACTAAAGAATGCCGAGGGTATGCGTGATACACACCAGCTCAAAACCACATAGATTTCCGTCTTATTTTTAGGAAAGTTGAATGATTACTACCATATGAAGAACAAAGACGTCCAATTTTCTATCCCACTTAGTTCTGTCGAGGAGGTACCTATCTGGAATAATGACTTTGTGAATATCGCTTAGCGCTCCTCGAAGCTATAGCTTTGAGCAGGTCAAAACAGCCTACATGCAGGCAGGAAAGCCATACAAAACGGCGATGTGATGACAACTGCGATCAATTTTATCTATGCCTCGAACGGTATTCTACCAAAAAGAACATAGATTCAAGATAAGTGAAGTGAGTAGCAGTAGAGTACCAAACCTAGCAGTAGAGTACCAAACCAACTGAGCAATGTAAAGGCAGCACACGAAAACAGATAAACTTACATAGACCTTCGTTACAAAGTATTTGTGAAAATCGAAGACGCCAGCGCAAACACTCGTGTGTTCAGAAACCGCTTTGATGACAACACGCAGCTATTTACACTTCTTATCGGCTATGGTGCAGATCTGAAACCACTTGGTCCAGCAAGGCTGTCTCAGTACTAAAAAGTAATTGCACTAGAAGCCTGGAGATAAATACAAACTAACTTTTACGAAAACTTTCAATGATAGTTTCAAATACTCCTGAAAGCATCACCCATAATTTGAAACCGACAGGAATGCTCTTGCACTAAAGCAGTTTAGAAGGTGTTGCAATACCAATTGACCTGCAGACAGCCAGACAGACAGACAGACAAATATTTTTACTTGGGATGATTCGGGGCAGCAGTGTTGAAGGAGGGGGCTAATAATGGCCGGCAATGGCTACCTCACAAACATAGTGCGACAACGCGTCCGACGTATCTTGGTGCCTATAATGTGGCCTGATCAGTCCTCATAGGAAAAGATCCAGGCCGGAGGAAATTTTGCGCGAATACGGTCTAGTGCACCGCAGTCCCAAAAAGATGGAGGATTGTTGGGGCCACGTCTGTTGTGCACGCGAAGCATCGCACTTGTCTAGGGCATAGATGCAGACCACAGAAACAAGTTGAGCTTTGTAATGCACCTTTGGCAGGCTGCAGTATTGAAGACCACCTAAACCTGTTAAAAGTGGCCAGAAATAAGGTCAGGCCAAGCGACGGGTACAACTAGAGACCCGACCAGCAGAGACAAAAAAGTTGTGTTTTGTTTTGACAAACGTTTATTCCTTCATTCCTTCTATGTTTTCGACATAGCTCACTAATTGCACAGCCTAGTGTTCTATTTATAAGCGCTGCTCCTACCCTTCCAATTTCTATTCTCGTTAAACTCACGGGCAGTAGGTCTCACGAGTTTTGTTATTCGTAAAATATCAGCTCTAATCCCGTCATCACAAAGTGAGTTCACGATGGGTGTTTTCTGTTCTTTTACTGGCTTAAGGCCCCTAGTGCGCACTGCTAGAAAGAACTGGATATACGTTCACCGCATAGCAGTGATCTCTTACCACAGCTGTTTCTCGCAATTTATATAATAGATGACCTTCTCAAAACATTATTATTCATCCCTTTTCTGTAATTTCTGTTTGACGCTTCAACAGAGCTTACGGAAGGCGGAACATTAGGGATTCTTTTCAGCTGTTATTCTGATTAAATGTACAAATGTTCCGTATATACTCCTAACCCTCACATTTCCCTTTTGGAGCTCACGTAACCGTTAGGGTAAGCTGTTATTAGAATCGAAGAAATGGGTAATATTCTTTTTCCTCGTGCGATGCAGGAGTATGGTTTAAATCGGTCGTTTTTAGGTCATTCAAGAGCGTTACGGTGTTCGCCTATAACCAGTAATTTTATTTCTTGCATGACGGCATCAGGTTTTGCTGAACTATACCTATACATTGCAAAAATTCTTTACCAAAACATTTGTTATACTGTGACCAATCTCCCCCTTAAAGTGATGGAAACCAAAACACTCCATGATATGCCCCTTAGAATAGAGACAAGAATGGGGCTGCTCTACCGTGGATTTGCACTGCTGAAAAATTAAGTGCTTCCGAACTGAAATCATTCGCCTCTAGTATTAAAAACAGTGGAATGGCCTGGCTTGTGACGCTGCCGTCCATAATGATTTCGGCACATTTTGGTATGTCCAAACGAATTGTAGCCACCCCCATTGCTTTTATTTGTGTTCACTGATGTGTGGATTGCCTCAACCAGCCAGTATTACCCAGATGTTCTTATTTCGTTTCCACTTTCTATTGATTAACCCTCCTATTCGTCTTAACTCCTTTGCCGTTTCCCAATTACCGTCCATACTAATGTCATTTTTAGTATGGTGCGCCCTGCTCCGGTTGCTGCTTTTAAAGTGAACCCTTCTTTTTTGTAGTACCCATCTTTGGTCTCTTATGAGTGGTTTTAATAAAAAAGGTAAACAAACTTTGTTTATAATAAAAATCATCCTGTTAGAGTCACCTGTTTTATTGTGTCACTTCGTATACAGTCAGGGGAAGTTCCCTGCGTGAAATCCCTTTTATATCCTAGTTGATCGATACAGCTTTTGCGTATTAGGGATAATTGTTCGTGTTTTCAATGTGCTCTAGGATGAAATACACTAGCATGTTGGAGTGAACCCACTAAAACACTGAAGATAGATTTTCTATGATATTGGACTGTCTACCCGTTTACATATCAGGTAGGAATATTTATAAATATCTCCCTCATCAACAAAAGAAAAAATTACAACAAAGAAAATATTTACAATTTTTCTTCAACGTGGCATAACGGCAAGGTATGCTATATATCTTGTCTTTCGCCTATGGCAAGAATAATTTCACACAACGGCACCGCTAGGTATTATAAATTACGATTTAGATTTGATAAAAAAAATTCCCCGCATTTCCCCGAGGGGAAGAATGTGAAAGTGCGAATGCACGAGATGAATTTGCGCGGTTCGGTTATGTTCGCGAAAGAGAGATCACACACACACACACACACAACTACAAAGAAAGAAAGATGCATTTATTCACAGACACCTATTTGTGTTGTCGTTGTACTTGATTGCTAGAGCGGATCTCAGCTTTGAAATTTCGTGTCAGTACTCCTTTAAGAGGCTGCATTAGCCCTTCTCACGCCCGATTCCTGGCCAATCCCCCAGGTGGGTATGTGCCATGTCAGCGGCCAGGCAGCGCGCGCCCATCTCCCCCCCGTTGCCAAGGAAGACGAGGAGATTCCTGGCCAATCCCCCACGTGGGTATGCTATGCGGACATCGCCGGTGGACGCAGGTTCAGGGTCGCTTAAGAAGTGCATTCGCACTTAACTGGCCAATCCCCCACGTGGGTATGTTATGCGGACATCGCCGGTGGACGCAGGTTCAGGGTCGCTTAAGAAGTGCATTGCACCTAAAATTGTCACGGCCCCGGACGTCTAAAACATAGCTCACAAAGAAACGCAACAATCGCAAAAGATGGTGCGGGCATCCTTCCACGGGTGGTCCCTCGGAGTGCTCTTTCCGCAATCAACTTAGCACGATCCCCTTCCCACATAACAAAGAATGCTTGCTTCTTTTTAAGTAAGTTTGTAAGTTCGTGTGGATCGGCAATTCTGCCCAGACGCGGAGAATCGAATAAGCAACATTGTGCATGGCATCCAAATGGCTCCACCAATTCGTGTACAATGAGCCCAATTATAATTTAAGGGGATATATCAAAATATCAGACATAGCGAAGCAATCTTAGTTTCTCTAGAAATTCCAATAGACACCCCGTATTGAGGGCCTTGTTTTAACAAATCCTAAAGTATTCTAGCAATGTATATCACATCCAGCATATGCGGACCATTTTGGTACCCGTTAGGTCGTCGCGTTATAGTGAGGCGGTTTACGCAGCATCGCGGGTGCGTCAATTAAAACTTGCGCTTTCTAGGGGCCGCCAACTTCACCATGCTGAAATGCCTGCAACCGAATTGCAAAACGAGTGAGGCTTCGCGTCTCCTGGGCTCCTGGTAGGGTGCCTGGATATTCCTCCTGCCACTCTTGCGGAATGCAGAAAACCTGCTCTTGCGCGTCTTTGGCACTCCCAATGACGGCGAGGACGCACTCGAAATCGCGGCTGAATCTGAAAAAGCCCTCATTCGCCTCAAGAAAACGCGAGTAAAATTGGTCAAGGACTTTCTCCCGGCGAAGTGAGCCGACCGCTCGTGAGCTATTGAATGATCATGGTTAAGGCACTCGGCGTAAATAAAGTAACGATGTTTTAGAGTTTCTCATTGTTTTTTTTTGTTTTCTCGAGCTGCTGTGAGTTTCGCTCGTGAGCACATCCTCTCTTGCATGTAAATTACTCGTGATTATGATCCCCACGTCAACTTTGTTCTAACTAGTTTTTACTGCATATAGAAATCATGTACTGAACCTTCTCTTCACGATAAACATTTTGACTTGTTTTAAGTGCACTCCGTGACTCACGTTACTCTCCGCCGCTGTCACCATTGACAAAGCGCGAAAAGGCAAAAAAGAACTTCCCGTACTGGGATGACTTCTGTGAGCGAATTTATTAAGGATGCCACTAATACTGGACAATCCTTGAAGGAACGGTGCCGTCAGTATGACGGAACAGCCTCCGAAGCTCCAAACCATACCGCCGCCGCGTTGACCATTTCCAAACGACAGATCTGTGTGGTAATTTGTTCATTTGGTTATCGGAGAATGTTTATAATGCGGAATAGTAGCATGGAAACATCACAGACCATAACAGTACTTAAACGGGACGAAAGAAAGATTGACAAGACAAGGCGCTGATCAGCGGAACCCGTGTCACCGCCTGGGGGAGAAAGGCGACAAGGTGGCGGCGATAAGCGCATGTCTCTAAGGAAGGCCAGGAAGCCCTGTGCAGCGCAAAGCCGTGTGCGATGGAAGAATACGAACATCCAGCTGTCGTAGCTCTTAGAGTAGCGAGGCCTAAGCAACGGCAGGAGGCGAAAGACGATAATAAAAAAGAAGTCTATTCCTTGCACACATGTCTGTGTATCATTGCAAAACCAATCTCTACAATGGGCCTAGCCAGGGCAGTGAAGCATTGCTATCAACTTGTATTAGCCAATGCTGAACAGACATTTTTGAGAGCATTTATGCATAAAAGGGGGTTATGTTTAGTAGACCTCAAATCCGTCCTGGAACTATTGAAATCACTGCAAAGATTCAAATAGGGTAGGACTCTTGAAGGACTCCTAAAAAGACGTATGTGCCAGATACTGCTTGATAAGAAGAGCAGAACTTTTTTCATGAAACAATGACCCATCATTGTTGAACCCAATTACAGCCTGCTTTGAGGATTTCGGGACAACCTGAGAGAAAAACGTCAGAGTTGCGAGTACACACGAAACATGTGAGTAACTGGAGATTTGAGCACCACACTTGTACAGTGAGTCAGAAAAAACGCTGCAAAAGACACTTAATATTCCGTAGTCTGAAAGATATGCCGAAGTGCAAAAAGAGAAATAACATGAACATGAAAGCATCCTTGTACACACTCCGAAGGCCGGCCCTTTTGTGTTGGTGATACAATACTGGAAGATGTTAATGAATAATAAAGTTTTGAACAAGTTATCACTGCTGATCTAAATGCCAAGGAAGATATACGGGGAGGTAATACGGTTGGATAGTGTACTTATACGTTTCGTGGAAGTGAACCTTAAGCGGCTTTAGCCAATAGTGACAGAAGCACCTTCGGGAACTGACTTTGTGATGACGCCTTTAGAGCTGATAGTTGACGAATAACAACATATGTTGGACGACATCGTCGATCCGCCTAACATGGCATAGAACGGGAGAGGATGGGAGCACCGCATAGAAACAGAATGCGAGGGGGGCAATGCATGTAGGAAAAAATGTATATTTAAACAAACAGAATTAATACTTTCCCTCGTGGGTGGTGCAGTAGTTTAGAACTTCGTTTAGCCCGGCTTTCTTCCTTGCGGATTTAACACGTTCAGCTTGTCTTCAATCCCTAAGCTTGCACGGGCTCACTCCATAGCTTGGTTTTATGTGATCTATCTGTATGCCAATCTATATTGCAAGACCCAGTGAAGGGCTTTAGTATGGGAGGGGTCTTGTTGGTCGTACATTGTGGGTGTTGCTTTCTCGAGTATAGGAAGCTACCTCTGAAAAATGTTGTAAGATCAAGTTTTTAGCGGTCCTCAGGCCTATAGTGAGGTTAACGTTTTCTGAAGGGGCAGCCTGGCAGGACCGAGTGCTTCCAGTTCTTCAGCTTAGACGATAAGAAGTGTAAGGAGCTGCCTGCTGTCACCGAAGTGGGTTATGAACTTAGGAGCATTGGTTTTAGCCTAATCGTTTAAAATTAAGTTCTACTCACCAATGTCGATGGGAATCTGTGCTTTTGGGCCTTATACTAAGAGGAAGAGGACATTGCTAAGCGAGAAATTATTAATGGTGCTGATAAGAACCCAGAAGGGCGCCACTTTAAACATCCCTGTTGCCTCTTCACAATACATAGAATGAACAAGCTGAATCCTACACGACACTTGCTTTATACATTTCGTTTTTACGGAGTATACGGCGATGACTTCGGACGTATCTTTATCGGGAATAGTTGTAAAACTTGACCGCACCCACAAAACCGACATATTTTTCTACCATTGAGTGATTATGGAAGGATGGTTGTTTTTATGTTTCGTGGTGCAACTAAATTCTGACAGTTGAGAGCACTCGCCCTGAACATTGCCTGCTGTCATAATGGAGTAAAGCGTAGAGAGTGAGGTCATATACGAAGTTACAGGAAAATAACTTTTTCTTTTTGAAGAGCCGTACACTAAACCTAAATAAGTTGCCACTGAAGTGACATTTTTTTTTTCATCACACAGTAGTTGTATTTCTCCCGCCTTTCAGTGCCCATGAAAAAAATTGGTCGGAAATGAAGGTTTCAATGTTTCGAGAAATAATGGTTTTATGTGGTACTTCAATGTTTGTATCTCATAAGAAAAGCCCTAATAAATTTAACAAAATCTTGTAATGTTCGTTCTTATGTAGTCCTTATTAGCATAGAAATTACACACAACAAAATAACCTAGTCAAAATTGTTAAAAAGGACAAAAACTACGAAACTCATAGCTTTTATTACACACACTCTCCTAACATTGAGAAATTGTTCGAGTTTGTGGGCAGCCTTCCTTCAAGGGGGGGCTGGGCAGTGTATGACGCCGACTTTGACGACTACACGCACAAGTGCAATTACCCCACACACTTCCCTGGCCTCGGTACAGTTGGCAATGTTATGCGCTTGTAACCGTTGAACATAGGAAGGATGGATGGTGTTTTTTAATGCTCTATTAAATATTCACTTTCTGTTTGCCTTTCCAACAAACAGTCCTGGCGCTGTTTTGACCATGTTGGCAGAAACTTGCCATCAAAAGAACTTCCCCATCGAGCAGAGAAAGCTTCCAAAAACAACGTGGAATCTTTCACACCGTTTCTGGTACATATGTATGCCCTTCTCAGCTGTTTGCTTGTCACTACATGCCACACTCCACGTTAAGTCCGCAGAAGTACTGCCGTAACTTCACAAAGCATGACACTCCGTTCCGATGGAATAACTGACAATCTGGTTAGCTCCCAGGGAAACGCTTATGTGCGGACGACCAAAACAAATAAAAAAGAAAAAAAAAACAGAATGTGCACTTCAGTCATATGTGCCCTGAAGTCGAACGCTAAGAACCCAGTAGAAGTCAGAGCGTCACCTCAATAAATCCCGTGGGCAACGCACCTGCTTACATCCCTGCAAGTGCCGCTGCAATTTCTGCCACCCCGCCAACGTCATTCCCTTTTCCAGCTCTTGTCTGGCTCTTTTTTTTTGTCCCATGGGGCACCTCCCATTCGACACAATGCTGATGTATGTATCTAGAAGCGGTTGTTTAGCAACGACGCACGTTACAGGTGTCCAGGGTGTCAAATTTGATCATTAGCGCTACACCAACGAGAGCTCACAGCCGGGAAGTTGTAGTAGCTTTATAGCAATGGAGTCCACAATCAATCAGTTGTTTATGATGCAGAGCCAGTTAGGCAATGCAAATGTGCATTTACTGCATTTTTGGGGCCCTTTTAAAGCAAGAAATGCGCGGGTTTAGGACAGCGCAGTTGGGCAATTAGTGTGTTTGCAAATATTTGGTATTCGCAGAACATACGGGTGATTTCCTAAGGTACTGGGTGTTGAACTGGTTGCAAAATTAAAAATGACAGGCTAAAACTTCAAGTTTCTTTATTTATAGCCAATTGAAAATAACGGTACTTGGTGACTTTTAAAATAAACCTTGGTTCAAATGGATGAAAATAATATTTTGCGCTTTCGAATCGTCCGAAGCCCTGACTTATTAGTGAACGAAACTAACAGACTGATACTAAATATGCCACAGCGCGTGTGTCGCAAAGACACTTTAAAAGCAAGCGTTTATTTGGTGCGTTTTGAATCCAGCATTAGATGCGCTAGATATTTCACCGTTTATCTCAAAGGGGCGCCAATTGCAATTAGGTGATGTGCTCCATGCAATTAGGTGGTGTGCAATTAAACAGTGTGCACGGACTCTCCTTGGCCCCGCATGAAGCAGTGGGTGTGCCACGGTCACACCCACCTCTGGCCCATTGTCTCCTGCACAGAAATCGCAAGACGTCAGAAAATATCCCTTCAACGCTTCGGGAAGACCTTAGAGCGTGGTGACTGCGTGAAGTGCAATCATGTAACGCAGTAACAGACTCAGAGGCAGTTATTCCTGTACAACGCCTCGGCTCAGGAGACGAGTTATGACCAGCTCCTTCACACACGTACACGCACACACAGAGCGGCAGAGACAGGCTGATAATTTCCATTTCAAGTGAAGTGACCCATATCCCCGTTTGCGATAGAGTTGAGTGGTTATATTTATCTATCCACCCATTCCCCAGTGTGCGTACTCCAACTGGGGAAGCGGTCCCGCTCCACAATATTCCCCAAACTAATCTTAGCAGCTTGATCACGCGCAACACTCTGTTCTGTTCTTGCAATTTTTATGACTATATTGTCACGGGACCACTGGACAATGCCCCATGGCGGCCTAGCTCGGCATCGAAGACGACGTGGAAGAGGGCTCGAGCACACTCAGCGGGCTCGGTCATGGCCGCTTGTAAATACTGTAAATAGATCGTTCCACCCCATTACATCGTTCGTCTCATCTGTGTCCTGCCGTCGCGTAACATTTTGGTGGAGGTGCTGGGTACAGTCCCATCCCGGCCCCGAGCTTCACCTCGCCTCGACTCATGAAGCGACCTCACCCTGGCTCTTGGAAAGCGTCGGCCTGCCCCAGCCCCGGTGAGCCATGGACGCGACCATTCCCCAGCCCCGTGTCCCCTGCCCATGCCCCGCCGAGACCAGACGAACTAACCAGCCACGACCAGATGTAGAGCCGACGACGTTCCCCCGCCCAGATCTCTGGCGCTTCTCCGAGGGCTTTGGATGCTGCCTCGTGGTGTCGGCGGAGGTTACAGCTGTTCCGGAGCCGGTGCTTATCACGACCATCACCACCATATGCGGCGGCCAGGACTTCACTGTATATACTCATCCCATCTCGTCCTCACCGCAGCTATCGACGTCAAAACTTTCCGGCTGTGCGTCGACATCATCAAACTCGCACTGGTTGCTACCCACGGATTCTCCGCGACGGTAAAAGCCTTGCCCCGAAGAAAAATGGAGATACTGGTGCGACAGCTTGTGGACCAAGAGCTGCCTGGAGCTACCCGGATGAGAGGCCCCAACAACAAAGCTGAGCGTCGTACAAGCACATCCAACCACACAGCCACCGTCTTCTGCAATTGCGCTCAACCTATCAGCAACCGCGTGCACTACTGCGGCTGGCACTCGATCACTGCTAAGATAAGGTCGAGCTGCCGACTCGGACCCTCACAGGCGAAAGGAATCAACGGCACCGCCTTCGAGTCGTATCCCTATGGTCTCGACCGGGACGGTCGTCTTTGCCCGAGGGGGTAGTGTCACGGGACCACTGGACAATGCCCCATGGCGGCCTAGCTCGGCATCGAAGACGACGTGGAAGAGGGCTCGAGCAGACTCAGCGGGCTCGGTCATGGCCGCTTGTAAATACTGTAAATAGATCGTTCCACCCCATTACATCGTTCATCTCATCTGTGTCCTGCCGTCGCGTAACAATATGAAGCTACCCTGCCACTCAATATATTTACAGCATATAATCTCTTCTTAAGTGTAGTCAGTACCGCTGAAATGGCAGCCTCTTCTTTAAAATTTTAGTGCCCCGAGCAGACCCTGATCTTTATGACAACTGCAAATGGTTGTCTTCAAGGGCTAGCCTCCAACAAAGGTTATGAGTGTATCCTGAACTAAACGAACGTTCGAAATTGAAATGGTATTCGGAATTCAGACAATGCCGACCGTCATGCTGAGATCCCACGGTGAGTCTCAATTGAACGCAGTACCTGTGCACCAAGATGTCAACATGACTGAAGGTCTCCTGACTTTCACTTACGGAACAAGGACCGGTAAAGTCTCGCACGCCTCCCCTTTTCATCTCAATATGAACCTAAATAAAGTTTACTGCCCTGTTTCTTTGTTCCGAGAGTACAAAGCTCCGTCCTGATTACTGTGTTCCTCACTATTAAACAGGGCAACCATCGCTGATTAGTGAGAAGGTCAAGGATGACTGCGGCTACAATGGGTGCGCTGTTTGATGCTCATGAAGGTAGGTTGTAGGTTGCCGTAAGGGATACAACTTATTCTGCAATTCTCTGCACTTCACATTCCTCTCTTCGGCAACAAAAATAGAAGAACGGCGATGTAAAGAGCCCCTGTGCCGGAATTACAGCCGTATGAAAATGACAGTTCAAACGAGTTGGTGCACTTGTCGTACCAGGTGCAAAGTGAAATGGCCGAGAGCATTTGTTAAGTCAGAAGCGTACTGTTATTCGCATCTCTGTTGCGCCAGCTTGGAGTACAGTATGGGATTCGGATAACTTCAAAATCCTCAGTTCAGAGGGTTTCCGCAAGCAAGTACACAACGGTGTTCACATAGGGAACCCAAAGAGAAATTGTATTATTGCACAATGAATACATAAAGATATACAACCGTCAAGCAACAACAAAAACTAACGCTGTGGGCAGTTTACAAAGTACAGTTATCATTCAGTAACTCACAGCACCTTGAGTAGCTCACAAGAGATACCTTTCACTTTAGGAACAATGCTAAAGTGATCTTCGACAATGTTGCTGGGGCAATATTTCATATCTTACAGAAGTTTTGGGAAGAATATTGTCGTAACTCGTGGCACGTGTTGATTTATCTGGTTTACAAGCTGTGATAACAAAGGTTACCATACGGATGCTGGCGGAGGCAGATGGACATTTTTTTCTGTAGCAGTATTGAAAGGAGTTTTCTAAATGAATGCCTGAGAATACATAGTATGACAGTAAGGTAAACTAACTCCATTATATCGCTTAATTTTTTTGTTGCTACATTGGCGTGTAAGTGCTTGGGAAAATAACGGAGGCGCTTCGAAAAGTGATATGAACCTTTCTTTAGTTTAAACAAAATAAATCCAGGGTAGCAGACAACAGGTATGTTTTCAAGTATTGACATTAAATGTGCAGTTTCCTGTACAGCACTAATGTATAGGCCAATACTAGAGTCCGTATGGTCCACCTGGGCCCCAATTGCGACCGCCACCCGGTGGCCCCGGTAGACCGTCGGGGCAAGAGAGTTGCAACAGAGAGGCGCGACTAGACCTAGAGGGAAACGTTCAACTCGATGGAGGAATGGAATCGCTAAATTCTGAGGCAATAAAATAACTCGGATGATGTAAAATTAAAACGGCTGGATAAACAAGGCAGACACCTTCGTCAGGATAATGATAGTGGTGGTGATGCGAGTGTTTAGTTTTCTTATTTATGCCATAATAGTGGCAAATGTTGGTTCTACTTTGCGCTACAAACGTATGCAATGGCATTTAAACATTTAAATGGAAAAGATAGCAAGTGGATAGGTGGACATTACACGGAGAATGAATATTTTTTCAGCCAGTGCCCGTAGCTTATAATTGAACCTTTTAATTTTATTATATGAAACCGAATTCTGCCGATGTTTCAGGTTACCCGCCGTGCCATTACCAAGATTGCGTACATAAATCCTAAACTGTAAGAAATGAAAAAAAAAACCAGCGTCAAATGATGGACTATTCGACATCTACACATTCACTAATCAGAGCGCATTTGACACAAGACACACAAGAGAAACTAATACAGCGCTAGATAATGGCTGCGCGAAGGTGCTCCCACAATTCTATTACATGCCAGTGCATGAATCAGCAGGATCAGACGCAAACGGTAGTACGTAATGACTTACCACTTGGATGTGCACCGGTTTCACATTGCCGAAAGTCAGATATGCTCGACACTTGGCATGTATATTGTCATAAGAGGGCATTCCTAGGTAGGAAACGTCCCCTTCATTCTTGTAAATCAGGGCCCCTTTTTCGCTGAGGTTGACTACGAATGTGTAAACTTCGTACGCGTCTGCGCACTCTGGGAAGGCCCGTGATGTAAAATTCTTGTTGGTGCAGGTCGCGCAACCGACGCCAATAATCACCCTGCAAAACACAAAGGGCCTGAAGTAAAATAGCAGTGTTTTCAGCAAACAAGAAACGGAGCCCCGTTTCTCTTGCATCGAGTGGAGCAGAAACAATATTGAGTCCCACCCGGGGCTGCGAGCTCTGTCGAAGATCTCGGTGGCGATATGACATGGGACATCCAGCACTCAAGCTCTCTCGCTCGAATTGTTTCCGAAAATTTGTTTAAAATACCGAAAAATGAGGTCTCCTTGCGGTGCCACTTTCACAGACGAATGGAAACACAGTATGGGTTAGGAGCAGCCCTAAAAGCATTTTAGGGCTGACGTAACACAACCTGTACACCCTGAAAACAAGACATTCCATACTAAAAAAAGTTTCCAACCTTATTGGCGCCCATACGCAGTAATAGGATGGCAGGCGTGATCGTTACAGATTCTGCAAATGATTATGCGTAAACTGAGAGAGACAGAGAGAGAGACGATTTTATTGAGTACTGCGGTTTAGCAGGGCACGGTGGCAGCCGGTTGACGTCTGGCGGCGACGGTGGCAGGTCTTGTGAGCAGGCGTGTTTGCACGTCCAAGTCGGAGCTTCCCAGGGCACGCTGTGACTGCTCATCAATATTTACACACGGGAAGAGACCTTGGGGACATGTCCACGTAGAGTGATCAAGTGTGGTGGGGCCGCCACATAGGAGGGAATTCGGTGAGGGATACTGTAACTCATGCCATTGAGCCAAAATAAACGACACTATCTTGGCGACGCAACATATTCTGTTGCATTTGCCTGAGATGCTTTCTTACGGTCTAACTCTGGATGCGCTCTTAGCACTTCCTTTCAGCATCTCCGTGTAGCATAGCGAAGCTGTTGCAGTAGCTGTGCGTTTAGGAAAAATTAATGTTGGGGTATTTTACGCACCACGGTAATTCTGCATCACAAGCCACACCTAAGTGGTGGGCTCCGGAGCCTCCGGTAAGTGGAGGCTCCGGTTAAAAGATGTCACCACGACCGAGATCAATCCCACGTTCTCGCGATCAGCAGCGTAAAGCTGTGCCTCTGAAGTACCAGACGCACGTATGCGGCTGGTATCCGGAAGTGTAGTTTACGTGAGGTGCCCGTCTTGAAACGAACACGACTGCACTTCGATATCATTGGCTTCCCACCTCTGATTCCACACAACTAAACACACCCAGCTCCCCTGCTCGAGCCCTTCGTCGTCTCTTTCTCGTTTTTTCCAGTGACCTGTAAAAGGGGATAAAAAGCGATCAGCAGAAAGGCGGGGGCCAAAAAGAGCCGGGCAGGTGCATTAGAGGGCATGCAGTGGCGCCGTTGCGTTGAACTCTGCTTTGAAGTACGCAGGCATGAGGCAGTCAGAGCAAAGCGTGTATGGCCGGCACTCGGAGAGTACTCAAGAATATTTGGCTGTACGCTTCAGTATTGGAAACAACTCGTCGTAAGGGGGCTTTATGTGGGCGCACTTCATCGTGACGATTGTGGGGACGCAAATTCTCCGCTCTGGTGGGTAGACGCTCACGCTGACCACTTTACAGAATTTGGGTATCCTCGCGCGTTTCCCTGCCTAACTGTCAGGGGAGCAGGTTGCGACGGTGTCTGCAGGACAGACGCACCCATCGGACGGCCCATTAACGGGTATGTGATGAATATTGGCCCCTGTTGGTATTTGCAGCACTGACCGTTGGTTTTTGCGCGTGCAGAGCATGGCGCCCGCGATGTTGATTTTCACTTATCCTGATGTCGTTATTCTCTCCTTGTGCATGCAGCTCGTTATCTAAGATGTACGTTTACTCTTGGTCTTCTCCGTCTAATGCCGGGTTAACCCGCATAGACGTTGTACACGGTTTTGCGGAATGAAGGTGAGTGGACGAGCGCTAATGCCCCCAATTCAAACCCCATCGCCTGTCGTAGCCTCCACCGTAAACCCCTACTTTTCTCACAGCACGTTTACGGTGGTTTTGTGGGCTGGCGCTAACTACCGCCCGTTACAGGATTAGGTAGACGCCGATGGCTATTTGCTGCAGCGGCTAGGTGCACATTAGGTGTTTCTTTTCTGTCGTGGGTCACCACTTAATGAACCAAGTACTACGAATGTTGTAGTTTCCTTTACGTAACTGGTGTACGCATGGAATGAGCCCTCCCTGTATAAAATATAGTCTAACCTTAGCCCTCCCTGTATAACCTTAGTGAACAGTCTCTCAACAGTCATTGATGAACAACTGTGTGCCTCTATATTCTAATCCCACTACGGCACAGAAACAAAGACATGTGTGCGTCTCTAAGAGCCGGGAGGCGACAAGCCACGAATGCTGCCGTTGTGAAGGAGAAACGACCTTAGACATAGCACTGTGCAAGCGGAAGGCATAGTTAGAAACATCCAGAGGGGTCGTTGGCGAGGTGTCTAGAAATTCGCCTGGGGCTCAAACAGTGGTGGAGAGCGTGACGTCGACATCGCAGGACGAAAAGCCACAGCGAAGGTGCACAGCCTAGCTTACGAAAGGAAGCACTTCATTCATGTCGCTGGAAAATCTGAATCCCATTAGAGGAGCCTTGAAGTTGAGGGCAAAACGTTCGGTGACTCAAGGTTTGATATTTGGTTGGCGAACAACGTGGAGGTTGCCGAATAACCTGGAGTCAAACTGACGACCCCTGTCGTGCGCAATCCTTGAAGTTACGCCGCAGCGGCTGATACGGAGAGGGACGCTGCGGCCTGGAGGAGGGAGATATTTTACGATATAAGGCGCTCCTGCCCATGCAGTTTAAAAGGTAGCAATGGTTCCCGTAGGAGGGAAAGCGTCCGAAAATGTTGAAAAAATTGGAAAGGAAGAGGACGTGGTCCCTTCCAGGTGCCTCCTACTATCATCATTGTGAGCCACGACTAAAAAAAACATCACTCACATCCCGTGAATGGCGCCTCGGTTTCTGCAAAGAATATTATCGACGTGTGTATGGCTGAAGCGCGTAATGCCATGTGGAGTTGCCCTATTGGGATACACCTTAGATTGCTGACAGCAGAAACAAGCGTGGGAACAGTTGTGACATGTCACAAGTCGCGGGTTGTGGGCATGACAGGATAGGCCACACAATGCATGGCATCAAAGAGGGTCCGATAGAATAAGTGAGTGACAGTGACGGCCGGTTGCGTACCACAAATAAGGGACATGTGACCGTCATGGAGCGAGACATATTATACCACCGGGGTGACATTGGCGGACACAAAATGCTGGAATTTGTAATCAGTCCGCTGAGAGGCAAGCATAGGCATGAAATAGATAACAGGTCAGGCCGCGCCCACTTGCGTTGATTGCTGTGCAAGTAAGCCCGTCGCCAACTACATTCGATTTGCTCCTGATGCGGCAAATGTGTTTCATATTCTGCAATGTAGTAAAGCTGTCTGATTTCACGGGCAGGGTAAGATGTGGTGGTATGGGACACCGCAAACGTCAGCGGTTTGAGGTCAGTGCGGATATGGAAGCACCGTTCTTCGAGAAAATGGAAGAAGGGCTTGGTGGTCAGATATATCGCGGGCACTTTGCGTCTAAAGTAGCTGCAGCGACTCCGAAGCCGCCACCTGCTTTGAGAAAACAGGACAATGGGTGGCAAATCCAAATAAGAAACAGCTGCAAGACCGCACCGAGAGCCATGTCTGAACCGTCAAAATATGGTGGTGGTTGAGACGCAGCATCTTGGGGGGACGATGAATTTCGCTCTGCGAACTGCTTCTTTGATTCCCCTAAATGCGCTCTCAGTGGTGCCCTTCATGGAAATTGAGGCTTTTGATGCCTGGAGGTCTGTGACTAGCTTGTGCGGATGCTGCAGTATATTGCCGCAGCCAGTGATGTAGCAGCGTTACTAGTTAGGGGGGCCTAGAGTTTCTCGAGGTGGCTAGGTGGTAGAGAGTGGAGGAAAATCACGATTTTCCGCACTCACCAAACAAGCCCTGCCAGCGCTGACCCCGGACAGGTGCGTTTTTTGCGGACACCGACAAAGGTAGCATGCTGCCTGGCGAAACGTCAGAGGCAGCTTTTATTGCAGAGTGCATTTATACTGCACACAGACAAATCGTGGGCCATAACAACATCGCTAGGAGCAAGGCATTAAAAAAAGTGGATAACGAGGTGGTACGGCTCACTGATAGAGTACCGAAGAAGCGGTGCGCCGTGTGTGCGCGCGTGAATGCAATCTCTGAGCTTGCCGGGAATCGTCTGCCCTTAACGCGTTCCCCATGTCCGGACCGAAGTTCGCCGAAAGTCTGCGCGTGACGCCTTCCACAGTTCAAGCGACTTCCCGTCAAACTTCGCCAATTCCTGGCGATAAAGCCGCAGAACTAGAACTTCTCTCGCCGGCCAGAGCAAACACGTCGAGGATAAAGCACGCTCCCGTCGTCTGCGCCTTGGGCAAAGCTTGTCAAACTGCGTTCTTGTCAAATTCGCGATCACCACAAGATGCTTTCGCGAATGGCCACCCTCCTTTTGCAAGCATCGTGAGCGGTTGAATGTTTTTCGAGATGCTTTCTGTGAACCACCTTTGATACGCTCGGCAACGGTGACTGGGGTTCAGATACTCACTGCCTGTGGGTTTCAAAATTTGGATTACTGTTGCTGCTGGTTTTTGCTCTCCAGATTGAATTTCAGCACATGATGCTCAAGCAATTCATGAGCTCACTGAAGGCAAGGGGGCTACCTCGGAGTAGGAATGTAAGCTCTCCCTGCCGTCCTTTTTGTAATAAACATTTCATATTATGGAGATGTAATTCAAGCATCTGCGCGCCTTATTTAACGCACACTGGTTCCGCCAACTATTGCAGTAATCCAAACAGCTGGAGTGGCTTAGTAGCTGCCTATTGTACAAGCGCGCGAAGTCAGCCTGGAACTAAGACACCCGAATTGTGTAAACCGAGTACCCGAAACGCTGCCAGTTTGGCTTCAAGTATGACTGTAGCAATTAAAATCTGATTCAAAATCAGCAATTTAATTCTTCACACACATCTTCAGGATCACTAGTAGCGTGGAAGCCGAGGCTCCTTCGGTCGAGACATCGGAACACGGGTGCCATGGTGCTATGCATCAACCTAAAGAAATTCCACTCTAGAGTCTCCATAAAAGCGGTGTACTTTAAGCATCCCGTTAGATACAATCCTGGGAAAATTGAATATCGTACTACTTTCAAAATTCTCCCGCCTGTTACTGAGCTTGTGAAGGCCCCCCACTTTTTAGCGAACTATTCAGCGTAAGAGGAACCCTGGAACCAACGCACACAAAGCTTCGGGTCAGAAGCTGGGAAATTACAAAATTCCTACCCTTCAGGCCATTTGGAAATGAAATATAAGTGTGCACGCAAGTTTCCTTGAACCCTTTCACTGCGAGGACAAAATTGAATTCGTAATTAATGTTTTGCCGTCACGGTGCGTAATCGCTCCCTTCCTACTTGCGAAACGCGCAATGCGAGATATGACGAATGCTTACCCGGTATTGCCGGAGCTGAAGTTTTTTTTGTACTTTGTACGCACAGTTACCACAGTGCCTGTGCGCATCTCGAATATGTCAGCATCCTTGAAGTCCACCTGCAAACCACAGTGCCGCTCCAGTATTATTTCTAACCAAAACATAATTACCCGTTAAATGTCGTTCTAACGTAACGGGTATAAAGAACTCATTGACATAATCAAGCATTCGGAATTCCCCTTGAATATTCTATAGGCACCCATCTACTGAATACCTCGTTTTATCGAAGCCGAAATTCCCTCGCAGTGGCTATAATGAGCCTCTTTTTTACAGAATAAGCATTTCGAATCATAATGCCACCTGTAAGAGCAGTGTTTCACAGCACGCTATGGTTTACATCGCATCACAGATGCCGTAATTCAAAACTCGCGCTAGCAAGGTGGCGCCAGTTCCAGAACGCTAAAAGAGCTGCAAGCCCTTGCGAAACGCGCGCGGCTGCGCGCCTTCCATACTCCCCATTGGATGTTCCTGGAAGTTCCTCCAGACAGACTACCAGGATGCAGCATACCTTCGGCACCACTTCTTTCGTGCTTGCGATGGCAGTGAGGACTGACTCGAAATCGCGGCTGCAGCTGAAAAAGCCGTCGTTTCTCTGCAGAAGACACGGCAAAGCTCTATCAAGCAGTTTTTATTAGCGAAGTGAGCCGCCAGCTGGTGTGCGGTCGAATGATAATAGATGAGACATTTCGAAAAAAAAAATAATTATTCCTTTCGAATTTTGCTTCTTTTTATTCATTTCGGCGGTGCTGTGAGTTTTGGTAGTGCGTACAACCTCTCTTTGCCTATATCATTGGCTATAACGAAGTAATCGATGTCATTATCATTGGCTATAACGAAGTAATCGATGTAAGCAACTAATTACGACCCCCCTTCAAATTCATCACAAAATTTTACGGCAGTGTAATTGAATATTTGCCGCGCGAAACGGCACTAGCTGAAATGTGACGGCAGCTGCCTTCGGTCAAATATCATCCGATGTTTGAGTGTTCGCGTCACTTCAAGCCAAAAAATATATTTATTTTCGTCATGAGTCGAAATGAAACAATTTTTTGATAGCCAAATGAAAGAGAATAAAACCGTATTCACGGAAATGACAAATGAGTTTCCTAATAATATTTGGAACCTTGTATCAAGGGAACACTGAAGTGAATTTGTCATGCTCCCGTTTTTGCTTGCACTGCGTCGACTGGCTTAAATTAACACCCTTTTCTGCGCTTATCCGGTTGATAAGTCGTTAATTATTTTAAAAAGCCTGAAGGCAGAAGAACTATCATGCGCTCTCTGCAGCGGCCAGACCAACAAAAAGGCTATGACATCAGCAGGAGGTGCTCCGTGATTGGACGATGTCCAAGATTGGCATTCAGACAAGTTTCGGTTTTGGTTCTGTAAAACAAACATGCTTGACATTCGACGTTTATTTGGATAGGCATTTTCAATATCTCAATAATCGTTATACCACGCTTCCGCTCTGTCGGCTGTAAAACGCCTACGGTAACCTCACAGGACGGCTTGAAATCGTAGCAACCAAAAGCCGAGGCCTACGAAGTGGATGAACGCCCTCTGCGTCAGTGCAAACGCTGAAATGCCATGCGCTTTTTCCCAATGTTTGGAGCTTCCCCTCCCCTATGCCTGTATCGTAAAAACCATGTTCGCACCACGCCAAGGATCTGCTGATCCTGGCCTGTGCCCACTGCCCGCTAGCAGTTCGTGCTAATGGCAATAGCACGCCAACGAGAACTCGCTAGCGCATCAGTGTGAGTCTGCGCGCGTTCTACGAACTCGTTCGTAGAGCAGCGATCGTTCATTATAGAAAATATCGGCCAAAAATAAAGAAATCAATTTACAAAAAAACGTACCACCCAGTATTCGAACTTGCGACTTGCGAAATAAAATACCTAGCGCTCAACGCCACTCCGCAAGAGGCCAGCGGTGCCGAGTTGAGAAATATGATGTATTTAATGTACAACCAGTTTATATTTTTTTTAGTCTTGGCATGTCAAGCAGCTGAGGTGACTAATTTTTCTATAGCGCTCGTGCAGTAAGCATCCCTCAAATTTTCACCATAACTCACATCTATCAATTGCATTTATTAGATGGCAAAGCGTTCGCAGATGTGTAACCGTGGCGCTGACCGATGTGCTTGTTCACTTCCCGCAAAAAAGTGCTTCCTGCTCTCTAGTTTTACGCAGTACGGTAAATGTTTCGATTGACTTGATTTCTTTATACTTATATAGACTTCACTAACTCTTCTCCGCCTTCAAGTGGCTTCAGATGTTTGTACCAGCGTACTAGTCAGCGAAGCGTCGCATGTGCGCTTGTGCAGCGCTTGTGTGGACAGACCGGCAACTTGGAACTTGATACAGTGTACAAACTCACAAAAGTGTCGGGGCTTAGGTTCCACCGAGCTAACTAATTGCGACAAACCGCCCGCGGCCGGCGGACTAAACGCTGTGCCGACTGACTCTGTCGGAAGGTCGGCGAGCGTTGCAGTAGCGCATTCAAGCCAGTCATTTCCTCCTGACGTCACACAAAAACTCCACAGTAAATGGCTAGGATGCAAAGAGAGGATGACAGCATTTTCTAAGTGCTTTCTAAAGTTTCGCAAAGGCCCTCAGAGTGGTCGAAACATCGCCTACGAACTCCGGACTACAGTTTGCGGTAGTGATCCCGCAATGTTTACAAATCACTTTAGGGTCCCCTTAACAAAGCAAACTTTGCACAGTAAACCAGTTCTGCTGGGTTGTTTGAAATATATTATTGCAAATCTGCGAGGAAATACATTTCCCAGGAAATATACACCAATAAATTATAATAGGAGCAGAAATGTCACTAAAAGCATCAATGCACAGTGACGATCGAAATGTTCTTTCAATTAAACGTAAATGCGTGCTTGATATTACAATCGCAAAAGTCAAGTGATACCTCGGTTAACAGTAACCTACTTTTTGTTAGCCAGAGTACACGCATTTTATATAGAGATATCGATGTAACCCAATTCGTTGAAGCTCCAGACGATCGATAGTTCCCACCTCACCCTAAAGACATTACGAAACCGCAAACGACCTCTTGCCTATATTACCCTGTTCTGCATCATTCATTGCTGTTCTATCACGCCCAAATACAAGCCAGCTACGTGCTTTGGACTACTACTATGCCTTTAGCGCTTCTAATACTGAGCGTAGTAGAGCGTTTCTAAACCATGCGTCTTCAAACCATCACATCTTTCCACATTGTTCCCAGTTTTCTCCACCTCCGTACGCCTACTGCGCATAAGCTTCCTTGAAGACACGTTTTTTTTTTTCTCCTAGCTTATTTTTTGCGGGTTTTGAACCACTTGTTAGCATTGTTTATCAACAATTCCGAAGATGTATATCCTTTTACTTGTTGCTTATTGTGGTGCCGGATTTATAATGAAACTGACATTTCACCCTATATAGCCTGAACATGCTGCAAGCCAGGACCTGAGCTTATGTAGAAAATCTTTATTGCAGCGTGTAACGGGCACATCAAAACAAAAATTTAGTTTGACTCTTTACCGAAACTGCTCGGTCACGATAACAATGGCGCCAATTTTATTACGAGTTTGTAAAATATACAGAATAATAGGAAAAAGAGACGAAGCGGTAGCGGAACGCCTGCCTGTTTCTGGTGGCTTTTCTGTGATGTCAACGAATATTGTCGGTGAGAATTACAGCTGCCAATCCAAGTCACCGGAAAAAACATGACGGGTCCACTGTAGTGAGGCCTGGGGTTTCCAATAATTGTATCGCTTGAATGCTGATCCGAAGATAACCCAATGATAGGTATTTTTACCACCGGCTCACATAACGTCATTCCATCCAATAATACATGACTGTTGGCCGAAATTGGAGTTCTCGATATTTCTTGTTTGTTTCGCAGCAAAAAAAACTGTTTTCCGTGGCTCCAATAAACTGATGTACCAGAGGATAGTTCTTACAAATTTAAAAAAGTTGGGTTCTGTCTTCACATCTCCTTAGCATAAAAATGATTGTCTAAGTGTCTCTTTTTCTACATTCTGTTTGTGGCTACGGGAGGATTTTCCTTTGTTACAGACAACTCAAACTTTGAGGCTTTTTGCACCTGAGCTATAAGAAGTGGGCAGATGCGAAATAATTTCGCACACCAGGAAATTTTACCAAGCGCGTGTATTTAGACAGAGGTACAGCCAAGCATTACGACACAGTGCAGCAAAGACTGGTGATGACAACTGTAAAATTTGGCGGGAAAATTGGGGAGTACCGAGCTGGTGCATGGCCGCGTCCCCGCACAACTTACCTGAAAAAACAATCACGTCTCCCCGTATGCATTTTTCCTCAGCTCCACAAGTAGAATCAAGTGTCGCCCCGAAGCGAGAAGCAAGAAATCGCTCGATAGAACTGAAATCTTCGATTGCGGAGGTCTTTTTGGGTTTGGATAAAAGATAGTCAAAAAAAAAGTGCATTTTAGAGCGGTTGTGTTAACGGCGCGCCTACTTCACTAACGTCCCGTCCCTCCGAGAGACATTCCTGCATTGTCTTGGACATGCGCAATGCCGAAAGTGACTTTAAGCTGTGCGCCCCAAAGTAAGACTCATCATCACTAAATATCTGGAACTTGGTTTGCCTTCGGATTGTTCCGCAATATAAAGTACTTAACTACTCTTGCCATTGGCTACTCTGTGGTTGAAGGTAGTACGTTGATATCTGTTGAGGTAGCATAAATAATGACAGAAATTTTATCTGCTTGTGAACAAACGTGCAGTTCGCTACGATGTCTGCGGCTCTCCTTTTTGTGAATATGGCCTGGATGTAGGAAGTAGCAGCTTAATATATGCACCTCTACGGTGAACCGAGGCAAAAACTAGCGCTGCATTTTGGGAGGATGCATAAGATGTAAATTTGAAACCTTTAAACATGGCCCAACCTGTGTCCGCTTGTATGTGGTCTAAGGTTGTGAGGCCGCCAGTGCGCCAGCGGCAGTGCAAGAAGTGTGTGCGATCTTACAATTCTGGCGCTCGTTCTCGGGAACAACTGATCCACCAGTGTACTCGAAGGACCACCCGTTTGGTTGTGGCTGCTTCCCCACGCCACCCAGTGAATCTCGAGGCACTTTGCATCCCCCGACTCGTAAAGGCCACATGTAATCGGCGTGCCCACTTCATGTACAGGGTAAGGGTTAGTGGTGTCATCCTCCATGTTGCGCGTGTCATTTATCCAGCCCTGCAGTAGGGGCGAAAAAAATATTCACGCCGTTAACAGCAAAGAAGGCTTGCAATTTTCTTAGTTCGTCTAAAAAAACAGTGGTACGGCCTACAAGGCGCGAATACACTAGTAATGTGGAGGATGTAGAACGCCGTCTTTTTTGTGGAGCGAGATGGAAAGACGATAAGTTGCAAGGGTTGTAGGGTGATTGTTTGTTCATAGCTAAAAAACCTAAACCAATCACCCTGCATGGAGTAATCTCCTCCAACATTTCTGGAAAACACTTCGTCTGTTGACTTTGAGTAAGGTTTTACGAAAATGTTTTCTAATGTTTCATAGCTGTCACATCTTACCCTACCTTTCCTGCGAAACAAGGGATACGTTCGTTTATGATTTTGATTTATAGGGATCTATGTCGCTAGTTCTTCAGGCCACGTTTGATTAAGTGTACCGAGAGCATTCACAAGGACTACAATCGTTTCTTTTGCAGCTCCTAGGCTGTTTAGAAAGGTAACCGTTCTGTGTCCGAAGAGTTCTCATTTCGATGTTTCCTGAGCTCTTACCTTAAAGAAGATAACGGCTTTCTTCTTGTAGGATCTCACAGGGATAAACATATGTTTACCGAGCGGGCTATTGAAGGAATTTTTGTGAGGTTGATGTCCCCTCCCCATCTCTGAAGCCCTGTCAGCTCATAGAGCGCCGGCGATACGCGGGGCAAATCACGCCCACGCCAACGTTTGAGAACCGTGTCTACAGGCGACAGGGTTGCACTCCGGTCATCTTTCTCTCTGCTGTGTTGCACGGTACCTTTAAAGCGCCAACCAAGCGGGGAGGCGAGCCGTTGTGGAGGGATCCGGATGAATTCTGACCACATGGGGATCTTTAGAGTGTGCTGAAAGCTCGAACACATGGGCGTTTTTGCTTTTCGCCTCGAAAAGCGGCCGCCGCGGCCGGGATTTGAACCCGCGACCTCGTGCTCAGCAGCACAACGCCTTAGCCAATGAGCCCCTGCTTCGTGTTCTTTTCTGTGCTATGGCGATTTCGCCGTAGACAATTGGAGTTACGTGGGAGGTGCGGCCTCGTCGTCCTAGAGGGATTGAAAGGTGGCTCGGTGGAGTTGCTGGTACTGCTAGATTGAAGTAATTTCTGAAGATAGTTACTCCGCTAAAGCTCAGTACCAAAGTGGTGCGATAGTCTCAATGAGGCCGCAATCTCGTGATAGATTGCGCCGATAATGCACCGGAAGTAGTTGTGAATGCGACGGCTTCGAACAGCTTAATCGTAGCTCTGGAAATTCACCTCTCTTAGATGGTGCTTTTTCCCGCACTGTATTGCGCTGCACTTCAGTACTAACACACTCTTTGGCGTTGTTGTACTTATTTTTTAGCACGTGTGTAATTTCTTTTACGTGCATTCAACTCGTTCCTGTTACCAAAAACTGGCAGTGCACAACGTTTAACCGACCAGGAAGTTTGATTCGGAAGCGTTCTCTGGCGCCTGCCTTATAAACCTTCTTCCCATCCCATTTACAACGTTCCAGGAAAAGCTTTCCACAGTCGAACATAGCGAGGCCATTCCTGGTGGCCGGGTAAGGACTTTCCGCGGTGCTGCAGATGACGTGGCAGCTGTCTTATGCTCGTCCGTTATCTTTGCAACAAACAAGACAACCATGTGGGTGAAGAGCAGGATAGATAATTTTGGGTACCGAACAAAATTGAATGGGCAGGTGGGACTGTTAACGCAGAGGTTGACTGGCCATTGTTTGGAGAATGGGGATGAGGAAATCTATAAAGAGCAAGCGACGGGGATTTATGATTTATATAGATCACCAGACGCTCAGTTTAAGTGGACCTGGGGTGGTTAGTATCTTATTTCACTGTTTAAGCTGGAGCCAATCAAGGACACCCAGATCCCGTTTAAGGAGTGCAAGGTGGCGTGACTCTAGATGTTGGTAGGCGCAAATGAGTTCGATAGGATTCATTTTTCATATACCGCAGTTGTTGACAGATGCCAATATGTCCTACGTATTTGGTTTGTTATCCCACAAGTGCTACAAGATCCCTTTGTACTCAATGTCCAACAACGTTGGTATCTTGCGAGCCGTTTGAGATTGTTCTCGAGTTTGTTGTCGTACAAGTGGTACAAGCTTCCTTTTATACTCTATGTCCTACAACGTTGGTGCACTGCGAGCCATTTGTGATTGGTCTCGAATTATTTGCCTGGAATTTTTTCGCAGTAGGAGGTAGGAGAGACGGTTAGAATTTGTTGAAGCGCTGTACGTAAGTTCTCCTGGGAAATATTCATGAACACGTTGTTGTAACAACAGCACGCTTTATTCAGGAGCTTTGATAGTGTCGTGAAGGGTAAGCTTGATGTCAACCCCCATGTCATGAATTCGCCTTTCTTTAATGACCACAGCCTTATTCAAGAGCTTCTCCACAAGTAGCTGACAGTCCACCCGTATCTCGTATTGTACTACACAATGTACTATGTAATATGTAAAATTCTACCTACTATTATTCAAAAATTGGCAGAGCCCCTTGACGTGCATGACACCCTCTGTAGAAGCCTTAAACGAACCTTTAAAACACAGCAACGCATTACATTTCTCTGCTGCCCAATTCTAACGGCCACTCATTGTCCGAGCACTAACATTTAAAGGGAAGCAATAATCTGAATCGCTCCGCTCTTCTAGGCGAACAAACTCGGGAAATTTGTAACGCGTAGGTTCTAAGTATGCCGAGGTCCTGGGTGATTCTCTAACTTGCACCAAAGCAAGTAACGTAACACTGTTGAGCGTGTACACAAGCTTTAATCCCTCTTTAGTGCAAAAACACTACTGCGCTACATAATTTGAGATCGTTCACCGTATTGCAGGTGACATTCATCTCCCGGCGCCCAAGCGGAGCCATTGTTATAGCTTTGCTCACTCAGAGCGTTGCTGCCATGGTACCACGTGACTAGGCGAGGGTGAAATGGCTGCTTCGCCTGTGCTTCATCGATCAGCAGCCGCGGCAATGTCTGTGCGCACGCTTTAGAGCAAGCGAAAAGCAGAAGCAAATCTGCCAATACATACCCGTAGACTGCATCCTCTCAAATCTCCAGCAAAAAGCAGACCTAACACGAAGGAGTGCGAGAAAATTGTTGCTTTCGCTCGCTTCATTTTTAACATTTCATTGTAATGACAAATTGGCTGCGAAAAACCGTCCCAACTCTTTCTACGCGCACTATGCCATCTTCAGCCCCCGCGCAACTGCACTGCACTTCCAACTCAAGCCAATAAATAAATTCCCTTCGGCGTTCCCTTTACGTTCAGTGGAAGCTTCTACGAAGATAATGCATTTCATCGGATGAAACACCCTGCCTTCTCCTCCAAGGGGCACCGGGCAAAGGATTTTTAACCACGCCGCGCACGCCGCTCAGAGGTTTCGGACCCGTTCCTTTGGGAAAGCTTTATTTAATTGCTATTGGTAACACGGAAGTACATATAAATAAGCGTCAAAAGGGCTCAGCCCTGGGTAAAAGCAGGACTGAAGCCTGAGCCCAGCTAGAATGAGCAAATTAATGGGAATATGCTACGCTACCCTTGTACCTCGTCAACGCATGCGGTTACAACTACGTCGGCGGAAAAGGCGTTAACGTGAGCATTTTGAAAGTGACGCAATCGTTTCCGTGATTTTTCAATTAACAGCGGAGCTGTTGTTACTTGCCGTAAGTGCGGACTTCGTGCGGCGTGAAAAGCACGCACTGGAGACGATACGTCGCGCTCGGAGAGTGACGTATAAAAACGTGGACCAAAAGGACGAGCTCCCTGTGTCCTTGCTCAACATAAGATTATTGAACTTGCTTGCCGCCGACGTCAACCATGACAACACAACAATAAGAAAACTCATCTTTGTGTCCATCAGTGGTCACCTAAAACTGCCTCGTCATTCAAGTCTTGCACGTGAGCGCAAACTTCCCTGCATTGATTTTAACCTTGTTAAAAATTGTGACGAGTGGGGGCACACCGTTTGAAATACATGGCATTCTTGTCCTAGCGAGGCCGACGATGAGGAGGAAGAATGCACGGAAAGTCGCGTGCAAGAAGCAGGGCGGCAGAATCAGCGACCTGGACAACGCAGAACCATGGGTCGACAACTGATGAGGAGAGCAGCCCGGACGTTGTTGGAAGTACATCCGTCGACGGAGGTGTCGAGGAGCCGCCCACCGGGGTCCTCACGTGGTGAACTCGGCCCCAGCTATTGTGAGTTGGCCGGACGCGACGAGGCGCCAGGGTGCGAGCTGCGAGGCTCTAGGAGTAGGCCGCCGAAGACCACGCCACAGCATGCCCCACATAATTCGGCGAGGAGTGGACCTAATGGCGATTGGCGGATATTTCGCGAGTGACCACGAACCAATGCACTTGGTGATGGCAGGGACCATTTGTGAGCCGCGCAAGTTTTCCTTCTCGTCGCATAATCGACGCTACGACATTTGTTTTTATAACTAGAAACCCTATCAGACGTCTAGCATGACGCCAGTTTTTCGTTTTTTTTTATTTCAGCAATCTCTCTGGTTTATTCCTATACGAGTCGTCCTGATTATATTCAATCCTACCCACTTCACGTATGACAAACGTTTTGGCAGCACCAGTACCATCGCAATTTATCTCGCGTTCGCAACATCACTACACCAGATCTACGTTGGAAAGGCAGATGATGTCCTGCATTATGCGCTATCTTCTTTCAACACACTGGCACCTCTGTACATCCCGATTGTTCACTTCGGCAGATTTATATTCTAAGTCAGCTATCGCCCTTCCTATATTGTAGCCGACTATATCTTGTAACCGCGATTGTTAGTCCTACTCTCCGCATCCACCCGCCTACTTCTAAGCCATGCCTGTTTCGATGATGATGGTGGTTGGGTTTTTATGGCGCAAGGTCGACTAAGGGCAAAGAGCGCCAGAGAAAAGTTTATTTAATGAAGTGAAGTGGTGACCACAAAAAGGTAGGTAAAAAAACGTGTCAACCGAACTTAGTAAAATCAGTTAAAGATAATGGTGATGGCTGTTGTATAGGGCCAGATTTGATTATGCGTGATAGGAAATGGGGTTTAAAAACTTAACGTCTGACAAATGTTCAAACACATGTTTCACAGAAACACTGGCATCGTCACCTAGAAACAGCGAGGAATGTAGTGGGATATGTTGTCTGTAGAGTTCTCTGAAGTGTTTGTGTCGTGTTGTGTGAAGTGTGTTGCATGTGATTGGTATGTGCACTACGGATAGTGCCTCTCCGCACCTGCTGCACAGAGGTCTTGGAAATGCAGTGAGAAGGTGCGAGTGCGTTGCATGTGTGTGCCCTATCCGTAATCTGGCCAAGGCGACTTCAGGGTATCTATCGCGTGTGTCGGTGGTGTATGGTCCCAAGTGAGGTTTTATTATGTGTAACTTGTTGTCTGTTTGTTCACTCCAGTGTGTTTGCCATGTTTTGCGAAGTTGTTGTCTAATGTGTGGTTTCACGTCGGTGTAGGGTAATGTGGTTATGTCTACTTGTATTCAAGAGTGTAGCTGCAGCAGCCATTCGGTCGCTGCTTCGTTCCCGGCTATACCACAGTGGCCAGGGACCCAGCAAAGAACCAGTTCAAATTTGCGTACATACACAGACATAATACTCTTGACGATCAGATTGACAACGTGGTTTTTCGAAGGCATTGTTGACGACAGCGCCCGCACAACACTGAGGGAATCTGTATAGTTAATGGATTGTGGGATGTGGCTTTGAAGTATATGATTGACAACAAGAAGTACACCGTAAGCCTCTGCCGTAAAGATACTAGTATGACTATTCAGAGTTCTAGTGACACTAGGGCCGGGTCCATGCGCCGCGTTGGACACAAAGGCGGCAGTTCTAGAAGCGTCCGTATAAAATTCCGAACACTCATACTTCTGCTGCAAATACAAGAAATGCTGCAGAATTGCACATGTGGAAGCTCGGTTTTTATGTATTTGTGTGAAAGATGTGTCGCATGATACAGGGCGGAGATGCCATGGTGCTATAAAATCCGTTAGAGAACTTTGGATTGTATCTAAAAAGGAGACAGCAAGCTCTGACGCTTCCTCTCTAACTGTGTCAGAGAAGGGCGCAGAGAACGATGGTCGATTTAGAAGGAAGTCAGCCATGGACGTATCATGAAAAACTGATTTAAAAGGATGGTGAGGCATGGATGAAATTTTAAAAGCATAAAGGAGATCTGTGTATGCTCGCTGACGTTGTAGGTTCCATTTGTTGCACTCCACATAGAGGCTTTCGACCATGGCTAGTGCGGAAGGCGCCACACGCCAGGCGGAGCCCGAGATGGAGCACTGGGTCCAGCATTTGGAGGGATGTTTTACTTGCTGACCCATAAACAACGCTACCATAGTCCAATCGTGAACCTATCAAGCTGGTAAAAACACGTAAAAGAAGTTTGTCAGCACCAAAAGATATGTGCGACAGAACCTTCAGGATGTTCATTGTTTTTAAGCATTTATGTTTTAGTTGTTTTATGTGTGGGATGAATGTGAGCTTTTCGTCAAAGATAATACCTAAGAACTCGTGTTCCTTTTTTACAGGAATAGAGACACCGTGGAGTTGAATGTCTGGATCCGGCCGAATGCCACGCGTCTTGGAAAACAAAACACAAGTGCACTTCCCTGGATTAAATTTAAAACTGTTGCTATCTGCCCAGCCGGCAAGCTTGTTTACACCACGCTGGACTTGCCGCTCGCAGACAGACAAATTACAGGATTTAAAGGAGAGTTTAATGTCGTCTACATAGATTGAACAGGAAATCGACGGTGGCAGCGCCTTTCTAAGGGAATTCATTTTACAATAAAAAGGGTGCAACTTAAAACTCCACCTTGCTGCACTCCATTTTCCTGCACATGAATCCTAGAGAGTGCAGTTCCAACCCGCACACGAAAGGTTCTTTGAGAGAAGTAGCTGGCAAGTGTGTTCATCATGTTACCTGACATGCCAAAGGACTACATGTCGCTTAGGATGCCATACCGCCACGTGGTATCGTACGCTTTTTCCAGATCAAAGAATACCGTCGTACAATATTGTTCGTGGAGGAAAGCATCCTTTATATAGAACTCTAGCGCGACGAGTTGGTCATTGGTGGACCGCCCCGTCCTGAAGCCTGCCTGGCAGCTCTCGAGAAGACCATTCTACTCAAGAAAGTACACGAGTCTCCTGTTTATCATCTTCTCGAGGAGCTCGCACAGGCAGCTTGTGAGGGCGATGGGCCGATAGCTAGCGGCAGAGCAAGGGTCCTTTCCTTCCTTCAGGAAATCCACTACTATGGCATCCCTCCAAGAGCGAGTAATGTGCCCGGAAGCCATATTCGTTGTATAGATGTAGGAGTGTTTCAAGAGTGTCTGGGTGTAGGTGTTGTATCAAGGTGTATGTGATTTTGTCTGCACCTGAAGCTGAAGGCTTACATGTGCTCAGAGCAACCTTCAGCTCATGATTTGAAAAAGGAGAATTATAAGTAGTGTGCGACTTGTTGTTATCACGCAGGGACTTCTTTTCTACAGATGTTTTGTGTTTCATGAAAGTGTTTGTGTAGTGTGCTGAACTGGACATGTGTTCGAAGTGTTGTGCAAGTGTGTTAGCCTGGTCTTCCAGTGTTTCCCCTGTTGTACTAACGAGGCTGTGTGTCTGCTGTCCTTTTAGTTTTCGTATTCGTGTCCAGACTTTGTGTTTCAGTGTATGAGTTGATGGAAGTGAGGAAGGTGCGCCAACTCTCCCTTTTCACCTCACGGTGCACTCGCTTCGCAAAAGCCTTTGCCCTTTTAAAAGAACTGAGGTTATCTTACGTGGGGTACCGACGAAGGACACGCCACGCCTTGTTCTGGGCCTCTCGCACGCGCCTGCAGTCCTCGTTCCACCAGGGCCTCCTTGGGCTGCGGGACCCACTGGAGGCCTGGCGAATGGACTTTTCGGCGGCGTCGAGGATGTGCGCCGTGATGAGTTGGGCGGCTTCCTCCACGTGTAGGTGTTTTATGGATGTGGGGTGTAGTTGAGATGTTTGTGTGAATGTGCTCCAGTTTGCTTTTGATTCATTAAACCTTGTATGGGAAGATGCACTACTCGGGCCCATACCTATATACGGTAATGCAATGGGGAAGTGGTCACTGCCATATGGGTCTGTGCCCACACCCCTCTCAAGACATGGAAAGAGAACTGCGGAACCAATAGCCACCTCAAGATGCGAGTATGTATTGTGTCCTAAATTATGGTATGTAGGCTATATTTTGTTGAAAAGGCATGCTCCGGAAAATGTAAGAAACTTCTCTATCAGGCGACCTCGGGCATTCGTTCTGGAGGAGCCCCAAAGAGAGTTGTGCGCATTAAGGTCGCCTGTTAGTATGTATGGTTCGGGCAGCTGGTCAACCAGTGCCTCGAAATCAGAGCTCAGAAGTGCAAAATCAGGAGAGATGTAAATGGAGCATACCGTTATCAACCTATTAAATATTATTGTACGGATCACTACAGCCTCGAGGACAGTGTTTAAAGAGAGAGTGTGGCAGGCTAATGATTTCCGGGAGACAATGGCCACACCTCCTGAAGAGTGGGTGCAGCCAACCCTGTCCTTTCTGAAAACCCTGTACCTATTTAAGAAATTTGTTTGTTTACAATTGAGGTGGGTTTCCTGGAAACACATGATACTTGGCTGACTGGCATACAGAATCTCATACACATCTTGAAGATTTTTAGGGAGGCCTCTGCAGTTCTTTTTGATGATGTTTTCGGTTCCCATTATTTAAATTTAGGAATGACTAGAGTGTGTGTGTTCGTGTGTGTCCATGTGTCGTCTTTCGGGGCTGTTACTCTTGGATTGGGCTTTTTAGGCCTTTCTACTGGCTTGGCCGTCGGAGGCCGGTCCTTGCGCTGTGTTGCAAGCAGGAACGGCCCGACATCGGACCGGGCCCCCCGGACTTGGCCCCCCTTCGGGAGCCCTTCTTTTGAGCCGCCACCGCCGCGGGCGTCGGGTACGCCATAAGTGGCACGGGCGGTGCGGTGGCGGTGAGAACCGATGCGGGGCCCGTGGTGTCCATCACCTCGGTACCCTCCAACGCACTGGAGGACGCGGAGGTGGAGGCGGGAGCGGCACCGGTCCCAACAGAAGTGTTTTGCACCACAACCGCTGCTGCCTCAGCAAGCGGCATGGTGCCGGGTTGGGCTGCGTGAGGCAACCCAGCGGGGGGCGGGGCGGGACCAGGTCCGTCTCGCTGAACTGGGTCCCTGTGGACACCAGACGCCGCTCCGCCCCCCGGCGAGCCGCGTCAGCGTACCTCCCCAAGCGGAAAGAGGCGAACCTCTTCCGCGCCTCTGGGAAGGTGATCTTCTCGGTTACCTTGATGTTGATTATCTTTTTTTCAAGTTGGAACTTTCACACTTGCGGGAGTACGCTGCATGCGGCCCGCCGCAGTTCACACAATGCAGGGTATCGGATGGACAATTGTCGCTTGAATGATCATGCGCCGCGCATTTCGCACACGTTGTTCGGCCACGGCAAGAGTTTGTGCCATGCCCGAACCGCTGGCACTTAAAACAGCGCCGCGGGTTCGGGATGTACGTACGGATGGAGCAACGGATAAAACCTGCATGTATGTGTTGTGGAAGAACTGCATAGTCAAAAGTCAAGATAATGTGCTTGGTGGGAATCTCCTCGTCGTCTCTGCGGATAGTGATGCGTTTCACGGCAGTGACGCCCTGATCCTTCAAGCCGGCAAGGACATCCGCATCCGTTTCGTTCAGGAGATCTGTTTCGGATATCACACCCTGCGAGCTGTTGAGGGTCCTATGGGGTGTGACCCTGATGTCGAGATCAGCCAGTCTAGTCTGAGCTAGAAGCTTTGAAGACTTCTGCTTGTCATTTATTTCGATGAGGAGTTCCCCAGACCTTCGTTTTTTGCACTTATACGATTTTCCTGTTATGGCTTCAAGATACTTGGCAATCAAGAAGACTGACTGAGATGCTAGAGGGTGTGTTGGATTGAGGGACTCCATGACAAGAAATCGAGAGTAGTGATCTGGTTCAGGAAATGTCAAAGATGGCAATGACGGAAACGATACTTCGGTGAGGCCCCTTTTAGGAGCCGATCACGGTTGGGGGGGGGGGGTTGAGAATACCATACGGCATTGTATAAAAGCTAGGAGACGGGGGTACTTTCTTCTTTGACATTACCCTGGTAGTCAAAGAGTTCCCGGAGCTCCCTGCCTGGTAGACAGGCAGGGAGCCCATTGGCCGGAGCTTGAACAAGGCTCGGACGGCCGCCGTTCACGGCTTCTAACCCTTCACCTTTCACCTTCTAGCCACGGTAGGTGACAGCTACAGTATAGGGGGCTCGGGGTACGCGGTGTCACCACTCACCGTCACCAAGATTACTCAAGGCGCCCCGTGCGGGGGCCATGCCTGTTGCGTAGGAAGCACACTTTTGAGTAATGTCTGAAGGCACGGCTAACGTTCAGCCCTTAGGCTTCACGTTCAACGACCTACGCATACATAAACTAACGGTTTGTCGGCAGATGACACATTTAACACGTGGCGTCCAAAGTATTTCTTCCACGAAGCCTGCGTCATGGCGTTTACCAGGCTGAACGCCACATGAAGGCGCTGTCAAATAGGTGTTGAAGCAGAGGTCCTTGTTTTTGCTTGGTTGAATCTGAATACTGCTGTCTGGATAATGGCCACTTTCGCTCTTTTCAAAGACCATACTAAACTCTCGTCGTCTCATTGCACAAAGATCCCAAGGCTGGAAACGCACCTTGCGGAGGAAACACTTCGACCGCGGCCATGCTGCTGCCGCAGCAACAGCAAATGCAAACGGCCGTGTGTACGATATTGCGGCGCACGTTAGATCCCCAGGCGGTCCAAATTAATCCGGAACCCTCCACTACATAGCTCGGCAAAACTGGATGCCACTCACTAACACTGACACAAAAAAAAACCCGCCCGCATCTTCCCAAAGGGGGAACTCGAGTAAATGCGTCGCAGATTGGTGGGGGTATCGCGTAAATGTTGCGTAATCAGGTGTGGTTTCGGAATGTTTAATTGTTATTTCGTCTTTATTATTCTTATTTATTGAATGAAGTAGAAGCGAAGGCAAGGAGTGTAAAGTTAAAGTCTGTCTTTACTGCTTGGTGCCGTCAAGCAAAGCGTCAAGTCAAGCGAAAGCCAGGCAAGGACGCGCCCTTGACTGAATTCCGAACGCGCGTTCCGCCGCTTATATACACACCGCCCGCGTTCGAGGGGGAGAGGAGGACGGGGGAGAGACGCGCATGCGCACACTTCCGTACACGAGCGCGCGAACTTTCGAAGTACCCACCACGTCGTTATCACGTGTACACGCCCTGCCGCCATTACTGTTGAGCGCGCCGCAGCGCACGGGTAGCTACGACGCATGCGCGCACAGACGTGCTCCCCCCGCACCGCCGCAGCTGTTGTTGAGAGTGACGGAGCGCACAGGGTACACGCACTGCTCCCGCACCGCCGCACCTGTTGTTGAGAGCGAGGAGGGAACGGGGGAGAGACGCGCACCTGCGCCTTGACGCGACGCGAATGCGCAGTGAGCGTGTGGATTGCGCCGACAACATCGACGAGTTACATCGCGAGCCTAAGAAATGCTCTGCATTTAAAATATATTTATCCTAACTCACACACTCGCACTCGCATTCGCCACTCCGCCCTCACCACGCAAACTCACGTGCACTAATGTTTCCCACTCCGCCCTTACTACTCCCACTCACTTGCGCTCACGCTGGCCCCTCGTCCCCACTATTCGCACTCACTACGGTTAACGCTCACCACTCGTCACCACCATTCGCACTCACTCGCACTCACGCTCACTACTCCGCCCTCTAACCCTTCGCACTCACTCCCGCCCACGCTAGCCACTCGCCCTCACCACTCGCACAACACTCACGCGCGGGCTGACCACTCGTCGTCACAACTCGCACTCACTCATGCTCACACTCACCACGCATCCCCACCACTCACACTCACTCGCGCTCACGCTCAACACTCATCGTCACCACTCGCACTCATCCGCTCATCCTCGGTCACGCCTCATCACAGTCACTCATCGTGCTCACATCCACGCCTCAAAAGCTTCGCGTTTCAACCGTTTTTGTCGTTTACGAATGTACATTTATAATTCTTCAACAACTAATGATGTTTAGGCTGGCAGTTGAACCGGCGAACGTGCGCAGAAAAACATCGCCGAGCAAGAACCACTCGACCTTGCAGAGCACTCTGTCCGCGCGTGCCAGTCATCGAGAACTTTCAGCGGCAAGTTCGGAAATCTGTGTGAGGTGCAAAAAGCCTGGTCTCCTACGAAGCGAGAGATGGGGCGATAGAAAAACAGTGTCATTCCCGAAGGACAGGAAGCGCGGCGCAAAAGCCGCTTGCACCGTTACTTGAAAGCGAAGGCGACGACTTTGGTCGAATCTGGAATATCCCGCTGGTGAAGTGGCGGTAAAACGTGAGCGAATTGCAGATGATCTGGACTTACGAGCTTACGTGCATTGTAGGTACATTAAGGTTCATTGCTCTTGACCTTATCCCAAAGTATAACCACGCATAAAACTTGGCCGATTCTTCATAACCAGGCATCTACTTAGCCGAACCAAGAATATGCTATATATGGGGCCCCAAACTTCGCGGTTTTCCCAGCCTTTACGCCACTAGTACAAAGCTGTCCCAATTTTTTGTTATCATTCTGCATTATGCTGTTAGCGTAACTCCAGCATTGTTTTGCATGTGACCGCGTTATGTAAAATATGCATTCACGAGGGCATTTGGGGACACTGCAAATAAATAAATAAATAAACGTGGTGAGTTTTGAGGGCAAACACTTTGCGTTCCGGATTACTTTTCGTGTGTATATCTATGTTTGTGTGGGCGCTCATGTTTTGTATACGTTTTTGCCTCTTTTCTCTGAAATGCCCTCCATTCAATGAAAATTGCGTTGCCATCAGAAATAAAGATATTAAATACATTCAGAGAGTGCAAGACAGCCTTCAATTATCTAGCCTGTTTAGCAGCTCTTATAGGTTGTGTAGATATTTCATCAACAAAAGATGTGTCACGTTCTATCTGTCACGTCCTATCTCGCGTGGTCATCAATAGGCCGTCATTTTATTTTTTTGTACTTTGATTGTGTCGACGTTAAAATAGGTTGTGGTTTTTACGAGTACTAATACGTCGATTTTGTTATGAGCGGCATTCCTCGTTTCCGCTGTCCGCAGTACAAATATTTTCGGGCATGAAATACTTACTGATTTCAGCTAACATTTACCTTTTTCAGGAATGGGGTCTCACTTGTTCATAAGTATGTATTTGGTAATGGTAAGCACATGTCTTGATATGTCACTTTCAAAGCGGTAATTGTCGCTGAACTCTTTTACGAAACAAAAATTCCAGCAAATTTGCCTGAAGCTATTCTTCATAACTTTTTATTATTGTCTATGCTATTTCGTTCAGATTCTAGAAAACAAAAGAAACACTGAAAATTTTAAACAGCGGCGGTAACATAAAAGAAATAGTCCAGTTCGGAAGAAAAGCTTAGAAAAGCTGTTGCCATCTGTCAAAATACTGGCTAGCGCACGCAAATATTTCTATCTCGAAGCGCGCTATTTGAGCCACTAGAATTGCGCAGTCAATTCGCTCTGGACAACCCTCGAAACGGTTAATTTAAAGAGCAATCCCAGTTGAACAGGGCGCAGAGCGAGAGTGTCCAACTAAGCCCCCCCACGAAAAGATTGAAAACGGCAACCAAGGTGGACGAAGGCTTCTCGGAGCGCTTGGCCTTCAGCACTTCGCAGAGACAAGGCGAGGGAGGCAGGCGGTGCCGCGTGGTCGCGCCAAGTGGGCGGCGCCTGACTTTAGCGTTGGCGTCCTCATGGAGACGAGTTGCCTGGCGCCCGCCTCCTACGTCGTACCTCTTTCCGAACGGCGCCAAACTGCCACAGGGCAAAACCGCAGCTTGATCCTAAACTACACCGTCATGCGCCCGCACCGGGCACCGAGACAAGTTCTCGTCGAAAGTTTATACGAAATAACGGGGACAATACATCATTGCACACACACACGTAGACGTACCCACGCGCACGCACGCACACCAGCACGAACACACACGCAACAGACACAAACACATACACGCGCATGCACACAAAGTCACATGCATGCACACACATAACTCGCGTGCATGCGGGCACGCACACACGCACGCAGACGCACTCACGTGAACACGAACACGCATGCACGCATGCAGTCATTCGCTCACTCACCCACTCACGAATTACGCTAACCGACTGCCGAGAACGCGTACTATTCGTCACACCCCGCAGGGGTCACAGTACCCCTCCTCTAGTCCGCACGCCATCGGCACGCGGAAGACGATCTACATACGGGGCACAAAATATCAGGAACACTAGACTGCGAAGCCCTTTTCAGCGACTCAGCGCAGCAAGCATGAAAGGGACTACAGTGTTTGTGCTGACCACAACGCAAAATACGAAAAAAAACAGCGGCAGAAGAAATTTCGCCTTCATAACTAGATGGTCGATGCGGCCCATCGGACGGATCGAATCAACCATGGTTCTTTTCTGTGGCGGTTCGCTCTTGACTCCTCCATGTTGGGACACTTTTGAGGTCTTATCTCCTCTCCCTCCTCTTCCCCATGCGACCTTGAGCCATCCCTTTAAATAAATGTCCGTTTGTTTGTTTGTAACTAGCTGGTTGCCGACGCTGAACGGACAGAATGAAAAAAGTAAAACGTGGGAGCACATGGTCCCAATTTAAACTTCGGCAGGCAAATTCACAAGCATAATTGTAAATCATGGTCGATGACAACATAGCAGCGCGAACAGCGAGTATCTTAGCTTTCGCGATCTGAAGATATGAAATATATATTTCACCAAATGCACACAACAGTAACGATTCGTAGTCCGCGATTCGGTAAGCTGAATGAGAAGTGAGACATAACGTATGATTCTTGTGAATCTGCACGACCGGATACACAAACTTCAGAGGGAGACAGGGAACTAAACGAAGGGGTGCAGTTGGCGATTTATCATGACAAATACTATGTGAGGTGACGCTAAGGTAAGCTTACTTCGTTTACTTGCGCAAGGTACGCACATCGGCGTATTTAAGTCAATGCAACATTCACGCAACATAACGACACGTAAACGTTTTGGTGAAGTTTGTGATAAGACAGCAGCGGTGAACTTTTCAGGTGTGTAAACACCCGGACAGCAGCAATTCACGTGCCTAATTGCACGCACCGTAACTGCCGTAGAAGGATGTGTGACGACAAGTACGCGTGGAAGCGAGCATCATAACAGAGCGCCGCCGTAACAAGTAATGGCAAAAACTGAAACGTTTAATACGCCAAGGCCTCAAAAATGAGCCACTGCTTCCACGACACGCAACTCGCTCATCCGAACCGTTTCGCCATCCTGATACGCGAATCCGCGAAAATTTGCGATAACTTTGCAAACGAATACGGGCACTCACAAGTTGCGCTTTCGAACAGCCGGCCTATTGACAGCTACAGCAAGCCGGCCAATTATGTACACCAAATACTACGACACTAGACTAGGGTGCTTCCTAATGCCTCCATCGCAGCTCTCAGCGGTAGTAAAGTGCAATCACTTTGTTGCGACGACGATAGCGACACTAATTCCAACACAACACGCTGCGAGCCAGAAACATAATTCGGCGAGAGTGCGCGCAACATCCCCTTAATGAGTCATGACAGTGAGAGTTTCAGTGCATTATGGCGTCAGAAGTCCATCCAAATGGTATTCCTAAACCAACAGGTCACTGGAGAGTTTATTCCACGGTGCCTTAATCATAAAGGGGAGTAGCCACATCTTCCCGAAGCTAAAGGCAGTCGTTCCATCAATTAGTGGCTGTGCGTACGAGTGGATATCGCCCGCAGCAGTTACCACAGCAAGCGGCTCGTGCGACGAATGCCATCAGCGAGTGATGCTCACCGCGGTAATCCCCGCACGTCGCGCTAGAAGTGCGCGTTCACTTGCCATTCATGAGTGGTGAGCGGGGCTCACCGCGAGTGGAACTCGCACTCGCGAGTGGTGAGTGGGGTTCACCGCGACTGGCTTTCGCACTCGCGATTGGCGAGTAGGGCTCACCGCGAGTGGAACTCGCACTCGCAAGTGGTGAGTGTTGTTCACCACGCGTGGCTTTCGCACTCGCGAGTGCTGAGCGAGGCTCTCCGCGTGTAGAACTCGCACTCACGAGTGGCGAGTTCCACTCGCCGCGAGTGCCGCTCGCACTCGCGAGTGCTGAGCGTGGCTCGCCACGTGTGGAACTAGCACTCGCGAGTAGTGAACGAGGCTCACCTTAAGTGGCGCTCTCAATTACTCGCACTCGCACTTACCAGGCCAAAGCGACGGTGAGGTTCACTCACCACTCACTCGTGAGTGGTGAGGGGGGGGGGCTGTGAGTACACTCATGAGTGAGTTTGCCGACCTATGTTTCCGCATCATCTATTACTAACCTTTTACCACCCTGGCCACTTCAAGCTGTACCTTCTGACATATCTTTCATCAAAATAGGTAAAATCAGGGTACCGCAAAATACAATTTCGCTGTACCTCTTGTCCAAGCAGGACAAATATCAATATGCACAGTATTACAGTCGCGCGTGAAAAACTGAAATCACCCTGTCTGGCGCTGCCAATGAGCCAAAATTTGACAGAACATGATGCACACTTTGATGCATTCACAACTATGAGCACATACCCACCAATTTACTCAACTGGAGTATATGGCATCTTACTCATTTCGCAACACAATCTTGAACAGAAAATTCCAACGTCCATCATAAATGCATATTCTTCGAACATTGTGCGCGCATTTGTATTGCGCAATTCATGCAAAAACCTAATTTCAGGCACCCAGGGTTATGAGCGGTCCGTGATCCATAAGGTGTCCAATACAATAACCGTGCACCTGGCCAGCCTGGATGACGTTAACAGGGTCTGTGGTGTTACCAGCATCCCGATGCCCAGCGATAATACCGTGACAGTGCATTCCTACTTAGCCTCTGGGCCCAATGCGCAGCGCTGCGTCCTGTACGACCTTGACCAAAATGACTCCCCTGCGACCATTCTACGTGAGTTGAGTTCCCCCACACATGAGGTTCTGGCTGTCAGGCTTATAAGTAAAAGCATGACCTACCTAGTGAGCGTACAAGGTTCTTCTACTATACCGGAAATGTTCTACTACAATGGCTGTGTACTGCGCCCAAAGCCTTATCGGCCACGAGTCATGTATTGCTACAGGTGCTTTAAAGTAGGCCACCAGCAAAACTACTGTCCGAAGGCAACTGCAGACCCAGAGAGAATAAATGCCGACGGCAAGCCACGCTGTGGTTGCGGGCTTTGCAAGGCTGATGACCACGAAATAACGTCGAAAGAGTGCCCGACTAAACAGCGCGCCACAGCCCGCGCTCGACGTCAGGAAAACGGTTCAGGGAGGGTTCCATTAAGAAATCACTTCAAGGTTTTGAAACCCATCGAGTGCTCTGCTGTAGAACATCCTGAGAGACCCGTTTCAACAGGTGTTTCGTATTCGGAGATTCTGAAGAAGCCCGATCATAAAAAGCATAGACCTCCTAAGCATACGCCCAATGATAACTGGGAGTTCACTGAAAATGCTTTCGTAGATGAAGACCTGGATGCTGAAATTGCCAACTATCTAAGCAGCTTGAGACACTCCACCAAAGGAAGGCACGCGTAGCTGGTCTACGTAAAGAACCGGTTGCAACTCATGCACTGCAAGGTTCGCAAAACCTACCTTTACGGATGCGAGTCATTGCTCAAAAGACAACTCCCAGTGATAGAGCCATCTGGACAGTTATACTTAAAACCCTATCCAATCTGACGTAACTTAAACAAGACAGCTTAGACCATGGCGAAATGTACTTCAAGTCATCAACCGGTCATCCTGCAATGAATTTGCCCAGGGCTTTCGAACAAATTAGGAGAACTAAAAACTAAAATTCACTCTGGTAAACTGCATGTGTGGGCGCTCCTTTGCTAGGAGTCCAACAAGTTGAGCGAACTCCCTCACTTCATTGGTTACCATAGTCCTTCCATCCCGGATAAGCGCATTGGTAATGCACCTGGAAAAGCGGCAATATACATTGTCAGTAGTTCTCCTCAAACACCAATCGATCATCAGATATAGTGCAACCAACAGCAAGAGGTGATCGCAGTTTTAACGCGCCCAGCCAAAACACTTCTTTTAGTGTCCTTTTATGGGAGGCCATACACAGCACATCTTAACCTGGGTTGGCTCCACCACCTCAGGGTTACGTACCCAGGCAGTCCCATACTCGTAGGGGGGCGGACTTCAACGCCCCACACTCTTTATCGGGCAACGAGCAAGACTCCAGGAGGGGAGTACAGGTTCATGACACCTTCACGAACATAAACTTTACCTTACTGAACATTCCAGTCGTACCTACAATCCCTTCAACTCGGTCTTATGCTCCGGACCTTACGTGGTGGCTTGGACCCAGGAATCCTACCTGGAATCCGGAGCCAGACGCTTGGCGAGCGACGATTCTCCACTTTTGATTGGCTTGCAAACGAAGGACTTACAAAAACGTTGTCGCCAGGTCAGAATTGTTCACTGGGACAAAGTCCGCTCTGACGAAGGAGCTTCTTCACTAACTTCCGAGAAACCAATTTCTACGCTGCAGTCCGTACTCACCGACTGCACTATACATGCCACCGTGAACGAGGATCAACCAAAGCCCGATATGCACCTCCTTAAACTTTGGGCAGAACGCCGCCGAGCAGAGATTTTTGCTAATCGCCACCCGACGGAATTCAACGCTCGTGTCATGGCAAACCCCATCGCAGCACAAGCGCGACGCTACGAGAAACAGTTGTCACGGGCCGTTGGCATGACTGGTTCTCTGGATTTAGCTCTGGCACTGGAACCAAGGCCTTATGGCGGACCTTCCAAGCCATGGAGGGGAGTGTCAGCCTGGTTGACCCAACAGCTAGCTTTCGCCTGGCTCTCAACATCAGTCCAGAGGAGTTTGCGGACAGAGCGGCCGTTAGTCTCTTTCCCAACCACCAACAACCTGCGGCCACCCCTCCGTCGGCTGTGCTACTAGACGAATCGGGTATAACCGAACAGTTTACGAAGGCCCAGCTCATCGCGGTCATTGAAGAATCAAAGGCACACTCTTCTCCAGGGTATGATGAAATCCCGTATGAGCTGCTCAAGAACTTGGAGGGGGAGGCCTTGGACGCACTACTCCGTTCGTTGAATGATGTGTGGGCAAAAGGTGTCATTCCACCCGAGTGGAAACACTCCGTGGTAGTGCCTATCCCCAAACTGGGAAAACCACCCACGGGTAATAACGCACTAAGACCTATTTCTTTTACACCGACAATATGCAAGATATTTTGAGCGAATACTGGCCACTCAATTATCCTGGTGGCTGGAGCACAACAGGAAATACCATCCTGCTCAGATTGGCTTCAGACCGCTTCTAGGTACAGAGGATGGACTCTCTATGCTGGCTGATGATATCTCGCGTGTTTCAACCCACAGCCATCTTGTGTGGACTGTGGTGGCCACCGATATTTCCAAGGCCTATGACAACGTGGACCACAGGACAATACTCAGAAACATGCAGTCCTTAGGGATTCCACATGATGGATCTGAAGTGGTTCACTCCTTCCAGTGGTCAATTACGTTTTCTCTACGAGTGGATGGGAAGCCGGTCGGCTTGTTTACATCGAATCGTGGGGTACCGCAAGGTTCCGTGCTAGCACCGCTGCTCTTTAACATCGCATTTGCACCCTTTGCATGGAAGGTGCAAGACATTCTTTTCGTGAGATTTATTATCTACGCGGGTGATGTCACACTGTGGTCCACAAACCGCGGCCTCGGTTTACAGTGCCGTCATCTCCAGCAAGCCCTAGATGTTTTTCGTGCTTTTTCGGAATCAGCCAGTTTAGAAATTTCAGCTGAGAAGTCGTGCTACAAACAAGTGGCCAATAAGTCAGGAAGGAAGTTAGCCTCTATTGGTAACTTTCAACTTATAATTGGTTCAGCTGCCATACCAGCCAAAGAAGAGCTGCGGGTGCTCGGACTTCTGATCCCCGAGTCAGGTTCTGGTTTTCACTGGCTCTGAAAGGCACAGAAGGAGTCGTCGACAACCTTGCACTTGATCCGCTGAATTGCAACGCGTAGTGGAGGAGCCCGCACGGAGGTGGCTAGAAGACTCGTACGTGCTTTTCTGCAGCCACGCCTGACACAATTTCACTGACTTACCATGCAACAATGCACGCAACTTGAGACTCTAAACAGAAAATCTATGCGCACCATCAAGGCAGTCCGTCGTCTTACCTCGATATCCATTTTACAGGAACATGCTCAGCTCAATACTATATCGGAGCTCACAAACCAGCGCGGAGAAGGAAGGAAGCTCAAGCGTTTGTGTATTCCAGTAGTCGCAGCGCTTCATTCACATTTTTGTCATGCGTCCCCCCTCACTTCCACCTCAGACGATCTTCCACCGTGGCGGTACACGACAATGACAACGAATAAGACGACGAAGCTTCGTCGCCGTGACCAGCCAGCGCCAAGATCCGATACCACAGTCCCTGAAGGCCACTGCGTACTGTACAAAGACTCAGCTCTTTTGCTGGACGGAGGACGGACTGCTTTCGTAAGTGCCACGCACCCGGAAATCAAAGGCTCGCGGAGTTACGCTACCGACACCCCGGACCCGCTGTTACTGGAGCTCCAGGCTGTTCATGACGCAGTCAATGCTGTAAGTGCACTCCATAACATCACAGAGGTGCATATATACACAGACTCGCTCAGCGCTGTGAAGCGTCTCAAGCAAGTAAAGAAGACACCTCTGATCTGCAAGCAGATTCAAAGCCTCCACAGAACATCAGAGCTAACGATCCGTGTACATTGGGTACAGGGGCATGGTCAGAATGTACTGAATCAATTACCAGGCCATATTTCCAACTGTTCTTCCCCCCCCCTGAATTCCCCCCAAGTTCCCTTCCTTGTGATCCGCGCTACCGTCTTTTAGCCCGGAAATGCCTTCTGGGAAGGGACACAGGCGCCCTAATTCACCCGTGTGTCTGCTCCCTGCCCCCTAATCTTTCCCGGATGGAGGAAGTTTCTTTCAGGAGGCTTCGGGGTGGGGTAGCCCTCACACCTTCAGTCACTTGGACTTGGGGGCACTCGCAAGACGACCCAGCAAGGTGTCCCAAGTGCCCGTCTCCAGCGGTTGAAGCTTATGCCAAGCATCTTTTGTGGACGTGCGCGGGAACAAGAACAGCTCGAGACGATGCCTTCAAAAAGGTTGGTCTCCAGTGGGATAAACAGGAGGACTACAACCGCTGGGTGCAGAACGATAAATACTGTAGGTCACTGATGGACTTTCTGCACGCCACTGGAATGCATGCATACCAGTACACTCGAAAACCTGTCAGTTTCGCGCCCTTCTGTGCTCTTGACAGCCCCTTTCTTCCTATTTTATTCTCTTTCTCTTTCCTTCCTACTTCCTTCCCTCCTCCCATCTTTAACCGGCCTCTCGTATGCCGCGTGGCAAAAACTCGAAATTAAAAAAAAAATTATGTAATTCCAAGAACTATCAAGTCTACTTATTCCCAAACACTTGTTCTGGTCTTGCTCTGTATTCCAGGCTCGGCTGAGATCATTGGCAGTGAGGTTGCTGATGGGAGGGCAGCTGCTGCCGCATTCAGAAACGCCGTAGACGTAACAATACTATCACACACTGACCTCAAGCCACAAGCCGAGAACACCTTCGTAACAAATGGCAAGCAGAGTCTAGGGAACAGACAGATAAAAACCTACACGTAATAAAACCACACTTGGGACAATACACTACTGACTCACAAAACAGATTCACTCAGGTGGCCTTATGAAGGTTGCGGACTGGACATGTACATGTGACACATTCCCACCTGATCTATTAGATGACCAAGACCCATGTGCAGCGTGTGTGGAGAGGGCCTACCCGCTATTCATGAATACATACTCATCTGATGCAAGGACATAACACATCACGACACAAACATATCCCACAAATATACAGACAACACATCCAACTACCCCCATCCCACCTTTTAGAAGACGAGCCCATGCTTTCAATCAAACGCGTTTTTGAATTTCTTACCTCCATAAAACTTTTACATCTCATTTCTTATCATGCATCGTGACAACCTGGCTCTTTGCACCAGTTATCTTCATTACCTTGTGCCCTCTTTTTTTTTACTGAAATCTTTACTTTTACTTTCATATCTTTGTCATAAAATGACTTTTGTTTGGCATTATTTCTCCTTATTTGGCCTTGCGCCATTCAAATCACATCGTCATCATCATCATTGTAGAATCTATCATCATCAGCGTTGCACCGAAGACATCACCATCATCGAAGCCTGTCATCGTTGCACGATCGGCGTGCGCTCGCGCTACGTCTTTTTTTACGTCGCCATTAAACCTACCGACCACTCGGTCGGCCCCTCCCTTGTCTGAAGGCCACTCTTGTCCTCAGTGGCTAAAGAATCCCACAATCATGTTTCTACCGAGCGGGTAAATGGAAAGACATAAAGAGAGGCCGCCCTACAGACAAACACGATTTATTGTCGAAGGAAGGGCTATGTTCTTTAAAACACAAAATGCATACCCGACCCGGCACTCAGTATCGACAGTCAGCCAGTTTTGGGACTAACAAAAGGTGGCTGAAGTTTTCAAACAACACACAGCCTACAGCGACCACTCCCACTACCCATGCTTCTCCTACATCCCGTTTCTCATCACCGCACCGACCTTTACGATCCCGACCAACTTCACCTCTTGTAATTCATCCTCACCACCCGAATGTCATTTAGTGCTCCATACCTGCCCTCAAAAGAAGTCGAGATCCTTAAACGTAGCTCAGCCATCCCCCAAGTATTCAACAGAAAGCTTAGCCTACCTCCAGGCGTAAGAAGACAGCAACCACAAAAACTAGGCTACTCGGCATCCACAGTTTACGAAAAAAACATTTCAAACGTACAGGGGAAACCTCCACTACAATGGCTAAACTGACTCTCACAGTTAGGGCCACATCCCTGAGACAACCACGGACAAGAAATTTGCATACCCTGGGTATGCGACAAAGCTTACAGTTACTCTCAGCCTACGAAATGGGCACCCCACGAAACAGACATAACGAGCAGCAACATCCCGCAACATTCACAAACACTACTGCCATGCACCCGATATACAAACACGTTGCCATACTCCCAAAGATGTCCTTACACCACCAGCGTCTCTAACGCTCAAGAAACAGAGCTCACTGCAATCATAGAACAACTCCATAGAAACTATTGAAGATGCATAGAGCTCGCCGCAACTACGTGCGAACAAGTACTAACTCCACAAGCAGGCGGCTGATCACCCAGCCGCCTGCATTAGCTGCCTAACTGGAAGCATAGCGCAGCCTGTTTTCACACAATCCTACAACAAAAGAAACAGCTCCGGGAAATCTAATGTGGATTCCAGGCTCCGGATCCCTAGATAATAACGAGGCGGCTCACGCCACTGCATGCGCTCATTCACACAGGGCCGCGTTCCTTCAGGGACAGGGACCTCTGCCCAGAAGAACCGTAATCACACCAAACCGCAAATACGCTCAAGTACTTGCCCACTACAGTAAAGGTGACGGCAAATACCTGAGCCCCCACCCTCATCCCTCGTCACGCAGCCATCACACTCCAGGTACTGCAAGTAATACATACCTACGTAACACCCTGCTACATGTCATGTATGTCATTCTATAATATACAACACGGAAAGTGTGCCGCCAATCTGGCATTGTGTACCACCTGGTACGGGAGGCCAGCCATGCTTAAACCTAACCCTAACGCCAACCCTAGCGGTGAGAAACGGGGCAAGCGGCTGCGAAGCCCCAACGTCCAAGAGGAGATTAACTTCGGGAGAGGGCACATTAGGCACGCAAGATGCAAGGCATACCGGCGTAAGGACGCCTTCCACCGGGCTGGTGCCTCAACATTACCACCGCGACTCGAGCCAATGAAGCTTACTCCTCACCATCTGTATTCTGTATTTTCTGTTCTTTGAATAACTTTTGACCCATTCTACCTATATATGCTACTGCTAACGGTACATATATTAAAGGGACACTGAAGTGATTTGTAAACAATGCGGAATTACGAGCGCCAATTGTAGTCCGGAGTCCCTAGACCCTGTTTTGACCACTCTGAGCACGTTTACGCGAATTTATTTAGTAGAAAAATCAATTCGAAAATGCTGTCCTCCTCTTTTTACGCTCGCCCATTTCTTGTGGCGTTTTCGCGTGACGTCAGCAGGAGAGGAGCTGGCAATTGGCTGCGTTACTGCACGGCTCGCCGACCTTCCGCGACCGAGTCAGTCGGCCCAGCGTTTAGTCCGCCGGCCGCCGACGGGTCGTCGCAATTCGCTCGATCAGTTGAAACTAAGCCACAACACGTTTGGGAATGGAAGAATGTGCCTTTCTTTACTTCGTTAGTTTGTACTCTGTATCTAGCTCCAAGTCAAGGTCGCTTCATACAAGCGCTGCACAAGCACACATGCGACGCTTCGCTGACTGGTACGCCAGTAGGAAAATATAAGGCATCTTGAAGGGGGAGAAGAGTAAGCGAAGTCAATATAGGTACTAAGGAAATAAAATCAACTGATATTTTTACCGTACAGCGAAAAACTAGGGTGCGGGAAGCACTTTGTTTGCGCTGGGCGAACAAGCACAGAGTCAGCAGCACGACTACGCATCTGCGAACGCTTTTCCGTCTACGAAATGCAATTGCTAGACGTGAGCTATTGTGGAAACTCGGGGGACGCTTACTGCACAAGCGCAATACCACAAATAGTCACCTAAGCTGCTTGAAATACTAACACTAAATAAACGTGCAAACTGGTTATACATTATATAGCTTATATTTCCATGTTCGGCATCGCCCGCTCGTAGCCTAGTTGTCTGGAGCGCTGGGTATGTCACCCGAAGTGTTTTGCCAGTCACAAGTTCGAATCTCCGCGGTTTAATGCTTTTTTTTTATAAGTTCACCTTTTCGTTTTTCGCCGATGTTTTCTATACTGGGTTCACCTTTTTTTGGGCCGCAACGTTCATTCCTCCACGAACTAGTCCACAGAACTCGCGCAGGCTGGCGCTGGCGCGCTGGCGAGTTCTCGTTGGCGTGCTGTTGCCATAAGCACCGACTGCTTGCGGGCAGTGGGCACAGGCCAGAATCAACAGACCCTTGGATTGGTGCGAACACACTTTTTACGATACAGGCATGAGTGAGGCAAGCTCCAAATATGGGGGAAAAGTGGATGCATTTGAGCGTCTGCGGGGACGCGGAGGGCGATCATGCACTGCGTAGGACTCAGCTAATGAATGCTACGATTCCAAGCCGTCCTGGGAGGCTTATCTTATGCATTTTACAGCCGACAACATGACAGAATCGGGGTAATACGATTACTGTGATACAGTCGAACACGGATATATCGAACACGGGTATATCGAATTGTTGTCTATATCGAACTCATAAATTATCCTCTTGAATATTCTGTGTAAAACTATAGGACTTCGTACGTTTATATCGAACCGTATTTTTCCCGACATTGGGTATATCGAACGCCACGCGAGCTGGAAGGTGCTCTTCGGCGGTCGCTGCACCCCCGATTGAGGTTGAGGAGGATGTGGAGGATTGCGCGGGCATGGCGAAGACTGGCTCGCGGAACTATCCCCTACCGGAACGAATTTGCGCTTGCGCAGTCGGACCCCGCTACCGGCCGCCGTAGCGTTAGCGGACGGAGCCCGGTATGCTAAATCTCTCTAGGCACACCAAGCCCGAACGCTCGGAAAATGTGACAGTGCGAGGTAGGGATGCCCCGACTGCGCACGTCCTTTTTCTTTTTTTCTTTTTTTCTTTTTTTTTGCGGCTGCGTACGTTTCTCGGCTTGCCGAAAAGAATTTTTTTTTGTCTCCCTCTCTGGGTCTGTCTTCCCCCGATGTCGTCTCGGGAAAGGGAAGAGGGAACGAAGGCGCTGATGGCATCCTCCTTCTTTTGCATTTTGCTGCTGTTGCTGCTGTTTGGAGAGTTGTCCCGCACCTTTCGGAGATCACTGTTTCTCTCGGAGATGACCATCGCGAGCGCTTTGTGGGAGTCCGTTCAGAGAGCCTTGGAATTGTTAGCTTTAAAGTTATTGTGGTACGTGCGCGCTGTTCTTCTTTGGCGTGCGTGTTGTGCATGGTGTGCGAAGGCGCAGCGCCCTGCTGGAATTTTCTAGTTGTGCAGCCTCGAGAAGATCGAGACGAGCGTCTTTAATTTCACTTCCTGGGCGAAGAAGCAGGCTAAGATCAGCGAATTTTTTTCAAGGAAATAAAGCGTCCTGTCGCGTCGTGAGCGCGGACTTAGTTGGCATTCTTGAATGCGACGATTGTTAAGTGATCGTCCGCCATAGGTGAGGTCTCAGAGCCCATATTTTTTTTATATCGAATTTTTCATATATCGAACTAATTCGCGATCCCCTTGGAGTTCGATATATCCGTGTTCGACTGTATTAGGAATGCCCATCCAACGATGCCATCGGATGTCATACAGGTTGTTTTACAGAAGCGAAACCGAAACCGAAACTTGTTTGATTGCTAACCTTGGGCATCGTCCAATCACGGTGCTCCCTCCTCCCAACGTCACAACTTAGTTGGTGCGGTCGCCGCAAACCGCGCATGGTAGTTTTTCTTCTCTCGCGCTTTGTAATATAATTACCGATTAGTCAACCGGATAAACGATGAAAAGTGTGCTAATTTGAGCCAGTCTACGCAGTGCAAGCAAAAACGGGAGCTTGCCAAATTCACTTCAGTGTCCCTTTAATCCCTCCAACTTCTCATTTTTGTGTAAGTGCAGGGCGTTGAAGAGTTGGCCTGTTATTACAATTTCTACTTGCTGATTGGGTCAATCTTATCCGGAATATTTATTTTGACGTGTTGTGTATGAGGAAGATTGATGCGATGCATAGTGTTCCTTCCTGAACTTCACATTTCTGTGTTATTTTTGCTGTTTTGTATTCTACGGATTTAAAAATTCCGTTCGACGAAGTATCTTTATTTACACAATTAGAACAATTGAATGTGTTATCTCCGTAAATTATAAATTTTTGTGAATTGTGGAACGCGGTTACCTCTCTGGGGATACTCGACTAGGAATTTCATGTATGTATAGGTCTCCCCACAAGACACAATTATCGCAGCAGTGACTCTAAGCCACCAACTTACGAGAACACACACTTATATCACCTGAAAAATCGCTCTAAACCCCGCTTTTGAGACATTCGCTATGTCGTGAACCCCAGCACGAAGCCTTTGGTGTGACTATGCAGTTTAACACGCACATATAATTTTTAACATGTCAAAGAGAAGGTTTATAAACTCGACTGCATTTACTTACGTGCAGGGTGTCGCTGTTCTTGAAGTAAAAGTAAATGTATGAGTATCCTTTCGTGAACGTTTTTACATTCCTAAGCCTATACCCAGGATAATTATTTACGCTGTTGGTGCCATCATAAGTCACGGAATGCACACCCCAGGTTGCGCTGACGTTCCAGCCGATTACATAGTTTCTGTCGCTTTTGCCAATTTGAATGTTGAACCTGGAAGTAGTCGAATAAGTAGTTAAGGAAGTTCTTGCTTTCAGTTGTCTGAAACATTCACCGACCTTTGAAATTCTGGTATAGGTAAGCTTGAAACAGGTCACCGCAGTACGACGATAAGTATCAGGATAGCGACGTAGTATTTCAGAGGTACTTTGGAGTATCTGTATTTAGGTACGTAAATATGCTCGAAAAAAAATTCTGTCTTATTGTGGAATACTGATATGGTGTAACGAATACATCGGGATACTTTGCCACATATTAGTATCTAGTTCCATTTATTTTTTGGCACAAAAGATCCGGTTTTTTGATTAGTTGGAGCCATAAAAAACGCTTTCTATACCGTTCCTCAGTTTACACACCCTCGCTTCCCTTTGTGGACCGCAGTGCCACCTTGAAATGAACCAAGTGGCGCCAATGAGGCACCTGGGTAAATATTTGTTAGGCAAGTGGACGCATATGTTTGTGTTCTGGCTCTTCTTACTTCGTGCAGTCACACAAAACAAAGCGAGGGATTTGGCGTACCAAAGCCCCGTTGGGACATACTGCTGGCGGAAAGCGCGGTGGCGAACCGTGGTTTCGCGCACAAGCCTTAACGCATGCTACGTGTGCGCACACTCGATTCATAGAACCCCTAGGTTGAATAAGACTGTCGAGTTAAGTTGAGTAAATGACTCTGGGCGGCATTTTGAGCCGATAATGTGATTCCATTTTGTGCACGTATTGGGTTTTAAATACACAGCGCTTTAAAAAAATCTATCTTACAACTTGGGCTCTCAGAAATAAACGTATTTCAGTGTGTTAAACCGTCATTTATATCCCGTAAGGTTTTTTGCTGCAAAAGTATCTCTGAAATATCACGTTACATCAGACGCAAATGTATCGTAGAATCTGTATTTCAGGCGCCCAAAGCAGGTATCGCAATATTTGTATTTTAGGATACATTTCGGAGCATGCCTGCCCTAACCTGTCTTGAAAAATACGGTAAGCAGCATGGACACGCAAGCCTTCATCCTTGGTAACTAGAAACGTAGCACACATGGGTTGAAGAGAATTATCGTATTTTTGGTCTAGAAACATTCGCTGCAGGCGACGCGAAAATGATAGCTGATGTCGAAACTAAGCATCGATATTTCTTCTGTAAAAGTTATATACGGGATATAATAATAATTTATAATATTGCTGCATGTCATGTGAGCAGATGGTTGGGTGGTCTTTCCCAGCTCTGAGCATTGGACACAGGGAAGCGGTTGACGTGTTTAACAACATACATTTATTACACACACAAAAAACCCTCAGACAAAGCACTCAATATTTAAACTACACACAAACGTTAAACATTCATACATCTACAATCCCAAAATACAACTCACATACTTAACAGCTCAACCCTACTTAACAGCTCAATATACAATTCAAATGAAAACTCAAAGTCTCTACAATAACCTCCTACACCAAGTACCCTCTAAATACACTCCTTAACGAAGTTCTAGCTAATTTCTCTTGTACCACAACTCCCTAGTTGTGTCCTTTACAACTGCGTCCCTATTGGACTGGCCTACCCCGCTGTCGTCGGCGCTGGCGTGTCGCACCCTTGCGTGGCCGCGGCTCGGTGGTAGCCGTCCTCTTCTTGCTTCGTTGGTGCCGGCGTTCGATGCGCGCGGTCACTCGCTGGACGACGTGGGCTCCGTGCGTCCCGACTTATTTCCTTGGTAGCTACCCCCTGGTAGCCGCTCTCGCTGGAGGTCCTTGATGCCGGCGTTCGACGCGCGCGGTCATCCCTTCGGCGGCGTGTTTCCTCGGTGGCTACCCTCTGGTAGCCGCTGCCGCTGGAGGTTCCAGGTAAGATTGGCAGAAACATCGCCTTTCGGGGCCGTCGAGACGAACGTCGACGGAACGTGGACGCTGGCCGCTGGTGCCCGACCGATGCCGCTGGGGCCACGAGTACGCAGGTTCGTGGTGCACCTAGGATGACGGTGCCGATGCGAAGTCGGCCCGCTCCCGCCCAGGCTCGGATGGCATGGTTGAAGCCTGGCCCCGTCCCCCTGGCTCGTTCCATGAAGCTCACGTGCTCCGGCCGCATCCTGGTTGTCTGCCTCCCGTTGTCTTGCCTCCCCCTTCTCTTTGTGTGCCCCGCCTTTACACCCTCTGGGCTCTCTCGTGGCGCACTCCCATTGGCTTCTTGCGTCTTCCCTGTCCCTATATGGTCATCTCGCCACTTGTCCCATGCGTGGCCTTCCCTGATTGGCCGACCAGTGCGCTGCCACCTTTGCCCATGATTCCTCGGTGCGTCAGCGCTGGCGCTTGCTGATGGGCGCGCTCCTGGCGAGCACCTCAAATTGCCATTCCTTTGTTCTTTTTTGTCCCTTTTGGGAGGGTTTTGATGTATCCCCTCTCATGGGATGCCCTGACACATGACACTGCACGCCTCCTGCCTATCGACGGCTTGTCTGACGTTCACGAGTATATCTAAGCCGGCTACAACGCTCAGCTTCGGCAGTTGCCCACAAACAATTTCGTAGGGTGTTGCTCCGGCCGAGCATTGGACGGATGTGTTCACCGAATACGCGGCGGACTGCAAGTGTCTGTCCCAGTCGGCTTCTCCGGCCTTGTTCGTCTTCACGGACGGTGCGAGTCGTGCTTGGATAGTCTGGTTGGTCCTTTCCGTAAGACCGTTAGCCTGTGGGTGGTAGGGTGACGAGAAGTGGTGCTCCACGCCCGCCTGGCGAAGAAAAGGGCGGAACTGGCGACTGCGGAATGTGGCGGCATGGTCAGATATGAGCTTTTTAGGCAATCCATGTCTACATTCAAACTTTGCTGTCAGGAAGTCGATGACGTGACTGGCAGCCAGCGAAGGCACGGCCGCTACTTCGACGTACTTCGACAGGTAGTCCACGGCCACAATGATGTATCGGTTGCCGCCGGCCGTTGTGGGCAGAGGCCCCGCATAATCAATGCCGATCGTGTGAGAAACCGTCTCTGGAGGCGGGATGGGGCTGAGAAAGCCGGGCTGCTTCTCATGAATCCTCTTGTATTTTTGGCAAACGTCGCAACTGGCGACATATGCGCGAATTTGACTTTGCATCTTCGGCCACCAGAAGCACTCTTGTACCTTCCGTAGAGTTGCCCGCAGACAATGTGCCCCCCCTCACGAGAGTCGTCGATGGCGTGCAAAATCTTCGACCTCAAGGCCACTGGGATTACGATGAGCTGGTGTTCTCCGCTGCGATTCATGAGCCACACACGGTGGTTCAGCGTTCCGTTGCGAAGGACAAGGTTAGGATTTGCTGAGGAGTTGGTGATAGCGACAATTACCGCGGCGATGTGTGGGTCATCTCGCTGTGCTCTAGTCAAGTCTCCTCGTGCAAATAAAATCCAACTATCGCCATTATGGGATGGCGAGCAGTGACCAGTGGGGTGCCGAGAGAGTGCATCGGCCACCTGGTTCAATGCTCCGGGGCGATGGCGTACGTGGTACGTGTACTCCTGGAGCGTAATAACCCAGCGGGCGAACTTGTGCTTCAGATGGTGTCTGGCGAACATTCACGTCATGGCAGCGTTGTCTGTGACCACCGTACACTCCCGGCCAAGCAAGTAATGTCGAAATTTATCATCGACGCTCCAGACGACGGCTAGGCACTCCAGCTCGTTGGAAAGGTTATGCCGCTCGGTATCCGAGAGTTTACGGCTAGAATACGCGACGACGTGCTCTTTGCCGGCTGGATCGCGCTGTATAAGCACAGCCCCAAGTCCAACCTGGCTAGCATCGGTATGGACTTGTGTGACCCAGTCTTCACTGAAATGGCTTAGCACTGGGCAACGGGTAAGCTGCTGTTTGAGAGCTACGGAGACGTCTTGTTGAGCAGCTCCCCACATATCTTGCGTTCTTTTAAATGCAGAGCATTTCAGTAACTCACGATGTCAACCGCGTTGACGTCGGTAGTCCGCATCGCTCCCCCTACACTATATAAAAAATAATACTTACCGGCGCCAGATTTTGATCCCACGACTCTGCGGGCGGAACGCAAGGTACATGGTGCTCTAACCACTGCGCCACAAAGCCGACACAGAACGGAAGGTTACGAACGCGCCTTATATCCTTGACTCATTCAACCGTCGGCCACAGGTGCGCCCTCTCCCCCGCGTCTCCTCGCCTTCTCTCCGCTCGCAACACCCTCTCTCGCCGCGTTCGGTTCGGGCGCACAACAGGTGGAGACGTGCGCAACACCCTCTCTCGCCGCGTTGGGTTCGCGCTGAGCAACCGCTGGTTCGCGCGCAAGAACAGGTGTGGGCGCTCGCATCGCGCTCTCTCGCCGCGGTCGGTTCGCGCTTAAACCACATATGTCGTTCACGCGCGCGCCGGTCGCTAACATCTGCGGCGGGATCGTGACGTCAACATCACGCGTTCGTGTGGTGGCGCGATTTCGGCGCTATAACACTCTCTCGCGAGGAGCATTGGATTGGATTCAATTGGATAGGCTTGGATTGGCTTGCCTTGGCGTGGATTGGTTTGGATTTGGATTGGATTGGATTAAAGTGGATTGTGTTGCGTCATAGCCGCGCCACGTTGCGTCATAGCCGCTCCACGTTGCGTCATAGCCGTGGCAGGGGGTTCACGGCGTGTTTCACGTTTCACCATCGACTTCATCGACAATTTCTACGCTGGAAGACAACAATTACAACAACAACCAATACGTAATCCATACGACTTGCAGGCGCGCCCCCCGCGGAAATGCTCTGCATTTGATCGGTCCCCTCGCGAGGGGTATGTTTTTTTCCTGTACGGCCGTGAACCGACCTGTCTCTTAGACACCATTCTTCTCTACCGACCATATACTGCTGAATATTTAAGTTTGCAGGTTACGAAAACGGGCGTGGGAAGCATCAGGAGGAAGAAAAATCGGCATAAAGAGCGGAAACCCCTGTCACTTACAGGATAGCATGGCACACCCTTGCCCTTCTTCGTCAGGTCTGTAAGGGAAGCGGCCGCCGAAGCAAAGTGGGGGATGCATTTCCATAAACAGGAGGCAATGCCAAGAAATGACTGAACCTCTTTCAGGTTGGTTGGCGTAGGTTAATTTACCGCAGCGGCAAATCGTTCAGGAAGCGGCTCTATCACGTTTGTAGAAATCCTGTACCCCAAGTGTGGTATGAAGGTAGCCCCGAATTGGAATTTTTCTCGGTTCAGGCGGAAGCGAGCTTCGTAGAGACGGGTGAGAACCAGGTCTAAATTTTGCAGGTGCTCTTCGGGGGTTGAGCCAATAACTAAGATATCATCCAAGTAGACGACGCAGGCTTGTTCTTTCACTGTACCCAGGACTGAGTCCATGGCCCTCTAAAAGGTACTGGGTGCTGTTCGCAATCCGAATGGCATACGGTTGAATTCAAAAAGCCCCGATGGAGTTCGGAAAGCTGTTTTGTTTTCATCCTCTTCTGCAACTGGAATCTGCCAGTACCCAGCCTGTAGGTCCAGAGATGAAAAGAACTTAGATTTTCGGACCATGTCGAGGGCGTCATCGGTGCGAGGCAACGGTATTAATCCGGTATGGTGTGCTTGTTCAGCTTCCGGTAATAAACGCAAAATCGTAGCGTCCCGTCATTTTGCGAACAAGGACAACAGGGGCAGCCCAGGGACTGGATGAGTGCCTGATAATTCCTGCATTGAGCATCTCCAGGACCTGCTCGTCAATCACTGTCCGCTCTTTCTCGGCATAGCGGAGTAACGGTACACAGACTGGTGGATGATCGCCTGTGGGTATTGAGTGGGCAAGAAGGTTTGTACCGGGACGTTGCGCCGTGTTGCCAGCGAACAAAGCTTTGTGGCGCTCTAGCAGCAATGTCAGATCTTCGGGAAAAGTTGCCTCACCTTCCTTGAACGTGCACGATGGCTGTTCAACGGTAGAAGAACGCAGATGCACTTGTCCGTGCTCAATGGGGACTTCTACGTCACTTGAAAGGAGGTAGCCCGCACCCAGGATGAGGTCTGCTGGCAGGTCGGCGAAGACAGGAACAGCCGTGAACGACCTGCGGCCAGCTCCCGTTCGTATGGTCAGGTCAAGTGCTCCGACCAGAAAGGCAGAGCCGCCAAGGCCGCGTAGCGGTGGCTGTGCCCACGGCTTCATGAATACGTCCGAAGCATGGGGTCGGTGGATGGCAGTGCGTTGAGCCCCGGTGTCATCCAGGGCCATAACGTCACCGATCCCGTCGACATGCACCTGGAACATGGGCAGCGGAGGCACCTGGTAGCGCATATGCGGACGTGGTGTTGGACAAGCCCTGTACGAGTGGCCGTCATAAAGATGCCACGCTCGGGCAGCATCGCGCACTCGAGTTTCAGCGAATGACGGCTTCACTTTATCGGGCCTCGCATGGAGAGCGGCAGAGGTGTCTATTTTCTGCAGCCAGCTCACCGGGTCGCCGCGGAAGGCATGAAATTCTGGGACAGCGGCATCCACCGAAGAAGGAGCCGGCCCGCTCAGCAACAACGCGGAGACGGAACCGGTGAAGTCGCCCAGGTGTCAGGTCAACTCGCCGATGGCTTGCAGAATATCAGCAGAGCTATTTAGGTTCGGCGGCGCGCTGATGCTTGTCTCGCGCCCGTGCACGCTGCCCTCGGGTGAAGACGCTTGAATATCTGGAAGGATTCGACCGCTTCGGAGTGCCGTCCCTGAGGCAGGAACGCCGTGAGGGAGTTGGGTTCCAGAGGCAGGGTCGCCTCGGCTTTGAAAGTTTGTCGGCTGCGCCATTGTAAGGAACTGCGACCGGGTAGCCGAACGGTAGGCTTTATTCTCTTTGAGCCCCGCTTCCCCCTCGTCTTCTTCACCACTTCAGTCTCGGTGCATAGCCTTCTTAGTCGGATTGTCCGCAGGCAGGCTGCACTTCCAGCTTTGGGTCTGCGGGAGTTTCGCGGCCATTACATTATATATATATATATATAGCGAATCAGAATAGGAAGTGAGGGGCTCGTTGAAAATAACACAGAAATAAGGGTTGGCAGTCGAGAAAACCTCGGAAAGCAAAGGGGAGGATGTGGTAGATCATTGAAACAGATTAAGAATTTGCAAAGAAAGAAAGAAAGTGCAGAAAAAATGCCCGCCAGGTGGGATCCGAACTAAAAATGATGAATGGCGCTCGCCCGTCCTGCCGGTAGGCGGAATCGTGCATGCTTTGAGCCACAGTGCGGAGATCGTACCTACACTCTTAACGAGCCTGCCTCTTTGTTTTGTGGGGTTGGCGTCACTGAGATATGTGTGCGGCTGCGCCCGCTTTCTATAAACTCTTCCCGTAAGGTCAGTGACCATTAGAATTCTTTGCCTCCCAGTGATGGTGTGAGAGCGTCCCTGTTACTGCTTTGCGCTTTCGTTTCTTAAGCAGAGCGGCCACCCTTGAAGCGGGGGCTGCCTGTCACTCGTTCTACAAGCTGACGAACGACGGAGGACAGTGTTTGTGAAAGAGTTGTGTACTCCTCTCTTTTTTCTGCATGTTTAGGTTTGTCTTTGTTTTGCTTTTTTTTCTCTCTTTTTTGCAAACGTTCACCTCACCTCGCCGAGAGCGTGTTTGTTGCTACCTTTCTCCCCAAATCCCCCCTCTCTCTTTTTTCCGCGTCGTTGGACGACGAGCTTATAAATACGTGCACAGAAATGCGAAATGTTGTCTTGAGAAAGATCGGCATCCGATCGAAACGTCGACCAATAAACAGTTTTGTTAGAAGCTATACCCATTTTTTACTATATATATATATATATATATATATATATAACACAGAAATAAGGGTTGGCAGTCGAGAAAACCTCGGAAAGCAAAGGGGAGGATGTGGTAGATCATTGAAACAGATTAAGAATTTGCAAAGAAAGAAAGAAAGTGAAGAAAATAATCGCACCAGACCGGTATTCTGGAGGTCGTGGGTTCGGATCCCACCTGGCGGGCATTTTCTTCACTTTCTTTCTATATATATATATATATATATATATATATATATATATATATATATAGTAAAAAATGGGTATAGCTTCTAACAAAACTGTTTATTGGTCGACGTTTCGATCGGATGCCGATCTTTCTCAAGACAACATTTCGCATTTCTGTGCACGTATTTATAAGCTCGTCGTCAAACGACGCGGAAAAAAGAGAGAGGGGGGATTTGGGGAGAAAGGTAGCAACAAACACGCTCTCGGCGAGGTGAGGTGAACGTTTGCAAAAAAGAGAGAAAAAAAAAGCAAAACAAAGACAAACCTAAACATGCAGAAAAAAGAGAGGAGTACACAACTCTTTCACAAACACTGTCCTCCGTCGTTCGTCAGCTTGTAGAACGAGTGACAGGCAGCCCCCGCTTCAAGGGTGGCCGCTCTGCTTAAGAAACGAAAGCGCAAAGCAGTAACAGGGACGCTCTCACACCATCACTGGGAGGCAAAGAATTCTAATGGTCACTGACCTTACGGGAAGAGTTTATAGAAAGCGGGCGCAGCCGCACACATATCTCAGTGACGCCAACCCCACAAAACAAACAGGCAGGCTCGTTAAGAGTGTAGGTACGATCTCCGCACTGTGGCTCAAAGCATGCACGATTCCGCCTACCGGCAGGACGGGCGAGCGCCATTCATCATTCTTAGCTCTATTCTTCTGCCCTGCCCGGGCAGCCGACAGGGTCGTCCCTGACCATGAACCAGGGAGAAGGAGCTTAACTAATCCTCTAACCGCACGCGGGAGTCGCGCGGGTCCTTTGTTGGAGTAAACGGCGGCGGGCGCCTCGATGTTGTTTGTGGCATATGCCGCCTGTGCAGACACCCCAGGAAGGGAATAAATAAAATAAGAATAGCTTGATTATTTGTTTAAACGACACAGAGACTTACAATTTAGATAGGGGATTATTTTGCAGCCAGATTATCAACAGCATGTATAGACGACATAATGCCCGGGCTAACATTCATTCCTGCCTTTACGGTGTTGAATTTGTAAATAATGTAAGATTCACGTTGTTCGCGTTCTCTTGTAGTAGAAAATCCACTCTGTAAAAGTGTGACCCTGATGGAGTCGAACGGGTGGTTTTCGGAGTTAATATGGCGTGATAAGGGTAGATCCGGGAGTGAACGAACATGTGCGCGATGGTTGTTGAAGCGCATGCGGAATGCCGTGTCCGTCTGGCCAATGTATTGGATGCCACAAACACCGCACTCCAGAAGGTACGCCACATTAGAAGAGTCGCAGTCGAGTGTCGCGTGAATTAGATGCTTGAAATTTGAGTTGGTGCTTTCTGCCACCGTGGTTGTCTGCATGTGTTTACATACGCGGCACCGTGCCTTTCCGCATGGTCGACACCCACCCTTGGGTGCCCTCTCAGTTTTGGCGTGTACAAGGTAATCTTTAATATTTTTGGGGCGCCTGTATACGACCCGAGGAGGGGTGGGGAAGATTTTCGAAAGCCGTTCACTCTGTTGTAGCATGTTGAAGTGCTTTTTCAAGATTTTGTTTAGGTTTGGGGAGTTGCCCCCGAATGTCAAAACTAGGTTGCCTCTCCCCTTCTGGTTTAGTTCCTTTTCATGGTGCAGCAACTCTTGGCGATCAAGGGTGACCGCTTTGCAAATAGCGTCGTTGACTATGGGTGGTGGGTATTGTTGCTTCGCGAGTACATTGCGCAAGTTTTCTGCGTTTGCCTCGAAGTCCTCGGTGCGGGAACAAATTCTCCTAAATCGGTGGGCTTGCGAGTATGGGATACTCGTTTTGCAGTGGCGCTGATGACAACTGTCGAAGTGCAGATACTGCTGCCTATCGGTAGGTTTTTTGTACACGGTAGTGATCAGTTCTCCTTTGTCTGTATTTATATGCACGTCAAGGAAAATGATTTCCGTGGTTGAATAGGTATAAGTGAATGCGATGCTTGGATGGGCCTTGTTGAAACACTCGATGAAGTCGATTAAGTCATCCTCCGTAGCGGTCCAAATAAGGAATACATCGTCTAGAAAGCGTTTGTAAAAGAATGGCTTAATTTCACGGGTTGATAGAAATTTTGTTTCGAGACCGTTCATGAATATATTAGCGTAGTTGGGTGCCATTCGAGTGCCCATCGCAGTGCCGTTTATTTGTAGGTAATACTGATTGTGGAATTCAAAGCTATTTAATTCCAGCACTAGCTTGGTCAAAGTTTCAATGATTTGTGGGCTTGGCGACTCATGGTCCCGATGTATGCTATAGGATTCAACCAGGGCTTCAATCCCATCTCGGTGAGGTATATTTGTGTACAGAGAAGTTACATCTAGAGTTACAAGGAAGGCGCCATCAGGGATTTTTATGTTGTCGATTTCCCGTAGGAAGTGGTTAGTATCACGAAGATTCGACGAATGGGTAGCGGGTATTTGCTTAATCAGGGAGTCTATGTAGCTTGATATTGGTTCGGTGAGAGTGCCTCTTCCCGATATTATTGGCCTACCAGGGTTCCCTTCTTTATGAACTTTAGGCAGCATGTAAAACCTTCCTGGCGTTGCGTGTGCTGCTGTAAGTGCTTTACAGAGGCTTGGCTCTATTTCCCCAATTTTGACAAGATTATTTAGTGTTGTTGTTATTATTTCCTGATGTTCAACAGTTGGATCCGCGTCAAGTTTTTGGTAGAAAAATTCGTTGTTTAACTGACGGTGGCCTTCTTGAATGTAGTCTGGTTTACTAAGTATTACAATACCTCCACCTTTATCGGCCGGTTTTATGACAATGTCTGTTCGATCACCCAGTGCCTTAAGTGCCTCGCGCTCCTCTTTAGAAAGGTTCTGGGCCCCTGGTTCGCGAGCGTTATAAGCCCGCAGGACGTCTCTTTGAACGGCCTCAATGTACGAGTCCAAGTGTTTTTCCCGCTCTGATTTCGGTGTCCACTGCCGCCCTACATTGACGGAGGTTGGGGCAGTGCGCTCTTTGTCCGGCTTATCGAAAAAATATTCTTCTAGGCGTAAATTTCGTGAAAAATTGTCCAGATCTTTCAGCAAGCTAAACTCATTGTATCGGCCGGTACTTGGGCAAAATGTCAACTCGCGTGAGATTAACGACCGCTCATGAATAGTAAGCTGTACCCCGGAGATGTTAATTATGTTTTCATCTATGTTCTTTTGAGTTTTTGACATTTCTTTCGACTTGCAGGGTGGAATTGGGGGTGTAATGTTGGAATTTCCAATGTCTGTGTGGTGCGGAGCTGAATTGATTTGAGAAAACTCGTTTGAGTATGGAACAGAAAACTCGTTTGAGTATGGAACTTTATCCCTTGACAATTTTTTAATTTTGATTCTCATTATTTCATCTGTCTTCTTTTTCTCGAAAAGTTCCAGTTCGCTGGCCTCCAGCGCAGAAAGTACAATATTATTCCTAGCACGAAGCTCCTCCGCCCTCAGAGACGCGAGTGTATTATCACAATGATCCACTACGATTTTAGTTAGCTGAAGTGATGCGGATTTAAGAGTTTCGTTCCAATTTTGTGTTTCACGTTTGTTAAACGTATGCATCGATGGTGTTAATGATAGAAGAAGGCCCTGGGGGGCGATCCCAGCCTTTAGGTATATTTTGAGTGTACGCACTTGTAGATCATGGCGCACCCGCTTGTCAATTGTTTTCCTTATCTTAAAAAAATTAGGCGTCAGCAGCTGATCACGCTTGTCATCTGAGGGAGAGGAGGTCGGAACATTTGCGCGGCCAGGATGTCAATTCATGCAAATTCGACGTGCAGAGCCACAGTGTTTTCGGAGATCGTACCTTTTGATGGCGGGGGTGGCAGGGCTTTTCTCGTTTTCTGGACTGGATTCCAGAATCTCGCAGTCTCTCGCGTCAGAAGGTTGTGGGCTCGCTGAAGTCCGTGGGTTGAGTTTTGATTTCCCGGGATTGGGCTCGATCGTCTGCAGGTTTTCCGACGGAGATGCGCCTGTGGCTGAGAGCCCTGGATCCGGGCCTTGGGGTTGTTCAGGTGGTGCGCTGTTTGATCTGGCGATGGGTTTGGCTGGTTGCGGTGCTTTACGAGGCTTTTGGGGTTTTTTGTTGATAGCCCCAGAAAGAACGCTGCAAGGTGTTTCGCTGGGTTTCCACGTGGAGTCCGCAGACGCTGCGTCACCTTTCTGGGGGGTCACAGTTATACGCGCACTCCCAGCTGTAAGCCTTTGGTGGACGTTCGGACGAGCGACTGGGCTGGGTGCCGGTTCTCTACTGCTAGCAGAGGGATTGTTCGAGTTGACCACCTGGGCGAAGGATGGTATCACTGGCTGCAGCTCGCTAGTTGCACTGGGGCATGTGGGGTAGGCCGTATCGTCCATGTGAAGGCTGTTCATGCAGAGGACGTCCGGGCTCGTCGGCGGTGGTTGGACGGTGGCACGGGGGAGGGCGTGGTCTCTCCAATCTCCGATTTGGGGTTTCCGGGTTCGCAGCAGCAGGTTGTACAAGTTCCAGGAAAGTAGTGATACTCCCGTGAAGTTCGGGTGCAACCCATCCGCCGCCAACACCATCCGAGGGGAGAAGTGCTGCATAGCGTGATCGAGGTAGAATACTCCGGTCATTTCGTTGCACAAATCTACGAGCCGGCAGTTGAATGTGTGCGCCTAATGGTTGATGATCCCTACTCTTCTCATGTTGGGCTGGCGTATTCTCTCGTTAGGGCCCCGGGGCAGCACCAATGACACAAAAAATGGTTCCAATGTCCGGTCTTTTGGCCTTGATGCGGTGAAGGAGGGTACGGTACCTTTGAATTGCTGTCTCCGCGCTCGTCCTCGCGATGTCGTTAGTGCCCACGTGAAGGACGAGGAGAGACACCCCTCGTGGCACGAAGTCCAGCAGTCCCCCGACGTCGTCAATTCGGGCACCCGGCTGCGATATGAACGCCGGGGAGTCTGGGCTTGACGGGTCGAAGTGCGTGTGGAGGTGCTTCGTCTGGGAATCACCCACGACGGCACAGGTGGGTGCATGCTGAGGGAATTTCCAGATAATCCATTTCGCAGAAGCGTTGACGGCAGCCATTGCAAGTGATACTTTGATTGCGAGAAGGGCTGTCTTTGGTTGCCATAGCAAATAGTAAAAAATGGGTATAGCTTCTAACAAAACTGTTTATTGGTCGACGTTTCTATCGGATGCCGATCTTTCTCAAGACTCCATTTCGCATTTCTGTGCACGTATTTATAAGCTCGTCGTCCAACGACGCCGAAAAAAGAGAGAGGGGGGATTTGGGGAGAAAAGTAGCAACAAACACGCTCTCGGCGAGGTGAGGTGAAGGTTTGCAAAAAAGAAAGAAAAAAAAGCAAAACAAAGACAAACCTAAGCATGCAGAAAAGGGAGAGGAGTACACAACTGTTTCACAAACACTGTCCTCCGTCGTTCGTCAGCTTGTAGAACGAGTGACAGGCAGCGCCCGCTTCAAGGGGGGCCGCTCTGCTTAAGAAACGAAAGCGCAAAGCAGTAACAGGGACGCTCTCACACCATCACTGGGAGGCAAAGAATTCTAATGGTCACTGACCTTACGGGAAGAGTTTACAGAAAGCGGGCGCAGCCGCACACATATCTCAGTGACGCCAACCCCACAAAACAACCAGGCAGGCTCGTTAAGAGTGTAGGTACGATCTCCGCACTGTGGCTCAAAGCAAGCACGATTCCGCCTACCGGCAGGACGGGCGAGCGCCATTCATCATTCTTAGCTCTATTCTTCTGCCCTGCCCGGGCAGCCGACAGGGTCGTCCCTGACCATGAACCAGGGACAAGGAGCTTCACTAATCCTCTAACCGCACGCGGGAGTCGCGCGGGTCCTTTGTTGGAGTAAACGGCGGCGGGCGCCTCGATGTTGTTTGTGGCATATGCCGCCTGTGCGGACACCCCAGGAAGGGAATAAATAAAATAAGAATAGCTTGATTATTTGTTTAAACGACACAGAGACTTACAATTTAGATAGGGGATTATTCTGCAGCCAGATTATCAACAGCATGTATAGACGACATATGTATAGACGACGCCGACGCGCCCGGACGTCCTCTGCATGAACAGCCTTCACATGGACGATACGGCCTACCCCAAATGTCCCAGTGCAACTAGCCAGCTGCAGCCAGTGATACCATCCTTCGCCCAGGTGGTCAACTAGAACAATCCCTCTGCTAGCAGTAGAGAACCAGCACCCAGCCCAGTCACTCGTCCGAACGTCCGCCAAAGGCTTACAGCTGGGAGTGCGCGTATAACTGTGACCCCCCAGAAAGGTGACGCAGCGTCTGCGGACTCCACGTGAAAACCCAGTGAAACACCTTGCAGCGTTCTTTCTGGGGCTATCAACAAAAAACCCCAAAAGCCTCGTAAAGCACCGCAACCAGCCAAACCCGTCGCCAGATCAAACAGCGCACCACCTGGACAACCCCAAAGCCCGGACCCAGGGCTCTCAGCCACAAGCGCATCTCCGTCGGAAAACCTGCAGACGATCGAGCCCAATCCCGGGAAATCAGAACTCAATCCACGGACTTCAACGAGCCCACAACCTTCTGACGCGAGAGACTGCGAGATTCTGGAATCCGGTCCAGAAAACGAGAAAAGCCCTGCCACCCCCACCATCGAAAGGTACGAACTCCGAAAACACTGTGGCTCTGCACGTCGAATTTCCATGAATTGACATCCTGTCCGCGCAAATGTTCCGACCTCCTCTCCCTCAGATGACAAGCGTGATCAGCTGCTGACGCCTAATTTTTTTAAGATAAGGAAAACAATTGACAAGCGGGTGCGCCATGATCTACATGTGCGTACACTCAAAATATACCTAAAGGATGGAATCGCCCCCCAGGGCCTTCTTCTATCATTAACACCATCGATGCATAGGTTTAACAAACGTGAAACACAAAATTGGAACGAAACTCTTAAATCCGCATCATTTCAGCTAACTAAAATCGTAGTGGATCATTGTGATAATACACTCGCGTCTCTGAGGACGGAGGAGCTTCGTGCTAGGAATAATATTGTCCTTTCTGCGCTGGAGGCCAGCGAACTGGAACTTTTCGAGAAAAAGAAGACAGATGAAATAATGAGAATCAAAATTAAAAAAATTGTCAAGGGATAAAGTTCCATACTCAAACGAGTTTTCTGTTCCATACTCAAACGAGTTTTCTCAAATCAATTCAGCTCCGCACCACACAGACATTGGAAATTCCAAAATTACACCCCCAATTCCACCCTGCAAGTCAAAAGAAATGTCAAAAACTCAAAAGAACATAGATGAAAACATAATTAACCTCTCCGGGGTACAGCTTACTATTCATGAGCGGTCGTTAATCTCACGCGGGTTGACATTTTGCCCAAGTACCGGCCGATACAATGAGTTTAGCTTGCTGAAAGATCTGGACAATTTTTCACGAAATTTACGCCTAGAAGAATATTTTTTCGATAAGCCGGACAAAGAGCGCACTGCCCCAACCTCCGTCAATGTAGGGCGGCAGTGGACACCGAAATCAGAGCGGGAAAAACACTTGGACTCGTACATTGAGGCCGTTCAAAGAGACGTCCTGCGGGCTTATAACGCTCGCGAACCAGGGGCCCAGAACCTTTCTAAAGAGGAGCGCGAGGCACTTAAGGCACTGGGTGATCGAACAGACATTGTCATAAAACCGGCCGATAAAGGTGGAGGTATTGTAATACTTAGTAAACCAGACTACATTCAAGAAGGCCACCGTCAGTTAAACAACGAATTTTTCTACCAAAAACTTGACGCGGATCCAACTGTTGAACATCAGGAAATAATAACAACAACACTAAATAATCTTGTCAAAATTGGGGAAATAGAGCCACGCCTCTGTAAAGCACTTACAGCAGCACACGCAACGCCAGGAAGGTTTTACATGCTGCCTAAAGTTCATAAAGAAGGGAACCCTGGTAGGCCAATAATATCGGGAAGAGGCACTCTCACCGAACCAATATCAAGCTACATAGACTCCCTGATTAAGCAAATACCCGCTACCCATTCGTCGAATCTTCGTGATACTAACCACTTCCTACGGGAAATCGACAACATAAAAATCCCTGATGGCGCCTTCCTTGTAACTCTAGATGTAACTTCTCTGTACACAAATATACCTCACCGAGATGGGATTGAAGCCCTGGTTGAATCCTATAGCATACATCGGGACCATGAGTCGCCAAGCCCACAAGCCATTGAAACTTTGACCAAGCTAGTGCTGGAATTAAATAGCTTTGAATTCCACAATCAGTATTACCTACAAATAAACGGCACTGCGATGGGTACTCGAATGGCACCCAACTACGCTAATATATTCATGAACGGTCTCGAAACAAAATTTCTATCAACCCGTGAAATTAAGCCATTCTTTTACAAACGCTTTCTAGACGATGTATTCCTTATTTGGACCGGTACGGAGGATGACTTAATCGACTTCATCGAGTGTTTCAACAAGGCCCATCCAAGCATCGCATTCACTTATACCTATTCAACCACGGAAATCAATTTCCTTGACGTGCATATAAATACAGACAAAGGAGAACTGATCACTACCGTGTACAAAAAACCTACCGATAGGCAGCAGTATCTGCACTTCGACAGTTGTCATCAGCGCCACTGCAAAACGAGTATCCCATACTCGCAAGCCCACCGATTTAGGAGAATTTGTTCCCGCACCGAGGACTTCGAGGCAAACGCAGAAAACTTGCGCAATGTACTCGCGAAGCAACAATACCCACCACCCATAGTCAACGACGGTATTTGCAAAGCGGTCAACCTTGATCGCCAAGAGTTGCTGCACCATGAAAAGGAACTAAACCAGAAGGGGAGAGGCAACCTAGTTTTGACATTCGGGAGGAACTCCCCAAACCTAAACAAAATCTTGAAAAAGCACTTCAACATGCTACAACAGAGTGAACGGCTTTCGAAAATCTTCCCCACCCCTCCTCGGGTCGTATACAGGCGCCCCAAAAATATTAAAGATTACCTTGTACACGCCAAAACTGAGAGGGCACCCAAGGGTGGGTGTCGACCATGCGGAAAGGCACGGTGCCGCGTATGTAAACACATGCAGACAACCACGGTGGCAGAAAGCACCAACTCAAATTTCAAGCATCTAATTCACGCGACACTCGACTGCGACTCTTCTAATGTGGCGTACCTTCTGGAGTGCGGTGTTTGTGGCATCCAATACATTGGCCAGACGGACACGGCATTCCGCATGCGCTTCAACAACCATCGCGCACATGTTCGTTCACTCCCGGATCTACCCTTATCACGCCATATTAACTCCGAAAACCACCGTTCGACTCCATCAGGGTCACACTTTTACAGAGTGGATTTTCTACTACAAGAGAACGCGAACGACGTGAATCTTACATTATTTACAAATTCAACACCGTAAAGGCAGGAATGAATGTTAGCCCAGGCATTATGTCGTCTATACATGCTGTTGATAATCTGGCTGCAGAATAATCCCCTATCTAAATTGTAAGTCTCTGTGTCGTTTAAACAAATAATCAAGCTATTCTTATTTTATTTATTCCCTTCCTGGGGTGTCCGCACAGGCGGCATACGCCACAAACAACATCGAGGCGCCCGCCGCCGTTTACTCCAACAAAGGACCCGCGCGACTCCCGCGTGCGGTTAGAGGATTAGTTAAGCTCCTTCTCCCTGGTTCATGGTCAGCAACGACCCTGTCGGCTGCCCGGGCAGGGCAGAAGAATAGAGCTAAGAATGATGAATGGCGCTCGCCCGTCCTGCCGGTAGGCGGAATCGTGCATGCTTTGAGCCACAGTGCGGAGATCGTACCTACACTCTTAACGAGCCTGCCTGTTTGTTTTGTGGGGTTGGCGTCACTGAGATATGTGTGCGGCTGCGCCCGCTTTCTATAAACTCTTCCCGTAAGGTCAGTGACCATTAGAATTCTTTGCCTCCCAGTGATGGTGTGAGAGCGTCCCTGTTACTGCTTTGCGCTTTCGTTTCTTAAGCAGAGCGGCCACCCTTGAAGCGGGGGCTGCCTGTCACTCGTTCTACAAGCTGACGAACGACGGAGGACAGTGTTTGTGAAAGAGTTGTGTACTCCTCTCTTTTTTCTGCATGTTTAGGTTTGTCTTTGTTTTGCTTTTTTTTTCTCTCTTTTTTGCAAACGTTCACCTCACCTCGCCGAGAGCGTGTTTGTTGCTACCTTTCTCCCCAAATCCCCCCTCTCTCTTTTTTCGGCGTCGTTGGACGACGAGTTTATAAATACGTGCACAGAAATGCGAAATGTTGTCTTGAGAAAGATCGGCATCCGATCGAAACGTCGACCAATAAACAGTTTTGTTAGAAGCTATACCCATTTTTTACTATTTGCTACGGCAACCAAAGACAGCCCTTCTCGCAATCTATATATATATATATATATATATATATATATATATATATATATATATATATATATATATATATATATATATATATATATATATATATATTTCTATATATATATATATATATATATATATATATATATATATATATATATAGTATAAGTAAGGAGGCGGATACACAGCAAGAACAATAACAAAGAATGTTTACTTACGTAACGGCAACGGGACTTGCCTTCATCACCGCACAGTTACCTGGTTTTGCTGTCCCAGACATTTGAAACACATTTATTCTATAGATTTGCTGAAAACTGTCAGAAGGACCGGAAGATGTTTCGAAAAACGGAGAGGATGCATGCAGTGGGGTAAGCCCGTGTTACAGGAACAACAACAAAAAAAGAGAAATAACCGAGGGAGAGAGGGAGGAAGGGGTCGTATTTACAAGGCCGCGGTCAAGGTTGCTCCAGGACGGGGCAACGTACCTTGTAAGTCCGGAAGACTAGACAATCGCGGTTTCAAAAGGAAGGGAAAACTATACAATAAGGTATTCAGTGGTTGGGGAGACTGGTTCGGAGGGATCCATACAGGCATGAACGAAGAATGTGTTTAGGGTGTGCCCCCGCGGATGGACAGAATAGACACAGTACGCAAAAGAGCATTGCACACGAGCTAGCAACTGAACAGGAAATAGGTAGGGTCTATAGATAACAAAGGGTTAAACATTTCTATATATATTTATATATATATATACAAGTAAAGAGTCGGATACACAGCAAGAATAATAACAAAGAAGGTTTACTCACGTAGCGACAATCGCACTTGCCTTCATCAGGGTACAGTTAAATGATTTTGCTGTCACAAACATTTGGAACAAATTTCTTATATAGATTTACAGAAAACTGCGAGGAGATGCGGAAGATGTTTCGGAAAAGAAGAGTACGCATGCAGTAGGGCTGTCTATGTAGGAACAACAACAAAAAATAGAAATAAGAGAGAGAGAGAGGGAGGTCGTATTAACAAGGCAGCTGTCAAGGTTCCACCACGATGGGGCAACGTACGTGGCGTGGGCTGCAAGTTCAGACCACGTGTTCTCGCAATGCGGAAGACAGTGCAATCGCGGTGTCAGAAAAAAGGGAAAAGTATACAATAAGGTATACAGTGGGTGAGGAGGCTCCTTCAGACAGATCCATACAGGCATGAACGAAGATTGTGTTTTGTGTGTGCCCGCCGCGGATGCAAGTAAGATACCGGGCACAAAAGAGCATTGCTAAGGAGCTTGCAACTGAACAAGTAATGGGTAGTGTCCATAGATAACAAAGGGTTAAACGTTTATAAGTGGGGGGGGGAACGTGGCCTTCTTCCCAAAGACAAATCGCAGTGTTGAGCCGCATTATGCTAATAAAGCAGCTGTATTTGAATATTTTCTGGGAATGCTGATGGGAAACTCAAAGGTAGGATTAATGAGCAATGTGACAAAAAATAATAAAGTCCCCATGTTTAATCGAGGGATGAGCACGTTAGTTTCCAGTAATCTTCACTGACACCAAGCGTCGGTCACCCAACCTTATAATCGAGATAACCTTCCTGAACCTCGCGGTCGTGGTTAGTTTTGAAAGCGGATTCTAAAATTGTTGCTTGAAGATGTTGAAATGCATGTAGGGGATCATTGACATGTCTTGACATGGGCAAATACGGGCAACATTTTGCATGAGACCGCTGATTACTGAACTGTATTCGGAAGTTTGGCGATATTGTCATGGGACCAGTGGACAATGCCCTATGGCAGCATAGCTCGGCATAGAAGACAACCTGGAAGAGGGCGCGTACAGACTCAGCGGACTCGGCCGTAGCTGCTTGTAAATAGTGTAAATATATCGTTCGCCACATTACATCGTTCGTCTCATCTATGTTCTCCCGCCACGTAACATTTTGGTGAGGTGCTGGGTACAGTGCCACCCCGGCCCCGATCTTCACCTCAACTCGACTCATGAAGCGGTCTCACCTTGCTCTTGGAAAGCGTCGGCCCGCCCCAGCCCGAGGCCGTGCCGCCGGGAAGGGCCTTGGTCTCGGCATAACGCGTCAAGTGATCAGTGGCAACAATGATCCACTTGTTCCCCACACCGATAGTAAGAAAGGCCCAAGTAAATCCATCCCAACCTGCCGGAACGGTGCATCGGGAGGATCAAGTGGGTGAAGGAGTCCTGCCGGCCTGACGGGAGGTTTCTTCCGGCGCTGGCAATTATGGCAAGTCCTCACATACTGTCGTACTGACCGAAGCAAGTTTGGCCAGTAGTACGTTGCATGGATCCGTGCGAATGTGCGACTAACCCCCAGATTTCCGGAGGAAGGCTCGTCATGGTAGGATTGCAAAATTTCTCTTCGGAGAGCAAATGGCACACCAGAAGAAATTTTTCATTGGTGTCGTACCTTCATTTTTACAGCACGTTGTCCCGCAGGAGATATGAAGGCAAAGATCATAGAAATATTCGTGGCACTGCGGTGTTATCACCACGAAGGTGTTCAATGAGCAGCTTCAGATCCGCGTCCTGCTGCTGGCAATGGGCCATGTCGGCTGTATGTGTGACCCCTACGAACGGGAAATCCTCTTCTATTTCATGTGCGTCGGTTGGAATCGGTGCTCGGGACTAACAATCGGCATTCGTATGCTCGTTTCCCGACTTGTATACAACCGCCACGTCGTATTTCTGTAGCCGCAAGCTCCATCGAGTGAGTCTACCGGACGGGTCCTTCAGGTTAGCAAGCCAGCACAAGGCATGCTGGTCGCTAACGGCTTTGAAGGGCCTGCCGTAAAGGTACGGTCTTAATTTACTTATAGCCCATATCGCCGCAAGGCATTCTTTTTCTGTTGGTGAATAGTTGCTTTCAGCTTTGGTTAGCGTGCGGCTTGCGTAGGCTATAAATTTCTCTCTACACTGCTGCCACTGTACCAGGATAGCAACGATTCCAACGTTACTGGCGTCTGTACGGATTTCCGTGTTTCTAGTCGTGTTGAAGTATGACACGACTGGGGCGGTTTGCAGGCGTCTACGCAGTTCATCGAACGCTGCTCGCTGTTCCTCAGTCCATACGAAGGGTACGCCGCTTTTCGTAAGGCGAGTGAGTGGTTCCGCAATCCGAGCGAACCCTTCCACAAAGCGCCTATAATAAGCGCAAAGGCCCAAGAAGCGCCTGAAAGTCTTCTTGTCAGTTGGTATTGGGAAGGAGCTCACAGCAGTGTTTTTTTTCAGGATCCGGGCGCACTCCTTGAGCGCTTAGAACGTGTCCAAGAAAGTTTAGCTCCTGGAATCCAAGGTTTTATTTTTCAGGCTCGATAGTTAATTGTGCAGATCGCATCGGTTCCAGAACGATTTTTAACTATGTCAAATGATCTTCAAACAAGCTAGAAAACACTACCACGTCGTCTAAATAAACTAGACGTGTCTGCCACTTCAGTCCTGAGAGCACGGTATCCATCATTCGTTTGAACGTTGCTGGGGCAGAACACAGTCCGAATGGGAGGAATTTATATTCGTAGAGGCCGTCGGGAGTTACGAAAGCTGTTTTCTCACGGTCTCTCTCATCAATTTCGATCTGCAAATAGCCAGATTTGAAGTCTAGGGATGAGAAGAATTTAGCATCGCGTAAACGGTACAACGTATCGTCTATTCGCGGATGCGGGTAAACATCGCGTTTAGTGACACTGTTCAATTTGCGATAGGCGACACAGAAGCGAAGCGTGTTGTTCTTTTTCCTCCCAAGCACTTTAGGTGAGGCCCATGTCCATTCAGACGGTTGAATAACATCGTCGTGGAGCATCTCTTCGACCTGGGTCTTGATGGCCTCCCTCACTTTGGGCGACACCCTGTAGGGCTGCTGGTGCATAGGTCTGACGGATTTATCGGTCACGATGCGATGCTTCACGATGGGAGTCTGACGCACCTTGGAGCACGTGGCGAAGCAGTCGGGGAATTCCTGTACCATATGTTCTAAGGCTTCCACTTGAGCTGTCGAAAGTTCTATGTATGTCCAGGTCAGCTGTGAGTGTACCAATTGATGCTGTGTTCGACGCGCCTACGGGCGTGACATCGGCGACTCCCTCGATGAACGCGATAGTGGTACCTTTCGTAAGAACCCGACGCTGATTGCAAACATTATTGACCAGGACTGGCGTGCATCCATTCTGCCGGCTGACGAATCGCCTTGCAACACATTGGCCTTTCTCCAGAAGCAAACGAACGTTGGCTTCCGAGATCCCTTTACAGTCCTCCAATGCGTCGCTTTTAACATTAACAAACAAGCTAGCACGGGCGTGTAGAGTGATATCGTCGTCAACAACGCGTACCGCCCCGTCGCGCTTGTCTTCAATGTGGCTCGCTATGGCTCCTTTTGTCGAAAAGGTAATTCTGGATTTCGCAGATCAATAACAGCCCCGTTTGTTCGCAGAAAATCCATGCCGAGAATTAAATCTCGCGAGAACTTCGGGAGCACAATGAAGCTAGTAACGTATGTGAAGCCAAGTATTTTTTCCCCGAAGTGCACCTACCGACAGGAGTTATTAAGTAGTTCCCAGCTGTGCGAACTTGCAGGCCAGTCCAGGGGGTGACCACTTTCTTTAGCGAAGACACCAGAGTTTCGCTAATGACCGAATAGTCCTCACCGGTATCAGCCAAAGCTGTAGTCGTATGGCCGTAGATATCCACGAGTACATCGCAGGTAATAGTTTTAGGATTTCATTATGGTTTCGGCTGTTCGTCGTCTTCTTATCGTCGTTGTTGCAATGGAGCATCTTGGCGGTCATTGACGGCTGCGGCCTCACCTGCGGAGGTCACTGGTTTCAGTTTCCCTGGCGTTCAGGGCTCTAGGAGAGTCGGTCGGCAGTACCAGAGGGGAACAGTGGGCTAGAGGACCTACTTCGGACAGGGGACGGCGACCGGGATTAAACGCGTTGTTTCGAAAACGTGTTCTGGCGTTCGGCAATGTAGTCCGACGGAAACGTGCTCCGGCGTTCGTTGTCCGTATCGCGGGGGTGGCGCATCGGGCGCGAATCCCCGCAGACCTGCTCGGCGATAATGGCAGGTACGGTATACGTGTCTTTCCTCCCCGCAGTGGAAGCAGAGGGGCCTGTGGGCAGAGGTGCGCCACAGGTCACACTTCCGAAGGCCTGTTTGCGTCAGGTAGGAAGCGCTGCGCTGTATTACCCCCGGGGTAGACGGCGGTGACATGGTGGCGACTGCTGGAGGGGTGCAATAAGCGGCTTGCTGCACGGCTGCAGCGTACGAGGCTCGTGGTTCACCCTGCCATGACACGTCAGTTCGTCCCGGTGCCCGTACAGCCTGGCTTACCTTCTCCCTAACGATTTCCGCAATGGACACCGAAGCGAGTGACATGGGTTCGTGCTGCAGTTTCTGAAGCTCCTCGCGGACAATTTTCCTTACGAGCTCGCGGAGCCGAGGGCTCGCCTGTTCGGTTAGACAGGGAAAGACGCCGTGCTCGACGTTGTGCTACCGGGACCTTTGGTGAAGTGCCCTTTTAATTGTTGCAGTCTCACCGACAAATTCCGCAACCGTTCTCGGCGGATTTCGTATGAGCCCGGCGAAGATGTCTTGCTTTACGCCGCGCATGAGGTGCTGGACCTTCCTGTCTTCTCTCATTGCAGGATCTGCGCGCCTAAAAAGACGGGTCATATGCTCGGCGTACATGGTGACGCTATCGTTGTGGCGCTGATTTCTGGTTTTAGGGCAGCTTCAGCCTTTTTCTTGCGGTCGCTGCTAGCAAAAGTCGCTTGTAAGCACTGACGAAACTCCTCCCACGACGAAAACGTGGATTCCTGGTTCTCCAACCACGTTCACGCACCTTCCGCAAGGTGCGCGAACGTGGCACCTGTCGGCGTTTACACCTGTCGGCGTTTACAGTTATTTCCCCAGCCGTTGAACGTGGCAACTTGTTCGAAGTGGTCCAACCAGTCCTCCGTGTCTTCGTAAGGCTCGCCGTAGAAGACTTTTGGTGTACGCGGGTGTTCACCACGTATTGTAGAGGGGCGTCAGTCAAGTGTACATTCACAGCGCCGGCGCTGAGTCCTGTCATCTTGGTTTCCCGATCAGGTAGGAGGCCGCAATCCGCCAGCAGTCCGAGTAGGCGACGGCTGTTACGCTCATTTACAGGCGACACTTCGACGGGAACCGGCCTTGATGATTCGGGTATCATGTACTCAGCACCTTCACCACTTATGTAACGGTGAACTCACACGTTGAGGGTTGTACAAGGTGGAAAGAGTGAGTTTATTCTAAAAAGCGAACTTGTGCCCAGAGTAAGCCAGTCCAAGTCAGCTTCGACTTCTTTCTCGTCTTCTTTCCTCGGCCCCCAAGCGGCCGGAAACCTTCTTCTCCTTCTTCTTCTTTGATGCATTATCAAAATCCCTAATCGGATTCCGCTGAGAGTGGAATCAACATTACAATCGTGACAGTAACATATTACGCGGCGGCACGGCATAGATGAGACGAACAATGTAATGTGGTGGAATGATATATTTACAGTATTTACAAGCGGCCATCGTGTTCGCCCCTTGCCAGAAAATATGCACCCGTACCTACAACCCCGCCGCCGAAGAGCGCGAAGTCAAGTGAACGAGATCATCTATGGAAAGCGTGCAGATTTCTTACACGAACGCTAGCACCTACCCCAACGGACAGCATCAAGTAGCCGTAGTCACCACCAAGACCGCCCTCGTAGCTTCAGCAACAATCGAGACGTCGTCAACATCGATTGCCGAAGAGTTCGCCGTCGCATTAGCATTCATTGATACGAAGAACCCCGTAATCATCACAGATTCTCAAGCAGCCCGCAGAAGCTTTCTAGCCGGAAGGGTGGCCCGCTCAACTTTAAAACTACTGTCTTTGCATCAACCCTGCCCTAAAGTCACCCTCATTTGGACTCCTGGCCATTCCTGAGTGACGGCAATAACTTTGCTCACCAGCAAGCCTGCGCCCTGTCCCTCCAGGCTACTGAGGTTACCGAACTGTTCGTCTCTCTACTGACTTTTCAGGACATCACTCAATATTACCGGTTCGAACGACAGCACTTCCATCCTCCGTATCCTAAACTCTCAAAAGAAGAATCCCTACTTCGCCGACTGCAGAGCAATACCTTCCCTCACCCAGTCCACTTCTATCGCATGTTTCGAACGCAATTCCCGGCCACATCCAAGTTCTGCTTACAACCCGGTACTCTTCCCCACATCATATAAGAGTGCAAGCACAACCCAAACCTCCCCCCTCTTCCATCCCCCCTTCGAACCCCTGAGCTGTGGGAGAACCTGGTGACCAGCAGCAATCTGGACGTCCAGACACTTTTGGCCTCCAGAGCGAAGGCTGCCGGCTCATCGCATGGCTTCCTGGAATAAGGAACCACTCCCACTTCACCGGCTCAATAAAATGTTTCTCACTCACTCACTCCGCTCGGTCTGCACGCGCCCTCTTTCACGTCGTCTTCCATGCCGAGCTACGCCGCCATGGGGCATTGTCCACTGGTCCCGTGACAATATAATGTTGCCTAGAAACAGTGCACTCTAGAAGGTGTAGGACATTGGCAAAGGCACAGTTAAAGTTGCCCCTAATATTCACGTAGTAGTCTGAAGCCATGCTGGTGGAACGCTGTGTAGTGGTCATGCTTGTGCGTACTTTACATCGAGGATTATCACAGGCATGCAACCAGTAGTTTCTGGTAGGATGATACGAGGGTTAGTAAGAAAGTCGCCTGAATTCTTACTACGCTGGTAGACAACGCGTGGTGGTTCGGGGAGTATGATTTTTATACGTTCACATTGAATTAGGATATTGTCATGCTTTCTTAGTACGGTTGAGACTCTTGGAGCGAAGGCTGAGTGCGTGGTCTGAACTTGCAGCCCACGCCAAAGACGGTGTCCCGTCGCGGTGCAACCATGAGGGCTGCCTTGTTAAACGACCCCTTTCTCTCTCTCTCCCTCTTCTTTCTCTTTTTTGTTGTTTTTGTCGTAACATAGGCATAACCCTGATGCATTCATTCTCTCCGTTTCCGAAACTTCTTCAAAAGTAAGGCACACAATCAACATCACCAATGTAAACAGCTTTCCAAATTTGAAAGGATACCATTTTCCCCAAATATTTTCGCAAAGACCAGGGCGACACTTTACGCAACTGGTGGCAGGGACTTTTAACGCAACGCACATAGCATGGGGTTACGAGAAGTGTGTTTTTAAAGGTAACGCGCTGGAACCTCTAATCCACAGGAAAACTTTACATTGCTAAATGACCCGTACCCATTAATGCGAGAAGGCAACTCACTTCACAACGACACATGCCCAGACTTGACACTAGTCAAGGGATAGCTTCGATGCCATTGGAATACGAAAGCGGAAACTCTCACCAGTGATCCAACTATCATACAGACAGACATTGGCATATTCAAGTTTAAGAGAAATAAAAAGTTTTGCATCACAAATTGGGATAAATTCCGTAAAAGGTAGGGAATGTTACAAAGCCCCACCCTAGCAGAATAGAATGCAAGGATATTACATTATGTAAAGTCATGCTCCATAAGTGTATACGAACTTCTGATAATCAACCGGCGACTGACTCCATCTTTTGCTTCTATTGAAAGCAAGGCGAGGATTAACCAAGAGATGGAAAGAACAATCTTAAAACGAAGCTGAAAAAAAAGAATAAAGCATAAATGTCGAAATTCAAACATACGCCTCCAAACTCACAAGAAACAATTGGTAAAGTATATGCAACCAACTAATTAGCAATGTTGGCCTGAAAAACGCCTCGTTTTTTATTCGGTATTTCATACAACCGGGTTAAATTCAAAATAGAACTAAAGAAGCGTATAGACATTTTGGCAGCTACCTATAACAAGATGGAGTACCTGCCAGACGAACTAGCAAATGTCTACTTTCCCAAAAGAGACTATCCGTCTTACAAAGACTACAACGGCAAGACAAAGAGCAAGTACTACCTTAACCAGCCAATGACCAGGGAAGAGCTTACTGAAGCTATTTCTGAAGCTAACAGGGACTCTGCCCCGGAGCCAGATCAAATTGGCAACAGTATTATTCGCAATCTAAATGAATCAGATTTTCAGTCTTTTCTGCGGGTAATGAATAAGGCCTGGAAAAGTGGAACATTGCCGCAGGAGTGGAAGGACGCTATAGTTACCTTACTCCCTAAACCTGCAAAACCTATAAAGATTGGAAATCTGAGACCCACCTCCCTAACATCATGTCAAGACAAGTTATTAGGACGGATAATCTTGAAACGGTTTGTACGATAGTTAAACGAGAAGAATTTTTTACCCTTCCAGATGATTGGCTTCAGGGAACATATTTCAACCCAAGACGCACTCCTTCAGAATAAAGGGGACGTGATCAAATATACAAACACAGCTCAAAACAAAGCTATTTTAGGAGTCGATTTCCCCAAAGCACTCGATAATGTCCCACATGACTGCCTCCTTGAGGAGCTAGAAAGAACTGACTGCGGCGATTGTATCTTCAACTACGTGAGACATTTTTTTGAAAGACCACCCTCTACGCATTGTCCTTGAATTGCACACATGAGAAAATAAAAAGCAACCAGGCAGAGGTACACCAAAGGGATAGCTACTGTCACTCATGATTTTTAACCTAGCCATATGTGCAGTCGCCAGAAAACTGGGTGAAATTCCATACATGAAGTACACCTTATACGCAGATGACATTACAGTATGTCTAGAAGGGTTCTTTGGGGCACATTGAAAGCACGCTGCAAGTAGTACTAAATATAATTTAGAAGGAGGCTGAGAGAAAATGCCTTCATTGCTCCCCTGCCAAATCAGAGGTTCTTCTCTTAACAAAGCATACCAAACGACAACCTCAAAGAACAGTTATTGTGACCTTGGCGAAAATTCCCACCCCACAAATAGCAGAAAATATGATCTTGGGCTTTCGCATCCAGAAAGACGGCAAGTCTTATACAACAACTCAACAATTTTTGAAGCAAGGCAGTCAGATCATTCCCATAATGAAAAGAATCACCAACCATACTGTTGGATTGAAGGAGAAGGAACCCCTGAGACTGAGGGATGCCATGATAATTTCCAGGTTTACGTATTACTTCCCGTACTTAAACCGATCACATATAAAAAAATTCAACGAAGAGGCGCTCATCAGAAAGGCTACCAAGGTTACCTTAGGAGCACAAATGTCGACTAGCAACGAGGCCCTATTCAGTACCAATACGATTGATGAGATCGTTTCAGTTCATTTGGCAAACCAAGTTCAAAGAGTTCGATCTACCGAGCATGGCAGGAGTATCCTCAGCAGCATCAATTTCGAGCTCACACCTCGAAACCAGCCAAATGATGTCAAGGGCTGATTTCTCGACAGCAAAACTCGAGACCTTCTCAAAGTCGCCCCTTTATCCAGGAATATGGATCCCGAAAGGAATGAGGGCAGAAGATGGCAAAGAGTGAATTTTTTTACAGAAACATTTAAAAAGATCTCCAACAAGCCAAGGAATATACTATGTGTATATTAGTTCTAGCAGAGGCAAGCACAGCATCGTAGTGCTGAACACAGACTTTCATCCGGCAGTATCTACCAGCCTCAAAAGTAGCGCCAAAATCAACACAGCAGGCCCTGAACTCCACGCCATCGCCAGAGCCGTTAGATACCACCACACCTTCACACCGCATAGTCCACATTGTACAGAACCCAAAGTTTCTCAAAAAGCATGCATGCAAATTATACTGAACAACATGAATAAACATACAACAGATTTATTTATAATCACTGTCATCATCGCTACGACATTGTTTAAACACCTGGCCATGCGGAGATGTTTGGCAACGTTCGGGCGGACACGCTCGCCCGTGGGTTAAGAATTCGGACACTGAACATCTCCCTGGATAGGTCGAATTGTCGTGGCATTAAGAAGAGTACACTAAGAGACCTTAAACTTAACAGAAGGGAATTACCTCTACCTCAATCTAACCAAGACAGGCAGGTCGAAAACCCTCGATCGAGGTCCATAACCTAGACAGGCAGCAATCAGGACAATTGAGACCAGCACAGAATAAAACGACATGCACCCCAGCTAGACGATATGTTTTCTCTAAAGGAAGGGCACAAAAACCACCACCCTGCAAACACTGTATTGGATATCCCAATCAGCAACATATCCTTCGGTAATGTCCCTACACTATTCCTAGCTTTCGTGAGGCACAAAAACTGACGCAGCTGCCATTGAACCAACATTGCTGACTGTCGCCTCCACTTTTGAGGAACAGTTAGCTCTAGTGCGGTGCATCAAAAACGTACTGGAGCTGAGTTCAGTATTCTCTGAAGACGACCGGTAATTGGGTTGTTTGAATCCCATATGTTTGAAAATAAAGTTTCTCTTTCTCTGTATATCTGCACTCCTTCTCACAGCTTTCTGCAAATCTACATAAAAAATGTGGTCCAAATATTTGTGACAGCAAAATAATGTAACTGCACTCTGATGAAAGCAAGTCTCGTGTCTGCTACGTGAGAAAACCTTTTTTGTTAATGTTCTTTTCGTTTATCTAACTCTTTACCTTTACTATTTTTGCGCGGTTTGTGAGTTTTGTATTATCACTTCGATACCCTCCGCCCTTGAACCTCCGCTTTTGTTTGAGAGCTTGGAACATGCATTTCTGACGCACGCTCACTGATCGACATTATCCCAGCCTCCGCCACTACAGTTTCTCTGCATGTTGGTACTAATGATCTCAGCTCTACTTCCGCTGAACATGTTTTCTCTGACTACCACTCACTGACTGACCTCATTCTTGAATCTCGGAAGAATTTTTCCACTATCTACTCCAGTCTCATTCTTCCCCGCTCTGCGAACGGCCGCCGCCACTACCGAATAACTCGCTTCTCTCGCTACTGCAACGAAAATGCACGCCGTTTCAATGCACTTCCCTGGAAATTTTGCCGCCACTCACGCTTTGTCTGATTCATCGGTCATGGCTTTGAGAACCTTCCAGCCGGCCGCGACCTCGCTGCTGATCGCTTACACCCAAGCTTTGAGGGTGTGGCTTTGCTGGACGGCACATTCGTGCACTCTCCTTTATGCAAAAGCGCTGCAATCCTCTGGGGTGGCGCCACTTCGCAAGCACCGCCAGCCCAGTTGCAGCCCCGGGTATCTTTTCAGATGACCGAGACTTTCCACCACTGCCTCCAATTATATCCAGTGTAAAGACTCCGGAGGAGTATCGGGAGGCAGCGAACCGCCACCGCACCCCAGATCCACCACAGCCACGGCGCCCACGGTGAACGCCAGCAGCCCATCCCCCAAGTCCACGAACGAGCATCGTGTCGGCAGCATGCCGCCCCCGCCTGCCAACCCTGCAGCCGCCACAACGCCCCGAGGGAGCGCTCGCGGCGAAACTACGAAGCTCCCCGAACAGCGTCGCACCGACAACATGCCACGACCAACCTCCACCTCATCAGCGGCCGCCAAGCCCACGGACACCAACAGCAGCGTGTCCGGCAGACCTTCGGGGGTCCAAAATCCAGCCCTCCATGCCGCCTGCCCACTCAACCTTCGGAAGCATCTGCATAGCAACAACTGACTACAACACAAAAACCAGGTAACGCGGCCTCCTTGCCAGTTAAAGACAGTTTTGAAAGTTAAAAAAAATCATTGAAAAGCGCATACGTTCCGATCTGCGTGTTTCCGCTCTTGCACAGTATTTGACTCCCGCGGTGGCTCGCAGAGGTCTCTGGATTAGAATTAAACCTGCTACTGCCCAACCCTCCCCGTCCAACATGAAAAGTGGAACATGTACTCAAATAAGCATCTGTACAATTACCTAAAAAATTCCTCTAACACTGCGAAACTCGGCCCATTCTCTCCGAAAGAAAGAGGAACTACTCAGTCAGGGATTAAGAAAAAAAGAGAGTTGAAACTTTTAAGCAACAACGAATCCAAGAAGGCCTCCGCCATATCCCGAACAAAAGCCCGCAAAATGTACCGAGATAAGGTTTCTAACCCCGGCCACACGCGTAAGAATCTAACAAGCTACGGCACTAGTACCTCGGAGAATACAGACGATAATGTCACTACGTCTGCAATAAATGCATAGACTACGGCACCCCACCCACTTCAGCTAAACACCAGTACTAATACTTGCTCTTGTCTGCTGTCACAAAAAAATCTTACCGGGAATCTAATGAACGTTTCAAGTATAAGCCTCTATCCATTCAAAATGAACGTCTTGTCGAATAGCCTACACTTTTGCCCCGCTACTAGTGTTTTTGATTAATTTCAACTTTTTACGAACTTAGATCATTTCGCCAGAAATATGAGGCTACGAGAATACTTCTACGATCACCCTGCGACGGAAGAAGCCTGCAGCACCCAACTAAGCTGTAAGCACTTAACCCCTCCCATATAACGTGATAGTTGCCTCGGCATGTACATCAAATCTGTCCAACGCGATGTGGGATAAGCATACCAAACATAAATTTCCTTCCACCATAACATGACTACCACCGAAAAAAAAACCCCTGGAGGAATTCGCAAGCTGTCCCGACATAATTATTAAACATGCCGATGATGGAGGCGCCATCGTAATCCTTGATAAAACCGACTCTGTTAACGAGGCCAATAAGCAACTATCGGTATCGACGTTCTACAAAGCATTACCCAATGATCCCACTCAAGGCTATAAGCAAATCGTCAAGATAAACTTGCTGAGCTTGTTAAAAGTAAAACACTAAATAAAACCACTGCTCGTTCCTTGATCTCAATAAGCCCAATAGCCGGTCAATTCTATTTTCTCCTTAAAATACAAAGTTAAACAACCTAGGGCGCCGCATTCTTTCTGGCATTGGCAATGAAACCGAAAACCTCTCGCGCTATGTAAATAATCTCATTTTCATCATTCCGCCCAGCTTTCTCTTCTTCATTAAGGATACCAATATTTTCTCTTAGACATTTCAAAAATTGAAATTGCTGATGACATCCACCTAGTCACCTTCGATATTGCGTCCCTGTATACTAACATCCTCATGAAGATAACATCACCGCTGTATCACTTCCGTGTGAGTAGTCATCATGCGACAAACTTATCCATTCTTGTACTCTCCAAACTTGCCTTAGGCTTATTCTTGCACTTAACAATTTTGCGTTTGACGGACCTTATTACGTGCAAGTCAGTAGAACGTAAATAACAACTCGAATAGGACCCAACTACGCCAATACCTTTATGGCTCACCTCAAATCAAACTTTCTTGACACTCGAAATTTAAAACCACTATACTATAAAAGGTATATTGACGACATATTGATCGTCTGGCAGCACGGTGATGCGGAGCTTCTAACCTTCATTGAGGCATTTATCATAGCGCATCCTAGTACTTCCCGGCACGTGCTAGGGGGCCGAACGGAGCTGTCATCCTTCGCATGAGCTCTGTGATTTTCCTGCGCTAGCGCCGACAATCCTTTGTTTCACCTGTTACTGATCATCGGTCAAGCTTCCTAAGGTCGAGATCCACCTGAGGGGACCACCCGCATGCAGATCCATCCATCTGCTGCCGTTTAATCGTCGAACGCAGCCCCGGCCGCGCTGCCCACGGCGGTAAGCCTAGTGGTGGCTGCGGCGAGGCATCATCTCGCGGTGATGACGTCACCCAGCGGGAGTGTGCTCTCGGGCGAGGCGAAAAGCCCAGCGCCTGTCCAGGGGAGCACCGCATACGCTGCGGGAACAGCAGTGCGAATGATTACCACGGTTGAAGGCGAGACTATCTCGGCACAAGAATACGAAGACGACAGCGGATGGCTCACCAGCCATCGGCGAAAGTTCGGTCGCGCCCTGGCGCAACTCAAGCAGGACGCCAAGCGCCCGGCAGATGTCTCGGTCCGGGAGCCAGGCTCATCATCACACCAGTCACGTGAACGCATGAGGAAACAACCTCCGCAGCACCGCCCCAAGTACCCTCGCCTACCCAAGGACGACATCAAAGTCGTCATTCGTCCTCGAGAGGGCCTGAATGTCACACAGGTGAGCGACGCTCAGCTGCGAGACAGCATTCTGCAGTGTGCGGGCTTCACATTGGCCCAAGCCTCTGAAGACATCTTACGATCCAATCCTGAACAAAACATCCTAATCGTGAGTACGCCGGCGCTCGCTCGAGCGGAAAAATATGCAAAGATCTCCGAGTTGAAAATAGGAGAAGCACAGTACGCTGCTGTGGCTTATACCACGTCACCCGAGGATTCAGTGAAAGGAGTCATCCATAACGTACCAAGCTACGACTCGGCAGAAGACATAGCGAGAAGCCTAATCTACTCGAGGAACCCCACAGCGTTGCACGCCAGAAGAATGGGGAAGACGAACTCAGTGATTATAGCATTTGCGGGTACAAAAGTGCCCTACTTTGTCTATTACCGCGGAGCAGAATACCGGTGTTTCCTGCACAAAAAGAAACACGAAGTGTGCGCAGCGTGCGGCAAAGTCGGACATCGCATGGACGTCTGCCCGTAGCCAGACAAGTCCTTCTGCGGCGCATGTGGTCTTGCAAATCCCATGGAGGAACACGAGTGTGTGGTAAAGTGTGCCTTGTGTGGGAAAGGACATCCTACAGGGGACAAAAAGTGCAAACAGCGCTACAAGACACCTTACGTGTTGAGGCAGCGCGAATGGCTCCGACAGCAACAAGGCCTCCAGCATCAACGACGCGGCAGTGGAGTCGAAGAAACCAGAGGACAAAAAGAGACAGAGCACTCAGAAGCCTTCCCGCCGTTGTCAACCCCGCACAACATGGAGGGAGCTGGACGACGCTCACGCTCCCAGTCCAGAAGAAGGGGACGACAACAACGCAGCGCCTCACGCTCGGCATCTCAGAAGAACAAGATGGAAGGAAGCTTCGACGCTAAGGTGAGTTGGGCAACGGCGGCCTCTCAGGGTAACACTGCACACAAAGTAACAAGTACGAAGAAAAATGATACCCCACCCCTTGCAGGCGAGGAAATCACTCGCATTCGACAAACCCTCGAATTGGTTCTAAAGGAAAACAGGCAGCTCAAAGCTGAAATTGCTATGCTGAAGCGTAACCAGACAACTGCAGCTAACGTAACTTCCCTCACTCCCTCTCCACCAACTGCCAACATCGTGTGCGCCTCCGAAAACACCTCTCCTCCGATGAAAAGGAAAGCCGCGGATATTCCTCAGGGCACCGCCCAACAGCAAGACCTCTTGAATCTGGAAAATAATCTTGTAGGCCAAATCAACAAAATTGGCAGCATGGTTACGGCCTTAGCCGACACCTTCACTAAGCAGCAAGAAGCCTGGAGCGCCAAATTTGTCGCCATAGAAGACACCATCACACGTATTGAACAGACTACATCCAACGCCGGCCCACAAAGGACAACAAAAATGTACATGCCTCCCTTAATGTTGTAGCGGAAGGACCCAAGAAATCTGAGTCTACTGGCGACCGTCATGGAGCAGAACCGCAATAAAACATATCGAATTTGGCAATGGAACTGCCGAGGTTTCAAAAACAAACGAGAAAATTTGCAACAATACATCAATATGCTCACAGCTGACAATACTGATTTTATAGCCCTTCAAGAAACTAATGGCCAGGCGAAGCTTACGGGCTTTAGCCCATTCAGTTCCTCCCCCTCGTTGGCACACAGGAAAAAACGTATGGGAGTTACAACCCTCATTCGAAGAAACATCCCAGTCATCCAGCATTCAACGGACATCGAGGAACCAGAAAATGTGTTAACTGAAATTATTTCTGGGCTGAAACAAGGCGGAGGTAGTCTCTTTGTTTTAAATGTGTATAGTAGCCCTAGTAAGACGCACTCCTTCTCCAAGCTTCTCAGAAAAACTATGGACCTAGCCAGACGTCAACCTGTGGTTGTCCTTGGTGACTTTAATTCCCCACACCCGGCGTGGGGATACCCCAGAGAGGTCAAGAAAGGAAGAATATTATGGGAAGATGCGCAGTCATTAGGATTGACCCTGCTCACTGACCCTACATACCCCACAAGGGTGGGTAACAGCGTCACAAGGGACACCACCCCGGACTTCACTTTCACAAAAAATATCAAGGAGGCCATCTGGAACAACACGCGTAGAAACCTCGGAAGTGATCATTACATAGTCGAAACAATTATCCAGACCGGACCAGCTAAATCAATGAGCAGACGACATATTATTACCAAGTGGGACACATTCCGGAAATTACGAGAAGCAAATGTAGAACCAGATGGGGCAGCGATGGAAGACTTGGATGAGTGGATTTCGGAGCTACAAAGCCATGTTGACCTGGCCACACACATTATACCCGAAGAGGCAGACTTATGGCAGGCTGACTCCAGACTTCTACACATGTGGGAGGCTAAAGCCAGCATCCAGGCGCGGCTCCACAAGCAGAAACTGAATCGCCCCCTTCGCAGGAGATTAGCAAGACTGAATCGGGAAATTGAAGCACACGCTAACTATCTCACGAATCAGCAATGGCATACTGTATGCGACCGCATGGATTGCCAAATGGGGAAAATCAGCACGTGGAATACGTTAAGAAGCCTCCTGGACCCCAACGAAGGTAAAACGGTACAGCGAAATAACCTGCTAGCTCTCCTACATACATATGGCGGTGATGAGCAGCAACTTTTGAAAACTATTAAGGACCTCTACATTAAAGAGGGAGACCCAGAGCCGTTGCCAGAATACACTGGTCCTGAAAACTCCGAACTCGACAGGCCTCTAACGGAGGCTGAAATTCGAGCTGCACTAACGAATCTCCGGACCAAATCGGCGCCTGGCCCGGATGGAGTCACGAATAAACTTCTGACTAACTTGGACGATCCTTCCATAGCCGCCCTCACACGGTACATGAACCAGTGCTGGGAACGAGGGCAAATCCCGCCCGCCTGGAAAACAGCTAAGATCTCCATGATACCGAAACCGGGCAAGGAACTCAAGTTGGAGAACTTACGGCCTATTTCTCTTACGTCTTGCCTGGGCAAGCCTCTGGAGCATGTGGTGCTGAATAGGTTGTACAAGCACCTGGAGACAAACCACTTGTTTCCTCACACGATGGTGGGTTTCAGGCCCAAGCTTTCCACGCAAGACGTTATGCCGCAACTAAAACACCAGATCTTGGACATTCAAGGTTCGGACCTTGACACTAGAGTTATACTTGGACTGGACCTCACCAAGGCATTTGACAACGTCAGACACGATGCCATTCTATACAATCTGGCCGAGCTTGGAGTCGGGCGCCGTGCCTATGCATGCATCAAGGACTTTCTGTCTCATCGCACGGCACGTCTCACCCTGGGAGGACTTGAATCGGAGCTCATTCAAATGGGGAGTCAGGGCACACCACAGGGATCCGTACTGTCGCCCTTCATCTTCAACGTCGCCATGATCAAGCTGCCTCCACTCCTAGAGGCTATTCCGGGAATCCAACATAGCCTCTACGCAGATGATATTACAATCTGGGCGACTGGAGGCAGTGATGGGGACCTGGAGGAAAGGCTGCAGCAAGCTGCCGATGCAGTCCACGCCTACATCACCCCGAGAGGTCTTGCTTGCTCACCTCAAAAATCGGAGATCCTTTTCTACCAACCTCCCAAACAGGGAAGAAGAAAGAAAGACGTCCCGAACATTCAAGTGTATATACAGGGCAGCCTGATTCCACGCGTCGAGTGCATTCGCGTACTCGGCCTTCGTGTTCAAGCAAATGGAGCCAACACAGCTACTGTATCGACGTTGAAATCTAGTGCGGAGCAAATCAGCCGACTTATAGCCCGCATAGCTAACAAACACCACGGCCTCAAGGAGGCAAATTTACTGCGCCTGGTTCATGCTTTTATTATAAGTCGCATCATATACGTGGCTCCTTTTCTGAACTTCAAAAGAGCAGAAATAGAGAAGCTCCAGTGCATCATCCGGAAAGCCTACAAGCAAGCTGTAGGAATACCCGTCATGGCATCCACGGAGCGCTTCCAAGCAATGGGGGTGCACAATACCCTGGAAGAGCTAGTAGAAGCACAAAGGATGGCACAGCTGCACAGGCTCTCGTGCAGCGAGACTGGCCGCGCAATTCTAAGGTCCCTGCGCATCCCCTTCGCTTCTCAACACGGTATCAAATGCTCTCTGGATGACAGCACTCGATCATACATCCATTGTTCTCCCACACCACGAAATATGCACCCGGATCATCATCAAGACAGAAAAACCGCCAGAGCTACTGCACTTCACCGGCAGCTGTGCGGGAACCCACATGTCCTCTATGTGGATGCTGCGGATTATCACGACCGACCGGCTGCGGCCGTAGCCGTAGTAGACCAGCAAGGAAACTCAGTGACCTCGGGCACAATCATGACGACGCACCCTGAGGTGGCAGAAGAAGCGGCTATTGCGCTCGCAATAGCTAGCACGGAAGCCAAAATTATTGTGTCTGATTCCAAGACAGCAATAAGAAACTTCCTGGCGGGACGAATATCCCGGCCAGCGGCCAAAATTCTTTCTACGTTTATTGGCGACAGATGCAGGCATGTTCGCCTTGTATGGACACCAGCACACTCGTCCCTGCCGGGGAATGAACTGGCTCACGAGGCAGCCCGAGATTTCGGCAACCAGGCTGACCTCGACGGAGACATCGGGCCTACGTTCACGGGGAGCAGAGACAGGCTGGCCACGTACAGGGAGATCACACACCACTACAGGTTGAGTCGCCTCAAGTACCCTGCACCACACTCTTCCCTCAACAGATGGCAGTCGGTTGCGTGGAGACGAATACAGTCGAACACCTTCCCCAACCCTGTTCTCTACAACCGATATTACCCAGACACGTATTCCGACAGATGCAGGTGGTGTGCAGACAAAGCCACCCTACAACACATCATATGGGCATGCCCACAGAAACCTCGTTCCCCTAATAGAGCATTAAACATCAGGACTCAGGAGCAATGGGAGGCCGCCTTGCTCAGCTCTCACCCCGACGTACAACAACTACTCGTCCAGCTGGCGGAAGATGCCGCTAGGGCCCACGGGCTCATGGCCGCCATCTAACGGGGAAGGCTAGGTGACTTCCTCCCTGTCACCCCCTTCCTTCTACCAGTTTGGGCTCAAATAAAGTTCCTTCTCTCTCTCTCTCTCTCCTAGTACTTCCCTCGCTCATTCATATTGGGAACACAGTGTAAACTTTCTGGACTGCACCGTTTCTCTTTCCTCAAGGTCGGCTTCAAACTAAACTGTATAGAAAACTGAAACCGGCAGAAACGCGGCAGTATTTGCACTTCCAAAGTAGCCATGCCAGATATTAGAGAGTTTTAGCTGACCGTTTCTGAAGGTCCGCTCTGCTCCGATAGCGAGCGGGAGCGCCATTGCGCATGCGTGGCGCGCTATCGCGCTACCAGAGAAACCAGGGTGGCGCCCCGCTCCGCTAACCGGGGCCTCTTAGCGGACCATCGCGGCAGCTTACGTTACCGTGCGGAGTTTTGACAAGGTTGCCCCCGCGATGCGAGCGCGCTACAGCAAAATTCGTTTCTTTATTTGAAACACGAGCGACGAAACCGCGAAAGTGCTTCCGAATAGGCGATGGTGTCACACACCTTAAAGATCTTTAGAACGAAAGCAAAAAACATCGACCGTAGCGCGGGGCTGCTTCTATGCAGCGCCGAGAAAGGCAGCCTTGGCTTGGCTATTCCAAGGTTGTGGGGAGCGCTTCGGCGCCCCTCGCCACGAGCTCTCTCCTCGGGCCCTCTCCGCCGCCGGTCACCCACCGGCCACGCATGGCCTCCAAGATTCCCCCGCGGACACTTTGCTGCCGCGGGACCTGGGGACGTCGGGCACCGAGAGATGGCGCTGGCGGACACGACGGGCAGCGGGCAGCGAGGCGAAGGAGCGGGTGGTGCTGAAGAACCGCGCGCGGGGACTCGGGACTCGGGAGAGGCAGAGTGTTTCTGGTGCTGGTGTGTGTGTATGCCCGGACGGGCGACAGCGCGTTGGAAGATGTAAGTAAAGAGTTCTTTCACGCAACCGCAGTGTGCCTCATTCCTTGGCATGCCGTAGAGAGCAGGCCCACAAGGTATATCTGATTTTTTATTGTTATTTAGAAAAATAATATAATGTCAGCGACTACATTACAAAACAAACGTTAAATGAGGCCAAGAAACACGGTATTTTGCTTTTTTCGGGTGACCAAATACAAATTCTTGTGTTTCCTTTAGGATGAAGTTTTGGTTTACAAGCGCACGCGAAACGACCAGTCACGCGAATCATTCCCCGTCGAGGGAGACATGGTTATCGCTTAACTAAAAGCCTTCCGGCTGCTGACGCTCCGGTTGTGTTGAGCGAAACGTCGGGAGCATAGCAGAGCGTCGAAAATGGTCAGCTAAAACTCTCTATTGGAGACCACAATACCGTACAACGAAGCCGACCGTTTTAGGAAAATTTGAACAAACCAAGCCGACTTTGTCTCAAACTGTCGATAACTTAAGACCGCCCTCCTGAATAAAGAATACCCGGAACAAGTTATCGACGACGCTGTTGTGGGAGCCAACCAATTAGACCGTTCGAAATCTGTAAGAAAAAAGCCCCGAACGTTAACCCACAAACATACCTAGTTTCAACGGACTCAGCCTCCACTCAAAGAGTGTCACCCGAACTAAACAAACATCCCAACATCCTAATTCAAAGTGAATGCTTAAAAGCACATTCCCCGAACCACCACGCGTTGTCTACCAGCGTAATAAGAATTTAGGCGACTTTCTTACTAACTCTCGTATCAACTGACCGGAAACTACTGGTTGCATGGCCTCTAATGAACCTGGTTGTAAAGTATTCATACACATGATCACTACACAGCGTGCGACCAGCACGACTTTAAACTACTACGGGAATATAAAGAACAATTTAACTCTGACTCCGCTAATGCTGTATACCTTCTAAAGTTCACTGATTGTGGGCAACAATATATCGGTCAAACTGAATCTCCCCTCCGAATAAGGTTCAATAACCACCGCTCTCAAGCAAACAGTCGCCCATATTTTCCCCTGTCAAGACATATGAACGGTTCCGGCCATGCATTTAAACATCTTAAAGCAACAGTTTTAGAATCCGCTTTCAAAACACATGACAACAGCGCGGTTCGGCAATCTTATCTCATTTATAAGTTTGCGTCAATGACGCTTGGTATTAATAAAAGTTACAGAAAACTAATGTGCTCATCCTAATAAAAAATTTGCCAACCTCATAATTTTTAACACAGTGTTCATTATTCCTGCCATTAAGCTTTCCACCAGAATTCCGAGAAACTAGTCAAATACAGCAGCTTTATTAGCGTAATGCGGCTCAACAACGCGATTTGTCCATGAGAAGGAGGCTGTGTCTCCCGCCCCCCGCTTAGAAACGTTGAACCCGTTGTCATCTGTAGCCCCTACCTATTATATGTTCAGTTGCGAGCTCTTGTTCAGTCCTTTTTTGTGTACTGTGTCTATGCTGTCCATCCGCGGGGGGCACACTCAAAACACAATCTTCGTTTATGGCTGTATAGATCTGTCCAAACCAGTCTCCTCACCCACTGAATAACTTATTGTATATTTTTTCCTTCTTTCTGAAACCGCGATAGTCCAATCTTCCGCATTGCCTGAATACGTGGTATGAACTTGCAGCCCACGCCACGTACGTGGTCCCGTCGTGCTACAACCTTAAGAGCCGCCTTGTTAATACGAAATCTTTCTCTCTCTCTCTCTCTCTCTCTCTCTCTCTCTCTCTCTCTCTCTCTCTCTCTCTCTCTCTCTCTCTCTCTCTCTCTCCCTCTCTCTCTCCCTCTCTCTCTCTCTCTCTCTCTCTTCTCTTTTGTTGTTGTACCGTAGACATAGCCCGACTGCATACATGCTCTCAGTTTCTGAAACATTTTCCACTCCATCTCACACTTTTCTGCAAATCTATATAAGAAGTGTGTCCCATTTGTTTATCACAGCAAAAAGATGTAACTGTACTCCTATAAAGGCAAGTCCCGTTAATGCAACGTGAATAAACGTTCTTTGTTACTGTTCTCCCTGTTTACCCGACTGTTCAGTTATATTTCTCCGCGCTGTGTGGGTTTTATCTTTCTCTAAGTTCATATATATATATATATATATATATATATATATATATATATATATATATATATATATATATATATATATATATATATATGTGTGTGTGTGTGTGTGTGTGTGCGTCTGTGTGTGTATTAATTTTATTAACCGTAGTAAAAAAGAGCCTAACAGCACCCCTATGCCTGCTTTGGCGTTGTAGACTGCCGACCTATCTTTCTGTATTTTCCTCAATGAGCCCCTCATTTCCTAACTATAATATGACGAGCGTGTGGCGACCCCGACCCTTATATTCGTTGGCCGCTTAGTTCGGTGGCCCCACCAGGCTCGGTTGGAAACATTGTGCACGGCTGGCAAATAAACACCGACGAGCACAGTCGCTCGCGGTCAGTCACCGTCCCCACCAGTACGCTGCGTGTCGTCACTCGACTGGAGGGTACCCCGACCCTCCCACGTTCACGAATTCGAGGCTAAATCGTGACACTGGCGACTATGGAAGAAGCCCGCGGAGTGACTGAAGCCACCGAAAGCGCCGAGACACCGCCCCGCCACGCCGACCGCCATTACCCCATGCTGCTGTACAAGAGGCTCGAGCCGTTCGAGGGTGAAGGGTTCGCCAGGCCGGTCTACGAGGAACAAGTCGGCGTGTTTTTTCCGGGCGAACGACACACCCGAGGCAAAAAAGCGCGACATTTTCCTGGCCAGTTGCGAGAACCGCGTCTTCGGTCTCTTGCTTGACCTGCTCAAGCTGGCCATGCTGCATGACAAGTCGCTTGGTGAGGTGCTCGCGACGCTACGCTCCCACTTCAGCCCGACTCCGTCAACGTTAATGGAGCGTTTCCGTTTCAACAACCGGAGCCGCCGAGACGGAGAGATTCTCAGGCAGTTCGTCGCAGCGCTTCCAGGGTTGGCGAGCGGCTGCGCCTTCGGAGACACTCGCTGCTCCGGGACCATATCGTATGCGGCATCAACGACCCCGCCATGCAGACGCGACTCCTGGATCTTCCCGACCCCTCGCTGGACGACTCCTTGAAGGCAGCGCTGGCGATGTATGCTACGGCTAAGGACGCGGGCGAGATAGCACGTGCGGCCGACTCACCGTCGACAAAACTGGTGGTGAACAAGATGGAGACATGGCAAGGCAGGTGCAGTCGTTGCGCTGGAGACCACCCGCCCTCACAGTGCCAGTTCGCGCAAGAGGTCTGCTTTCCGTGTGGAAGAACTGAGCACATTGCTCGGGGGTGCCGAGGGGGACGGCGGACGGAAGGAAACACCAGCCGGCGTCGAGCACATATTCCGTGCCAGCACACGGCCAAGCCAGTTGTAGCAAGGGTTCGCGGCAGGAGCGTGCGGCAGCAGCTTCGGGTTCATCAACGGCTCTGCTTCACGTCGTGGCAGAAGACCAGCAGATTTTTGACATGTGGCACGAGGGCACAGCGTAGCCGTCGGTGCCACCATACATGCTGACCGTCGAAGTCTGCGGGCGTCCCATTTCCATGGAGCTGGACACAGGCGCCACTGCGCAGGTACTCCGGACAGCTCGCCCAGGTCGAGGGTGACGCCCAGGTCAGCGTTCGCCTTGGCGACAGGGAGGCCACCCTGCCCCTGTATTTGACGAAGGGGTCGTCACCGACGCTGCTGGGTAGGAATTGGATCCAGGCGTTGGGCGTGCGGCTGCCGGAGTACCAGGAAGCAGTACGTGCAGTGCAAGACGTCCTAGGCCTCCTGATAAAGTTCAAGGTCCTGTTCCAGCCCGGGGTGGGCACATTCACCGGCAGGGCGGCATGCATTCATGGCCAGAGGGAGCCTGGCCCGGGTTTCCAAGCCGCGCCCGCTGCCGTTTACCCTGAAGGACGGGGTAACCCAGGAGCAGCAACGGTTGCAGCGAGATGACTTGAAACTTGATGAAACTCGATGACATGAAGCAGATGAAACTCGACCTGAGAGATGCATGCCAGCAGCTGGTGCTCGAGGAGTCGTCCTGGAAGTACATCACAATACCAACAACGTTGGGACTCTTCAAGTTCACGCGCCTAAAGTTCGGCGTGGCCTCGGCACCTGCCATTTTCCACAGGGAGATGAACAACCTGTTCAGGGGATGAGGCACGGGGCGATGTACTTTGACGACATCCTGGCGACCGGTACAGACCACGAAGACCACCTGCAGAACCTACACAACGTCCTGACACGATTGCTGGATGCCGGGTTGGCGCAAAAGCTGGAGAAATGCATTTTCGTGGCCCCCAGCATTGAGTACCTAGGCCACATCATTTCCCAGCAGGCCTGGAGCTGGCACCCCAAAAAGTTGAGGCTGTGCTCAAGGCGCCCAAGCCCCAAAACAAGAAGGAGCTGCAGAGCTACCTCGGCCTCGTAAACTTCTACAGGAGCTTCCTGCCGAACCTGTCCTGGCATCTGCAGCCGCTTCATCTTCTTCTTCGAGATGGACTTGCAGTGGGCTGGAAGAAGGAGGAGTACTAGGCCTTCCAGCGCAGCAAGGAGCTCATCATCAAGGCTCCGGTGCTAGTGCACTTCGATCCGGACAAGCCTGTCTGTCGTCCTCATCGCAGATGCGTCACCATACGGCGTGGGAGCCGTCCTGGCCCACCGGGAGAAGAATGGCCAGGAACGCCCTGTATGGTTTTGCGTCCTGTCGGCCTCATTCTGCAGAACAGCGGTACAGCCAGCTGGACAAGGAAGGCCTGGCCCTCATGTTCAGGGTCGAGCGCTTCCACCAGTACCTGTGGGGCCGAAACCTCGAGGCGGTCACAGACCATAAGCTGGTGCTGGGCCTGCTGGGGCCCGACAAGGTGGTCCCGGGGGAGGCATCGCCTTGAGTGGTGCGCTGGGCCTTGAGGCTCACGGCCTACAGCTACCGGCTGGTCTACCGCCCGGAAAAGGACCTGGCACCTGCCGGAGGTGCCTGCTGCTGTTCCTGAACCTACCGAAGTGTTCATGCTGGAGCACGCTTACCTGGAGGGGCTGTTCAGATCGGCTGTGTCGCAGGCGACCAGCCGGGACCCAGTCCTGTCACAGGTCGTCAAAGTGGTGTTCTGAGAGGAGGAGTTGGCGGAGCGTTATATATTGCCACAAGGCCGCCGAGCTGAGCCTGCAGCAGGGCTGCCTGCTGTGGGGTTCCAGGGTTGTGATTCCGCAGATCCTGCGGTCCAGGGTCCAGACGACTGTCTGTGACTTTTTTTGTTTTTTTATGTGTGTTCATGTGTCTGTCTGGGGGAGTTTCTTGTGGTTTTTTTCTTTTTTCTTATTTGTATTATCATCTAAGCATATAACCCTTATCACATGTTTACCAACCATCTGAAGTAGCAAGCCCAGCATTATGCAGGGCTGACCTCTTCGGTCTCATTAAAAATTTTCTCTATCTCTGTCTCTCTCTTCCTTATATGTATTCTACTGCTCTCTTTATGAAGGATGACGATAGCTGTGGATCCATTGTAAATATCCTCTAGTATTTTTACAGAATTCTCGTCTGCACCTTGGTTCCGTAATGATTGAATGACTGCTGAGGGTTCGACCGAGTGAAATGCTTTCTCATAATCTCGGACGAAAATATATCATTTCAGTATACTCCGCGCACTTCTCTATCACCTCATTGCTCGTGTGAATATTGTCCATTGTTGAATAGTCTTTCCCAAATCCTTCTTGATTTTTAGGTTGACTGAAAGTTAAGGTGGCATAAATTCTGTTAGCGAATACCTTGTTAATTACCTTCTAGACGCCTGCCAGTAAGCTGCTCGGGCTGTACTTTTTTAGGTCCTTCACATAACCTTTCTTACGGAGTAGGGTGGAGAGAGAGAGAGAAAAATAACATTTATTTGGTATCCGGCATGTGGGAAGTCTCCGGCCACGCAGGGCGCGGTTGATCCCTGTCTTTGAACTATGGCTAATACGCCCTATAGTTCCGGGCTTAGACCCCGAGGATTGTGGCTTCGGCTAGGCGTCAGGTACTCGGGCTCCTCTACTACCGTTTACCGGGGCAGAGGTTCCCTTTCTCGTCTGCTTCGCTAGAGCCTCCTCGAGCCGCTGGATGACCCTGCGTTGTGTTGTTGGATATTCGGAACGTAACCACGCTCCCACTTCAGCGCTGGCATTCGCGCCGATGTACACAAGCTTTCAGCTGTTTCTCGTTGTTAAACACCTATTTACAAGAAGTTCGTTCGGTGTTTCCTGGGCCTCTGCTCGTACTATCAGCGATTCATTACAAACTTCCCCAACACTGCAGCCCCTCTCACATGTCTCTAATGACGTCACATGTCTCTAATGACGTGCGGAGTAGGGTGGAGTTCGCGTTCTTCCAAGATCCTGGTACACTCACGGTCATTATGCATTGCGTGTACAGGTTTGTCAGTTTTACTAGTTAAATCTGCCTGCCATCCTACAAGAGGTCTGCTGTTGTCTGAAGTTCACGAGGTGCTTTTCCCCTATTCATTATTTCAAAGCCTTCATTACTTCTTTTGTTGCTACCCGCGGGCTGTCTATCTCCTCTGAACTACTTTTTCGTTCAGCATTACTCTGAATGTCCTGGCTACTGTACAGATACCTACAGAACTCCACGGCTACTACGGCAATTTAATGCCTATTTATCATGGCGTTTCCTTGCTTGCCTATTGGTGCATAAATCCGATTTTTCCCACGCCTTAAAGCCTCTTCACTGCTCTCAGACTGCATTCGTTCTTTGCAGCATATTCGATGCTTTTTATATTACACTTCGGTATGCCAGCTGTATAACCCTTACTGATTAACTTCCAAAGCTCCGCTAGTTTGATTCTCTTAGCTGCGGTGGAGATTGTGATGCTTTCGACTTTCCTAATTAGATCTTTCGTCTCCTCAGAAAGTTTACCAGTATCCTGTCTAGCCATCGTGAACCCGAGTTCTGCTCATATCAGGTGACAAAAAGGACGTACATCTGTTCCCTCCAATTGACGACTTCCTCGTCCGACTGTGGCGCACTCTTTACTTTTCGTCAATGAATTTGTAGAGTGGTTGTGAGCAAATAAAGGTCCACGAGCGCCATCCTGAGAAGACTGCCTTCGCCACTCCCGATAGGCAGTACAGATTTAAAGTTCCACCTTTTGGCTTGTGCTGCTCTCCCGCCACTTTTCAACGTATGATTAACACTATTCTATGTCGCCTGAAGTGGCAAACATACCCTGTGTAGCTATATTATGGCGTTGCAATCACAATTACATCTTCAACACCTAGAGCACCTGTCATCCCTCCTCAGCGCCATACGATCGGCTTTGCTCACAGTCAAGTGAGAAAAGTGTAACTTAGTCTATGAGTAGCTGCTTTCTCTCAGCCACATCGTCAGCAGCGCTGGCATTCGCGCCGACGTACACAAGCTTTCAGCTGTTTCTCGTTGTTAAACACCTATTTAAAAGAAGTTCGTTCGGTGTTTCCTGGGCCTCTGCTCGTACTATCAGCGATTCATTACAACCTTCGCCAACACTGCAGCCCCTCTCACATGTCTCTAATGACGTCACTTTTTCTGGTCCGCTGAAGAGCCCGAGGCTTTTGGGGAGCTACGGCTTTCCCTGCAGACACCACCCTGCAGACACGACAGCCTAGTCAGTGTGCAGTCACTATGCTACACACTGACTAGGCTCTGTTCTCCTTAAATGGCAAAACGGTGCCGAAAGAGCCATTGCTTGCGCAATCCGATCACTGTCACGGGTAGACAGCAATTACTCTACCACCACAAAAGAATGCCTAGCAGTTGTCTGGACAACCCTAAAATTTCAATCCCACCTTTATGCCCGTGCGTTCAAAGTGGTAAGCGACCGCCGCTCCCTGTGTTGGCTTAAGACTCTGGGAAACCCGTATGCCCCTTGACACGCTGGAGTAGTGGGCTCCAAGAGCTTGATATAACCGTGCTAGTATATATGCTAGTATTCTCGACACGTCATATAGCATGTGTCCGCCAAATTAAACTCACTCTCTGAAGTGCTCTACTAGAAAAGCGGCTGAAGAATAATGTTTTGCATGAACATCTCAACTACAACCATGTACTGTCTCCTAGCCAAGGAGAACGCAGGTTTTTAAAGGAAGAAACGTTCATTGGAGCGAACTTGTGCTGCACAAGAAGTCAGGGGAAATACTAGCAACGTAAAAGCAGTCAACTAAGTGACGTGCCCACACTGGTTTCGCCGATTCGAATGGCTTTTTTCTGCACTGCGAGAATTTATTTGAGCGTGATTATTACTCGAACCGTTGAGCTACACCGAGAACACCAAGCATAAACGAAGATTATCGTAGTGTAATGAGGCCACTGCAAAACGCTCGCCCTATCAACTAAGATACCCCTTGGGCACTTCGCTTGTCGCACAGGTAGCACAGCCGGGCGCCACCAGTGGGGTAAAATAAAACACGTTAAGTACCGTAAAAACCCGCGTATAATACGGACCCGCGTATAATACGAGGTGTTATTCGGGGACATCAAAATCAGAAAAAAAAATTTCACCCACATATATTTCGAGGTAAAGAGCACAGAAAACATTTATTTGCACTGCAGGTACCGTTCAGTCATTGTCAGTTTTCGCTGGCACTGCCTCCCGACGTCTGTTCAGTCATCGTCAGGTTCGCTGCCGCTGTCTCCTGAAGTCGCCTTGTCGGAAATATCTTCCCACAGAAAGTGGTCCTCAGTGCCATCAAGGGCGTTCGAGATGCCGCGTTTCTTAAAATAGCGACTGACGAGCTCCTCTGGGATGCTGGCCCACGCATCCGCGATCCAGCCACAAAGCACCGCTGGAGAAGCCCGCGTCAGCCATCCGGTAGCTGTCACTTACGGGTCTCTTGACCTCATCCACTCTTGGTAGCAGGACCTGATGCAGTCTTTGCAAGGCTTGTTGATGCAAACGTCTAGCGGTTGCAGCTGGGATGTCATTCCTCCTGGAATGACAATGAGTTCGGTGCGGGGTTCGCGCAACAACTTCTTCACGGAATCGGCCAGGTGGCAGCGAAAGGCGTCCAACACGAGCACTGACCGGAACCCCCAACAGTGCTCCAGGCCGCCGACACCACACAGACTTTATCCAGTCAAGCACCAGTTGCTTTCTCCACCCGCGAATGCTGCCTTCGGTGACGCCGAACTGCCGTCCTGCGGCGCAATTCCTGATGGTCTCGGCCCATAAAATACCTTTTCTTTTAATTCCAGCCGAATACTGCCTTCGTGCACCCGACATCGTGATAGACTTGCGGTGAACGTTCCGATCCTTCGCGTGGTCAAAACAATAAAAATGGCGCCGGCTGAGAGAAGCAGCAGCCAGCTAACGCCACCGCAAGCAGGCGTACCCTCCCCTGAAGCCAAAAGTGCAAATGTTCGGCTGAGAACTTTGGGATCCACATATAATACGAGGCACAAATTTTACATAGTAAAATTTGGAAAAAAATCTCGTATTATACGCGGGTTTTTACGAAACAAACCCGACGCATTCTTCGCGGCATTACCCCTTTCTGAAGGGGCGTCCACCCGATGGCAAAATGAAGCGACCATGCAAGCAAAAGGTCCGTTTTCTTGGGTAGTAAGGCTTCGGACGAACCACGTGTACGGTCTCGGGTTGCGAGCGTCATCGAGATATGTCGCAGTCGAAATCGGCGACAACCTTGTGGTTAAGTGTGCCAACGCCTCGCTGAATTCTGCAGGTTCCGAAACACAGTCGAAGGAGCGTGTCACTAAACTCGCGTGGTCTTATCAGGTTCCAAACCCACACAAGTTTGCCTGGCTGATATTCGGTATCTGAGCATCTGAGGTTGATTCGTCCGGCATCCACCAGCTGCTGGTTTGTTGTATGAAGTCGAGCAAGCTGGCATTCCTCCTCTGCAATATGTAAAAATAATTGGAAGTTGAAGTTGAGGTCCCGGTCATCGGTGTGTGGCAGCATGACGTCGACCGCCCTTTTCGGCTCTGTTCTGCACGTAGTACTGTGCGTAGCTTCCCCGATAGCGGTGTTGTACGCAAACGCGGCCTAAAGGAGGACTTCGTCACATGACTTGCGTTCATGGTTCGTCCATTGATAGCATATCCACGATCGTCTTGTTGGGAGAGTAGCGCCGCTGTGGGCTACAAAAAGAATACCTGCCAGAAACACTCTGGTATTCGCGGCCAACGGCTCCCACGGCTAACTTCAGCTCTCGGTGTTATAGGTAGGCATGTAGTTTGGCACACGTGGCTGCTTCATACGCTCCCTCTAGTTTATGGCCGTTGATCTCACTCTGTTTTATCTGATTTGTGGGTAGTGTGATTTGTGTTGACGTGTTAACCTACCGCGCAACGATTGGCTCATTTGTTCCTTGCCGGCAACCTAGGAACTCCCGCTATGCTCCCGTTAGCTTTGCGTCCGCGTTTGTTAGATACCTGTGCCCTAGCCCAATCTTCCTGCTTCAAGATTTAGGTATTTCACTCATCCTGCTATTCTGTCGTGACGTGTAATCTAACCCTGGCCCTAAGATCGACGATATTTTCGCCTTAGTGAAACATTTTTACGTTGAATCCGCGTCTACTCTAACCGCCATAAAACAGGAAATTAGTAGTATTATTTCAAGAATCGGTGCAATCGAAAACGATCTGAGTAAAATGCCAGAAATTGAAACAAAGAGCGAGAATGTAGGCGACTCTGTGAGCGAAGTGAAGACAAGCATCGCAAAGGTAAATGAAGTATTATTTGATGTAGTGATGATATCAATAACAGGGGGGGAAGGAACAACTTGATTGTCAGGGACTTAGCACAAACAGAAAAGGAGGGGTACGAGGAGTCAGAAACAATCGTGAAACAATTCTTTGCAACTCACGATGGCGTACAAGCCGGTGCCATCGAACCCGGTCACCGATTGGGTCAGCCACGCACGGTCGACCGGCCCAAAATCGTGAAATTTCTCAACTTTAAGTCAAAGATGGACGTTTTACGCAATGACCCTAAACTTAAAAAGCTAGAAAACCCCAAAGTTTGGCTTGACGAAGATTTCTCTCCTAAAGTACAATTGGCGCGCAAAAAGCTTCGCGACTTCATCAAAGCCACCCGTAATGATAACAAAAGCTATTCACTCCGCTTCAACCTCCTTTAAATCCGTAAAAACATCCATAGGTATGAATCTAGCACAGATAGTATTATCCAAGTACCCGCCAGGTACGAACATTTCGCAAATAATACTACAGGGGAACAGAACAGCGCAGGCGTAGCTACAAACCATGAACCTCTACCGGCCTGACACAACGCACCCGCCAGACCACCATCCGCTAAGAAATCAACTGCGAATAAAATGCTATCCATAATCCTTGGGAACTTTCGCAGTATATACAGCAAGCTTGACGAACCAAAAGTCTTTATATACACGTGAAAATGCCGATGTTATTCTTGGCAAAGAGACGTGGCTGAATTCTGACACGGAAAACAGTGAACTTAGTTTCCTTGCGCAGTACGCGATATTTCGACAAGACAGAGCCGCTTGTCGTGGTGGAGGGGTGCTTATTGCCATTGGGAAAGAATTTCGTCCTTCGGTCATAGTTTGCGACTCGCCCCTAGAAATTACGTGGGTTACGGCACGCTTGGCGCATGTACCGTGCGTCATAGGCGTGTGCTACAGACCGCCCGATAGTGGCGCAGAGTTCGTTGAACACCTAAACGATTCTCTTCATTACGTCTTAAACAAGCACCCAAACTCTGTTGCTATTCTTCGCGGGGACTTCAGTTACCCCGACATACACTGGGGCTCTTCCACTGTTAGCTGTACCAGCCGTCATCAATAAAGCCTGAACTTTATAAACCTAACACATGGGCACAACATGTCACCGTTTGTGGCGGAACCAACGCGTGGAAACAACATATTGGACCTCGTACTTACTAATCAACCCTATAATGTAGTTACTCATGTTTTATAGTACATCACCGATCACCGTGACAGTACATTGCTCCTTTTCTATCGCACTGCCCGTTAAAACCATAACTGCCAAGCACATACTCAATTACCCACGCGCAAATGTCGAGAAAATGAAGCGTATGCTGGCAGAGTGTACATCCCAATTCGAAGCCAGTGTTGAAAATTGCACTGCAAATGAAAACTGAATTTCGTGACATGTTAAAACAAACTGAAGTTAGTTGTGTACCAAAACTGACTATTAGATTAACGAAAAACGATCCCTGGTTCACACAGGATGTGAACAGATGTCTGAATAAGAAGAAGCGAGTATTTAGGAAGGCGTCACGGACAAAATCGACAGTAGACTGGGATATTTATAAGAATGTATCGAGGAAAACCCAAGCCTCATTACAGAAGCCAAACATTTTTTTTTCAAAAGCACGCTGCCTAACCTAATGAAAACTGACCCAAAAAAAATTCTGGCTGTTAGTAAACCCTAAACCCACTGAGCCTCCGACCTTGCTAGACGGTGAGCATGGCGATTCTCCGTCGGCTGAAGAAACCGCGGAAATAATCAGCGATCAGTTGGCATCGGTAATTTCAAATGAGCTTCCCTTATATTCGCAAGACCTACCAGAGACTGCCATTCATAATATTTTCTCCCAAGAGAACTCACTGAAACTGGCGTAGCACGTGCCATTGAGCGACCTGAGTACAAGACGAGTTCAGGACCCGATGGCATGAGCGCCAAACTTCTTAAATTAACCGCACAAAAGTTATCATACCTGTTGAAACTAATATTTCAGCAGTCACTTGACAAAGGTTGCGTCCCAGATGATTGGAAGTGAGCGTTATTATTACCCATATTCAAATCTGGATTAAAATCACGTGCTAATATTTACCGGCCAATCTCTCCCTCTTCTATTTCGTGCAAAATTCTCTAGCATATTTTGTTTACGCACATGATATCACACCTCAATAAAAATAACTTGCAAAAAGATTACCAACGTGGCTGCCGCCATAACCGATCTTGCGCAACTCAGCGGTTCGGATTGGTAACTTACCCTAATAATTATCTGAATAATTGCCGAAACACTGAAACAATTTTTTATAACTTTCTCTAACGAATTTGACCGCGTACCACACAAAAGGTTGACGACTAAAATCTGTAATCTATATCTAGACGATAAAAGAACCCAGTGCATAAGCGGTTTTCTTATAACAGGGTTCAGTCAGTTAAACGTAACAACGTTATCTCCAGTTCCAGACCCGTCAAGTCCGGAGTACCCCAGGGTTCCGTGCTCGGGCCTCTATGGTTTTTAGTCTATATTAATGATATCGGATCCAACATTAACTCTTCACTGTGTCTCTTCGCTAAAGATTGCGTAATTTACAAGGAAATCACTGAACCAAACGCCGTAACCACCTTGCAGTACGACGACAAAATTATGAGAATGGTGCCGTTTATGGCAAATGAAAATAAATGTAAACACAACCAAACACGTACGTTTTTCATCTGTTGCACCTCCTTCGCCCAATGAGTACGTCATAAACTACTTAGTAATTCAAACAGTTCCATCTGATAAATGTAAAGGCATTTTATTCCACTTTGATCTTCTTCGCGATACCGAAAAACGCTGCGTCTTCGGCTTACTGTAGTCGTGGGTCCACCGGGGCGCGTGGTAGGCAGTCAGCGTCCGAATGTTCCCTGTCTGCTTTTTCATAATGGTCCCGTTAAATTCCTGTACGTGCAGGCTGCATCGCCCGAGATGGCCGGAAGGATCCTTCAAATTGGCGAGCAAACATACCGCATACAATTTTACGACCTTAAACAGCTTGCCCCGAACATACGGGTGAATGATAGAAATGGCCCATATTACGGCTCCTGTGACTTTCTCGCCTTCAACCCTAGTAGCAGATGACGAGGGTTTTATCACTTTTATGCTGGCCTTCACCAAGTGTCGCATGCTGTCCAGGCTGCGGCTGGCTCGCCGTGTTCTAGCACAACTCCTTTAAACCCTTTGCCCGTGTTTTGTCAATTGACGCCATCACATAAAAGTTCCTCTACTGCATTGAGAAACAAGCCAAAAGTGCTATTTTCCTGGGGAATTCTTCTTCATTGATGCCTATTGCAAAAGCTATCACTGTTGTCCTAGTTTAGTGGAGCTGAATGATACAAAAAAGCGGCTTCGGTGAAGACGAAATTCTGATACTGAAGGCGGGCTGAGTTTTATTCCAAGGATTGTAAATCTATAAATACCCGCATCAGGAAGATCGTTTTTTGTTTGTAGGGTCATGTAGTCAAGAACATAATAAGCGAAAGTGATGTCTCTGCTGTACATGAAGACTTTATTTTTCAGATGTTCTAATTATTTGACTCATTAATAAATTTGTTGTTACTTCCACTTTAACCTTTGCTTGAATAAAAAATCAGGGCTGCGAGGGTTAAAACCTCGACATATCAAGGCGTGTCGCTCTGCTCTGTGACGATACGGTTGCAGCTGAAGGAATCAGAGGTCCAACACATAGAGCGAAGAACCGGGGATGTCTAGACAATCCCTAGCCCATCGATGCATGGAGCCGCGATTGTTGAAAAAAGACCCGGCGACAACGATCTTGGCGAGTTCCCAGTTTGTTGCGACCGAATCTAACGGCAGCTTCCACGTCGCCGTAGCATGCGGGCGCAACTGAAACACCTCGTAACTTAGGAGGAAGACCACATAAGGATAAATGAAGAGGTGACGGCACGCGCAGTAAGTGTACTGCTGCCGCAAATGGTCGCATTTTATGGGCAGATTGAGGAATGTGACGAGGCGATCTTTGAGGAGACACCAGACGACTTGCCGAACAGCGAGATGTAAGACGCCAGACAATACTGCGGCAAGGTGGCAAGCAGGCCTCGAATGAACTTCTCGTGCTACATGAATGCTGATCTCCAATGCCACAAACAACGACTCACCACTCTCTACTAACCAGAAAGTGCAAGCTTAATCAACTACACCTTCTCAAGTTTGATGTGAACCGCAGATCTTGGCAGTGATTTCGACCTCCCTTCACAGCAAAGACCAACTGAGCACGGTTGACAAGTTCAACTATTTCAGCAGTCTCGTAGCTGGAGCAGCAGGCTCGGCCATCTCAGGGCTTCAAGCTAATTATGAATGCTACAAGAACACCATTACGATTTTGAAAAAGCGCCACGAAAATGACCCCATCATCATGAAAGATGATCTAGGATTATTGGACTTACAGTTGGTGTCATCGTGACCGGAAGTCCAACACCTGAGGCAATGAACTGAATTAATGTGTCGATGCGAGCTAGTTGGTACTTCATCATGGGAACAGGTTAAGCGCCAGGGACAACTGAGGAAGTAAAACAGACAGAAAAGGGGTGCACTAACAACTGAGCTTTATTCGTTTTGAACGACCGGTTGCGTGAACATGCGGCGACGCTGAAGACGGGAACAGGAAGCAATCTGGCTCTTCACTGTAAGACTGACTGCAAGCCAAAGGGCTGCGAAACAGCGTTTGAGAAGACCCGAGTGCTGCATTTATATCGCAAAAAAGAAGAACGGGAAGTGTTCCAGGCCTACGTCATAAAAAAGATTGGGGACCGATGTGTCAGCAAACCTTCAGTTGACCTTCTTTCGAGTGAGGTGGATTATCTGGATGATTAGTTAGGCGAGTGCGGCAGCTGCACTCGTTTCCACACGTGGTGCAACTAGTGTCACATGGTGTTTTTAGTGCCTTTATAATCGCTTTCAAAACGAATAAAGCTCAGTTGTTAGTGCGCCCCTTTCCTGTCTGTTTTTCTTCCTCCAGTTGTGCCTGGCGCTTAACCTGTTCCCAACCTGAGGCAACTTTATACTCGGGTCCAGGTTCATATCCGTACCCTGAATGCACTTGCCCCGAGGTCCACAACTTATGTCTCCATGATTCGCGAAATCGTGCTTAGTGCCCTGCCGACAGACATGGTCCTGAAGTTTCATAAGGGGCAGCACAAGACGCCATTTTCTTTAGCTGGCACTGCGTCAAACCCCGACTGCGGCTCTACCGTTCAAAACGTGCCCGCCCGAACACGAGGTTCAATTGCAATTGGAATTCTTCCACTGCCAGCTTATGGTGGCGAGAGGCTGTTGCTGAATGGGCTGAGAGAAACTTCATGGCATCTCATGGAAAGAATCACGAAAAGCTAACCACCCGTGTGAGATTGCCATGGTAGCTGCTCTGCAAGGCTCACCGAGTAGGCGACAACAGCGCTTTTTCAGCAACGCTCGAACGCACTCGTCCGGAGCCTGTGATGCCGGTAAACTCCACTTTACGCACAAAAAGGAGATGCTCACCAAACTTGACCGATGCTTTCGTTGCCTCAAGCAGGGCCACTTAGAAACACTTGTCGAAATGTGCAAGTACAGGCCGACACTGTACGCAATTTGGAAACGCGCAGAAAGCGTTCTGCTGCGCTTCCCCACAGCAGCACTGAATGCTGTACTTGGTTAGGCATGCGAGGGTTTCAGTTTTTCCGTAAGGTTTCCGAAAAAGCACTGGTAGTACGCGCACAGTCCGAAAAATCTTCCCGAGCCTTTCTTGTTCTTCAGCCAAGCATATCTGGTTTATGGCTGCAGTTTTGGCGGGCTCAGGCAGAACTCCCTCAGTGCTGACGCGTTGGCCCAAAAACTTTAGGCCTACGCTCTATGCCTAGGCCCTAGTGTTAAACCCAATGATCGGACTTCTTTGAGTACGAATCCAACATTTGGAGGTGCTCGTCCAAGGTTCAGGCAAATACGAGAACGTCGTCGAAGTATACAAGGCAGGTGTGCTATGTTAGGGCAGCTAGCAGTGTCCATAACTCGTCTGAATGTTGCTGGTACCGTGCACAAACCGAGATGCGTCACCGTAAACTCCTCAAATTCATCTGGCGTTATAAAGGTAGTCTTTGCACGATCTCTTTCATCCACTGTTATTTGCCAGTACCCGACTTTGAAGTCCATCTAAAAGAAGTACTTTGGTGTTGCAAAGGTGGTCGAGGCGGTGTTGATTGGTGAAAGAGTGTACGTGTTTTTTGTGATTTCGTTCAGCCATCGGTAGTCAATGCAGAATCTTAAGGTGCCATTTTTTTCTTTTACGAGCACAACTTGAGTAGCCCAGGGATTTATGCAGAGTTTATGACGTCGTCGCTGAGTATTTCGTCGACTTCCGTCAAGATAGCTCCGTGCTCTTGTGAAAGCACGCGGTAAGGTGACTGTCGCCTTGGTCCAGTGCCTTCTCAGGTGTACAAAAGGTGCTTCGCAAGAAGCGTCATATATACCTATGAAGTAGACGAAAAGTACTCGCTGTACTGGTGTAGCAAAGCACTGAGCGTATCTCGTTTTTGTTATGGCATCACCCGGTTGCTGCCGAAGACGAGAGTAGACTTGAAGATGGCGCCTGCAGCACGCTGACAATCCGCGACGTAAATCACGCCACTTTATTCCTCACTGTCTTTGAGGAATTCAATACAGCTTCGCTCGTTAACGTGCTGATATTCCTTGGTGAATTTCGTGACCAGAACGTGCGATTTACCTTGCTTGAAGCACACTATGCCCCTTGCAGCAGAGGCGCCACGCTCCAGGAGGAAGCCCTGGTCGCTTTTCACGATAGCTTCGGTATAACGAGTGCCATATTGAGAGTGCACGGTGGTATTTAGCCTTGCAAGGGGGTGGCAAGAGGACGGAGTCATCGGAGAAGAAACCGATCCATTTTGTTTCCAAATCGATAATGGCAACATTTTGGTCAACACTCTACGCCCACGGTCATATCGCGGTTAGCAATTTGGCAAAACGACGAACGCAGCATCGCAGTCCGAGTCACTTGTACGGGTAACGTCGGTAGATGTGACCGGCTTCGCCACCAAGGTAGAACATCGGCCGACGATGAGAGGTTCGCCACACGTCGGTCATCCTGGGAGTGGAGACTTGCATTAAAGGGGTCCGGGCGGGCGAAACTGGGTGGCGGTAAGACGACTCCTGCTGATGAACAACTGGCGGGCGGGTCCAAAAACAACAGCGGCGTAAGCCCAAGCTCGTGGCTCGCAAAGTGGTTCTGGCAGTGTAGTAGTCCCAAGTTGTCAAACTTCATCGTGTATCACATCAATTATAGAAACGACATGAGGTTGCGAATCATTGCAAAAACGTTCCGAAGTTCATTTGGGACAATTGCGCAAAGGGTCTCCCGCAATGTATCGGAACTGACAGTCACGCACCGAAGGCCTACGACAACAGTGCGTTGACAGAGTGGTCGCACTACCTCGTTCGAATATCGAGCTTCTTCTACCTCGCGGCACCCTTAAGCGTGAATGTGGTTACCGTCTTGGCAGGGGGGGGGGGGCGGGGTCGAACCAGGCAGGCAACACGCTCTTGGTTTAGCGACGGCTTCAAAAACCTTAGTCCTTGAGGTAAATCTATTGCGGTTCCGCACGGCGTAAGAATCTCTTCAACTCCTCAACTCAGATTACGACCCCCTTATTGCGATGCTGCGTGAACGTTTTCAGAAAATGCGGAGGTAATTCTTTTTGGTTGACGGTACCGTAAGTTTTAAGGTACACGGTTTTGAAGAGAGTCCTGCGAGTGAGGAAGTAGGTAGTTCGAGAATGCGACTCAACAGTGGGTCCATAAACAGCACTGTTGTTATAAGCAGAAATTCTGCAGACACTCACCCATTTCCCGTCAAGTCTTGCGGGAGATATATAAGAAAGGCAATACAAAGGCCTGCAAACGGGGCCACTGGCCCTTGCTTCGTTACCCTGTCGAAACTTCGAGGAACCTGTAAATTGAAAACAAACACTGCAATCCAAAAGACACAGGCGGCATTATTCGCTTATTAATCGCCATTGTTTTAGAGCCGAAACGCGTTAGATCCTCGGGCTGTCGTTGTAACATGCAGTGAGAGTACTAAAACACCGGAACGCTCGTTTACTAACGCCTCTCGCTAGTACGGTTCATCGCCGGTGGCAAAAATGCGTATTTAAAAAAACCCTGGGACTCTTTTTTTCAAAGTCTCACGCTTGAACGCTACGTGCTTCAAAGACACAAAACTTTTACAGCAAAGCCGGGTATCTCTACTCCCCTGATTTTCATCCTGGGAAAAACCCCTGGGTGCCAAGCCCTAGATTTCTAAGCGCTGGGCATCAAAACCACTTTATTGATGATAAGGCACCTGTTGTCAGAATCTCAGACAAAACAAAGTAAATTAGAGGAACACCCTGGACACGACACTGCGGTTATATACCGGTCTACCCAAAACAGACACACCGAGGTGGGCACATATAACGAAAGATGATAGCTTAACAAACCGGCAAAGACTACAACACACGTTCAGCTATACGAAAAATACAGCACAAGCTTCACAGTTTCCCCAATGCTGTCGCATACTTAGTCCAGTTTTGACGTGGTGGCGTAGGTAGGGGTCAGTCACGGCACGGCTTCGGTAGTGGGGGCCGATTCGCGCATTGTCCAGGGCTCTCACAGTTGCAGCCAACGCGGCCCTTGGGAGTACACAGTCTTTCGCTCCCGATGATGGACGATAGCGATCACCTGCTGACGGTAGGTGCGTATGGCTTCGTAGGTGTCCGCCCACAGCTACACGCTCGGTGCGAGCGCCCGACGACCCTGTGTCACTGCAGCAGTTCACCCGCAATGCTCCTCCCCTTCCAGTCCTGCCTTTCTCCGTTCTTGCTAGCATTTTCTTATTGGGCGCTTCACTGGGGTTGGGGAAGTGACCCGATAGGCGAAGATGACAATGGTGGCCTCGGGGTATTGATAAGCGCGTATTCGTCATCGTCTTTTTCTACTTGACTTCGTGATACTGTCCCCCCCCCTAGACATTTTCATCGTAAAATATCTAAAAATGTAAGAAACAGTGCAAAACACAGGACGTAGAGTAGAAGACAAACACACGGCCCCAAAACCTCTTTACCAATAAGGGTAAGGCTGACAAGGGGGTCGATGGCTGCCATCAGGCAGAGTTAATCTGCATTTTGCCTCTCCTCCCGAGACATGGTTTGCTTAAATAAATAAAAATATATATAAATAAATAAAAAAGAAAGTCCCTCCGTCCCCTGCTTTTACACATTCTGTATTGGTTTTTTAAATTCCCCAAACGCAATAGTCGGCCCCCTAAAAGGGGCCGCACCGAAGTATCTTCTCCACCCCTACCGACCATTACATCCCAAAGCCTGATAACTACCCCACTTCTTGGTAAATGAATCTCTTGAACAAGCCACTCGAATTGCTTCACAGTCTGTGTCCTTGATTTGAATTTTTTTTAGAATGCACCTTTTGCATGTTAGGGCTACCAACGGCTCAGCTAGTACTGCAATCCTAAATACACTGTCGGTGGTAGCCTGCTAGCTCGAAAAAGGAGCGCACTTGCGTCTTTGTTTGGTGTTGTTCGGCCTCTAGTAATTTCTTCATCATCGCAGGCACGGGTTCAACCGCTTAGGAGCCGACGAAATGTCCACGAAACCTTATCCTTGGTGAACCTATCTCGCATTTCTCTGGCTTTACCCTCAGGCCGCCTGCTGCTAACATTTCAAAGACTTTGTTGAGCCCGATTTCTTGGTCTTTCGAGTTATCGGTGGCCACCAACACGTCATCAATAGAACGTGTGAACATTGGGAATTCCCCGCACGGGGCACCTTTAGCAATATTGGCGACGGTATTGGGGATACCGCAGACCCCGAGCACTCATACTCAGGCTGTAATCTACCGTGGGTACGAGTTTTAAGGTGAAGGGCGGAAAACACAAAAGGCGGCCGTCGGAGCCAAGGTCAAGCTCCGGCGGTTGGTCTCTCTGTCTGTTTACCAGGCAGGGAGCTCCGGGACTTCTTCAGCTATCGGGGTAAGGCTGAAGAAGAGGTATCCCTGTCCCCCGCTTTTATACATGCTGTATAGTTCTTTCTAAATTCCCAAAACCCAATGATCGGCCCCCTAAAAAGGGCCGCACCGAAGTGCCCTTTCCACTCCTTCCGACCTTGGCAATCCCAAAACCTGATAACTACCCCCACTTCTTGTAATTGAATCTTTTGAGCAAGCCAGTCCTATTGCTTCACAGTCCGTGTCCATGATTTCAAAGTTTTTAGAATGAATTATACGAGAATCCTAAAAGATAACAAGCAATGAACCGGCGAGATCTTGGTCGAGGTACATAATCAAGAGCAGGCCACAAAACTCCTGAAGTAGGCCCGAATTCTCGAATTTGACATCAAGGTCACTCCCCACCGCAGCTTCAACAGTTCGCAGGGCATGATCTGGGAGTCATATCTAGCACAGGAGACAGAGGCTGATTTTCTTGAAGGCCTGAAAAGTGAAGGTGTGACGCCTGTCAGGCGCATAACCATAAGAAGAGACGATAAGGTAATATCCACTAGACATATCATCCTGAGATTTGACCGTTCCGTCCTTCCAGATCACGTCAATTCTGGTTTCATCCGGTGCTCCGTCCATGCGTACTTCCAAACCCGCGGAGCTGTTTCAAGTGCCAGTGGTTCGGGCACGGTACTAACTCGTGTCGGGGCCAAATAACCTGTGCCAAGTGCGCCCAACATGGCCATCCCACGGATAATTGTAGCTCAGAACAACTACTATCCATTACCTGTCACGGCCCACACGCGGTGTACTTCAAAAAATGCGAGAAGATTTAACTTGAGAAGAAAATCAACGTCACAGAAAACATCCCCTTCCCAGATGAGCGAAATATGTTCACCTGTTTTTTTTTCTGGGGAGATATGCCGACGCAGCTCGCCTGAGGGCTGCGCGGCATGTGGTTTCGGCGGGATCCTGTACCCAGAGTCAGACTTAATCCCGCCCCCGCTCCGCCCCCCACTCCGCCTTGCGGTAAAAGCTAGGGAGGCGCTGGTTATGCATACATTTAGATAATATAAAGGCCAATGAATTTTCGGAACACATTCCAATTCTTTATTAAGAATTCTGCATCAGAAGCACAGATTCTCGTCACATTCTAAATATAAAATTATTAGGTAGGTTCGGAACCAGTGGTAGGGTTAGGGTTCTGGTTTTTATAACCACTTTATTAGGCAGGGGGAAAAGGTACCACAGTGACGAGGTTTGCTAAATAGTATATTGTCCGTTCTAACACTCAAAAACTTGGGACAAGGTAAAAGTGCCAGACAAAGGCCACCTGTGAGGCTTCCAGCGAACACTTACGTTATAAATGAGATGTATTCCTTCCGCATTCATAAGCTCCGACCGCAGCTTCCGCATTTCGGTCGGCATAACTGGCAGGTCCTCACCCAGCGTCTGAAACATTTTACCTGTGAGCAGTAAAAGAACCTTAGATACGTCTTATAAACTAGAACCCGACGTAAGCGACTATTTAGAGATGACTACGCAAGATATGCACATTTAAATATAAATATGTTTGAAATTCGCGCAAAATCACCAACAATAAGCAGCGCTGCTTGACTTAAACTTCTGCAAAGCTTGATGAATGAAATACTTTACTACCTCCCCGAAAAACGTACTGGTGCGAAAACAATCACTGACCCTTTAAGTGAAAACCTGGTGTCCGATGTCGGCTTGACCTTAAATTGGTTCGATAATCGGCCGACACCGCGAACGGAATAAGGACGAAGAGAACAAGGTCTAGTTGTAGTGACGTTTGAACTCGCACCAACAAGTCAAACACGCATTCGCTGCACCAGCTCTGAACCTCGTCTTAGCAAATGAAAACTCTACTTAACGCCTACGACTTAGATAGGTGCGCTATTTTTATTGACAACAAACAAACAAACAACAAACAAACTACAAAAAGAATTAAAGGGAGAGAAGAAAAATCGGCATAAATCGGAAACAAAATAAAGTGCTGTAAACACTGCTACCAAGGAAGATACGTATTTAGATACAGAACCAAATCTAAAAACAAAGATTGCATAAATATGTACGGGGTTATAAACACCAACAAAAATTCAAAAGTCGCAAAAAAAACAGAATAGATCAGAAATAAAAATCAATGGCTTTATGCAATGCTATCACGAAAGATACATATACAGATACATGCAGATACGGATACAATAGGGGATACATAGGCCATAAAGCAATACTAATGGGTGCAGCTAATGCCACATTACAAAACAACACACTCAAACTATTAACAAAGGTTGCATGTATGGGAAAGTGGGGTAATAAACAAGAAGAATTTTAAAAGCAGAAAGACAAAGTAGCACACGTCAGAAATAAAATTGCAAGGCTTTTATGCAATGATACGAATACGGGTGTTTCTATAGTTGTTCGTGGAAAGTTTCATGAACAGCTAACTTGACAATCATATCGTGAAGGTTATTACCGAGTGCAGTGGCGCAAGGCAACGCCGATGAATTGAATGACTTTGTTTTACCACGGATGCCCGCAATGCTTCGTTCGTTCTGTATTAGTTTAGATATGCTCAATGGTGCGTTAAGTGGGATGGGTTGTGGTCTGGATGTGTAACTGTGTTTATATAGCAAAGACAGGAGGGCTACTGTACGCCGTGTTTTGAGGTGCTGTAATGAAATGTCATATTTACTTGCGTTATACTGTAAAGGGGACTGTAGATGCGCTGCGAAATGAGCCTCGACGCTACCCTTTTGCACGGCTTTTAGCAGGTTATTGACGTAGGCTTGGAAAGGAGACCATAGTGTTCGTGTGAATTCCAACTGTGGGCGAAAAAATGCCAACTAAGCTATTTGCGAATCTTATATGGTGCGTTGAGGAGGTTCCGACGTAAATATCCTGAAGTTCTCGATGAGTTTGACGGTAGATTTGTTCCACGTGCCGCCAATGATAGATTATAAGTTAGATAAACGCCGAGGTATGTACACGAAGATGACCATAACACGGTGCACTTAGTTGTAAAGGAATAAATTGTAACAGCTTTTGTTTTAACCTGAAGAATAATACTTCACGTTTAGATAAATTTAGTCATTTGATATGTACCACACCAGTTGTTAATGAGATTGAGGTCTTTCTGGAGAGCAAGGTTGTCATCCGGGCTAGTTACAGAACGGTATATAATACCATAATTAGCAAAAAGCCGTATTCAGGAAGAAGTTACAATATCATTTATTTACATTAGAAAAAGCAGGGGCCCTTGGAACGCTACCCTGAAAGACTCCAGAGGTCACGAGAAAAGTCGGGGATGAAGAAATATTAACCGCAGGGAACTGTTGTCAAAAAGTTACGTATCCTGAATAACGTTATCGAATCTAAACGGAATTCTGGTAATTTTGAAATCAGGCGGGAATAAGGTAACCGGTCGAATACTTTAGAACAATCAAGAAGAAAGGAGTCCGTTTGTAGACTGCTATTAATAATGAAGTTATGATCAGTGGTAAATTCGAATAGCTGGATGTCACATAAAATTCCTCTTCTAAATTCTTGTTGATTCTCAAAAAAGAAGTTAGTAGTTCTAAATGACGATAAATGTGTGAAGAAGTTACATGCTCAAGCCCCTGGCAGCAAATTTATGTTATAGATATAGCACGATAATTTTTTTTCTGGTGAATTCATATTACCACTTAAAAATAAGGAACCCATTTTGCTATTTTCTAATCAGCCGGTTGGTTAATAAAGATTGCGCGAAGATATGGTATGGGCTTTTATTTGAGAAGCATTATGTATTTTTGAGCACCCTCAAATTTAGGTTATCAATACCACTTGAAGTTCATAGTTTATTTTCCGATTAGGTTGGCAATCCCTTCGGCGCTGACGATAATTGGCTCCACGAATGTATATTCATACACAGGAATTTCACACACTCTGGAATGGTCTCCGCAAGTGAACACAGCTAAAAATGGTTTCAAAACAAAAGCACTATCTCCATCTCAGATAGGCATATGGTTTTCACCGTGTATACTGATAGCATTGTTGGGATTGAGAGGTGAAATTACGTGCCAGAGTCTTGGGGCGTTAGTCTTTAACATGGAAGGGAAGTCATGCGGGTAATATGTACATTTCGCTTTGTGTATTTCGGAGCAGTACTTTTTCAAGAAATCGTGGTATTTCTCCAATCCTGAGAGCTAGAATTATGTTTGAAATTTTTTTAGAGCTGTTTCTTTTTTGTTCTACGGGTCCTAAACGTTTTGTTCAGCCATGATAAGGTCTTTATTGCGTGAAAATAGAAATTTGGGCACACAATTATCGGCCAATGTAATCATTTGGTCTCTGCAAAAAAACGATTTTTCGTCCACTCATCGGTTGCGTAAAGATTTAAGGAAAACGTGATCGTGAAACCACCAATTTCCAATTATACTTTCGTGATTAGCTATGTTTTAAGCCCGCATTTTTTAACAATACGATGAATAGGTGGCTCTGGAGGGTAAGTGTCAGTTGAAGTAGCATATGGTCACAGAGACCTTCTAGGTGCAGAATGTCAAGAGCACACTCAAGGGAATTAGCTATAATTACGTCTAAAATATTTGTACCCCGAATTAGTTCTTGGACAACTTGAAACAGGTTGTAATCTAAGGTTAGGGATGCAAATTCTATTCGGTCGCGGCAGGGGGAATTTGAGAGTGACCAATCAATTGTGGGAAACTCAAAGTCACCAAGTAACTATATATGGTCGGGACAGCATTGCTGGTGTCCAGAATGAATGGTTTTACGCAGAACTTCTAAAGACAGTTTATCGGAATGGGCGGAAAGGAGAGCATACTGGAGTTATTATTTTGGTTGGTAAGTGATGCATGCGGTCCATACGATGTCAGCAACACAATCTGTTTTGACACAACATGATGCCAGAGTTTTTACTGCAAAGCAGTATTTGTCAGCCCCCCCCTCCATCCCTCTCCCTAGTTTTCATTCCGGTATCATCGATTTACTCGGGGCTGTTCGGGGGCTCCTCCTCCCCACCGTTGGCACCTCTTTCACAACTACTAGGGAATGAAGTGACAAGTGAGCCTGTGAAGACGGCGAAAAGTATCGATCATGACGACTAAAATTGAACCGTATAGCCTTTTTCGCAACAGATTCTAACCTGTTGTAACCAGATTCTAATCATGACTGTTTTGTAAAGTTGGTTTTCCTGCGCATTCGTGCGATGAGACGTTCGCCATCAGTGAGGAATTAAATCTTCGCAACGAAGAAAACTTGCCCATGTTTATCACACGTGCAGTGAATTATCTACGCGCAATCGCTCAGGCCCATGTCTTTTTCGCAAAATTGTGGCATGCACAATATGAACTAGTCTCATTACCGGACATGGTGCCTGCAATGAACGAGAAAAGGGGCGGAGGAGAATTGGAATTGTAGCAAAGCAGACTGCCTTGGTGTGGCTGATGCGTCTTTTTACATATCTTTGGAGAGCGGAGGCATGGCCAGAAGTGGGAGCCGCAAAGCCGAGCTACCGCCAAGCTGCACAGTGGTGTTTGATCTTTAGCCTGGGTGCACTTTGCGCTGGAAGCCGGAGAGACGGGATGTAGTCGTCATTGCTGGTACTTTCACGCCCTCGAAAATACGTTTGCACTGTTGACCGCAGCCGAACCGGCGACGTGAGTTCGTCGGTGTTGGCGTTGGGAGCCCCGACGTGGGTCTCGTAAAAGTTATGCTTCGACTGCACTGGAGCAGGGCAGTGTGTCAGCGTCGTGGTGCATATGATGCGCTACGGTGGGGCAGCGATCGATGGTGTTAGGAAAGATGGAACGGTCACGTAGCACTCCCCAGAGCCCGTGCATTGGGTGGTAAAACGGAGGAGGGCTGCGGCCGGCTGGCGCCCGTGACGACGTCGGCTGTCAGCCTCGAAGGTGCAGGTGTGAATGCCGCACTGGCGATGGAGTCTACGAGGGCGACACTCGTGCCAGGAAACGACGCCTACAGTGCAGAAGGTACGCTGTGCAGCGGCGAAGCCTGCGCTTATGGTGCTGGTACCTCCTGTGCTGTAGGCCGAAATCAGTTGTCGCTGAAGCCGCTTAAGCCGTTGTCTGCGATCACAGCAGCACGAAAGTCTTTGTAGGGATGGGGGGGGGGGGGGGCGCTGGACGGTGGGAGGGCGAGGACGCGCCGGAGCTCTAGCAGACCCGTCTCCCAGAGGATGGAATGCTTCAGAGGCTGTATGGCCACTGGGTTGAGCGAGAGGGCAGCCTCCAACCCATAGACCCAGCTTCAAAGGTAGCCTCGCCCGAACGCCGGTATTGGCGGGTCCCCCCACATTGCCATGTCGGTGTGCCGCTGCCCGAGTAATCACAACTGGAGAACATTCGGATCACCACATGTGGTGATCCGGACATTCCCTACATGTGGTTACCCGGCAACCGCTCACCGAGTCCCCGGCTTACTTGCTACAAAATATTCACATTGCAATGTTGCCGGGTGCATTTCAAGTGTAATATCTATGCAGAAATTGCGCGCAGTAAATATGATTAGCTCTATTTATATACAAAACGTTTAGTTTTGAGCCGATTATGCCGTCTTACTTGTTCACTTTTGTTCAAATAAAGTTCTAATCGTTACGATATGTTACCCGCTACGTTATTGAGGGCTTCTGAAGAGTTTAGAAAATAAAATTTTCGTGAATCTGCCAACCGGAAATGTAAAAAGAATCTCTAGAAATTAGCTTTCATCTTTTTCGGCGATGGCGTTGAAATCAAGTAGTGGTTTGGGAGCCATCGTTCAATACGGACGCAATAGCAGTGACACATGTTTTTGCTGATAGGGTATTTGGCAGAAAGAAGCCTTCAGCCGAGTTCGCGCAAGAGTTTTATGAATATATTTAAATTTAGAAACTTCTTTACTCAAAGCCAGCAAAACAAAGTCGAGACAAAACGAAGCGGGTGTAGCCCTGTGGTAAAAATTTCTTCGCGTTGTTTCTAAACTCAATGAGAGCACAGAAAAGGTAATGCTTCTTGGTGTTGCTTCCTTGAAAAAAAACGAATGGTTCCAGTTTTCGGTTTTTGTGTATTTCGAAGGAAGAACACTATCATTAACGAACAATTTACATTCCATCTGACCTCACCCTCCCTGATTTAGAGCGGAAGAAAGTGCGTTCTCTACCCTCGAGAACAAGGACTACAGCGCATTATGTCCGCTTCACCCAATCCACGGCATAACAGCTGCTCTCTCACTCCAAGCTCACGATGGAACGCATTATAACATTTGCCACTTACAGGAGATCAAGCAAAGTTCCTAAGCTTTCTTCGAAGCGTTAATTTTTACGCAACTGTAACCAGCAATAATGTGTGACTGACCAATTGTGTCGCCCTAACCTGCTCTGTTAGAAAAATCAGCATTTTCTTCTGAAGAATACTGGAACAGAAGGCGGCCTCGACACCGCAAAATTAGAAGATAATTTTTTTCAACTGACGTCGAAAACAAATACCACTGGCAGAAATACGAACCCAACTGCACTTATTTTTGGTGTTGTGTTCGGCTTCTCGTGTTTTCTAACCTGTTTCCCTACGCGCTGTCATCACCAGCACCACTATTGATGAGGCCTTTCAGTTCCAACTCGATTCACACCTGGATACTTTTACTAAAACTCCACTTGCGTTTGCTTATGTTTTAGTACGCTTGAGTAACTGAAACCTTCTTCCAAAACTACTAAAACTAAACACCACTTCACTCCAAAAAAATGCATGTGGAGGACAAGGGCCACATTAATGAAAGAGCCCGTAACGTCTCCACTGTCATGTCGATTAATGTGCGATTGGTTTATCTTCTACAAAGAAAACCAACGCACCTCTTTCGGTGCTCTTTGGTTCGACAGGTAACATAGGTATCTGGCAGAACAACTTAGTGCATTGATGCCATCAGGTGATTTTGTGTTGGACAATCTCAGAGAACATTAAACGTTCCTTACATTTGGTGAAAAAAACATTTAGCGAATTTAGACTTGGATCCATGAGTGAAATCGGCCTATTTGATCTGTCTGGTGATCTGCCTGTCTATTTGTCAGAAGTATCAGTCAACCATAAAAATTCGAGGAGTTGGTAGGCTCCATTTAAACTAAACATGTGGTTCCTGTGTGGCTATCGAAATATCTAAGGCAGAAAATATTTGAGAGAGCAAAGCCTAAACAAAATAGATGAAGTAATTTTGCATTCCACAACAACGGTGGTAGCTGAACACCGACTCTCCCCGCTGGGCAGATAGCCAAGAACGGTGGAACAGGCTAAGGTGGTCGAAGGAGAACGCATACCTGTGTTTCTCCAGAAAGATATCTGACAGGGTGACGAAACGTAAGACGTTTTTCGCAACGGGTGTGATAGCGAAAGGAAAGCCTTTAAAGGAGTGCATCACTTTGCTATAACGAACATGTATGGCCTTCTGAGATTTCTACGTAGAACGAAAAATAACTGCCATTGCAGGTGTTTTGCCGGACTGGTGTGTTTTCAGCATCTATTTTATGATGGACGTATTCGGGCTTTCAAAGCAACATAAAAAATATGTTGCATGTTTAAAAAAAACCATTCAGCCTACGCATCGCCAAGTTAGCGAACAGTTTTCCTTCATCAATACCGGTAAATAAAAATATTGCTCCGAGCACAAGTAGAAAAGTGCTTGTATCCATTTTTGGTGTTGCGTGTGCATGGTCACATAATCAAGACGGTTTTCTGATCTCGGCTACTGCTATTAGCACTTTTGCAACGTCATCTTTCCGTCTGCGAGCATTTATCTTTCTGAAATTGTCACTAGAATGCCGCTGACTTCAGCTTTTACTTTACTCACATGAATGGGTGCGGGTCTTTGAACGAGAAATAATAAAACAAACGCCACGGCTGCCTAAAAAATGCCGAGGATATGCGTGACGCACACGAGCTCAAAACCACACAGATTTCCATCTTACGTTTAGGAAAGAGCACAGCTTAATCTCATGTGAAGAATCAAGACGTCCAATTTTCAATCCCGCTTACTTCGGTCCAGGATTTACCTATCTGGAATAATGACTTTGTGACTTTCGGGTACCGCTCCTCAAAGCTAAACCTTTGGAGAGGCCCACACGGCCTACCTGGAGCTGAACGTTTTTTTCCTGCATTCCTTCTGTCTTTTCGATGTAGCTCCCAAATTTCACAGTCTCGTGTTCTATTTCTAAGTGCTGCTCCTATCCTCCCCATTTGCAAGTCTCGTTAAACTGACGGGAATTATGTTTCAATGGGTTTTGTTATTGGGAAATTATCAGCTCTAAAGTCGTCATCACAAAGTGGGTTCGCAATAGGTGTTTTCTGTTCCTTTATTGGCTGAAGCCCCGTAGTGCGCATTGCTAGAAAGAACTGTATATACGTTCACCACCCAGCAGTAGTGTCACATCACATCTCTTTCTCGAGATTTACGTGTTCATGACCTGCTCAAAACATTATTAGTGATCACTTTCTCGTGATTTCTATTCGACACTTCCACTGGCTTTTGGGAATGCGGATCATTCTGTTCTCTTTTAGATGTTATTCCGATTCACTATACGAATGTTCCGCATGTACTCGTAACCCCGAAATTTTTCTCTTGGGTTCCCCTAAACTTCGGATACGCTGTAATTGGGTTCAAAGAAATTGATATAACAATCTTCTCGTCCAATGGAGAAGTATGGTTCAAACACGTGTTTTTAAGTCCTTCAAGAGCCTTACGCTGTTCGCCTGCAACCCGAAATATCAATTGTTGCATGACAGCCTTGGGTTTTGCAGAACTAAAGCTCTTCAGTGCAGCAATGTTTGGACAACAGATTTATCATATTGTGGTAGAGCTCACCCGTCAAGTGGTGGAAACCGAGGTACACCCTGGCGTACCCCTTGGAATAGAGACGAGAGTCGGGATGCTCTGCTGCGGGCTTAATTAAGCTGGTTTAGAATAAACGCTTCCGAGCTAAAATCATCCACCTCTAATATTAAAGACAGTGCGAAGGCACGCCAAGTGATACTGTGTCCATAATGACTTCGGCACATCTTAGTAGCCCCGAACGTATTGTAGCCTCCTGCATTGCTTTTTTTTGCATTCAATGATATTCTTTTGATTGCTTTAATCAGCCGGTATCACCGTGATATTCTTATCTCGTTTTCACTTTTGATTACCCTTCTATTCAGCTTAGCTGTTTTTTACAACCTGTTTTTTTTTACTACCAGCATTGGCGGACCATTTTGGTACTTGTTACTTTATCGTGTTATACTGTGGCGGTTTGTGTAGCATCAAGGGTGCGTTATTTAAAACATGCGCTTGTCTTGGGCCGAAAACACCAGCATTCTAAAGTGGCTGCAAACGGCTTGCAAAACGATCGAGGGTTCGCGTCTCCTGACCTCAGGTAGAGTGCCTCGATGTTCCTCCAGCCACTGCAGCGGAATGCAGAAAACCTGCGGTTGCGCGTCTTTGGCACTCCCAATGGCGGCGAGGACGCACTCGAAATCGTAGCTGCAGCTGAAAAAGCCGTGAGTCGCCTGAAGAAAACGAGGCTAAAATCGATCCAGAACTTTTCTTGGCGAAGTGAGCCGACAGCTCGTGTGCTGTTGAATGATCACGGATGAGCCAATTGGTGTGACTGAAGTAACGATTCTTTGGTGTTCTTTTTAGATGCAACGCATCTCTTTAACTCACCTTGACCTTCCGGCGTCCATCCGTAGTCCGCATGCCTCTCCCCCATTCTCCTCTCCACGCGCTCCCGTCGCCGTGCCAGCTGTGCGTACGCGAGTGTTAGCGCTCGGTTAACACATGCGCATGCGCTGCTCTCTCTCATTCCCCTCCCCGTAACGCGCAGTACATATAAACGCGATAACTGCACCGCTCTGCTCAGTCGCTCCAACGCCGCCGTTCCGATGATATCCGATGACCACGTATGATTTGAATGGAGACTAACAGTTCTGCTACCGCGATCGTCGGAGCAACCATAACAAGCACCGCCCAGATGCGTCGCATCACCCCATGGTTTCCCCCCGCGGAAAGATGTGGTCATTTTTTTTCTTTTTTTTTCTTTGTTTTCTTGGGCTGTTGTGAGTTTCGCTGATGAGCACATCCTCACTTCCGTGGAAATTATCCGTAGAAAGAGACAATGGATCTGACGAAGTAATGGTTATAACGAAGTCACTATGATCCCCACCTAACCTTTGTTGTTACAAGATACGACTGCATATCCAAATCGTGTACTGAACCTTCTCTTCGCGGTAAAAACTTTGTCTTGTTCACAATTGATATTTCTGATCTCTTGAGCACATAAAACATAAAGCGACCTAGTCCCGAGCGAATATTTGTCGCGAAACACCATTGCTTTGCGTATTCGCGTTTTTCAAAACTGATCCTTGGAATCTTGAATTGCATAACCTTGTCCGAGTTAGGGCAACTCGATGCCCATGCCACAAATTAAAGTGACGCAACCTTCTAAATTTGCGACTTCGCTGCAGCAGCCTTGGATGCGCGGCCACGATTACGACAGCCGTTTTGGGGCCGACGTGCGTGCGTGCGTGGATTTTGTGTCCCTACATTTGCATGCCTTTATTCTCCAGATTTCAAGATTTATTTTAGTGCCTGTACGTTTCCTAGGCCATGTTTGTTTAAACAAAGATTTTTTAGTGGGGTCGGTGGACCTATACCTTCTATTTGTGGCGAAGCCCATTAGGGGCTCGCGCTGTTAGCGTCTTCGGTCGTCGTTGTAATTGTCGTCTCATGCAGTCATGGTACTAAAACAGAGGGACACTCGTTTACATTTCGCGCAAGAACGCACCGTGTACTAAACCAAACACCGGGACACTGGTTTTCGCGTCGCGCTAGAACGCTTCGTGCTTTAACAAACACCGGGACACTCGTTTTCGCTTCGCGCTAGAACGCTTCGTGTTTTAACAAACACCGGGGCACTCGTTTTCGCTTCGCGCTAGAACGCTTCGTGCTTTAAAGATACAAGACAATTACAGCAAAGCGGTACACCTCTACCTTAAATTTATTTCATCTTCGTTGGCAACAACGCCAAGGCGCAAAGACTACACTTATACACTGCAAGCTTCCCCCTCCCGAGGTTTACGTTAGGGAAGATTGCCCGGGATATTTCTTCTGTCTCATTATGTGCTCATTCGCGTGCTGGCATCCTGGCACATTATCCCGACGGACGAAGAACCTTTCCTCCTCCAGATCTTAGTATGTCTCGCAAAACCTTGAGCATCTACCGACTGCTCAATGCAAACAATTTTCCACATGGTACTTCAGTACCCTCAATACATCCGACATCATCTTTGAACAATTGTAAATTCTGCATACAGACATGCACTCTCTTGGAATATGTATGTGCATGTATATGTGTGTTTTTATATGTTTGCAACATATACGAACACCATTGGGAGGACGAGCGGACGTTCAATTAGTCAGACACATGCGGGCCGGTTTTGAGGCGAGGCTTTTGCACCTCTACTTCCCAGGGTGTTATCGCGACCGTTGCTGTGAACAGAAAACTGCCGCGAGGAAATAAAAGAAGGTACCGGCAACCCAAGGATTTGAGCCTGAAACATAAAAAAGGAAGTGAGAGCCCGTTGTCTTAAAAGTAAAGCTGTATACTGGGCTAGTTGCTAATTTATAGTGAACGAATGTAGCACAGCAGACGCACAAGGGACGGAAAGAATACACACGGATGAGCGCTCGACCGTTGCTCTCATCCGTGTGTATTCTTTCCGTTCCTTGTGTTTCTGCTTCGCTACATTTGTTCAGTTCTCTTGCAACTTCAGCTACGGGCGTGCCCGAAACCGGGGAAGAAAAACGGTGAAATCACTGAGGGAAGCTGTGGGTTTTCCCCCTGTGTTCTTGCTGAATGCCATGTGAAAGCGTCAAGCAACCTCTAGCGCCACTGTGCACTCCACCCAGTGCGCGTCTAGTGGCTCTGTGCGCGTTTTCCGCATGTGCTAGGAGTTAGTGAAAAATAAAGCAAGCTCACATCAGCGTATGATAACTAAATTTTCCGTTATGCCTGCGGCAGATCTCGACACCTCCATCAGCAGCCGCAGCGACAGAGAAGTGAGATCGTCAAACCGCGGGTTTGAGCTTCCCTTAGTTTACTAACAAAAGAATTTCCACTCACGGCCTTCACTAATATAACTCAACAAACCACCATTCATGGATCGTGCATTTCGTTAGCCTGAGCAAAGAATATCTATTTTAAGCAATAATGGGTGTGGTTAAGTACATTCACTTGTCTCTGCTGTCCGGATCTGCAGAGCCACGTGTGTAAATTGAAATGAGGCCGCATGGGTAATTGTTGTGGGCGTACTTATACTTTGATTTCCAACTACCTTCAAAGGATGGATTTGTGCGTTTTTTTTACGCTTGCGAATAACCGGGGAAACTGAACTAAATTGAACACAATGACGATTGGATTCATTTAGGGAGGTTCTAGAGGCGAGGTTAAGAGGGTGATTATTTAAAGAAAAATAATCGACACAAGTTAGATTTGAGGGGGGACCGCAACAAGCTAGTACGAAAGAAGCCGATAAATGAGCTAAGAGTAAGACGTAAAGTAGAAGAATTCAGGATCGCGCTGCTAAACCGATATTCCGCCCTTAACGAGGAAGCCGAGCTTATGACACAGGAAGCCAGCGACAACCTTACAGGCATTATCACGGAGTGTGCAATAGAAGTCGGGGGCACTATGGCTAGACAGGATACTGGTAAACTTTCACAGGAGACGAAAGATCTAATTAGGAAACGGCAAATCATGAGAATCTCTCCCGCAGCTGACAGAATAGAGCAAGCCGAGCTCTCGAAGTTAATCAATAAGCGTAAGACAGCTGACATACGGAAGTATAATATGGAGAGGATCGAATACGCTGTAAAGAATGGAGGTAGCCTGAAAGCAGTAAAGAGACGTCTTGGCATGGGGAAAAATCAGATGTATGCACTTAAGGATAAGCAAGGCAATGTCATCACAAATAGGGATAAAAGAGTCACAGTGGCCGAGGAGTTCTATAGATATCTGTACAGTAGCCGGGACATACAGGATAATGCCGAACGACACAGTATTTCAGAGGAGATAGACATCCCACCAGTAACGACCGAAGAAGTAAGGAAGGCTTTGAAAGAAATGAAAGGGGGCAAAGCACCTGGTGAGGATCAGATAACAGCAGACCTCTTGAAGGATGGCGGAGAAATTGTACTTGAAAAACTGGCAGACCTGTATACGCAATGCCCAATGACCGCGATGGTACCGAAATCTCGGAAGAACGCGAACATCATCTTAATCCATAAGAAAGGCGGCATGAAGGACTTGAAAAATTTCAGGCCGATCAGCTTACTGTCAGTCGTCTACAAGGTATTTACCAAGGTAATCTCTAACCGAATCTCTGCAACCTTAGATTTCAGTCAACCTAAAGAACAAGCAGGGTTCCGTAAAGGTTATTCAACAATGGACCATATTCACACGATCAATCAGGTGATAGAGAAGTGCGCTGAGTATACTGAACCCCTATATATAGCCTTCATAGATTATGAGAAAGCATTTGACTCGGTCGAAACCCTAGCAGTCATTCAGGCATTACGGAACCAGGGGGTAGATGAGCATTATGTAAGAATACAAGAGGATATCTACAATGGGTCTACAGCTACCATCATCCTGCATAGGGAGAGCAGTAAAATACCTATAAGGAAGGGTGTCAGGCAAGGAGACACAATCTCTCCAATGTTATTCACAGCATGCTTACAAGAAGTATTCAGAACGTTGGATTGGGAATAGGTGGGAGTAAGGGTTAATAGAGAATACCTCAGTAACCTGAGATTTGCTGATGACGTTGCCTTGCTAAGTAACTCGGGGGACGAATTGAAAAGCATGCTTTCCGCACTGGGCGAACAGAGTAGAACCGTGGGCCTGAAAATTTATATGCAGAAAACTAAAGTAATGATCAATAACCTCGGGACAGCACAGCAGTTTGAGGTAGGTGGCGAGGCAGTGGAAGTGGTAAGTGAATATGTCTACTTAGGCCAAGTTGTGACCCCAGATCCCAACCATGAGGCAGAGATAATTAGAAGGGTCAGAATGGGGTGGGGTGCATATGGCAGACATTCTCATATAATGAATAGCAGCCTACCCTTGTCGCTGAAGAAGAAAGTGTATGACAGCTGCATCTTACCGGTACTCACCTACGGGGCAGAAACTTGGAGGCTCACTAAGAGGGTTCAACTTAAATTGAGAACGACTCAGCGGGCAATGAAGCGGAAAATGATAGGTGTAACATTAAGGGACAAGAAGAGAGCGGAGTGGGTCAGGGAGCAAACTAGTGTTAAAGACATATTAGTAGAAATTAAGAAGAAGAAATGGACGTGGGCAGGGCATGTAATGCGAAGGCAAGGTAACCGGTGGTCATTAAGGGTAACAGAGTGGATCCCTAGAGAAGACAACCGCTGCAGGGGGCGGCAGAAAATTAGATGGTCAGATGAGATCAAGAAGTTTGCGGGGATAAATTGGTCACAGTTGGCACAGGACCGAGATAATTGGAGAAAAATGGGAGAGGCCTTTGCCCTGCAGTGGGCGTAGATAGGCTGGTGATGATGATGATGATGATGATGATGATGAATCGACACAGTCGCCTTTCGGGAACTTTTGCAAGGGAGCAGGCCTTTTTTATTTAAAATTTTATATATCATCTTCACTATATTATTTTGAAGTCTTAGATCTAGAAGTCTCACATCTCCTCAGGCACCACGATTATATTTCCGAACCTTCGTTGATATAGAAGCTTCATGTTTTGAATGTTTTTACAAAAGTATTGTGGCAACACCATTCAGAAGATGAGCTACGAAAACCGCGAGAAATATTCGTTTCACCAATCCATAAAGGTGGTTTTCAGGATAGACGTATGTGTACCACCAATACATGACTGCTGGCGTACAAAAATGGGGCAAATAAAATAAAGTGAGAGCTTTCTGAGTAAAACTGAACGCGTACTGTCAAAACACAAATGCATCCCAATGGACTCGATTTCAACCACAAAATTTCTCAGATCTCTAGACATACAGAGTGCCTGTAAATCTTAGCTTTATGGTGTCAAAACGGGTACTCTAAAAGCACGAAAAAGAAGTGTTTTGAAAAACCAATACACACATCTGTCGTGGAGAAGGTGTTCAATAGCATACCTCTATCTCCTAAACTGCGTGTCGCTATAACCGTAGATTATTCGTTTATGTGTTCACAAACTTTGCAAAAACCATGGCATCGGTTCAGCCCTCGCTAGGGATTTCTGTATTTAAATGATTTACGATCGATAACAATCACCTTCAGCGAAAGTTGAACGAAGAGTTCGTGAACATTTTGGGCCACTTCTAATTCAACTTTTATAATAAAAAGCTTTCGTGCTTTTCTCACCTTTTTTTGATGACGCTGATTCTTCAGCCTTTAAATTTTTAAACTCATTTAATAAAGAGGCGCCGTATACTATAAAACAGAGAATTAGGCACCTCCCTACAGTTGAAGCGTTCACCAATGCAAGTGACAAATGACAAGGCACCACGAGGACCTGCGAATTTACACGTACAAAGTACTTTTCATTGAGTGAGGCGTCCATCACACCCCGGTATAAAGCGAAGACGTACCTGTCTGCACATAAGCGCGTAATATAGGCACAGGTTTGTTGCCAAATATGGCGTAATTCGAACTCGAAGCGAGTGCTTTTCTTTCCACCTACCTGTCCAAACATGTGAGCGTGTGCCATACCCACTGCCATAGCATCATCTCCGTGCTAATCTACTTCTCAATAAGTAGTCGATATACATACCAAACTCTCTAGCTTCAATAACACCCAAAGAGAGTGAAACTTCGGAGCGCGCTGGACAGGAAGTGAGCTGCCCCGCCGAGAACTGACTGTCATACAGGAGGACCTATCGCGAGCGTGCATTGATAAATCAATACTTTCAGAGTAGCCTTCTAGCTTAAAGAACAACCTAAACAGAAGGGTTCCTCCCAGGCCGTCGTGTAATATTTTTGCTTTAACAAAAAAGACAGAGTTCGTGATCTTTTGATATTGAAGAACGCTGCACCAGAAACAGGGTGGGCTATACTACACAAGGTGCAACATTCAACAAAAGACTTTGTGGAACACCAAAAATTACCGCGCAAGACAAAGCTTTAATTGACTGATTGATTCTATAGTTTAAAATGTCGACGCTACGTTGGTGATGAGGCGCGCCATAGTGCAGGGTTTCAGATTACTTTTTGCACCTGGGAATCATTACTCAGACAAGGCCTTGGCAACCCTGGCTGAGTGTACATGCAAAAACTCCCAAATGAATCTTCAACAACACCATCAACCTTAATTCCCCAGAAGCACTATCGCCTCAACCGAAGGCCGCAGGCAGGCAAGCAATACAACTGGAGGTGCTAAGGATTTCTGGGTACGGACAGGGTTCACATATATTGCTACGTTCAGAGCTGAAATACTTTTGAAATAAACTTAAATATATTTATATTATGTGAGCTTTTACGAAGGAACACAATAGTTTGAGCCACATGGAGTTGGTCGGTAAGAAATTTATAGTGCTCTCTATTGCCGATATTCTCTGCTGTCACAATTATCCAGAAAAAGTCAGCTACAGAAGAATTCTTGTTTCAAAGGGGCTTACCATGCAACATGAAAGACTTTTGGAACCTTCAAGCGCGCGTAGCATCGATATTCATTGGGGTAATAGAAAATCGCACGTGTCAGGTGACACACACTTACGCACTTATGTCAGTATATGAAGACGACGCTATACATAATATTTACGTTTACGTTGTATTGGCAATGAATAAACTGAGAACTCATTTCTCAATCATCATGGAGCCTTAAATGCAACAGAAGGGGAATGATAGATGGAGAACAGTGTTGGGAAAAAATTTCGACCGATTAACTTCTTGGAATTGACGATATGCAATGCTGTTCTACTATTAGTAAATGGAAATGGGCAGTCCGAAGAGTGAAACAAAAAAATTCCCTCGCACTTCCCCGAGGGGGAGAGTGTGTAAGTGCCAATGCACGGTTGTTGATTGCGCGATTACGGTGGGTATCGTGATCTTGGAGTGGAGAGGAGGCGCCCAGCACCCGCAGTCACTGAGCGGAGAGAGGAGGAGGAGAGTAGCGCCCGCCGTTACGGCGAGGGCTACACGAGCGCCCTCACGCGGTGGAATGCGGAGCGCCCGCTACGCGAGCGAGAGCTCTCCCGCCCGAAGTGGAGAGGAGGCGCCCAACACCCGCAGTCACTGAGCGGAGAGAGGAGGAGGAGAGTAGCGCGCGCCCATCTCCCCCCGTTTGTAGGGAAGGCGAGGAGGAAGACGAGGAGCGCGCGCACCCGCAGCTGTTGCTATGCGGACGACGGCGGCGGACGATTCAGGCTCGCTTAAGAAGTGCATTCGCACTTAAAAAATATGTTTATACCCGCACTGCAGTGATGATAAAAGATGTTCAGTAACTGCGAGAAGACTCGAGCGATAAAAGGACTGTTGAAGCCGCATCTCTGCCGAATCTGATCCGAGAATTAGTGAAGCCAGTATAAAATGAGGCCCTAAATCCTCCTCCATACAGACTAGGGCCGACCAGTTTACAATGCTGCGCCCGAAGAAATACGCAGTATTATCAGGTCTGGACGATTATATAGACATCAAAAATGACAATTTTGTTACTGGGTGGTAGAAGCCCTTGCAGCATTGAATTCACTGGTTTGCCATGGCCATGTCAATATCGTGAATAAATTATTCAAAGCGGTTGCAGCCATAACACAGCTCCTGCTAGCATGCAAGCATGCGAATACTAAGACCGTTTCATTGTGTGGTGCCTCAAGTGTTTGCTGCTATTCACATTCAATTCCTTCTTTCTTCGTGAGTTCCAAGGGGGGAACTTTCAACAATGGAAACACGTACCGTCTACGTACACGAAAAGTATATTACGAAAGTTTGGTTGGCGAAACAGTTTTTAGGAGCAACACATTATTGCATTGGAACGTTTCTTGACATTTTACGGTAAGAACATTGCTCGACCATTGCTGGCGCTGCAATAAGTAATATAGGAAAAACGCATCTTATTCTGAAACACGTTACCCAGAAATACTACTGCTTTTAAGGCAAACGAAATGTAAGAAGCGTGTAGTAGGATTACCACCAAAAATATTCCCTGCACTTGTGAATCGTTTTATACCTTTCTGCTGGTTTTTCGTGTGTTTTGTGGCGCCAATTACGAAACTCTATATGGCCCCCAAAGACACACTCGATGTGTGAGATTCTTTAAACAGCAATGCGAGTAAAAAACATTCCTGGAGCTTTTCCTGTGGCACCTGTGAACTTAAGAATAATTTCACGATTATCTACATGCGTTTCTGGCATACTTCGGTCGCCATTAAGGCCTTAGCTCAGAAATATTGTATACAGTTACGAGATTATCTAAATAACATTAATTGCGCAGGTTGATACTGCCAACACAATTTTAGGTACATTCGCTTCGTAGGGACAGTGCAGTATTCCGAGTTTTTCAGAGAAACGCATTTCGGAATGTTAAATATTGTGAACCGCGTCTTCTTTGTGCCAGTGCAATGAGTAGTGCCCTTACAGACTGGAGCACATTTTCATCGAATTAATTCAGAAGCTGTTGTGGCATTTTGCTAGCGTGTCGGCAAAATTTGCTTGATTAAGCTAAATGAACATACGCATAAACTCGAAACAAGGCAAGGATACATACTTTAGTGGCTGTCTTTACAGGTAGGTGGCGTAGAATTTAACTGGCGTCTGTGGCTGAACAAACGACCCTCGATGACGTCCCGGAATGAAAACGACTCGTCGAAAAAGCCTGAACTGGTTGTTCCTTTGGGAAGATTATCAACGAAACCTAAACACGACTCTCTTCTGTAAGAGGCAGAATCGAACTGCGCAGAAAAGCCGAAGATGGTGCTGGTACTGAAAAGGTGTGCAATGAATCAACCGCCTTAGAGCCTTTGTCCGGTTTTCCCCCTGCATGAATAGTAGGCGTGCGAAAGGCGGAGATATGTATTTGCATTGTCGTAAACATTAGGATCCCATAGTGCGCTACAATACGGTTAGGCGCACTTCGAGCAGCCTGTCTGAAGCGGGCTGTCAGGGAGCTTATTTTACTGATGTGGGCAAATGAAAAATTTTCTTCTTCAAATAAAGATGGCTAAAACATGAAGATTTAGCTAATGCAACTTAACTGAAAGTAAAAGTCTTAAATACAAACTGCTTCGATCATGTAGGAATGGTAGAACCGGATAGAGCGACCTCGACTTCAGAACGCGAGGAACACAAATTCGATTGCGACCACGGAACGCATTTTCTCTAAAGTCGGCAGCCATGCCTTTTTATTTATTTATTTATTTATTTATTTATTTATTTATTTATTTATTTATTTATTTATTTATTTATTTATTTATTTATTTATTTATAAAGAAATACTGCTGTCCCAAGCCTAGGACATTGCAGGAGCAGGCACAGAAAAAATACAACAAAAACCCAGAAGCGAACAATATTCACTCTCAGTTTGGTTACTAATACAGAAAATTCTACATGAACTCCACAGTGTTCAGTCTATGCAAAGCACTATGAAGCTTGTTCCAGTTCCACCACACGCGGAAAAAAAGAGAATTTGAAACAACCCAAACGAGACCTGAAGGGTGCAAGGTTGAAGGCATCTGTACTACTTGTTGCGTGCACTGGTACACCAGCGAAAGATTACGGCTCATGAATGCGGGTTGCTTTGTGTACAATCTTGCGCAACAAGATAACCCTCTCACGCGTACGGAGGTGTGCTAGTGAATTAGGTGACAAGTTGAAAGTTGAAAGTTGAAAGTTTATTGCGACAACATGTACAAGACTGGCTATACAGTTGTCGAGGGGGACGGTCAAAAAGGCTACAGGAAAAAAAAAAAAAAAAAAAAGCCTGACAAGGTGACGTCCCCCTCCCCCCCCCCCACGTGTTGGCGCGACTCTGCGGGAAATGGCACGTACTTTGTGACAATAAAAATTAACAAAATAATGCACACAACTAACACATAGAAAATCAGCTTTCAGTTTACAGAAAGACAATAATTACAATGACAATTCCACTAGGAAAAAAACATACACATCAGCTCTCGGATTTCAGGAAACAATGAGTGGAATTCAAGAATTCACAGCAAGAAAGAACAAAAAAAAGACAGTTCTCAGTTTTCATAAACAAACAATAATACAGTAAAAAGATTTCATACAGCGGAAAAAAAATACCTCAAACTTTCTAAAAGAAACAAATGTTGAAATACACGTTTTTTACTGCAATTCCAAAAGGTACATGTCTAATTTCCTCTTAAATCCTTGTTCAGATTTAGCATCTTGTGCCATGTTTAAAATTGCGGGGTGACTGTTTAAAATGTTAGGAATCTGGTAGCTCAATTTCTGGTGCCCGTAGTTTGTGCGAGTTTTTGGCTTTGTATATATTACCTGCCTAAACCCATATTCATGTGTTCGTGACGTGTATTTTCTGTAAAAGTCATTAGAGTCTGTCTTTATCTGGTGATAAATAGTTAAAGAGAGTTTTTTATTTAGAATGTTCATAATTGTCAATACCCGATGTTTCTTAAATAATGGAGAACTGTGGCTGAAGTAGGGTGCATTTTCAATTATGCGTAAGACTTTTTTTTGGAGCCGGTATAGGTTTTCTATGTTTGTTTTCCCTGTTGAACCCCACACTAGAAGGCAGTAGTTAAGGCGAGAATGTACTAGACTGTAGTACAGTTGCCTTTTTAACCAAGCTGGTAGTAAATATTTCATCTTATAAATAATACCAATGCACCGGGATATATCCGTTCTAAGTTTGTCAATATGTGGAGACCAACTCAAATTTTCATTGAACACAATGCCAAGAAATTTGTGTGAAGTAACTTGTTCAATACATTCGCCTCTGAAATTGAGGAGAACCTGTTGCCCTAAACGTTTGTTGTAAGCTCGAAAAATCATATATTTTGTTTTTCTTGTGTTTAAATTCAGTTTATTTGTATTCAGCCAAATTGACAAATTTTCAAGCCATAAATTTGTTTGTCTTTCTAGCAGAGCCAGGTCTCTGCCAGAAAAAAAGACGTTTGTATCATCTGCATACAGTATTATATCCGGGGTGAAAGGCAAGTTAACAATGTCATTTATATATAATAAAAATAATAGTGGGCCGAGAATAGATCCTTGTGGAACACCGTACTTAATTTGTCCAAAGTTGGACCTGGCGTGACTAATTTCTGTGTATTGAAGGCGATTATGTAAGTAACTCTTGATTAGACTGAGACAGGTTCCCCTGATTCCGTATGTCTCAAGTTTCTGAAACAAAATATCGTGTTTAATAGAATCGAAAGCCTTTTTAAAATCTAGAAACACTCCTATAGTAAATAATTTTTGTTCAATGTTATCAATAATTTTATCTTTTATATTTAGTATTGCCATTTCAGTTGATTTTTGTTTTTGGAAGCCATACTGTTGTTCGGCGATGATATGGTTAGTTTTACAGAAGCTTAAGATTCGAGTATTGATTACCTGTTCTATTACTTTTGAAAAAGTGGGTAGAACTGAAATCGGTCGGTAATTGTTCATATCATTTGGATCCCCACTTTTGAAAATTACGGAAACTTTGGCAATTTTCAAAACATCAGGAAAATCACCAGAATTGAGTATCAGGTTGCATATATGTGAAAGTGGCTGACATATATATTGCGCGACTGCTTTTATCGGCTGTATTTTAAATTCATCAATCCCACATGCCCGGCTGTTGTTTAGTTTTTTAATTAAGCTCAGAATTTCTGATTCCGTAACGGGAAACAAAAATATTGAACCTGCAGTACTAGATGGAATACAATGTTTTTTACTAGGACTAGCTGTGTGTGTGACCGTAGCAGCACCCGATTGTAAAAAATGATTGTTAAACTTATCTGCAAGCAAACTTCCCGTGCATTGCTCTCCGTCAATAATAATCTCGGAAATAACTCGTCTCTCGCCTTTCGCCATGAGGTTATTAATACTGTTCCAGATTTTCCTGGGGTCGTTATAAATGGCTGCAAATTTATTTTCAAAGTATGCATTACGCGCGTTTTTAATATCTAAATTTAATTTGTTCCGCACTTTTTTAAACTGAGTAAAAACATCATGATTTCTAGTTTTTATAAACGAAGCAAACAGTTTATTTTTTTCTTTGATTCTCTTAAGGATACTGCGGTCAATCCATGGTTTCCTTATTTTTTTGTTTCTCTTTAACTCTACATTTGGAAATGCTAAGTTATAATTGTAACGAATTTTGTCTGCGAACATGTTGTAAGCATCTTCAGGATTGGTTGCAAGCAAGACTGGGTCCCATTCGGTCACGGCCATTAATCTCTGAAATATCGTAATATTATTATCATTTATTAATCTTTGCATAGTGGGTGTATTTGTTGCAGTTTGTTTGTATCGACTTGAAAATGGTGTGAAAAAAAGGAAGATTGGCATATGATCACTAACATCTGAAATTATTACACCTGCTTGCAAACTGCTTGTTTCGTAGTTCGTGAAACATAAATCAATCAATGTCTGAGATACCGCTGTCACTCGCGTCGCGATATCAATGACGTTTTCATACCCACAGGGAAGAAAGATGTCCAGCAGATTTTGTGAAGAAGAGTCTCGGGATAATAAATCGACATTAAAATCCCCAGTTACGATTACCGGCGTACGGAGAGATTCGCAGTATTGCAAAACATTTTCTAAGAATTCCAAAAACACAGTCAATGTACCAGAAGGGGGTCTGTACACAACCAAAAATATAGTGTTCAAACATTTGATCATGATAGATTCGTAGTGAGGATTAACAGTAGAAAATTCTCTGACAATAGTAAAATGTACATTTTCTTTGACGTAAATGGCTACGCCCCCTCCCCTCATATTGCTCCGACACATTGATGCACATCTGTACCCGGTAAAGTGCACAGTATCCCAATCATCTAAAAACCAAGTCTCAGTAAAAGCTAACAGATCGAAATTATGATTAAGCTCTTGAAGGAGCATATCAACAGAATCCTTTTTATTTTTTAGGCTTTGAGCATTCAAGTGAAACAAGGAAGACTGCTGTTTGTGACGTATCGCGTAACAGCGATTGAAAGAATCAGGATCAAGATAACTGTTTTGCACCGGACAACTAGACATTAGAAAGGTTTCTGCACTGTCTAAAACCGATAACGAGTTACGTGCTCATGTTATTTTTGCAAGATCCGCCAGCTCTCTTATTCTGATTATCCGATCCCGAGGGCCGCGACGGACAAACAATTTTCCGCTTCTGTGCCAGGCGAATTGGTATTCCTTTTCCTCAGCCTTCGCCTTCATCTCCAAGAACAGCTTCTTATTTTGTGCGGTCAGATTTTCGTTGAAGAAAATCGTAGACTTTTCTTGTCTTAGTTGTGCTTTCTTTCCTAGCCATGCTTCTTTCGTTACACGCGACGAAAATCGCACGAGGACCGTGGGCACCTTGCTCCCTCCGTTTTTGTCAGATTTCGAAGGCAGTCGGTGGACGGCCTCTAGATCAGTTTCAGAAAGTTGGGGTAGCTCGAGATGGGTTGCCAAGGTGTTAAGCTTCTCCAGAAGGTTTTCATCGCTATGTTGGGGAAGGCCATGTATTTCTAAATTTTGTCGCCTACTGTACTGCTCCAGATCGTTGATCTCTTTTTTCAGAGATGCAACATCTTCGGTCTTACTCTTTTCTTCTAGCCTTACGACGCGTTTTTTTAGCCCTGCTATTTCCGCGGTTTGCTGCTTCATTTCAGCGAGAACTTCATCGTATTTGCTAGACATCTCTTTCATGGAAGCTTCAATGGCGTCAACCGTTGACTTAATGCCCGCGAAGGCATCGACTTGGGATTTCATTGTGAGCAGTAAAGAAAGCTTGCGGTTAATTTCTGCGATTTCGTCTGCGAGATGCGTTGCTGCGGCTTCAGCCGGTTTGCTATCTTTCTGACCATTTTTGGCGTTGGCGCATGCTCCGCACCTCCAAGATTCCTTCGCGGTCTTGTTTTTTTTTCGGTACGACTTGTCCGTTACTCCGGAGCAAGTGCCAATGTGGAAACTATTTTTACAGATAGCACAAGTCAAATAGAATTCGTCATCATCAAATAATTCACTGCATAAATGACATGCGTCCGACAATCCGCCAAGGCTCGCTCAGCAGCAGCGACAACCAAACCTTCAAAAACCAACCTGCAACATCAGGAGCGATGCTTAGGTTGCAGCGTGACCATGCGTTGCCACTGCCGCTGAGCGAGTGCTCCAGGGCGACGAAGCGCAGAGTCCTTTGGCCTGTGGGCCTGTTCCAACGGCCGCACAGGGACCGCTGCAGAGGTGCGAGGCGACGACCGCGCTGGAAGCGCGCACAGACAAGCGGGCACACAGACACACGCTCGGGGGGCGCCGCGACGGTGAAATTCAAATGCGGGCCTGTTCCAACGGCCGAGTAGAAACAGGGACCGCTGCAGAGGTGCGAGGCGACGACCGCGCAGGAGCGCGCACCGACAAGCGGGCACACAGACACACGCTCGGGGGGCGCCGCGACGGTGAAATTCAAATGAGCACGTGAAGACGGTGAGAACTCTCGATTATGATGATTTAAAAAGAACCGTATAGCCTTTTTCTACACAGATTCCAACCTTTTCTAACCAGATTCTAATCATCATTGTTTTGTAAAGCTGGTTTTCCTACGATGCGTTCTTGCGATGAGACGTTCGCCATCAGTGAGGAATTAAACCTTTGAAAAAACACTTGTGCAGTATTTATCACACCTGCAGTGAATTATTGCGGCATGCAGAATAAGGAAAGAACTAGTAGTCTGAATTACTGAATATTATGCTTGCAATGTACTACAAAAGGCGCGGAGCAGAATTGTAATTGTAGGAATGCGGACAGGGGTTGGTGCGGCTGATGCGGCTTTTTACATATCTATGGAGAGCGTAGGCACGGCCAGAATTGGGAGCGCGAAGACGAGCTACCGCCCAGCTGAACATTCGTGTTCGATCTCTAGCCTGGCACTTTGCGCTGGAAGCCGGAGGGACGGAATGCAGTGGTCACGGCTGGTATTTTCACGCCTTCGCCAATACGGTTGCACTGTTGACCGCAGCCGAACCGGCGACGTGAGTTCGTCGGGGTTGGCGTTGGAAAGCCACGTCGTGGGTATGGTGAAAGTTATGATGCGACTGCACTGGAGCAGGGCAGTGTGCCAGCGTCGTGTTGCATATGATGTGCGACGGTGGGGTAGCAATCGACGCTGTTGGGAAAGATGGAATGGTGACGCAGCACTCACCGCAGCACATGCATGGGGTGGTAAAGGGAGATAGGGCTGCGGTCTATTGGTGTCCGTGACGACGTCGACTCAAAGCCTCGTCTCTGTAAGTGCGGCTTGCGCACAGGCGGTTGAGTCTACAATTTCGACACTCGTGCCACCAAACGACGCCTATGGTGCAGAAGGTGCGATGTGCGGCGGCGAAGCGTGCGCTGAACATGCTGGTACCTCCTGTGCTGTAGGCCGAAAACAGTTGTCGCTGAAGCCGTACTGCGTGAGCACGGCAGCTTGAATATCGTCGTAGGAAGGGCGCTGGGCGGTGGTAGCGCGAGCACACGGCGGAGCTCTAGCGGAAGCATCTCCCAGAGGATGGAGTGCTTCAGAAGCTATAGCTCACGTGGTTGAGCCAGAGGCCAGCCTCGAACTTAAACAACCAGCCTCAGAGGTAGCGTGGCTCGAACTCCGGTATTGGTGGCTCCCGCCAAGTTGCCATGTCGGTTTACCACTGCCCCGGTAACCACAAGTAGAGAAGGTCCGGGTCACCACATGTGGTGATTCGGACGTTCCCTACATGTGGTTACCCGGCAACCGCTCACCAAGTTTCTGGCTCGCTTCCTACAGAATAATCACATTTTAATGTTGCGGGTTCCTTTCAAGTGTAATATCTATTCAATAACTGCGTGCAGTACATATGATTAGCTGTATTTACATAAAAATATTTAGTTGTGACCGATTATGCCATCTTACTAGTTCACTTGTGTTCAAATAAAATTATAAACGTTACGTTAAGTTATACGCTATTTTGCGCAGGGCTTCCGCAGAGTTTAGAACACGAAATTGTCGTGAATCCACCAACAATTCGGAAATGTAAAATGAATCTCCAAGAATCAGCTTTCACTTTTAACGGCCATAGCGTCAAGCAGTGGTTTTGAGTGACCTCATTAAATACGGAAATAATAGGAGTGACGCAACATGTGTTTGCTGATCGGATATTGAGTAGAAAGAAGCCTCCAGCCGAGTTCGTGAAATTGTATTATGAATATATTTAAATTGAGACGCTTCTTCATTCAAAGCAAGCAAAACAAAGTCCAGGCAAAGTGAAGCGGGTGTAGCATTGTGGTAAAAATGTCTTCACGTTGTCTCTAAACTCAATCAGAGCACAGAAAAGGTAACGCTCCCCGGTGTTGCTTCCTTGAAGAAAAAACAAATGGTTCCGGTTTTCGGTTTTTGGTTGCTTGGAAGCAAGAATAATATCAATAAGGAACAATTTACACTCCCTCTGACCTCATCCGCCCTGATTTCGAGCGGGAGAAAGTGCGTTCTCTTCACACGAGAACCAGGACTACAACGCATCATGTCGGTTTCACCCAATCAACAGCATTACAGCTGCTCTCTCACTTCAAGCTCACGATAAAACGCAGTATATTATTCGCCACTTACACGAGCTCAAGCAAAGTTCCTAAGCTTTCTTCAAAGCGTTAATTTTTACGCAACTTTAACCAGCAATATTGTATGCCTGACAAATTATGTCGCCTCAACCAGCTCTCTTGGAAATATCTAGAATTTTTTTCTGAAGAGGCAACGCAAAGCGGCCTCCACACTGCAAAATTAGAAGATAATTTTCTTCGATTGACGTCGGTTAAAAGACGCAAACGAATATGAAACGTACTGTACCGATTTTTGGTTTTGTGTTCGGCTCCTGTTTTCGAAGCAGTTTGCCTATGCGCGTTCATCATCACCACCACTATTAATGTGTCCTTTCAGATCCAACACAATTCGCATAAGTTATTTTATTATAAATCCACTTGCAATTGCTTATGTTTAGTACACTTGAGTAACTGACACTTTCAGTCCAAAACTACATAATTAAAGACCACTCCATTCCAACAAAATGCCTGTGGAGGACAAGGCCCACATTAAACAACGAGCCTGTAACGTCTCCACTCTCATGTCGATTAATGTGCGCTTGGCTTCTCTTCTACAAAGAAAACTGACGCACCTCTTTTGGTGCTCTTTGGTTCGACAGAGAAAATAGGTATCTGGCAGAACAACTTAGTGCATTCAACCCTCAGGTGATTTTGTGCTGGACAGTCTCAGAAAACAATAAACGTTTCTTACATTTCGTGAAGAAAACATGTGGCGAATGAAGAGTTTGACTTATAGGTGAAGCCGCCCATTTCGATCTGTCTGTCTATCTGTCTGTCTGTTTGTCAGCAGTATCAGCCAACCAACAATACTAGGGGTGGGTACACTCCATTTAAGCTAAACATGTGGTTGCAGTGTGACTATAGAAATATCTAAGGCAGAAAATATTTTCGAGGGATTAGCTTAAACAAAATTTCATAAACTAATGTTGCATTCCAACACCAACGGTGGTAACTGAACACCGACTCTCACATGCTGGGAAGATAGCTAAGAACAGTGGAAAAGACTGAGGTGTGCGGGGGAGGACACATACCTGTGTTTCCCCAGAAAAATATCTCACAGGGTGAGGAAACGTAACACCTTTTTCACAACGGGTGTGAAAGCGAAAGGAAAGCCTTTACAGAAGTGTATCACTTCGCTGTAACGAACATGTATGGCCTTCTGAGATTCCTAGATAGAACCAAAAATAACTAACGTTACCTGGGTGGTAGTGCACTGTTGTGTTTTCAGCATCAGTATACTTTCACAGACGTAATTGGGACTCTAAAAGCAAGTTGAAAAATATGTCGCAGGTATAAATCAAAAAGACAAAAGCCATTCTGCCTACGTATTGCAAAGTTTACGAACAGTTTTTTTTTCTTGAATGCCGGTTCAATAAAGATATGAAAGTTACTGAGCGCAAGTAGAAAACGGCTTATATTCATTGTTGGTGTTGCGTGGGCATAGTCATCCAATAAGGACGGTTTTCTGATCTCTGTAATTCCAACTAGCCCTTTGGAACGCCATCTGTCTGTTTGCCGCAATTTGGCTTTATGAAATTATCGCTAGAATGCAGCTGACTTTTGCTTTTATTTTACTCACTTGAGTGGTGGCGCGTCTTTGATCTAGAAAACATGAAACAAAATCCACGGCTGCCTAAAAAATGCCGAGGGTGTGCGTGACACACACAAGCTCAAAACCACATAGATTTTTATCTTAAGTTGAAAAAAGTGCACAGCTTATTCCCATATGAAGAATCGATGATGGTTGGGTGTTTATGGCGCAAGGCCAACTAGGGCAAAGAGCGCCAAAGCAATGGTTATGTATGACGGTTGAAGTGTAACCCCTAAGATTGCCCAACAAGAGCAGAGATTAAAATAGTAAAATCCGTGAGGCAATGAGGATGGCTGGTGTAAAAGGCCAGGGTGTGATAGTGAGGGCGTGAAACTATGTGCAAGAATTACGCGTGATAGGAAATAAGTTGTAAAAGTTTGATTTCGCTAAGAAACCTATAGTGCTTTGTATAGGGACTATGGGATCATCCGCTAAAAACAGTGCTGGATGTAGTGGGATGTGTTGTCTGTACAGTCGTGGGAAATATCCGCGTCTTGTTCTGTGGAGTGCTCTGCATGTAATGAGAATGTGAATTACGGATAGGCCCTACCCACACCTGCTACACAAGGGTCTTGGAGAACCAGTGAGCAGATGGGAGTGTGTTGCGTGTGTGTGGCCTATCCGCAATCTAGCGAGAGCAACTTCAATGAATCTGTTGTGTGAGTCAGTAGTGTATGGTCCTAGGTGTGGTTTAATTAGGTGGAACTTGTTGTCTGTCTGTGTGCTCCAGTCGGCTTGCCAGGTTCTGCGAAGGTGTTCTCTTATGTATGGCTTGAGGTCGGTGTACGGTAATTTTGTAATGTCCACTGTGTTCGTGTGTGCCGCAGCGGTGGCCATTTGGTCTGCGGTCTCATTTCCTGCAATCCCACAGTGACCCGGTACCCAACATACAATCACTTCGAGATTTTTGGCATACGCTCACATTAAAGTCTTAAAAACTAGATTTATGACGTGATTTTTAGAACGATTTTGGGATGATAATGCACGTACAACGCTGAGTGAATCTGTGTAGATGATGGACTTTTGAATTTGATGTTGAACAATATGACCAGCAACAAGAAAAATGCCATACGCTTCCGCCGTGAAGATGCTCGAATTTGCATGCATCGATGTAGAGGCCGTAAAGTTGGGTCCGTGCGCAGCACAAGACACCGCGATGGAAGTTTTCGATGCATCACTAAAAAATTCTGCAGCCTGGTATTTTTGCTGCAGATACTGAAAATGTTGTGAAATCGCGATTTGTGGTACCCTGCTTTTCTGTAATTGTGTAAACGACACGTCACACGATACAGGGCGAAATTGCCAGTGGGCTATAAAGTCAATGGTAGATGTTCTGAACGTGTCCAAAAAGGAGATTGACTGTTCAGAAGCTTCCCTTCTCACCCTAAGTGAGAAAGGCAGAGACAGAGATGGGCGATTTAAAAACAGCTGTGACGTGGATGTATCCATAAAAACTGGTTTAAAAGGATGGTTGTCAATTGATGATATTTTACAAGCATATAAAAGATCAACATACATTCGCTGGTACTCCACGCACCACTTGTCACACTCCACATACAGGCTTTGGACAGGGCTTGTACGGAACGCACCACACGAGAGGCGAAGTCCCAGGTGCAGCATTGGGTCGAGCATTTTTAGCGCTGTTTTTGTAGCCGACCCGTAGACAACACTGCCGTAATCTAAACGAGACCCTACCAAAGCGGTAAAAATGCGCAGCAGGAGTTGTTTATCTGCACCGTATGATTGGTGAGACAGGACTTTCAAAATATTCATGGTTTTTAGACATTTTTGTTTGAGTTGTTTGATGTGAGATATGAATGTGAGTTTTTCATCCATCCCCACACCCAAAAACTTATGTTCCTTTTTAACAGGGATTGGATCACCATTGAGGTTTATTTCAGGATCGGGCCTCACTCCACGTCTCCTTGAGAATACGACACAGGTACTTTTTGTGGGATTAAGTTTGAAACCATTTTCGTCTGCCCAGCGAGAGAGTTTCTTTACCCCAAGCTGGACTTGACGTTCACATATGGATATGTTACAAGATTTAAAAGTTATTTGTACATCATCCACATGCACTAAACAGGAGATCGATGGAGGCAATGCTTTCCGAAGCGAATTCATCTTGACGATAAACAGCGTGCAGCTCAAAACTCCCCCTTGAGGCACGCCATTTTCTTGAATGTGAACTCTGGACAGTGCCGACCCGACTCTCACATGAAATGTTCGTTTGGACAGGCAATTATCAAGAGTGTTCAACATATTACCTGTTACACCATACGATTTTAAGCCTGCAAGGATGCCGTAACGCCATGCCGTATCGTACGCTTTTTCGATGTCAAAAAATACGGTCATGCAATACTGTTGGTGTATAAAGGCATCTTTGATGTATGATTCTAATGCAACAAGCTGATCATTTGTGGATCGCCCTGCCCGGAAGCCTGCCTGGCAGCCCTCGAGAAGACCATTGTACTCCAGAAAGTACACGATCCTACGGTTTATCATCTTCTCGAGGAGCTTACACATGTCAGGGCGATGGGACGATAACTTGCTGGAGAGGAAGGGTCCTTCCCCTCCTTCAGAAAGGCCACAACTATGGCCTCCTTCCAAGACCTTGGAAGCTGCCCCGAAAGCCATATTCTGTTGTAGAGGTGTAGGAGTGTCTGAAGAGTGTCTGCATGTAGGTGTTGTATCATGGTGTATGTAATGCTGTCTGCCCCTGGAGCTGAGGGCTTACAAGTGGCAAGAGCAACCTTCAGCTCATGAAGTGTGAATTCGGAGTTGTAAGCAGAATTCGACTTGTTCTTGTCTCGTAAGGGCTTCTTTTCTGCAGATGTTTTGTGTTGCATGAAAGTATTAGTGTAGTGTGCTGAGCTGGACACGTGTTGGAAGTGTTGTGCGAGTGTGTTAGCCTGGTCTTCCAGTGTGTCCCCTGTTGTACTAACCAGGGGCAGGCTGTGTGTGTCTGTTGTCCTTTTAGTTTTCGTATTCGTGTCCAGACTTTGTGTGTCTGTGTACGAATTGATGGAAGTGAGGAAGGTGCGCCAACTCTCCCTCTTCGCCTCACGGCGCACATGCCTCCCAAAAGCCTTGGCCCGTTTAAAACAAATAAAATTATCTGATGGGGGGTACCGGCGAAGGACACCCCACGCCTTGTTCTGGGCCTCTCGCGCCCGCCTGCAGTCCTCATTCCACCACGGCCTCCTCTGGTTGCACGGCGCACCAAAGGCGTGGGGAATGGACTTTTCGGCAGAGTCGAGGATGTGCGCTGTGACGAGTTGGGCGGCTTCCTCCACGTGCAGGTGTTTTATGGATGTGTGGTGTAGTTGAGATGTTTGTATGAATGTGCTCCAGTTTGCTTTTGATTCATTAAACCTTTTATGGGAAGATGGACTGCATGGGCCTTTACCTATATATGTTAGGGAAGTGGGGAAGTGGTCACTACCATATGGGTCAGTACCCACGCCCCACTCAAGACATGGAAAGATAATTGCAGAACCAATAGCCAAATCAAGATGTGAGTATGTATTATGTCCTAAGTTATGGTATGTAGGCTGCTTTTTGTTGAAAAGGCATGCTCCTGAAGATGTAAGAAATTTCTCTATCAGGCGACCTCGGGCATCCGTTCTGGAGGAGCCCCAAAGAGAGTTGTGTGCATAAAGGTGGCATGTTAGGATGTACGGTTCGGGCAGCTGGTCGACCAGCGCCTCGAAGTCGGAGCTGGAAAGTGCATAATCAGGACGAATGTAAATTGAGCATACCGTTATCAACCTATTAAAAATTATCGTGCGTATTGCTACAGCCTCAAGGACGGTGTTGAGAGCGATAGGGTGGCATGCTAGGGATTTCCGGGCTGTTATGGCTACACCGCCCGAAGAGTGTGTGCAGCCAACCCTATCCTTTCTGAATACCATGTATCTATTTAAGAAATTTGTGTGATTGGGATTCAAATGCGTCTCCTGAAGACACATCACACTTGGCTGGTTCGAATGCAATATCTCATGGACATCATCAAGATTTTTAATGAGGCCTCTACAGTTCCATTGAGTAATAGTTTCTCTTCCCATTACGGAGATTTAGAAGTTACTGAAGTCTGTGTGTATGTGTGTTCATGTGGCTTTCGGGGCTGTTACTCTAGAATTTGGCTTTTTGGGCCTATCTGCTGCTGGCTCGGGCATCGAAGGCCGCTCCTTGCGCTGCGTTGCAGGCAGGAACGGCCCGACATCCATCTCGTCGTCGGATGTCCGAGGGGTGCCCGACGGACCGGGCCCCCCGGACTTGGCCCCACTTCGGGAGCCCTTAGTTTGAGCCGCCACCGCCGCGGGCGTCGGGGACGCCAAAAGTGGCACGGGCGGTGCGGTGGCGGTGGGAGCCGATGCGGGGCCCGTGGTGTCCATCACCTCGGTACCTTCCAACGCACTGGAGGACGGGGAGGCGGAGGCGGGAGCGGCACCGGTCCCAACAGAAGTGGTTCGCACCACAACCGCTGCTGCCTCAGCAAGCGGCGTGGTGCCGGGTTGGGCTGCGTGAGGCAACCCAGCGGGGGGCGGAGGCGGGACCAGGTCAGACTCGCTGAACTGGGTCCCTGTGGAGTCTGGACACCAGACGCCGCTCCGCCCCCCGGCGAGCTGCGTCGGCATACCTCCCCAGGGAGAAAGAGGCGAACCTCTTTCGCGCCTCTGGGAAGGTAAGGTTCTCAGTGACTTTCACCTTGATGATCTCCTTCTCCTGTTTGAATTTCTCGCATGTTCTAGAGTACGCCCCGTGGGGCCCCTGGCAGTTAGCACACATGAGGGTTTGCGATGGGCAGTTGTCTGATGGATGATCGTGTTGTGCGCACTTGGCGCATGTTAGTCGACCACCGCAGACGGTAGTGCCATGCCCAAACCGCTGGCATTTAAAACACCGGCGGGGTTTGGGGATGTATGACCTGACGCGGCAATGAATGAAACCTGCATTTACTCATTCAGGAACTGTGGAATGGTCAAAAGTCAATATTACATGTTTTGTTAGGATTTCCTTGTTATCTCTACGAATCATGATACGCCTCACTGCTGTCACACCTTGGTCCTTAAGGCCTTCCAACAGATCGGTTTCAGTTTCATTCATTAGATCTGACTCAGAGATCACACCCTGGGAGCTATTAAGGCTGCGGTGGGGTGTGACCCTGATGTCAAGATCTGCGATGCGAGTTTGAGTCAAGAGATTTGTAGCTTGTTGCTTGTTATTCACTTCTACAAGAACTTCTCCTGTTCTGAGTTTTTTGGCTTTGTAGGACTGACCAACAATGCCCTCAAGAAATTTGGAGATCAGGAAGACAGTCTTTGTGGCAAGGGGGTTCGACGCATCAACAGATTCGATTACCAAAAACCTAGCCGGCTTTGGGAAACTCGTCGTGGGCAACGGAGGATAGGATACTTCGGTGCGGCCCCTTTTAGGGGGCCGATCTTTGGATTTGGAAAATTTGGAAACCATATATCATAGTATAAAAGCAGGGAGACGGGGGTACTGTCTTCTTTGACCTTACGCTGGTAGTCAAAGAGGTCCCGGAGCTCCCTGCCTGGTAGACAGGCAGGGAGCCCATCGGCCGGAGCTTGACCAAGGCTCCGACGGCCACCGTTCACGGCTACTAACCCTTCACCTTTCAACTTCTAGCCACGGTAGGTGACAGCTTAAGTATGGGGGGCTCGGGGTACGCGGTGTCGCCACTGACCGTCACCAAGATTACACAAGGTGCCCCGTGCGGGGCCATATGAAGAATCAAGACGTGCAAATTTCTATCCCATCTACGTTGGTCCAGAAGGTACCTATCTGGAATAACGACTTTGTGACTTTCGCGTAGCTCTCCTCGAAGATAAATTTTTGAAGAGGTCCGAACGGCCTACATGGACACAAAAAAAGCCATACGAAACCGCAATTCGATGAGACCTGCGATCCATTTTAGCTATACCTCGGAGGGTATTACTTCATAATGACCACAGAGTCAACATAAGTGGAGGCCGTAACCGTCGCCCTAGCTTTCGCATACATATAAAGACAACTAAGGAGCCTGGACGAAAAAAATAACCCCAGGCAAGTATGCTACCAATTCGTTAGTCAGAATACCACAAATGGCAGCAAACCTACTGTGCAAATTGAAGGCAGGACACAAAAACAGACAAACAAATGTACCTTCGTCACAAGAGATTTTTGGAAACCGAAGCAGGTAGCGAAAATCCTCGTGAGTTCAGAAACCGCTTCGATGATAACACGCGGCTCTTTAGACTTCTCATTGTCGGATGCGCAGACCTGAAACTACTTGGTCAAGGAAGCTCGTCTCATCACAGAAAGCTAATCGCGCTACAAGCCTGGAGACAAATACAAACTAACTCTTAACAAAACTTTCAATGATACCTTCATATACTCCTGAGAACCGCTCCCACAATTTCCAACCAATAGGAACGTTCTTACACTAAGGCAGTTCCGAAGGTGTAGCAATACAAATAGACATACAGACAGACAGACAAATATTTAATTTGGGATGGCTCGAGGCCACAGTCTTGAAGGAGGTGGCTAATCATGGCCGGCCATGGCTGCCTCACAAACGTAGTGCCACAACGCAACCAACGTACCTTGGTACCGATCACCTGGCCTGATCAGTTCTCATAGGACATGACCAATGTTGGACGATAATTTGCGCGAATCCGATCTGGTGCACCGGCGTCCCAAACAAGATGCAGGAATGTTGGAGACACGTCTGTTTTGCAGGCAACGCATCGCACTGGTCTAGAACATACAGACAGACCACAAAAACAAGTTGAGGTTTGGGATACAGCTTTCGCAAGCTCAAGGCTTGAAGACCACCTGACCCGGTTCAAACAGGCCAGAAGAAAGTTCGGGCTAAGTCACGCGTTAAACTAGACACCCGCCACGCAGAACAATGAAAGTTCTTTCTGTTTTGATAAAGGTTTTTTTCCTGCATTCCTTCTGTCGTTTCGATGTAGCTCCCTAATTCCACCGTCTCGCGTTCAATTTCTAAGCGCTGCTCCTATCCTCCCCATTTCCAAGTCTCGTTAAAGTGAAGGGCATTAAGTTGCAAGGGGTATTGTAACTCGTACATTATCAGCTCTGAAGTCGTCTTCACAAAGTGGGTTCGCCATCGGTGTTTTCTGTTCTTTTAATGGCTGAATCCCGCCTAGGGCGCACTGTAGAAAGAACTGGATATACGTTTACCACCCAGCAGTAATATCACACCGCAGCTTTTTCTCTTGATTTCCATAGTCAATGACCGGCTCATAAATAATATTAGTGATCACTTTCACGTAATTTTTATTTTACTCTTCGGCTGAGATTTCGGTGTGCGGATCATTAGGTGTTCTTTTCAGCTGTTATTCCTATTCACTGTACATATGTTCCGTACACGTACTCGTAACCCTGACATCTTTCTCTTGGTTTCCACGGAACCCTTTGTGTAGGCTGTACTTAGGTTCTAAGAAATTGATAACTTTTCTTCTCATCTAATGAAAGAGTATGGTCCAAAAAAGCCTTTTTTAAGTGCCTAAAGAGCCTTACGCTATTCGCCTGCAACCGGTAATTTTAATTGTTGCGTGACAGCAGTAAGTTCTGCTGAAATAAAGCTCTTCAGTGTAACAGTTCTTTGCCAACACATTTATTATATTGTGATACAGCTCTCCTTTCAAGTGGTGGAAACCAAGATACCCCGAGACGTGCAGCTTGGAATAGAGAAGAGAATCGGGATGCTCTGCTGCGGACTAGAGCTGCGGAAAAATTAAGTGCTTCTGAGCTAAAATCATCCACCTCTACTATTAAAAACACTGGGATGTCACGCCTTGCGATACTCCCGTTCATAATGACTTCGGCACATTTTGGTTTGCCCAAACAAACTGTAGCCACAAGCATTGCTTTTTTTGTGTTCACTGATGTTTGGATGCCTGAAGCGGTTCGTATTACCCTGATGTTCTTGTCTCGTTTCCACTATTGAATAACCCTCTTATTCTGCTTACCTCCTGAGCTGTTGGTTTTCTATTTCTGCGAATATTTATGCCATTTTTATTATGGTGCGCCACGTTCCGCTTGCTGGTATCGAAGTGAACTCTTCTTTTGTTATACCCATTTCCTGTCTCTTACAAGTGCTTTTAATAAAATACGAAAAGGTACATGAACTATGTTTATTAGTAAAAATATTCCAGTTACAGTCAGCTCTTTTATCGTGTCACCTCGTATACAGTAAGGGGAATGTTCTTTGCAAGAAAACGCTTTTATATCCTAGCTCATCGACACTTTTTGTGTATGTCTCTTAAGTGTTTCTGTTTTCCCTGCGCTGTAAAAGGAAATATACTAGCTCGTTGCAGTGAAGCCAATAAAACACTGAAGATAGATTTTCTATGACATTGCAGCGTCTACCAGTTCACTTTTCAGATAAAAAATTTGTATAAATGTCGCCCTTAGCAACAGAAGGCCTAATAGTAACAAAGAAAATATTTATATTTTTTTCAACGTGGCATAACTCCAAGTATTCTATCTAAGGGGCATTTCGCCTACAGCAAGAATAATTTCGCACAACGCTACTCCTAGTTATTCAGAATTACGACTCAGTTGTTGCAATTACTTTCACGGCTCCAGCTGTCTAAAACATTGCTCACAAAGAAATGCTACCATCGCAAGAGATGGCGCGGGCAGGAGTCCACGGGCGCTCATTCGGACTGCGATTACACAAATCCACTTCCCACGGACCTTTTCACAGATAACAAGGCCTGATTACTTCTTTTGAAGTACGTTTGTGAGTTCGTCTGGATCGGCAATTCTGCCCCCACGCGGTGAATCAAATAAGTAACGTTGTTCCTTCTGTGCAAACGGCTCAGCCACTTTTATGTACTGTAAAACTCAGCTATAATGGAACGGGATATGTTGAACTATGGATATAACACAGCAATCAAAGTTTACCTTAAAATTCGTCTAGACGCCCATGCATTTAGGGGCTCGTTTTAACAACGCTTCAATTTTCTCGCAACGGGTATAACGAACGTGTTTTTTACCAACGAGCATTTCCGGACCATTTTGGTACACGTTAGTTCATCGTGTTATACCACGGCGGTTTATGTACCATCACGGGTGCCTTAATTTAAAGAGGCGCTGGCTTGGGGCCGCGAACTACAGCATGCTAAAATGGCTGCAAACGGCTTGCAAAACGATTGATGGTTCGCACCTCCTGGGCTCCTGGTATGGTTGACAGATGTTCCTCCAGCCACTCTAGCAGGATGCAAAAAACCTGCTCTTGCGCGTCTTTGGCACTCCGAATGACGACGAAGTCCCACTCGATATTGCGTCTGCAGGAAAAAAAGCCGTCATTCGCCTGAAGAAATTAGGCTAAAATTGATCAAGCACTTTTCCCGACGAAGTGAGCCGACAGGTCGTGTGCTGTTGAATAGTCACCGATCAACCATTTGGCGTGAATGAAGCAACGATTCATTGGCGTTTTTTTCTCTTTTTTTTTGTTTTCTCGAGCTGCTGTGAGTTTTGCTGGTGAGCACATTTTCTCTTCCATGTAAATTATTTTTAGAAAAAGACGTTGGATCCAACGAAGTTATGGTTATAACGAAGTGACTGTGATCGCCACTTCAACTTTGTCGTAACAAGATTTCACTGTATATCAAAATCACGTACTGAACCTTCTCCTAACGATAAAAACATCGGCCTGTTTGACGTGTATTTCACATTTAATATTTCTGATCACTTCAGCACACAACACATAAAGTGACCTACGCGCAGAGCACTGCATAGCAAAGACGTTTACATAATACAAGATTTGCGAATCATCCGCGCTTTTATCCAAAATAAAAGTTGTGCATATACATTGCGCGCAGAGGAAGGTGCTGGGGTGACACCATCTGGAAGTCCAGAGCGAACATTTTTCGCGAAACACCATTGCTTCGCGTATCCGCGTTTTTGAAGACTGATCCTTGGAATTTTAAATTACATAACCTTGTCCGACTTAAGGCACCTCGATTCACATGCCACAAACTAAAGTGACGCAACCTTCTAAAATAACGACTTTGCTGCGGCAGCCTTGGCTGTGCGGCCACGATTACGACAGCCGTGTCGGGGCCGACGTGCGTGCGTGAGTGGTTTTTGTGTCAGTGCATTTGCACCCCTCTATTCTGCAGCTTTCAAATTTTTTTTATTGCTTGTGTGCTTCCTGGGCCATGTTTTGTACAGAGATGTCTTAGTGGGGTCGGTGGACCTATACCTTCTATTAGCACCGAAGCCCCTTAGGAGCTCGTGCTGTTGGCGTGTCTTGTCGTCGTCGTAATTGTCGTCTCATGCAGTCACGGTACTAAAACACAGAAACACTTGTTTACACCTTGCGCTAGAACGAATCGCGAAGAAAAACAAGCACCGGGACACTCGTTTTCGCTTCGCGTTAGAACCGTTCGTGCTTTAAAGATACACGACATTTACAGCAAAGCGATACACCTCTACCTTAGATTCGTTTCATCTCTGGTGGCAAAAACTCCAAGGCGCCAAGACTACACTTATAAGTTGAATGCTTCCCCCTCCCGAGTTTTAACGTTAGTAAAGATAGCCCGGTATATGTTTTCTCTCTCATTATGTGCTTATTCACGTGCTGGCACTTTACCCCTATGCACGAAGAACGTTTCCGCCTCCAAATCTTAGTATGTCCGGCAAACCCTTGGGCATCTACCGACTGCTCCATGCAAGCAATTTTCTACATGTCATTTCAGTACACTCAATACAATTGACATCATCCTTACACATTTGTAAATTCTGCATGCCGACATGCACTCTCTTGGTATATGTATGTGTATGTATATGCACGTTCATACATGTTTGCAATATATACGAACACCATTGGGAGGACGAGTTGCCATTAAATTAGGCAGACACATACGGAACGGTTTTATGGCGAGGCGTTTGCACCTCTACCCCCCAAGGCTTCTCTAGCGACAGTTGGTGTCAACAAAAAAATGCCGCGAACCAATAAAAGAAGGTTCTGGGAACGCCAGGATTTGAGCCTAAAGCATGAAAAAACGAAGCGAGAGCCCGTCGCCTTACAAATTCAGCTACGCGCGTAGACCGAACCGGGAGAGAAATACGGTGCAGTCACCGAGGGAAGCTGTGGGTTTCCCCGCTGTGTTCTTGCTGAATGCCGTGTGAAAGCGTCACGCGACCTCTAGCGCCACTGTGCACTCCACCCAGGGCACGTCTAGCGGCTGTGTGCGCGTTTTCCAAATGCGCTTGGAGTTAGTAAAAAATAAAGGATGCTCACATTAGCGCATGACATCTCACTTCTCCACTGCCCTGCGGCCAATCTTGTCACCTCCATCGGCAGCCACAGTGAAGGAGAAGTGAGATCGTCTAATAGCGGGTTTGAGCTTCCATTACTTTAATAACAAAAGAGTTTCCACTCACGGCCTTCACTAATACAACTCAACAACCACCATTCATATATCGTGCATTTATTTACCCTGAGCAAATGCTATCCATATTGAGAGCCGTTGGCTGAACTGAAACAATTCGTTTTAAATAACTGATTTTCTTTACAACGGTGGCTCGCGTGGCCCATCGGGGAGCGCTCTTCCTGCTCTCTGAAACGGCGGTGCGCGGGCGCGGCCTCCGCTCGCCTGCTCGCTTTATACGATCACGCCTGGATGAGTTCGGTGGTGTCATCCAGTAATGCGGTGCGTACATTCGGCCATCGTGTATTAACGACCGTCCCGTTCGGAACTTCGGTCTTCCGAGTCTCAGCTTTCCGAGTCGATGTCCTTCGCCTAAAGCTTGAGCTTGTCAACGGGAGCTACGCTAGAATATGCTCTTCGTGTCCTCCGGGTGTGTTGGACGTCTCTGATACGGTAGCGGTCATTGGGAAGCTTCTCGGCTATGACGCATGGTCCCCTGTATTTGACTTAGTGTTTTCAGGATTCTCCGCTTGCGGTGGGTTCTCGCTCAACTAGAACGATGTCTCCAGGTTGAAACTCAGGTGGTTCATCCCGCTTCTTGTTGTAACCTGTTTGCTGCTGATGTTGGGCCTCACGGATGTTTTCCATTGCTGCGGCCCTCTTCTCCTCACACTCGGTTGTCCGTCGGCTGGCGTACACGACGGGATGAAGCTGCCTGTTAGCTTGCTCTTGTAATAGAATAGCTCCCAGCCCATCTCTGTTGCCATCCGTGTGAACTTCCGTTCTCGCGTCGAACGAAAAATGAGCCAAGATAGGCTTTTCGATTAACCTCTTTGTGAGCTCGGCGAATGCAAAGGCTTGTTCTGCAGCCGACTTCTAGGTTTCGTCATTGGAAGTCACTTTCGTCAGAGGCTTAGCAATGGTGACGAACCCCTTGACAAATCGTGAGAAGTGGCTTGCGAGTCCCAGGAATCGGCGGACCTCGTGCACATTTGTCGGTTTCGTAAATTCAGCTACACACTGAAGTTTTAGAGCTTCTGGTTGCACCCTTTCCGCGGAAATGTCGTGGCCAAGGTAGTCGACTCGGTCACAGAAGAAGTAGCACTTACCCAATCGTAGCGTCAGTCCGGCTCTTCGTAGAGCCTCCAAACTCTTTCACAGGTGCTCTAGTTTCTCGTCTACAGTTAACCAGTTTAATTTTGATTCCTATATGCCATGGCCCACAGCGTACACATTGTATATATGTACAAGAATAGTGCAAATACTTATGACTATAAATAAGTCACACACAGCTGAAAGGTTGACTAAAATTAGCAAAGAAACAAACATGTAAACCCAGTGTACAAGCACAAGATAGTTATGCAACTTGAAACATCTCATATTACGTGAAATGGGTGGAAAACAACGCAAAAAATATGTGAAAACAAAGAAATGGTTGAATGATGGTTACAAAAAAAGCAAATTTACGAAACAAAATAGTACACATTTAGTGAAAAGTTTGGGGAACAATAAAACAAAAGCACCTTTGAAACACAGAAGTGGTGTTGAGTGGTCGTTGTGAGTGCCATACATATTTACGCTATTTTAAACAAACCAACATCTATGGCAATGGTTATGAACACAAGAAAAGGTGTGTATACAGAAATGACTGTATGGTGGTAACAAGAGCAGTAGAAATTTACGTGATGAAATGATTCACACTTAGTGAAATGGCAGGAAAACAATAAAGCAACAAAAAACTTTAGAAACTATTTATTGAATTCTGGTTAGGAAAACAACACAAAGTTACACTATTTCAATATTTCACAAAAAGTGATATGATTTGCGAACAAATGAAAAAACAGGGAATACGGAAATGATTGAATAATAGTTACAACAAGACAGATTTACACCACTACATGATTCACACAAAGTGATACACTCAAAGAACAATAACAAAAATAAGAACTCATGAAAGCACGGAAATAATTCAATCATGGTTGAATGGTGCGTGCCTCCATCATCAGTTATGGTAGGGAGTCTTTAATAGTTGGCGTTCTTCGTTCTGGTGCCAGAAACTGCCAAAATAGTTGCAGACCGGATTGGTTAGAAAGTGAGTAAAACTTTCATGGTCCAAAGGCTGAAAGAAATTTAATACCTCTTCTAGAAATAAAAACTAAAAAGACACAGGTTGTCGACAAAGCTGATATTTGCGCAGGATGTGACTGACAATAAAAATATGGGCCGCGTACAATGTATGGTGAAAGATTTTGATGTCTGTTACAACACACAGATATCTAGTTACACACAATGCAGGATGCCGCTCACAGGTGAAAAAAAAGCGAGTTTGTCTTTTTCCAAACCAGAAAAACTCCTGCGCCAAGTTGACCGTCAGCAGAAGCTTGAGCGGCGCCTTGTGCAGACTGTTCCAGTAGCACCTCCCTTGCTAGCCAGTTCTTCAATCTAGGCATGGGTACAGGAAAATGTGTGTTGTTAATACAGCTTTCAAGAATGGTCTAATACAGAATACCCGCCTACAATTGTCCCTGAAAAAGACAGTGTATGACAGCTGCATCTTAGCGGTACTCCCCTACGGGGCAGAAACTTCCAGGCTCACTAAAAGGGTTTACCTTAAAAAAAAAGATGACTTAGCAGGCAATAGAACGCTAGATGATCGGTGTAACATTATGGGATAGGGAGAAAGCGGAGTGGATAAAATTTAATGTCAGCATTGGCACTACTAACGCAACCTTAAAACTAACTATGACTGCTAATCTGCGGTACCACTATTTATAAGAACTATATTTCGTGAATGGGGACTCTGAGCACGTTTTAGCCCAGCTACAGCTCCCATCTGAACTTGCAGAATATTTTTCTCTGTCTATCCTAACCGCTTGGTTGATTGAAGTAACAATATATACACAGATGAAGCCGTGTCCACAAAATGTGGCAAAAGGAAACATGCACAAACCCGGACAGCGTCACTGCCATGGACGTATACATCCTGCAGCGGAATGGCGAGGTGGGATAGTTGGTATATATGCATAACTAAACCTTCAAAAAGCACACCACTGAAAAACTCGTTCTGTTGTCCTGTTCGTTTGTCCTGTTAGGCCTACATTTTTGTTGAAGTATACGTTGTACAGCAGTAAGCATCAAAGTAGTGCAAGAAATGTGTACTGCACAGTCACATTCAAACATTGTCACCCCTAATTTATACTCTATGTCAAATTTTTAGTGCCCACCGTATTCGAACTGCCGAGGTTAGAATTCGATTGTAGTCAGTTGTTTAGGCAGGCTTTCATTGAAATAACTGCATTTCGCTTCTGTTCTTTCAGTTGCCTTTACGTTTAAACAACGGCCATGTGATGGTGGTGGCTGCGGCATTGCTTAAAAACCGGGTGGGAATGAAACCAAAATAATAGATCCCCCTACACACTTTGGCTACTATTGCACCTACTATACCCTGATCCCAAGCAAGCTGAATATTTTTGCAATTCAATTTTGCATCAATGCACAGTTAATGAGGCCAGATAACAAACAACACCTACCGTACAATTCCTACAATGCAGTGCAGGGTGGGGCATGAGACGGCATTGGCTTGCAAAAGGAGCTAAATTGGGAAACATGTTAACAAATCTTTGTCTCAGCAATGAAGCACATGCAAAATATAAGGATGTGCGTGGTATTTTGGCAACAAACATGACTGGCAGACGGAATAATATGGACGCAAACAACGTGCACGTGAAGTAAAACATGATACACCTAATCTGCAATTGATACTGGCTAAATTTTACGGCATACAGCACGCTTTGTTTGTTGCATAGGTGGGATGACTTGACTATAGCATGCTATTCGGGGTAGGTCTTCCCCAAGTAAAAGTTGGCAGTCAGTCTTGTTAAGAGTTCGGTGTTGCATTTGCACTTCAGCGCTACACATAAAAGAATTTTGGTGTTACTTTGTAGTGATAATCTCGATGTGCGTCATGTTGTGAGCGCACGTGGGTTTTGGGGACATAGTATATATATGCGTGTTCCAGTTTATTAAAAAATAGTTGCGAGTACAGCGTCGTCCTGTCGTCTTTCTCTCCTAGTGTGCCCGTTTTTTACGCTGTTTCATCAAGATGATACATAACCAGTACCAACTCGCCCAAATGCTGATCCTTCTGCATAAAAGAAACACCAACTTATGCGAAACCAAGGTTGCTATATTCAGCAGAAAGGTGTGCTAAAAACAGAAATGTCAGAATTGCATTTTTCAAGCTGCTAATGCTTAAAATGCTAAAAACGCCACGTGATGGGCACTCAAAAAAGAAAACAAAACACCGTGTGCACGTAAGCGCGCTCCTCGGGACAAGCACACGGCATCATTCAACTTGCCCTTCTAGAACACTCTGCCCAGCGTTTGTGTCTTGAATTCTCGCGTGCTGTTCTACTCGCCAGTTCACGTACGCTCGCGCCGGACGTGGGCAGCGCCGAAGAGCTCGCGCTGCAGACGCCGAGTTCGCGAACCCGGTAGCCGCAGTTTCCAGCGCGTGCTACGTGATCCACCTTGTTAAATATGTTTAAGCCAACGGACAAAACCATCCCGGCCAGCCAAAGATGGAGAGCTTTCAGGAGTAAGTGAGGAAATCTATGTCAGGTGCAACAGCCGGGTCTCCGACAAAGGGAGAGAGAAAGAGAGAGAAATCACTTTATTTTTAAAGCAAGTTCGGTTGGAACGCGTGGTGGCTGTCGGCCGAAGGCTGGCGGTGGCAGTGGCGGCTCGGTCAACCAGAAGTAGCTGCGCCCCCGCTTGCGAGCAGGCCGAGCGCGTCCTCCCACTGCTCGACGCTGGAAATGGGGTGGAATGGGTTAAGAGGACAGGCCCACATGCCGTGGCTTAGTGCGTCCAGAGAGCCACAGAGGGGACAGTTGGGCGCAGGGAACTCAGAGGAGTGGGTCTTGTAGTAGAGAGATCGACGGGCAAGAGAGTTGGTCTGAAGGAGTCGCCATAGCCGCTTCTGAGCATTGATGAGGGATGTGTGGGTCATGGGAAAACGGCGGCGGGAGAGGCGGTAATGCTCCGTGGCTCCTTGGTACGAGAGCAGACGATCGCGTTCCGACCGAGCACTGTGTTAGAGAGCAGGAGCGAGCCCAGCACGGCTGTTTAGTTCTCGTGCTGCTTTGTGGGCCGCCTCGTTGCCTCCCACTCCAGTGGGAGCCGGTGTCCAGACGATGTCGACTGGTTGAGTATGGGGATTTTGGAGAATCTTGAGTGCAATAGCTACAACGCTACCATGAATAAAGTTGGAATGACCGTCTTCGAATAAGTAAAAATATTGTGTGGTGGCAGCCTGGTGATGCGGGCCAGGGCTATTGCCGCCTCTTCCGCCGTTGCGGGATAATATTAGGAAAGTGACCAGGGGAGAGCCCGCGAGATCTCCTGTTCCTCCATACTTTCACCATCGGTACAAGCTGGGGAAATGTTTTGTTAACATATGTGGCTGAACAGTGTCGCCAGAGATTTGTCAGGTCAGCATTTGTGATTTCATTACGAAGGTAGAACGACCAAGTAAAATGGTGGTTTCACTGAATAAAAACTCCTATGAACATCAAATTTTGTTAAGGCATATGTTGAGTTTAATTTACTTATTATGCCCTTTGCATTTATATTTACGTAAGAGCAATATTTGTGGATTTCAAAACTCGCAGAAAACCCCTCGGTAACTTCAAAACAGTACGCTTGTGGAGAGTTCGAAAATAAAGTAAAGCAGGTATAGCTAAAATAATGTAACTGCAATAGACCTGTACGAAGTAAAAAACTGACATACCAGCAACATCTGAACAACATCAGCAAAATGTCTAAATGCTATCCACAAATGAAGCAGCAGCAACATCGAGAGTACGTCTTTAGCATAGTTGAAAGAACGTCCGACATTAAGGTACCAGCAACATTATCTCAACATCCGAAAAGTTTCATAAAAATATTGCACGTTGTACGGATGTCTAGTAGAGATACTGCTGGGACATAGACGTTCAGATCTTTTTGGGATATCGCAGAGATGTTAGTGGGTTGCTGGGTCGACAGTGCCATTATTAGAAACTTTATTACTGTGACGAATTTGAGAAATGTAATTGAGCTTTCCAGTGACCCATAAAATGTTACTAAGATAATTTGTTATATTCCGAAGAAGCGAGGTGAATGTCATCAACAGAAATATATTCAGAATCCTGGAATCTCGGAGCACTGTCCTAGCTGCCTAGGCTCAAGCAGAAATATTGCTACAATTGTTGCCTATAAAACGCTTTATTGGGCTAAACGCAGCAACAACCTATGTCCACGTGCAGTATTCAATACGCGTTTTTATGTATGTCGTTGCGAACATTGGACAAAAATGTAGACATTGAGAAATCTCGTATAAGGTGGTAGTCAATACTTTGCTCCCTTGCTTTTGTCTTCAATAACCTTTCCACAAAGTATTATGAGAGCCCGACATGACGGGTACATTTGCTGGATTATACAACAACCACCAAAGTGGAACACTTCCAGAGTGTTGTTGTTGCTAAGCAATTTCTGTGATGCATATTTGTGTAAAAAAAAGTTTAGCACGCGTTAATACAGGCACCAATAAATTATTGCGATCTTGAAAATATCAATACTATTATGTTGATATTTGCAGCAAATATGCTCTTGTATTAACATGAGAAAAACATTGTGTTGTGATGTTAATGTTGAACGAATCCCTAATAGTAAAGTAACTTAACAAATAGCGCGTGAAAAATGTATAGAAAATTCTCCTGGCCGATTTTGTGCCTTTGCCGGCAAGTCCAATGCGGCCCTGGTTTACACCCCTCTCAACCGTGCCAGCTCATACGGGAATGCACTATTGTTTTCATGGGATTTTCAAACCTTCCGCGTCGTGCCGCGAGCTCATCTGTTCAACGAACTTGGAACCTCCAAGTTCTGCTCACGTTCTGGGCTTCATAAACGGCAAACTGATCCGAATGTCTGGAATACCTTCGGGGCATTACCTTAGAAAAATATAATGTGTTTACGCGGGGTTCTTATTCCTGGTCTGTTAATAGCTCCAGTTGTTGTGTTCTTTCGGCTGGGATGTTTTCAAAGAGTGCAGTTTCCCTCGTCTATAAAAGGGATACTCAGTGGCATCCCGTTTGCACCAAATAACACGGAGCCCATAGTTCAAAGGCATCTTCAGCACTTGTGAGAAAAGACCTCGCCTTGGCTGTCGTGATTGTGACCGTTTCTTCGAAGAAATTGTCGGCCCTTTGAGCTGAAGCTGAGTGTGCGGAGAGAGAGCGAGAGATAAGCCAAATAAAGGCACGCATATAAATGACAAGACAGGGGAGTAAAAGAATACAGAAATGAAACTATGAACAATAAATTTAAAAAGAAATTAAAAACGCTTTATAGGTCAAGAAGATTAGCTGACTTGGAGGCTTAAATACCTCGCCCAAGAATCAAACCCTTAGACAGCAGAAAAAAATGTTTGCCCTAACTACGCGTCATCTTGAAAAAAATTGCGAGGAGCCTCACTGAAAGATCCAGGGGGTCCACGAGCAAAAGCGCGATTCTACTGCCCGCCTCGGGATCAAGCAGTTGTTCCTTTTTCCCTGGAGGGAACGGGCTACTGCTGCCTTTCGTCCCGTGCGTCAACAACAAGCTGCTGAAGGCAAGAATTTAAGCCGCGACTAGAAAGGCTCGGTAATTTGGAAGCACGTGAGACCTGGAAGGCCGCCTTTGGAATGTCTTCCGTAGTGGCTCGCGCCCAAGCCACCCCGTCATCTGTAATCGGCTTGACTTTGAGGAGTGAACTCCACCAACACCGCCATTTGAGTTGTGACGTTGCGAAACTCCTCTTGTGTACGCTCTGTGCCCTGGTTTGAGGCCCTATAAGAGCAAAGGTGGAGGTTCAGCTGTTCTTGGCCTCATGAACAAAAACACTTTCAGTAGGGTGACGTGGAAAGCTAGACCATAATGGCCGGTGATGACCTGGAAAATCATTTCGCTACTTAACAGCAATTCCCTGCAAATGCAAGAATCATACATAGCCCCGTAGTTTTGGCTACCCAGAAATTCAGCCACACTTTTCGTGCTCGTGTACCAGTGTTCTGCGGAATAATCTGGGCTGATCTCGGCAGGAACATTTTCACACCTCGGAAATTCTCCATGTCACCCACTTCCTGCACGAGCACAACACATTCCTCCAGGTGTTTCAGCCAGACCAGCGTACAGGATGAGGTACCGGGAGAGAATGTCACGAGGGGGTAAGGGTCAAGAACCGATGAACTACTGCTCGCAAAAGATTTATAAACAAAAACGCCGTCGCGGCGAAGGCGTTAGCTATCGCCGATGACATACTGGACGCGCCCATTGGTCCGTCACTCACAGCCGCAAGACTACACTCTGTAAAGAGCGGTGGAGAACGGCAGGCGACGGCAAGGTGGCTTGCTTCCAAAGTGGTAAAGGCGTAGATGAACCAGCAGACATTTCACCCATTCATGAGGATTCTATAAGAGCTAATGTCGAGTTTTATAGAACCATGACATGCTGTATTGGGCAGCTCGACAAGCACTGAATTCACCTTCCTCACGTTGTTCTAAGGTACTGGAGTTGACAGCTCGACGACGTTCGGGATTAGGATATGTACTGTTTGTTGTGCTCTGACAGCACACCCCGCCGCTCTTTGGGAGGCTTTCTTCAGCATTGAAGTCCAGAAAAAGCACCGTGAAGGGTATAGATTATTTGAATGAGCCTGTAAGCCACGTGAAAACAGGAATCCACCGGACAAGGATGGCCGCCGTGATCATCGCACCTCCTGAAAGTGTGGCCGGAACGAGAAATTAGAGAAATGTGAAGGCACTGGACTCCTGAACAGTGACAATGCAGGTACAACACCCACGACGTTTCTGTTCATCCCAGAAATATAAGCACAGATTTCGCCGAGAGCGGGAACACAAGAATACACGACTACCGCTTCTGCGTCTGCTTGTGCACCGCTTGGTTTTAAAATGGACCATATCCACCACCGCCCAGGTGCTGAAAACCACCGGCGCCCAGGTCCTTTTACAGCAAAGCTGTAAATGGCTAGGATCCAGCAGATCGTCTCCGGTCCCAGAGCGATGTAGACAGGAATCGCTAGCGAGCGTAGCGCCACGTTTCGGAGACCACTCAAATCCCCGGAATCGCAAAACTGCGCGCTACACCCCCCGGGCATGGAAAAAATCTAACAAAATAAAAAGGTCGTAGGGCCTTCATAGAGCATGCGCCGTGATTACCATACCCGCGCTATAATAAATTTATACCACCGATTCCTGTGTGTTTTGTAGCGTACGCTACACTGGCCGAGGTTGAGGAGTTTCGCTTGTGCCGTGAGGGGCCGTTCTGCGCAAGCGTGACGGGCATTGGATTGGATTCGAGTGGCTTGGCTTGGCTTGGCTTTCATTGGATTAGATTCGATTGGATTGAATTTGGATTGGATTGGATTAAAGTGGATTGTGTTGCGTCATAGTCGCAGCAGACGCACTAGCGCCGGCGAGTGCCCAGGTGTGCGCCTCAATTGCGCAGTAGCCAAGTCCGACGCTGCGTCGGAGCCGCTTGATAGCCGTTTAACGTGGCTCGTGGAGAGCCGTGTAAGCATACGCGAGGAGCAGTGACTGGACAGGACTGGACTTTAAGTTAATAACCAGGAACAATGCTCAATCGCAAATTACAAACAACGTGTTTTCCTTCATGCACCCCTTGGACTACGACGCAGTCAAACCTCACGTTGAGGCTCAGTACCGCAGCTTTGCTGGCCATCCCTCTTCACGGGGTGGAAGGGCTCTGAATTTTTATACTGCCCGGCACTTTCGGCAAAACCGCTTTCTCTAACTAAGCTCGCATACTTCCTTTCTTTCGGCCGGAAGACCAAATGATGGTATTTTAAGCATTTACAGAAACATTTACGGCCACGATAAGAGCTAAGGGGATACGCCAGATGCTGAAGGCGGACCCACGACTGCGCCCTTGGGAAGGGCGTGTGCGGTCTCATGTCGCGTCATGGCCGCTTCGTTGGCGCTAACACAGACGTACCTTATCTGCATGTAGACGTTCAGGCAGGTGTAAATGCGCATAAGAACCTTTAAATGGCATTTTCTTTCTAGATACTTGATATCGAGACTTTTAAAAGAAGCCTTCGTGGTCAAGGTAACATGATATGGGGCTATTTTATATCTCTTCACTCTAGATATAAATCCTTTATTAAGGCAACATTATCAATGGGTACATATGAGAAAGCTGAGCTCCGATATGACGGGGGACGAATGACTCGCCCAATACGTCTCCCAGGCAAGTCATCGCCGTACCACTGTTTTATACCTTTTTCACTGAACCTTATCAACAAAATGTCCCCTAAAAAGTTAGCACGTGTTGCAAATTTGCATTGTTTCTTGACCGTTACCGGGGAAGAAGCTTTCCATGTCGCTTCCATATTGCTTTAACGCCATGACGTAGAAATCGTGTACGTCATGACATTACCACCTGTGCGTCTTAGTAAGCACTGCACGAAGCCGTTGTTTTGAGATACTGCAAAGGTAACACCATCGATGCCGGACAAGGAACGCGGATTCATATTCTCTAACCATGTAATTATGACACGGTCCGTAAATAGTTTTCCGTCCGCCACTGCTTTTAATAATCCATCCAGTCAGTACGTTCGATTTCAGAATAGTGGGTGCGTGGAGCTGCCGGCGCCGGTGTCAGTGTCGCTGGCAGCTTGCATGCCCAAGCTGACTTGCCAAGCTCCAGTTCAACTACCAGCACTGGCCTCACAGAAACAACTTTTAATTTTACAGATGACCATAATTGTGTTAATCTTAAAAATTCCCATTGCGGGGTATGAAGTTCTGTGATGAAACATTGCATAGCGCGACTGATGGCATCGTGGTGCAGGTGTCGCGGAGAAAATATAGCAATGAAATTTCGTTTCTTGAAGGGGGCTAAAAATAAAAACAACGAAGCTACACCCGGAAAAAAAGAACACGAACAGGAAGAAATAATTAAACAAACAAATGAACGGAAAAATAGAAATATTCCGCTCACATTATATACGTGTTGATCTGGAATGGCGCCCAACCTAATAATGTTATTTAACAAAAAATTAGTTGTCGTGTTTACGTAGGGATTACATTGTTTTGTTACCTCAGATACCATGCGCACAATTATATGCGACCGACTTATTTGCCAAAGATTAGCCCGAAGGCATTGAATATGACAGCTGTAGTATTTGTGGAGTAAATAGGGCACAATGGAAGCAATAATTTTTGGCACTAGTGGGAATCACCAATTATTATGTTTTCTTGTGGCGATTATGTAAAGCGAACTTATGTATTCATGCAGTTAAGCCAGAAAGTTGTGCTAGCTACTTTTGACTTGAATACATTTCACCACTAGGAACAACAAGTGTAAAAAATGATGTACACAGGGTGCGCGCAGTTATATCGTGTTAACATAGTAAGTATTTATTCACTATGCGTTAACTTACCAATCCAAGTACAAGTCATAGATAGAACTCAAATTCCGCACAAACGCATCTACATCGACTGATACAGAAAAATAGATTCCGGTTTTTACCATCGTAGTTACAGCTTGCAGCCCGTTAGATATTTTATTGCAAACCAGCCTTATATAAATACTATCGCTCATAATGACAGCCTAGCCGTCACGACTAGTATGATTAATCTGCGATATTTACTTTCTCACGCCGGGAACAGAATGATGGAAGAGTTTTTGTTTGTGGATACAGAATTACCTGTGTCGTGCCTAAGTGTACGTTTTAGTAAAATAGATTTAGATACTTAGAAAATATTTATTGAACTACTTTAATAAGTCGAGTGAATTCGGGTGAGATGTTTCGTAGCTTTGTCGCGCCAGGAGACATAAATGTACTACTTTTTATGGATAGAGTTTGTATAGATTGTGGGATTTTACATTTCACACACTAGTGATTTCCCACCCCGCAGCCATCCGCGCTCAGCAAACATGCCTTGCGACCGCCGGCTGCGGACAGGTCCGTTGTGTGCGGAGACAAAGGGAGGAGGCAACAAGGGCAAAACACCAATGGCAGCATTTATTGCAACGTGCAAATCAAATGCACTGCATACAGACTGATCGTAGGCCATAACGGTAACATTGGGAGTGAGGCACTAAACAACGTGAGAGATCGAGATGGTTCGACTCACGGATGGGATACCGGAGCAGCGGGGCGCCACGCGTGCGATCGTGGGTGCAGTCTCCGAGCTCGCCTGGAAGCATCTGTTTGTGCCGCGTTTCTAGGTGCTGACCAGCGCACCGAAACGTCCGCGCACTACCGCATCCCGTAAGACAAGAGAGCGTCCTCCTGTCATGCTACATCCCACCAGACCTCACCAAACGGTGGCGCCAGTGCAGAGGAAGAACTGGTTCTCGGGTAAAGCCGAGGGGAAAAGGGTTACCTCCACCTCGCGAGAAAAAACACTCCGGTCGCTGGCGTCCTCCCGTATGGCTCCCGTCGCGTGAGCGAGGCGCGTTGTGCAACACCAGCCGCGATGGAAAGCTAGCCAGAAAGGGGTTTACGTTCATGTCACGATCATCACAAGATTCACCGATGCATCTACCTATCAGGCTCAAGGCGATCCTCAGCAAAGCGTAATAACACACATATAATGTCTACTCTAAGCACATTTTCTGATAAAACACAACTACCGATGAAAAACATTCTACTTCGTCATCGTGTGGGCATGGTTGTATTTCGCGGCGGAAAGGTATGACACACTCGTGAGAAGCATTTACTTTCGATTCTTGCTCCCTTTCTGGTTTTCTGTCCAGAGGGGAACTTACTTCGCAATGCTTTTCTGGCCGTCTTTAAAAACGCACAATCTTCACCACTTCATTTTATCGACTGAAATCATGCAGAAACCCGAGCGTTTACAGAGTGTTCCCGACTTTACTGCTTGCCTTTACCTCTGCGCGTCACATATGGGGAACTACTTACACAGGGCTTTTAGTGCTCATTTTTAGGGTGATTGTGGTACGGAAACCACCTATTCCCTTGCATTCCTGGCTTTCCAACACTAGTGTGGTGAAAACTACATGTAAGACATCGGGGTATGATTTCTCCTAAGGAAACAGCAATAAATACATGCACTGAACAGTGGTGTTTGGTCTTTCAAGATCAAACTGCGATTCTTTGTATATAGTTTTACCTGGCAGCAGCGACCCCGCAGGTGCGGAGCCCCCAGAACGTCGAAGTCTTCAGTCTTGATTCCAGTTTTTCCTCCGATTCCTCCTCTTTTTTTAACACCAAAGTGTTTTATGCCGGGGTCTACCAAGATCTGACGACGTCATATCCGTCACGGAAATGACATCGCCAGAAAAACTTCTATTGACGTGGTGGCGCCAGGATTCGAGCCGCGACCTCTTTCGCCGCAACGAGAGATACAAAATGCGCTCTCGACTGCGCTATGAACAGACGCATAAGAAGGACGACAAACGCGCCTGAAATCCTTCATTTCAATGGTACTACCATCTAGGAGAGGCGAAGCGAAGTAGTGCGTTATGACACTAATGAGCGCCGGCATTTGGCGCCTCGATGCCAACTCCTACGTATACGGGGAACGCGCAGCGCAAGCTGTGCAGAAGCTTACTTGCGGATGTCGCGCTCGTGACACGGTCCGCTGGTCCTTGATTTTGATTTGATTGTGGGGTTTAAGGCGCCGACGCAACGCAGGTGATGAGACGCGCCTAAGTGGAGGGCGCCTAATTTTGACAATTTGGGTGATCTTAAACGTGCGCCGAGATCTTATACACACGGGCGTTTTTGCTTTTCGCCTTCGTTAGAAAAGCGGCCGCAGTGGCCCGCTGCTCCCTTCGCTCCAGCGCACCGCGTGTTCACAAAATGATTCGCTGACAACACGTTTGGTTTCGTACACACGGATGGTTTGCGAGCGCCTGGGGTTTCAATCGGATTTACGCAATTCTCTGATGCTTGCAATCCAGTGTTTAATGTTGATGAGTCTAACGGTACCAGACCGACGAAATATAAATAGCGAAGTGCTAGTTCATATTGATGCGCAATAAACATTCAACTGCTCCTGTGAACGCACACTTCACTTTTTGTTTTACCGGTTCCTAGAAGAGGCAAGAACCGCATTTTCGGGTTACAATGTTTAGTAATGAATGAGATAACCGAAATCTATGCTGCACACGTGACTGAGTGCTGCAGTGTTCTGTAATCCTTAGGCGACCTTCACTTTCTTCGATTCACCGTTATTCTGCGAAACTGGGGAAACACGTTCGTACGACCTTCGAAGGGCCCAAACATTCACCAGGAGTTGACTAACGGTGTGGTTTATGGTCATTTAAGAAAAATGCTTAGGTTGGGCACTTACGACATTTGATCGAATGAGTGCGTTCGTTGTCCTGTCGGGAACTTGGATCATTAAAAGGATGGAAAACTAACGGGATGCAAGGACTAGTACAAAAGAGCAGTTGGCTCCCGAGTAGACAATGCATCAATCACGTAGGTACCACCCGTATCTATTAACGGGCAGATACATGCGTTAAACACGCATTGTGTGCACTGTTTTCTGACGTAATATGTGAGCAATATACGGCTCACCAGATCAGTCCGTTTCAGAATAGAAGAGTTCCTGCAGGCGGAGCACAAGGAGGCGGGTTCGATTCGCGGTCGTGGCGGCCGATTTTCTGATAGAGGCGAAAATCGAAAACGCCTGTGTGTTCGAGATTTCGGGGCACGTTAACGATCCCCGAAAAGTCAAAATTAATCCGGAGCCCTCCAATACAGCGCGCTTCATCGCCTATGAAGCGTCGGTGCGTAAAACCTCACAATCAATCAATCAATCAATCAATCAATCAATCAATCAATCAATCCTGCAGGCAGAGTGCCGGAAACTCGAGGTGCCCTGCGGCCTGCCTGAAAAATGTAAGGGATCATAAAGTGAGAGGGTCAGTTAAAACAAAGCAAGGTCTGGGATCGAGATTGAAAGGTAATCGCTCATTGCCCCAATAAGAAAGCGACAGTCTGCCTAGTGATAGAATAATTACAATCAACGGGGTATTGCAGTTGCCACAAATGAGCAATGACGCAATCGTGTCAAGGTTGGTGTCACGCCATGACGGCTGCGTGGGCGGGCGACTAGTGTGAGTTCGGACACAGTTGGAAGTGGAAATGAAACCGGGATAGACTGAGAAAAGTCGCGAGTAAAGACAACGGCTTGCTGAAACTTTCAGCCGTTGCACGACCACCGAAAAAGAAGACGCCTCTTGACATCGGTGAGAGCGCTGGCGAACTTAGCACAGCCTGTACCAACCTGGGGTAATTCCCACAGAGCCCCTCAAATCTAATCACGTTTGCTGACAAACGGGGTATCGGAAATTATTTAATTGTTTGCATGTCAACTAAATAAGTCTTCAATTCCTTAGTGTTCACGATGCCGCCAAAGAAGTTCAAGCTCGCGAACAGATCTTTTGCTAAAATACTTTACAAAATGATGTAAGCAATAATTGCTCACGTTTGTGTGAGATACACGGTAAAGGTGCACAAAATGATTACGCCATCCAAGCAACAGGGGTAACGGTCCAATTCGAATAATCGCTAGCGAGTGTTTATCACACGCTCAATGGTGGACGGATCGCCGAAAGAACAATATAGCATAACGCTAGCACGTGCATACCGTCCAGAGTGACAAATACAGTGTTTCCAGCCCGCCAATACTGATATGCCAGTAACAAGAACAAGGGTTCATGGTCAAGATACATGTACTGGGCACCATGTCGACAACGCCGGAAATTGGAGAATGAAATTTCGTTGGGGCGACGAGGATCCCTCATCAAGATCCCTTTTCTTCTTCGCCAACCCGACGGCTCAAGCCCACAGACTGCATGAAGGTGTAGTCATATCCGTGGTGAGCATTTCCTCAACCTCGTAAGGAATTGTCTTGTTCGGTAAGAAACAGACCCTGCGGAGGGAGTGAAGGGGACTTGTTACCTGTATCTATTTGATGAGTTCCAGTTCCACTTTTCTGCCAACGTTTACAGCCGTGTTTGAAAAGCACATCCAAGACTGCAACAGGCAGCGCAATTAGTTTCCCTCAGCTGCAGGTACGTTCAATCTTATAAGTGGCACAGGCAGGCTCAACAGAATCGACAGCAGGGCTATGGGTAGGGAGGCTAATTTATGATCAAAGCACCATTAGGCACAATCAAAAAATTTTGCACCACAAATAATCAATTGTTTCAACATCGTTCCTCAATAGAAAACTTAAGTATAGAAAACGCACATGATGCAATTGTAATTGTAACTGTAATTGTAACCACATTATTACGGCGGCCAACATCACGTGGCATCAGAACATCTACGACGGGAGCCACGGGTGGTCACCGTTCACAATGGTGGTAGAAGACGCAAGAGAAACCAAAACCGACTTAACGGGCATAGGCAGAGGGAGGGTGAGTCCAGAGGGTGAATCTCGACCAAAAGTCGGCACATTTTGCTTGAGCACATCAGTTAAGAAATTGATGAACTTAGTGGTCTGACAAGAAATAGATATAACATCCTGTGAGCATTTGTCCATAACAAGTTAGGCCAAAGTGGTCCTGTGGGTGGGGATACTAGCGGTAGAGGTTGAGGGCTTTATCCTTTGGACGAAATGTCACAACTGAATCCGCGGTGGTTTTTATCGACAGTATATAGGCCGTTTTAATTATTTAAAGTGACCAAGTATGTCGTAGTGGGATGCGGGTCAAATATTTGGGCCGATTGGTTTTTTAAATTTATCACCCTTCTCTCACACCTTTGTTTCCAATCATGGCAGTTCTGAAGCTGCAATACATAGCTGTCAGAGCGGACCAGCGTTACAGGTATTCACGGTGTCCGTCCGATAAGAAATGTCTTAATATAGAAGCAGGATGAGCTTTCTGTTTGCTCACAGGAACATCGACATACCTTGCCGTTAGCGGTGCTTCTTCGAGCTGGTGTGCGCGTAGTACTTCTGCTGCACATGCAGAACGTTACAAAATGGCGTAAAAAGTACAGCGTTTGCTGCAGTGTAGTTTAGCATTTTTATCTGTCTCCCACTGTGGCATACATGCTTGATAGCTCGGCCCGGCAAGAAAATTTCCGCTGGCTTCATCCCCTGGATCGTTAGCTCTTTCAGGGTTCACAGGCCCTTTAGAGCGCATACCGGACGATTTTTAACTGACGCACACTCGGAGGAACGCCGCATGGAATGCAGAACAGTCAGGCGACCGCTTGACGTGAAGAGACCTGCCGCTTGCCTCGCACGACACAAGCGCAGCTCCTGTGAGTGCAGCTTTTCATGATTTAAGACAAAGCGTCAAACTTTTTGCGTGATGCTCGCTACTAGTCTTCATTTTCCCGATTAGTGTTGTTCATATTGAGCAATGGTGTGTAGCTAAGCTTCAAAAAGCTAACAATCTAAACAAGTTTTCACAAGGTGCTAAATACTAGCACTCTTTTTTCACGTGAGAGTTACAGTAGTACAACACCACCTTTACGGAACGTTAGTGGGCAAGAAAAATTGCGGAGCAGTACGGCAGTAAAGATTGAGGATGTTAGTTTCCAAAAACGTCCGGTGCCGATCAGACACCCAATCGCCCGGGTTCCGGTTGATTTGGCAGGAGGCTCGGAGGGCGGTGAATTTGAAGTTCTCAGAGAGAGTGGCCGAATTGACGAACTCGAGGTGTTTGTATTTTATGAAGGAAAACGAAGAGTTTATATATAACTATTTACATTAAAAGAACTGGATACATGATGAGTAACAAAAAGGAAAACTTCAAACTTCCGTTCGACTCTATAGATCCAAGTGCGCACAAATTCACTCAAGAGCCTCAACACCGTCTAACTATCCTATGCTCGGAGCGTACACCAACTACTCGAGCCACGACGACGGCCGGGAGTCTGTTCCCGCCGCAGGGCCGTTATCCACCGTTATATTCACTATATCTTTTTGAGTCACTGCTGCCGTACCAAAGTTATCGGATCCTGGTGAAAACAAATTGCCTTTACCGTGCGCCTTCCTGCCTGGTTCAGATTTACGGAGCAAATACAATCCCGTACTATATGTACACTGAAATTATGATGCAAGCATATTGCAGAACTTTTGGCATATTCTTTCGCCAAAGCTTTTTCTTGTTTTTGGCTAGGTTTGATGCAGAGTCTCCTACCTAAGACAGCCTCGGTCAACCTTTACCTCCGGAGGAGACTCACTGCAGCTACTTTTTCAAGAATGACTGTTCATGCTTCTGCTGAACTGTCCCCACATAAGCTGACGGCCAACAATGACTGGCCTGGGAGTTCCTGACGCACGCTCCTTTTTTGTTATCCCCGTTGAATGCGTCGTACGTCAATGGTAGTTTACCGCGCGCCGAGTGTTGATTCCTGTTTTTCCTTCCGCTATTCATGCACTATCCGAAAAAGTGCGCGTAAAGTCCTTGTTCCTGTTCGTTTGTTTTTTTCTGTTCTACGGTGTTGAAAAAAACGCGGTGAACATCTTTGCGGTTTTGTCCTTCGGCCGCGGCGGCCGCTTTTCTGATAGAGGCGAAAAGCAAAAACGCCCGTGTGTTCGAGATCTTGGCTCACGTTAAAGATACCCAGGTTGTCAAAATTAATCCGAAGCCCTCCACTACGGGGCGGTCCATCACCTCTGTGGCGTCGACGTCTTAAACACTACAATCAATCAAATCAACCAATCAAGCTTTTATTCTCTTGGATGTACACGCACTATCAAACTTGTTGAACACCATGGAGCGTGTCAGCAAAGGGTTAGAAGCTGCGGACATTTTTTTCCGGATGATATACTGGTCGGTGCGCGTTCGGAGGGCGCTGGCGGGTGCGTGCTTTCAGCATCCTAGCCAAGTAACAATTCTGCGTTAAAACAACTCCTAATTGAGCACACCGTCGAGCCCAGAGAAGGTGTGCACTTCCTCTAGTGTCAACGGGCAAAGACTGACCCAAACGCACCAAAAGACAAAATAAAAACGGTGCATGCCGAGCAAACGCGTGTACATCGAAAAAATAGGAATTAAGATTAAAGGCATCACCCGCCGGTACAGTGCACTCGGAATGAACTAAAAAACCAAACAAGCAATACAATATTTGGCACGCGGAATCGGTGCTCATGGGGAGGTTGCTATCTATAAAGCCCGTCATGGCATTCAGATCCGGCATTTTTTTATTAAACTGTACATCGATTCCAGTACCTCTCTTTCAGTAGCCCACAAATTATTCCATGATTCGACTTCAAGATGAACAGTTATGTTACAAGCAACAATTTCTTTTTCATAGTAGCAATCAGGTGGAAATCAATACGCGGAAAGCAATGCGACTGCTGTGAATTCTACAGCCATGGCAGGATGGTGCACACAATCATTTTGTGCGGATACCAAAAGCTCCTGCGGACGTATACGAAAGCAACAATGAAACTGAGAGTTTGCCATGGTGTGCACATCTAACAAAGCCAAAAATTGCGTCAATAAACGCATATTGCTACTGCATTTAAATCGTGTAGCCACAACGCCGAACAAAGGTCTCACGAACAATAAAAAATGAATCGTTATAAATACTGAGTGAAGATACATTTAGTCACGGCATTTTTACCTTTGACATTAAAATACGGGGCACAACTCTTCTGTACAACAGAAAAAGTGCGCCTAGCTTAACAGCACGATGAAGATGCATCTAGACAGAGGATTATTCAGAGAAGGCGCCCACCTTGACATTTTCATATAAATATCAAGAATGACAGCCTAGGCCTTTAGGAGACACTACTCGCGACAACAGGCCGTTTGTTTACTGAACCATGAACGGCGCGTCAGGAATGTTAGTGTTTATTGAACCCTGGAGGTTTTGTCGCACTTTATTTTGATTCATTGAGAAAGCTTCGCATAGATGTAAGGAATGTTTCAACGCAAACAAAAACGTTTATTTTTATTTTGATGGGTATAGAGATGTCTAGGCGGACATCGTTCCCAGACGGGCAAAGAGGATAGGCATGCTTGGATAGCATTTTAACATTCCTCAAATTGTTTGTAGTTAATGCTATTGAGCGTTCAAGTTAACATAAGTAGAAATATATTGTCTGCCTTTTGCAATGTCCAGAAAAGCTATATTTATGTCCTAATGTTTCTGTACAAATTTATTTATTTATTTATTTATTTATTTATTTATTTATTTATTTTAGTTATTTATTCGTTTTTTTCATTTATTTATTTATTTATTTATTTATTTATTTATTTATTTATTTATTTATTTATTTATTTATTTATTTATTTATTTATTTATTTATTTATTTATTTATACTGTTAGCCCAAGAGGGCCGATACAGGCTGGAAAAAAATAAACAACGCTTGGATAGGCAGCTGACAAAATAAGTAACACTTCAAAAACAGGCACTTCGAAAACACATACATTGAAGAAAAAAGCACACATCGACATCGACAGCGTCTCAACAGGATCGTCAACGCGTAGCTCTTTCCCACAAGCCCCTACAGCCACTACACCTTAAAGTAATTAGTTCAATAAACTGACTAAAAATAAAGCACGATTGCTTATCTGCACAGTAATCATCTACATAAGGAATATCCACGCAGATTTCTTCTTACCAACAGTGCCAGTAGTAAAATATATATATACTGCAAAAACAACGAAAGTGCGGTGAATAAACGTGTGCCCAGGCATCCTAGTTCTTGCGCTCAAAATATTTGGTCTAATCATTGATTGCTTGGTGCCTCCCTCAGCACGGCCCACCGGCCGCACTGCCTGTAGCAGCGTTTGCATCAGCATCAATAAATCGTTGTTATCACGCGTTGTGCGGCTCACTGCGGTGTTTATGTAATACTACGTTCCTATGCAGGCTTGTATTTATTTGCTAGACTGACAGCAGCATCTGGCCGAACGCTTCGCTTTTAGGTCTTTCGCCTTGAACCCGCAGCTTGTCGAGCAATGAGTACTATTTTCAACGGGTGCCTTGGTAACGTTGTAACTACGCACAATGCTTGGGCTAAGGTCCTGTTTATACGCGCAAGTTCGGTAACCTTCAAGTTTAACGGTGCGAAGTGCCAAGCTCCGTCAATCTTCCTGTACGCGGAGCCGGGGTAACCGCTTACAATTCCACATCACATGTCACAATGTTATGCCTAACCGAGCTGTTTTGCATACGGTTTATACTTCGCTTTTCCCCGGATCAAAACTGGGGCCATCCAGTTATAAACTAGAGAACACGACATGTTTTCGTGAAGAGACTTGTTGAATAGGTCTTTAACACGTTTATATAAAATCGGCCGAGAGGCGTCAACCATTATTCCGCACAAAAAAAGTGCTAGGCTTCATTTCCACCTTTTTCCACGGCCGAATACTTCATCCACAGTTCACTCCACTGTTCAGTTGCACAAACAAAGGTATTTGCAATTGAGCTTGGTTGCGCCACCATTGCTGGCGTGAAAAGATTTACATGTTCTATCAATATTATGTTGATTTGCGCATCCCCAGACAAGTTGCAGTGTTATTTTACTGAAAGGAGGTTTGCATTACATTTTAGTTTTTTCAAGCAAAGGTTTTGCATAACAAGGACATTCACATATCGCAAATACTGTTTACCCAGTCTTGACAAACTGTTAGAGATTACTGGATACTCCCTGAAGGCTCATAGTGTTGTGACTTCTGTTCCGGTAAGTGGCGGTCGGTGGTATAAGCATTGCGGCATGCTATGAATCCCGTGGGTTGCATTGCCATGTTCTTTTAAATAGGAATTGTTTTACAAACTGTCGCGTTGCCTTGCAGTGTTTCGACGCCATTGGTTTGAGTCTATGTTGCCTGTAGCATATTTTGCAGGCCTGTCCCATGACACGCTTGAATATGCGGTCGCTTAGGGAGACGACGTTACGAGCCGAGAGCCATGAAGTACCAGTGGCGTGGCCAAAATTTAGATTCCAGCGCCGACCATGCGGCGCCATGGTCGTAAAAGGCCGCTGAAAAAACCACCACCTGCGGCATGGCTGGCCTGTCGTCGCTGCCGATCGCTTTCTGCTCATCGCACGGCGTTTAACAATAAATTAGGGCTTGACGTCTTCTCATGTCCACTTTATAATTTTAAGACCCAAAAATGAAGCCAGCACTACCATTGAAGTTGTATGAATGGCAACTGTCTTACCGGTCAACACTACCGCTTCGTCAGCGTTGGAATCGTGGCCTAAGCTTTACCACACCGGTCTTGGTTCGGCAGCCCATTCGTACAGCAACCTAACCTCGAGTTCCCGGCACTTCAGGAGTTCTGCGAAAAAGACCCTCCTGTGTGGTTCAGGCTGCTTGACAGGCAATTCCGCATCCGAGCTGTCAGCAACCAGGCGCAGCGCTACAACATTGCAGGAAGTTTCTCCCAGAACGCATTAAGGTGGGACCACTGCCGATCCATGGTGTTAAAAAGGACTTCAAAAAGCAGTCTTCGTTCACTTTCTCTGGACTACCACTCTTCAGTGTCAGCAAGCTTTTCCTGTCGCAACAGCCCCACGTAACGCGTTTTCGCAGCGACATATGTTCAGCCTTTCTACAGCTACCCCTCTGCACCCATACGTCACTTGGGTTCATCAGCCGAGACTGCGGACTCACCATGTTAACTTCCGCCTTCCGTGTCTCAAGCCCATTTTGTGGCCTCGTCTGACGCAGATACGCACGTCACCACCACCTACATTTAGAGCACCGTCATACCACCACACAGCTCAGCAGTTATGCTGAGCTTCTTTGTGCCGTGATGATCAGGCTAGTTTTCGGGCAGAAGTCCTTACTTCATCTACCGCCATTTTAGGCCAAAAATATGGAGGTGTGGCGGCCGCAGGCTGAAGCGTTTTCCCCGTAAGTAGCATTAGTAGTCATGACGTATTAGGTCCCTGGAATTCTTCCAAACGTGCCCTTCGTGCCACAAAAGCTTTACTGGCCTATCTAAAAGCCACAAGCCTTGATCAAACTTTGTAAATAGTTCAAATAATGTGTTCCTGTTCATCATTATAATCATCATTGTCACAGCATTCATCTGGCGTAGCTAGCTAGGTGGTTTAGCTCGGCTGACATCGCCAGACTCATTAAAGATTGTTCTCTCCCTCTATGATATGAACTGTGAACTGATAATTCCAGCCCTACCAGTCTCTCTATGATATGAACTGTGAACTGATAATTCCAGCCCTACCAGTCCACCGCCTGCTCATAGTTTGCATCAAACTGCCTGCAGCTCGGTCAGTCCAGTACAACTAGCTGAAGCAAGCTATCCTTTCGCCATCCAGCATTCGGCAGCATTACTCAGTCCGGTGATCACCGCGGCCCAGCACCCTAGATGCCCTGACTGCCCATAAAGGTACACCTGCATCATCAGGTTCCCTTTCCTGTATCGACTCCGTCATTTGAGTGGGTGAGACATCATTCCCTAGTGTGTCCCATCCGCATTCTCGACTGCACCCGCGAATAAGTTTCTGCAATCTGCACTCTCCCCATCCGTGAACATAATCCAGCCAATGTCAGTACACACTTCATTATTCGGGTTCGACAACATTCCCAGTGAGTCCATATATTACAGCACGCTATCGCAGTACTCGGAGAAATCTCCATCGAGCTTCTGCTCCGCATTCTGTGTTAAATCGATCTATATAGCACACGCTGAGGCCCACGCTAGGAACTGTGGCCATTGTGTCTATGCTGATGCGCAACGAAGCGCGACGCCCTTCACACAAAAAGAAGCGGTGTAAACTTTGCCTCCTCGAAACCAGCTCCTCGCAATTCATAACAACGAGAAGCAGCTCGTCGCTAGTTCCACCTATACAGTCACACATGAGCTGGTTAGGCAGACACTCGGTAGGGAGGCAAGCCCTATGCCTAAGAATTAAACTCGAACATATCAAGGATCGCAGACTTCTTTGTACTGTGCACGCAGGCAGCCGTTATTAAAAACACTTTCCCAAGCAAGCTTTTCTTCACTACTACCATGACTATGCTAAAAACAGCCAGGATTGCGTGCCAGTGGGTAATCAGTCAGAGAAAAAAGACCGTCGCCCCGAGTCTTCAATCGTCAGTGCAAACGCAAACACAGGACCATGCGGCATGACTCCAGACACGGTGTCTAAGTGAAGCTGCCTCACTTCGAGCTTCCTTACCTATAAGCTTGTGTGAAGATATGCCAATGTCCACCGCGGAGGATTTCAAAAATAGGAGCCCCAGGCTATTGTTTCAGCAAGGACTCGGCCCCCAAAACAGCAAATTTTTGTCAACGGAGTCTCCTCAAGTACGCTGTGCAACATGACACGTTTTCAGAAGCTCCACCTTGTCTCATCCTTTCGCCTTTGACTCATTCATCGCTAGCACCCCGGCACGACCACCCGAAATATTGCCGGAAAAACACCGGACAGCTTCAAAGACTTCAGCACTACTCGACAGAAATTGGAAATAGTGCACAATGGGCCATTCCTTTCACTCCTCCGGCACTGTTACTGGAACACACCTGTATATGCTGTAAAATGAAAATTCAGGCATTTACGTTGTGCATTAGCCGTTTTTCGCACCCCAGTATCCCGATCCAGCTCAGCTGGCGAAGTCAGCACCGCAGGAAGGAAGTAGATCTAGCGCCCCTAGCACAATTTTAAAGCGACATGGGCCCACTTAGGAACAAACAACTATTGCAGTATAATTATCGGGTTCCAGCATGTGGGCTTTTACCAACAAGATCAAAACGGGGGCGTAGCTCCAGAAAACGAAACAAAAAGCAAACCAATGTCTTTCTTTAGATACCTGGTGGGTCATTTGAGAGAAGCGTACTTCAAAAACTTACGGAACTCTTTAACTAACCTAGGCACCAAAATGCAATTTTAGGGATCGATTTCTACTGTGATAAGGGTGCTGTTAGAACTTTGTTGTTTGCTTTGCAATATATAGGTACACTATACAGTTTTCCACTTAAATTAAGCCGCACCTCTTGCCGCAAATTCACCATTTACTCTGATTTGGTTTACCAGTACAGCCATGCCTGCCAATATTCCCCCAAAAGTATCGAAGATAGGGCATAAGAAACAGCGTTCAAATTAACTTTTTTGTGGCTAGCAAAATACCGGCATGCGGAATTGAAGATATGTCTCCTTTCAGACGAAATTTTTATGCTTTCTTCAAAAAAATTCTTTTCTGCGTATTCAATGTCTGTCCGCTCCACCGCACATGCCTGTCTGCCGAATTAAAACGAAGATAGCTTGTTTTCTACATACTCATTTGAACAAGTCTTCCTTTTAAAAAGAGAGAAAAGAAAGCATTGTTGTTCTTTTGAGGAATTCTCGAAGTGCAGCAGACGCAAAAAACAAGGTGGTTGGCTTACAGTTGTTGTCAAGAGGTATCTTTGGCGCGACAAACGAACTTTGAACAATCGCTCTGGCGCACACGTTACAAGCAGAATTCAGGGTTAGTTCATTGACACCACTGTGCTCCGCCGCCATGTCTTCCATATAGCGCGTGCAAGGATAGTGACTTACAAGAATTTTCATAGCAAAACACCCCGTCGCACTGTCGCCGCATTGTCGCATACTTTCTTGTCGCTTTTTTTTTGTAGAACTAAGCGATTCACGGTGTAGTTGTCGCTTGCATACTTCAGGCTGTCGCTTGAGAGAGAAAGCGCAGTTTCCTGTTTACGTCGTGAGGGCACTGTCGTCTTCTGCTTTCACCAAGAGCTGCAACTGTCTGAAGACACAACAAGAGGCGGAACTTGCTCGGTGGTATTGCCTGCAAGCGGATGTTCATTAGCTTGTGTGCTCTAGTTCGTTCACCTGCGGATACTGAACTATGCTCCTGCACGGCTATAAAGCTTGATACAAGTATGGTTTCAGCAGCAACTTGTCTTCGCCATCGCCATGTCAGTGCTGGGTATATTCGGCGGCTTGCGCCGCTTTCTGCGCTTGCGGCATGTCAGAATCGACAACTGCGTCTTCCGGCTGCACTGGATGGTCACGTCATCACTCCTGGTTGCTTTCAGCCTACTGGTATCGGCACGCCAATACGTCGGAGATCCGATCGAGTGTATGCCGCCCGCGAGCAACTTCCCTATGAACGTCTTGAACAGTTACTGTTGGATACACTCAACCTTCACAATGCCGACGGCTCTGAACAAGCGCCTGGGCGTCGACGTGCCACATCCGGGTATCGACAACTCCGCAGGGGCAGAGCGACGCTACACGGCCTACTACCAGTGGGTGGCACTCGTTCTATTTCTGCAGGCCTTGCTTTTCTACCTTCCCTACTACTTATGGAAGAACTGGGAAGGTGGACTTCTTGAGGCTCTGACGATGGGCATGCACGTTGCCATTCTGGACGAGAAAGAACGGGCTAACAAGAAGAAGTTACTCAGAGACTACCTTCAAAGACACTTTGGACACCACCGGCTGTACGCGTTTAAGTACGTCTTCTGTGAGTTCCTGTGCTTCATCAACGTGGTGCTGCAGATGTCTTACATCGACAAGTTCTTGGGCGGACAGTTTTGGAACTACGGTGCCCAGGCTGTGCGCTTCACTCTCACGGACCAAGAAGAGCGATACGATCCCATGATCTATGTGTTCCCGCGGATGACGAAGTGTGTATTTCACTCGTTTGGATCATCAGGGGATGTTCAGAAACAAGATTCCCTGTGTGTTCTTCCTCTCAATGTGCTGAATGAGAAGATTTATGTGTTTCTTTGGTTCTGGTTGGTAGCATTGCTTGTGGTTACCACAGTCGTCTTTGCTGGGCGCGTTGTTGTGCTGGCCATTCCCAAGCTACGTTTTCTCGTGCTCAAGTCGCGAAGTCCCCTGCTCAATGCAGACGACCTGAGCACTATACAAAAATACGGTGATGCTGGTGACGCTTTCCTATTTTACATGCTAGCGCAGAACCTTGACCCACTTGTGTACAAAGAAGTTATCGCAGAGCTTACACTTTTGAAAAAGGATAAGGGCGCGTCAGAAGACACATCACCGCTTAATGTGGCATAAGAGGGAAGAACAACAATGTACTGCTACAATGACAACCTTGATTCCTGTTGAATAGGCAATTCCTTTCTTCGTTTTTCCTCTTACTTCCACGTAAGACGAAAGTTACGAACTTATTTATTTATTCTAGACAAATTGTGTTTGTGTTACGCAGGGGGTTTGCCATTTTCTGCGATATGAGTCAGTTGGCTATCTTAAAACAATTTGCTATGTTCCTTTGAGTCTGTAGTAAAGCAGAAAACGGTAGGTGCAGCCAAAGAACACATGCTTTTTATGCCTCTTTAAGCTGTTCGCTGTGGTATATCTGCATTGATATTTTTAAACAGCGTCGCTTGCTTACGCAAAAATTACTACAGTTTGTATTACATCAGAACCATGTTACCCTGTTTATGTAAACGTTACTTATTTATATCTAATCCGTGCTGCATTCCGCTGAAGCATACAATCTATACCAATACTTCTTTTCATTGCATTTTAATGTGCGCAAAGTACGTAAACCCTTCACATTTTGTTTTCATTTGCCCTTGCAAATGCTGTTTTTTTTTTCAACACAAGAACTTCAATTTCATACGACGCCAAAGTGTTTTTAATAAATATCACATCCTTTCCTATATTTCATTTGTCGTGCCAAGATCTTACCAGCGATTTTTAGATTGTGCATTACAAACTTTTCACCGCCGCGTATATTTCTGCGCTGCCTTGTTTACAAAAGCTGTGTAAACGAAACTGTAGTTTCCGTACCCAAGCTTAAGGTTGGCTATATTGTAGGCTGCTACATGTACCAAAGCTTTATATACAGAGATGGTTTTTTTCATCGCCCTCAGAAAAACGTTTCTGCGTTCGGGTACGAAATCTGTGGTGCCATGTCCAATAGCTTAAAGGATTAGCACTTCACCTATTGCACTCCGTTATTGTACTCTGTCCTCCCACATCCATATCTTACGGCAGGTATCGAGTGAATTAGTGTACGCGTTAGCTACGAACGTGTTTTATCCGGGCTACCTCAGAAGACAGGTCCCGCATGAAGCCAATGATTTTAAAGACGTTGCTTGTCCGAAGCGCTACAGACGATGCCTTCGGTTTGTCAGCAAGGCTGACTAACATTGTCTTTCTGTATACGCGCTAAAAATGGTACTAATGTGCGGAAACTGTAGCGACGAACGAGAATTTAGCGAGTTTTAGCTGACCATTCTTCACCGTCAGCTCCGCTTCGACAGCAAGTGGGAGCGCCATTGCGCATGCGTGGCGCGCTTGGCCGCGAACGGCATTGGCTCTGGTGGCGCTCACCGTGCCGCCGATACCGGAGTGGACTTTCGAAAACGGTTAGCCAAAACTCGCTTTTAGAAGCGGACGCACAGTCCCGGAAAAGCTGCTGAAAGAAATGTTTCGAATTCCTATTGCGCGGTTAAATAATTAAGCAGTCAATGCTGTGTTTGTCATTATGCTTTTCTTTATGTCTCAGAAATCCAGCTGTGGTGGGCGTCTTTGTCTCGAAAGCTCTCGCGGCTGATAAACGAGCGGGCATCCTATCTTATATCTCCTGCAGGGAACAAACGAAAGCAACGCAGACCTTTTTAAAAGCGCATTTTAGGAACGCAATAAGGCATGACCTTGAAACAATTTGTGGTGAATACAATGTGGAATGAACAATCTCCAAGGAGGGTCTACAGTGTAGTCGTCATTTTTTTCTCTGCGCTTTGCCTTTCCGGTACCGCTGCAATTCATTAGCAGATTACCATCGAGCAGAGAAGTGAACTTTATCTACGTACAGCTTCTCCAATCGGTGACACACTAGAAAACCGTGAGGTCATTTGTAGCAGTGATCATATTTATCGGTAGAGTTCGGCTACTCAAAAAAGAGGTATTGTCATTGACTTTTCGGGAAAACAGCAACTATCCCTAAAATAGACAATTGTTTATAGATTGCTTTCAAAATGCTTGGTATAAAACTCAAATACAAGTATGTAGACTGCTGTTATTACGCCTATTTTCGTACTGGATAGTTTCTTTTAATAATGATTTCGTAGTCAAATAAATTACTCCAAAGCGTTTTACAATTCAGTATAAAATCGCCATTTTATGCATCCATGGACCTACCACAAATAACACTGCTGATTGCTAACTGAAAACGTGCACGTTTTCTCGTACCTAAATGACTTAAGATTGTAATTTATGTCTTCGCAGAGTGAAAATGTTTAGTCCAAGATAAAACAATATGTTATTGATGGCGTGGCTAACGCACCTTTCACGTTATATTTTGGTATACATTGACTCGTGGCGACCTTCACCAAATTTTGCTTGTGTTCGACTGATGCTAACTTTTGTTGTCATTTTAAGACATCAAATTACGTGTTAAATGGTTAGAGTTTTGTAGAAAGAAATAGAAGTATTATGGAAGAAATTTGCTTGTTTTTTTTCCTAAAAAAAGCAATGCAGCTTGACACTGCAATAAATTATTAGCATGAAATACCCCGGAATGCGAAATCAATCGTTCCCAATGTTTGCATTTTTCAACAGGGCGTACTTCTATTACTGTCACGGTGAGTGGTAGTTACTTACTGCGTCCATGAAAATGTGCTTACACTTCATCCCTGAAAAGTCAGTTTTTCCACGTTTACGTCGAATGAAACGAAGGCGGTTCGCTAGCGGCCAAGCTTAAAATTTTAACGATGCTTGCCTAAACGTTCTTTGGCCTAATTTTGTTTAACTTCGCGCACTAACTACATCAAAGCACGCGTCTTCCATTTCCAAATTCTTCTCTAAGCTGTGCCCCACGACCGCAGAGTCTTTGTTAGAGTTCACAATATCCGTGACAGGGCACACAATCCATGTTTAAAGGTCAAAATCGGGCATATGTATCTAAATGCATTGTATGCTCGGTTGCAACCACGACGACAGCTGCTGAGGGAGGAGCACCAACCAAAGCAAAAGGCTGTGCGCTGTAACGCCTGCGTTACGCAGGCCCGCACACGGCGGGGAGAGAAAAAAAATTAAAGCCGTTCCACCTAATGTGAAAGCTGTCGGAAGTGCACGGCAGTGATTCGCCTAAATGGGCTGTACCTCCGTTATCCGCTGACTGCTACCATGCCATGCAATTCAAATTTCCCGCTTTCTCAGTGCTCTCGTGCCCCCTGCCTGACACTGCGCAAGCGGGAGTTCTGTTCTGTTTACGCTTGCTTTTGCTCCCGCACTTGCCGGCATTGCACTGCCACATTTTGCGTTTAGTATCGTAAACCCCAACCCAACGGGCGTCCTTAACTAAACGAACGCGGGCGCTGCCGGTTAATTATGTATATTTTTCTTCAAATATACCTAGTGTTCTTTGTGCTAAACAACGGGAAGATGTATGACAAGCGCCAGAGCCTTACAAGTTTGGAACGCTTATGACTACATAAACCGCTTGGCTTTCGAAGCCTCGGGATTCGCCAAGTCGCGTGACGAAAAGTGACGTCGCAAAGCGACGAGCCGGCCGTCGCTCTTCGTCGCTTTGCGACGGCGGAGCAGATCGCTCTCGGTCCGAATTCCCTCGTCGCGCGACGACCCCGCAAAACCGGTAAGCCAATCATGGCCGCGGAGTAGGCTGACCTAGCCGGAAACGAAACGTTTCTTTACATCCGGCTATAGAAACGGCGGCGGGCGGGCGAGCCGCCACCGCTGGGCTCGCTCGGCCAGGGCCGGCAAGCAACTTCCCGTTCGCTTCGGTTCTTTCGTCAGTGGCTTCAGCGTACGCGTGCACTAATCAACGAATAGCTTGAAACTCATCAGTCTGGACAAACGTGTGTAGATTTAAAAGCAAGTAATCATCGTATAGAGGTGGTTAACGAGACGTTAGGTTGACTTGCAGCCTCTTCGTACTTCTATCGGCGACTAGTAAACACGAGTAGAGTTCGGAGGCGTCAGAACTTTGCGCCCGTGAAGAGAAGTGAAATTTGTGGGCCGTGATGCGGGTGTTGTGGCGTGAAAGCAAGCGTGTGCATTTCTTCTTGCAATATTATGTTGAAAAGAGCCTTCTTGAGTTTGTTATTTTCTGCTCCTCCCGCAACCCGCAATGCTTTCGGCATTGTTCCAGGTTAGTAGCATGTGTTTTAGTTTGCTTTCTACCTGCTTTTGTCGCGCTCGTGTAACATAATTTCCTTTGACTGCGAATGGCTGACGCACCAAGGAGGTCGTACAAGTCGGGAAGCAGCGGCGCTGAACGTAGTCGCATCATCGCTGATCGCAAGTGCGAACACCGCCTCACGGCCTCATCGCGCGACGCGCGTCGTCGCGCGACGAGGCGAATCGCCAGTGGGAATGTGCTTTTACCCCGGGATGCCGCCTCGGAGCTCTATAAACTTGGGTCGAGCGAGCGAGCTAGGACGACAAGGCGAGCACCTACAGTGCTCTGCACTTAAAAGCTGAAACCACGCGTCAACGAAGTTATGATATGTTGACGAGTGAAGCCGGGAACAGCGCCGAAAAAAAAATGGCTACGGCTTGGCTCTGCTAACCTTGGATATGCAAAGCAAAACCTTGGCTTAGCCTGGTTGAGTCTTGGTTTCGCTTAGTTAAACCTTTGATTTAACTTTTTGCTGACCGCGTCTGAAAGCCATTCGGTTCCGTGTAACGCTCACCGAAGGAGGCTAGGCGAACGCGGCGTTCATTCATGGCGAACGCACCGGTCCTCTTTGCCGGGCGCGAGACGAGTCAGGTTGCCCGAAACGACCCAGCGCCGCATGCATGGGAAGCTGCCTTGGCCGCAGCGGCGGTGGCGACCGCTGTCGGCGCCCGCAGACGCCAACAGCGGATCCAGGGAATAACGCGATGCGCTTCGAAGGGTGTGTCGCCGGGCGTGATCTCCTGTCAAAAGGTCATTTGAGCACCCTCCACGAAATCGCTGGACGAAAGCAGTAAAGCTTCACTTTAAAACATACCACTATGACAGGTGTTTGTGCTGCGAAGCCTCGTCTTTTTGAAGATGCTACACAAGAGAGCGAGAGATAGAGATAGAGAGAGAGAGAGGGAGAGAGAGAGAGAGAGATCACCTTATTTCTTAAGAAAGTACGCTTAGGAAAGCGCTGTGGCTGCAGGTCGATGGCTGGTGGCGACGTGACAGTTGGAGAGGTTGTCAGTATTGCCCAAGGGAAGGATTACAGTGGGGTTATAAAATTTCAACACCGAGTAATTGAAGGACTGATAATGGAAATGTATTGGTTGGTGCATTAGGGGAGCCGGGCAGGGTAACGTTATTTAGTGGTCCTTTCCGGCTCTCGTGATTAGATATTGCAAAAGTGTGGTTAAAGCAGGGACCGCTGTTTGTTTATTTGTTTAAAACGGCGTCACATACCCAAACCGCCGCACATCTATTCCAATAATTTGCGCGCAATGTTACAATAGTTTCGCGTCATTTCTTTACCGGTTTTATTGATTCTTGTATTTCGAGTTGTGCTTCCGGCTTACGATGCTTCAAAAAATTCTATAGCAAAACTGTCTTTTGCACTTGCGCTTTCGTGTAAATATTTCTGAAAGCGTGCTTTTATTCGTTCTATGTTCTTGCTCTTTAATTTTATGCCTTTAGAAGTTTCAGAAATTTAAATACCCGCGTGTGTTCTATGCTCTTGGTTAACCCAACTGCCATAATGTTATTGCGTACGGAAGCGTTGCCAATGTACTTCGTGAGTTTCGTTGCTTCCGGAATATTTGTTACAAAATAAAATATTTATGCAGATGTTGAGCCTACTGCCATCTCTTTTGCTTTTTCTATAATACGCCATTCCTTAAATATCAATTTGTTTCAACATTTGACGTACTAGAAGTTTAATATAAATACATATCCCACAAAACGGCTCTCATTATACACAACAAACATCTACTTGGTTAAATTAGCGCAGTGCGTAGTTACACTTACACACCGGCATTGTTACGTGATATTGTACCGTTGCTAGTACTATTATGAACAAGTCGCTGTTCGCAAAGTTAACGTTTTAACTACACACTTTGGCAAGAGCGCCGTTTCGTAACTTGACGAAAATGGTGAAATGTGATCGAACAGTTCGTTTTACTTCCTTTTGTGTTCTTCGCTTATCAGGCTTCTCTTTAAAGAGTTTGAGCAGAGAGAAGTTCTTTAACGGCGTTATTCAGATGGCATGTTACTTTACCAGGTACGGGCCACCATATTACAGGGGTTGGTTTGCGTAGAAAACCATAACAAAATCTCTGCTACCTGTCGCCTCCCAACAGTTTGGGCTTTGAACATGGTTTAGAACGATGCCCTAAAATATTTCCTTAATACGACGTCCACAACAATTTTCCAAGCGGCGTCACTTGAATTCATACACGTGGCTCTACAAAGGGTGAAACCAGAGATTCTGCCAACCGTTACCTTGAATTCGCGGGGGCGGCGTTCCGAGCGCAGCAGCGTCGGTCACGGTCCGGCTATAGATATGTAAAGCAGCGGAAACCGCCGCTGTACCCCGGCCGTGCGTAGGAGAAAAAAAAAGGAGAGGAGTGTCTTTCGAAAGACCTACGTAGGGGCTACACCACTGCGTGACACAAGCGCAGACACTGAAACAATTTGGCATGTGAGCTGAGTGATTCCAATTTATACCGATTTAAATTAATTAGTTTAGTAAGTTTCAGAATTGCGAGAAAGCTCAGGGAACTGTTATAATCACTATCTACCCAATCCAGTTGCTCTGTTCGCATTTTGTAATACCTCTTACAACACAACCGAATTTGTATACACCAATTTAAAAAACGGAGTCCCATTTGTCGCAAGCAATGCGCGAAAGGTAGCGTTTCGCTAGGGGCCAGATGCCTGTATGGGGTCTCTACATTTTTTTTTTTAGCAACCTCAAATCAATCCTTAGCGTATCTTTGCCGTAGGCTCACTTACTTCCGTCGGGTTCGCGTTACCCAGGAGGTGCTGTCGAACAAGTTAATCAAGCCGTGCGAAGAAAGGGCGCAATGGACGCGAAGCTGTGCGAAAACCCGCCCAAAACAACGGCCGCTAAAGCAGACGACAAAGCCGTCCCGCTGACCCGCCCGACAGTGCGAGCGGTCACTTTGCGTGCGGGAAACGCTGGGTAATAGGGCCCTATCGCCGCGCAATCTACACTGGGCTCCGTCAGTGAAAAGCGCCCTCCCCATCCCCAGCCGCGTTGAAAGTTTCTCGTCCCGCACGCCACGAAAGCGGCGTTGGCAGGTAGAGGTAGAAAGTAGAAAGCTTTGCTTTAAAAAATTTAACAACGTTCGGGTAGGAGCGAGTTGGTAATCCACTATAACTCCGTTAAGCGCAGTAAAGATAGGCACACCCGAGAGAAGACGCAGTGAAACATCCCCCTCGCGAGGAGCACGATCAAATGCAGAGCATTTCTGGGGCCTCACGACGTTAAGTAGTTGGCGTTACGTTAATGTTGTTGCACTTGTGGCAACTGCTGACGAGAGAGCGCTCGTCAGCAGTAATTTGAATGAGTCAACGATATAAGACGCGTTCGTAGCGTCCCATTCTGTGTCGGCTTTGTGGCGCCGTGGGTAGAGCACCATGTACATTGCGTTCCGCCCGCAGGGTCGAGGGATCGAAGCCGGGCGCCGGATAGTATTTTTTTTATATAGTAGGGACAACGACGGTGCGGACTACGGACGTCAACGCGGGTGACATCATGAGTTACTGAAATGCTCTGCATTTAAAAGTATGGTATCCACGATTTCAATGAGAGACTACATCGCCTAGCGACAAATGGACTTATGTCGGCGCGTCGTCATTGTCATAAAACTTCGCTGTAGACCGTACGCATCTCCCATACACTATCAAGTTTGTCGATACTGTATACAGTGAATCTCTTTTAGGTGCGGAGTACATTAGGACCTCACAATGTCCGTCCGCTTCCGTGCACATAGCATTTACAATCTCAAAAAATCCCACAAACACGGCCAGGATCCGAGCCTGTGTCTGGTAGACCAGGCAGAGTTGGTGTCGGTCGTCTTACTCACAGCGCTACGGCCATTTTGTATTGCTTTATTACGGGCTACGACCATGAGTTAGTACCCGAAAGTCAAACGGGTTACTCCCTCGCCTGTAACGGTGCGGAGTACATTAGAACCTCCCAATGTCCGTCTGCCTCCATCCATGCGCACACCATCATCAAGCTAACCTTTGCAGGGAATCTAGCTAAAAGGGTACAAGAACACTCAAAAACACTAGAAAACGGCTACAAACATAACCTAGCAACAATAAAACGCGCGAAAACACCGGTGCAGTCAGGTTGTGATTAAGTTCTAATACACAGGGACTGTATGGAACTACGCGAGATGGCGCTACGCGTAAACAGGAGATGGCACCGTGGGGTCCCGCGTATATAAGCGGGTTCCGGAAGTCACACGCCCTCTTCCCGCCATCGACGGAAACGAACGTGAGAAGCGTGACGCTGCTGCTCAACGTCTAGGAAGACAACGAGCTTCCCCGAATACGAATCATCCCCTCATCTAAGAACTCAACTCTCACGGCTCAGATCGAATGAGGGTCGAGGCGCAACTTGGATGTCATTTCGTGTTCCCGTACTCCGCACCCTCGCCATCATTCACGGAGTGGAGATGCTGCCATTTTTTGGCTGTCCCCGGTTTCCGAGTTTTTTTCGTTCCGAATATTGACCATTCTGTTCAACTGACACTGAGTATACCCTGTGTCTCGGGTGATCGGCCGTCCTACGCATTTTTTTGGCTGGGTCGACTCTAACTTTAAAACTTTTGCCAGCAAGAAAGGATTGTACACGAGCTTGTTTTCTTACCGTCAACGAAAAACGCTTTCACTGTTTCCTTCGTGCCTGGCAACACTGCGAAATCTTTACTGTCACCTGCACACAGCGGCGCCCGGTGCTTTGATCGCCGCACTAAATAGGCCTTCAGACGCTGTCTCTTAATGGCAATCGAATTCTTTCATCACCACATATAAAAATAACCCGGTTAATGCACGCGATATCTCTCAAGTGACAGTAATAGTGCACGGAAACAATCCTCAGACCGTGAAAACGAAAAAAAAACACTTTGGGCCTGTGTCTACGCTGTCTAATAGTTGTAGAGCCCCTACCCTACTTGTGTTTCTTTGCGACCGCCAAGTATAAGTCTTTGATGTGCTTGATGACTACGTTCTGGGAGAATTTGATGATTTCCCTCAAGGGCGGAAAAAGGGTTGCAGCATCCTTTTAAGAATTGCACCTCTAAGGGTTCTTTCCAATCTAATTGCGCTGACCTTACTTCATCACCTAGTTAGTCAGACCACGAGATTCTACCGTGACAGTTACCATTTGATGATTTTTATTGTATTTGTTGTAGGTATTTCAGTGATAATACAAACTGTGTGTTTAATATTCTCAAGTAATTAGTGAAGCACTCCTGGCTTTTAAATTGGCATCCGTGATTTCTCTTACTTATGATCAACAACCCTGAAACTTTCTCCGAGCTTGACCGTTCGAAAATAATTGCCAATGTATTGGCCCCTTCGACCTCTGACACTATTTAATCATGATATAAGCAATGAAGGTGTCCACGGCGTATGCACTATGATTGAAGACCACGCATGCTGGAGCTTGGCGATACAGCCGTAGCCCTGTTTTCTGCTATTCTCTTTTCTCTGAATTGCGCTTTCTTAAGGTGAGCATTGGTTGAAACTGGACCCGCCATACCAATCACGGTCTTAGAATCAGCAGCCCTAACTTAAGAAGTAATCTAAAGGTGAGTAGACGGGCAACAGCGGACTAAAGAGCGGTTGCAGAAGCTGAATGTCTTTCTTGTCAACCGCGCAGCCCTCTTCAGTTCTGTTACCTTAACAGGATTTTCTCTACCCACCACAATTGTACTTTGTTGGCAAAAGACGCCTTTCACACTTGGAGTAATGTATTTCACTTGGTGCTGCATGTAACAACGCCACCCAATATCCCCAAATCTCGGCGCACCATAAAAGTGGAGGAACTGTGCACCAGACCGCTATTGCGTGTTTCATTCCGGAAGCTCAGCCCCATCACTAGGGTTGCGTTTACACGCACTTGTGCGTCATCACCATCATTATCTAGGAAATCCGCGGCCAATATTGAAGTTAGCGCAAATGAGCATATATTTGGCAAATGAAAGTGAAATATAATCAGTCACGGCTACAATTTTTGGCGCTATTCGGTCGCTGTATGGTTGCCATGTACCCATAAGGCGTGCAAAAAATCTTGTTTTTTCCAGCACTCGTTTCGGTGCTTGTTGAGTAGCGGTGTGTAGAGGTGCGCCTGTCCGAAATAATGCAAGGATTCCGCAAACCCGTCGCAAGTTTAGAACACAGCAATTTATTTTCGTTATCTCCAAACAACATTGTGACCCAAAACAGAAACACACGTTCACAATATTTTGCAAGTATGTATTTTAGGGCTAGAAAACACCACACAGAGTTGAAGGTTCACGTGTAGAAGACATTTCATACAGAAAATACGGTAGTGTTACGTGGTTTACGGATGCATTACAAGAAAACATAGTAGAATTGCTCATATTCACCAGCTCTGCAAATACGTTGGCCAAGTGCTTAAAAGGCTGAATTTGTCCGCTCGTAAAAAATGAAAGCATGATTTCTACAACACCGCACCAAACACTCTCGAAAAGCCCGCCAGCCACACGGGAAACAGCACAACCCTGGGTGATCGATAAAGATAACTTGAGATTGTACACCCACGCCCAAGCGGCTTTGTAGCTTTACAATGTCGAATCAAAGAACCTACTGCGCATTGGCTTTCGAGAAACCGACGCCTAGCCCTTAGCTGTTCACATTAACACCCTGCCTTGCTGGTGCAGCTGAGTGCTTTCTACTTGCCCCTTCCGTGATTATGCACACCACCCTGAATCAGCGGCATCGCTTCTTGCCTCCGGAATATTTAGGGACTGTGACACGAGAACTATTCTTTGAGGTCTTCATACCTCGAGCTTTATTTTCGCAAATAATTTTTTTTCAGCAGCAGATCTTGGAGCTCTAGCCCACCTCTCAGAGAAAGGGTGCACGAAAGCATATGAAAGTAATTTTGAGAGCAGGCATTGCTCGGAGCTTTATATACTGCGGAGCTGGGTCAGCTGCTAAATTTACGCTTGGCTGCATCGGAATGCTTTTGATATCTTCGAATATATGCCCCTAAAGACAAATAAGTACCTAAGGGAAAATAAGTGAGTGGAAGCATTCTGTTGCAACAGAGAATTGCATTACGAGTTGGAGACTGGTACACACGTCATATATAATAGCGATACATGCATTTTCTCTTGGGCGATGAGATTTTAAGTGCGAGTGCACTTAAAAGCGCGTTCTTCGGTAAGTACTTTTTCGGCACTTTTTAAAAATATTATTCTCTTTTATTAATCATAAAAATGTTCCCTTAATGACAAGAGAATGACTTCCTTCAAAACATCTCTGATTACCTTACACAAAAGCGCACAGTCGCGTACTCGGTTGCCTCAGTGCAGTCCGCAAAGCCTTTTTAGGTGCAACTCTGAAGTCTTTTGCACACCTGTGCATATTGAAAAGGTCGCTTCGCCACCTATATTAGGGTTCGGATAATAGCGGTTAAGATCCCGAGTTCTATTACGTGTAGTAAAGTACAGTTTTTTAGGTATGCGCGCTTTCTGTTTACAGCGCAGGATGGTATTTCGGCAAAGAAGTGTGATCTCCTGCAACTGCAGTAATTATTAGAAAATTTTCTTCGATGCGTATACTATTGCTAGGATAAAAGCTGTTTAGCTTGCGAAAATTATCACATGCAGTACAGTCAAATGTCCGGGCCTGTGTGCTTTAAAATGTCCAAGATAGTATTTCGAACAAAAGTGGGCCAGATAAACATTTTTGAAATATTTTTACAATGCCAATATCCACCAAGAAGTGAGACTGTCGTCAGAGATATATTGGAAACATTAAACGCAACGCTGTATTTATGATGTCTTAGGGATATGTATTGATATACAATAAGATGAGCTTTCGTGTCAAATTGCCAATTTTACACCACGAGCAGATATGATCGCCGAAGAAAATGTATTAGAGCAGATTAAGAAGAATCACCTATTGCTCAATGTAAGTACAACACACTGTTTTATGTATCTCAATGTTGATTTTTCTTTTTGGGACTCCATTTTGATTTTTCACAAATACCATTTTTGTTAAGAAGCAAAAAAAGGCTATGGAAGTTAGCTCACTCGAACAAAGCCTGCTTGCAAGTTCCCTTCACCACTCGCCCTGCAATGTATTGGAGTTTTCCCCGTAAAAACACGAGACACATCTGCGCCCCTAGACTGGAGTTTTGTTAAGGTGATAATTTATTTACTTGATGATGATGATGATTATGATGGTGATGAGATCGTTCGATTGTTTATTGAAACAACAAACAAAGTTTGGCCTGCCAATGCCACGTAAGGCTTGAGTTGCAGATCCTTGCAATCATGCAAACCAAACACACTAAGAAAGTACATGGCAAAACAAAAGTAGATAAGGGAAAGATGAACCTGGGCAATTTAAATGTTCATAAAGAAACATTGCAAGTGCCCAAATCGGAGGAAGCTGGCAGTGCATTTTTATCTTTTTCTGAAAAGCTTCTGTGGTTTTCTCTTGAATTTGGGCTAGAAATATCACCCCGGTGTTAATTGAATGCATTCGAAGCATAGTACACTCTCAGCCTAAGTCCATACATTGTATTGCAACGAACAACTAAGACCTTTTTGGGCGGAGATTGCGCATAAGGATGTACAACGGTTTAAAATTATTTTACCAGAAATAGTTTGAAAATAACTGTTTCGGTCAACAGAATCTCGAAGTTTGGTAAAGTTCACCCAGGCGGTACAATTTCGTCATCGCTTATCAGATCATGCAGTCCGTAGACCAAGCAGCTGGGCAAATGGAAAGAATCTTACATTCAAAACGAAGCATTGATTGATGTAGGTAACACATATCTACAAAACGGCAATCAAACAAGACAAAAACAAGCACGCTGCCTTCTTTGCCCGGGAAGGCGAGTAAAATTGATTGAATGAATGTGGAGGTTTAGCGTGCCCACCATACAATAAGGCACGCCGTAGTGGAGGGCTCCGGAAAATTTTTGACCACCTGGGGATCTTTAACGTGCGCCGAAATTTTGAACAAATGGGCGTTTTCACTTTCAGGGCGAGTATAAGAAGGGGACATAAAGCCAGGAATATTCCACTGCTAAACGAGTGAGAAAGGAACGTCGGTCCGAGCGGCCAACAAAATAAATTGATCCCAATGCTTGCGAGTGCTTGGAAAATTGGCATAGGAAACCGTAAATAAAGCCCTTTGTTAGTGAGAAACTTACTGGCTTCTTCGGAAGTTGCCCACTTACTGGATCTATGATTGCTGCCTAAGCTAACCTTTCTAGGCCAGCATACCTTCTAGATACGAATAAGGCACGCTTTCTCGGCTTTCCTTGCCTGCAGATTGCCGGTTCTGAATAACAAAAATGTGAAGTTGCTTTTCTCTCCCTTTGCCCGCGTAAAAAAACAGCTCTTTGTTCATGCACGTGCGGTTTTTGTTAAAGTAGAAACGCGGAAACAACCCTATCCTAACCAGCTGGGGCAGGCCTTTTCGAGACTTGTCTTACATTTCTTTGCGGTAAACTGAGTGTAGTTACCCGAGAACGGGTGGAATTTTGACAGAGGCGCTTGATTGGCGGTGGGTCGCAGACACATACGAACAAGAATATATAGCAGAAGAAACGGATCCCTTGAGGCAAGCGCGGGGGAGCGACCAGATAATATTACAATGACAACCAATGTGGGACTGCAAAACGTCCTTGCTGCGACAGCGGCACCTGATGGACAAAATGAGAGCGGGCTCAATTCATTCTGCTGCTGGGAAGTAAAACGCCGATGGCGGCTGCCGCGCAGTTTCCTCACCTGCGGCACATGCCGCTAGCTTATCCTACGACGAGCGGATGGGACATTATCCAGCCGCACCTGGAAGCCTCGTTTCCGCTCCTGATTGGTGCGTGCTCCGTGAATTCTAAGCTAACCAGACAGTTTATTCATAATCACGGGACAGTTTTCATCAGCTATCCTATTGGGGCCAAGAATTTTGATGTTGCACAGAAGACGACTGTAATCTTGGACGTCATTGAGGCGACAGTTCATAGCCTCGACAAGTTCAACCTGATGACCTAACTTACTTGCAACGGAGCTGTGCGAGGTGTGCTTTGTTACAGTAACGCTTGAGAATATGATATACTGCGTAGGGAGATGATCAGCGAAATCCTGACGCCGACTCTGCTATCTATCTATAGGCATCCTTAACCGTCAAAACTCTACTGTTTTGACTGTGAGAGCCTCAGTAGTAGTTTGAGGGAATTAAACCTTAACATTTACCGCTGAAAACATTTCCACGGACGAGCCATCACGCAAGTGATACATTGCCCCTGTTGGCTTCGCCGAATCGGTGTTGCATGTCTGGAAAGACCAGTTCTCTCGCTTCGACAGACATACTTTGCTGAAATTGGCTTCCGTAGCTGACGAGCATTTCTTACATAAGTGCTAGGTCTTACTACAAGGAGAACATGTTCAGCTTTTTTTAAATGCGGAGCATTTCTTAGGCCCGCCTGGTCCTCCGTCGTTGATGGCGGCGCCGTCCACACGCTCACTGCGCATGCGCAACTCTCCTCCTTACACCCACAGCTCCGCGATACTACACTATAAAAAAAGAAATAGTTAGCGGCGCCCGGTTTCGATCCCACGACACTCTGGCCGCAACGGGAGGTACACGCTGCTCTTCCCACTACGCTACAAATCCGGGGCAGGAGCAAGTGCTACGAACGCGCCTTATGTCCTTGACTCCTTCAAACTACGTCAAGAAGCTCCTGATACAACGAAGGCACGCGAAGCTGAACGTCAACGGAAACGACGAACTGAAAACTTTAGAGAGGGATGCTGAATTTCCCGTGGGAAAGCTGTAGCGGGAAGCGCCACGCGCCTTGCAGCTCAACCAGCCCCATCCGCAGCGCCTCTGATGCTGATTGTGGCAGGATGCCCCTAGGGATTGGCCAACCAAAGAATCCATCACGAGATAGGTTCGCGTTCAACCACCGTCGTCATCTTCCCGTAGGGGAACCACCGAAGAAGAAGAAGAACGAGAAGATAAAGCTGCGAAGAGGAGGGCGTGTACATTGCTCTCAGCCGGTGCACCAATGTCAACAACCTTTACCTCAGCAAAGCTGACGGAGACTACCGATTCTACCACAGAGACAACATCGACAAGAACATGATGGGCGAGTTTCGGTGCCTCGAGAACCACCGCCTACTCACCGTAACACAACAGCATTTGCGTGCCTTTGCCACCGGTGTGGACCCGGACGCGGAATTCCCTCTGGCGCTAGTAAAAACCAAATCACTCAACATAACGGCAACACAATGTAACCACACGGAACCGCAACGATGCTTCGCATCCTCATCAGGGTTCCCCACAGGAAGATCGGTATAATTTTTTTTCAACGTGGTCGAAGGCGTCGGTGAGTATTTAGCCCTTCGGCAGGAACGCTCTGGGGTTTGCAGTGGAAACAGGCTACGTAGCCCACACCGCTGCTGCTAGTAATTCCGTTACCCAGCTGCCCTGATGCTTTCGTAGCAACACTTGTTCCTTCGTCAGGTTGTATTCCACTAGCTCATGTTAACTCATTTTCTCGAATAAAGGAGGCCTTAACGTAAGATTAGGCTCGTGAATATAAACTTATACCGTCACATATCAAGGACATGTTTTTCAAACTAGAATGATGGCACCTCACGACGCGCGTCTTTACTGGAATGAATTATTCTATCGTTCGCATGAACTGATCCATACTCGGGGGTCTCTTTTTGTGATCGTTCTGTGTTGAAATTGACTTTACTTTTTACGTATGTTAAACAAGTGCAAGTGTTCATATATTACCTTTCTGTGTACAGCCATCGCACGTGCAAGTGAAATGGAATACCAGCGCAGCTTTCTGCGTTTCATAGCGCACCACATTGACCGCCGCTACTGCAGTTTCGCGGTGGCGATGGCGACAGCCACAGCCACCGTCACGGAAACGGAGACGGCGTTATAAAAGGAGCGAGTGATGAGAGAAGGAAAAGTGCGGAGGAAAGTCTGGCGAATGGGTTCGGGGGAGGGCAGCTTGCTGTGCCCGCACGACACGCTGATCTGTGAGACGCTTGGCGCAAGGGTCAGGAGAAGCATGTGCATGACGATGATGTGACGCAGGTCACGGTCATCTTCCTGAGGAGCAATTCGCAGCGCCTACGCAGAGGCTCACCGTGGCTGCTGTCGAGAGAAACCACGAATGATATGATATGGGTTTGCTTACTGAGACTTACTTCAGCTGCGCAGAAATTTTGCGTTAGGGAGTATAGTAATCGCCAGCCACGTTTTTTGTGGTAGTCTTGGAATTCCTGTAGTTATCGATTCACTTAGTCCTTGCATACTAAAAATATAACACACGAGGTTCATTTTAACACAGAAATTATTTTATTTCTGGAATTCGTGCACTTTGTCGGTGAAGGGGTTCAGCCTCCTTTCCTTGTCATGCTCAAACGTGCATCGAAGCCACTCGGCCTCCATCACCTGCGGCGTTTGATGCCCCGTATGGGCTTCTGGAAGGGTCCGCTTCCAGTGTGGACATCCAGCGAGACCTCTATCGGCTTCGGCTTGAGGCGGTCGAAGTCGACATTGCCCATGTCCAAGTTAGGTGCGGCCCCGCCGACACCTATCAAGCTGGGCTTGAGGAAGCCGGAAGCGGGCCTCAAAATGTCTTTGAGCGACAGGTGGTAGCTGGACCACATGTCCTGAAGGAGGGTTTGGCTCTGCTGCTCGGTCCGGATTTCACCCCTCGACACATCGTGCAGGAAGGTGCGGAAGCGGAGCTCTATGACGTCCGTCCTGTGCGAAAACCCATGGAAACTTTTAGGTTCAACGACACTTGACCAATTTCGACGTCTGATGCAGTTATTCTATGAGAGGCCTTTCATGGCGACCCCATGTTCGAATGCGAAGCTCTGTCTGCCTCAATAATGACGTTGAATGCAAAAACGCACTGCAGGAAAGCCAACTAGCACATTGGGTTTCACAAAATAGTGATGATTATAAGTAAAAGCCCATCACGCGCCTCAAAATAACGATTCCGGTGATCGCAGTCCTACCTGGGTCCTTCGCGTTATGAATCCAACGTCTAGCTGACTGCACCATCTCGACATCGTCGAAGGGGTTTGCCTTTTGGATTTGACTTCAACTCAGGCTGCATATTTCTGTTAATGGGGCCATGAGCACAAAGTACAACCTTGTTTAATTTGAAATTCCTTGGCTTCAGTTGCTTACGCAGGTCCATTCCAGACATGGAATACCGTTTTTTAATCGAAACAACGGAAGCAATTTTAAAAACTCGAAATTTGCGCTAAAGAGGCGTGTTATGGCCAGGAATGACGTCATAAGGGCCAGCACTAAAAACATAATTTGCAGTGTGTTCACTGCATGTTAGCATCCAAGTGATGCGATCAAAGGGTACTGCAAACCCTACCACAATTTTCCAGTCGTCTGTTTTAGCGATGGGGTAGTTCGGCGGCCGCCAATAGTACAAAGATTCGTTGACGTCATAGAAAAGTCGTTCTACTTCAGAAGTTTTCATTATGACCTCCGTTATTATTTTAAATTTGGCGATAAAATTGGTATCATTGTTATTGGGACAAAGAAATCTTTCTCATGAATAATTTGTATTTTGCCTTCATGGACGCTTTAAGGAAGAAGCTGTCTTTTTAAATCATTTCGCCTCAAGGCGACAATACAACAACAGTGTCTGCAAACAAGCTCCATACACAGGCGGCCCTATATCAGAAATGCGGCCATGCAGGAACCAATTATTATGGCAGATTATTGTAATGCGCATATAATATCATTTTGTAAGTTGAGACAAGGATAACGCAGGATTTCAATTGGTTTTTTTTAGTTTCTTATGTGCCAAACCTCGGCCTCGTTAATAGTGCTACAGGCCGTCAAGATTCCGTCGTGGCCACACTTTTGATGGGGATACAAATGGTATTTGTGATAGTGCCAGTCAAACAAGCCATACCTGTCGCCATCATTTAGCGCAAGCGAAATCTTCGGAACTTTTGAGGACATGCACAAGTTTTTTACAAAGATGACCAAAATTTATAACAGAGCGCAAAATATACACGATGCGTTTGAACGGCTTCCCAAACGGGTGTCCAAACTGTCAACCCCGATGCGCTAGATGCTTATCGAAGTGGTCAGGCAGTAATCACGCATTCCTGTCGAAATCTCTTAGATATCAGCAGCCGTTCGACTCAAGGACAGTAGTTGTAACTCTCGTTTTGTATACGCAGGTTTTCTAAAACTTATTGCATTTTCATTGGCCGCTAGAATTGTTTCCTGTAAGTCCAACTGAGAATGGTATTTCGAAATATATTCTAGTGGCCTCATCAACCCGACGTTACCTAAACATGTGCATGCAGAGCATTCAATGGTGTTGACCTCCAGGCAATAAGCTGATGCTTGTAAAAACAGATACACTCAGTTGACTCTAAAGGTCATTTTCCGCAATCGGGCGGTGAAGATAAAGTTATCCCGTTGACTTCCTATTTGAAACTCCCCGATCATTGTAAAAAATGTTTGGTTCGTTTGACAATCCACGCAGCCAGGGTTCATTAAACAATCCATGCAGCCAAAACAGGGCTTTCCTTTATTCGAGGGAGTTTGTTTGGTGCTGTTACCGTGACAACAATAATGACTAGTGCGACAAGCTAGAGGGTTTCTTTATGGTAATGGGTGCGCCGTTTGCAGTGAAATGCAACCGATGGCCCCAGGTGGCGCCGCTTGGCCGGCGGGTGCTGCCTCAGTAGATGATGCGGCTTCTTAGATTCAGAAGTCTAAAAGTTGGTCTTGCGCGTGGGTAATTAAAGCCTTGCTGCGGTATTTTTGTTCACCGAGATGTAGAATTTGCTCTTCTGCGTGGCTGTTGGCACATGCCAGCCATTTCGCGGCCCCTTCCGGCAGTACCGTGCTCACTGTATCGGTTTTGTGTGCGTGAGCATCTGTGCCGCACGAAATCACATACGGAGTTCCTGGTTGTTGTTTTCTCGTGCCTGTACCTAAAAACGGCTTTGTTTAACTGTGCGAAAGGGTGACAAAGCCAAAATGATAGTGTAATTCACAACATAATAATTGTGCCGCTGTATAAAAGCGGTTACCGCCCAAACAAGGAGCGTGTTTTTATGTTTGCTGCTGCGTTCTATGATAGCGGTTTGCAGAATTGATCCGAAGCATTAAACGAAGATAAAGCAGGGTGGCGCCAGGTGCGATGGTTTGCGGAAAGTAGGTGGAACAGCAGTTGTAGCGAGCGCATGCCTATATTGGTTGACGCCTGTTTAGTATCACTGGTGTTGCAGCGACAATCGCTGCGGAATGCGACATTTACGATACCCACTATCATTTAGAACAAAGAGGAAAACAAAAAAACTTCATCATCAATAGCCTCAAAAAAGCGTTACAAGCGTGCCGCGTCTGAAGTTTGATACCGTCAAAAAGCCTAATCGCTGACTTTGGAAAGATGTGGTGCCAACAACGAAGAAGCATCAGGCGCTGGCAGATCGTAAAGCAGTCCTGCACACTTGCAACGGCGGCCAAGCATCAGCAGCCGTCCGCGCTCATTCTTCAACATCGATCCCATTCCAGTGACATTGATATGAAAGTGTCTCCTATGCCAGTGGTTTTTTGGGTTACTCCTCTTCTGAAGCTGAAACAATCACTTCGCCAACCTTTTCATTAAAAAGAAGGCTGTGTTTGGAAAGCCTTTTCTTGCCGCGGTTGTTGCCGCAGTGTGCCTGAAGAGAACAGGGATAAACATGTATTCTTGCTAACCGGCCCAATTCCTAATCAAAAGAGTTTCTTTGACAAATATTTCCAGTGAATGCGATAACGGCTTGATCACCTACCTTGTCAGAAAGTAAAGTTAGCTGAAGGGTTTATAAAAAGAACCCCGTAGTGCTAAAAAGGCGCGAGGACAAAGTGTCGACATGATGGGATGCTCGAAAGCCGATGGCTTTAATAAACTTCTTACAAGCTGTCGTGCAAGGAACAGTCTGTCAGTGTGCCACTCCTAGTCAAAGGTTCAAAAGAAACCCTTAAAGCTGTAATAGATGTGGCCTGCTGAACAAACGCAAAAATGCGTCAGTCCTCATGCCGAGGGTGCGAAGTAGGCGGGGCCCGCACTTTACCGCCTGGAAGTGCTCCACGCGGTGCTAGCCGGGGAATCACGGTCAGCAATCCTAAGCAGTATATTCTACGCAATATTGTGCCGAAAAATCCGCCATTTGGCTAGACAGTGCATGTGATTGCCAGTTCACAAGTGACCTGCAACGCTTTGCGACGCAACTGGCCAGAGCAATATTTAAATCACTGTGTATAATTCAGGGAGCTGATAAATGTTTCATCGTCCCTTCTTTGTACTTGTCTAAAATGTAGAATTCTAAGACTGAATACAAATGTTTTGTAATGCATACCCCGCACTATGAGTAAATTATTGCTCGGCACAACCCGCGCGCGCGTGTGTCTACGTGTGTGCGCGGGTGCGTGCGTGTGTTTTTGTGTGCGTGTGTGCGCGCATGTGTGCATGTGCGTGCTTGTGTGTGTTTGTTCGTCTGTTTTTGTGCGTGTTTTACGTAATAAACGCCTCAATTGATGTCTGTTCTGTGTCCTTGTGGTTTTTTTGCCCGTGTACTATTTTCTCTTGCTCCAATGTCAAAGTTCACCCAGAACTGTTAAGGGCTCGCAGTCATTGCGCGTAGTTTTGTCGCCTGGTGCATCTCAGTTCTCGGTATCGGCAATCACCGCCATGTCGCCTGCAGAATCAGACAATTCGTGGTCGTTATACGAACTGGACGTTGCACGCGAAGCCGATCATTCTTATTTCTATTAGCTGGCAAGCGCGGTTCCTGAGAAATACCTAGTAGTACGCTGGACGTGCTTTGCCCATCATATAGGGCAAGTCACTATGCTGCCCTATGCAGTTAAACCGCGCTTTGTTCTACCGCATTATCCCCAACATCAGGGTACCCCAAACATCTAGCTGCCATGTTCGAATTGACTGAACCCCCGGTCATGAACCAGGTCCTCCTGGAATCTAAGCACCTCCTGTGACTCCATGGGAGGCCCTTCTCACTACAGCCCCCTGTGTCCCCCGACACTGCCCGCTTTCGGTTATCCCTGAACCAACTGCCCCGACGATGACAATACTCTCCCTCCCGCAGTAAATCTATGTGTGTATCAGTGAAATAAAAGACGTGAACACCTCAAGAATGTCCACTTTTAAGGCCACCTCACTTCCTCTGCCAACATAAACTGGTCATTAGAAATCTTCCTATGCAGTTCCCGAACCCCAACACCACTATGCACAGGGCCAGAAAGCATGCGAAAATGGTATTACCCACAAAGCGCCCTCGACTTCAGCACCGGATGCAGCCGATCTCATCCACGTGAGACAAGACGCTGCCCGAAAGTTTCTCGAATCAACGTGAGTCAAGGCGCTGCCCGAAATTTTCTCGCTTTTGCAGATTCACCGTCCCCGTCCCTCTTACTTTGACAACAGGACTTATATCAATACCACAACACCAGCAACCGACATCGTAATACAGATAAATATTTATGCCACCATGAGCAGCCTACCATCCGAACAGTTTTCCCTTGGTCTACACGATGAACTACGCCTTATGTAATTTTTGAATGGATGGTTTTACAAATGTCCCCAACCTCAAGACAACCTTCATGACGGCTGAATTTCCCCAGTATCTTACCGTCCCACTCCGTCCCCGTTGCTAGTTTATCATCTTTATTTAAACCTGCAACAACGAAATCGACTTCTTCTATATGCATTGTGGGGAATCGTATTCGCTATTCCGCGCTCGTACATGGCATCCAATCACGTTCCACGCATTACATGAGAAGACTGTCTGGATGCTGTCTCGAGCGGAGAGCGCATTCCAGTACAGTTTGCTGCCTCAAGAACAAAAAAAATGTTCTCAATGACACGTTTTGTGTGTGTAGGTGGAAAGCTTCAACGTGATGTTAAAGGGCAAATGCAGGAATTTCACCTTGAGCAGATTTGTTCAAACACGCAGTATATAGGCAATACCAAACCTAATGGGGCATGACCCGTAGCTTTGTGAGCTTAAAGGGGCCACGAAGACAAAAGATAACTTCTGTAGCTAACTAAGCTCCATTCCATCAGGGTAAGATGTTTTTGTAACAAAAAAAGTGACGAAATTTGAAATTACGCGCCCTAGAGACGTCCTATGGCCAGGCGTGACGGGTTATTGACCGACACAAAAAAAAAGATTGTTATGAGAGTCTTTACTGCCTTTTGCTTTCAAGTGATGATTCAACAAAAATGGAGGCCCCACTACAATCTCTCAGTCATCTTTCAGAGGATAAGGCCCTTAGGCCCTCGGGCTGCCGCCGTCTCCTGTCGTTGTCGGTCGTCGTTTCATGTAGTCACGGTACTAAAACACCATGGCACTCGTTTTCCAACACCTCGCGCTAGAATGTAACCCATTCGACAAGAACACACCGGGACACTGGTTTTTCAACTGCTCCTGCTAGGACAATTCGTGCTTCAAGGGCACGATACATTTAGGGCAAAGGTGTATATCTTTACCACCCAACGGTTTCATCTCCGTGGGCAAAAACGCGAATGCGCAAAGGATGCACTTATACACTGCATGCTTCGCCCCTCTCCAGGTTTCACATTAGTGGAGATTGCCCGGGATTTTGCGGTTCTTACTTAGGTGGACACCGGCCAATCGAACAAGTAAGATTGTGTCACGTCATGGAAAAAATGCTGGATTCTAGTTAGGGAGTAGTCACTGTCGAATATGTATTCTTGGATGTTATTGTGGTTACTGGGACAAAACAGCCCTTTTAAAGAACCGAACTTGTATTTTGTCTTCGCAGCCCCTTCAGCCAAATATGCGCACCTAAAAAATGCTCCGTAGAACAAGTACGAACCTATGCACCGTATATAGTAAAATGGGGCTACAACTTCATGTTACGAGTATTAGTTATTGAGCACCCCAGTACGTGGGATTGGGTGTTCAAGGAGACCTTAAGAGTACCAAATCTCCCACACTTTAATAAATAACGCAAATGTATTTGGTTACTTCTCTCAACAATAAAATAGCGGTAGTGAGATAATGATGATGAACTTTGTTGTCCGCAGTCGTGATGCTGGTGTAGGGAAAAGAAGAATAAAGATAGAAGAGCGAGTACGTGCACTGTTTAAGAATTGCGAGAGCATTAGTTAACATCGTGTGGGTGCTGGTTGAGTTAGAAATTTGTGAGTGTATTCGTTGACATTTAGGAGTTTCATTAGTTTACCTGCTCCTTTTTTATTGTGAAATTTGTGAGTGTATTCGTTGACATTTCGGAGTTTCATTAGTTTACCTGCTCCTTTTTTATTGTGAGAGGCTGGAATTCTAATCGTTTTTGTTGTAGTCGCGTTGGTGTTTTTTGGATGTTTGCTTTTTATAACTCTGTATTTTATAGTAACGTTTATGATTTTGCTAGTATCAAGTTTAGTTTGTTTTAAAATGTACTGTTTAAACGTTTCGCTATTTTCACGGTTTCCATTGTTTTTCTCGTTTGTTTTTATCTGATTCACTTTTGAGGTTTTTGGTGGGTCTGTACACACACACACGCACACGCATGGACATTCACGAACGCGAGCACACGCACTCACACACGGAGAATGTCTGTTTGGGCTCGGTGTTTCAGCTTCTTGTGTGCGTAGTGAAATCAAAACTGAGACGGAAGCCCTTGAAGCCACGAAACAAATGAGTCATGACAGAGCTTAAAGGCTGATGATGATGATGTTTAGAGTTTAATGGCGCAAGGCCGACTAAGGGCAAAGAGCGCCAAACAAAAGTGATTACATGAAAGTGACATGGAAGTAAAAGAACACTTTAGTAAAAATAAACAAAGTAAAACACAACGTAATGAAGATGACTGGTGTAAAGGGCCAGGTTGTCAACAAGCATGATAAGAAATGAGATGTAAAAATTTTACGTCGGTGAGAAACTCGAAAACGCGTTTGATTGAGAACAGGGCTTCGTCTCCTAAGAAGAGTGACGGGTGTGGTGGAATATGTCGTGTGTGTAGTTGAGGGAAGTGTTTGCGTCGTGTAGTGTCGAGTGCCTTACATTGTATGAGGATGTGCATCACGGATAGGGCCTCTCCGCACCTACTGCACAGAGGTCTTGGAGACCCAGTGAGAAGGTGCGAGTGTGTTGCATGAGTATGCCCTATCCGTAATCTGGCCAAGGCGACTTCAGTGTATCTATTGCGTGTGTCGGTGGTGTATGGTCCCAAGTGTGGTTTTATTACGTGTAACTTGTTGTCTGTTTGTTCACTCCAGTGTGTTTGCCATGTTTTGCGAAGTTGTTGTCTGATGTGTGGTTTCACGTCGGTGTAGGGTAATGTGGTTATGTCTACTGTATTCGAGAGTGTAGCAGCAGCAGCCATTCGGTCCGCTGCTTCGTTCCCGGCTATACCACTGTGGCCAGGGACCCAGCAAAGAACCAGTTCAAATTTGAATACATACACCGACATAATACCCTTGACTATTAGATTTACCACATGATTTTTTGAAGACGTTGATGACGACAACGCCCGCACGACACTGAGGGAGTCTGTATATATAATGGATTGTGGGATGTGACTTTGAAGGATATGATTAACAACAAGAAGTACACCATTAGCCTCTGCCGTAAAGATACTGGTATTACTGTTAAGAGTTCTAGTGACATTAAGGCCGGGCCCATGCGCCGCGCAGGACACAGAGGTGGCAGTTTTAGAGGCGTCCGTATAAAATTCAGAAAATTGATACTTCTGCTGCAAATACAAGAAGTGCTGCAGAATTGCACATGTGGGAGCTCGGTTTTTATCTACATGTGTGAAGGATGTGTCGCATGATACAGGGCGGAGATGCCATGGTGCTATAAAATCTGTTTGAGAACTTTGTATGGTGTCTAAAAAGGAGACAGAAAGCTCTGACGCTTCCTCTCTAACTCTGTAAGAGAAGGGCGCAGAGAACGATGGTCGGTTTAGGAGTAGTGCAGTCTGAGACGTATCATAAAAAGCCGATTTAAAAGGATGGTGTGGCATAGATGAAATTTTAAAAGCAAAAAGAAGATCTGTGTATGCTCGCTGACGTTGTAGGTTCCACTTATTACACTCCACATAGAGGCTTTCGACCGGGCTAGTCCGGAAGGCGCCACATGCCAACCGGAGCCCCAGATGAAGCACTGGGTCCAGCATTTTGAGGGATGTCTTACTTGCTGACCCATAAACAATGCTTCCATAGTCTAATCGTGAACCTATCAGGCTGGTAAAAACACGTAAAAGAAGTTGTTTGTCAGCCCCATATGAAGAGTGGGAGAGAACCTTGAGTATATTCATGGCCTTTAAGCATTTATGTTTAAGTTGTTTTATGTGTTGAATGAACGAGAGCTTTTCGTCAAGGACTACACCTAAAACTTGTGTTCATTTCTGACTGGAATTGAGACACCATTGAGTTTGATGTCTGGATCCGGCCGAATGCCGCGCCTTTTCGAAAACAAAACACAAGTACACTTCACTGGATTAAATTTAAAACCGTTGCTATCTGCCCAGCCAGCTAGCTTGTTAACACCAAGCTGGACTTGGCGCTCGCAGATAGACAGGTTACAAGACTTAAAGGATAATTGCACGTCGTCTACATAGATTGAGCAGGAAATGGTTGGTGGCAGAGCCTTCCGAAGAGAGTTCATTTTTACAATAAACAACGTGCAACTCAAAACTCCACCTTGCGGAACACCGTTTTCCTGCACATGAACTCTAGAGAGTGCAGTTCCAACTCGCACGCGAAACGTTCTTTCAGAGAGGTAACTGGCAAGCGTGTTCCACATGTTACCCGACATACCAAAGGACTTCAAATCGCTGAGGATGCCGTACCGCCAAGCAGTGTCGTACGCCTTTTCAAGATCAAAGAATACTGTCATACAGTACTGCTTATGCAGGAAAGCATCTTTAATATACGACTCTAACGCAACGAGTTGATCATTCGTAGATCGCCCCGCCCTAAAGCCCGCCTGGCAGCTCTCGAGAAGACCGTTGTACTCTAAGAAGTACACGAGTCTCCTGTTTATCATCTTCTCGAGGAGCTTGCACAGGCAGCTTGTCAGGGCAATGGGGCGATAACTGGCGGGAGAGGAAGGGTCCTTTCCTTCCTTCAGGAAAGCCACTACAATGGCCTCCCTCCAAGAGTGTGGAATGTGCCCCGAAAGCCATATTTTATTATATAGATGTAGAAGTGCTTCAAGTGTGTCTGCGTGTAGGTGTTGTATCATTGTGTATGTAATGTTGTCTGGGCCTGGAGCTGAGGGTTTACACGTGTTCAGAGCAGCCCTCAGCTCATGTAGTGAAAACAGGGAGTTGTAAGAAGTCTGTGATTTGTTATTGTCGTGTAGGGACTTCTTTTCACAAGAGGCTTTATACTTCAGGAAAGTGTTCGTGTAGTGTGCTGAACTGGACACGTCTTGGAAGTGTTGTGCGAGTGTGTCAGCCTAGTCTTCCAGTGTGTCCCCTGTTGTACTGACCAGGGGCAGGCTGTGTGTATGTTGTCCTTTGAGTTTGCGTATACGTGTCCATACCTTGCGTGTGTCTGTGTATGAGTTTATAGATGTTATGAATGAGCGCCAACTCTCTCGTTTTGCCTCACGGCGCACACGTTTACCTAACGCCTTGGCCCGTTTGAACAAAATGAGGTTACCCGACGTGGGGTACCGACGAAGGACACCCCACGCCTTGTTCTGGGCCTCTCGCGCCCGCCTGCAGTCCTCATTCCACCACGGCCTCCGCTGGTTGCGCGGGGCACCAGAGGCGTGGGGAATGGACTTTTCGGCGGCGTCGAGGATGTGCGCCGTGAGCAGTTGGGTGGCTTCTTCAACGTGTAGGTGTCCTATGGATGTGTGGTGTAGTTTGGATGTCTCTGTAAATGTGTTCCAGTTAGCTCGTGCTTCATTGAACCTATTATGGGAAGATGAACTGCTTGGGCCTTTACCTATATATGTAAGTGAGGTGGGGAAGTGGTCACTGCCATATGGGTCAGTGCCCACACCCCACTCAAGACATGGAAAGAGAACTGCGGAGCCAATCGCCAAGTCAAGACATGAGTATGTGTTGTGTCCTATATTATGGTATGTAGGCTGTTTAGTATTGAAAAGGCATGCTCCTGAAGATGTAAGAAATTTTTCTATAAGGCGACCGCGGGCATCCGTGCGAGAAGAGCCCCAAAGAGCGTTGTGAGCATTAAGGTCGCCTGTCAGGATGTATGGTTCGGGCAGCTGGTCAACCAGCGCCTCGAAGTCAGAGCTTAAAAGTGAAACATCAGGAGGAATGTATATGGAGCATAGCGTTATCAATCTATTAAATATTATTGTGCGGACGGCTACAGCCTCAAGGACGGTGTTCAAGGTGACAGGGTGGCATGCTAAGGATTTGCGGGTGATTATGGCAACACCGCCAGAAGAGTGTGTGCAGCCATCCCTGTCTTTTCTGAATACCATGTAACTATTCAAGAAATTTGTGTGTTTGAAATTCAGATGTGTTTCCTGGACACACATTATACTTGGCTGATTGGCATGCAGAATCTCATAAACGTCGTCAAGATTATTCAGAAGGCCTCTGCAGTTCCATTGAACAATATTTTCTCTTCCCATTATTATGTGTTCAGAGCTACTGGAGTGTGACTATTTATGTAGGGTCTTTCGGGGCTTGCACTCTTGGAAGGGGTTTTCTGACCTTCTCTACTGACCTGGACGTCGCAGCCCGTTCCTTCCGCTGCGATGAAAGCCGGAAGGGCTCGAAGTCCATGTCGTCATCTGAAGGCAAGGGGGTGCCCAGCGGACTGGGCCCCCTTGACATGGTACCCTTTCGGGTGTTCTTTGCCTGCACTGCCAGTGCCGAAGGCGTGGGGAGCACCCCAGATGGCACAGGCAGTGAGGAGAGAGAGGGGGTCGTTGCGACTGCCTCCGTCTCCATCTCGTCCGGGCCCACGCGTGTGCTTCGGGCCGGTGGAGAGGGGGAAACGGTGGGTGCAGCAGCATCCCCACCGGACGTGGATGCCACCACAGCCGCTGCTGGCTCAGCGAGCGGTGCGGAGGCGGGTTGGGCTGCCAGAGGCAACCCAGGGGGGGGCGGGGGCGGGACCAAGTCCGACTCGCGGTACTGGGTCCCCGCCGAAACCAGACGCCGCTCCGCCCCCCGGCGAGCTGCGTCGGCGTACCTCCCCAGAGGGAAAGAGGCGAACCTCTTCCGCGCCTCTGGGAAGGTGATGTTTTCAGTGACCTTGATGTTAATGATTTTCCTTTCTAATTGGAACTTTTCACATTTTCTGGAGTAGGCCGCATGTGGGCCCTGGCAGTTTACGCAAAGAAGTTGTTGAACGTTACAGTTGTCAGACGGGTGGTCGTGCTGGGCGCATTTTGCGCAGGTAAGTCGGCCGCGACAGGAGTTTGTGCCGTGCCCGAACCGTTGGCACTTGAAACAGCGCCGCGGGTTCGGTATGTACGGCCGGACTGAACATCGGATGTAACCTGCGTTGATGAATTCTGGAAGGATGGACTTGTCAAAGGTTAGGATGAGGTGCTTTGTCGGTATTTGTTTATCGTCTCTGTGGATGGTTATCCGCCTGACTGCTGTTACGCCCTGACTACGAAGGCCCTCCAGCAGGTCAGCTTCAGATTCATTTAGCAGGTCATACTCGGAAATCACGCCCTGGGAGCTGTTTAAGCTGCGGTGGGGCGTGACTCGGATTGGCAGATCGGCGATGCTGGTTTGAGCAAGAAGTTTATTGGCCTGATCCTGGCTACTGACCTCGACAAGAATTTCACCGGTTCGTTGTTTTTTGGCCTTATACGACCCTCCAACAATACCGTCAAGAAACTTTGAAATGAGAAATACAGACTGTGAAGCAAGAGGTTTTGATTGGTCTACAGATTCCATCACGATGAAGCGAGGATAGTTGTTCGGTTTCGGAGGACTCAAGTTAGGAAGTGGTGGAAAAGAAACTTCGGTGCGGCCCCTTTTCGGGGGCCGATCACGTTTGGGGGGGGGTTTAGAAAATGCCATATAGCATAGTATAAAAGCAGGGAGACGGGGGTACTTTCTTCTTTGACCTTACCCTGGTAGCCAAAGAGGTCCCGGAGCTCCCTGCCTGGTAGACAGACAGGGAGCCCATCCGCCGGAGCTTGACCTGGGCTCCGACGGCCACCGTTAGAGGTTTCTACCCTTCACCTTAAAAACACATCACCACGGTTGGATCCAGCTTATGTTTGGGGGCTCGGGGTCCGCGGTATCGCCAGTACCGTCACCAAGATTGCTCAAGGTGCCCCGTGCGGGGAGAGCTTAAAGGCTGACACGGGTAATGAAAATTTGCAACAAATAAGACGTTTTGACCCATGGCAGCATTCAGAACACAACTCGCGTACGGGGGCCTATAAGTCTTTGTTTTTATAAACTGCCGTGGTGGGCGTCCGTCGTTTTTCCATGGTGCTTAGAAACAATGCAATCCAAGACGACAGATAACAAAACGCTAGGCGTGTTGCTCTACATTTCAGTGAATCGTCTAATAAGTATTATGTGTTATCATGTGTAGTCACACATGATAACACATGAAGAATTAAACGAGCTTTGAATGAATGTCTCTTAAGGCCGTAGAGTTATCGGATCGGCATCTGCACCTACGCATTGTTAAGAAAATACTGCGAAATATTTACCGGCACTTAAACAGTTTTGTCCGAAAAGGCAGCACTAAAGCAGTAACACAACTTTGCTCCATTACAAAGATTGGGCATGCTATAACAAACTACAGTATCATATGTAACAAAACGAAGTTTCCACTGTACAGGAATTCTCCTTCAAAAGGGCACATGTCAAACCACCACCGTTTTGAATGGCGGGCGTCTTATGACGCATGAAAAATTTAGAGACGGTCACCTCATTGGGATGCAATCCACGGCCACAGCCAGTGATGTGCATACGTGGATTATCACCAAAACAATGATAAGAGAAAACAATATTTAATGATGTATATCATAAAGTTGTGGCTTTAAAGCGAGGAAAAATATTAGCCTAAGGCAGTCCACCCTCCATACAGGTCTTGGCGTTACCATTTCTTGTCAATCTCCTCCATTACCCTTTGGCATATGTCGTATGTGCGCGTGGGCTGAGGTCTAGGACAGCAAAGGCTCGTGTTACGGCACAGAACAGACCATAAATGCCCCGTTCTGCTAATATCCTTAGCCGGCGTCCCTATTTATGTTTACTGTGGTAACGAGAATCTTTTTTAGATGAGACGACAGCATACCCACCCACAATGCTTATTGCTATGGCTGCTACTAACGTAATTAAATAAATGTTTTTTTATTCAGTGGCTCTACCTGCGACCATACATGTGTCTCGTGTATGTCCAAAGTGTATCAAAAACTTTTTGTGTGAGTCCGGCCCAAGGCTCACCCAAGTCGTACTTTGTCATTGAAAGCCTCTATACAACCACAAATCGCATCCCTACAAATTGGATAACCCCCTTCTACCCTCCCTAAGTTATCAACTCGTTCCTCTACCATCGCGTCCACTTCATGACGGGGTATGGAGGGGCTACGCTGGCAGTACCGAACGGTCCATGTGTTATTAGGAAGCGGGTTGACATTTCCGTCTGCATGGTCACTTCCGGTTAGTGCTTTTTATGCTGGCTGTAGCCCTGGCTTAAGAAATGTAGGCAAAGCTCGCTTTAGTACAAACACCTCATAGTGAAGTTACCACACGGTTGCGTCCAGCGTTTCATCGCTGACAAAACATGAGTGTTTTTTCAATTCTATGGGAAAGGATGACCAGCCAAGCTGTTCGCAGTGCAAGGAGTGTGTGAAACAAAACACGTTTTGTGGGCAACTGGCGATTGAGCATACTTGCCAGCAATTTAGCTTGAAACTTGCAAGGTCTGCAGTTCTATTATAACGGACGGACTGTGAACTCTCCGTTTTCCTCCCGCGTCGTAGGCATGTTGCTTTCTGTGTAACGCACCAACCCACACCACTCGACCATAGAGGGCAGCAGTCAGTTCGCATCGGGCTATGATACGTCCGCGTTGAAGATTCCCTCCAACAGATAAGGCATATGAATGGTGGGAGCCTGAAGCCTGCCTGCGCGCGCAATCCCCTTTTTCCCGCCCCCCTTGCAGTCACGAAAATGGCAGAGGGTCGACAGACTCCACGTTCGACGAGCACTGTACAAGATTCAGGAAAGAGGCCACGACGGTGAAGAAAAATACAACTGTGGCTGCAATCACACTCCCTCCGTCGATAGCCAGGCTTCACTCCGCAACCCTTATTGCTGAAAAGCCAGCTTACAAAGACCAACCTTACACTATTAGCTCTAAAGTAGGCTTCACCGTTAAAGACAAGGCTATTGCTGGAAAGACGTATTTTGAGGCCAATAAAAGGCACCATAACAAAATAAGGAGACCGAAATACTTTTGCTTTCATTTTTATGAATTTTTTATGTGTTGAAGATCATTGCCCGAGTTTTCATTCCACGTGGGAGCGAGAGGTGGTGGGATTAGATATATACAATACAGCATCGCTGTACAATGAAGAAAAAGTGTGAAGGAGTGAATTGAACACTGCGCCTGTGCGCAGCACGCGTTCCAGGGCGACGCGTACGGTTACCTTTTGTGGATCTGAGTGAGCAGGGTGGTGATCTTGTCCAGGCGCAGCTGAATCTGCCTCCTCTTCTCGTTGTCGTTGGTGTCCTCCAGCTGGGCCACAAGGACGTCCAAGATGCGGGTCAGGTTGCGCTCAAACTCGCGGCCCGTCTCGATTTCCCACTCGATCTTATTGATCACGGGCTGCTGCCGACGTAGGAGCTGCAGTGCGCACACAAGTTGCAGACTTCGTCTTTCAGAGTAATAGGTCGGGTAATATAAAAACAAGGTGTGAAGCTAAAGCGTGGAGCTGCCTGATGTAAGCACAAATTTAAAGTCTTCTCCTTTAAAAGGGGTGAGGGGTACATTGAAGTAACGTGGCGAAAGAATGTGACTCTAAGGGGCGTTCTACAGCTCAGTGGACCTGCTCCTGTTTAACGAGCTGCTGAATATGATGCTGACGATTGCAATTGATATTGGCATGCGTATGCGCCCCGCATGTCGCTGCCCTGCTCTCTCTAGAGGAACAGTGACGTTATACTCTGAGGTCCACTTCAGCTGCCGTAGCGTGTCATAGGGAAATCGAGTGCTCCTTACCGATGGCTCTTAGTAAGGAGGTAAAAGATGTTGAAGTGTAATTGAAGGGCTGGAGCGATCTTACTTCGCACAACCCAGCATATTAGAGTGGCGTAAGTGAAACGGATCAAAATGAAAGCATTCCCGCTGGAATAGCGGTTTTCTTGCCCGATACGCTACCTTAGTGTGTAGAGGAATTCAGATGAGTTATGGCGCATGGACTTCGTGGCATGCGTAAAGAGAAAATTGTCGCTGTGGAAAGGCGCACGTTAGGTATTATGGTTAGAAAATTTATGAGATTTCCTGTTATTATGAGATTCCTTAGAACGTGCGTATTATGATGACAGGTCATGACTGCAACCTGGTCACTATCGTAGCATAAAGTGCCCTACACTCTTAGTCGCGTCCCGGATGGCGTCCTAGTTGTATGCGGTGGGCAGTCTCAATACCGTGATATAAGAGGCCCTGACAGGTTTATTTTCCGTGACAAAACCTCAGGTGGTTGCATCACGCTTATATGCTGCACCAACGGCCAGTGTCACGGCTATAAACTGGCAGACAGCCTGACGCCAGAAATAAAATAAAAAAGGGGGGCGATCGTGAAGCTCCGAGCGATATGTGTGGCTTGCGGCGCATGCGCGTATTCCTCCTCACACAATCGCCCACGAGCTACTTTTGCGGTGGCCGACGACGCGCGCCCGACGACGCGGCGAAAGCCGAAACACCTTCAAAAATGTCTCGCGCGCACATGCGCAGTAGGAGTGGAAAAAAGTTCGCGCGCGGCGAGTTGTCGTACGGTGATTTGTCTCGTGCGAGGAATTTGACCGCGGAGCAAGTTGGGGTCCCGCGCTTTGACTCCTGCTCTGTGTAGTTCATACTTAGTTCCGAGCGTTCACACTTCCTTGACCACGTTCGCTTCCGCTGACATCGAATGTGTGCTTCGAGGTTCGTGCAACAGTGGAAACAACTGCAAATGCGATGGGAATATTAGGGCCACCGGTCACGCAAGCCGAACAGCGACGACATTTCAAGCCGGCTCGTGTGTGTATTGCGGCCATAGCCCGGTTGAACACGAAAGGATAGATCACTGGACTTCTTGTTTTTTTTTTCCGAGGGGTGGGGGGCGCAGACTGTAAAAAAGGTTAATATTTGGGGGGGAAACTCATTAGAGACTTTGATTTTATTATTTTACCATTATTGCAAATAGTAAGTTGCTTGAAGAGTTTGGAAAGTTTTTTGAGCGTGCCTATTTAAACGTGGCTTTCATGGCGAACCAGTGCACCGACCGGCAACTAGTGTAACAAGAAAAAAAGTGTACATAAATTTCAAATCCCGCGCCATCAGCCGCAAAGGGTTCGCACATTTTCCGACAGATGGCGACGAGTGTACTGGCCAGTAGGAAGCCGCAGTGAAACATGCCCCTCGCGAGGGGCACGATCAAATGCAGAGCATTTCCAGGGGCGCACGACGTTAAGTAGTTTGCGTTACGTTAATGTTGTTGCACTTGTGGCAACTGCTGACGAGAGAGCGCTCGTCAGCAGTAATTTGAATGAGTCAACGATATAAGGCTCGTATGTAGCGACCGATTCCGTGTCGGCTTTGTGGCGCAGTCATTCTACTTCCGGCCACCGCAGTGGAAGGACGTAAGGTCATGTGCTCCCAAGGAGCGGCTATTGCGGCGCAGTCAAGCCGCGGAAACAGGATGGAAGTTAGGGATAAGGAAGAGTACCAGATTATTTTGGCTTTGAAGGTCCAGGCCCAGAACCGCTCTGTTGTCGAGGGTGCGAGTCGGCTGGTCGACGACTTCGTGTTTGAGTAACAGCATGGCATCCTGAGTTCCTAATTTCGCCCGGAAGCCGAGAATCGTGTTCGGGTATAGCTCTTCGCTTTCCAAGTATAGCTGCCGCCGGTTGAGCAGTACATGCTCAAGGACTTTGCCCATGCAGGATGTGAGTGAGATGGGGCGCAGATTGTCTATGTGAGGAGGCTTCCCAGGTTTAGGTATTAGCACTGTTTTCGCCTCCTTCCAGCGTTTCGGTAGTCGACCGCCACGCCAGCACTCGTTGTAGAAACGTGTGAGAGCGGAGACGGCCGCATCATTTAGGTTGCGGAGAGTCGAGTCCGTCATTCAGCCATCCTAGAGCAGATATCCCGCCTCAACATGGGACGGCGTACCTTCTCGTACGTCAAAGACTTCTTGTCCGACCGAACCACAACTATCCATGCCGGGGATATACAGCTCCCCTCAAAATCACTGGGCAGCATTGGGACACCGCAGGGGTCGGTGATCTCCCCCATGCTATTCAACCTAGTAATGATTGATGTGGCTAACCATCTTGCTAGCCTCCCCGACGTCAGGCACACCATCTACGCCGACGATATTACCCTATGGGTGACGGGAGGCAGCGACGGCCACATTGAAGCTACATTACAACAAGCGATTGACGTTATCGAGGACCGGCTTCAGAGCACTGGCCTTATATGCTCCCTGACCAAGTCTGAGCTTCTAATCCTACCTCCTCACGAGCGCCGGACCCGTACCTCCACGGCTGCAAACATCACCCTTAGAACAAGAGACGGAACCACAATCCCACACGTAAAGACCCTGCGTGTACTAGGCCTCCACCTAGATGCGCTCAGACAGAACGGCCTCGCCATCAGCAAGTTGGAAACCAAAGTCGCCGCAGCCACCAGACTTATAAGGAGGGTGTCCACGCGCCATGCAGGCATGAGGGAGGCTAGCCTTCTCAGATTAATACAATCGTTTGCAATCAGTCACATTGCCTATGTGGCAGCCTTTCACAATTGGAAGGCCGTCGAGCGCCAAAAGCTCAACATCATCATCCGCAAGGCATACAAGGCGGCACTCGGCCTCTACCTACACACCAACACAGACAAGCTCCTCGAACTGGGCGTTCATAACACCCTGGACGAAATAGCCGAAGCCCAGCGCATGGCACAGTTCACGAGACTGTCACAGACCCGCACTGGACGCTACATCTTGCAGCGCATTGGCTACCACAGACAAGAATCACAGGACAACAACGTCCCGTTATCCCTGCCACAGAGCCTACTGCGCAGCCTCCACGTGCCTCCGGTTCCCCGACATATGCACCCGGAGCATAATCGAGAACGCCGACTCACCAGGCCGAAGGCGCTTACCGCTACACACGCTGCAGACACCGGCGCTTACTACGTTGACGCCGCGAAGTATCCCAACCGACCTAATACCTACGCCGCGATAGTGATAGCAGCCGCGTCAGGAGAGACGTACACTGCAGGAAGTTTCACAGCCCGAGACGCCCACCACGCAGAAGAGCTAGCCATCGCGCTAGCCATCACGAACCCAAAGTGCACTACAGTGCTTAGTGACTCAAGACCCGCAATACTGAGCTATGCCACGAACCATGTGTCCCCCGGTGCAGTGAGGGTGTGCGGTGCCCTACCCCCCCGGACGATGCCAATAACTCTACGGTGGTTCCCAGCGCATGTGGGCCCCCTGGGTCTCCGCGAAGGGCATGACAACAGGAACGAGGAGGCCGACCGGGCAGCGCACGCGCTCACCTGCCGCGGCGCGCTTGATAGTCCGGCCTCCTCCCCCAAGTCGACCCAGCCTGTGGAGACGGAGCCACTCATCACATACGGGGACATCCTCGAGTGGTACCGCATTAATCGCCGGACTCTCCCGCCCCCTCACCCAAAATTGACAAGAGAAGAATCAGTGACATTTAGACAGCTACAAACGAACTCGCTATTAACCCCGGTGTTAGCCAAGCACATGTGCCCTGAAGTGTATGTAAGTGATAACTGTGTATTGTGTAAGAAGGAGAGAGCCACTGCGGCTCATATCCTATGGAACTGCGAAGTGAATCCAAGCAAGGCCAACGCAGCCACAGTGATCCCGCCGCAATTTATGGACGCGGCGAGAAGCAAGGACTACAACATCCAATTTCTGGCCGTCCAGCAGGTGTTGGCTGCCCTCGCACGCCAGCGACCCGAAAGTGCTACCTCCTTCGGAGGTTCAGCATGAAGAGGTAGCAGGCGACGTGCGGCACACCGACGCGACGTTTAGGCCACGTCTCATCTGCAGGTCTCAATAAAGTTGTTTCCTCCTCCTCCAGATTATTTTGCCCTCTCTGCCAACTGGACGGATCGTTTCGAACACAGTTTTTCTACATGGCGACGTGCGAGCTCGACCTTTTCGAGTGGAAGACTTCAGGGACATGTTGGCCAAGTGTGGTATGCTTTCCGAGGTAGTGGCCTTGGGGGCATACCAGATAAACCACATCTGGGCTGTCACGTTCAACAGCCCCGAGGCGACGAAAAGGATGGCAGCAGCCGGCGAGGTGCAAGTGAAGGGAAGACGCTGCCTAGTCATCGACCCGCAACACCAGGAGGTAAAGTTAAAGCTTCATTGGCTGCTGTACGGCGTCTCAGACGACGACATTCGTGCGGCGTTTGCGGCGTTCGGCAAGGTGACGGAAATTACCAAGGAACGCTGGCGCGTACAGGGCGTGAGTGACAAGGGTTCTACGACTCGCACCGTGCTTCTCAAGCTGAAGTCCGGGTTGAAGGTGTACGATCTCCCCCACCAGATTCGAGTTGCAGGTGAACTGGCCCTTGTTGTGGCCCCTGGGCGTCCCATGCAGTGCCTGCGCTGCCACACCGCTGGCCACGTTCGCCGAGACTGTAAAGTGCCGCGTTGCTCCATTTGCCGACGCTTCGGACACGAAGACGCACAGTGCGTTAAGACGTATGCAAAGGTGACGGGGGCCGCGGGGAGCGACGACGCGTCTGATCTCCTCATGGACACGGCGGAAGCAGAAGAAGCGGCCGAAGGCGCGGGGGAGGCGTTGTCACCGGAAGTGGCGCCGGCTTCTCTTGAACCTAGTGACCAAGGTTCCCAGGACTCAAACCACGGTGGGCAACCAACCACGGAGTTCCCACCCTTGCCTGATGCACAGGGGAAAGGTGACGAGTATGGCGACGACCACCTCGAGGAAGACGCACCGGAGGGGATGGAAGAAGGCGACCAGCAGAGAACGAACAGCGTCTCCTCTGCCAGTATCGTCAACGCCACTGCTAAGCGGTCCCGGGAAGAGACCGGTCACAAGCAGGAGGCAGAAGGCGGCAGCGGAAACGGAGAACCGCCTCAAAAGGCAGCTGTGGTGCGGCGTTCGACCTTGCGACAGCGTCCAGGCGTACTGCCTGGCCGCAAGCCGCCGGACACGACGCCGGGGCAACCACAGCCACCTGGAGGCCCAGTCGCGGACGGACACACCTAGGGACGTGGAAACGGGAACGGTAAGCGCCATGCTCCCGGTTTCTAGCCGCCCACTCCGTTCTTAAATGCCTGCTGACGAACCTTTGACCTTTGCTACGCTAAATGTGCGGGGGCTTGCAGCCAAGAGGAAGCAATGTCAGGTGTACCGCCTGCCTACAGAGCAGGACCTAGACGTACTGGCAGTGCAGGAGACAAAAATCGAGGGGGAGGACGAGACCGGGAGCATGGTGCAGAGGTTCACGGCTAGGTACTGTGCGTGTATTAGTCATGCAGTTGGACACTCCGGTGGCTGCCTGCTTTTTGTGAAAAAGCGGTTAGGTCTGTGCGTAGAAAATGTCCAATCGTGTTCATCTGGTCGCTTGGTTGTGTGCGATTTCACATTCAATAGTGTCGAATGGCGGGTCATTTTTGTGTATGCGCCTAATGGGGGGGAGGACAGACGGATTTTTTTCCAAAACATCCGGCAGTACCTCACTATCGAGAGGCAAGTTATCTTGATGGGGGACTTTAACTGTGTGTTATCTACGCAGGATAAAACGAGCAGTAGTCCTTATAAGGACGCAAGCACCGAATTGCTGGTAGAAATTGTTGATGAATTTGGTTTATTAGACGTGGCGGAATGCCTCGAGAGTGGTCGAGACGTGAGTTTCACCCACTTTCAGGGAACCAGTCACGCGAGGCTGGACAGAATATACGCGTCACTTGATTTAATTCCGAAATTCCAAGGTTACAGAGTACACCCAGTGTCGTTTTCCGACCACTGCATGGTTAAGTGTAGCGTTGGGCCAAGAAGGCAAGGGACTGCTTTCTCGTGGAACCTTTGGAAATTAAATGCTAAACTCCTAAACGACGAAATGTTCATTGATGCAGTTAAGAAAAAAATTGAAGAGATAGAATATGAAGACGGTAAAATTGGGGAACAATGGGAATTATTTAAAGAAGCCATAAAAATTATAGCCATAGAAAGATCCACCTGCATAAGGCACGAAGAAAAAATAAAGGAAAGGACATTACGCGACAATTTAAAGAAAATCACTTTGGAAGAAGGAAAAACGCCTGGGTTGTTTACAGAGGACATACGCAAACTCAAACAGCAACTAGAGATACTAGACGAAGAACGCTACCGCGGGGCACTCGTTCGAGCGAGAGCCGAGCGATTAGCAGTGGGAGAGACGCCAACCAAACGGGCGCTTGGAATCGAAAAGGCACGTGCTCGACGAAATACGATCGACAAAATCGAATGGAATGGACGCGCGTCAACCGATATAGACGACATCCACCAGTTTTTCTTTGAATATTATCAGTCTTTGTTTGAGTACCGACCGCATAATGTGGAAGGCTTTATAAAAGAGTATCTCAGCCGTATGCCTAGCCTTGAGGATGAAATTAAAGATAACTTAGAACAGCCCATATCTGTCGCAGAAATCAAGTCAGCAATTGATAATTTAAATCCAGGGAAGTCGCCCGGTCCTGACGGCTTAAGCGCGGCCTTTTATAAGTACTTCAAAGAGGACGTATCACCTGTTTTAACGGCGATGTTTTTAGAAGCATTTCGTCTAAAATACCTTCCTCTGTCGTTTTCGTCTTCCCACACTGTTCTGATACCGAAAACAGAAGAAACTGAAAAACTAAAGTTCGTAACGGCGTACCGGCCAATCGCTCTGTCGAACGTTGATTACAAAATATTGATGAAGGTGCTAGCGCAGAGGTTACAAACTGTGATCACACTTCTTGTAGGGCCACACCAGACGTGCGGCATCAAAGGTCGCACAATCACAACGAATATACACACGGCGAGATGTGTGCTTGAGTGCTGCGACGCCGCTGGAGGCGCCGTCGCGCTTCTCCAGCTTGACCTTGAAAAGGCGTTTGATTGCGTGTCTCATGATATTCTGTTTTCTGTTCTTGACCATGTAAATGTGGGATCTGTCATTAGTGAGGGTGTTGGCCTGGCGTATCGACGGTGCACCACGCGGTTGATTGTAAACAATTCACTGGGAGCGCCCATTAGCGTGCAACGTTCGGTGCGTCAGGGTTGCCCCCTCAGCCCTCTGCTTTTTTGTATTTACATAGAAACGTTGTGTTTAACCATCATACAAAACAACCAGGTTCGAGGATTTCGTGTACACTCTTCTGAAGTCAAGCTTCTCGCTTATGCTGATGACGTTGCAGTTTTCTGTTCAGACAAGGATAGCGTCACTCTTGTCGTAGAAATCGTGAAACGGTTCGGTGTTGCAACAGGTAGCTTTGTAAACTGGGGAAAGTGTGTGGGATTCTGGCATGGTGAATGGCTGACAACCCCAGACATTTTCGCCAATGTCACTTGGGTCACCCATCCAGTGAAATACTTGGGTATTCCACTGGAGTTTTACAGAGACAGCGAGCCCTACTGGCGTGCGCAAGCTCAGGAGCTGCGTGAGAAAGCGAATAAATGGAGAGCCAATGGTTTGTCTATGTTTGCTAGGGCAACTGTGTGCAACATTTTTCTGGCTAGCAAATTATGGTATGTTATGCAAGCGCTGCATTGTTCTCGGGTGAATATACAACGACTTCACCGCGTGTTCGCTGTATTTGTGTGGGCTTCTACTTGGGAGAGGACCAGTCGAATGAATTTGTTTCGGCGAACCCGCGATGGTGGCTTAGGGCTGACGCACCTTTTTGTAAGACAGCTTGTGAATCGATTTCTGTTTTTGCGGGACGTTCAAGACCCTTTTCTGCGCACAGTACTTCAAGTGCGGCTAATGCGGGCTTTGCCCGAATTCGTAGTTTCTACGAGTAGTATGACAGGGGGCATCTATGGATACTTTAAAGAGATTGTTGTGTCATCCCGGTTTTTGTTTGCTCGATTTTCGATGCACTATTTGGCTAATGTCACGCGGAAAAAATTATATGAGGATGTATGCGATGTGGTCATACCTGTACCAATGTATAGAGTTTTATACTGTGCAGGCCGAGGACAAGATGTTCTAAAAAGGGTTAAGGGAATGGAAGTATCACCAGGAGCGAAGTCTTTCTTCTTTAAACTACACACGGGTACGCTTTCAGTTGCAACATGGATGGAGGGTAAGGGGATTTCTATGCCATGGGGAACTGACTGCTCTATTTGCAAACAACCGGAAACGGTGGAGCATGTCTTTCTCCATTGTTGGGCAGCAGTGTTTCTATGGGATGTCCTCCAAAGGACACTGCGAAAGGACTTTCCACTGAACCTACATGGAATACGGTTTTTGTGTATCGAGAGAGAGGATGGGGTGCCGTACGATCTCGTCATGTTGTTGGGCCTGCACAGTATTTGGCGGTCGCGCATGGCATGGCTCAACTGTGATGTAGACGCGCGGCCGACGCGACAATATTTCCGCGAAACTGTTTCCAAGTTCATTGAAATTCAGAGAGCGAAGTTTTCGGTTCCTGAGTGGTTGCCAAGGGTGGAACCCCTCGCCATGCTTAGGGAATTTTAAATGACAACGCCAGTCCATCATGGCATGGCGGCCTTTTTGTAGATTGTTTTTTCTGTAGTACCTTTATGTTGTGTTGCACTGTCGAAGACCGGCAATAAAGAAAGAAAAAAAAAAAGGCTTTGTGGCGCAGTGGTTACAGCACAATGTACATGGCGTTCCGCCCGCAGGGTCGAGGGATCGAAACCTGGCGTCGGATAGTATTTTCTTTTTATATAGTAGGGACAACGACGGTGCGGACTACGGACGCCAACGCGGGTGACATCGTGAGTTACTGAAATGCTCTGCATTTAAAATAGGTGTTTGCAGACAATTAGTAAAGGCCATGAAATTATGCCTTGTTCGTCGTCGTAAGAAGCCCGCGCCAAAACCGTTCTCCGATACCCGGGGCCGTACGGTATATTTGAAGGGCTTTATAGAGATGATTTGGTTTCCCTGTGCGACGGCCGTTTTGGGATCCAGGCGAAAAATGAAAACGCTTGCACATGTGATGCACTTCCGTTGCCGTAAAGAGTACCGTGGTGTCGTAAAGAAATTGCATTTTTCCATGCGTTTCATTGTCCAGGTCAAGGCACATAAAACCCAGTTTGAATTTTGTATTTTTCAAAATTCCATGGCCACTGCTTGCCATTTTCGGTAGGCGTAGCAAAAAGTTATGTAACGTTTTTTTATAACTAGGTTTTCGCGTCATCGTTTCGGCTCGTGACTTTTCTGGCGCGTTGAGTAGTCTGGCTTCTGCGGCGATTTGTAAAGTTCATTACGGTGCGTTTAAGTGGTAAAGTTTTCACATGAAGCAACATGTATGAGTAACACCAGCACCGATCTTGTTGTGTTCGCCACAGCTGTCGTCTGTCTGGAGTGTCAACTCACGGTTTGCAGAAACATGATAGCTTTGGCAGCGCACACGCGGCGCGTCGCCGGCGTGGAGGTCGCTGGAAGTTCTGGCTTGTAATGTTGTTACAGATGAGCTGGCTGTTGCTCGGTGCGCGCAGTTTACCTATGCTGTATCAAAAGATATTGCTAGCAATTTTCTTCCATCTTTAATAAAATGTTTTGCGCCATACTATTGGTGGCAATTGTTTCATAAAAATAAACTAGGGCACATTACCCTCCGTATGTAACAGCGAACAGACTTTATTTTCGACGTGCAATTGACGTGTCTCCGTCATATAAAATTATGGCAACGTTTTCTCGCACGTCTTTGCACTGAAAAAGCGCTCGGCCTTCCTATGTATATGAAGAAAACGTCCTTTTGGAGTGCGTTTGAATCTACAAGCAGTAAGAAAGAAATAATTGCCTAAACTACAGCGATGCACTTACCTGGTTTATATTTTCGCATATCTGCTAACGCGTTGGTAATACTTCTGCTGCGCCCCTTCAGGCTATACTGTTTTACCGCCGATAAATAACGCCACCCTTTTGTACCTGGTCACTTATTCACCTGCCGTTTCTTTTCTTCACGCAGTGCCAACACAACAGATTGCTACCCGTGACTGAACGTTTTTGAGATGTTTACAAAGCTGTTTCGATTCCAGTGGTGCGAAATTCCAGAAGCAGCAGCTCCCGGCCCAAAGATTGCTTGGGGCGATTCTACAAAGGCCATCTACATCATCGGAAATGGTGTACCTGGACCATAATTGAAGCCCAGAGGATGTACTTTTTATTTGTTTGGTATTCTATTGCATGAAGGACATGAGATACCCGTCAGCTTTAGGCGAAACGTTGGGCGTTATACAGTCAGTAGCCTGAAAAAAGACGAGTTTCCTCCCTGTTTTGTAAACAGCAAGCTGCTGAAAATTCTATAAATAAAAACAATAATTTTATCTTGACAGGCCGTTATTTGCTCTTGCACAAAAATATTTTCATTTGTGTGTTCCATAAGGGCAATCTGCTAATATTTGTATTTGTTATTTCAGTATAAGTCGTTTGTGTTCATATTTGTATTTTGGATATCAAATAAAAAGAAAACATCGCTACGTCGACATGGTGTCATTTTGTAGTTTTCATCTCACACTTGTGCATGCTCATGAATTCGAGAATGACAAAATACTTAACATTTACCTACCCAACTCAGTTCTCTGTTTGTGTCCCAAGCTTGTATGAGTATAAACTATCAGTTCAACATCCGGATAGGTTTTAGGTATACAGATACTTGCTTTACAGCTTTGCTTGTAACATGGCATTATAAATAACGGGAGTTTTTTTTCGTGGTATGCGCATTGAGGCCTGATAAATCAGGTTGCAATATACTGAGATTATGAAGGTAAAACCTCATTGCATAAAAACAGGTCATGAAGATGTTCCAGAAGGGCACAAATTAAAAATGATTTAGGGAAATTGCAGCCATTGCAACCCATTTATTTGTGGCATTGTTTTATACGGCTTAAACTTTCGATGCTCTAGGGTGCGTTCATCCCCAAGTGCTATGGTTTTGGTGAACTGCCTTGAAAGTATTGAAAATGCTGAACCGCGACCTTGCGCTTCGGCGTACAATAATATAACTCGTTAATAACGGAAGCGCGAATGAAACGAGGCCACTTAAAAAAATTGCACGAATTCCGAGAATTGTCTGCTAATGCGCCGCATTTTTATGGCGCTTCTCTTGAGTGTAGGTCTGTTAGAGCCAATTTTATTGGTTTTTCAAAGCCCGGTCCGTCCAATTATCTCCATTTACCCTATCAATCACTTACTTGCGCCAAATCTGCATTTTTTGTAAATGAAGGGCGTAACAAGGCTCAGCATTTCCGTATTTTTTACTGTCCTTGTTCTTTAGTTTTTCATAATTCTGTTCGACCAATTATCTCCATCTACGCTATGATAACGATTAAAAGCGTAATTTCAGCTAAATCTGCATTATTGTGGAAATGCAAATCGTTATACAGGTCGCCATTTTTCGTCATTGTTTTATATTTTTCCTAATTTTTAGTTTCTCAAAATTTTGTTTCACCAATGATCTTCATTTACGATATTATAATGAATAAAGGTGAAACTTCCGCGAAACCAGCATTTGTCTGGAAATGCAGGGCGTTACAATTTACACGGCCGGGCGCTTATCTGGCCTGCGCGAGAAAACGCTAAGATATTTGTTGTGTGCTCATGATCCATAAAAGAAAACGCAGTATCTAGCCTCCCAACGGCTCTTTACCTGGGCGTCGACGCAGCAATTCTGCAGGCGTCGCGACACAATGTTAGGTAGAGTGGGTGATTTAATATTGCTTCATTACATTACCAGATGCGTATTTTACTACCGCACCCCTATTACAAAAACAAGGGTCAAAGCATGTAACCGCACCATCAGAAGAGCTACGACGAGCAGAAAAAATTTAGTACACCATTTCATGCTTGGTATAATTGCCACTCGTGACGAGACAGCTCTTATTTGCAGTACAACAGTGCGCCTTACGTGTTAGTTATTTGCAAGCATTGTCATATGGGACACTTTGCACCAATGGCCAAGAATACTTTCGGTAACCAGGCAGAATACCTGTTATCAATTCCGTTTGCATCGATTGAATAAATCCCCGCACGGCGCATCATACTGTTGGAACGGGCACACAGCATGACAAAAGGTTTCCGCTCGTACCAGTGTACTTAAATTCCCGCAAACCATATAGTATTATGCCTCTTTGGTAGAGCGATTCAAAAACGGTGGTCTAAAGAAAGCCACCCGCCGCCGAATGTGTTATTTAAGACTCATGCTTGACGCGCAACAGCATGCAGAATACTTATAAGCCCACGCTTGCACTACCCAGCAGCCCGTGGGTCGTGGCGCAGTGGTTATGATGTCCGCCTCTTGATCGCCCCTTGATGTGTTGTAGTAGACCCAGGTTCGATTCCCCGTAGGGTTACGTGAATGTGCTTATGAATACTTTGTGTGTCTTGTATAACGTAGCGTATATTAGAGCATTCACCACGGGGTGCTGGCGTTGGCCTGTCAATGCGGACGAAAAAAACGGATAGAACCGATCCTGGCTGGGTGCATTGATTGTTTTTCTTTTTTTTTTTGACGAAAAGCAACAAGGCCGCTTATTTGAGGGGCCGTATGATTTGGGGGCCGCTCGTAAGCGGGAATATATTAGCATAACGGGCTAATAGAAAAATTACGGCTACGGTAGAAAAATTACGGCTAGCGGCCCGCCGAACACATGGCCCGGGATTTAGGTGGCCCTCTAGTTAGTTGGCCCTCAATATGGCCGCTTAAACGCCGGGCCGCGTGTTCGGTGGGCTGCGTGTTTTGCGGGCCGCTTGTGCTCGAGGCCGCCTGAACTGCCGCTTTATAAGCGGCTTTAAATTGACGCGGCGGCCCGCCTGCATGCGGATCGTATAACCAGGAATTGACTAAGAGTGTAGTCATCGGCAGCTTTCTTTCTAAAGGACTGCGATGAAAATAACGGTTACGGTTGGCAATTATGTAGTAACATATGTACTGACGTGATAGGAGGTGAGTGGGTGTGCGTGCGTTTGGGGGAGTGCGAGCACATAAATGAGCGGCCATCACGTCATGTGTTATGACCGGTGCCTTCGAAAAAGGGGTGTCCGTGTTTTGGTGTTTACCCACGGCCATGGATCTGGTTCAGTTACAAGACCGCAATCCATTCACTTTTTGAAGGGTGAGGATGTTTCAACGGTGCTGTGCCTTTTCGCGGAAGTGGATCGGAGTTAAAAAGAAACCTGGGGTACATATAAATACTGTGCTGTATGGAGAGTAACACTTTTTCGAAGGCCAACTAGGTTAGCTACAACAGCCTATATCAGTGAAGAAAAACTGGTTTTAAATACGCCTCCACTCACAACTTCCAAAAAAAGAAGGATTCTCTAGTATCGGTGCACTGAAGCGTCTTCGCAATAGACAACGTAAGCCACCTGAAATATCAAATTAAGGAAAGGGATCGCTGTAGGGCGATTCCGGCCGTGAAAATATTACGTTATTAAGTACGTTCGAATACTCCGACAGGCCACACAAAAGAAACTCGGTCGGCTCAAAATTTATAAAACATTTGTCAGAAACTCAGGCTTAAAATCACTGACATTTTTGAGCAGGCCGGGCAGTTATTTCTCAGTTGTCGGTAATTTTAAAAACGTAGTGCGAACATGCAAGTTAAGTTAACAATGATCGAAGCTAGTTCAAAACGAATTACTTTGGATCATTTCTGAAGTGCAGTGGAATATTATAAGATGGACCACATCCTGAACGTACTTAAAGGTTGAAAAAAGTCAGCTCAGCTCACAACAAAACTGAAACCCGCAGAAACTGAAAGGCTCGGAAACTAGGCCACAGGTTCAGAGCAGCAGGTATTCCTGTCGGAGCCCCAGAGATGTGCCAAATTTTGTTTCACTGGAATATTCATAAACGCTGTGCTCAAATAGGTGTTCATACGACCTTCTGCTTTGTTCTATTAGGACACGCCACTTGTCGGGGTTTTGTATGGAGGTCTGCTGTGGGCCGCAATGGAATCTGCGGCGTTCCCAAGGCACCATCTGTCCTCGCTTGCTCTACCATTTTTGCTCCGCGCATATTTTGATTCAGTGTAAGTTTCTGTTTCCGAACAGGGGAGTAATTTAAGCCAAAATACAGACATTTAGCGAACAAATGAGCTCTTACCTCCACACCGTGAACCACTGGGACACCGTGTATGATGCATCGCCCTTCTTTATTTGTGGGGAAAACTTCATTGCGCCCTGCGCCAAGATTTAGAGCAATCACTATCAATCTGCCACACCATCATGGGATAATTATCATTGCGGGAAAATTTCTCAGGACGCTTAAACTTGCTTACGTGGTTTTAACGACATAGCGTGCTTTTAACATAGGTTTTAACACAGGTTAATGGTTTTAACATAGGGTGCTATTGTGACGATATTATTTATATGAACGCCCACCCATCAACACAGAAGCCCTGTATGACCATTTTTAATACATACAAATTCATTTCAATTCCCTTAATCCGTCTCAACTTGCCCCAACATATCCTAATCCACCTCAATCGAAATGGACGCCCCTTCCAATGATCAATCTCTGATCAATCTTAACCCATTTTCCTACACCTCAAACCATCTGGAAGGACCTGCAGCACGCTTCGAGCAGTGTTGCAAATTACCTGGGATACGTTTAGCATGCACTGACAAAATAATTTGGCCAATTATTACACAAGCACACGTGATGCGGTAAACTCGCAAATCTCACTGAAAGGTGCGGGAAAACCAACCACCCTCTTCTGGTGGTGCTTAATATGCACCGCTTTAATTACGTCATTAAAACAGTGGCAGTCATATTGCCTGTTGCTGGTAAATGTCGGGGTTTATTTCTCGCATTACCTGGCCCCATCCGCCGTCTTCATCGCTGTGTAGCTACCAGTTCTATGCCTGAACCTGTGCGCACAATTTTCGTGTGTGCATGTGCGTGCGTGCGTGCTTGTGTGTGTGTGTGTGTGTGTGTGTGTGTGTGTGTGTGTGTGTGTGTGTGTGTGTGTGTGTGTGTGTGTGTGTGTGTGTGTGTGTGTGTGTGTGTGTGTGTGTGTGTGTGTGTGTGTGTGTGTGTGTGTGTGTGTGTGTGTGTGTGTGTGTGTGTGTGTGTGCGTGCGTGCGTGCGTGCGTGCGTGCGTGTGCGGGTGCGTGTGCTTGTGTTTCAAGAGTACGCAACGTTGGAGTGATTACATCAATTATTCAATTTTCTCGAGACAAATCAGCAACAAGCGCTCTTTGCCTCAAAAACTCCCTACCATCCTAAGCGCCCGCTTGCGTGCAGGTGCCAATGCCTGCTTTGTTTCTCATCACAGCGGAAACACAGTACTGCACATTGCGGGGGAAAAAAGAGAAAACTCTCTAGCCTCCCTAGCCTAGCCTAGGCTAGCCTCTGAAGGCCGCCCAAGAGAGCATCACCAGCGCCCTCTCTCGGGAAGAAAGTGTTCTCGCTCCGTCGCATAACCCATGGTGTTTTAGGTAGGGAACTATTATACGCAATTTCTCATGTGGCGTAGCTGCGGTGATACTGCATGGATTTTTATAATTCTTGTGCGAGGAGATTGCTGGGACAGCAGACTTCACCCAAACTGCGGTCCGAATGGGTGGTAGTTGAGAGTGCGTCCGCGACCAGTTGATGGTAACTGACCGCGTGGCGAGTTATCCTGTTATAGCGTCGTTTTCGACTGCCTCACGGTGGCACCATCGGAGGCAGTTACCATCTCTGTAGCCACAAACAGGTTTAAAAAGACTGAATTGGGCAGCTGGGAAATATGTATAATTGTAGCATCAGCGCGCAAAACACCAGCACAAATAATGAGAAAGCCAGCCATCGCTGCGCCCACTACAAGTTTTCCCTTTAGGCAAATAGCTCACTTTGTACACGCACTTCAATTGTGCAAGTGTTCCAAAATTATGTTGTAAAATTGCATCACTGAAGAGACTACTTTGTCGCAAACAATGCTGACGGTGTTAATCGACCAGCTCTAATCTGGTCGATGAGCAGCTGTCCTTTACTTCGTGTTGATCAATTCGCTCTCCCGCTACAAACGACTAGCCTCCTGGTATGCTCAGTTGTAGAGCGACTGCTCCGGTTACGCGGTGGTCCCTGGTTGAAATCCTGGACCAGGACGAGTTTTTCTTCATCTGCAAAGTTTCTGAGGAAGTGGTATAGCTTTCCTTTGTAGCCGATTGGCTACATTCAGGTGGATGTCAAACTTTCCTTTGCAATACTGTCGGTATTGCTAAACAGCGGCATCGTATTAGAGGAATTCCGAGAAAATTTGTGCGTTCCTTCGGGCTTCCGACTGCCAACAAAGTTTTGAAGCTTTGCTGCGGTCTGAGCATTCAAGTTTTACAGTTTCATCGGTGCGGTCTATTATTGCGCCGGTAACGGATGGCTCATGTGCGCAAAAAATGGCTCCATCGATCCGGGGACAAAAAGTTATAGAAGAACTGAGAACGCAGGGCCCGCGCCGAGAGAGGTCACGTCAATCGGAGCTGCCAGCGGTGGCGCAGCTGTCTGATTTGATTGTTCGAGAACCTGCGGCTCTTCGCCGTTTGACGAACCCGTAGTTTGGCCCCCTAGCGCAAGATTGAGTAGGCTGCAACTGCAGGACCCAGTAACCTCGCTGCCCAAGTTAGCAAATGTCACAACTGACGGTAAGAACGCAAATCGCGGTTCGCATGGTGTGCGATAGGCGTGCGAGCAACGCCGTTTGGTTCATTTCTAAGGTACCGAGGAATACGTGCACATCCCACAAGCCTCAAGTTGGCGTAGGAGAGGTATGAAATCATCACGCATCGTTAGACATCCAGCAAAGAAGCACCTGATTTTTTTATCTTCAATTTGCACAAGGAAAGTTCTCTTCATATTTCCTCAGCAAACTCTAGGTATCCATTACTAACTCGCTCTGCACAACTGGGCATGCGTCAATATAAACGTACTACGCTGTGCAGTATAAATGACACCCACCATCACAATGTCAATATCTCGACTAACAAGACGTGCCAAGCAGTGTAATTATGATATCTTACCGTTTTGGGGACGTCGGAAAACTTTTTTCGCAATAGCTCGCAGGAGGAAGGTGGCTTCATTCTGTTCGCAGACCAAAGCCAGAACCACGGACAGGCTAACTAAAAGGCGCATGCTGCTCCCTTAGGCCAAGTGTCCGCCGGTGGCTTAGAAGCTTCCGCGAAGAGCTTGCCTCACTTCGGCCTTTTTGTCAACGACCTGCACTGTATTCTCTGTTCGCTTCACTCAGCTGCCTTTTGTCTTTCTTGCTGGCTTGCGCTCGTGCGTGACGATGGTGGTGTGCGAAAAAAATGAGGAGAAAAATAAAAGAATCCATTAGAAAGAACTCCGAGAAACCGTCAGTCTCAATTTCCTTATTCCTGTCCGTGGAAATTTATTTCAGCGGAATGAATAGAGACCGCGCTGAGTGGATGATCGTCGCTGGTCAAGTAATGAAAACGGAAACATTCCAACAGAGGAGGTCGCACACAGCCTGTCGAACGCATGGTGTACTCCATGTCGTCTGCTGCGGCGAAGCAGACGATAGAAAACACGACGCCGCACTATAATTATGCGTTGCCGAACAGCTCGATTCGTTACGTTTTCTTGGTTTTGTTTGGCCGGAATCGTCCGGGGGCAGCAACGGCTGGCGGTGAAGACAGCTTTCGGAAGTCACGCCCTGGGGTGCTATTCCAGAAGGCCAGAGTTGCAGCTGCTACCGAGTTTCCAGCTGCTTGGGTTATGAAAGTAGAGATAGTGTAGCATTCGATATACCTCGAGCGAGAGCGACGCAATCACACGCAGCACGTCTGGCGTATTCAGCGCGCTGTATTGGGGCCGCTTACGTTAATAAAGTACGGCTTGTGCTGTCTGCCGCTTGTAGCACCGTCTGAAATTTATCTGCGATACTTACCCCCTAGAATAAACTAGATAACCTCAATGCTACTTCGAAATCCCTAGTTTAGCTGTTGGCCACGCCCGGCGTGGGGCGGTCCATTTTTCTCGGTGTTCTGTTGATCCACTGAATTATGTTTGCTACTTTGCGTGAGGGTAGTCCCAGCGCAGCTCTGCGGAAGCACAAACAAAGTAATGAAATGGGTACTTGCACTGCTCCTGGCCATCAAATACTGCTTTTGTTTACGACTTGCTTGAGTATGCACGGTAAGCGCTTTTCATAAATCGTTCCTTGTAAAGAGCGTGTTTGAGCATTGGCGAGTGCGTTTTAAACGTTGAACTTGTGTCACTTGTCATTGACTGTGTTCGCACAATGTATGAAAAAGGCTCAGTGGTACAATCGTGTCATCTTGGCCTCTCCTATCCGATCGTACAATTGTGAACTCCAGTTCGGACCGAGCACTCCCACGACTAAGGCACCATTGGTTGACGCTGGCATGGGGACTTCATTTTTGTTTTGTGCTAACTTCTTGTCGCCGCTAGCGGGCATAAAATGACGACTTCGTGGCTACGACGCTACGCCCACACAAAGTGGACGGTATGTATGGGTGTGACTTCGGTTGTTATGCCGCGCCCACGAATGGGCTGGGTGTGTTTGACTGGCATTAGAACTCCGAGGGAACTCGGGCATGGTTTTGCTCGGGCGAGACGCCCGTGGGGACTACTGCTGCGGCGTGGTTTATTTTTGTGGTCGCTTTAGCAAGCATATTTCTACCCCGACAGGTCTGTTAAACGAAGGAGGAATTTCGAAAACTCGTTTTTAGCTCTAGAAAAGTGCTGTGCATTCGTTGTGCAGTCGTCTGGCGACAGACCCCCGTTTGTGACGACTTAGAGGCGGCTTTCGCTCCATGACCGTCGAGGAGGAAGCATAGTGTGCGCTGCGGTTTTACGGGCTGCTTTCCGCGATGACGACCGCAACATCGACCGCCACCAGTCGACCGTCAACCGATGTGTGCACAATACGATCAGTCGAGACGTGCTTCCAAGACCTCGCCTTTATTATAGGTGATTTGGTGGACATAGTTGCCGCAGGTTCATAACGCGCGTCTATCCGTCTGCAGCCGGAGCGTGCGCTTCAGTTATTGTCTGCTCGCAAAGCAGTTTCGAACGACGCGCTGCATGACCGTGCGTTTTGTTTATCATCAGCGCAGCGGACAGTCTCCCTCGAGGGGTTGCGTAGCGCGCATTTCTTGTGAAAACGTTACTGACAGGATAGCTTATACGTATTACATATGAGTCCACGCACCGATAGCCAGTTGAGGTGGTTTATTCGCAATGGTGAAGCCGATAGGAACGCAGGTCTGAGCGTTGAAATAAACCAGCTCGTTTCTTGCGCACGCACCATATAGGGTTCATCCTCTCCTCTTGACACGTGTTTGGCAAATATTCTCGCATCTGAATTGGACATAATCCTACCTTCTCTTCCACATCGTTGATGCTGGTAGGGCGAATACCCCTATAGCTTGATGACCCGTTGCTTCTGTTCATTATCCTCGCTGCAACAGAATCAACGGCATGTGCCTATTGTCAGAGGCGATCTTTAGACATTTCAACGGGTCTTGTTCAGCATCACCGTCGTATGCCAGGAGACAGAGCATGGAAAGCGGGTAAAGGGGAGAGCTAAGAATTAAAGTAACCGCGTTACGCAAGAGGCTGGGAAAGCGGGAGTGGGTAGGGCGCTAAGAAGACAGGGTTATGAGGGGATTGAACTCTATGTAAAAAAAAAACAATGTGGAGAGCTTCTTCGAACAGATGCGATAAAGAGCAAGATCGAGTAAAGCAAACAAATCTGAAAAGTCGTCGTCCTTGTTGCTATTCCTTCCTTCGTAACGCAGGGCCACTTAGGGACTGGCCTGCAATTGGGAGCTTTGAGGAACTAACGTGCCCGGTTAGCAAAGTTCATAGCTCTGGGAATTCGGAGAGCAACAGTTGTAGAATAGTGCGTGCAGCGTGAAGCCTGAACGTGATGTCAGTGGAGTGGACAGGTTCACACCACCTTCCCAGAACCCCGATTCTAGGGAGGCTGTGGTGGGTTTGAATATGCTTGCACACTAAAACGAACAAATGAAATAGAAGAAATAGACGCAAACACGTAATAGCAGAACTGAAGCAGTGTAAAATATTCCGTGCCAAAAGAGACAGAAACAAAGACGAGGAAAAAGGCGCATGTAAAATATATGAGAAAAAAAGTTGCTACTGCATATCGCCAGGCTTTCGCCTTGAAAGCACGTTAGCAGCTACTCGACCACGCCGAGGAAATGTGTCAAAAAGCGGAGGTATTTCGATGACGTAATACCAGCAGCAAATGTTTTGAACGTGGCGCGCTTCCATCGCACGCCATCTTGTTTTGCCTGTCGGTCATAGGCACGTGATTGCACTGTCTGCCACCGACGCCAGTAACTACTTCTTAGGACGAAAAATTTCCAACGAAAAGCTGATATTAACGCCTGGAATAATAAGCAAAACTATCTTTCTAGTGAAATACAGACAATTAAAGTAAAAGTACAATAAAATAAAGTAGATTTGCTTGCCCCCAATAGCCACCAGTGCAGCAGTGGAACGAGACAACGCGCTGAAAGATGCGCCATGCCCTAGTCGCGCATCCTTGGAGTGCGCTGCCCTGGACCGATTACGTCACCTCGATAACCAGCAAATAACACGAATCACAATTTTAAAGCGTTTCAACCCTGCCCGGAATTATTATAATGAGCTTATTATTATCACCAAACTCCGCCTTGCCCGAGTTTCTCTCCAACTCGGGCCTTCCCGAGTAGAACCCCTGTGGTGGTTTAGTTGCTGCTGACACATCTCATGACAATTATCGGCGCGTTGTGGCGGCCTCTGGAAATACATCGATAGTTGGCCTTAGAGCCAGCTCTGCAGAGAGAGAGAGAGAGAGGGGGGGGGGAGAGAGAATATTCTTTAGTGAGTCGGAAGAGGTAAGCCCTGCATAATGCTGGGCTTGCAATTTCAGATCGTTGGTGAACACAGGCTTTTACATTTAGCCTTCAGCAGCAGGCGCTAAGAGTTGAAATCGTTGTTTTCGACTTAGGGCAATTTGGAGGGTCGATTTAGCTCGCTCACTGCAGGAGAAAGTAAATATCAAGGCGCTTAAATCATTGTGTAAACAAACCTTGTCAAAACTAGTTGGGCTTCCTATAAACACTCCAAGGTAAAATAAGGTGCGGAAAGTCTGGTTGAGAAATACCTGATTCATTTCTTTGCCTATTGCAAAAAAGAACCTTCAATTCAAGAAAATGTGAAGACACCAAAGGGGTACAGTCCAGGAAAACAGCACAGCGGGACTTGGCGTCAATAACAGGCCAATGCAGAGACTATTTCGCCCAAAGGGGAGCGGTGGCCGTTTGGAATAGAATGAGCATTTACGGAACTCAGCGAAAAGTAAAGGCTGCAAAAATCTTGAAGTGAGCGTCTGAGCACAGCAGAGGATAACTGCACATAATCGCGCCTTTGTCCTGCAAGCGTGGTGGGATTGAAAGGAAGAGATTGTGAAGCAGTAAAACGAGAAAACAGACACAGCCAACCATCTGCACGCTTCGTGAAAATGACACCGGATGACAACAACCTTTCCGTCACCTGCCCGAAGTTAGTAAGCAGTTATTCCGTGGTCGATATTGTATCTCGACGATTAAAATGAAGATTTTATTTCAATTTGTTGTCCTTGTGAAAGCCGTCGAACCACACTGTCATAACTTGCTGTGTGTCTTCGAACAAGGTAACCTCCATAACAACACTTCGCATTTATCTTCCCAGCGTGGCTCAATTGGCGGTCTCACGCTACTCACCAGGTGCTCGGGGAAATTTGTTTTTTGGCTTCTACATTTCTTCTTTTTTTGAGGGATTCGGCTGAGAGACAAACATACTGCAGGAGCAAGGGTGGAAGACACGAATTTTCTAATGCTTACGTAGCCGTTTAATTACTGTCGTGCCTGATTCGTCATTGATAACCGAGACGGGTAGATACGTTCGCACCAGAGAAGTCTCACTTGACAAATGAACGGAATCTGAATTTGCAAATGGCGAAGATTGCTTCTGGTTACCTGTACGGTTATCTGCTTCGCTTCATTGAAATTGTCTTATGATCAAGTCATGAAGTTTATGAGAGGTGAGGCCAAATGACTGATGACCACTACGGCACGGAACGGCGTTTGCGAGCCGTCCCACTCCTGCTTGCCTTCCGAGCGGGCCTTCAACAGCACAGCTTTTGATTCTTAAGAATGGCGCACATCCGATGACAATACCTGTCATTGATGCTTTTAATCGTCAGAAAAATTTCCCCGCATTTCCCCGAGGGGAAGAATGTGAAAGTGCGAATGCAGGAGTTGAATTTGCGCGGTTCGGTAATGTTCGCGAAAGAGAGATCACACACACACACACAACTACAAAGAAAGAAAGATGCATTTATTCACAGACCCCTATTTGTGTTGTCGTTGTACTTGATTGCTAGAGCGGATCTCAGCTTTGAAATTTCGTGTCAGTACTCCTTTAAGCGGGTGCATTAGCCCTTCTCACGCCCGATTCCTGGCCAATCCCCCACGTGGGTATGTGCCATGTCAGCGGCCAGGCAGCGCGCGCCCATCTCCCCCCGTTGCCAAGGAAGACGAGGAGATTCCTGGCCAATCTCCCACGTGGGTATGTGCCATCTCCCCCGTTGCCAAGGAAGGCGAGGAGCGCGCACCCGCAGCTGTTGCTAATGTGGACGGACGGCGGTCAACGGAATTCAGGGTCGCTTATAAAGTGCATTCGCACTTAAAAACATCGTTGTCATCGTCGTCAAGCCTGAGTTGCTGTCTACCGAATTACGCATTGTCATATTCGTCCTTGCGCAATGATAGAACCGTCTCTTAAGCGCAATATCGAACAAAAGCACAGATTTACCTTCAATGCTAACTACGGGAGCTGGAAGAGGAGGAGCAATGCCTTTAATGATGACGAGTTCATTAGAGGCATTCCTCCTCCTCTGCAACCTCCCGCAGTTAGCATTTAAGGTATATATACGCTTTTTGTTCGATGGTAAGTTCGGAGAAAGCTTAGTAACTTTCAAGTAGTCAATGAAGAAAGTAATAGAATATTCGAAAAACCTTGCCATCCGACGTTCTTCACAATGAACATTAATGGCCACTTTAACGGAATAAATTCGGTTCGCGCCCGACGCCTGCCCGAAAGCCTGGTCATCTGTATTGTACGTATACCTTGCTAACAACGTGGAAGGGAGGCATGACAGGTCAAGCAGAGTTCGTTAAGCTTCTTTAGGCGTATTCTGTGTTCGCGCTGGGACAAAATTATCCACGAAGTATTCGTAATGAGCAGAAGAGGAGAAAATGGGGTATCGGAAGAAAAATGTCTCGTGAAAATAAAATCGAGCAAATGTGGTGAAGCCATCACATTGCCTTCCGCTTCGAATCGCTAAACGGCTTTTGAAGTTTTCGTTGAACTGCTATTGTCGTCATCCTCGGACCACTGCCGCAGCATCATCCATACCCATAATGAGTGGTATTTCGGGCTGCTTGTAGCCTCTTCCGCCAGAGCATACGTTTAAGTGCGGAGCACTTTAAAGGCTTGGCTTGTCGTAGCCCGTTCGTGGTCACGGCGTCACGCAGCCAAAAAGAGGCTTCCAAAAAAAAAAAACGGGTCCCCTGGCCGGGATTCAACCTGTGTACATCGCGTTACGAAGCTAATGTCACTTTGCACGTTGTCAAGGGTAGACGTGTGCTCATAAGGAATATTGTTGGAAGTGATATTTGCGCTGCGCCGTTGTCCCATACGCTGCCGTTGCAATACCGCGAAGAAGTACACCATAGCATAAAATTGCAAAAACATCACAAATTAACGATTTAATAACCCCAAACTAGTGAGGCCCTTTTATAGCGCGCACTGCTGACCACGTTCGGTGTCAGCACTCGTGTGATCCTGCACCGAATCCTTAGAGGGGCCACAGCCAAGCCTCTCTTGGCGCGAGAGTAGGTGCATTGGCGCCTGTATCAGGTATTGGTATACAAGTGGCGTTGCCACAACAAACAAAAACACAAGGCATTCACGGGACTAATACAAGAGAAGCACTGGCGAATCACTGCTCCGAACTTCCGACAGCTTTCAGGCTGATTGGAACTTCGTTGGTGATTTCGGAATTCCCACCCGCGAGTAGAGCGTGGAACATGGTCACCATAGCGAAGTGGAATGAAGCTCTCATCCAACGTTCTATCGGCGCTACAGCTATTTGCGTCGTCCTCACTGGCGCCGCTGTTTCTCTTTCCTTCACCTCTACGACTAGACGGCGCTCCGCTGCCTTTTCTGAATACCATCCTCCGGCGGTGACTTTTTCTTTTGCCGACGTGTGCTTTGATTTTCTCTACGTCACAACGCGACCCTGAAGCACACAGATCTAAGTCTTCGCCTTAATACAACTTAGTTAAATGCTCTGTTAACCCCAATTAGAACCCCTGAGAGGAACGAACGAACAAGCCGTAATATGGATTCACTATCCGCAGGAAAAACGCATCGAAGCGTTTTACTATGTTACTATAATGTTCAATACTAGCAGCCTTAGAAATGTTGGACATTTCTGATATGTCGATATTATAAACTCTGCCTTTTCTCAAATTTTGGTAGATTTCGTGTTTACTATCATATAAACAAAGCGAGATAGTAACATTTTTGTGACAAAAAAAAAACATTTTATACCCCTAGTGTTTGTGGGGTGCTACACCAGTGAATATTTGCCCGATGGGCAGGTGGCGCGTAAAAATTTCCCGGATGGGTTTAAAGTTTCAATGCATCTTTCGTGCATTGAATCTGATTTCGGGTGCTTTTTTGTTAGGGTAATTCCTCTTATCTGGGAGAAAGGCAGCTCACTGTGACGAGGGCCACCTTGAGACTTGGTGCGCACAGGTTTGGTACAATGGAACCTCTCGGTCGTACTTACTTTTTGATCGGGAACGTTTTGCAATTCATGTGAACGATTATCGCGCCGATATCAGTACAACCTTACATATGTCACGTAGGAGATGCAGCTCCGTCTTTGCGGTGGTTCTTGAATGATTTCTACAATGCTGCCGGGTTTACTTAAAGAAACGCTTCACCATAGTCTATGAATTCGATGTAAAGGGAGCATTAAAAACCGCAATTTTTTTGTACTCGACTGATGCCACAAAAAGGATCTATTCTATAATAACATTTTTAAACGCCGCATCTTTTTGTGAAGGCTATAAACCTAAGCTATTGCCTATGCGGGTAACTACTACCTTGGGATAAAACATACGATCAAATATGCAAAGAAAAAATTCTCGTACTGTCAGCATCCCTCCGCGGGTGCAGATTGGCTGTCTTCTCTCGCAGAAGAATATTTCTGGTTGGCAGAAACACACGCTACTCCAATCAATGTCAAGGCCTCGATTACCTCGCCTACTGTTGATTGGCATTGATGTCGAACAGGCCGGTATGTACTTCTACTGTGTCCTGTTTGGTCCATTAAGGTTTCTTCCAACACATTACAATGGAGTACACGAAACCGGTCTCGTATGTAACAAATTGTTTTGGGTTTATTGGAGCAAGCACCCCTCTCGTGCTACTTTGTGGCTTTGCAGTTTTTGTACAACTGGGCAGATACTGTTGAGCTTGTGGGGAGGAAAAAGCAACCACAGAACCGCATCAACCAGTCTCGTTTATTAGATGGCGTGAAAGTCCGTGCCTGTGCTGAACCGCGACCATCGCTTTTCTTTGTACTTCTTTCTGAAGCAAGTCTTTGTAGTGCTTGTTTAGCGCGCTGCACACGTAAATGACAAAACTTTGCCGGAAACTGGTTGCCTGAAACCTTGCAACTCTGCGTCAGAGGTGGCCTCCATGACATGGAAGGACACCTTTAGAGAGGGCGAAGTTAGGGTTTCAGGGATGACATTCCATTTAACAATTTTGGATTATGCTGATGCCTTGTAAGGTAAACGCTCTCGTGATCGTAAAATGTATAACCAGAAGGCAGTTTTGGTTGAAAGCGTAACTTCATGTACCCACATTGCGACCTTCTTTTTTTAAATATTTCAACGTAAACTTTACCCTTGATTCATTCCTACCGAAAATCCTGAATTAGCCGAACAACGAATCGCTTAAGGTATTTCGATGAGTAGAGATGGTGAAACACACAACAAAAGGCTTCGGATCCTAACGGCCCAGAAGCTACCGGGGGGGGGGGGATAGGGTCAAAATGTCACGCCATAGTGGCTTCCGCTTTAGGTCTACGAGTTTACCGACTACATTACCTCATTGAAGCGCGCGCAACACATTATCGCGCTCATTCGGGTGCCAGGTATTAAGGGATAAGCCAGGAATACCCCATTTAGTAGGTGGTGCTGTGAGTAATGAAGGCATGTTATTCCCACGGTGCAAAACAGCGTGAATTTATGTGCTACTTGTGCTGTTGCTTACTTCTGACTCTGCATTAACATTTGTTCAAGAAACTTTTAGATGCGACTGCATCTCATTCCCTCACCTTCTCCCTCCAGACGGCGTTGTTGTTGTCCGTCCACACCCCTCCCCCATTCTCCTCGCCACGCGAGCTGCGCTCTCCGCCGCTCACCTCCTCTCCTCTCCGATAGCGTACACTCTCTCGCGAGGGGCATTGGATTGGATTCGATTGGGTTGGCTTGGCTTGGCTTGCATTGGATTGGATTGGATTTGGATTGGATTGGATTGGATTAAAGTGGATTGTGTTGGATTGTGCTGTGTCATAGCCGCGCAACGTTGCGTCATAGCCGCGGTCGTTCCAGCACTGGCCAAAGAAATAAAGAATACATCATACGCGTTCCTCACACGTTTCACGCAATTAGAGAATCAACCCAACGGAAACACCAAATGAACCCCCAAGATGCGTCGCATCTCCACAGGGTTCCCCTCGCGGGAAGGTGGGGTAATTTTGTGTAAGCAGCTTCCGTGACAAAGACACAAAAAGCGCCCCCACGTACCTCGAGCAAACCTTGTGGCTTCCCCTTTTTCACAATGGGAGCATATTTTGTGGCCCTTGTCGATGATAAAAGCTGATGCATGTCTCTGCCAAGTCGGCTCCACTCTTTAAAGTGGAAGATGTTACAGCAGTGTGTTTGTAGACGTTAAAAAGATACAGTGCAGACATCCTTCGGAAAGAATTTATTGTAAAACTATCAATGTTGACATGCACGGGCACTGATTTCCTGTCTGTCAATTGTACAGAATCCTGCGTTAGCGCTTTTCCACCTTCGGTTGAAAGTTGACTCTCTTTAAAATATAACCAACTTTCACCGGAGAGAACCAAATATTTTTTGAAACATGAAACTACTTTAAAAACTAAAACTTCAATTAGTTCAACACCATTGTCAATCGGCGGCTACAAGAGCAGAACATGTCCGTCTAAATTTCCTAACATATGCGCAGTTGGGCTGAAGTTCGGTATTATCAGGCTTCTTCTAGGCAGAAAAGCAGGTAAAATAGCATGTGCTAGAGTGAAGGTACTGCGTCTTGTTGGTGGTAATTAGCTTACTTTAAAGGAGCCATGAAGCGAAAACACAAGTTTGGTTCATTCGAAAGATTGCCTCTTTAGAACCATAATGACACCACTTATAACTCAAACTTCGCTCAAATAAGCTACATAATTAGGAAAAAAGGAAATGACCATGCGACCCACCAGCTCATTTTCCGCAACAGAACCTATGATGTCACTTGGGAATGCTCTGCGATTGGCGGAGGCCGGCAAAAGCAAACGCATGTTGGGCAGGGCTTACAGTTTGCATAGGGAGCTAAATTCCCGTGAAACATACTGCACATTCTTTTTATGACAAAGAACGGTGGAGTAAACGGTTAAAGTTCCGAACGAACACACAGGCGTGTATGCCAATGCGTACGAAACTACCGCCAGCCGAACTCGACATCTCGCCGTCGCCACCGTCACGCAGACGAATTTTCGGGTACAAGGCTCTTCGGGGCCAACGAACCGTCCAAGCACGCACAGCCGCTGACTTACTTGGTATCGTAATCCCTTCACAGGAGGTTGGCCGTCATATCGCCAACCAGCAAAGGTAAAAATAGAGAAACAAGTGGAGTAAGGAACACAGAGCAGCAACGAGATAGTGCCACTCGTCGCACAGGTTTCGGTATGGAGGTAGTGTTGGCTTGCTGCTGTCGTTACGAGCTCGTTTACAGTTTACAACCACTGAAAACTTCAGTTTGTTGGAGTACTTTACAATGAAATTTCGTTGCTGTGTTTTGAAATGTCCATGTAGTACGGGCATATCGTCGAGGGAGTGCGACATCCCCGCCGGTGAGATCTCCTTTCATGTGCTGCCCAACGACGAACCTCGGCGAAGCAAGTGGCTACGTTTTGTGAACTTTGCAAACGGAGGAGAAAGAGAGCTAAAGGAAGTACGAGTGTGCTCGCTTCATTTCCGAGGAAGTGATTACGGCAGGGACCCGGACATGCTGGCGCTCGTCGCCGACTTCGTCAAAGCGCTTTGACCTTGGGGAAAAAATTGCCGTACACACCGCGCATTGACGCTCGAATCTTTCTGGTTGGAGCAGAGAGCTCGAGCGAACGGCTTTCCATACACGACACCGGCCAACTGGCATAGGCGATACTGCTACTGAAATTGAAAATACGGCACATACGTACCAGTCTGTATTCGTTCGTCGCGACGGGGCTGACGACGCAGCGGTGCCGACGGCTGGGCGTTCGTCTGTTGTGGCTATCGCGGAATGGTCGCTTTCCCGTCCACCGCGTATCCCACAACTCTTGCCGCTCGTGCAGTTAGAAGCATTGACCGTTCAAGTGGTGTGAGGTTGTTAAATGCAAGCCCGAGCTCCTCGCGAGAGTTTTGTTCTCCGGATCAGGTGATTCCATGACTAGGGCTGCGGGTGCACTAGGTTTTACTAGTATTTTTAAAATGGCCGCCGTCTCGGTCGACTCCCGCGTGTGGGTGCTATATGGAGTCGACATACTAAGTATCTGTTTCATGGACCGGCTCGTATGACGCCATTTTTCACGTGACGAAATGTGCAATTTTAGCGGGAGATTTAAAATTTTGGCTTAAATTGCCTTATTTCTCAGTGAATAAAGCATCATTTGCTTCCGGGAAAGCGCTTGGGGTACTATGAAACACCTAATATTTCGAATAAAACAAAATTTTGTTTTCTCTTCATGGCTCCTTTAAAAGGTAAGCTTATAAGCTTAGCCAAGAAAACATCCGTTGTTCCAGTATACGCAGCGAGCATATCCTTCGCAACAACATCTCAATAGCTGAATAAACAATGTAGGAAAGAATTATAAATAAGGTAAGACAGATCCGCTATATTTGGAGATGACGTACCTGCATTATCTGACCCACGGGTAGTAGTAAGTTGGAAGGCTCCACGAAGAAAGAAAAAAAAATGTTGCTCTAACAGTAGTGGGCAGCGCATGCCTTAAGTTGCCGGGTAAACCAGAGATGAAATGACAGCGCAATGCAGGGGGGCTTTGATGCGGAGGTAGCATCGTCAACGTGTCAATCACCTACACCGCCCGCACGTTACTTTTAAATGTGTAGGTCACGTGAGTGAAGTCTTTCCGAGAAACGGGCAGCCTATGATCAGCGACGCGGCGGGCAGAAACGAAAACGAAAGAAAATACCAACAACACGCAACTTTTAAATTGAAGGACTCCGCTTCGTAGAAACGGGTTCGTGATCCTCAGAACACCCGGCGACAAAAGCACCACCGCAGTTTCTGTGAACATAGCAATGGCTTTATTGCTCCAACTTAAAGAACTGAACCCTATAACAACCGGTGGCCTATGGCGGGACGGGTACATGGGGAGCCACACAGGGTTCGCCTGGGAAGTCACGGCAATTGATAGTATATGGCAGCTTGGAAGCAGACGACCGGAAGGACGTCGATGAGGGACAAGAGATGCCTTGCTGCTCCGTTCATTCACCCACGCAATCTTCCAGCACACACTTGCGTGGTCCCCGCGGCCCTCACCCCACGCACACCGCGCACCACAGCCTTGTCTTATCCCCTCGCACATGCGCAGTCCCTGGCTCTTCCGTGAATCGCGCGTTTGGGTGCGCATGATCGGCTACCAACTTCATGAACCGTTTCCGCGTGTGCACCGATGCGCTGTCTCGTGCGCGCTATAGACGCAGGCGCACTGCAATCCGCGCACGTGCCGACAGATTAAGGAAACTATATTGTACCAAGTAAGGAGTAATACTCGGCTAAACACTGGTTTCATGTTACAAGTTTAATGGTGAACCATCTGTACAGAGACCGTATTTTCTATTCTGATTTTTTACTGCAAAGCAGTAGATTTCTAACCCCCCCCCCTGTTCTTATTCCGGTGTCATTCATTTACTGGGCGACACTCCGGGGCTCCTCCTCGCCACGACTGACACCTTTTTCACAAATATTTTCCCCCTAGCCTACACCAATGCCCCTTTGGCAGGTTGAGCAGTTGACGGCTACCAACGCTAGTGCGGATATCAGGTGATTGCGAAAAACAAACGGAGGCACGGATGGGCGTAAAAAATGCACTGACAATTACTACACTCCCTGATAAGAAACCTTTGGGCAGCGCGAGCTTCCGTCTTCTCGGGCACGGCGCATTTATGGACGTACGGCGATGTGCGCTACTCTGCTGCTACCTCGCAGTAAGCCACTGCCGCCGGCCAGCATTAGCAAATCGTGTTTGAATCTCCCGAGTAAATGTCACGTGGTTCGGATTAGCCCAGCACATTGGACCAGTAAGCATGCTGCTGCATATGGTGTTTGAAGCTCCCGCGCAAACGTAACGCGTTTGGATAGCGGGGAATGGAACAGCGTCCGGGGAAAGTGTCAGGGGGAGTGGGCTCCTTAATGGCCACGCATGAGACGTGTCAGGAAAAGACAGTAAGAGAGATGACGCCGTAGCCGCACGTGTCGTACTCCACTTCACCCTTCGCTAGACACTCCTGTCCGTTTTCTTTCTTTCGTCGCTGCGACGTTCACTCACTAGGTTACGCGGACATAATCAAGCGCTGCCCTCCACGAAGCCCAGGTGATGGCTGCCAAAGGGCTGGCCCCTAAAACGACCGGAAGCCGCTGTCGCCATTTCCGATCGAATTCCACTTCACCAAGTAGCAGCGAATCCCTCCCGTAGAAGATAAACTACCCCAGTTGGAACGCCCGCTTCAGACCATATTTCTTTTTCAGCTTGGAATGCCTTCCGAGCGACATTTTCGCCTGTGTCTTTCACGCCTAAGTATGCGCCATCCCCGGTTGCTGCTTATGCGTGCACGGTTTGCGGTTAGATAATAAAAGGGTGTGCACGCACAGCTAGGCTTCATGCCGCACCCGACGTAATGCCGGTTGTGCTGGTTGGAGATTTAATGTCGCATTAACATGGTTAAATGCGGTTAGTCAGCTGTCCTTCCTAGTCGAGTGGTTTGGGTGTGGGTTGATGTGTTACACAGACGTCTTACAAACAGTAAGATGCATACGAGGGGAAGGAAAACAAACAACCACATGTTTTTACGCGAGAATAGAGCTCAAGAGCTTCTGTGTTTTTAATCGTTATGGGATGAATGCGTGCGGTTCGTTCGGATGAAGAAGAGCAAGAATTGAAGCGTTGGCCAGAACGCAATCGCGAATGGGCGCAAAAACATCGGTAAGCTGTTTGCGCGGCCGTTATCGCCTCAAGTTCATCTTGTTGAGTAGCGGCAAATCCCTCCCTGATGAGCAGCAACTTCCCCGCTTGGAACACCGGTGTGAGCCATAATCACTTCTTCAGAGGGCTTTCAGGGGATATTTTGGACGGCATATGCACTTCTAAGCACGCGCACATGACCGGTTGCCGGTTCATGCTTGCGCAGGTTTGTAGTGGAGAATAGTTGGACAGAAGGGCGGTGGGGCGTGCACGCGCAGCTATAGGTTGCATGCCCGTACTGATGAATGGCGTATCCGTTGTGCTGGTGCGAGTTTTAAACGCGGATGCTATGTGGCCCAATGGGACCTGTCCGGAGTCCTTAGTTGTAGAGCCGATTGGGTGTGTGTGCTAGGTATGTTCAGACCACCAACGCAAAAGCCGTATCGTGATCTATGTACGTAACAAAATGCCATGACACGCACTTCGTTCGGGTGAGACGTGAAATGACGTCATTCTTTAAAGTTATTATGGCAGTTGCGGCAGCATTGTGAACACGGTATTACACAAACAGTAAGATGCATACGACGCGGGAGGGACGAAAGTGGTTCCATGTTTACCTGCAAGAACAAACCTTGGATCTTTCAGACGTTCATTCATGTAATTGGCTAGGAAGTATGGTTCGTCGCAAATTAGGATAAACGTGTTTTGTTTCGTGCACTCCGTGGACTGCGTTCAGCTTTGCAAGTCATCCTTCGATCGCCGAATGGAAGGGCACTAATTTTTTTTTCAAATAAATGGATTTTTCTACCCAACTTGGCTTTGAACCGACACATCTCCTGCACTGAGCCATTTGCGGCTGTTCTCGACTCCACGAGCATGAAGCTGACTACTGATATCGGTTGAAGTACTCGCCAGTCCTTTCTCGAAGACGAATGCGAAAAGATGAAGAGCCTCGGGGAAATTGGGAATGCGAACACAAGGGTATGAGGCTGCCAAAACCAAAATACTGCTACAAATATGATAATGTCCTCTCGGTAGTGTCGTAGTGGATGAATCGCGGGGGCTACCTTCGTCTCTGTTGGTAGCTGCTGCTGTACTTAGCTCACTCACCACTCTGGATTACGTTTTACTAAATTAGTTGCAGTGTTGCGTAGACTGACAACTGCGTATTTAGGAAAATGACAGAAGACTCCATAAATGCGTTGTTTAGTGGGGATCACTGCTCTTACTCAGGCGGCAGGGGTTTTTGTGACGTTCATTTCAGAGACGTACATGAGAGTTATCCCGCACACCATAAGTGAATTTATCTACTGCGGCATGCAAAAGCCCGTCCCCCAAGGACCCTTTACTTGAGCTGTATCTCATCTGCTGTGATAAAGCTGCTGTACTGCGTTTCCAAGCTATCAGCGTGTAGCAGGTCTGTAAAGAAATCTTCTAACTAACTGTACCCGCTTCTGTGATTTTGTTCGATGTTGTCCCTCAGTCTTTTTTGGCCATGAAAACTCTCAGCGTGAAATGACGCTAAATGCAGTAAAGACAATGTGGGGTAACAAACCAAAAGACATGATTGGTCAAAGCAAGTACAATTTCAAGATCATCCAAATATCGGGTCCGGTTACCCTCAGCAACACTCAACAGCATCTGTAATGTGTCAGCTCTCTTCGAAGATAAAATTTTGTCGCACACCTCGCCAGTTTATCCGCGTCGATAGCGCATAGAGTCTAAGAGGGGGTCGGATGCTACTCACACTGTTTTTGTTTTATGTTACTATTCCCTCTTTTAGGCTATAATCTATTCCTTACTAGATAATATTTTGGGAGATGTCGCAGGTCGAGTGAGCTTTCTGCAACTCACTCTGTGTTTTTAAGAATAGAAATACACAAACACGTCGGTGTTACGAGTAGCAGCTTTTATTTAAGCAAACCAAAAACACTGTGGTGCCACAGCAAACGCATGGCTTCAAATTTTTGACTATTCAAGTTCTAAGGTTCATAAACGCCCCACCAGGTTTACATGTCACGTTGAAAGACAACTGTCACCACAAACAATTTACGTATCCTGCGGACACATCTGCAAAAGGCTTATGCCAATAAAGTGTCCTCCAGAAGAGACGGCACACAGAATTTTGACAAACGATTGTGCAGCGAATACTTGGTGCTCCCAATACTTTAGAGTGGAATATTAACTCTTCACGCTGCCAATCGACACACAAAGACCTGTCACCTACACGTCCAAGATCTAAACCCTGGATGATATGCCGACAATCCTAGCTTACTACAATAGTCGTTGCGTCATGGGCCGCTTTGCGAGCACCTCAAAGCCGGTGAAGCTTCCGCGCGATAAATTTTTTGCTAACCTATTATGCAGCCAAAACTCGACGACAAACCCCTTTTCTTACTCTTCCTCGTTCGTCAGTGTGTTTCCTTACTTTGGGTTAAGAGATTTTTGCACCTCGCCCAACGTCATCACTCTCTGCTTTCCATGCTTTAGTGACAGTCGCTCGTCATGCCTTCTTTATTACCGTTAGCATCTCGGTTCTCCTTTTAGCAAACACCATTTTTGGCCGGAGTGTGCCATGGCAGAGCATCATAACACCTTTAATAGGGTAATGGTAAAAATAATAATAATATAAAAAAATAATAATAATATTAATATTGTCACGAGGTGACGAAGAAGGGCGCAGTAGGGTATGCGCCGCTGTGGGCCCGATGAAGAACGACAAAGAAGAGCTGTGTGTGGGGCGTGCAGGCTGAGCGAACGCTCAGCAACAGCTGCCTTGTAAATAATGTAAATAGGTCATCTCGTACTGTAAATAGATCGTGTCGTCATCCTCCATCGTTCGCCTCATTCCTTCTGCCACCACGTAACATTTTGGGTCGCGGCTGGTCGCGTCGGAAGGTCACGGCGGGTCAATCGCTGGGGAAATGGGGCTGGAGATGGTCATGTTCATGTCTCACCGGGGCTGGGGCGGGCCGACGGGATCCAAGAGGCTTGTAGCAATGGCTTCGGGAGACGAGACCGGGCGAGGCTGATACCGCGATAGGGATTGATACCCAGCACCTCTACCAAATGTTACGTGGTCGCAGAAGGAATGAGGCGAACGATGGAGGATGACGACACGATCTATTTACAGTACGAGATGATCTATTTACATTATTTACAAGGCAGCTGTTGCTGAGCGTTCGCCCAGGCTGCACGCCCCACACACAGCTCTTTGTCGTTCTTCATCGGGCCTGTAACGAAAGAAGACCAGCGTCTGGCTTCCGCTGTGGCGATCGAGTCGATTATCGAGGAAGTGAGAGCCCCCGATCCTCCTCTTCCTCTTCTCCTACTGTCGCCCCCTGCCTGCGCTTCTTTATTTCTCAACACACTCCCGCCACCGCCAAGTTCGTTAGGAGCTAGCTGGCAGCGGCACGGCAACGAGCGCTTGCTGGGTGGTTGGGTCAAAGTGACATATCTAAAATTGAAGACTACGAATGTTCGTATGGTAACCCGGGATAACAAGCTGTGCTCACGGTTTTCGGCCAGAAGGCAGCCGCCAGGATCGAAAATCAAACAGATGATGCGGGCAACCAAGTGCCCAGAGAACATACAGCGAATGCAGTATCACTGTCGCTGTGCTCATATCCAGTCCGGCTTCCACGAATCGATCGATGCGCTGAAGTAACAATGCTGTTTCATCGGCGGACAAGGAGACTTTGCTTTGGTCGGGCGCGTAAGCGTAGCAGAAAGGCGCGTCCAGCATGGAATCGTGCTCGTTAAAAAATGGGTCGCCACCATCGAAGCAACTGTTCTGTGTTGCCGCGTGGATTCGTCGCCAACGGAATAGTATGAGAGCGGCCGCTGCTCGCTTCTGGAGTCGATCCTCGCTCACGGAGCGCCGGAGAAGCATCCGCTTCGTTATCCCCTGAAGCGTGTCTACCTTCCCTACGAATCGCGCTTTCGTTGCCGGACCCAACGAAACAGTCGGCGAACCGTAGCAGAGCTGCTGAAATGTGGCTGAAACCACAGCTGCGTCCCCAACGAAACGATCGCCACAGGGTCGCAGGGACGCCTCCAAAGCGGGAGTAAAGTCGTCGAAGCGAGGGATACGGAAGGGCTGTAGTGACGTCTCCGAAGTGAGAATCGCGTCCGTGATACCAGCGTCCGTCTGGGGCCACTTCGACATCTCCAAAGCAGAAGTCTCTTTGACTAGGATAGATTCACGGCAGGGCCGCTCGGCCTTCTCAGAAACGATAGCCGCGTCACCGATGCCGAGGTCCCGGGAGTGTCCTTGAGGCTTCCCCAAAACTGCATTCACGGAAGCAGCAGGACTGCGCAGTTGCTGGAGCCTCTTTTCCTGACTGAGCACCTCGGTGTCCTGCTTGGCGTCCTGAAAGGCCGAAGCGCTTTCGTCGCCGTTTCCCTGTTCTACCCGCGCACCAGTCATTTCCCGTACGGGCGGCACGTCACCCGGGACCATTGTCCGCCGGGCCTCCTCGGGACGCAAGCGAATAGTCGAGGTTGCGATGCGGGTAGTAAACAGAGCCGCCCGAGTTTAAAGAACGGGGCTTGCAGAATAGTCTTGGCTCGCGGAGAAGCGTACACGCGTTCGCAGGGCGCAGATACGCTCGTCGAAATCGATCGCTTCCAAAACGTCAGTATCAAATTCCTCATCCTTCAGGTTCTCCTGAACTTGAGCATCGAGTAGGTGGAGGCTCACCTGGTCATGCAAGATGAGGTCGAGGCCATTTCGTCTATCAAGGGCCGTTGCTGCCTGGCTCCGCAGCAAGGCGTCGAGGACTGCCATGGTCCCGGAGAGGGTCGATCGCAGGACATCTCGGCGAATACGAAGAGCGTCCATGGCACCAGTCGATGAAGCAAGACGCTGGGGTTGCGAATACCAAGGGGACAAGGGCGGGCTTGGGCACGAGCCGAAAGGGGCGGCGGCCGAGGGCAAGGCTTCCAGGATAAAGCAGTACGAAGGTATCCAAGCCTCGCGTGCCTCAGATCCACGGCGCCGTCGAACGTAGATTCGCTCGTGCGCCTGTTCCCGGGTTTCACGGCACCAGAAAATGTGTAACTAAAGAAGACCAGCGTCTGGCTTCCGCTGTGGCGATCGAGTCGATTATCGAGGCAGTGAGCGCCCCCGATCCTCCTCTTCCTCTTCTCCTACTGTCGCCATCTGCCTGCGCTTCTTTATTTCTCAATAGGGCCCACAGCGGCGCATACCCTACTGCGCCCTTCTTCGTCACCTCGTGACAATATTAATATAATAAAAATAATAGGAATACAAATCTATCAATTAATAAATCAATAATTTTCAGAGCCCAGGAACGGCGGCGACGTCTTAGTGTCGGTACACTAAGAAAAACACGAAAAAACATAGTGACATGACACATACAAAGCAGATTACTAACAATACGCGACACTAATGCAAGCACACAGAAAGGTTTTAACGATGACGTGACTCACAATGGACGGAATAGTTAGTCACAAATAATATACTTGGTAAATGAACACGCGAACAAATCAAAGATTGTGAAGTAAGTACGAAAGCCTATACAAACAAGAATTGAAAGCACATGCAGTAGTTTGTAAGGGAACGAGAACATAAAGGTACGTGGCATTATGAGAATAAGTGGACGTAGTAAAGACATATACCGTTAGCTACAAACAACACTGCCCAGCCCTACACGAAACTGTCTCAAGGAATCATTGAACACATATAATTTCTCACCATGTAAATGTACAGGCTGTGCAGTCGGTGGACAGGCGAGTGACGACTGCCAGTTGCGCCATTATGGAATTAATTTTCATGTAATATCAATAAATATAATAATAATGACAATAATAAAATTTACAATCGTGCTTTATTTTTCATCATATTGAAGGTGTAGACTGGGTAAAAGCTGCCGAAAGAAGCGGCTTGACAGAAACCCACAGCACCCTCTACATGGCAACCGACAGAGCAATGCGGGCCAGAACCAAAAAATTATAAATACAAATAAGAAAAATGATTACGCGGAGTATTCGGGGCATACTGCAAATAATAAGCATGGAATAACACACAGCACAGTACACATACACACTTGAAAAAAAAACATATCACTAATACCAATAATGCGTGACAAACTCTTTCTCGTTGAAAAATTACAGAAATACAGAGGTTTAGCGCTGTACAAAGAAAAATCAGTACAACCACCGGAATCATGAAAACAATAAAAAGGAAGATCACCATTCTATAAAAACATTTTATCACTTTTTTGGAAGTGGAAAATGCAGAACTCCCTAAGTTCTCAAACACTAATAGAAAGTAAATCAATACGGGATGAATCACCTATTTAGGAATGCTGCTATCGAAAACTATAAAGTCTCCATTGAAAAATTAGCGCGTAGATTGGCCAGTTTTCCTTCTTCCCTGTGACGGTTAGTATAACGGGTTTCACCCTTAATTAAACAAGATAAGGTAGGTTTCACTACAGTTTACGCAAACCTAAAAGCAAATGTTGGCCGCATGTATTTCGCAGAGCTTCTGAAAATGATCAGTTGTGCACTGCAGAAGCCAATATCCTTGGGTAAGCGTACTCAAAGATAAAAACGAATTCTGTATGCTATAGCCACAGCTACACGTAAACGTCAGTTGGAAACTCCTAGTAAAAACGTGAATTAAACGGCATGTTGCAGATAAAAAACAGGACCAAAGCACGATTTTGTACCTTCTATGGTTCTTTGCAGTTTTGCATTGGGAGTCCGCTTCTCTACTGCGTCCTTTCATCAGCTGATTAGCTCACCTTCTTCAGAACTAAATATCAAAAACTGATAATTTTTGTTATGCAGGAGAGAATCGTAAGCGTTCATTCAGAAACGCCGAAGCTTAGATGGCAGACATGCTCACAGATAGTCTCGCGGAGTAACAACTGTATCAAAAATTATTCCTTAAGGCTTGTGTAGTAGCAACTTTCACAGGTATAAAACTAATAACATTTTTTCAATACATAAATAGGTTGTAAATCGCACAATTTTATTAGATAACTATACAACAGTTACAAACAAAATTGCAATTTTGTGTGATGGCTTATGAGGTTTTTATTACAGAGAATGATAACTTTTCAACAAATGTACGTAAAGTAAAAATTATTAGAAACTTAGCAAGTAAAATATATGCAAAGAACAAAAAAATTAAATTTGGTTAAGACATTTCAAGAGCAATAAATAACACATCAACAACCGACAATCATTGATTACGTGCGGGTCAACTGACTTTCTTTTCTGCAAGAGTGAGAGTCACGCGCGACTAACACCTGTAATATAATTACCATAATGTCAGCACACCAAGAAAAAGTTCCAACTGTAAAATGCATTTTCACACGTGCATTTAAACCTCAAAAATTTGCATTCGGTGTATTGGCAACAATGACAATGTAAATCAGTGTTTCGCGCAGTCTGTGCTTCCTGAAGAACGATATTGCATCTCCTGTCTTTACAATGGCAATTATTATGTAGGCGTGTGTTCTGACGTAACAATGCGCCACGAAGTCACTACAAGTACTTCGACTTCGGTTCCTCCCTATCCACTTGCACGGACTCCTGGTCCTTGGTGCTTACCTTGCCTAATTCTTCCAACGCTCTGGAGGGCGTAGCTGTACAACTTCGTGGTGCTCTGTTTTCTACAAAGACAGCGTCGCACCATGCCAGTAAGGCTAAACGCGCTGAAACCACTTCGCTAAGCATCGGTTATGAAGACAACGTTGCCTTCCCACTATTTGCAAAAAATACCCATGCGCGCTTTGCCAACGTCGCACCTCGCACTAACGAGAAACAGAAAAAGGTCGTTTTGCCGCCGCAATGACGCCGATGCTTCAATGAGGCTGTCACCCGTGGGAAGTTCTGCACCTTTCAAACCGCAAAGTACAACACTCCTGCGACAACAAAGTAGATGAATTCAGCAAACACTGTTACTGATTTCAAGACTCGGTCAGAGAACAGCGTACGGCTTACAGAACAAGGTTGGGTGCTTCAGGTTTGGCCAAAACCGGAGCCATCAAAGACGTTCTTGTGCACTACCGCGACATTTCTTCTTCCAGCGGTGTCTGGGGTCATAAATGAGTGTCTGTGCCACTGACACCATGGCCAGCATCGGGAAAGGAGCATCTCTGAGTCGGCACGTCTAGTGGAGCGTGAAATGGTACGGGGCTTAATATCACTGCCAACACGACACAGCAAAATGTTCTCATGTACCACACTGCATATGTTTTGAATTACTCCGCAGGAAATAAAGTGCACTGCACAGGGCGTCACAGTTTAGCAAACGCCATTTGGTCGTGCCGCAACAAGTTGTGCTGTCAACGGTGAGGAGGAGAGATGACGCACAGTAATTTGCAGAGAAAGCTTCCGGTAAGATATCTGACGGTAAGATATGTGAAATTCCGGTAAGATATGTGACGCTCGCTTCGAATATTCTCCTGCCGCACATCTTGGCAGAGTGTACAGAACTCAAGACCCCCCCTACTGCCCTTCCCCACAACACCCCCAATCCCCAACCTCTTGAGCGATGGGAGATCTTGTTGACCAGCCCCGCCCTGCCGACTCAGCTCGCCCTGACAGACAGGGGCCAGGAGCTGCTGGGAACATATGGGTCTCGTAACTAGGGAACCACCCCTTCTGGTGCCAGCGTGCACCACCGATTTCGTTTTGGGCTCAATAAACGTTGATTCCTCCTCCTCCACCGGTCTTACAACTATTATTGAAGCGAAGCTTTCGGGGTCTCACTGATGAAGTCAGTCCGCAAAAGGGCACTGCAGCAATGTCAACTTTGTATGCTCATGATAACAATAATTGCGAGTAAAATTCAGAAAGATGAAATACTTCCATGCAACGCGTGAAGAAAGTTTCCTTAGGCCCTTCCGCGAAAAATTCAGGGGCAGCAGATGCATAAAATAATGCAGGTGGGCAACGGTGTGACGAGTATAGGCCTAGCGTCGTGTTCTGAGGTGAATGTCGACCACGCTAACCAAGAGGTTACCCTACGATGGAGAATAAAGTTGCTCAGCGTGCCATAAGGGTTCTAGGGGGAAGGCTTTGGGCCTAACGTTGCATCCTGGGTTTGGAACTTTAGGCCTAACGTGACATTTCGAGGTTGACACCTCGAACCTGCAACCACTCGATACCCTCTGTACTCCAAGTATAAGGTAGCGAATCAAGCCATGCACCCCAAAACCAAGGCTTAGGCCTACGGTATGCATTTCCGAGAGTTGCTGAGGTGTTCTAGAGAAGTGTTGCGTACGCCCAGAGTAGCAAATACTCGCCGCGTAAATTTTGCGGCCAAGAAATCTCTCATGAGAAGGCTTCACGTTCAGTCATCGCCTTCGTTAGGAGAACAGGCGCATGCTTTTTTGTAAGTGGCAGAGCCAGAACAAACAACTGTAACGGAGGCGTGATTAGGGCAGAAAAAGTACCGTGCCCCGCTGCTTTTGGACGTCAATAACAACTTTGTCTTTGCGTTGCCACTAATGCAAAGGAATGATCACTATTTTGAAGACTCTACCTCACCCACTGCGCAAACAGTTTCCAGGTAGAACACTTTGAAACGTGCCAACCACGAAAGTAAGATGCCCGAAACTACCAATTCTTTCAAGTGGTTCCGACCAGACCGTGTGGTCGCTTCTCGCGCTATTTTCTCCCGTCCGTCCTGCTATCTTACGGGGCTTGACGCCGTCACTGTCACTACTTCGATCCAAAGTGCGGTTACTCTTTCCACGAGGTCTTAACATAGATGGTGACGTGCACCAATACCCACTTGAATTTGCCCACACTCGGCACTTTTTGTTTGAATTAGGCTGGATAGACTTACCGTTGGACTTTTGGGATTGATAACTAATGACTTACGCCATATCTCTGGTTGGTTTCGGTTGTATATTGCAGAAACAGCGAAAAGAACGTCTGTGCGATCGTTACGAAGAAAACGACTGAGACCTTGGGCGGTTAGTCCGAGAGCGCGTATGTAAGGCTGACGGAGTAGTAGGGACACGAACTGCTTTGTTTTGTACTTTCCCCTTGAGCAAACAAGATACTTTGATCTCTAGATCCCTTCTTGTAATTGTTCTGTCAATTTGAATTTTATTTTTCTCGCATGCTACTCTTATTCTTCCGCCTTGGTTAAAACAGCGATAGTTGTTTGGCCCTTTATCTTTTCTCGTTTCCTGATACTTTCAGCCTCTTATGAAGTAGCCACAGTAGTCAGAAGTGGACACACTTTTACATCCTGCAACAATTCCCCTTTAGATCTTGCCTTAAATCTCTCTTGTGCTGTTGCTACCCTTCTGAGAACAATCGCTCATACTCCGTATTTACAACAATACGGGTGTACTGCTTCAGCAGACATTCACATTCTCACTACTTCGATCCAAAGTGCGGTTACTCTTTCCACGAGGTCTTAAAATAGATGGTGACGTGCACCGATAGTATACCCACTTGAATTTGCCCACACTCGGCGCTTTTTCCAGCCACAGCTGTTGGGGATAAAAATCAGAACAGAAAAAAAAACACGTTAGTGCACTCAGGGCAGCGTTTACGGCCGGATTTCAAACCGCGTGCCCTCAAGGATTCTGTAGAAATTAACGAGGTTAATGGAAGAATTTTATCTTTAAACACTTAAGCTTGATTTTTGTTGTAAGAAAAAACACGCATGTCCTTTCACTGTAGTAGACAGCTTCCTCCAAACACCGGGTGCTAAACTAATCGTTTATTCGTCGTGCTTCCCTTTTAAGTGCAGTGTTTTGCTAGCGCCTCCAACTAGCCTCGACTGCAATATAGTCTGCATATTATCGCGCGTTGGAACTCTCCTAGTAACACAGATCACCTCTACTGCCAAACACTGAGTCACAGAAGATTAGCAATCTTGTTCCCCAGCCACCCCTTCACCTGGGTATAGATACCTGAGACATTCATGCAGTCTGTCTCACCGGTTTCATGCTGGGCGTCTGCTTCTGCATTTTGTGTTCACTTACATGCGGCGTAGAGAAATAAAAATGCTTCTACTGTATATGGCGTCGAGATTGTTTTCCATGATATCCCAGAACACCTATTCAGTGAATAGATTGACCAAACTCATTAGATTTGCCAAAACCGGGGTGGAAAACTAGAATTTTTTAGTGTAAGCCGGATCATAAATTTGATTTTGCACTTCTTTACCTACCCTGAGAAACTATCTACACTTCGCTTCTGGTGTGGCTTCGAGTTTTTGCGCGAAGTAAAATGAAGGAGTATATCCTTCAGAGGGTTCCATACGTCCCGTTCCTCGTACTGACTACATAAGCAACGAAGCAACGGACACAATATTTTTCTCATGTCTATCCTCAACATTCAGCAACACACCATTGGTAGCACCCTGCCTTGGGAACTCAGGTCAGTCCTACACATCAGGTCTTTTTCTCCCCTGTAATAATTTTTGTGGGAGGCGTAGAATACTATGCCTGGGAGGGAAAGGTCTGCCTATAAATTTTATTATTTCTCGCGATTAAAATTCTAGAACCTACGCACCTCTACTTCTAAAAAGGGTCACCTTCAAAGGCCGTCCAAGTAAAATTTCTACGACAAATACCGCACTGGCGAAACACTGAAAAATAAAAAATTGTCGGAAAAAACTCCAAAGTTCCAGAGTACTTTGGGCTGAAAGCGGAATAGAATCGCAATTCTCTGAAGGACCGTTGAGAAGGTGCCCTTCACTGATGAAGCGCATGAATCTTCGGAAGGAACGAATTAGAGGAAAGTCTTTCCGCACTGGAAAGGCTCTTAGTTCGCACTGAAAGTTCTCTTTGAACTCGCCGAGCTCAGGGAAACGTTTAACTTCACAAAACGATTGTCCCGAAGTAAAGCACACGCGATTCTTTTTTAGCGCGCAACGAAAGCAATCAACCTGAGAATTTCTCAATATACCTTTATTCCTATTGCGTGAATAACTAGCCTGAAGTTTCCGGAGAAAAACTTCGGAATCGTGTGTCTTTCGTTCGAGGTCATACATGACAGTGGACTCATTGTCCACACAAAGGAGAGCTTTGTCGTCTTCCAGAGCTCTCTCGAGTTTAGTCAGCGTGTCAATTCCGTCAGCTGGACGAAGCACTGTGACCATGGATGTGAGCTCACTTCTTAAATAAAACGAAAACGGGAGAATTCCTGCTAGCCATAGGGCATGCACGAAACGGCGGATGTTCAACTTTCTTTGACGACCTGTCTCTGGCGATGAGGTGTTCAGCAAGGATGCAAATAATAAAAGCGCATCCTCAGAAGCAAGAAATATAAAATTTCGGAAACATTTTGTGACTCCAGTGGCAGCCATTGTCATTGCGCAAAGGAAGAGACATGACAAACCCAGAAACACACAAGATGAACTTCCCGCGGCCTCTACCATTGAAAAAACGCGAGTTGTGTTGGTCAAAGCAAAGAATGTCTTGTAGCCCAATTCCATGTCTGCAAACAACATCCCGTGTAGCATCTTCTCCTGAAGCCTTTCGCTCGCCAGAATAATATCGATTCTATCTTCAGAGAAATGTTCGTACATTTCTCTTGGAGTAGCGAATAGAAAAAGCGTGGCGTTAACATTTCTTCGTTCTAGCAGGCTAGTTATAGTATTAGAGGATTCCCTGTAACACTGATCGGTATGAGTGGCTGATACGCAACCTAAACGAATATTTTTCTGAAATAAAGTTTGAAATTTTGAAGTATCGTCGTTCATTAAATGGCGATTGCTGGAAGTGTTCAGGGCCGTTGATGCATTCTTGGAGTTTGGTAAGCAGGAGAGACTAGTTGACGCTGCGGTTTTATCAGCCACCAATTTACACAGACTAACAAAATGCGGCACATAAGGCGTCCTACTCATCATCGACACCATCGTCTCATCCTCTATGACCAGTACCCAGCGCATTAAAATACGCAACCGGAAATCACGTTCTATCCACTGAGCTATAACAGCCAACTGTGACACAGAACGACTGGTGAGAAAGAGCGTTTCCGAATTACTCACTTTGGTGTGAAAAATGAAATTTAGAAGTTTGTAAGGAGCAGAACAACAGTAGGAAACGTCCCACACGGTCGCCTTTTTAGGGAACAACTTGATCAGTGCTGACGGGGATCCTATTGGGCTAAAATGAAGAAAAGCAATCCCATATTCGGCTATCCAGCTAGAAATATTCAACTCAGCTTCCTTTGGAATTCCGATACTTATAGCCGGGGATAAAAATAGCATAAATATGAGTGATGCCGTAGCCCCCATCGACAAGCCCTAAGTCTGCAAATTTCACAACTTTGAACGTAGCCGTTCGAGGGGTATCTTGAGTACCTACAGAGCACCGACCATTTGAATACTGAAAGCGGCTGCCACAGACATTGAGTCAATTGTGTAAAGCGTGGGCAACTGGGAACAACCTTCTCCTCAAAAAATATCAATTTCATGAAGTGAACGCCCAACTCTTCTAGGAATTCTGAATTAGGAAAGCACAGTTTTCACAACAATATTACACTAGCATTCGCCGGTCGTTTCTTTTTTGTATTTCGCTTCCCTATCATACGCACAGAGCGTTGTCAAAAATGAGCAATATTTATAAGGAAAACTTGGCCTAATAACGTGGTGTCAGGCCTAGAACTCGCCATGAGCGCAATTTAATCAAGAGAATTCCCTGGCCTAAGCGCATTAACGTCCACACAATGCAAGGAAAAGCAGTCCTACTTATAGTGCAAGGTACCGAGTACCTGAAGGGGCGAGTACCTCAAAGGGCGAGCCGCCGCAATTTAACGGATGTCGGTGACGCTATAGGCGCTGAAGCTGACTGGGAAAGTGCATGGGTCGATTCGGAGTTTCAGCCTTTTCGCTTGCAGTCACATAGCCTGCCGCAGTGCACCTCACAACGTCGCAGTGCGCCAATTGTGATGTAATAGGCGCATAGGCGGCGACTGCTATGAAACTGGGGTAATAGGCGGATAGGCGGCGACTGCTACGAACTCAAGTGAGAGAGTGGCAAAGTGCTTCGGTCGAAACAAGCACTAAAACCGTTTAGGTATGATAAGTTGGACTACTACTTAGCCAATAAACTACTTAGCAAAAGCAAACGGCCTGACAGGCGCGTATCCGCTTGTCTTATTTTATGCGGCTGGAGTCGCTTGCAACTCTTCACTTTGCATTAAAAAATCTCATGTTAGGATTCCAGAAAACAGCGACTACCAAGCACTCCACCGTAAAGTAGCTGATAACAACTGCGCGGGCCCCATCTTTTGATGTCAGAGCTGTTTTCTCTATCGGTGTATGCAAATGGCGGAAGTGGGGACGTGATTGCAAGACCTTCAATAAAACACAGCGCAAATAAACTGTACTACGCACGTATTTCAAATTCGCGGAATTTAGAGAGTTTTTTTTAACGTTCGATCCCTGAAACAACCATCTGGCGTGACATGATGCGTGAAATATGCCGCGAACAAATAAACCACCTTTTATGGAGCCATCAAGGCACACGTGCTGCGGTAGTTTAAAGGAGAAAATGTTTGTGAGTTTCAGCCAGAGACCAGTGCAAAAGAAGATGCAAGTTGAAGATTAAAAAAGGACGCGTAAGACCGAACAACATCACAAGAGTGAGCCCAACTGGTCGTATGTACTGTGGCTGAAGTGATTTGAAATGTTTGAGCCACCGCAATTCGGTACAGGCCTGACACGGGGCGTGACGCATTCGATGGCCGCATTCACTTGCCGCATGCCTTTAGATGCAAATCAATGTGTATGCGCATATTTATTTTAAAATATTTTAGCCGGTTCAATATAGGTGCACGTGGACGTGTTCATAAGAATTAAAATTAAGAAAAATGCAGAAAACAAAAACAACAAAATCAGACAATGCTAATTTGCGGCAATTTATTCCGCACGTTGTGGTTTTCATTGTTTTAAGCAACGTTTTTTTATATAGCTTGAAACTATTGTATAGACGTTTTGCAACCCATTCCCTACTGTGTAGTGTTTTAAAGATATGTGCGGGCGTCTTTATTGAAGTCAAACTATTGATGCTTTGAGTAATTGAGCACGTCTAATTAATGACAAAAATTTAAAACGACCGAAAAACAGTTATAATGAAAGAAAAAAATACGTGTTTTTTTCATGGCTGCCACCATGTTGGTGTGGTGGCATGTTTTTTTTTCAGTTTTTAACGACTAAACAAGCAAAACTATTTGTACGATATCCAACACGTGTGAGAAGTTTATTCTACCGTTTAAGTTTCAACCCAGATATTTTTTTCTCCGATCTTCTTCAGTTTGCTAATTCACTGCGAGACTCCGTTTTGTCACCCTGCCCCGAAGCCACGCTGTGTGAAAGAGATCCAAAGAACATAAGAGTGTGCCTCCATTGGTAGCAACGCCTGCACAGTCAGAGAGCGTGTCGCGTGGTGACCGGAAGATTGACTTAAGAAAGGAGGTCGAGCCACAAAGAGCCCACCGTTGTTTTTCAGCAACGCTGCCAATGCGGATGCTAGGGGAGCAAGAAAAAAAGTTCAGATAACATCTACGTTTAGCTCTTAAGATTTTCGAAGTGATAGAGTTACTTGGACGGCCAGAGGGTGTTTTGAACCAGAGGTACTTGATATAAAAGTTCCGAAACTCCCCCATGGGCCCCATACCCCAAAAAAACGGCCCCATGATTGGTCCATTCGTATGGATTTTCAGTACAGTAACGCCACCTGTTGGCCATAAAAAAACTACACAAAGTGCTTCGCCGCTCGACGAACTGAGCGAAAAATGGTATCGGGGTCTTTACGTAAATTTTTTCGCCGGAGGAGCCCAATGAGTTCAACGATAGAAGTGTTTTTTGTGCATTCAAAGCAAGCGTGCCAAAAAAAGCGCCACCTTGTGGTCATCCAGCTGTATCGGCGCTTGCGCATTGACTTCAACAATGCTCTTCTTGTGGAAAAAAAAGAGTTAGAAATTCGCTTGCACGGCTTTACCCAAGCTTGAAAGGAATATTTAGAGCCACTTGATCAGCTACTGGAACCGTTTTGGCACACAGTGTGGTGTAGGCCGAGCGAAAACTTCAAATTTAGTACTTCGGGTCGGACCTCTGTTGTGCCCGATTGCCTGCACAAGCGCAAATTGGTCGAGGCAGTTGCGCAGACGGAGAAACCTTCACCATATAAAAACCGTAGTGAAGAAAGCAATGAAAAACTTCAGAAAGTGCAACGATAAAGAATTATGCACCTTTAGAATAACGTTGAAAGTAACTAGTGAGTCGGAATAATTAGTGCGCTTTTTAGATACTGCGTGCGGTGGCCACGGTGGCGTCACCGTTTGCACGATACTTGTGGGGGTACAGGTGCGGGCCATTTTAAGGCGAACTTTCGCAATTTCCTACATCCAAGAGCTCTTTTTTGAACGTTGTTGCGGTATTTGTGAGCTATACTTCAAGAGCACTGAAGGTCAGTGGAGAATGCCAGACTAGCAGCAATGGCTTTTAATAGCCCAGCCCCAGGTGAGACAGATGATTCTGTACTTCTGAGGCTTAAAATGTGAGCGTGAAAGGTAGGAGCTATGTAGGGATGATAAGTTTGAGCGAGAAGGAGACAGCGTCAGTGTTTTAATCTTCTAATACTATAGTTTGCGCCAGACTGTACGTTTTTGCTTTTTCTGAGAGAGAGGAAGGCCCAGTGAAGATGTTTAATGGGGAAGAACTATTTGGGGTTTAGGAAAGCGGTGTCAAGAGATGGTGTGTAGTTCAAGGGTGAAACTTGAATTCTTGATCCCCAGATGCAGCCACTCATTCCTTTGCCCGCTCACTCAGCTAACGCCGTTCTTAAAAGTAGCGAGCTGGTCAAGGCTGCCTATGATGAATCGCGAGGAGCGGAACATGTAATGCTTGGTTTGTTCTCTCCATTAGCTTAATTTAGGAATATCTAGGTTTGAAGGTGGATGCTTCCACAAATTTAGCACAGTTTCATTGAATGTCTGATGTTCCCATCAAACATCTCCCTCCACCTACATTTGTGATACTTGTGATTATTTATCGCCCATGGAGTTTACAATTTTTCAGCATTGAGGTCTCCTCGTGGTACGGCGAAGGACCATTATTCTGGGTGTATGACGAGATGTATTTTAAAGTTTTCGGGTGGGAGGGAGGTAGCTGTGGTTGGAAAAACATGGTATATGATTTCGAACGCCTGTTGGTCGATTTCTGGGGGTCTTTTTCAGGCCTTTATGCGCAGGTGTCTAAGGGACGGGGCTAACTTTCTTCATCGTGGATGACAGTATATTATGGTAGCGTTTAGATATTCTGCCTGCAGCCAACAATCTGTTGCCTCTTGAGATTCTATAATAATTTTCCCAGTTCTATTTGACACTTTCGCTAGCGGGATTGCCAAAAAAATGTCTACAACTACCTCTTCCTCGTACCTGCCGGTGGGAGAGTAATGAAGTCACAAAGAATCATCAACTAAAACAACTGCTGTCTTCTGCTTCAGTACCTCCAGGATTCGGAATTTACTGCGTTGTGAAGATATTGTAACTTTCCTAGAATGAATTTGATCTTTCCATACCGCACATGCTTGTAAAGCTATAAGAATGTACGTTTCTGCTAGGGGGATTTTTTATGCGGCCTCACTGGAGAGTTGACATGTTTATTATGGCCTCCAATCGTTTATGTTCGGGGGTGCCTGTCTTCTTCAAGATGACCCGTCGCTATTTCTTTTTCCCACCCGCTTTCTTGGTGCCAGGTGAGTCGTATCTCTGATTGCTTCACAGGTGCTATGAAGGCCCAATTTGGGGACCTTTCCATCATGATCATCCTCAATATTATAATAATTATCACCATCATCCGCCTTATTAGCTCCGCTGCAAGACGAAGTCCTCTTGCATGGGCCTTCACACGCTGTTTTCCTGCGCTGCTCGAGTGCTTTACTTGCCACAGAATTTTTCAGTTAGCCCCTACGACAAGAAAATAGCCTTCTCATTCTTGTAAGCCCTATCCTGGTGTAAGTTTTGCTACCGTGAAGGCCCACCGGTTCTCCCATCGTCACACAGTAAAATTGAGACGTTTGGTTTCGTTCGGTGAGTTAAAGGGACCCAGAAAAGCCTTTTGTAAAAGTTACAAAAGGCCTTTATTATCGCGTAGTACCAATATAGCGATGCAATGCCGTTGGAAATATTGATCTACATTCAGTATTAGCTGCACCAGAAGCAATTAGGTGCACCTCTCCCCCCTTGCCGATCGATTCCTCCTCCCTCTCTGCTTCTTTCAAAGCACCTGGAAACACTGGGAATAGCCATGTGACATCGCGACGCTCGACTTCCGTTCTCCGCTAGCTACATTCCTGCGCCTAGGCACGCGTCAATCGCTGCAGACCCGCCTTTGCCTCGGAATCACGCAGGAAGGAGGAAGAGCAACCGGAAGCCAATGGCAGCGACGTTGCCGGCGACCGACGATCGGCCGAATCAGGGGGGCGCCTCGCCGTTGCGTCAGCCGCGGTCGGCGTTGCGTCAGCCGTGGTCGGCTCGCTGCGGCGGCGCGCTCATCAACTGAGAACGGCGATCTTCAAAAATCGTTTACAAATTATCCGTACAACGTATGGGGCTCACACTTGGCTCAAAAATCCCCCGTTATGGGTTCTACCACCTGAATGCATTTGATTGCCACCTTCGCGCAGTTTTTTTGGGTCCCTTTAATGGAACGGTAGGCTCTGCTATATCCAGCTCAGGGCCAGGGGTGGCACGAGTTATCGTTTCTTTTTCGTTAGAGTTTTAGCATAGCGGCTCCCGTACGCTACGCTAAGGTTACCGGGTAACGGGACCGGACTGCGCATGCGCGCGCGGGGAGTGCGAGGAGGTTGCCCCTCAGCGGAGGGAAAGAGCGGGCATGGCGAAGGCAGGCCGCGCGGAAATAATCCACCCCATCGTGACGAATTTGCTCTCCCCAGTCGCGCCCCGCTACCCGCCGCCGTAGCGTTAGCGGACGGAGCACGCTATGCTAAAACTCTCTATTCTTGCTCTTGTCCTGCTCTTGCGGTTTAGAATGTTGGCAATTAGTTAAATATTTTCACTATTTTTGTTATTGTGTCATCCGCTTAGCCGCTCGTCCGTAAAACATCACCGGGCATTTTTACCAGACGGTTCTGTGAGAGGACATCGCTGCATATCTTTAGAGTCACTTTTAACTCGGGCACTTGGCGCCATCTGGCGTTTTTCAAACAAATCTTCAGGCGAAGGTAAAACTGCAGGAATATCAAAAGGTACCTTGTAAATTCGTGTCATTACTTACAATATACGGGCTCTGTGTTAGTACCGTTGGGATATAATCTACAGTTTTTTTTATTTTTGAGAGCTCAGTTCAGTTCAGTTCAGTTCAGTTTATTGTAATCGATAACAAAGGTACAGTGCATGGTGATTGATATTACAGAAAGAGGTCCCGAAGTGGACCTCTTGTAAATGAACAGTATGACAATATAACGTTCAAGCAGTCGCAACAGAAGAAACTTAAAAAAGAATTTATGGGAAGATTATTGCAACATTACACAGCACTGACACAGAATAACTTTGTTCACAAAGCAAGCACACGTCTCAGGTATACAAAAAAGTGCAAAGACAAAAGAGGCAAACAAAAAATGGTGAGAATTAGAAAAGAAAAAAAGTGAGCGTTAATGTTTTGCCCCTGTTTTATTTGGTGAGCGAATGTTGGCTCGCAACTAGTTCCACTGGAAAACAGATCATGGTGGCTCAGTAGGTAAGTCGTGCGGCTAAGCCAAGAACGTCGGCCCGATTTCCAGCATGCGCGGCGGCTTTTCTGATGTCAGCAGAAAAACATTTTCGGGTGTTGACATTGGGGGGCACATTGAAGATCGTCAGTTGGCCGAAAATAATCGGAGCCTTCAAGAACGTTTCGCCTTATATCTCCTTTGTGGCGGCTTGTAAATCACTGAAAATGTCAATTTTGCTACTTGCCCTGAAAAGGTACAGGTGTGATGGCGTCAATTGTGGGCACGGATGGCAACCGTGTCTCCCAAACATGATAGCCCCGACGGGGCATATATTGAACTTCGATGCGCATGCGTGGCACTGGCTGACAATGCGTATACTTCCTTTCGTCCCCGACGTAGTTACATTGTCCTCCTTTCGCCAATTAGTGGCCACATGGCCGTTATCCACAATCAGGCGAGCATTCGCGTCTGGATGCCTCAATCGTAATTCCGGGTGGTAGCGATAACGTATCATTGACGCTTGATGAGGAGGATGGATAGCGAATGGCTAGCTGCCACAGCAAAATTAAAGAAATGAACCTAATACCGCTACCACTTTAAAGATGTAACCACTGTGGCCACGCACCCCAGCACATGAGGCCTCGCTCCACTCTCTGTTCGCTGCTGTGAAAAGCGGGAGCGAAGTGAGTACTGCCCCAAAATGCTGCTCGCGCATGGTCCAATGACTGGTCTGCCTAGGTCCTGGCCACGATGATTTCACTCAAGGCCACGTATCCCTGCAGTACTTTGTACGTATCTCTACAGTGCTTTGTATCCGTTTGTACCATGATGTGCTATACCTAAGTTGCAAGAAAATACTCATTCATATCTTTGGCACCAGATCAAAACGCTCAACGCTGTGTATACCTCATTCTACTGATCCTTCTGTCCGGAACCGCCAGGTCGCAGCACAGGGCCAGGGCAAGTTCGTCAGCGTGGCAGGATTCCTGAACATAACTGCCACTACTGTTTTGGCGCGCCAGCATGCATACTGGTCTTTTTATTCTCCTCGTGTTTTGTAGCTCGCGCCTAGAAGCCAGAGCACAGTCCCGATGAAGGGGCGTTACACAGACATTTTTAAAACGTTGGACGTGTCGAACCACACTTAGTGAAACGTGGCGAACCGAAATGCCTTACTTAGCATTGTCAAATCTGTACAAACCCCGGCTCACAACATTTATAGCATTCAAATCCCCTCAACGTGTAACAACTGCGGCTGCAACTTCACTGCAACTTCCAGCGCCGTCACCACAAAAATTCCCCGAACAGTGTGCAGAGGAATATCACCAAAATTGTATATTCCTAAAGGCTACTAAAATCCTACTATTCCTTAGCCCAGAGGTATTAAGAATCAGCTTAAGCAACAACCGCAATCGGCGGTAATATTAAAGCGAAGCCTTCCATGCTCCCCGCGATGGAAATCGTACTTGGCTAGATCCGGTTATGAAGCCGACATATATCTGACCACACCATTCCCAGACAGTCGAAGCGGTTTGTAATTTGTACTTTACCTGCCAGTCAGGTTGATAGAAGAAATATTCCCCGTTAACCACCTTTGTCTTAAGACATAAGCTTTGATGTTTTTATTTCACGCTGTGAAATGGCGCTAATATTTGTGGATAATATAAGAAGGAAGTAGACGAAACAGAAAATGTTTGCTAAAGCTGGTCTCATTTTTTGAGATGACGTTGTTTGTGTAGTTACTTACCTAAATTGCAAATAGCACAAAGTCGTATATGAAATTGTGTCGACGGTGCACTCGCACATCGAAACAAACGTCTGCCATGCGCCCTATATTTAGAACTAAGATGTGTTCTGAATTAAAATTGTTTGCTTAAGGAAGTGATAAGACAAGCTCGAAACGACGAGTATTACACTAAAAATAAGTAGCACGAGACCAGTGCATCATTCGACAAATTCTGGGGTGTGTATTGATTCGAGGCGTTATTATTTATTACCATTTTCATGCCTTACCATATTTCAACACACGCTTCACGAAACGTCTGCTGAAAGGAGACCACTGTCATCAAAAGTTCACCTAAGGCAATCTAGATTATTGGCACTTCTTCAAGTGAAGAATGTTTGTGGGTTAGAGTAATGAGCCCGTCAAACAGGCGATCGAGGGAACGTAAAACTGTATGGTACTGGTTCTTATCTCTAAATTGGTTTTTCTCTGTTTATCTGCGTCACTGTGGGAATTAAAAATGGTCATCATGGCACGCGTGTTCAGCACATTCCCGTCCCTAGGAGTTACTATGCTTGCTAATGTGTCCCCCGTTTTGTAGCAGGTAATTAAGGCGGGTGAGGGCTAGCGCCCTTCTTCAGCGAAACACGTCCTTTGTGGGAAGGAAACCTGAAAGAAACGACGATCCGCTTAAAGACAGCAAACCGCCATGCAGTGAACCCCTGCCGAAGCCGGCACACAAAAACGTTGCAGCGTATATGGATGGTGGGTGCCGTCATAGGGCAACTAATTTATTACTTAACTTCACAAGTTTCCCCTTCGGGAATTGCTATTCCCGATCGACCCCATGAAATGCAGCAGTCTCATCAAGCAGTAACTATATTCTTATCACTCACTATGTATGGCAAAGCTCAAGCAGTATCCGACTTCACTAACTTCATCGTAAACAAGCAGACAAAACTGGCACAATACTCCTCTCTTCTACGTTCATATTTCATTTTAAATGCAGAGCATTTCTTTAACTCACGATGTCACCCGGCGTTGGCGTGCCTCGGCGTCCGCAACAGCCGTTCCAGGTGCGCCCTCTCCCCCACTCCTCCTCTCCCGCGTCACGCTACCCTCCTCGCTCTCAACAACAGGACCGCACCCCTCCCCCTACACTATATAAAGAAATAATACTTACCGGCGCCTGGTTTCTATCCCACGACCCTGCGGGCAGAACGCAAGGTACATGGTGCTCTACCCACTGCGCCACAAAGCCCACACAGAATGGAAGGCTACGAACGCGTCTTATATCCTTGACTCATTCAAACTACGTCAAGAAGCTGCTGATACAACGCATTCACTACCTGTGGCCGGAACGCGAGGTACATGGTGCTCTACCCACTGCGCCACAAAGCCGACACAGAATGAAAGGCTATGAACGCGCCTTATATCTTTGACTCATTCAAACTACGTCAAGAAGCTGCTGATACAACGCATTCACTACCACCAACTCCCCAAACACTAAACGTTAACGCAATACACCCACCCCCTATGCGACGCATTTACTCGAGTCCCCCTTGCGGGGAGATGGGCCCTTTTTTTTAGTATTTCCGCATTATCATGCTTGGAACACCTATCCCGACTTTGCGCTACCTTGATAAGCTTTCATTTTACATGAAGTTGTCTTGCCACGTACACAACTTGAATGGAAAGGCCTCGTGACGATCCCATTAGCGCCTACTGTACGGCAATTTTTTCTGGCATACTCTTATCAGTGGTCGCTACCAAACTGACAGTCGCCGAAAAGGTAACAACAATAGGTAAAAAGAAATGCTGCTTCGGGGTCTGTACGGTTCCCTTGTTGCCATACGAAACGAAAAGCGACTCAGCCGTGTTTATGGATGCGGGGAACGTTGCAAAGCGCATGCGTGTGTTCTAGACATGGGACCCCGTGTCATATTCAGAGGGTGCGAGGTTGAATGGATGTTTAAGCATTCTCGGAGCAGGCTCGTTGATAATATTAAGTGCAAATGCACTTCTTAAGCGACCCTGAACCTGCGTCCACCGGCGATGTCCGGATAACATACCCACGTGGGGGATTGGCCAGGAATCTCCTCGTCTTCCTTGGCAACGGGGGGAGATGGGCTCGCGCTGCCTGGCTGCTGACATGCCACATACCCACGTGGGGGATTGTCCAGGAATCGGGCGTGAGAAGGGCTAATGCACCCGCTTAAAGGAGTACTGACACGAAATTTCAAAGCTGAGATCCGCTCTAGCAATCAAGTACAACGACAACACAAATAGGTGTCTGTGAATAAATTCATCTTTTTTTCTTTGTAGTTGTGTGTGTGTGTGTGATCTCTCTTTCGCGAACATTACCGAACCGCGCAAATTCAACTCGTGCATTCGCACTTTCACATTCTTCCCCTCGGGGAAATGCGGGGAATTTTTTTCTCGGTGGTAATGATTCTGGCCGTGTCCCAAGAGATGACATGACTTGTTACGTTGTGGTTTACTGCCTAGGCGAGTTGCTGGGAACGGCCGTTATCAACGCAGTTTTTGTGCTCCTTTTTCCGCCTCTTCAAGTGCAAAGTTTCACCAATGTAGGCTGCGGCGCAAGTTGTGCAAGGAATTTTATACACCACTTCGGGGTATCTTTCGCGTTCTAGCGCATATTTGGCGTGTATACAAGTTGCTGCCCGAACTTACTTGTAGGCACGTGGCAAACTTGGACGTCGTAGGCATTGAAGATTTGTGATAGTATTTCGCTTACACCAACAGCGTATGGCGGCGCGCTTCCTCTCCTTCCTCGGTGTTGTGGGTGGGATTGGCGATATGCATTGCTGAGCGCTTGGGATTGGCTGCGGTATCCATTGGTTGCGAGGTCCTCTCTTGTCTTCTTTTCTTCCGCCCTGCGCCCCTTGGTGGAAGAGCACAGGCGTTGCGCGCGTGTCAAGAGTTCCGAGGCCAAAGAGCAATTGTGTCCGACTGGGTGCCCAGAAAGAAAGTCTAGGTATTGACCGATATGCGGGGGCTTCCGGTAGACCGCCATCGCGAAGCCGGTATTCTTTCGCAGTACCTCCAAATCTAGAAAGGCGATACGACCGGCAACCTCCTCTTCCATCGTGAAACTGAATGGAGGTCAGGTGTTGCGAAAATACTGGCGGCTCTTTCCACTTTAAAACACAGAAACATACATCCGCGTAGCGTGCGAATATTTTTGGACGATGACTAAAAAAAACTTAGGGCGCTCCTTTCGACGGCTTCCAAAGATGGGCTTGAGCACGTCAACAAACTTGAAGCACGCATGGCAGTACCAAACACCTGCCTGTAAATTTCCTCGTTAAAAACGAAATACGTGCTCCGCAAGCAGAAGCTCAAGAGGCGGCAGAGGTCGGGAACTTCAATGGGAGTGCGGTTGGCGAGCGTCTCGTCGTTCTCGAGCACTGGACCGCGAAGTGCACAGGTAAACAGCGCTCGTCCACAGGTAAAGCGCTCGTCCCGTCTACTGTGTTTCTGTGTCCTCGTCCTTTACGCTCGTTTTAATTTTTTGAAGCCATGAACGAAGACGCCCAACAAAGCATTTTATTGATTGATTGATTGTGGGGTTTAACGCGCCGACGCAACGCAGGCGATGAGGCGCGCCGTAGTGGAGGGCTCCGGATTAATTTTGACCACCTGGGGATCTTTATCGTGCGCCGAAATCTCGTACACACGGGCGTTTTTGCTTTTCGCCTCCATCAGAAAAGCAGCCGCCGCGGCCGGGAATCGAACCCGCGACCTCGTGCTCAGCAGCGCAAACAAAGCATTTTATTAAGTACATCGAAAGACACCATCGAAAGACACCATTATGCCACCGTTTGGGATATTGACGTCGCGTAGCATCGTTACAAAACGGCCATAATCTTTCATATAAGTCTCAGTCGTCCCAACGAGAGGCCTCAGGATGCTGGGGAGATATTTGGACAGGTTATACTGGGGCGATCGGGTAAAGACGGCAACGGGCCATAAAGAAACATTTGGCTTAGTAATCTTGGGAACAACGTAGATAGCTGAAGCTGAGCCTTTGTGACATCAGACCCTGTTGTACAGATTTTTGCTCGAGGCGGAACATGTTTTTTCTTTGTTTATTTATTTATTTATTTGTCTTCACAAAAGTGGCAGCCGACCAGGGTAAAAGCTGTTCTGCGACGCCTTGCTGTCTCCTTGGCCACCTGCGGGAACGACGGGCGCCGAACACCGAAACACGCATAGAAGGCATGAGAAATTTCAGGAATTTATCAAGAGTACGCGAGAACAATGAACAAAACAACTCTTACACTACACAAACTGAAACTACAAGTACGATAAATACCGGCACAAAGTTTACAAATACAAGCACTAAAGAAGTTTACATGCTTTAGTCTCACAAACTGACATAACTGAAACAAAACAAGGGAGCCGTAGCGCTCCCGAAACGTCAATTTGTTTTTGACTTGGTCAGTGACCTGTGTTTCTTGTTTTGGCCTTGAGTTGTGTATCATTATCAGCAAAAGAAAAAACAAAAGGCCGCTATGCTGCCAGAGTGCGATACAAACGACAAAATGGTACTTTATTAAACCGAAAAGGGCCCTCAAGGGGGACCGGGGAGTGATTCATCACAATAAAACCTTGTGATACAAGCACGGGACTCTCTACGCGTTGCGTGGACACTGTCATTTTGCAACGGCTTCAACTGAATACCAGCGGCGCCGCCCAAATGAACGATAAAAATAAAAAGACGAAAACCTGTGATCCCACTCACAAGGAGAACGGGAGGAATGCAGGAGTGCGTGCGTGCGTGCGTGCGTGTGTGTGTATGCGTGTTTGTGTGTGCGTGTGCGTGCGTGCGTGCATACATGCGTGTGCGTGTGTGCGCGTGTGTGTGTGTGCGCATGTGTGTGTATGTGTGCGCGCGCGCGTGTGCGTGCGTGCATGCATGCGTGTGCGTTTGTGCGCGCGTGTGTGTGTGTGCGTGTGTGCGTGTGTGTATGCGTGTGTGCGTGTGCGTGTGTGCGTGCGTGCGTGCATGCGTGGGCGTATCTGCGTGTGTGTGTGCGCGTGTGTGTGTGCGTGTGTGTGCATGCGCGTGCGCGTGTGCGCGTGCGTGTGCGTGTGTGCATGTGTGTGTGTGCGTGTGCGTGCGTGCGTGCGTGCATGCGTGCGTGTGCGTGTGTGTGTGTGTGCGCGTGTGTGTGCGTGTGTGAGTGCGTGTGCGCGTGCGCACGTTCGTGTGCGTGTGTGCGTGTGTGTGTGTGCGCGCGCGTGTGCGTGCGTGCGTGCGTGCATGCATGCGTGGGCGTGTGTGCGCGTGTGTGTGTGTGTGCGTGTGTGTATGCGTGTGTGCGGCCGCGTGCGCGCGTGCGTGTGCGTGTGTGAATGTGTGTGTGTGCGTGTGCGTGCGTGCGTGCATGCGTGCGTGTGCGTGTGTGCGCGCGTGTGTGTATGTGTGCGTGTTGTGTGTGTGCGTGTGTGTATGCGTGTGTGCGTGTGTGCGTGTGCGGGCGCGCGTGTGCGTGCGTGCATGCATGCGTGTGCGTGTGCGTGTGTGTGTGTGCGTGCGTGCGTGCATGCATGCGTGTTCGCGTGTGCGCGCGTGTGTGTGTGTGAGTGTGTGTGTGTGTGTGTGCGCGTGTGTGTGCGTGTGTGCGTGCGTGCGTGCGTGTGCGTGCGTGCGCATGTGCGTGCGTGCGTGCGTGTGTGTGTGTGGGTGGGTGTGGGTGGGTGGGTGGGTGGGTGTGTGGGTGTGTGTGCGCGTGTGTCATCTCCCGGAAGAGGAAGCCCGATGCCTCCTAAAATGGGAAAACTTTTGTGGAGCCGCTGGCACCTGAACAGCATGGATAAACGGCATTACGTCCCAACGGCGGCGGCAACGGTTTGGTTGCATTGGTGGAATAAGTTTTTTTTTATCTTTGGATCCCGGGCAGCGCATTTGGATAAACCCAGCAGTTGCTGAGTAGCCTATTGTGAGGAGAAGACAGGCGACGCTACTTCACGGGCCTTTTAGAAGCGAATGTCTCCCCTGTAAATTATGATGTGCCTTGCCGGTGCCAGGAAGTGATTTGAAGTTAATTCTGCGAGTGGAATGAGGCGGAATGTTCTTGCGTATATTGCGACACCCAGGATATACTGCTTCAACCGCAGAAAATATAGGTTTGTAGAGGCAGATTTTAAAGCAAAGCTTTGTAGCTCTACCAGCGAACAGTTCTTTCCTGGCCTGCAGAACAACAAACCCCAACGCGGCGGAGGCGGCGGCCGTGGGGTGCTTAGAGAAAAAGGGGAAAGGGGGAAGGAGGGTTTCACTGACGGAGCACACTGTAGATGGCGCGGCGAATTTACCCAGGGTTCCCCGCGCAGAAGTACCTGCTCGCCGGTGGCAGCGTCGGTAGTACGGCTTCGTCGTCTGCTTCAGCGACGGTTGTGTTTGGCCTGTTTGACCAAAACACCGCTTCGCGTCCATTGCGCGCTGCCTTCGCACGGCTTGATTAAGTTGTTCGGCAGCACCTCCCGGGTAACACGCACTCCACGAAATTAAGTGGTCGTACGGCAAACATACGTTCAGGGTTCGTTTGCCGGGCGGGAAAAGAAAATGTACAAACTACATGCCGACATCCAGCCAAGCGTGAAACGCTACCTTTTCCGCACTGCTTGCCAAGAATGGGACTCCGTTTTCTAAATTGGTGAAACCATTTCGGTTGTGTTTTAAAAGGTAATGCAAGATGCGAAAGTACCACCTGATTCTTATGAATAGCGATTATAAAAGTTCCCTCAGCTTTATCGCATGTCTCAAGCTTACTAAACTAACTAGTATAAATGGGTATAAATGGGAATCACTAAGCTCCCGTGCCGAATTGTTTCGGTGTCTGCTCTTGTGTCTCGCGGTGGTGTAGCCCTAAGCTAGCACATCAGTTTGGCTAGGTTCCGCTTTCTCACCCTTTGAGTTCCGTTCCTCTCCGTTTTCTTTCTCCCGACTCAAGGCGGGGCTTCAGCGGAGGCGTTCGCCGCCCTAGCCCAGCCGTGGCCGACGCTGCTGCTGCGTTCCGGACGCCGCCTCCACGAATACCAGGAATGCCTGGCAGAATATGTGGCTTCACACTTTGCAGAGGCGCGTGTGTGAATTCAAGTGACGTAGCGTGGGTAATTGTTGTGTGTTTCCTTTAAAGCTTTGCTTTCCAACCACCTTCGATCGGACCCAATTATTTGAAAATACAATTGCGCAGCAAGCTCTACCGGAAACTCCTGAAAGTACGGGAAGTCTTCATACACCATGCTAATAAAAATGTCTCTTGATGCATTTTCGTAAACGCGTTCGTATTTTGAGAAGCGCGTACCCAAATTGCGAATATTGTAGCGTGAGCTACTCTGGCCAAGGTTGAGCAGTTTCGCGTAGCTCCTGGAGAGCCGTGCTGCGCATGCGCGAGGTGCAGTGCCATCTCACGGCGCACAACTGGCGCGCCAGAGCCGCCGCCGCCAAGATTGGATTGGAGTAGATTAGATTGGACTTAATTGGAATAAAAAACGTTTTATCAGCAGTAACCATGATAATCAGCTAAACCTAGACAACAAGGAAACCTAAGAATAACTAGCTGAACCTTAGCTCACGCTACGTTTATCCTGGCATAGCCGAGCTAAGCCACTGCTAACATTTTTTGGACGTAGATCCACGTGAGTAAGCTTTCACGAAAGCCTAAATCCATATATTTATTTAAATAGTTCACCCTTCTATTACTAGACATGGCCACGGGCATGAACATGGTATCGTTTCAAAGCTGAACATGGTATCGTTTCAAATATCGTTTCAAAGCTGATAGAGTTGTACGTGATAGTTCATGTAACGACATGCCAACGTACGTACTTACATGTACTCGTGCATGTTATCTTTGTGAACAAAGTATTTCTTGCAACAAACTCGACTTCCACTCGTTTCCATGCACCTACTCTCGCAGAAATGCAATCTACGAGGTGTGCAGTACCACATGTTTCAGAAGTTTGGTGTAAATACGATTTCCCGAATCGTGGCTGGTGTGCGTCCATCTCTTTATCGTTGTGGAGCTGCGTAGCGTAACCATTTACGTTCATTCTGCTTTCGTTTTAAGGATATCTTTATATTTTGCCGGCGTGGCATTTTTTGCCGTGGTCGCACGCCAAGTAGCGTGCGGATACGCAAATGCAACTATAGTTCTGTGTTTTTATTCCTTCTCGGATGCTATGTGTTTGTGCACGTCTGCGCCGCAAGCAGTTCATTCGTGTACTCTCGTATGCTTGTATAAGAGAAGTGGCACTTTCTTAGAGGTTTTAGCACGCATTCCCGCTTAAATGGTAAGACAAATATCAGGGGCGAAGCCCATTAGGGTCTGGGGCTGTTGGCGTCTGTCTTCTGTCGTCGTCGTCGTCATCGTCGTCGTAATCGTCGTTCGTCTCATGAAGTCATGGTTATAACACCGCGAAACTCAATTACGCCTCGTGCTAGAACGTAACGCGTTCTATAAGTCAACTGAGACACTTGTTTACGCCTCGCGCTGGAGCGCCTCGTAATGCGTAATAAAAGAGCACCGAGACACTCGTTTACGCCTTGCGCTAGAAAGCTTCGTGCTTCAAAGACAAGAGACTTTTACAGCAAAGCTGTATATACCTCTACACACAACTGGTTTCATCTCCGTTAGCAAAAACGCCAAGGCACCAAGAATACACCTATACCCTGCATGCTTCGCCCCTCACCAGGTTTCACTCAGTGAAGAGGGCCGGGGATTTTTAAAGACGATAGTCTTCCTTGGGCTACTTAAACCCAGAAATTTTGGTCTGTGTGTATGCCTGTTTGGTTGTCTGTCTGTCTGTGACTCGATTCAGCCACCCGGCCAAAGTACAACAAGGTCTGCGCAATAGTCTTATATAGTCACAGCTAAATCTGCCCGTCCAAGTCCGGTGTAATGATCACACTTGTCAACGTTGATGAAGAACAACAAGACATTACGCAAATATAAGACAACAAATTAATACAGAAGTGATACTTGCAGCGTTCCTTTATAAAAAATCGTACATGTTTGATTTGTGCGAAATTAAAAACTTCATCAACTGCAGAAAAAAAATTCACTCCACCGTCGCCTGCTGTCACCCGCGCCACTATAGCTTCTGGCGGCAACTCAAGAAATCAAGTGACAATAGTTACGAAAGGTTCCACAACATCGGTTCCACCTTCTGCTTGGAACGCACGTGGACTAGGAGAACGCGGTACTATAAACATTGAAGTAGGGCGCCTCAATTCACGCGCGTCTCCGCCGTACGGCAGCGCTGGCACCGAGGCACCCGGCTTGGAGGAGCGGAACGCGGTAAATTCAAATAGGCTTGAGCAAACCTTAAGCGTGTTTTTCTTGGCAAAAGCGCGACGCAACAGGAACAACATGAGAGGTGAGCGGGAAAGCGAAGGGAGGCGTTTACTTGGCAAATGTAGACTATCGTCTTTTGTCGACATTTGCAACGAAAGGAGCAGATACGCGGCCACTTTTTTTATATTGAAATGACAACTGTGAACTCAACCAAAATCAGTCGCGTTTTGTATACTAATCTCTTGGTTGGTGGCGTAATTGAGCGCCGTAGCAATCTCCCGCACATGTTTATTTTCTTCGGAAAAAACGCCGCCGCCGCTCCCAGGTGGCGCCATGTGTTTACTTGGAACTGCAGTGCAGGGAGCCCTATGTTGGCATCTTCTGCTGCGCGGAAGCGTAAACAGCGCTTGTACCGAAGTGACCGCCGCTACAAAGAGTCAAAAAATAAAAACACGTGCAGGTTAGTGAGGGCTGTGAACACGGCTCGCCAAGGCTGTGGATCCTTACGACTGCGAAAAACCTTTGGGAACTGTAAGCCGCTGCCTCAACAAATGGCGCTTAGTTTTAGTCCCTTCGGGAGGTTACTATCACATGATTCTCATCATTTAGATTTTGTAATGTTGTGGCGGATGAGCAGGTGCAGCGCGCTCTGCGTTAAGGACACCCGCCTGCTCATTTGGATTTATTTTTGCCTGCAGATGTTTCCCGTCTGTCTTCACCACCTTTGCCATGGCGAACAACATGAATGGTGACCTCGCAGTAGCGCTGCACATTTGGAGTTCCGTTTGTCAGACGGGACGCGAATGCTCGCACCACGCTGAACGGTGCGCCACAAAGAAAGTATGCCAACGCTTCAGCCATGCAAGCCTAAAAACGGAACTCTATTTTGAACTTTTTTCTGGCGATTTTTTTTTTCGTCCTCTGGATGGCGGCGGAGGTGGTTGAGGCGGCTCCCGCCACTGAAGAAGGATGCAATGCACGAATTCGACTGCCGTCCGTGTTTTGCCTTCTAGCTCTCGCGCTGATTCATTCCGTGCTCATCGCCTATTTAAAACAATTTTACAATATAAAAACACCGCGTTTGGTGAGCACAATACACGCCAATCGTTCTTTCGTGTTCCCGTATTGGTACTGTGAAAAATCGCAAGTACGACACATTGTGGTCTCTGTGTAAGAGGCACTTCTCTTTAGAAATCCGCAGGTGCGCAAAGCGTGTCAGTGCGGCTGCTCATTCCAGCCCATTGAATACTACATCATTCCAGCTCTTTTGTGTATTTTAAAAACGAGCGACTGTGCTTTTGTTGTTGTTGTTGTTTATGTGGCTGTCTATACATGTTCTCTATAGAGGCTGTAAGAAGTTTGTTTAAAAGTGTGGTGATTCCACATCCTTCCATAGCGTGCTGCTGCTCCACAATGCTGGTAATGCATTTTCGTAGACGGTGGAGAAAATATTGAGTAAGAATAAAGATAACACCATGTTGGAAGCCAGCGTGAAGCCGACGGCAAGTATAAACTGCTAATCAAACGCAAAATAATGAGTCAGCGCGAAGGCTACTGCAAGAAAGTCCTGCCTTTGTCACATATACCTATAGCACATGAAATCACTAATTTATTAGAACGGTCGCATGAAAATGTTGTATATGTATTCTTGTAGGAGTAATATTGGTCTAACATGGCCATTTCAGAGTGTTTCAGCTACAGCTCAATATGCATATCTACAGGTATTATGAAAATGTTTGCTTCCTTTTTTAGATTGGTGTGGTTAGGGTGTACTCCAGCACAACGACGTGTAATATTCCATTTAAGCCTGCTTTATACTTGAATTTCACGAAATTGCTGAAAACCATCCAGGGATGCCGAAGAAGGGGCAATTGTGTTTTTGTTTGCCAGTACCTTGCCAAAAATGTAGGGAAAAAGCATGAAATTACATAAAACGATTGACACTAATACCTTTATGGCCGTACGGCTGGCTATAATCCTAATTTAAGCTATGTATCCACAGTTGTAACGGAATTACCATTAGTGATGCCATAACGATCAAAGCACAACACCCATACAATTCTTTGTTTCAGGTTTATTAACCTACAGCGAGAATGGCTCTGCCTATTGATTTTATAATTCTAATTGATGTGTTCCCCTACATATATAGTTCTGGGAACTAGCATATAAAGCGAGACAACACACAAACCTCCAAAATCCAGAAAGCTGAAACCGCCTGAAAATTGCGCACAGGCACAAGATTAAAGAGAAGGAGTGCTTTGAAAAATCTACAACACAAATGTTACGAAGCTTTGCCTCGATACAGTGGAGGAACGGTATGCTCTGGAGGAACGAGGAACCCCTCGGTAAAGCCGACTGTCGAAATCTAGGCGGGCGTCTCTATCGCGTTTCTCGAGGCAGCGGTACCCCGCTTCGGTTCAGGTGTCGTTTTTGTCTCCCAAACATGGCCGCCGACTTTCGGAGGCCGTCCCGTGGTGCCCTTGGGAGCCTTGGATGGCAGTAAGTGCGAAAGGAGCAAAAAGAGGAGTGCGAACGCTAGCAAGGCGAGGGCGGCGAACACGTAGGTCAATCCCTCTGCACTGCCTGCTCTCACGTTGGGAGGGCACTCATGCGGGGTAGCGCTAGCCGAAGGCAGAGGGGAATTGGCGGGGAGGTGCATGTCCTCTGGCTGGTTCGAAGTGCCCGCCTGATTGTACCGACCATCCACAGGAACTTCTTTGTTTGGATCGTGATAAAGTTCCTTTGGTTTTCCAGCTTTTCCGACCCCGCATTCCCTGCCCCATGAGCCAGCTCGGAAGATTGATGGGGGCGCCGAGGCAGTTTCCACTCGAGGGGAAGGTGCGGCTGACGGCGTAACAGGCTTCCTGTACACCTTGGAGGCTCCGGGGACGCCGATGGGGGCACTCGGCTGCATTTATTCAAAAGACGTAAAGTGAGGTTAGTGAGTTGTAAAAAAAGATGCGGTCATTACGTGAAGACAATCTCGCCACCATCGCGTTGCACGACTCTCGAAATGTTTCAGTTAAGTAACGGTACTCCTACTATAGCAGGCAATAATCCTTATATATTGTGTAAATTGCTTCGTGAATGCAAAGCTACACAGGCAAATCTCGATATAACGATCACGGTGGACAACCGAAAATCGTTAATTATTTCGAGATATCATTGCAAAGAAAACTTGGCGGTTATGAGCCAGTGCTCAAAACAAGAAGTAAAAATGACGTACGTTAGCAGTAGACGCACGTGCAGACCGGCAAACTCCTACATTGAAATGTTGCATTCGCTTCAAAGCTACTTTATTTGGAGAAATTAGCCATTTTTTTTCTAGGAATCCCTCTACGAATGCCTCTACATTTTTCACCTTGCACAATACCTTATCGGGTTCCTCATGGCACCGAACAATGAAAGTGCGAAACTTGTTCATGTGCACTAAAACGTCAGTGTTGGAGACGACCTCATCTGCTGTGTTCGGTGAACCACAGTCGCCTTCCTTCTCGTCGTGATCGTCACTACACACAATGAATGCTCTCGCTTCTTTTATTGGTTTGTGGCTAGCAGCATTCATCGTTATATATCGCACTAACTTTACCGCAGAGTCACCTACAACAAAGAAATACCTGCCCGCACACGTGATTACCGTAAAAAATGACCAACCGGCCACCGTCACAGAGCACAACGTAAGAGAAAAGACGCAAATGCCGCTATATATAAAGCCACAGCTTTGTGGTGGTGCTAGCTGTTGGCACTCGACATGGTGAAAATGAGAGCTACTGCACTCAGGGAATAAACAGAGAAACGTCCGTTTCTGTTTTACGCGAGAGTTGCGATCCCGTTACTTTTCCCCGATTTCATAATACTGATGTCATTTGTTTTTAATGGGTGAATAATACGTTTGTTATTCTGAATACACGCTCTTTGAAATTCGTAGTTATGCAATATTTTACACTAAAATATAGGCAATATGGCAGTGATTCTTAAAGTAATCGTAAGTTTGAGCAATTCGTTAATATGGGGTCATAGTAACCAGATTGAACTGTATATACCTTTCTTTCTCTTTAAGAGGACTAAGCATCATGTCGGGAAGGCAGACGAATCGTGGTGCTCTAGCAGAAAGTGTTGTTACCGCGGGCGTGCTTTTGCACTGTTTCACTATCTTGCATGAGGCCAGTGTTTGGCTGGAAGAGAAATATTTTTATTGGACGGCTCCATCCGGCCCGCTGCGCCCCCTGCTTGCTTACTAACAAATTCTCATATATGTGGGGTTTGTGCACTGGCTATGAGCAGTCTATACGAATGGGATCTAAAAAAATATGCAAAAATGCCATGGAAGCCTATAAATGTAAAAAATTCTAGCACGTTTTGGCAACTAAGTACAAGAAGGTGTTGTAAAGTTCCCGAACTGCTTTAGCTTACACCCTTTGTTTTATTGCAGCGCAAGAAAACTGAGCAACAACGTTGGAGCTAAAAAGATACGTCCCGTATCTGCTCTACTCGCTACAGACTCGATTTAACAAGATTATCTTGTGCAGTCCCTCCCATGTGAAACCAAATTTTAAAAGATTTGGAACGACCCTATTGCGCTAAGAACAGAGTTCTAGCATCGGTTTTTATGTCTAACCGTACTTAGACAACTCGTGCGCACAAAAAAATGTCTATCTGTTCATCCGTTTGCGACGCTGTACACCATATTCTCCACCGGAACTCATGGTCCAAAAAAGCATCTGAATTACCGTTGTATATGCCCGATGAGAAAAAAACACGCAAATAATAAAAACGGCTGAGGATTACGATACTCCTTTGTCCAAATTTCACCTCTTCGCGAACTGCCGTCATCTTGACGACGAAAAGCTGCGGTCGAGCGACGCGTACCCCCGGATTCTCACTTCCGCAGCGGTAGAGTTAGCTCTTCCTAAATTTGTCTCAGGAGGTATTCCCTTCAACGGCGAATGCAAGACGGTCGGCGCTAATTCAGCGTCATCCCATAGCGAGTCGCTGCCGTTGAGCACGTATCGCGCGGCACCCATGGCATACCACTTCCTCCCTCACACTCTGCCAGACTGCTTACCTGCTGCTTACCTGTCAACCTTTAGGCGCCTCCACCTTCCGCTAACTACTTCCTAAGTTTCGTCACTAGGCGCTTCCGCCATTGCAGTCTGCCACAGGGATGTTGTGTCCGCCCTACACTCCTAAGTTGCGGCGACAGGCCGGTTTTCCTGCTAGCCAGCTAAGCATTCACATTTCTTTTTTTCCTGGCTCTACCCCCATATTATACATATAAATAAAAACATCTCTTCTGCATTTCTTTCTCTAAATTTTGAGATCTAAAATAATAGAGGTCACATCCTGATTAGGTACAAAGTTTCTTGGCCAATCCCCCTCGTGGGTATGTGCCATAATCTGAGGCAACCAACCAACCAACCGACTGCTTCCCAGCTTATTCTCTGCTATAAATAGCTGCAAATATACGTATGCTTTGCACGTAACTATATGGTGTGGTGTGTGAGCGTAGGCGTACAGGCACATGATGCATCCTAATTGAAAGCAGCACTCAGATATGTAGCAACGCCGGAGACAGAAGGCTTTTTTATACGTAGTGTAGGTGGAGAGGCCTGTGGTTGAAAAGAATGCTTAGGCAATATTTCGAAATAACCACTTGGTCACTTATAGGATATAGTTCTGGACGTACGAAGAAAGCTTACCTTTTTTATGAGGTTCAGCATGGAAGCGGTTGGCTGTGCGATCAGCCGCGATTTATCGACTGAAATGCCTGCATTCTGGTGCGGAAGCATTTGGAGCTCCTCTTCGGCGTCGTGGGTGGCGCCGTAGCTGTGTCGTCTAGCCTGCGGCGCGCAAACATTGCACTCACTAGTGCACATTCTGCACCATCAATCCTCGAAATATTGATCGAACCTTTTCAAACTCTGTATTGGTTTTTAATAGACGTGGTTAACGTAAAAATACCAGCAGAACACGTAATCGCCGCTCTCAAAAAGTATAGAAAATTTCTTGACTCTTCTTTAAAACTAATGTGCACTCCCATGCAGGGTGCTAAGTCTTCTGTTATTTCAGCTAAGAGGGACCTCTCAGAGTGCGACACAACATTGCAGTACATTCATAACAAAACGCGGTTATTGACAACATCGACGCCACACAGTATCAACACTTGAAAACCGTAATAATTTCGCGGTTCTTTTTTCACACGGTCTTCCTCAGCCTTTGGTACCCTCGTTAAGGGCGAAGCAATGCTTCAGATTATAGTTCCAAAAGGAACAACTGCAGGCACTCTCATTGCGATACAGGTACTGACACAAAAAGAAAGTTGCCGAAGAGTGTAAAGAAGCTATCAATCGGAAATGAATGCCTGCATATAAGAGTATGTGCGGCTCCTCTCATTACTGTGCGCTACCTAGGTTAAGGTGTCTTGATAGGTCACTTTATAAACAGTTTCCACAGCGCTAAGGCGGAGGCTAACGGCTGAGTCAAAGCGAGAGGGATCCTGAAGGAAGACTACAGCCTGAGTTCCTTATCGGTAGTGCTCAGGAGTGTCCGCAAGCAGTAGATGTGTTGCTTTAGGATACGTTCTAGGTAGGCGTTAATACTTGAAGTTAATATTATTTTAGAGAGATTTCTTATACATAACGGTAAGGAACTGGTAGAAAATTTAGTAGCAGTGATTCCGCTGCGTACGATGCCTTATTGCAACTACAAACTTAGTTTGGTAAGGTAAACATGATGACCCCACCTTGCATTGTAGTGGCATTGCCGCACACACGATTTATCTAAAAAAGCATTTAATGTACGCTGGAGAACGCAATCAATAATTATTGACGGTTATGTATAGACTGACGTGCGGCGATACTATAGCACTTCAAAGAGGCGATGTTTACTAATATTCTGGACAAATTATAAAGCCGTTCCACCTAATGTGAAATCTGTCAGAAGTGCAGAGCAGTGATTCCCCATAACGGGTGGTGGCCCTGTTATCCTTTCACTGCTACCACCAATCACGCTCTTCGCCGCTCTTTCCCACTCCTCTCTTGATAAATGAAACGGAGGTTTGTCTAATGCAATTCAAATTTCCTGCCTTCGCAGTGCTCGCGCGCCCCGTGCCGGAAACTCTGCCAGAGGGAGTTGGGCTCTTTTTGTGCTCGCTTTAAGTGCGTATGCTGGAGCTGTTTTGCGTCACTTCAAACCCGTAATTTTTGTTTCTTGCGCCGCTGGAGTTTTTGTCCGTCATTTCGAACGCGCCATTTTTTCTTGCGTGTGTAAATCCTTTCTGCATCATTTCGAACGCGCCATGTTTTTCTTGCACCGCTGGAGCGTTTCTTCGGCATTTCGAACGCGCCATTTTTTTCAAGAGTGGCTAGAACCTTTCTGCATCATTTTGAAAACACCATCTTTTGGCGTGGGCGCTTTTTTTCACTTACTGTCGTAAAAACCAACCCAACGCGCGTTCCTAACTAAATAAACGCGGGGGCGGCCGGTTATATACACAGATTTTGCCTGAAATCTACCTGCATGTTTGTTTGCGCTAAACAAAGGCGAGATGTATGACCAGCGCCAGCAGTTCACGAGGTTCGAAGTGTTATGGCTATTTAAACCACGTGGTTTTCGAAGCCTCAGCGTGACTCCCCGATGGCGGTACACCAGGCTCCACTGGGGTCCGTTATCTCGCTGCGCTGCCTGATTCCGTCGGTTGCTTGACATCGACCGTTAGTGAGCTACGACGACAATGCGACCCCATAAAGTCATCATCATCATCATCACCAGCCTATCTACGCCCACTGCAGGGCAAAGGCCTCTCCCATTATTCTCCAATTGCCTCGGTCCTGTGCCAACTGTGACCAATTTATCCCCGCAAACTTCTTTATCTCATCTGCCCATCTAACTTTCTGCTGCCCCCTGCAACGCTTGCCTTCTCTAGGGATCCACTCTGTTACCCTTAATGACCAGCGGTTATCTTGCCTTCGCATTACATGTCCTGCCCACGTCAATTTCTTCTTCTTAATTTCTACTAATATGTCTTTAACACCAGTTTGCTCCCTGACCCACTCCGCTCTCTTCCTGTCCCTTAATGTTACACCTATCATTTTCCGCTCCATTGCCCGCTGAGTTGTTCTCAATTTAAGTTGAACCCTCTTAGTGAGCCTCCAAGTTTCTGCCCCGTAGGTGAGTACCGGTAAGATGCAGCTGTCATACACTTTCTTCTTCAGCGACAATGGTAGGCCGCTATTCATTATCTGAGAATGTCTGCCATATGCACCCCACCCCATTCTGATCCTTCTAATTATCTCTGCCTCATGGTTTGGATCTGGGGTCACAACTTGGCCTAAGTAGATATATTCGCTTACCACTTCCACTGCCTCGCCACCTATGTCAAACCGCTGTGCTGTCCCGAGGTTATTGATCATTACTTTAGTTTTCTGCATATTAATTTTCAGTCCCACGGTTCTACTCTGTTCGCCCAGTGCGGAAAGCATGCTTTGCAATTCGTCCCCCGAGTTACTTAGCAAGGCAACGTCATCAGCAAATCTGAGGTTACTGAGGTATTCTCCATTAACCCTTACACCCACCTGTTCCCAATCCAACGTTCTGAATACTTCTTGTAAACATGCTGTGAATAGCATTGGAGAGATTGTGTCTCCTTGTCTGACACCCTTTCTTATAGGTATTTTACTGCTCTCCCTATGGAGGATGATCGTAGCTGTAGACCCATTGTAGATATCCTCTAGTATTGTTACATAATGCTCATCTACCCCCTGGTCCCGTAATGCCTGAATGACTGCTAGGGTTTCGACCGAGTCAAATGCTTTCTCATAATCTATGAAGGCTATATATAGGGGTTCAGTATACTCAGCGCACTTCTCTATCACTTGATTGATCGTGTGAATATGGTCCATTGTTGAATAACCTTTACGGAACCCTGCTTGTTCTTTAGGTTGACTGAAATCTAAGGTTGCAGAAATTCGGTTAGCGATTACCTTGGTAAATACCTTGTAGACGACTGACAGTAAGCTGATCGGCCGGTAATTTTTCAAGTCCTTCATGTCGCCTTTCTTATGAATTAGGATGATGTTCGCGTTCTTCCAAGATTCCGGTACCATTGCGGTCATTAGGCATTGCGTATACAGGTTTGCCAGTTTTTCAAGGACAATTTCTCCGCCATCCTTCAAGAGGTCTGCTGTGCAGCGATGGCGTAGAGGTAGAACACCCGTCTCGCGTGCAGAAGGACCGTGGTTCGAATCCCGGTGCCGGACAATTCCCACCGGATTAAAAAAAAAATACGCGTATTGATGGAATTGCACAAAGGGGCTTCGGGTGCGGCCTGACCCCGGCGACCATTGCCGGTAATGCACTCCCTCACCAGAGCAGGATTGGCCACCCTGGTGTAGTAATGGCCACAACCTCCCATGAATACGCCAACTAACCCCATAAAGTGCTCTGCACTTAATATAGCGTGTTTCCCGAGTCCTCGTTCAATAAAATCTAACGTAACTTAACATAACGTGACCTAGGCAATCTAACGAATACGAAGCACTCATTTAAGGGGCTATGAGGACAGAATACAAATGTGGTCAGGTAAAATGACATCTATGTGTAGATAGCAATCATAGCAATGGTGCAGCAAGCTTCAAGAACACATTCCAAAGAATAAAAACAGAAATAAGGGTGACTCCCCTGCTATTTTCTGTCAATGTATTTAAGACTTCACAAATATCGCTTGTGTAATTGGAGGGAGGGGGGTTTACTGAACTGGGCTGAACTATACTGGGCTATAGTAGCGCGGCTTCTAGGTTCCTTTCACTGTAAATTGAACGCTAACAGGTAATTAACACTGATGTCTCTGTTTTTAGTTTTCTATAATTTTCTGCTCTTCTAAGGTTTGTATATGTCTTTAGTGGCCCGTATTGAGCTTAGTTATCTGAAAAGTCTAGTTTTTCAGATTAAACTCAGTTGAATTTCATCTTTATGGCCCCTTTAAACGTAAAAACGCCATGATATCGACTATAGAACCAAAGATGTAAAGAAATCATGGAACCAGGAGATGGATTCGAACCGCAACCCTTGAAATCAAGAAGCGAAGCTTGTTCCTCTGCCCACAATGGCCGACGCTCCACTCTGTGCCAGCTGAGTCTCACAAAAAAGTTATCCCAGCTTTACTAACTTAAGCACTGGAAGTGTTTGGGCTTTGCTGCTGAGCACGAGGTCGCGGGTTCGATTCCCGGCCGCGGCGGTCGCTTTTCTGATGGAGGCGAAAAGCAAAAACGCCCGTGTGTACGAGATTTCGGCGCACGTTCAAGATCCCCAGGTGGTCAAAATTAATCCGGAGCCCTCCACTATGGCGCGCCTAATCGCCTGCGTTGCGTCGGCGCGTTAAACCTTACAATCAATCAATCAATCAAGTGTTTGGGCTTGTTGGTTCATACTTCAAACAAAACCAGCGCTCAAGACGGAAGAGAAAGGAGGCTACACACACAGCACCGACTACCAACAATGTGTTTGTTTGCCTGTCAGCAATATAAACGAAACATTTACACCAACATAAGGGTGGGAAGAATACATAAACACGAAAGACTACAACAAACGTTAAACTTATCGACCAGCAACAGCATCTTCGCGTTATCATATTACTAGTTCGATCATTTCGCTTAGTCCTCAATAAACGCTATCTCCTTTGAAGACAGGCAACAGAAGGGATGCTTACGCAATCAGTGCCACTTTTATAAATCGTGTAGGCTTCCAGCAGCTCACGCGTGCGCTGATTTCCGTAGTGCTTTATCACTTTACACTGCTCAAATTCAGGAGTGCACTTGCAGGACGACACGTGCGAGGGGAGCCAGCCACCAGATTTTGTTTTGACACTGGACGCGTGCTCCATAAGCCGTACGTTCAGCCACCGCCCAGTCTGGCCTACATATTGGGGACCACAATTCAACAGAATGGAGTAAACCACGCTGGCCCTGTACTTAGTGGAGGGTCGCACGTGGGTTATGTCACAATTTGTACGGGAAGGCGAACCACCATTAACTCGCGCACACATCTTGCTAAGTTTGTTGGGATCCGAGATGGTAAAGATGGTTCGCCTTCCTGTAGAGATTGTGACATAAACCACGTACGACCCTCCACCAAGTGCACGGCAGGTGTGGTTTACTCCATTCAGTTGAATTGTGGCCCCCAGTATGTAGGCCAAACTGGGCGGTGCCTAAACGTACGGCATATGGAGCACGCGTCCAGTGTCAAAGCAAACTCTGGTGGCTGGCTCCCCTCGCAGGTGTCGTCCTGCAAGTGCACTCCTGAATTCGAGCAGTGTAAAGTGATAAAGCACTACGGAAATCAGCGCACGCGTGAGCTGCTGGAAGTCTACATGATTTATAAAAGTGGCACTGATTGCGTAAGCACCCTTTCTGTTGCCTTGTCGCCAAAGGAGATAGCGTTTATTGAGGACTAAGCGAAATGATCGAACTAGTAATATGATAACGCAAAGATGCTTTTCTTGTCGATACTTTTAACGTTTTTTTTGTAATCTTTCCTGTTTCTGTATTCTTTCCACCTTTTCGCTTATATTTCTTGATTGATTGTACGGTTTAACGCGCCGACGCAGCGCAGGCGTTGAGGCGCGCCGTAGTGGAGGGCTCCGGATTAATTTTGACCACCTGGGGATCTTTAACGTGCGCCGAAATCTCGTTCACACAGGCGTTTTTGCTTTTCGCCTCCATCAGAAAAGCGGCCGCCGCGGCCGGGAATCCAACCCGCGACCTCGTGCTCCACTTAAATTTCTGAGAGGCAAGTAAACCCTTTGTTGGTAGTCAGCGCGGTGTGTGTAGCCTCTTTGTTTCTGTCCCGTCTTGAGCGCTCTTTTTGATTGAATTCACTAACTTCATGTCGCGAACCCTGATGTTGGAAAGGAAGTTGCCTTGTTGCCTAATCGCCAGGCTAAGCTTCACGGAACTTTTCAAAGTCAGCAGATTCATTCGCTTTCGCGGCAGTTCATCTTTGCCGCGCTTGACTGGCCGCGCCATCTACAGGAACCTCTTGTTACTTTTTAACTGTGAACGTTGACACGAAATGGCGCCACCAGAATTTTTTGTTTTTTCGAGGTGTATTTTTATGAGCTATTGCAAGAATCAGGCAACCACATAGTATTCTTAAGGTAAGAATAATGGAAACATTGCTGATACATTGATGTCTTGCCTAACTTATAAGCTTAACGCTTCCTTTTGGTTCGACAACGTTGACAAGAAGAAGTATTCCTATAAGATTTATTAGTTCAGAAAATCTTTGCCGTTACAAACACCTCGTTCATGAACGCTGTTCATTTGCTCCACGGGTGCACCGCGCTCGCTATTCCCTAGTTAAGCTATAGCCTCTCCACATCGGTGCGACGGTGTTACCACTTTTGATACCTCAGAAGCCTCGACCAAGAAAGGCTTTGCTGTTAACCTTCGAAAGCCGTAGGATGGAACTTTAGCCGCTCTAGCATGGCTGAGCTTCAGCGCCATCGCATGGTTCGCTAGATTGTGGCCTTGTAAGACGCTTACCTTGAGTGCCTTCTTCTTGGCGTCTTCATTGTCTTCCGGAGGGAATTTAATCTTTTTCCGTTGGGGACGCTTTTCATTCTTTTTGGGTTGTTTCTTGGGTTTTGGCACTGGTTGGGCGGGTTCGGCCAACGTTGGCGTCTTTGCGGTTGTTGGAGTCGCAAGCTGCACCTGCTGTAGCAGTGCGCCGATGCCGGTGAGCGTAGGCGGGGAGGATGTGGCCGTTTGCATACCGAAGCAGGTTGAGTCACTACACAAAGTATTTGCCTAAATCTCCAAAAATCAAGCACACGCTAGAGCAAATGGCGTTATCTTTGTCATCTTCATCTGCCAAGTTCAACTGACACACTGCGTTTAGGCGAAATTGCCCAATTTCTTGTCTTCTGAAAGTAGGTATACTTCTGAAGTATTAGAAACAGGCATAAATCGGTTTTTGTAGGTTACTGTTAAGTAAAAAGTCCGTTTTCTTTTCCTTCTTAATTTTCAAATAGGTTAAAACCTGAATCTATTACTTTTGAAAATATACTTTCTTTATTCTGTCATTCTTGACATGGTGTGAATATTTTTGGTGAAGTGGCATCGTATATTGCCTCACTGTGCGGAAATTTCTGCAAGATGCCCATACCCATATTAAGGAAGCAGAGAAATATTGGTTCGCCCTGTGATTTTGGTCACCAAAGAGTGGGAAGTGCTGAAGTGTATAATGTCCACGTACTGCAGCTGGCTATACATTGCTGTTGCTGATTCTTCTCACGCTTGCCAACTCATACGAGCGTCATTTGGACTACTGGTATCAGTCGAAGTACTGGCGAGTCCTTTCTTTGAAACTAGTCCGAAATGATGGAGAGAATAGAGGGAATTCAGAACAATAACATGGTGCTACCAAGTCGCCCACACCGAAACTCGGCTATACATATGCTACTCCCCTCTCTGTACTGGTCTTATCTGTGAATCGTGGGCGTGCCCTTTTTCTGGAGGCAGCTGCTGCTGTACCTAGCACAATGATTGCTCTTGTTTATTTATATCTGAAGTTGTTGCAAAGCTGGTTAAGTGGGCAACGGTGCAGATAATCAGAAATCAGAAGAAACAGTGAACACGTTGCTTCTCAGACACGTTATCCCGCAGAAAGCGGGGGCGCTTTTGTGATACCGCATGTAAAAGCCCCGGCACTAACCGCCATTTCACTTCATCTGGAGCTCGTCCGGTGTGATTAAACGGCTCTACTCCGTTTTAGGAAACCAGCGCCCCCCCAAATTTGTACATATATCTCCGAAGGCGTCTTTCCTCTTCTCTGCTTTTGTGACACTTGCGCCTTCGCGTCTTCTTGTTGCTGAAAATTACCTGCTTTAATTGAGGCGCATGACAATTCAAACAAAGTAGGGTAACAAAACAAAACGCATAAACTGTGATTACAATACTGCTCAAGTATCGGCTTTGGACAGCCTCAGTTACACTCACCACTGTTTCTAATGTGTTACATCCTTGGAGGCTGGTCAATTGTCACATACCCTGTGCAGTTTATAATCGTCGAGAGCATTGAACGCCTGAGTGCATAATTGTTAGCCACACTTGTGTGTTTTTATATTTATTTTTTACTCATGTACTAAATGACCTGCCGCACTATAAAACAGTGTGGGAGGGTGAATCATAATTTATGAAGGCTTTCTGAGACACAGCCATTGCACGACAGGAATCGCCAAAAGCGTGAAACACGGGAAAAATCTCCTATTTACGCAACCGCGGAAAAATTGCGGTGACACAGCCAACACACGACTTAAATAGTTTTGGCAACCTGCTTTCGCAGAGTGCTAAAACACGCCAGATGGTTCACGCATTACTTTGAAATTCTATTTGACTAGTGCAAGCGCAATGAATTTACGTAAACTGCGGGGGCACCTGGAACGAACGTAATTCAGCAAAAAGTCCCACACATGATCCGGTACCCACTTCGTTGCTAAACGCTTGTACACGAATGCTAAGGGCACACAAAACTGAACATATGGGTCTTTTCAATAGTTAAGGCGTCTGAGAAACACACACACTTGCCCCCTACGCGCCCCTCTGAAAACGCTGGATGATAGGCGAAGAATACTAGCGATCTACAATACTATTCTCCCACCAGCCTCTCTACAAACCACCCAAAGCCAGTGCAGCAGCTTCATCGCGCTGAGTTTTTGCTTATCTATTATATGGCCAACTTTCCGTGGCGTACAATATATCGTACTCTTCCTGGTCCATCAGTGTAGCTCCTTACCTTGGGCTGAGGAATTTTTCACCCTGCACAGAAACATCAATTTTTATCTCGCATACATTTAATGAGTGCCGCATGTCATCTATTCTTTGAGCAGTCTTTACCTCCGTCCGCATTTTCGAAAACACCATTTTACCGAATTCGGCCATGGCACGGTATTTAACGGGATAGTTAACGGATGCTACGCAAGCATAAAAAAACGCTCGCTGCACTTACATCACAGAGTTTCTGGACAGCGATCGCTTGTACGCCATAGAACAAAGCCTAATTCGTTACGGCACTAAAATATATCAAGTCGTTTTGCCCAGAAAGATACGTAACTACCGGCCGACAACCGCTCAAATGTGCATGTAAAATAATCGCACTGCATTGGGCAGTGTTTACGCATGACAAGATCGGACCGAAAAACATTTTGTGGCTTTTACGGGCGGCCTTTACGACATTTTAAGCACATTTCCTTCATCAGGACTCTACACTACTGCTTAGTTTTGCTAGCTGAATTGGCCCCGTTTAATAAAAGGTGGGTGTTTTTGTTACTTACAATTTTGCCTACTTGGCAGGAAAGAAGCATCAAAATCATTCCCCAACGTCGCGCCGGTGATGGCAGAGAAGTCCACGAACTGTCTGAGAGCATTTCTGCTGTACACAAAATTAGTTTTGAAGGACAGACCAGCAGCAATTCCTGCACATGTCAAATTATTAAAAATGTTTTTTCAATGCATAAATGTTCATACTTTAAACATTTTCTTTCGATAAAATTGCCGCAGTTACCAAACAAACACAAGAGAATGTAGCGCCATCTGCGAAATATTTCATCTGTGCATGAGGACACCCTTACTGAAAGCAGGTGAAACACGAATAAATAAATTTAACGCCGTGTGGAATATTTATCAATAAAACACTTGATCTCTAATGAATTTGTAACTTCGAGCGCTACGCAATCTTGATCGCACCTCGACAGTTGTACATTATAAAAGTTTTAAGTGACTTTTTTGTCTAAGAGAGCAAATCCCGCCTCTTAAACGCGGCAATCAAACGACAAAACAGCCACACACCAAGAGAAAATACCAGCCATAAGATGCATTTACACACGTGTTTTTACACCGAGTAAATTTTCACTCAGTGTAAGAAGAGTGATGTGGAGCAGCAACAGTGTAGGCGCACTATGTGCATTATGAGTTATATTTCTCTGATGGTAGGCTACTGAGCCACTGTACTTCTAGGCGTGTACTCTGAAGTAGCGATTTCGACGTGTTGCTTTTAGAAAGCCGTGGATTCTTACCTTCCCTCTTGCAGTTGCTTTGGGTATGGTAGTTAGCCTGTTCTACACTTTCGAGGATCTGGTTGGCGTGCCGGTAAAACGTAAGACTGCTATATTTTCTACGATGACTGCATAACACGACGCCATTATGACTAAATACTCTGGAATAACCAAGGTAGGTATGAATTATAACAGCCACCTATTTGCTTTCCAGCCTTTCACCAAAAATAGCTATGTATGCTCGGACCACTTCACGCTCACCTCCAACGACGACAAGAATAGTCTCGCATTCCCGTGGAAACGGCGCCAAATCTTCATATTATGTCTCCGTTGTGTGAAGCTATATATATTTCAGCCTCCGAAACACGGCCTTTTTTTGACACTGAAGCCGCTAATTCCTCAATCATTATTACAGATTTCAATGCTCTGTTTCACCAGACCGTGGGGTATACAGCACCGGTAAGATGCGGTATGGTCTTGTGACCTACTCACTTTTATGGCTTTCGACAAAATTCCCTGATGCTGTCGAGTGTCGCGTGGGAATATCAGCAATCGGGAACAATGATGAGCTTCTTCATGAACCATGGAAGGTAATTTTCTTAATATCATCAGAAGAGTGCTGCTGGGCTTCTATGATACCTATATTTTTTAGAACCTACGTCTGGCAGCATCCGTAAATCGGCACGTCTAAAAAAATGTCAGAGGTAATTTGATTGTTATCGGCCATAACACTGTACCCGAGAACGGTATCTCGGCCTACAATCGATGTCAATTGTACGACTACACAAGAAAACTAGTGCTGTGCACTTTGTGTCAGCTAAATGAAAACGGGATTAGCGTTCGCTTCCAGTGGGTTCCTTCCAAGCTTGAAGTGCTTGGAAGCGAAGCCGCGGAAGAGTTGACCCGTGAAGCGGCATCTTTTACTCGTTTTCTGAAAGCGGCTCCAGATGAACATCGAATTGCAAAAACAATTATTAAAGAATACTTCAGATATCTTAGGCGACCGGTGTAGCTTCATAAGCTGAACCTTATGTCCTCACCTGGGTGCGCAGCGTGTTGTGTAAAAGGTGACATCGAACGTTTTCTTATGGACTGCCGCAAGCATGCGACGGAGAGGTTAGCTTCGTGTAAAGGGCTTCGAAGGAAAGGCGCTCTCTGCCTCTTTAGATGATATAATTTTTCCTACAGGCCATTGAATCACCAGGAAAGACATTTTGCGCCTGATACTGGGTTTTTTAATGGACACACGCCTCAGTGACCTGTGATGATTTCCCGCTCTTAACGGCAAAAAGATGCTGATCAAGTGATTCCTTGTGAATTTCGGTGCATGGCGGCAAGAACGTGTTGATCAGGGGAGCAATTGCAGCCACATCACGGAAGGCTAGATCAATTCGGTAATAAACATCATGACCACCACCTCCATCAGCGTATCCGTAACATCACTGCTGCGCGGCTTCTCCAATTACGCGGACCGCTTTCTGGATCCGACCATAAGGTCCCACCTCGGAAGCTGGATGAGAGTGACAGATATTACACTTCTATTCAAAGTGAGCGTTGGTATTGAGCACCGTCCAGTAAGGGAACTCCTAGAACAGGTAAACCTCGGCTTAACAAGCCATTCCGGACTTCATACCTAGTCTGAGCCAGTTTTTTGGCTGCAACTACCCCATTGGGCCGCCGGTTTCACGTAGATTAGGCAGACATTAGGGCACTGCGACGGCGTGTTTTCCACTCCTTACCGCGAGATCTACACTGAACTGCAAGAAGGAACGATTTGCAGGCCGAAGGGGCAGAAATAGGTGACATGAAAGTAATACGGCAGCAATCATGATAGGATCTAGTTTACAGCCTTTGAAATTTTGTCACCTCAGCCTGCGTTGTCACAGAGCAATTTTCAGGGTTCGTGGGGATAGTGTTCCAAAACACCGGTAAAGCAGGGAGGGATCGAAGCGGTACAGTCGGCGGTCTTGATCTGAAAAGTATCCTCAACACTGATGCGTACCAGTTTGCCTTCCTTTAGGTTTTGCCTTCCTTCCTTTCAGTTCGCGCCATCCTTTAGCCACCAGCTGGGGGGAAATGACGTAGGAAAGTATGAGAAAACCTGTGGGAAAGTAGGAAAGGGGTAGGAAAGTGTAGGAAAACGACTGGGAAAACGAATAATGAGAACAAACGCATACTTCCAGCGTTCTAAGAAAATGTACCATTTTTATGACAAAAATGTGAGCGAATGTGAAGAGCTCAGGCGTTGATACCAGAAGAAGCGAGAGTGACCTTTGTTTCCTTTGGGGACGACGAAAGCTGCGGGCAGTCAAAAACTCATCCTGCTTGCCGCCCCTTTGATGTCTGCTTGAAAACGGACATCCGCAACGACTTGAGGACGGTAAGCCGTTTGTTCCCGTGGGAGCTGTTTTCTTTGGAATGAACCTGCTGAGGGCGCGGAACAAAAGGTCAGCCCAAAGTTATGGCCCTGCTTAGGCGCCGTAGCAGGAGGAGAGGATCCGCCGTGGGAGTGCGGGAAGAGAGTGGGCGGAGCAGACGCGCTGAGGGCTCCAAAGCAAAAGGTCGACAAAGACTCGACTCCTTCGTAGAGCCTGAATACAAAAGTGAAGCTTCAGCCTGTTTTGTACCGTACTTTGCACTGCTTTGCACTGCGGGGCACCGGGAAATGTCCAGCAGCGGGTAACTCACCTCTGTACCTGACCGGCAGCTGATCGTGGAAAGATTACCTGCAATGGCTACGTGCCTGCCAAACATGCCTTTGCTACAGCAGAGGCATGTTGATTTCTGTTACTCACGGGCATACGTCGGCTTGGGGAGCGATAGATCCCAACGTTGTCGATATAGATCACACCATTGTCGCGATTCTACACTGGTGGGGCTTGTCATTCTCCTTAAAGTCACGGAGGGAATTTAGAGTCGACATGAGTTAAAAGAAACAAGGTTTCCTGCTTCAGAAGAGCTTGCATTGGCACTGCCATAGTATTCCAGGGAAAGATTTTACCCGGTTCTATTAACGACGGTAATGATGTCAAGTACAACAAAAATACCAGGAAGTGGTAAAAACTTGTGGGTTTAAAATATCCCCGCGGCGCACACAGCTGCAGATATTCCGGAGCTTGACGTTGTGGAAACGTGATCACCTTGCAGCTTTGGAAATTTGCATTGGCATTTTTCAAGACGCGCTACTATGACAGTGGTGTTGCTGCGGCAGTCGCATAGCTTTTGGAATAACAGTCGTGACATTTCACGGGTAGGGCCATAAACGTAAAAACGTGTGGCCGTGTCCGGGTTCGTACACGAGTGAAGCGCGTCATTCGGCGGCCGAGCCGGTCCAGAGCCAAGTCTCCGGAGCAGGATTGCACCACGCTGACGCGCTCCTCCAGCTACCTTTCCACCTCGATGTTCTTCGCAGTGTTCTTCACGGCAACGTTCGCAGCATAAATAACACCCTGAACTCCCTACTTTCTTTTATTGTTAAGCTGGGCGAGTCGCTTGAAATCATAGCGGCAACTGAAGCATGGTTCAGAGAACACGAAAATATAACAATTCCTGGTTACAGGACAGAGTCACAGGACTCGCAGTTTCGTAGTGGTGGTGTTTTATTGTCTGTTAAAGATAGTCTAAAATACACTATCTTATCAGCAGTTTCTTGTTGCTCGCTGGCACTTGAAGAGTTATGTCTGAAACTCAAATGTGAGCCCGTAGTTGGCGTTGTCTACCGGCCTCCGAATTCAAGCCTTCCCGGGTTTGTCGATGAAATGGAAATAATCATGCCTTCTTTAACTAGGACCAGCAAAATGTGCGTGATAATCGTCGAAGATATTGCCGCAAAACCATGCATTGGATTTTTGTTTTTTATTTTATCGCCCGGCTGCGCCGAGGCTGTGTTGTCTGTGCCTTGAGTGAAACGCATGTTTCATTCCTTCTTTCTTTTGCCACACAGATTACTCATTTCATAGGAAGGATGCTTCGCCCTAACGCCACTAGCCTAGAATAGTAGTCTTCTTTTAACTACAGTGTTCTCGATGTAATTCTACAGTTCGAGAAACACCCGCGACGGAAGATAAATGACCGCAGAACAGACGCCGCGGCATTCGATTCACCGACTCTGGCCTGCGCACGTCGCTTTGTTGACTGCTGCTTCACCGACTGTGTATTGTTGAGTTGTTAGGGGAGCACAAGTTCGCTCCGATAAACTTGTTTTTTTTTGCACATTGATATAGCTTCCAATTCTTTCATGGATAACACACACATTCTTCGATCATACAACTTTCGCAACCTGATCACCGCCCTGACACGTATAAACACGTCTTCGGCTACATTAATCGACCATGCGCTGACAAACATTGATACAGGTATAAACGCAAGCGTCTACCCAACACCAATTTTGGACCACTTGCCAATCTTCATAAGGGGTAACATATTTCATGTGGTAAAAACGCTTATGCTGACTCACAGAACCAATATAAATTACGAAATATTCCCTAACAAGCTGTTGTCAATCAGACCGTCAGACCGGAGGGTATCTGTCATGAGGACGTAAATACGGACCTCTCGAAACTGATTAGTACTCTAAATGAGCCTATTGACTGCAGTAGCCGAAATATAGCATCGTCGCAGCGGTATAAACCACTTTGACCCAGGATGATCGAAGTAATTCTAAGGATACCAAAAAAAAAGGAGCATTGGTATCATAAGTTGCTGCATCATAAGGGAAATGAAGATTTCCTCTTCCAGTTTAAATGCACGCGTAAAAAATGAGTGTCTCTAATGAGAGCCAGAAAAGAAAAATATCTTACTCGCCCCATGCAGAATGCCCCAGGGAATCAGAAAAAAAAATCGGCAAGTGGTTAACAAGGTCACGAGAAATAAAACAAATGCTCCCCCATCAGCCTATTCTTACTTAAAAACCGTTAACGAATATAATACTTTTTTTACTAATATCGGTCCTGACCTATCCATGAAGCTTCCCGTCGCAAATTTTGGACAGTGTTCCTCTGCTGCCAGTTGTTAACTATTTCGCCCTTCACAAAATCGAAGTCAACGAAAATATTGTCGGTTGTTGCGCTGTTTTCCACAAAGAAAGCAGTTCATTGGGACAATATTTCCGGAAAATTAATCAAGGAAAATAGGGATATCATAGGCCCCATCTTGTGCCGTATCTGTATTCAAACGATTCTTTGTTTGAATACACATACCCACCTTTCTTAAGGATTGCCTGAGTTACACCGGGATTTAAGGATGGTGATACTTCTCACCCTTCCAGCTACAGACGTATTTTTGTTCTAAGCGTTATTAATAACATATTTGAAAGACTTCTCTCTAAACGCATTCACAATTTCCCAGAAAAATATAATATTATTTGCTCACAGCACAATGGATTTTATCCACAACATTTCACTAGCTCAGCCGTCATTACACTCACCCAGTCTATCAGCAGTGTGGTAGACAACAACAAGCTAGCTGCTGTCCCCTTTCTAGATTTAAAAAGTCCTTTGATACGGTTAACCATGACATCTTGCTAAACAAGTTAAAAATAACGTTTTCCCTCATAGGGCGCTTTATTTTTTGTTAGCTATCTTACAAATCGTCAACTAGTTGTTTCAATTAAAAATGTTTCGTCATTCATGCAGTACTTGCGAACAGGAGTACCACATGGCTCTACTCCTAGTCGGTTGTTTTATTTCTTTACGTGAACGACTTGGCTCAGATATTGACCTCAGCAAACTGTCCCTCATGCAGGCTGGTGACACTGGCATTATAATTACTGCCAATCATACTACCGAACTCGAAAGCATCGCAAACGCTTATAGATTGATGGATTGAATAAACTTTATTCAAGACAGCCAGCGCGATGTTAGGGCTCCCGCCCGATGAGAGGCGTCCTCAGTGCAGGATACCTTGGAGGTGATCCGCTCGCGTAGCCCTCTTACCAGCATGCGCTGGATACAGGTGTCGGAGCTGGCCTGCAGCTCCACACATTGCTGTGTGGTAACGTTGGGGAGCGGCGGTTCGGTTGGGGTGTTGGAGCATTCTATGGTAATGTGGTAGAGAGTTCCCGTGGGTGGACAAAACTGACATGTGGCTGGGTCTTGGGTAGGGAACATTGCGTGATACAGCGTATTGTGGGGGAAGGTGTTTGTGTTTAGCGTGCGTAGTGTAACTGCGTCGCTTCTCGAGAGAGTGTGGTGAGGCGGTGGGAATTTCCGTCGTTCTAGGCTATGCTGGGCGAGGATGTCGGCATACGTGAGGAGAGGAGGAGAGAAGGTTAGGGTGGGGCGAAGGGGAGGGAGTTATTAGGGCAGTCGGCAACGCACCGGAGTACATGTTAACGGGCCGCGACATGTGCCGCTTCATTGCCTTTTAATCCCATGTGGCCTGCGTGCGATGCGTGCGAGGGGCACATGGGGATTCTGACGTAGAATTCATAGGGCTTGATGAGAGATACGGTCGGTAAGGTAGATGCGGCGGGCCGATTGAGAGTCTATGAGGACCGTGATATGCCCTTCTGTGGTTTGTAACGCTAGGGCAATGGCAACGTCTGCTGTGGTGGGTTGGGAGGTGCGCATCGAAACGGCGGTGAGTTCTCGTCGCTGGTGATTGGTGACGCTGGCAACAAAACCTTGAGGGTTGTATGCCGTGGCATCTACGTACCTTGCGGGGGTTTGTTGGACGTATGCAGTCGCATGGTGGTGAGCTCTGGCTTGACGGCGGGTGGTGTGGTACTCTGGGTGCATATTGCGTGGTATCGGAGCAATGCCCAATTGCTGGCGGATTGGGAGAGGGATTCGTTCCCTTCGGTGATGTCGAGCTTGAGCTGAATATCCGAGTATGGTTCGTAGGTACCGGCTAGTGAGTGTAAGGGAGAGCCTACGGAGTTGCGTGACCTTGTGGGCTTCGATTGGTTATGTCATGTAGAGTGGAGGCCTAATTGGAGTAATGTCTCGGCTGCTGTAGTAGAAGGAAGGCCGAGCACTGTCTTGTAGGTTTGATGGAGTAGAGTGTCAAGCCTCTTGATTTATGCAGTTTTGAGTAGTAGGTATGGTGCCATACGTAATGCGACTTGTTAGAAGTGCTTGGATGAGTCTCGTGGTGCCATGTTCTTTAAGGCCGTGTCGTCTTCGTGCGACTTGATATAGGAGGTGTGTTAGCTGGGTTACTGTGCGTTGTCGTGGTAAGACTGTTGGTGACCCGGAACCGTCTTGTGGGATATTGAGACCGAATATGCGAGGTTGAGAGGTATGGGAGATAGCTTGTCCATTCAAGGCTGACCTGAAAAAATCCCAGACTGGTATCTGAGGAACAAATCCACCGTCAATACGAAGAAAACTATGTATGTACTTTCCCATTCACGAACCAGATTTCTAGATTTTGCTGATGTCAGATTACCTATTTGCGAAGCGCAGCTTGACTCAACCAACCTTTTTAGCTACTTCGGTGTCACCCTAGACACGCATATACAGTGGGAACATCAGGTCGAAGCGGTTTGCGTGAACATTTCACCTCGCTGCTCTGCTCTAATTCAGCTACGTGAATATTTTAACATGGATGTTCTGCGGGTCCTATACTTCACGTTAGTGCACGCTCATGTGACGTATTGCATCGACTCGAGGGGCGGGACATACAATACTTACCTAGAGCACCTGAGACGAGCGCAGGAATGGGCTCCTAGACTAATTACGTTTTCTTGCTGCTCTCGACCCAGTAAGGCGCTGTTTACTGAACTACACGTCTTACTATTGATCTCCTTCGTGAGAAAAAAAACTGCTGACTGCATCCACAACATAATCAAAAACAACCTTCTATTTGGTGCGTCTACATTTAATACTCCTGCACGCGGAACACGGGTCCATACGTTTGGAAATTTTCCCTTAGCTGTAAAAAGGAACATTTGCGGTGAACAAATGTTAGAATTTACTGATGTACAGATCTGGAACAGCCTGCCGCATGACGTACAAGTTGCTAACAATTTTTTAGCTCCAATAAAACGCAGTACCTTAAAATGAAGGACGCCCAATGAATTCATGCTTGCAGTTATTATTTGTACATACTCCCGTACTTATACCCCCATTAATATTGTGATACCTCTTAAGCTATGCAATAACCTATTGCATTTTATGTGATTCTTCCATTTGATAATATGTATTCATTCTAACCTGAGTGACCTGATATGATTGTGGTATTAGCGACACTATAGTAAATACGCATTTGCCGTTGCATATTGCTGGTGAAAATTCAACGTGCTCTCGTTTATTTTATTGGCTTATATAATTGTAATCGTTCATGAACTCTGTACTCTAACAAGAGTTTAGAGTGCCTCTTAACGTTTTTTGCGTTTACTATCAACCACTTGTACTAACATCTGTTGTCTGCAATTTTTGCAATTTTGTATTGGACCCCTTACTAGCCACTAACTATGGATCCAAACAGTTTTTGCATATATTTTGTAGCGCTACAAAGAACCATCAATTGCATTGAATTTATTTGAAAGTTACTTAAGCAAATCGCCCTGTATCGTATAAGGCAACTCCACAGCGGTGGAGAGCCGTGCAGCTAAAAAGAAGCACAGTGCGCCCAGCACCAACAGCAGTGCACATACTTCTATGCTTACGTGTATTTTAGAAACTTTCATCGTTTACCGCACCATTATTACTGCTATAAAATGAATAGGCTTTAGATTTAAGCACAAAAAGCTCACTCGGCGAGGTTATAAGCCCTCCCTAATTTTCGTTAGCGTTTCCCGGCCTCAGCCAATCGCACAGCTGGGCATACGACCTCATTGGTTCTGTTGCGAGAAATAAGCTGGTAGGTCGCGTGTCCATTCCCTTTTTTATAAAGATAGTCTTTCTTGGGCTACTTAGACCCAGGAGTTTTTGGTTTGTCTGTCTGTCTGTCTGTCTGTCTGTCTGTCTGTCTGTCTGTCTGCTGTCTGTCTGTCTGTCTGTCTGTCTGTCTGTCTGTCTGTCTGTCTGTCTGTCTGTCTGTCTGTGACACAATTCAGCCACCCGGCCAGAGTGAAACGAAGTCTACGAAATAGAGTTATATACTAACCGCCAAATCTAAACGTCTAAGTCCGGTTTATATGTTCATACTTGTCAACATTGTTGAACAATAGCAGGACACTACGCGAATATAAGACAGAAAATTGATACGCACGAGATATTTAGTGTTTCGTTATAAAAAAATTACGGATGCTTGATTTTTGCGAAATGAAATACTACATCCACTGCCGAAAAAAAAACTCAATACTGTCGCCTGCTGTCACCCGCGCCACTATAGCTTCAGGCGGCATTTTAAGAAATCAAATGGAAACAGTTACGAAAAGTTACATTAGATAGTTTCCACGTTCTGCTTGGAACGCACGTGGAGTAAGGCACCAATTTCTACAGGCTGATTATATAGGGCTATGAGGTGGGCGTTTTAGTCCCAAAAAGCCACCCCGTTTCTTTGACAATCCCCCACGTGGGTACGTGCCACTAGAAGAGAAACAACAACAACAATAACAACGTGGTTCTATAAACTCTGAAGTATGGCACCTCGATTAACGCGCGTCTTGGACGTATGGCAGCGCTTGCATCGATGCACCCAGCCTGGAGCAAGAGAACGCGGCAAATTTAAATTCTTCTGAGCACACTTTTAGCGTGCTTACCTTGGGAGGAGATCGACACAAGAGTAACAGCATGAGAGGTGATTGTTAAAGTGGAGGGAGGCATTTACTTGGCAAATGTCGACAACGACTACCATCTTTTGTCCACATTTGCAACAAAAGGAGCAGATACGCGGCATTTTTTTTCTTATTCAAATAGCTTATTTGAGCGAAGTGTCAGTTAAATGGGGTGTCAGTAGGATTCTAACGAGGCAATCTTTCGAATGAACCAAACTTGTTTTGTCTGCATGTCCCCTTTGAGGAACATCGCGCCACCATCCCGATGTCGGTCCATGCCGTCATTGAAGGCGTTGCTGCGTACTATCGCGCTTAAGCAGATTGGCAATACGTGAGCGGTGGCAGCAGATGCACCTCAGGCGCTAGTGCACCGTACGGCGAGACATTCCAGTGCTAAAGAGAGAGGCGGTCAGTTCTTCCGACAGTCGCCAGGATTCCCCATGAATTCTAGTGCTTCTCAATTAGCGAAGGCTTAACGCTCGAATGCGCCTAACGTAACCATTTCAATGAGCGTTTCAGGAAGCATTTTAAGAGTGTCTAAACATTCGTCAGTACTGAAGCTCCCTAATGCGGCGGCTTTTAACACCAAAAATATTTCCCGCGATAAAAAAACGTCATATGTCTTTATTTTGTCACTGAAGACACACTGCCTCCTTAGGTGGCGAAATTTCTTTCAGCAATGAAAACGCATAACTGCATATCTTAAGTTCTTTGTACGATGAAAAGACGGAAATTTCCCCGCGTCCCCACATACATTTTGAACGCATTCAGGCGCATTCAAACGTTACTCCCTCAACTCACCTGGCAAACACACTGGGAATGCTGGTGGATGTCAAAAAAGCTCACACCCTCTCCCTTTAATTCTTGAGACCTCGCGGCGTGATGTCACTACAGCCCGAGGAGCATCTCCGGCCGCAGCTCGCCTAATGGGAGTGAAATATAGCGCAATAGAACATTCAGATGATGTGCGCTCCTTGACAAAAAGTTGGCATCTCCCGGCTGCAGCGGAAAGCATGTTTACCGCAACATCAGGCACCGAGTAACCTCATAGGGCATTTGTGCTGCATTCTGAAGCCTATAAACCGAACAGGAAGATTTGGGAACAAAACCATTTATGTCATCAACAGTGAACAAGTACAATACCTTCAAAAAATAAAAACAACGTCAACGCTTGCGCACACACACATGAGTAATACTTTGTTCTATACTGTGAAATGTGGCACTGTGTAAACAGTGTAATCGCTCTGAAATAGAATACGTTAGCGTTTATTTACATAAATGCCATCTTGATAACAATATACGCCGCAATGAATACTTTTGTAAACCCCATTCATCGTTTTGGCGTATACTGTACCCATTCTTAAAAATCTGACTGCAGGGCTTTTTTTGCACTGCTGAGGACTTAGCATGGGCCCTACGGGTATATATTAACCCATAGGAAAAGTTGTTCTGAACTTGATCCAGAAGGGCGTTCATGAAGTGGTTTATTACAACAATAACAATTACGCACCTATTATTTTACAGCCCAGGGCGTATACTTCACGTGCATCTTTCTTATTGATAAGATTTTGAGGTTTTTAAAACATTTAGGGCTATTTTCAGTCGCCAGCTAAAACATTTGTTTCGATGGCGGAACCAAACTGCGCAAAAGAATAATTTACGTGTGGCTACAAGCGTGTAAAGCGTGATTTACACCAAATTAGCGGCAAATTGATTGCTTCACACCACATAGCCACAATTGGTTTGGAAAAATGCCCTGGTTTAGCACTTCTAAACGAAGTTACCACTACTGAAAGCAGAAGCTGTGCCCACAGTGTTCCTTGAAGGTCTCCCTTTTCTTGCGATTTCGCTTGCTGTCTTCTATCTATATACTATATGAATAGATTCATTCTTTCGCTTGCACTGAAGGGAACACGCAGACAGCCCAGTCTGCTCACCATCGATGGCGGGACCGAGAGACCATGCGCCGGCAAAGTAGCCGTTAAACCTCGCCTAGAACCCTTGATATATTTGGGCTAAAGCACGGGCACAGACAGCCCTGCTTGAGCGACGAAGCTTGGAGAAAGACGTATCTTTCACGATGGCCGCCGAACTTCACTTTCGACGCGATGTATGACGTTGAAAGACGTAGCGTTGTATAGCTCTCGCTGTAAAAATCTGGCAAGGTTTCATATCATCTGCGCAAATCCACAGGCCACGGTAATGGCTCGTTGAATCCCTGGACGAGCGCTATCATTGGCTCGTGAAGCATGAGCGTGGCGTCACAGCCAATGACGAAGTCCAAGTGCATGAAAGAGTCCTGAGGCAGCTGATATTCGAAGACGATGGCTTCCTGGATCCGAGATCTTAGGTGCATGACATCAGTCGGATTCGCAAAGCGGTCAGAAGCGGCAGTGAACAGTGCGATCGGTGCGAACACGTTCTCCAAGGGATATGCCACGGGTTCCCCCTGCAAAAAACCATGAGAAATTCAATGATTCCTGATCTTACGTTAAACGGGCAGCAACCGTTTTTTGTGCGGTGCAGGCTGTCTATCACAAATCCACAGGCGTCAATTCGAGCACTTTTAAACGAAGCACGTTTCGTCGCAGCGCCTAGAACGCTCCAAAGTAGAATTGTTCAATCTACCAGCCTTACATACGGCGCAGAAAGAAAAGCTCGCAACCATGGCAACGAGCAGCAGAGCAACGTACTTTTAGGTGTACGTAAGAATAACGCAGGTATTTAAGAATGGTCATCAGCCTTAACAATACAGAAATGCAGGTATTGCTTTGTGCAGTCTTTGAATCGAGAATTGAAACCGCTGCAGCTGTTCGTACAATAAGGGTAGTGTCACACGTAGAGGCTACATCACGACACTTTTAAGACTTTAGAAAGTTTAGTGCCAAATTAAAATGATATCCCACATTTTATTTAAAAATATTTTGTGGTTGGGTCACACTATGAAACACTGTATTTCTTATTAGCTAGAGGATATGCGCTCCACAAAAATTGTTTGCCTTCCCCTTAACAAAAATATACATGATAATAACACTACTGATGCTATTGTTTCTGTGCGTATCAGCCGCAATATATTAATAGGGATAGAACATCGCCTAAAGCATTTTGAACATGTTCCAGCGTACCGACGAAAAGACGATGATGCTGCCCACAGTGGGAATTCTTTGGAAAGCTAGAAGCGGAAGCGGAAGAGGTTCGTTTGTATGTGACGTGGGTTGTCTACATATTTTAAGTACACGTTTTGAAACCCGTTCACTTTAACCTGTTCTTCACCTTAACAGTGCACATATATACCGGGCATATGCAGGGAGAGGGGTTTTGTTTTGGCGTCATAACAAACTGGACAACGTTCTGAAAGCTGCATCCCCTGCTTTCTTCATTTTCATGGTTCATGCTATTTAAACACGCCATCGATACTTGAAAATTTTAAAAACAAAAAATAGGGTCGGTTCATTAACTGATAAAAATAACTAAGATATCGTCGGGACTAAGAGACTGATAACTAAGATATCGTCTTTATCAGCGTACAACACCTGCGTTATGCACGAGCCACAAACAAACATATACCAACAACGTTGCGATCTTTAAGTGGCACTAGAGGCTGGATAACTCGTTCTTTAAATTTAACATGCCTAATCGGGTCCCGGTATCCACCGCCGGTAGTGCAGCGTACACTAGCCGCTATTCTAAAACTCTCTGATAATCGACTTTTGCAGCGGGCTCTTGTATACACTATGTGTGCTTGTAGTTTCCGTTGGCTATCGTCGTCGTCCGCATGCATCGTTAGACTATGCTTGTACCACAAACAAAACATTTCGAGGAAACCGAAACAAACATATCCTGCTGCTTGGTGTGCGGCATCATAATTCGCTCCATTGGATTGCTGAGGTATGTATTGTTCTCAGCAAAACTATTCGGCTTACAGTTAATTCACCTCCACACGTCCTTCCCTGGATGTTTCTTTCAGATGAACACCCATGCAAGCGTGTCGAATCCCATTTTACGGATCACGATTTGTGATGGAAATATCTCTGCGGGAAAGTGTTTTGGCGACGATACACGTCTTCACGTTTATGGCGTTTTCTTAGTTCATATGCAAGTGCAGCGCCTGTCAGTAGTGTACTTAAATTCAGAATTTTCGAATAAACTGCTGTAGAACAACTTGTTTTTTACACTTTAGGGGTCCCATTCATGGCATTGCTAATGAATTGCAGTAAAAGAGTCAAAGTGGAGTCTCGATTATCCCCTCTTTGATGCAGTAAAAATTCAAATTCTGGCGGCAGCAGGGCAGATATCTTTCGGACTTCGATTTCTCAACACGGTTTAGGCTACTTATGTCGTTGCCATTTTCATTGTTAACATTATTCAAGGAATGTGAAAGGCTTAACGTTCATGGCCCTCACTCACACTGTGCGATCTTTAGGAGCCAGTGTAAGAGGCATTGTGCGGTACAAAGTGGATCTTATTGCTGAGGAGGGATAGTGCAGAAGGAAAATGATTTTGTACAATACCATAAGCTTTGTGGCAGACGTAACGGGCACAAGCTTCTGCAATACTTGCCATGTTTTATTGCCGTAAAAGAAAGAGAAGATATTTAAAATTGTAACTTTAGAAATAAGTAACATCTCTTAGCCGTATGGTGCGAATAAATAAAAGCTCTTACCTGACCGTATCGTAAAAAGTTTTCTTCAAAGCCGTAGTTGTACATGATAAAGTTTTGCGCCCTGTACATCTGAAAAAAAAGTAAGGTGTGATCTTGGGTACCAGTCGCCTTGGCGCTTTGTGCTAGGCATCGTAAAATCGATTCTTTTTTTTTTCAGGTGGGACGAGGACAAAACCTTCTTACGACCAGACTATATCAGTATTGTATTATTGGTAGTTCAATTATAGTTGCAAGTCTCACCCGTCCAGGAGACCCTTCACTCAAGGCAGGCGTAGGTGCCACAAAGAGCGTGCTTTTGTTCATTTAGCCACCTGATGCAAAAGAAACTCCAAGAAACGCTAAGAGTGCCAGCTATGCCGATGTCAAACAGTAATGAGCTTACCTGGGTATAGTGAATGATGTTACGTATGGATGTTCCAGACGGCATGTGTGCCAGGTACACAGGTATCCGAGTCTGTATGAATGGAGAATGCGAGGGTTAAGGACCACACACGCAAGTTTGTGTATGCGGTCATGTGTTTCTCTTTAAAGCATGTTTACACTAACATTGATTTATTTCGGGTGAAAGATTGAGTTTGCTGGACAGGTAATTTAGCGGGCTGTCAGCAAAGACTCATTCCTTATCACTTCGCCCCTCTTACCAGCAGTTACTTTATCTCCCGCTGCCATAGTCATTAGTAACCCACCGCCCAACTGTAATTTATTTTGCACGCTGATTTAAGGCCCTGTGGGAACAAACAGTGCCCTTAAGGGGAAATTTATTCCAAAATGCGACACAAGAATATATTAATCCTGATGTTCTGATAGCTTGCATACACACCGAAAGCGTTCTGCACTCTGTTCTTCAATGGGTGTCATTGGGGAAAAATTACACCATCTTCCCGTAGGGGAACCCTGAGTAGTATACGAAGCAGCCATGGGGTCGACTGAAGTTCGCATTAGTTTTCAGTTCGTCGTTTCCGTTGACTTTCAGCTTCATTCGTTGTATCAGTAGCTTCTTGACGTAGTTTGAATGAGTGAAGGACATAAGGCGCGTTCGTAGCACATGCTGCCATCTCAGTTTGTAGCGCAGTGGGAAGAGCGCCACGTACCTCCGGTTGCGGCTAGAGAGTCCTAGGATTGAAACCGGGCGCCGCCTAACTATTTCTTTTTATAGTGGACTCCGCTGACGTCAGCCCAAACGTTGACGGGGCTGAAGAAACGCGCATGCGCAGTAGATTGTGGAGGGCGGACGACAAGGAAGGGAGGGGCACAGCCCCGAGCATGAGATGCTCCGCACATCAAATCAAAGCCACCTCCACCTCACGAAAAGCGTTCAATGGGCACATGAATATCATTGTGTTTTGTTAGCAGTGCCATCAGACACTAATTTTGCTACTGCAACGTCGCGTTGATCGCGACGCCTCCCACTCTTTGGGCCCTTCGAACCTGCGACGTCTTCATGTTTGAGGTTGAGTAAAGATGACGGTGCGGTGATGTCTTAGGTTAGCGCGTATACTCCACTCTTTGTTTACCTTTTCATAGTATGCCAGTTCTTTTTTCACTTGTGGGGCATGTAGACGTCCTATAGAAATGCCCCGTCAGCCTTGGCCACGCCGTTTAGATCCCGTACACTTTATACCTTTCCATGTTTTCGTAGTATATATGTTTCTTCCAAACAATATATACTGTTAACAACGTTTTTAGTAACGCTAGTTGCTGCATTGCTTTTCACTCACCAGAATGTTTGCAAGTAAGAACTACCGCCTCACCTATGGAATTCTAAGGAAAATTGTTTGGAATTTGCAATTTACGTTGTTTCTGCTGCATCTACCTTGTTCCTGCGTGTAATTTCTCGTAAATGTCACCACTCTGCAAATGCTCCCTTAATGCTCATTTCACACGCTAGAAGCCCATTAGTTCTGTAAATAAAGCTTCGGGTTAAGTGTGCATTATCGCATAATTATTTGTTATGTTCTACATGTCCACGAGAAGTAGCGTAGAGAAGAGGATGAATGATGAATCAGAGTAGAAATGGAAGAGAGGTATTGGTGCTAAATTTCTGTAGATGTGAGCTTAGCAAAGCTTACGTCGACGGCGAGAGTCATTGTGAAGTTAGGCCGAGAAAGCGAGTCTATTTTGAGGTGATGTCAAACCTATATAATTGCTTGCTTGCGCATCTCTGGAATTCCCGCCCATTCTTGACATAGTAAATTTGTAAATTCTTACAAGGCTTGCACGAAAGCGGGAAAATTGAAAAAAAAATGCCTTAGGTTCCCCTACAGCCACTTCTGTACTAAGGAGCAAAGGTCCTAACAGTAATGAACAATAGAAACACTTCGAGCAAGTACTCTTGTGACTTCCTTCCGAAGAACGAACTTTTCAAAGTTTGAGTATTGCATTTTAAATAGAACAAAGCGTAACATCAAGCTTAAAAAGGAGCTAGACAGGTATCGCTACAAGTCAACGACCTCCATCTCAAATTAATATCAGGTTGCAGAGGAGATTTGATTGCCCTGGAGCAGAACTCGACAGAAGATAGTTTTGAAAAGGCCACGAAAAGAAAATACACTATTGTTCAGTTTGAAAAAAAACCACGCTGCGGTTGCTGACGCAGCTGCATTCCAGGAATATAAAACATTTTTAGATGCGGAGCACCTCTTGCGCGGGGCTGTGTCCCTCCCTCCCTTGTCGTTGTCGTTGTTGTCCGCCGTCCGCACCCCCACTGCGTATGCCTGGCCAGGCACCGCTGATGGTGATTGTGGCAGGATGCCCCTGGGGATTGGCCAATTAAATAATTCATCACAAGATACTTTCGCGTTCAACCACCGTCGTCATCTTCTTGTAGGGGAACTGCTGAAGAAGAAGAAAAAGAAGACAAAACTGCGAAGAGGAGGACGTATACGTTGCTCTCAGCCGGTGCACCAACGTCAACAACCTTTACCTCACCAACTCTGACGGAGACTACCGATTCTACCACAGAGACGACAACATCGACAAGAACATGATGGACGAGTTTCGGCGCCTCGAGAACCACCGCCCTCTCACCGTCACACAACAGTACTTGCGTGCCTTTCCCACCCGTGTGTACACGGACGCGGAATCCACTCTGGTGCTCCTAAACACCAGATCACTCAACATAACGGCAACACAATGGAACCACACGAAACCCCCCATGATGTTTCGCATCCTCATCAGGGTTCCCCACGGGAAGATTGTGTAATGCTTTTTAGCAGAAAAAGTGCGGTCAATGTTGGCAAACTTCACATTTTTTCCTAGACGCACGCCACACGGGCAGGTATCACATAATGTGGGCCATCACTAAACACCTACTTATGTCTGTGTTAGTTGTTAAAATTCCCGCACGGTATGCGGTACTTTTCATCATCTGCCTGTATTAAGTACTCGTGCGAATAAATTCATCATCCCTGTTTGGGCAGCCATAGCCCGGCCTTCCTTGAGTCGTTATTCTGCTACACTTCCTGCGCGTTATGATTCAATTATTACCATCCATCAGAATTAGAGGCCCCAGTACAATCACCCAGTCATAGAACAATCACAGAAACAAGGTTATCTAACGTCTTAGATAAATTGCTGGAGAGTCGCCATTGCTCAATTTGTTTTTATGGCAATTGTTTGAAGTTTGTGATAGTTGTGGTATCACTGTTCTCAGACAAGGCAGTCTTTATATGGATTGCAAATTTCCATTTTCTCTTTTTCGCTTCCTTCAATACTAAAATGTTACTAGTAAATTCTGTAGAGGAGTTCCTTAATCCACACCCATGCGAAAGGATCGTTTTGCCACTTTTTGGAATAGGAAGAAAGCAACAACTTTTTGCCCTAAAAGTTAACTGAAACACACTCGCGGCTATATTTAATTGTCCTTGAAGATAATTTACAGGCTCTCTGGGTTAAAATTCAGCTTACCCTGCACGTAGAGCTTCATTAAGGGGAACGTAAACAAGTTGCTATCAAAAAACCTAAAATAAAATTACAAAACAAAGCTTTTCTATCGCTGCGCACTTGACATACGAAAAAATATCGTATAGAGGTGCACTCAGCGCTGCTTCTATGTAAATTATCTTTCTTGCTTCTGGAAAGATCGCAACTAGCGCAAAACTACAAACGAGCGTGTTAGCCTGGACTGGAGAAATTAAACTTTCCTGAAATAAGATATCGAGAGAGAAATATTCCACGTATTAGTTTTTCAATGCGACTGCCAGTTTCGGCTTAACCTTCAAAATCGTGAATTATGTGGCCCAAGCACAGAACAAAATATGCATGTAAGTCCGTTAGCGCGCCAAGTACACGACAGCTTTTTTTTTTCTTTTTCTTTTCTGCCCAGCTCTTTCTTGGGCCTTTTCTTCCCCCATCCCCAACCCACAGCAGAGAAGCATGTAGGCGTCTGTAAATGCCGGCAAACCTCTCTCCTTTTACGATAAAGAGCCTTCTCTTCAAGCAAATTATTAAACCCATTTAGAAGTTCAAACAACTATTCGTTATTTCAAAAACAAAGAGAACTAATTGGAACATTAAGCATTTGCTTCCTTCAATAAAAAGTGCGTTTAAAAGTAGTAGCATTCGTTATACCAAAGGAACGCTCACCCAGGGAGATAGACTACCAATGGTAGGTCCATCATTATCTAAACGTACGCGTGCCAGATCATAACACAGGTGTAGGTTGGCTAAGGTCAGCGCGCCAGACTAGCGCAGTACCGGCCATTCTCTTGTGTCAATATCTCAAAGTGCGGGAGGCCAGTAAGGGGCTAAGTGGTAGCGGACATTTAAAACCTAGCGTGACATTAGCACATAGACAAAACATAACTACCCAACCACTAGGTAACGCTAGGCGGACGGCGCCTATAGAGCTGGCATCCGGAACACGGCGCAATAGATTTTTCGAAGACCGGCACCAGTAAGGGTTAGCTCTGTTAACAGCAGTTTCTTTTATCTCAAACACTGCGTGGCTTTGGGCACCGTGCGCGTATGACCACAAGGACGCTAGACTCGTTTCTTTCTTTGTAATTTTAATTTACAATCTCATAAAACTGCATTTTTCGGCATTTCACATACAAGTTTGTTCGTCTAGTCATCCTACAAGCCGCAGCGAAATGCCCTATAGCACATAGAGTTCAGTGGTTGGGCGTGGTTGCGACAACTGGCCTCGGTGCGGTTAGCGATATGACGAGGAAATATTTCGCACAGGGCTCTTACGTTCTCATCTGCGTCACCCGATATGGTTACACAGGTACGTTGCGCTCATTTACTTTACTTTAAAATTTCGGAGAGCGGCCTAACAATCCTGCTTATTTCAGGATAGTTAAAAACTTTTCGGCTCTCATTGTCACAACATGAGGTACTAAGCACAAAGCCGAAGTCATCGTAATTACCTTTGCTGAAATTTTATTCTTTTTTCTTCTCCGTTCTCTAAGGAGTTTTATGTACATGCTTGGCGGTCACTGAGCTATAACATCGTTAGATCATCATTGCGGATGTCAATTAATTATTACGACGACAATTTCATCGTTCAATTGTGCCTTATGAAATATTAGTAACGTCGTCACGTATGACAATAGCCAATCACTATTTGTGACGACCTTTGTGTTTCTTCAGCTTCGTTTATTGCTCTAAAATCTAACAAGTGTGAGAATCTTCCAACAATAGGATGAGCCGTAAATGGCAACTCCAAAACTGTTAGGTGAAGGCGGATTATAGTTATTAAAAAGGTTAGCGAGAACGTACATTCAAGAATCACATTTTTTTATTTCGCTCGTTATTGTGTTCTTGTGTTCTCATTGCGAAATTATTGGAGTTTTATTCCGAGCGTTTTATTTCTCAACTCACTTCTGTTTTTACATCCGTTTACGCGCTCAATGAAGCTGATATGATCTAAAAAATCTCGTTTAACAGCAGTCTCATAAATGACAATCTAATAATCTCATTATGACAATCATTAACAATCGCATAAATGGCCTAGGACGAATGCAACGAAAAGCGATAGGATTTGTCTGTATGTACCAAGTATAGAATAACAGACGCACCCACACAACGTTTAAAAAAGCAGGTTCTTAACAATGAAAAACCGCGCCAAACTGGCACGTCAGAAATTCCTGTATCAATTAGTTCAGGAACAGCTGAGCATAGACAGTTCAAAGTACATGTCACACACGAAGCAAGGCCAACACGACAAAAGCATTCACAAACACTGAAAGAATATCAGTGGCTTCTGACTGTGTGAAATATTTTTTTTCAGCTAGCAATTACGGTGTGGAATTTGCCAATCAGTATAACAAACATTCTATCATTGGAAACTTTTTCATCCCTGCTCGAATGTTATTTATTGTGTTTGGGATGACGAACTCAGATTTGTCCACTGTTTGAAGTGCTCACTATTCTTTTTTCAGTACTAGTTGGTATTGATGTCCTGTGGTATTGATGTAGTTATAATTGGTATGGTAGTGATGTAGTCATAAAATGTATTGCTGTCAGTTTTGTCTCAATCGTTCATGTAATATTTCATTTGTGACGTGAGTACCCTCTGTATAAATCTTTTCATCTCACAATGTATGTGCCCTTCCTGCCATAATCCTTAATTGGGATTGGCAGTATATGGAAATGAATAAAAATATAAAAATAATAGCACTGAAAACCCTCATGTTTAGTTCCACAAACCTGCAACTTATTTGTTACCTCATTCAACTGCTCTTTACTGGCACCAACAGCAATATCTACTGGCAAAAAGCAGGCACCGCGAAAAATGTTGTTGCAGAGCGAATTTAGAAGGAACTGGGTGAAGGTTGTCGATGTCAGGAATCCTCCCATGGTGAAATGGCGGAAGAAGCCCTGCGAGCGTAGACAATAAAATGCCGGATTACGTTCTCGTTACGCCAGATGTGACCAAGCAGTAGCATTCACAAGCGTACAAAACATTTGCAAGTATGGACCATAAACTCACCGCAAGGAGCTCGGCAAAAGGGTCCAAAATGGTGAGTGGTGTTTTAATGTGTGTGATGTTTGCTACTGGAGCATAGCCGACAACCAGATTTACCTGCAACAGAAGGAGAAATGGTCTCACTAGTCAGATACGCATCAGTGAATGTTTAATTTGATCAAGCAAATTGCTTTGTTGGCTGATACGAAGGAGTCTGTTCACTTTCTAAAGCGAGTAAATGCGTTCAGTAGTTGCCTCAGGCTCTATGACTGTGGTAATTACAATACACAGAGAGATGATGTCACCATGCGCTACTGCGGCTGGTGTGTAACGGGGCTAAAAACAGAGAGCGCCGAGACTTTTCCAGCCTTTTGAAAAGGAGCCTGTATTGACTCACTATATTCATAGGAGGCCATGATGGCGTTCTAAAAAAGAGAAAAAAAAAACAAGCACTGCAGAAAAAAAACTTTCTGCCGCGGTCGGAACCGAACGTTGGTTTCTGGCGTTATAAACGCCGATGCCTATCCGAATACACAATTCTGATACCGTACTCATATGCAAATTATTGCAGGTGATCCCTGCGGAGCGTTGTTGCCACAGACTCCACCGTTGCTACGCTGCACTGCATGCCGAGAGATGAGCGGATAATTGGAAATGGGCGCGCTGCAGACTCGTGTCTCTGTTTACCTCCGCGCCGTTGGCGTGTACGCAGCCGTTGATAGTGCGCGCTGCATACCGGGAGATGAGCGGGTGATTTTAAAGTTGCGGAGAACTATGGCGTGACAGCAGACCCGCCAGCAAAAGTGGATGTGTATGTTACTAGTTCATTCTTCATATGATGACTGCTGATTATTTACCTGGTGCATGTGCGTGTGCGTGCGTGTGCGTGCGTGTGCGAGTGCGCACGTGCGCGCGCGTGTGTGTGTGCAATGTTTTTCTTCCAAATCAGCTCAGGCTCTGCCAATGGATGGAGGGGGTCGGTTTGGGTGGAACAGGGTTTGGGTTGGGGTAGATTGGGTATTGAGTTCCGTTAACTGGGATGGTTTTGTCTGTTGCTACGAATTGGTTTGTGGTTTTCAGTCTTTGTTTGGTTTGTACTCAGTAGTGAGAAGTTTTGTGTCCACTATAGTTGTATTACAGCACAAATTGTTCACTTTCTTGCCACTGCACATTCTAAAGCACATTTACTACATCGTCGCGTCATACTGGGAAATCGGCTTTTCATTTGCGGCTATCGGTTGTTCAGCATGAATTTACTGTGACGTCAACCACATATACAGAATAGAATTGTTCCTGTATTTTTTTCCTCAATGGGCAATTTATTGCTTTCACGTTAACGAAGGAGGGCAGAACTAATGTTCGCACTCCGTCTTGTTTGCGTCGTGCAGACACATTTGAAATAAACCGCTATGGCTGAATGATGTCGTTGAAGCCTCCAACGAAGAGCACAAGTTTTTTGTCATGGCTACTACTAAACAGATTGTGTGGCACCTGAGAAATAACAGTTAAAAAGCAAGTAACACGCCAAATTAAAGAAGCGCCATTCCCATTACTAACCCTAAAATTCCAGAAAAAATAAATTACAAGGGTCTAGGGCGTACAGCCACATTGGTTACGAAGCGTTTGTCGATTCATTTACTTCAGCGAGCACTCGACACTCTGCTGTGCCTGAGTGGCTAATAGTTGAGCTGGTGAGCCCACGGAAAGCACCCCGCTGTCGATCCCGACAGCGGGGTGCTTTTTTGTGGTGCAGGCGAAAAAATGAAGAGCCTGTGCGCGAAGATTTCGGTTTATCGTAGAGATCTTCAGGGGGTATGTGTAATACGTAGCCCTCCACTACTGTGCGGATAATATCCCTTGCAGTTTCAGCACTCACAATACCCGAATTTAGAAAATATTTTTACCACGCACGCTGCACTCTGTGTGTAGACCTCACTTCGGTTGCATTTGTGAACCTTTTTGCTGTCGTTTGCGTCTTCCTTGTGCTGAGTTTTTCAAGGCACCGCAGCTATTCGTCACCCATTATTACTGCCACCTGCTTGCATGAACAAGCAGATACGACTGAAGAAGAAAAAGCGGTGGGCAACTACCTGTTTTCATGTGGTCAAGGTTAGAACAGTCGCTTATTGTCAAGTTGCACGTAAAAGGTTAACTACCACATATTAATGCATGCAAGACCGAGAAGTGAATTGGTGTTGGAGGCGTTCGAACGAAGGAGAAAAGTTATCCACGTCCCTCCCCGCGCCATATGTGGCCGCACGTGACGCCTCCGCACGTAAGCATGAGGGCAGCCAGCAGTTGCGCGGGCGGCGGCCTTTTACGAGCCTAAGGCGTTGCGCTGGTGAGCACGAGGTCGCGGGTTCGATTCCCGGCCGCGGCGGCCGCTTTTCTGATGCAGGCGAAAAGCAAAAACGCCCGTGTGTACGAGATTTCGGCGCACGTTAAAGATCCCCAGGTGGTCAAAATTAATCCGGAGCCCTCCACTACGGCGCGCCTCATCGCCTGCGTTGCGTCGGCGCGTTAAACCCTATATAAAATCAATCAATCAATTAAAAACCTTTTACGAGCGCCGCCACTGGAATCAGGGACGTCCTTCGCGGGTATTCGTTGGGAGTTGGACAAAAGCGTTAGCTTCATCGCAAAGGTCGCTTTTTGGGTGCGCTGTTGAGGCATTCCATTACGTTTCCCACTGCCGCTGATGGGCGGTAAAATGACTCGGCGCTTCGGCAACAGCCGCCACATGCCAGCAATCAGCTTAGACCAGCGGCTTCGCCGCATCCGCAATCAGCCGCAAATCAGATAAGAGAGTCGAGGCACCAAAAGTAATGGCATCGCACCCATTATTTTTGAATGCCAAACGCATCGCCCGCTCAACAGTGGGCGGGATGGGGACGCCCGTTTCGTCCACATATCGCAAGGTGGGGCCCCAAGCCTAACAGGGATCATTCGACTATGTCTGACTACGAGAGCCCCTGGTTGCCAAGGCAACCGATGCTCCAGACCACCGAAGTAGTGGTGCTCCAGCAAGCGATAGAAACCTCAGCACCGCGACGGCGGCCTTTTTGCGTACGTTGCCGTTCTCTACCACGCGTCGCCCCAAGAGAACTGCACACTTGATTTGACCGCTGGGAAGGCTAGCGATGGGGGGACAGTAGGAGGAAAGGGCGTATACTCGGTTACAACTCAAGAACGGCACCACCTCATGTAGTGTATCACTCCGCCAAAGCGCCGGACCCGTGACGTCAGTGCGCGCGCGTTTTGAAAGGGGTTTGCTATGAATGCGTGATATCATCTGCCTTGTCTCACGCAGTTTGTTTGTCGTCACTCGAGTCGTTTATAAGAATATAAAGTTCGAAAAATCACGGGAACGGCTCACGCCATGTTCAAAATATTCCCAGTAACGCCCTACCTGCGCCGCGTGGAGAAACATCCAGCTACGGTGATAAGGCACAGCGGCAACTTCCGGTGCCGTTCTTAAGTTGTCACCGAGTATATAGGCAACCCGTGGCTGACCGATTTCGCATTGAAAAATTACAGGAGGCGCGATGGTAATGGAAGAAGAGCGGTCAGATGGACGAGAAATATTAGGCCAAGAGGACGGTTTCCCCAACGATGCCGAAATCGTCCTGGACAACCGCTACCGATCCCAGCGGCGCCCGCGAGGAGGCGACGCGCGCACTTGTGTTGCCGTGGGTACTCAGGGTTTGCGCTCGGCAGCGTGACGTGCGGTCACGTGATAGGAAACGCGCTGAGGAAGTGGTTAAATTTTGTCCCCCTCTGAACAAAGAGTCACCCTCCTCACCGGTGCCGCTCCCGTCGGCTAGGCGCACGCCCTTGTGCCGTCTGCGGAAGCATGCCCACGGTGGCGTGACATGCCCCTTTTAAGGAAAGAGGATCTAGGCTACGCGACAGGTATTTTTCTTAATAGGAATGCGACGTACGCAAAGCACATATTCCCTAATACTGATGCGGTGCTGCTAAGAGGTGTGACCTTAACTGCAGTGAAACTTTGCAGACCGAAGTAATAGGTTAACTGTCGTAAAAGTACTGAAATGTTTCAGAGAAACTCGCCGTTGAGATTCAACTCATTTGAGTGACTGAGACAATTTTATAGTACCCAGCCACCGCGATTGAGGGCGACCATCCGGTTAGCCGCATCCAAATTAGAGAAACATTAACAATTGATAATCGCGGGGTACCCATGCTTTCGCCGTGGCACTCATTTCGAAAAAGTATGCGAACTGAAGCATCAGGAGAAAATTGAGTACTGACTTTCTTGTGAACGAGTAGTGGCTGCGGGCACAAACCTTCGCGTTGTACTCAGGCCTGGTAGAGAGAAGTACCAGTGTCTCCGTGAATCCTTGCGACCATGTAACCAGAGTAATGTTGAGAAATCCGGTCGCGTGAGTTATGTAGTCGATGGTGGCGGCCAGATCGTATCGGCCGATTTCGTCGAAGCTGAAAACAAAAATTCAAGCAGCAGCACTTTAAAATAAGCAGTCTCCGGTTTGTTGGGCCGGTAGTTAAAAAAAGGTTTTTATTGGGTAACAGTATTACGAAAAATGGCACAAGCGTTATTGTTTTGCAAACGTCGACATCGTCTCGCCGCATAAGTGGGGGATAATGACATAAACCCAGGCGTGATATGCACTACTTTGAGGCTACATCCCACATGTTCAATCTCTTATTACCGTACACCTGAAAAACCCGGAATTCTCCGACTGTCAGTCAACTATATGCACTTACCTCCTCAAAGAGGGACAACGAGATTTCCGCCCACAATTAAGATCCCCATGTAGTCCAATTTGATTCTCAGCCGTCTGCTACAGCACACCTCATAGCCTGTTTGATAGTTTGGCGCGTTAGATCCCCAAAATCTCAATTGAAGAGGAACAAAAGCCCTGTACACCAGCAAAATGAGCAGAACTAACTCAATACTGATGGGGGATTGAAAGAATCATTATAATGGCATCGAGTAAATAGCCACACCCATGCTCCTTGTATGTAATCTGACGCGTAGGGCTTGAAATTCTTGCCCAAAAGGTTGCAAACGTGTACTTTGAAGCACAAACCCACATTTTTAACGTTACGGTCGTAACATCCATATAATTTAGCAAGTAGTCGAGTGTTCGTCTAAGAAATACGATATATGGGGATCAATATCTTTCCTACAAGGCACTGAAATAAAAATAAAGCACTACCAATGCACTATTCGATATCTTTTATCACGTTTTGGCATTTCAGTGTGATTACATGTTTCCACGTAACGCTAATCTTACAAGAATCATCTCTTTCGTTCGTCTTGTCTGGAGAGTGAATATTTATTCTCTGCGTTTAACCATAGTTCTTGCGCAGAGAATTCTTTTGTCGCGTTCGCTCTGTTCTGTAGAGGGCAATAAGACAAAATACAACCTTGTCTTATTGACAAATACAAACCTTTGGCAGGTCAGTCGCGTCAATTGAGGCCCCGAAGCCTTTTTTTCAGCCTAAAAAACGCGAGAAATGCTGAAAGCACGGTGCCAACCGGGACGTCATAAATGGAACATTAAAACAGTAATGTGTTCAAGTTCTTGTTAGCGTTCAAGTGATGCGACAACCGCTACAAAAGGCCTCTACAATCGCCCCGTCATATTTCGTAGTGGTGGCTTTGGTCGGCAAAATAATGCGACAAGATGTCGCCATGTCATAAAGACGCTGGAAGAGGGTATCTACGGAGTGGGGAATGGTTACCCTATTGTCTTTATTTCTGGAACATGCGTTTCAACATTACTGTAATGTAAGAAAAGGTTATTAGGACAAACATTTTGTCTCATGGTCCAATTATTACTATTTGGTATTTCACACCAAGAATGACAGAACCCAGGTCCTCGGGTTGCGTTTACCTTATAGGAATTGAAAATTAGAGGCTCGTAGAATCAACAATAAGGAAAAGGAGGCAGGTAAAGCGCCAAGGTGGGAATAAATTAGGCGCTCGTCATTTTCGCGGGAAGAAATAGAAACTTTCCACATGTTTAAAGCGAACAGAAGCACGCGCTTCGTAGGGCATTGCTGGAGTCCCTCGGTCTGCGTCGTCACGCTATATGTACTTATATACATACATATTGCACATTTATTCATTTATTCATCGTATTACGCAAATGGTTTAAACGTTTTCCACCTTGACGCAGGTTTCTGCGTCAATAGTTCCGCGATGTACTGTCGTTTCTGCCACCCAACCCCCGGTCGAGTGTTGGGGAATATAATGTAGTATGGTGATGTGAGACTAAGCAATACACTCAAATCCAGATTTAATTTATTCCAGCTTAGGCTTCGACATCCCTAGACCACCTCGGGATTGTAGATGTTCGTCGAGACCTCTATTCGCGTGAGTGCGACTTCTCACAGTGCGACCACAGTGCGACTTCCGCGCCGTGTATACCTGTAACGTGTTGAAAGGAATGGTCGGAATGCTTCACTTCCAACTTTAGAACGCCACGTCGTAAAGGCAGATATAAAACTGCTGAGGGCAATTGTCGGTGTACTTCGGTAAGCGACCATGCTTTTGCTGGATGCAGCCATTACCCACTTTCTGACGGAAGAGGCTCTTGCTAATTTAGGATGTATGTACGAGGATACTTGCCCGGCTGCTGTATCAGTACAGATTTTCACTAACGGAATCGCGTCGCCTTTGCCAGAAACCGAAAATATTTGCCGACAAGGTTATTGTGCGTAGGGCGGCACGCATCACACACACCAAAAAAATTGGAAAGCGATTACGCAACGCTCTTAGGCATGGAACACGTCGCGCTGTGGCACTCAGTGAGGAGGAACGCTCAGTAGAGCTCAGGGAACACGTATGCGACAGCAGATCCTTCACACTCGTATCAGAAGCAAGTGGCTGCTACGGCATATTAAGGCCACTTTAAATACGACGTATGCCGCCTGCCGGGCAGTGGTGTCGAAGTCGGCGACGTCAGGTTACGCCACGTTGGCAGGATAACCGACCCCATTATTGTACAAGGTAGTTGACGCAGCACGCCGTGGCGCGCTATCTTGACCCACACGAAAGTTATACGAAGTTATGATTTCCCGCATGACCGAAAACAGAGAGGTATGCGCAGAGTGCCGCTACAACGTGTGAGTACAAGCTCCATCTGTTTCGACAGCAACTTACGAAAGCAACTTACTTATGGGTTTCACTTGAGGAGTTTACCGCAAAAGCGTTCTAGACCTATGGCGTCCTGACAAAAAATGCATTTCCCCATAGACCGGTTGGTCGACCTGCAAGCTCTGATAGCATGTCTAGACACGGGGCGCATGCATGAAACAAGACTTCCATTTTGTCAAAACGGATACTTGATAATCGCGAAAAAGGAACGGTCCTAGACATAACAATACACGCTTCGATCATGAAGGAGTAGAATAGGATACCTTTGTCTCATAAACCACGTATCGGTATACATTTAAACCTATAGTAGATGTGTTCACTTAGTTTGCAAAAAATAGTCCCATGTTCGTCGTTTGATATATGGGTCTTTGAAAGTTTGGCGAATGATTGGACACACTTTGGGCGAAAGTTAGATGTAGAAGAAGTGACAACTGGGCTAGTTGGTATTGCATATGGGACATCTTGAAGGTAGCGCACTTAAAACACGGACACTAGGGCAGAACTGAGCAGCGCTGTGGTTTGTCGTTTCTTCCCTAGTGTCCGTGGTTTAAGTGCGCTACCTTCAAGAAAGTTAGATGCACGTTTAGCGTTCGCGCTTTTCTGAAGTTTCTTTAGGAAGGAGTGGTAGATTTTTTCGCTCCCGGTAAACGCCACCGACGGCGCGAACGTTTCTGGTCCACGATGCCCTGCTACGCGTTAAAAGTACCTGCCAATGAAATGTGGCGATGTAGTCATGGGCTGTGGCTGGTGCTTTGTGCGTGCTTTCTTCGTTGCCATACTACTCTGCTCACGTACGTATTTTGCGGACATACAAAAAATGATGGAGTTTTGCATGCGAGCTCCGCAAGTAGGTGATAATGATATCTTACCTCCATTCCCAGAATTCCGGGTCCTTGGTTGTCAAGGTTCGGTGGTAGTTGGAGTAGGGCGTCCCCCGGCAGTTCACCAGCCACACGTCAAAGCCTCTGTCTGCGAGGAGGAAGCCTGCAAATTGTGGGACCGAGCACTCACCATGCGCTTTCTATGCCTGGTTAACGGTGTGCATAGGTAGCCGTTGATTGCATCATAATTCAACATTGAGTGATTATAATGCCCGAATTTTAATTCTTGAGTGCCTCCGCCAGTTGAAAGGATTGTCTGGACGCAACTTTGGCAAACTTGTAATCGCTCCAGATAGGGGAAAATCGCAAATACGTGTCACTCATTCAACCCTGTTTGATACCGTGCTAACATTCTAAGTAAGATTGAGACAGAGAGAGAGAAACGTTTATGTTAAAAAAATGAGGTGTCGCGATTGTCCTGGGGTGATGCACTGCTTCGAGGGGCTCAGACTCTTCTGCGTCTCTCCGCGCTCGTAGAATCAAGTCATTTCATTTCATTTCATTTCATTTCATTTTATTTCCTTAAAGACCCCTTGCGGGGTATTACATAAGGGGGGGGGTACATAAACACTGAGCAGAAAACAATCGTTTTTCCTAAGGTGAAAGATGATTAGTGATAGTGCTTGTGAAAGTAGAAGTACAAGTAATGGCAGGAATGTCGCCTGAAAGGCCATTCCAGGCAACTCTTGTGCGAGGGGAAAATGATGTCAAAAAAGTAACGGTGCGTGCACGTGGGCATGTGATTTGAAGGGGATGACCAGTTCGTTGAGAGATGTGATTTGGGGGAACAAAATAAAGTGACATGCGCATCGAGCTGTGAAAAAAACTTATGAAATAACGAAAGACTGGCGATACGGCGGTGAAGGGAAAGGAGGGGTTGTTGAATTTCTGCCTTTAGTGAAGATACACTGACGTCATGGGAGTAAGAACTATGGATAAACCTAGCGGCACGGTGTTAGATTCAAGGGTGTCTTCAAGATAGGCTTGTTGCGGGCTCCAGATTGGGGAAGCATATTCATGTTTATTTCTGACATGGCTTTTGTACGCTAATAATTTTACATTGCTAGGTGCGTTACGTAGATGACGTCGCAAGAATCCCAATGTTTTATTTGCCGATGATATCACTTTCGTGATATGCAAACCCCGTGAAAGATCGTTGCAGAATGTGACCCCCAGATATTTAAATGAATTAACTGTTTCAACTGGAACATTACTGATAGCATAAGGAAAAACAAGTGGAGATCGGCGGCCGGTGAAGGATACGGCTTTCCATTTGTGAGGGTTAAGTTCCTTTAGCCAATCTTCGCACCATTGTTTTACATTGTTAAGATCACTTTGTAGGGCTTATTGATCAGAAGCGTTACAAACAGTGTGGTAAATAACACAATCATCGGCAAACATTCGGATTTTACAGGATACGTGAGTTGGGAGATCGTTAATAAATATAAGGAATAAAAGCGGACCCAAAACTGACCCCTTGGGGACACCGGATGTTACCGGAAGGGAAGTAGAGGTAGCATTGTTAACAAAGACAGCTTGAGTGCGGTTACCTAAAAATTCACGGATTCAATTTAGCACGTCGGGGTGTAGGTTTAACAGGGAAAATTTCAACAGAAGGCGCTTATGGGGTACTTTATCAAACGCTTTCGCGAAGTCCAGAAAGATGGCATAAGTCTGGACGTTAGAATCCAAGTTAATATGCAAGTCGTGCGAAAACATGGCCAGTTGAGTCTCGCACGAGAAACCTTTGCGAAAACCATGCTGCGCGGAATTGAAAAAGTTATTTGAACCTAGGAAGTCCATGATCCGGGTGTAGATGACATGTTCGATGATTTTGCATGGGATGCTGGTTAATGAAATGGGTCGATAATTGAGGGGTGACTCTCTAATACCTGATTTGAATACCGGGGTGATATTTCCGTGTTTCCAATCTGCAGGAAGCTGACCCGTGGAAAGAGACTGCGAGTGAAGTAGGCACAAAAATATTGCACTGATGTGTTGAGTGTTCTTTAGAAATTTCGAATTTATGTTTTCGATACCTGATGATGAAGATAATTTAAGTTTATCAATGATTGCCAAAACTCCGGGTTCAGCAAAAAGGATTGCCGGCATGGCAGTACTGACTACAGTAGGCTGTGGCTGGGGTGGAACGTCAGTTTCTTTGCTAAAAACAGATGTGAAGGCTCTATTAAACAGATCGGCACATTCCGAGTCAGTGGCCACGTCACCTGCTTCATTAGTAAAAGTAATAGTGCACGAGTGGTTGGGATTTATGACCTGCCAAAATTTCCTAGGGTTACAAGAAAGCAATTTCGGTACGTCAGTGTGAAGAAAGGAATGCTTACCCTTTCGTATTGCCGTGAGGTAAGCTTTTTCAGCAGCATAATATTTTAACCATGCGTTTTCAATATTCTGCTGCTTGGCGGGGCGAAACAGGCGTTTTTTCTTATTTTCTAATCTTTTGAGCGTTTTCGTAAACCATGGTTTTTGGGAACTGGCACGTAAACTGAGCTATGGGATGAATGTTTCGACCAGTGTATCACATTTATGCTTAAATAACTTCCAGTTATCATGCACCGACCGATAATGAAAATTGTCTTTAAATATTGAAAGAAAATTGTTTAATTCGTTATTTATAGCCGTGTAGTTTCCTTTATCATACAGTCGTATGGTTTTTTTGGCGGTTCGTTGTTTTGGAAGAGTTATTAAAATTTCGGCTTGAATTACTTTATGGTCACTTATTCCTGACAAGTAGGAAATAGCTGTTATGCCTTCAGGAACACTGGTTAGTATTAGGTCTAATATGTTTTCACAGTCTTGGGTTACGCGGGTTGGTTTGATGACAACTTGAGCTAGGTTGAAACTTAGACAAACATTATGAAATTCGCTCGCCTCGCTCTGTAGTCCTCCGTTAACAGTTAGATTAGGCCAGTCAATATTCGGGAACTTAAAGTCGCCAAACAAGATAATATGGGCATTAGGGTACTTTGTTGAAAGTTCATTTAGCACAGAATTAAGCTTGCCGGAGAAGAGTCAGGATTCCTATGTGGGGGCCTGTAGCACACGCCAATTAAAACTGATTGTGGTACACCTTGATATTTTATCCATATTATTTCCAAGTCAGACGAAAGATTCACCAAAGTTGCTGGTAGGCCCTGGCTAACAGCAATGAGCACCCCTACTCCTATCCTGCCATCCCGGTCCTTACGGAAGATCTGAAAATTTGGCAAATCAGCGAGAACTTCCTGATCGCTTACGTCACTATTAAGCCATGTTTCCGTTAATAAAAGGAAGTTGCTACTGGTTGATGAAACAAGATTAGATACGATTTCGCGTTTCGAAATGAAACTGCGAATGTTGGTGAAGATTACGGAAAGAGACACGGTAGTTTGCTGCGTCGGTTGGGGATTAATAGATGATAACGGACGACGCAGTGATTGCTAGGTTACTTCCTTCACTGTCTGTGAGGATTCGTTATTGAGGAGTCGTTGTGAATCCCCAAGTCGGAGCTGACAAGAGCTGTAGCGCCAACGTATTCGTGGTAATTTGCTCTTGCTGCTACTACACAGCCCCCGAATTCGCAAACCTAACTAAGTGCCACTTTTGCTTTTTGACACTTTTCGGCACACCTTAACGCGTTTGAAGAACCAAACTTGTTCTGAAAGGGCACCTTTTCACAAACTTCATGCTCTTTTCTAAAGTCAAAATTGTTGAAAGGATGGCAGCTGGGACACTGCACCGGCGGTGACGTTCTTCTTTCTCGCCGGCGGAGAAGGAATTTAGAATTGCGAGCTTGTCTTGAAAAGATCAATCTTTTCGTATTCAGGCAGCAGAAATCATCCACGAGCCCATACCACAGATATCAGGGGACACACGCGACCACACGCAGACGGGCAGGTCTAGCACCTAACCGACACCGCACTCACGCGTGGAAGCGCACGAAAGATTGCGGTGCGGGCGAAATTCGCTAAATTAGTGCATTTCGCCAGCCGATTTTTCAGAAAAAGGACAAGAAACCTTGCCTCATTAGCGTAGCGAATTCGTTACATCCGGGTTAAACGTCGCACCTCCTTCGGTTCTTAGTGGTTGCAAACACATGGGCGTCAACGAAGGTGGAAATGAGGAATTGAAAAACTTTTGTTAAATCCAGGAATTCATTACATAGAGGTTTGTTACATCCTGGGGCGGTATTCTCGAGTTTTGTCCCTTTTGGGTCCCTTTCAAAAGTGTCCCTTTTGGCGAGCTCTGATTGGCTAAAAGCCAACAACCGGAAGTGACGCAACTCAAGCGCGGCAAACCTACTGCTAACCTTGCTCCATGCTGCCAACATCCACTTCTTAACCGGAAGTACGTCACGATGAAAGGGATGCAAAAGGGACGTTTTCAAAAGGGACAGTTACGAGAATAACGCCCCTGGTTTACCTGTATAGCATTCTGGCCGATAGGTGTCCTAGCATGTCAGTCAATATATAGTGATGCTGCTTGCGCCTACAGGCCCTCTAATATCATCTCAGGACATGTTCTAGAAATGCTGCCTCATTATCATTTGGCAATTATCCCTGTAACACAAATAATGTTTTAATTTACTTTTGAGAACGTATCACCGTCTCCATCTCATCGACCCTCGAATAGCTTTTGTCAATGAATGCACGCAGTGTCATACGCGTTTTGATGTACTTTGCCGTTCAAAAAAACGTTACTCTGGCACATAGGTTTGCTCCCATTGTTTGAAAGCGAAAGTGTATCGGTTATAAGACTTCGTTTCTGCTACACCGTGTTTGCCGCTCTTTCTTCCTTTAAAGAGAAAGCCTTAGGTATATCATCAAATGCGACAAAAAGACCATGGTCGTAGTCATCTACATTGTCACGTGAACGGATGGTGAGGTTGTCTCGAGCAGCTAAGGGAGATGGACGCCTGAAAGCCGTTGACATGTTTAACAGAATACCCATTTAATGCACACCCGGAAAAACCTAAAGCAAACCACTCAAGAAACTACACACGACCGTTAAACACTCAAAACCTTGACTAAACGTCCCAAAATAAAATAAAATCAAAACCCAAAGTCTCTACAACAAAGTTGTACACAATTAGTCCATATGCGCTCATTACCTCAAATTCCAGTCAATATTCTTCTCACCGCAACTCCCTTGTTGTGTCCTACGACTGCGTCTTCAATGGACTGGCCTACCGCGGTGTCGTCGGCGCTGACGTGTCGCACTCGTTGCGTGGCCGCGCGCCGGTGTTAAACATCCTCATCTAGCTTCAATGCCGGCGTTCGATGCACTCGGTCGTTCCTTGGAAAGCGTGGGCTCCGCGATTCCTGACGTTTCCCCGGTAGCCGCTGCCGCTGGAGGTCCCAGGTGGGTCTCGGACGAATGTAGCCTTTCGGGGCCGTCAAAGCGAAGGTCGACGGAGCGTGGACGCTGGCCGTAGGTGCCCGACCACGGCCGCTGGGGCCGCGAAAACACAGGTTCGTGTTGTGCCTAGGATGCCGCAGCCGATGCGAAGTCGGCCCGCTCCCGCCCAGGCTTAGTGGGCGTAGTCGGTGGCCTGGCCGCGTCCCCCTGGCTCGTTCCTTAAAGCTCACGTGCTCCTTCCGCCTCGTGGTTTCTTGCCTCCCTCTGCTCCTTGTGCGCCCGGCTTTTAACCCCTCTGGGCTTGAACGCGGCGCACTCTCATTGGGTTCATTGGGTCTTTGCCTTTTCATGTCCATATATGGTCGACACGCCACTGGTCTCCTGCGCGGCGTTCTCTGATTGGCTGACCACTGCGCTGCCATACTTGATCATTATAGCTCGGTGTTTCGGCGCGGCGTTCGCTCATTGGTTCGTTCATTGTGCGCCGTTCAAATTTCCGTTTCTTTGTTCTTTTTTTTTTCATTTTCGGGAGTTTCCATGCATTCCCTCTCAGGGGGTGCCCTGACACATGACAAACGTCAGCACGAACGCCACAAAAATGACCGCCGCTCTGAAGAGAAAACAACTAGGATTCGATTCAGATTTGCGCCCGAGCCACCAGAGCAGCAAAGTGCCCTTACGAAAGCGCAATCCCGGCACCAAAGCAGAGTGGTGCAAGAATTAGGCTGGTGCGTGCTCCCTGACAGGTGAACGTGGCTGCAGGCGACGACGACCATGGTATCTTTTTTGGTGTTTTATGAGACACTTAATGCTTTCGCCTTATCGGAGAATGTTGCAGACGATAAAGCATATACTTATGAGATGACAACGCAAAACCCTTTTGGTACGATCGTTGGCAAGTATACTGCCGATGACGGGGTTAGGGCCATAGCCTCTACACCAGACACACTGTAGCCACTTGTTCCAGAATCACTACGCATGCTGCTGCGAAGCTGTCTCCGCACAAGCTGAAGGGCAACTGAAACTGACGTCAACAGCTCTCTCCCCTTGCCTACGGTACGTCGCTGACTAAGTGTTGTGTTATATTTCGGATGTACGCTGTATCGAACGCGTCGCAGCCGACGAAACTGGCACCAGCGCCAAGTGTGGCTGCGGCAGGGGCGGCAGTCCGGTTGGGGAGGACATCACTCTGCAGACACGGGATTGCCACGAATCTTTTCTTTCCTATCTGACTTTTACGGGAACCAGCGGGGAACGCGATTTCGTGTATAGGCCATACTCCACCCTTCTGTCCAGTCCTTTCACCGTCCTTTTCGTTACTGCGGTAGGCTTTCTTTCGTGATCACGAACCGACTCGCCAAGCAACGTTTTGTTGAAGTAACTTCCGCTCTTACCCGTATCCTTTCTGCCCCACTTTCTTTCCAGCCTCTTTCTCCCCCACCGCTCAAACATTTCTGCAAACGCCTTCTGTAGAAAAATTACCTCTTCGCCGACATCAAACATAAGACCCACGTCGCCCACAAGTGCGCTTGCCCTAGCCATAACATAACCCATGGATGAACCGTTCTCTATGGCAGCACTCGTCGCTGCGCTGACGTCTGTCAAGAAAGCTACATCACCTGGTCCGGACAATATCACCTACACAGCCCTTTCCCATTTGGACGAAAATGGAAAGAAGTGCCTTTTAGGCATCTTCAATCGTTCTTGCGAAGCTGGCCGCCTAGAGCAAAAAATGGGACTATCTTATGCAGGTTTATTCTATGTGTGCAAGCACACTTCATTTTGTTCATTTGTGTCAGAGGGTCCAATCGTGTTTGTTATGAGTAAAAGGGGCCATTAGATAAAATACAAGTTTCATTCGTTAAAAGCCGCCCGCATCTTCCCACGGGGGGAACTCGAGTAAATGCGTCGCATCTACTCGAGGCAAGCAAAGCATCACGTCAAGCGAAAGCCAAGCAAAGACGCCCTTGACTGAATTCCGAACGCGCGCTCAGCCGCTTATATACGTTGAAGGGACTGCGTAAGCCGGTCCCAGTCGACGACGTTGGCGTACTTGTAAAGCGGCGAGGACCCTAGGTGTTTGAGCCAAGCGCGGATGTTGCTTCGCCGGAGAACGGCACACCGGTTATATATGCGCAGCGCGCCCGAAGGAGAGGAAACCGCGGAAGAGAGAGTACTGCACATGCGCCGGCCCCAGCGCGTCTGCCGCGGCTATGACGCAACGTGCCGCGGCTATGACGCAACACAATCCAACACAATCCACTTTAATCCAATCGAATCCAATCCAAATCCAATCCAAGCCAAGCCAAGCCAATCCAAGCCAATCCAATCCAAGCCAATCCAATCGAATCCAATCTAATGCCCTCGCGAGAGAGTGTTCGAATCCAATCCAATGCCCCTCGCGAGAGAGTGTTCGCTTTCGCCTCGACTCGACGCGCATGCGCAGTGAGCGTGCGGACTACGGACGCCAACGCGGGTGACATCGTGAGTTACTTAAATGCTCTGCATTTAAAATGGAAGCACGGCGTATTGTGGCTGTACTGAATCCAGGCAAAATACCGACTTCCATCGAGTCCTACCGTCCTATTGCCCTCCTGAGCTGCGTCGGCAAGCTTTTGGAAAAAATGGTGCTCCATCGTCTGGACTGGGACCTGACCACTCGCAACGCATACCCGCCACAGATGTCTGGCTTCCGCAAGGGACGGAGTAGCATTGATAATGCCTTAGCCCTTGCTAACAGCATTACACAAGCCAAAACACAGCGCAACATTACAATCGCTGTGTTTCTTGATATCAAATCAGCGTATGACTGCGTGTACCATGAAGCTATACGCTCGGCCATGAGGTCTTCGGGCCTTGGGGGTCGCATGTATGCATGGATCTCGGACTATTTAACCGATAGATGCATCTACATGTCAGCCGACAGCGGTGACACACCGCTATACAGAGTGACCCGTGGTGTTCCCCAAGGTGGTGTCCTCAGTCCAACGCTCTTCAACATCACTATGATGGGCATAGAGAAGTGGTTACCGCAGTCAGCGGAAATATCCTTGTACGCGGATGACATCTGCATATGGAGTGCTGGACGCAACAGGCGGGTACCGCGTGCGAGACTGCAACGGGCAATCAATTCCATTGCGGCGTTTCTAGGAACCCGAGGCCTAGATATATCAGCTGGCAAGTGCGCTGCCATCGCTTTCACAAAGCGTGGTGTATCAAATTATGGACTCACCGTGGCAGGCTGCACTATCCCCTATGTTCCGCACCATACGTTTTTAGGTGTGACATTTGACAGGTCTCTGACTTGGTCAAAACACGTCCGCTATATAAAAGACAAGCTTGCGTCCTTTGTCAACATTTTCCGCATGTAATCTAGTAACGCCGGCGGATGCAACGTCCAGTCTCTTCTTCGGCTGTATGACGTCATGTGCGTAGGATTGTTACGCTACAGCGTTCCTGTTCTTCTCCCTCCCTCAAAAGGAAATGCCAGAGCCCTGCAAAGTATGCAAGCGCAGGTCCTGAGGGTGTGCATTGGAGTTCCGAAGACCACACCCAGGGTGGGAACTATGGTGGAGTGTCGACGACTGGCACCACTTGCTCTTGGCACGCCGGAGGTCCTTCGGGCTAAACTGAGATTTGCAGCACGGCAGCAAGGTCACCCATTAGCACTCAGCTCAGCCACTGAAGTGCGAGACCTTCTGCCTCTGCATTTCCAGCACCCTTCTCCGTCGCTACAACCGCCTTGGATGTACCCGCGTCTGCAAATTACAACTGGAGTGCCCGGCATTACCCGCAAACAGGATATCGTCACCCCTGCCTTAAAGTTCTTCGCCTTGAACTGCTCTTCCAAAAATACAGGGCCCACACCCATCTATACACAGATGGGTCTGTGACAGCTAGCTCATCGGCTATAGGAATCTGGTTCCCGTCCTCCTGTACCGCCTTCAGCGCAACGCTTAGCCACAGGACGACATCCATGGTCACCGAACTTGCCGCTCTGCGGGCTGCTTTCGCCTACATCATCGAGCAACCAGCACGTCAGTGGGCAATATTCACGGAATCTCGGGCGGCCCTTCAGTGCTTAAAATCGTACCCGAAAGAACAGCTTGTTTTAGACATCCATGCATTGCACTTACAAGCTCTAAATGCACACCATCATGTAGAGCTTCAGTGGATTCCTGCCCACTGCGGTATAACTGGAAACGTCAAGGCGGACACTGCGGCATCGATAGCGCATGATCTGCACGGGCCAGTGATACCGATACCGTTCTCCAGAAAAGATGCTTCTACCCTTGCGTCCAAGGCTGCCTGGAGATTTCAGCGATCCACGTGGGCTGTTGCGCCGCATAATTACGCGCCGCTTCACTCCATAGACCCGCACGGGACCTTTAGGATGCCTGAAGGACTTTCCAAGCATGACGAAGCGGTTCTTCACCGTGTGCGGCTAAATGTCGCTTACACCAATTACTTTCGATTCAAGACGAAACAGGCCGCTTTCCCCTTGTGCACTTTTTGTGACGTGCGTGAGGACTTGAACCACGTGCTATGTGAGTGTACGCGGTATAGAGCCGCCAGAACGTCACTTTTAGTGTCCTTGGGTCTTCCGCTGTCTAGAGGCCTAACTCTCAGTGACGTGCTAGGCCCTTGGACGAACTCTAAACGAGCATCTCGAGCGACAAAAGCTCTACTGTCTTTCCTGCGAAGCACAGGACTTGATCAGACTCTTTAAACAGGACTCTCTTAATGAGCGCGTCATCTTCATCACAGTCATTATCATCATTTCTTCATCGATTTCATTTTTTTATACATCTCGTGTAGCAAGCTAGGCGCCTTGGCCAGGCTAACCTCACCAGTATCATTAAAGACTATTCTCTCACTCTCACCCTCTCCAATTCCCTTCCTTCTACTTTTCCTCCCCCTCAACTTTGTCCTGCGAGCAAGGTAGCACACCCAAAGTAGCACATTTGGGTGACCCATAAGCCTTCGGGGTCTCCCATGGTTTCAAGGGGGTCATATGTTCGCCACTAGTAATTTCAGTTAACGGACACAGGATCACGGGGATAATTGGTGAACCACTGCCACGGAGAAAGAATATGCCGTATTTTTGGATTCGAAGCGCTGCATGATTCTGAGCGCCCTCTACTACTTTCGGGATAAAAAATTTGGGTACAAAGTTAGCATGCAAAATCTAAACACACACTTTTCTAAGTAACCATCGCAACGTGGATTTCGGCCGAAAGGAACCGGGCCCAAGTTGACCTTGTGGCCAAGTCAGTTGTGACGTTTTGCAGTACAAACCGCTTTACCGGATCAGAGACAACCTGCTGGGGGAAAACTGAAAGAGGCGGCCCACGCGGTACAACGGACTCGAATGGTAGTGAGGGTAACTGGGTACCATAGGTGAGCGGTGGGTTCACTGTCTGCCCTTTTTTTAAACGTTGCCCAGTTTAAACAACATTCCTTGCGCCCGTCTCTTCAAGATACGGCCGCGAAAAAAAAAGTGGCCTGGGGTAGGATGTAAAGTATGTTTTTCTACACTAAGCACCCCTCGCTTTGGGAATCGCGGTCGTTGAAAAACGGAGGCGCTGAGAATCGAGTAATTACGGTATATAATAACCGAAAACGCGGATTGCGGAGGGCGGGGACGAGAGACCGGATAATGTAACAAGGAAAACGAACGCGGAACAGAAACATTCGTAGCTGCGATGGCGAGGTAGGGGCTGGCGTCACCTGGTGGGCGAAATGATAGCGACCGAAATTCGCTCAGGGGCTGCGCAGGGGAATGCCGATCGCGCGGCCGCGCAGTTTCTTATGCCGCGGGAGATTCCGCTAGCTTAACCTTGGCCAAGCACTTACGACGTTACCTGGTCTCGCGAGGAAGCCTCATTTCTCCTGCTCTCTTGTTCTTTCTCCGGGACCAATGTTAGATTATCACGCCTCTTGTGGATAACAATTGGCGCTAATTGGGCGCCATTTGGACGCCACTTGTGGATAACAAGTCATAGTCATAGTGAACTGAAGCAATACCGCAAGTTGGGCTAGTTGGTGCATGATATCGGAAAAACTTCAAAGCGCACAAATATGCGATGGGGTCCTGTACAGAATCCCGTTGTCATGCAAGTCTGTGTATCTGGGCCAAACTGGACGCTGTTTAAACATTCGTTTGAATGAGCATGCGTCAACTGTGAGAAATTCAACAAGCGCCAATTTGCCTGCTCATTGCACAAAATATAAGTGTCACCCGTTGTTTGGTGACACAGGCGTGTGTGTGTACCTCCTCTTTGTCCCCGTCTATTTGTGCGCTTTGAAGTATTTTCGGTAGTCATAGTTACAGCACAGTCTCTCAATGCTTTTGTGGCCATCAAACTCTTGGTTACGTCATTGCGTCTTACGCCTTGATTAAGTCTTGGTTACGTCATTGCGTTAAGTCAAACGGAACGCAATGAGAGAGCGTCGTGCGCTGCCCGTAGGAGGCCGCACCGCAGTGCTGCCGTCGATCGGAGGGCAGCCGGTGAAGTGGTCGGAGGCGTTCTGCAGGTAACGGACGCTCGTCGCGTTCGCTTTACTTGTCGTGTCCCTTGGCATTTTTAGAGTTCCGAAATATTTCGTGTCAACGGTCGTGCTGTTAATACTTTCCTGCCGGCCAATCTGACAACAGCGGAAACGGCAACAAAGCATCTCTATTTCGCTTTTTTTATGACGCCGAGCTGCGCGCGAGATAGAAGCGTACCATTCCCGTTAAAAAAGCTAGTGAATTGAGCTTTTATTCACTGCGAGTCCCCGTACATAGCAGAACATCTTCAAATCCGCTTTGCGAACGCATCGTAAATGGAGATAAATAACGCACCGATGTGGGCGCAGAGTCGAAGGCATTATAGATAGCGTGATCTTCGGCAATTGAAGCGGATGCAATTGTTGTTCAATTGTCGGATGCACGTTCCCTATTGTGGGCACAACAGCGGAAAAGCTGCAGTCTTTTTTTAAGTACCTAATTCCTTTTTATACTCGCAAAAAGAATGAGACTTCATCGACAGTGCTTCGCTCGTATTTCCCAGCAAGTGAAGGTGAAGCCGAGCCATGTGATTTCCCTCATCGTAGCCTTCAATTTGATACCCCGCACACACTAGTGGCGTCAGTTTGAATTCCAACCCAATTTACGACCCATTATGACTATGTCATGGTAATAATCAGGAAGCATTTCTGCATTTGTGCCACATGCTTCCCTCATCTAGACCTTTATTTCATACGCCACACGCCCTCGCGCTATGAATTTGAATGTTAAACCAATGTATGACTAGCCATGACTAGGTCATAATATATCCATAACGCATTTTGGTCCCACGTGATTCCCCTTATCTACTCCTTGAATATGATACCCCACATGTTCTCGTGCCATCATTCTGAATATCAACTCAACCTATGACTTATTACGACTGTCTGATGACTATATGCAGGAAGCATTTTTTTAATTTACCTTGCGGTATTCCGTTAACCGGGACCTTTAACTTATTTATTTATTTATTTATAATTATGACTTAATAAATAACCTAATACATTACACGCCTTAGCGACATCTGTTTGAATTTTTACACAATCGATCTCATAATGCGGTCATTATTCTATCTAAATGGGCGTCGTCCAGACAGTTGAGTTGACCACTCATTTGAAACAGCGGAGGGGACAGCCGCCGCCTCTTCCCCCCGGCTCTCACCTCTTCCTTTTTCACCCTAGCAAATCAAACCGCTAACAGGAGCAGGCGAACAACCAGCAAGAAAGCGCCGCGGTGTGCTTTCCCATCCCCCTCTCCCACCTTCTTAGAGGATCCATTATAAGGTAAAGGTGCGATAACCCTTTTTTATGAACTCACCAGTCGATTATTATTCACACGCCCAGCCGCTAAATCAAATCCCCGCCCCATCACCTCCACCACCCACCTCCCCAACCACCGATCATGCGCATCGCGAATGCTGCCGTACCGCAGCTAACCTGAATTGCCAGCCCAAAGCGACACATCATACTTAACCGCCAACTATAGCGGCCTCCTAGGCTACCCATATGTACTGAGAACTCAAAATGTACTCAAACACAAAATGTCCTGAGAACGCAAAATGTACTCAAACTCAAAATCTACTCAGAACTCAAAATGTACTAGAACTCAGATTTTACTGAGTACTCAAAATGTAGTCAAACTTTAAATGTACTCAAACTCAAAACGTACTCAGTATTCAAAATATACTCAAACTCAAAATGTTCTCAACACTCAAAATGTACTCAGTACACATATTATGCTCAAGCTCAAAATGTACTCAAAACTCAAAATGTACTCAAACTCAAAATGTACTCAGTACTCAAAATGTACTCAAACTCAAAATGTACTTAAAACTCAAAATGTACTCAAAACTCAAAATGAACTAGAACTCAAAATGGCCTCAGAACTCACTCGGACTCAGGAGTACTCAAACTCAGTCGGGCTCAAACTCACTCAAGCTCAAAGTCACAATGCCACACAAGCCTCGCGCTGACTCAAACTCATACTCACGTGTGAGTTTTAGTTCAAATGAGTCTGCGTGAGCGGACTCATGAGTGATTCCGCCGAGCTCTGGTTCGACTTAAATTGAGGATGACTCAGCGAGCCATGCAACAAAAGATGACAGGTGTAACATTAAGGGACAAGAAGAGAGCGGAGTGGGTCAGGGAACAAATGCGTGTTAAGGGCATAGTAGTAGAAATTAGGAAGAAGAAATGGACGTGGGCAGGGTATGTATTGCAAAGGCAAGATAACTGTTGGTCATTAAGGATAACAGAGTGGATCCCTATAGAAGGAAAACGTGGCAGGGGGCGGAAGAAAGTTAGATCTGCAGATGAGATTAAGTTTGGAGGGGATAAATTGGTCGCAGTTGGCTCAGGACCGGGATAATTGGAGATACATGGCCGAGACTTTTTCCGTGCAGTGGGCGTAGACAGGATGATGATGATGTTGATGACATGCATAGATTTATTGCTTGAAAAAAATTGAATAAATCGTTTTGCTTATTGTCGAAACGGAAGCGCAGCCTCGCGAAATGCAGAATATCTACGGCTTCCTTAGCCCTGAAAGGTGTTCTCATTCAATAGGCGACGTAGATTATAGTAGACCATATAGAAAACGTTTTACGCGTTATCGCCACAAACGTTCGTCTAATTGGTAATGCGCCACCAAAAAAAAAATTACGAGCGTACACACAGTGGGTTAAAACCCATACTGCCAAACGAACTCAAAGCACCATTATTATTCCAACTCCTATTGGCAAATTCCACGTCTCGAGTTCACTTAATATTGATATCAGCACCAAAGAAAAGAAAAATAAAGCATGTATTCTCTCAATGCTGGAGGCTCGTTTTGTTCCATACCTGGGCTCTGGTGCGGCTCGTTGAGGACGAAATCGGCGGCCGATGAGACGACTCCATGCACCAGCAGCACCGGAGTCCTTAGTGTTGGCGTGTCACCGTCCACTCCGAACGGCATCCGGTCGATTTCTAGGATATAGTCGTCTTCGGTGATCACGTGATGCACTTGAACTGGGTATCCCCTCTTGTGCATCAGACCAGCCTGCGCGCGTGCAAGAAGGGGCAAGTCATTTTTATATTCCCCTCTCTTCCAGAAATTCGCGTCGTTATAGACAAAAAGATTGGCTAAGAGGGAAGGTACCTTCTGCTTCCACATGGTGTGCAACACTTTTACTAAGGGCAACAAACGCCCGCAGGGGTGCAAACCTGTCCGAGAAGATATGTCTTGTGCAAGCAGTAGCTCAGGACATCTCTTGTGCTGCCGTCCTCAATATTATAGAGAACGTGAAAGAGGAAACGAGCACTTGTGCCGACTGCAACGAGGAAGGGCCCAAGCACTTTGTCATCTTTTTGGTTCATGGAGTAGTAGCGCTGACTCTGGATTGGCCGAACTAGTATAACCTTTGAAGCCCTGATTTTCTCTTGATGTATGTTTTTTCCACGCTCCTTATTTATTTCATTTTGTTCGCCCTCTTATTCATTTTTCATATGTACTTCTTTGGGTATTCTTTTCTTTTTTTCCTCAATATATTTACCTAATCTTAAGTAGCGATCCCCGCCCTTCGTGGAGCTAACCTCTTTAGCGCTCACTAAAGCTTTCTCCCTCCCTCCCTCCCGCCCTCTCTCAGTCGAAGTCACGTTTTTTTGCAAATGGCGTATAAAAGCCGGCTTTATCGTCATCGGTTGCTCAGTGGCTAACTCGTTGCGCTGAGCCAGAGGTTGCCGGTTTGATAGCGGCTGCAGCCGCAACTTTAATGGTTGAAGAAACTTATATGTGGACATAATAAGAACACTCGTCTGTCTGACTTTAATTCTTCGTGAGTTCAACTTTCGCCGAATACAAGAATGCTATTAATAAATGAAGTGGCGCAGCTTACGCCAGCAGTGCAAAGCTGTAGAAACAGCAGACCCGGTGGTGGATCCAGTTTCTAGCTACACTCACAGCGGATTCCAGGAGAGAGGGTGCAGACGGACCACAGCAGTGCAAAGCCGTTTTGGACGGCACTGTACCATTAAAGCATTTACAGTGTCTCATTCAGTAGCAATCGCCGGGTCATCTCTTTCGCCGTCGTCTACCGACGGCACGGAAGTGTACGACAAATACCTAAATCCGTTTTTAGCGCGCCATCACCTCGAAAGACCTCCACTTCTTCGACAGCTCCTTCGGTGGCCGTCTCACCAAACGGATTGTAAAGGGGTGGCTTGACAGCTTCGTCGTAATCGTCTTCGGCGCGGGGAACACAAAGCGCGCCGGTCGCTACACGACGACGTCGGCGAAGGCAGGAGGTCTCCATTTGGCATAAGACCCCGCGCAAGCCTGGAGACGCCGGGCTGTCGCCAGGAGGCATGTGCTCGCGCGCGCTAGGGGTTTTTGGTCTGCGCCGAAAGGATTTGGGTCGGCCTAAACAGCTCTGCTTTTAAAAGTCGCTGGAATCTGCGTACCTGAATACACACATTTCCTATTCGCAACCCCTCCCACCCACCCCGAACGTGTCTCCCAAGCAATAAACTAAAGCGTAGCAGTGAAGCCGACTAAGTAGATACGGGCTGAGATTACGTTCCGCAGATTTACACGGGCTCGAGGGGAGATCTCTTAACCGTGTTGAAAAAATGTCTCCTTCGCAACTCTTCTTTGTGCGAAATGGAAGCCTACACTGACGATGCTCTGTTTATAACGCTCCGGCTGCAGCACGCTTCGTAGCTGCAATAAACTATCAAGAGCCATTTTATAAAATAATACAAGCAACTATATTGTGATGGCGATTCCTTTATTGCTGAACGCTGTATTGTGCCAATTACTGTGCCGAAAAATACATACGCGATGCCCCCTTGTTCTTTCCATAAGGCACGCTCACCTAGATGCACTGTTGAATGTGCGAGCAAAATAGATTACACAGAATAAATTGTTGCCTGATGATACGGTTGCTCCGGAATTATTCTTCGTGAAATAAATGCAGTTATAAGTCAAGAATTGTACTACAAATGCACGCCTAAATCTTCTTTTTATGTGACCATTTCGTAGCGAACAAACAACAGAAACACCTCCCACCACCAAATAGTTTTATGCTGGTTCTGTTTTTTCATTCCTTCATACGTTTAATACGTCCATTCATTTACGACAATTACGCCATCGCGAAGTAAAAGGCTGCCCTTGTGAACAGCGGATGCCAGTAAAATTGCACGTGTCTACAACTAAGCACAAGGAAAAGAAGTGTCGCAAAAGGGAAGGAGACACATGGGCGAGTGGTGGAACGTCAGCAGCTATAACCTGCACTTTCACCCTGCGTCACATACCTACACATATACTGTTAACTGGTTGGGTGCCAAATACCCCACCTTCCCGCGAGGGGAAGCCTGTGGAGATGCGACGCATCTTGGGGGTTCACTTGGTGTTTCTGTTGGGTTGATTCTCTAATTGCGTGAAACGTCTGAGGAACGCGTATGATGTATTCTTTATTTCTTTGGCCGGTGCTGGAACGACCGCGGCTATGACGCAACACAATCCAACACAATCCACTTTAATCCAATCCAACCCAAATCCAAGCCAAGCCAAGCCAAGCCAACCCAATCGAATCCAATCCAATGTTTCTTGCGAGAGAGTGTTCGCTATCGGAGAGAAGAGGGGGTGAGCGGTAGAGAGCGCAGCTCGCGCGGCGAGGAGAATGGGGGAGGGGTGTGGACGGACAACAACAACGCCGTATGGAGGGACAAGGCGAGGGAATGAGATGCAGGCGCATCTAAAAAGATTGCGTATCGAGCTTTAAAAAACACACCTTTGTGAGGTGCTTAAAAACGGGATAGCTACCACTCACTTTACTAACTCAGCATTACGTGATTCCCTGTCTACTGCGTCAAACTACTTTTTTTCTTGCTTCAGCGTACTATCGGTTATAAGGTCGAGAAATAAGGCTCAATTTCCATAAAAAAGCGATTTAACAGAACCGTATCTCTATTACAAACATAAGTAGGACAGCGCCACGCACCAGGAGCAGAATAACATTATTTTCCGACGTTCCATTCTACTTATTTTTTCTGATTTCGTGGACGCATTAACATTCCAGCGTTGGTCACATTTGTACAGCTTACATGTGTCTCTGGAGAGCACGACGGGCCCACGCCTAATGTGACCATGTCACAAATTCACCTTTGGGTGAAGGCTACATGCCTTGACACCGGAGACTCAGCTAGGCTATGTATCCCCACACGCGCCGGTACTACTTGCGCTTACACTTGCTTTTATGCGGGGTAATTTCCTGAAACATTTATTAGGTACGCGCTAGCGAGGGTTGTTATCTCATGTAATTTGCGCAGAGTACTCTATTACGAAAGTATGCCTAATTTATAGAACAGAACACAACGCGTTACTCGCTCACTATTTTTATTATACTTTTAATACCATAGGTCCTTTCAAAACGCTTTTAGTTGAGGCTACGTACTACATTGCTATTTATTCAAACGTAAACATTTAAGTTAGAGTATTTTACAGCGGCTATTGCTTTGTTGTGATGAGCACAAGGACGCGGGTTCGCTCCCGCCCACGCTGGTTACTTTTCAAATGGAGGCCAAAAGGGGAAAAATAAAAATTTCGCCATCTTCCCGCACGGAAACCCTAAGTAGTATGCGAAGTGGTATGTGAAGCAATGAAGCAGAGTCAAGTTCCCATTAGTTTTCAGTTCGATCGCGGCGTTTCTGGACGAGAATGAGGGAAGTGGAGCGCGCGCGCGCGTCATTTATACCACGCAGCTACAGTGGCGCCCCCAGCGGAGTATGCAGCGGCTACCGTCGCGTCTCTAACCCTAACCTGCTTCGTATTATCGCGCGCGGAGCCGCAGGTGTTGCCATTCATTGCGCAATCCCGAAGAGGAGAGGAGCTTCGGAGAGGAGAGGAGGAATGCCGGAGAGTAGAGGAGTGTAAGACAGGAGAGGAGGAATTCCTCGCATAATACTCAGGGTTCCCCTACGTGAAGATGACGGCGGTGGTTGAAAGCGAAGCTATCTCGTGATGGATTCTTCGGTTGGCCAATCTCTAGGGGCATCCCGCCACAATCATCATCAGCGGTGCCTGGCCAGGCATGCGCAATGGGTGTGCGGACGGTGGACAACGACAACGACAAGGGAGGGAGGGACACAGCCCCGATCAAGAGATGCTTCGCATCTAATCCAATCCCTAAGGGCATCCTGCCACAATCATCATCAGCGGTGCCTGGCCAAGCATGCACAGGGGGGTGTGGTACTCAGGGTTCCCCTACGGGAAGATGACGACGGTGGTTGAACGGAAGCTATCTCCTGATGGATTCCTTGGTTGGCCAATCCCTAGGGGCATCCTGCCACAATCATCATCAGCGGTGCCTGGCCAGGCATGTGCAATGGGTGTGCGGACGGTGTGCAACAACGACAAGGGTGGGAGGGACACAGGCCCGAGCATGAGATGCTTCGCATCTAAAATACGTCCGTTTGTCGAGATTTCGGAGCACGTTAAAGATCCCCCATTGGTCAAACTTATACGGCGCTCTCTACTAGGGCGCGCCTCACAGCCCAGGGGTATTTTCGGCGCGTTGAAACCCTGAATCAATCTATGAATGCTTCAACAGCCTTGAAGTAAACTATTGCAAGCTGGTGTGGTATGTTCGTACACCGCTAAACTTGGGGTCGAAACACTCGCGGCACATTTAGTAACGCACGTAGGTGTAAGCTCAGATTATGCGTAGGTGTTTTCGCGGAGTGAATTTCTATATATCTCCACACGCAAAATATCCTATGTAACGCACGACGTTTTACTTTAACGTTTCCCGGGAATCCTCACACAACTGACCAGCAGGGATGTCCCCATTCTGATCAGCTGTGTGGGCTATTTTCGGGATTTATTGTCTGTAAGCCCAACTGCACCCCTCCATACAGATAAAAGATGATGCACCGAACCGAGTGATGCGAAAGCCCAACCTTGTACACTCTTACGGTGTGGCATGCCTTGGAATGTGTTGTTTATGAGAAGCCATTACGCTCCCATTGCGACAAAACCGGAAGCCCAGCAATTTGCACCGCATCGCTCCCCCACTGCAGGTCGAGAAGAGAATAAAATTACGAATTTATTCGCGGTACAGTGCTTCACAGAATACTGTCATCCAGTCTTGTCAGATTTTTCTAAACAGAAACAGCGAATTGCCAATGAGACCATACAAGCGAAGTGCATAAAAGCGAGTTATTAATGGTTTATTTATATTTCCACCAACTTGGCTTGCTTATGTTTTGTGCACAGCACCTGGCGGCGCCCAGCAGTCTTACCCTGTTCAACCGGATCTCCCGTTTGTTCTTTTCGCCTCTCGTCACGCCAAGCAATGTTGTTTGATAGGGACAGGTTTTTATCCTGCCGTACCTAGCCTAAACTGTCCTTCAATGTCCTCGAATTCGATGGTTCCAGAAGGATAGTGCTGAGAAATTAATTTTTGCAGGCTAACTCGCCCAAATCTCTTCCCCGCGCTCGACTGTGCGTGTTGCTTTCTTGACCGCTTCTTCCGCGGCTTGTCTTTCCTTCTTGTTTGTGGCGCTGCACAACTTCTTTCAAATACACTTTGTTTACTGAAGGAACGCTTAATCATACTGGCTGGTGAAAATATGTAGCTCACTGAATTTCATGGCATTCGAGCACCATTAGGTAACATTGAATTTCCGAATAGACGCGTGGTGTGGCCGCGAGTGATGGTGTAATGTGGTGTGACCGGTTAAGCCAGTGCCACCACCGCACTGCGGCGCTAGCTTCGACGCTTGACATTCCGGCACTCTCCAGTGAAGCAGCTCGGTATGCGATATTCGCGGGGTGGTCAACGACGGCTTGCCGACGACTTGAGGCTTGCCGACGACTTGCCTGAGGCTTGCTGACGACGGCTCAAAGCCTCAGGCAAGCAGCGACCCGGCATCGCTCTCATCCATGGCCAAGCGCATACGCCGAGCATGCAGCGTCGGAGCTCGGCGCGGCGACTCACGTGATACGTTTCCAAGGTGACGGCGCGGCTTTTGCCAAATAAAGGTCAAATTCCTGGCCACGGCAAAAGTTGGCTCGACTACGTTGGTGAAGCTTTGCTTTAAAAAGCGTCACAACCAGTCACAACCAGTCACACATACACAACCAAAAACGCGAGAACAGCTCACCTCGAGCTCATTGGTTTTGACATGCAGAAATTAGCACTAACAGCTTCAACAACCCCGGCGACAAACCTCACAATCGCGTAAAGCTGCCAGAAAGATAAATTACGCTCAATTATTGAAGTCAGTGGCCGCTGCGTGGCGGTGAAATTCCAAGCAATGTTGGCGGTGAAACACCACGTATGACGCTTTCGAGAACGGTGAACTGTATAGGAGTCTTTATTCCACCTCGTAGTTGGCACAGCATTGAAGGCCTACACTGGCAGCATCATAGCTCCATCGAAAAGGTATTTTTAATTTCTTTAGCGTCGTCTCAGTAATGATGAATTAGAAAACAAGCTTCAGTTTTTTGAATAACCAAAGCCCCGGTCTTAGGAGAACGTTGATTAAAACTTAAACCTCTCTCGCATGAAAACTGAGTCATAGTCACCGTGCAAAATTGAAACTGCTTCGACCATGCCGGAATGGAGAAATCTGATAGACGTGGCCTGCACAGCACGAGAGACCCAGGTCCAATTGCGACCGCGGGAAGCGTTTTGGGGCGGTATTCTCGTAACTGTCCTTTTTGAAAACGTCCCTTTTGCGTCCCTTTCATCGTGACGTACTTCCGGTGAAGCAGTGGGCCTTTCATTCAAATACCGCAACTGTTCTTGCAAACACATTTTAAAGAACTGAAACCGTATCAGAGTATCTTTTATGTGTTTATTGTTCCGCGAGCGAACCAACAATAAGGCGACGAAAAATCGTCTGCTCCAAATCGTCTGCTCCGAGTAGCCACGACTCATAAATCCGCCGTGCTTGCATGGCGTCACATCCAGGTGTTCGCTTTTAGCCAATCAGGGCTCGCTCAAAAGGGGCACTTTTGAAAGGGACACAAAAGGGACAAAACACGGGAATACCGCCCCTGTTCTTGACATGCTTGATGCGCCTTTCAAGAAACTGATTGTGTAAACTGGTTCTCCTGCAGTGAGTTTTGCGCGTGAAGATGTGGATTTCGGACTTTAAATACATTGACTTTCCATCAGAGGAAGAAGCTTCGCGTTTCAGCCATCTTCACTACACCTATGATCATCATCATAGTCCGATGGACTTTGCTTTCCTGCAGAGCCTTTGGGTGTCGATGGTTGCCATCAGTGAGGCAAAGAAAGCGTTGCTTTAAAAAAATGCCTCGGGAGGTTACCCATACGACGATAATCACCGAATTTCGGAACATTTGTCATCTAATTACCAGTGTTAGGGCTAACGTACGATTACGTGTCTGGGGAGTAATTTGCAGGGACACGTTGCCTGCCTTCAGAACATGGAGGGCCAGAGTTCGAAGTAAAACTGCTTATGGCAGTTTCTGCTTTCTCTCTTTCGGTATTTCAGATGTGTCAATATTTTCCACCTCTGATTGTATTTGATGTCAGTATTTGCACAGAATCTTCCTGCGAACGCCTGTGTCATTTGTCGGCAAGGTTTGTGGGACACACGACTCATTCAGCGCCCTGAAATACATGCTTGCATTTTAGCCTTCTTTATAAGTCTAGGCCATAAGTTGGAGGTTATACACGTACCTTATGCCTCCGCTAGGGTCATCTATTCTTGGTAACGAGTATTTATTTATGTATTTGTAGAATACTGCAGGCCAAAAAGGCCCAAGCAGGAGGGGCACAAACACTACTACAAAATCAGTACACGATTGACACAGATTGACCAAAATACACCTGCGTAAGAGGATAACGAACAGACGAAAAACATCAAATTAAAGTATTCAAGAAATGTTCGGAGTGCGGGTCAAGATTCACAGAATTAAACATTTGGTTCTTCAAGATATAAGGTTTGGGGGTAATCAGAAGGCAAGTTGTTCCATTCTGTGACTGTTTTCGGGAAAATGGAAAACAAACACATTTGTCCGTGCAAAATACGAAGTTAAAGATAGCACATGAGAATGACGACTTTGGCTGGCCGAAACTGGGATGACGTCATGTGATGTGTCTAGACCAAGTTTGCTGTTAATTAGTGAGTTCAAGAATTTTAGACGGAGAAGCTGGCGTCGCTGGAATTCATTAACTCGCATTAGCTTAGTAACTGGTGTACCACTACCATACGTCGAGTAAGTAAAACGCACTGCTCTCCTTTAAATCTCTTCGACGTTCAGGTTTGTAGGGTGAGTAAACGAGTTGCGCTTTTCTTGTATTTCTGGGGGGAGGGGAACACTGCAGTAAATTGGTTTAGTTACCCCAATTACCGGATTTAATGATCTCAATCACCTTCGGTCTTCGAAATAGGTTTAATACTTTGGTTTGTGAATCCAAGTTGAAGAGTTTTTCAGAAAAGGAACAAGCATGGACTCGTGTTCATTCAAAGGACACTAAATTGGACTCCCAACTTTAAGGGAAAAAATGTGGTTGGTGCCTCTTTCATAGGAATCGGTTCAACCCGAAAGGGAAATGGGCCATCACAGGAGCAGCTGAATGTTTCTTCGGCATAGATATGAACTTGGACATCGCAATTTATATTTTGTCGGTACGGGACCATTAGGTGCATCAAAGTTAGAGACTGGATTGCACACGCCAGAGCGTTGCGTAAATCCGATTGAAACTCCAGGCGCTGGCAAACCATGCGAGCGAAACCGAATGAGTTGTCAGTGAATCGTTTGGTGAAGTCAAGGTCCGCAACAGCGAAAGGACCGTGATTTGCGGGTCGGCAGCAGTCTTGTGTGTGTGTTTGGCAAACGACGTCCTGCTGTCGGGTTGCATCGGCAAAGGTGCGAACACTTCGTTCCTGCTCCGCGGTGTGTACGGCAGACGCCTGCGTTAAGACGAGATCAGCTTGCGGAACGCAAGAGGCAGAGCTCCTAGGTTGGACCATGAATGCGTGAACGCGTTCCGCTTCCCACTGGCGCCTGGCGTCGCACCAAAGCAGTCAGGAGAACGACATTCGCCAATCGGCGTCGTCTCCCTTCTGCCCTAATTCAACAGTTTTCTAACACGGGTCCACGGTGGAGGAATTATTCCTCCACCGTGCACGGGGCCATCACACCCGCAGCATAAAAAAGGGCTACTATACGCTGCCCCACGGCGCTGCCCTGTCGAGGCGCCAACTATCGGCGCGCATTATCGTCGTGACGCACTACTTCGGTTCACCTCTCCTAGTCGCCGCACCGTCTGAATAGAGAACGATATAAGGCGCGTTTGTACAGCTGTGCAGGCTGGAGTTCATAGCCCAGTTGGCAGAGCATTTCACTCCTTTGGCAAGAGTAGTCATGTGCTCGAATCCCCGCGCCGCTGCCTGTATGGAACTTTTTCTGGAGATGTCATATCCATGACGGCTATAACGTCGGCGAGGTATTGCTATACCCCCCGACATACAACATTTTCGTTATAAAATACGCTGACTCTAAAGCAACAGTTCAAGCTAAATACACTTGGCAATAATGCACAACGATTGGAGCGGGAGCTGAAGGGGTGTGTTAGCCTACTTTGAGGAAAAGCATACGCATGTGAGCACTTCACCTACAGTGCCGCCTTTAAAGCCACCAACTAGTGTTGAGGCCGAATGAAGTTGTTAATTAGGCTTCCTCATTTTTGGTAGCGTGAAAAGCTGGCATATAGGAGGTTTAACTCCCTTGACAAATTGTGCTGCGTATAACCCTTTATTTTTTTTGTACCTAAGTATGTGTTGTTTGTTTTTTTTTTCGGAATTTCTGATCATTTCTACCCTCCTGCCAAAATCGCCTTGTGGGATTGCAGTATCAATAAATAAATAAATAAATAGGAACCATACAATCATTGATTACACAAAGATGCAAGGTTCAAAGCGAACAAACATTTTTCCGCGAACTCAATAAAGGAACACTTTTATATTTGGGATGTTGTTAACGGGCAGGATATTTCAACGCTGAGGTGTCACAGAATAGAGAAAACGTGTACGACACTTGAAGACACCGCGTTTTTATCTACGGATGTACAGGACATACTAATTAGGAAATTCCAAAAACACTTCCTTTCCAAGAACGCACCAAATGGTGCTTGTTCGCATGTTTAACAGAAAACTTCACACAGGGGCTCTGTCATTGCACCGGGTTTGAAGACGACTCACCGGACTCAGTTTGGCGTCTTCCTCCACGTCCCGACTGCCGCCGAGGAGCCGATTCACCAGTCTTCCGGAGAACACAACGTGCGGAATCACGGAAAGCATGGCCAGTACCGGCCAACACGTCTTCCTTGCTATCGTGGACGACATCGCGCCGTGTCTTCTCCGATGACAGCGCTATCCGCCACCCAAGTTGAACACGCAGCGCTGCTTTTTAACCAGAAACGTCGTTGCACTCACTGACCTCTGCGATTTCATGGTGCTCTTGGGGTATCCTCTCTATCTCGCACATCTCATGGAAGCATTCATAAAAGGTAAAATCCGGTTGCTACCAATACCGTTCATAGGTCACCTAAAGGTATCAGTTAATTGGCAGCAAGATACTGATTCATTTTTCCTGAATGGTGTTCCAAAAGACGCAGTAAATTTCCACGAAGGCTGAGGATGGTCACAAAAGGACCCGCTGGTAAATGTGCGTACAACGTTGTTGGCGAATTCCCAGGACGGAGGGGAGGCGCTAAAATTTCCGTGCCCTGAATCGACTTCTTTCTAATCTTCACACTCAGTGACGTATCCGTGACGTCAGCGCTTCGATTGAGCTCGGCAACCAATGAGTCGTCTGCTACGAGAGATGGCGAAGCTAAACAAACGGAGAAGCCATCGGTGCCGCCACACCGCCGGCGGGATGTCTTCGCGTGTGCCAAATTTTACCGCATAACGGCCCGCAGATCTATTTCACGAACGGCACTTTCTTCTTTCCTTTTTTTTCTATTTTACAATTAAATGGAGAGGGAGCTGAAATAGGCGTACGGACGAGATGAATGGGATAGACCCTGTTGAAGAGAGGGAGACGATTCTTGCTTTCCTGCTGGCATGCTTCTGTTTAGGTGCGCTTGGTTTTCTTCCTCTTTTTTTTCATTGCGGAACTATTCCTCAATCTTATCAGCTGTCTCTTTCAAACACACTCCTCCTCGCGCTTCGCGCAGAGAGTAAACGAGCCATGAAACGGGGTCAGTGTCTCCAGGTCTCCGCGAGTCGTGCCTGCGCGAACGTGCATGACCTCTTGTGACACACGCTGCGCCTCGTACATTTCGCTCCTGGAGTACGCCGAAACGTACGGTGCTCTGTGTGAATTATGCAGCCATTCTTGTTCCCGTTCCGAGACAAAGACAAATTGCGCGTCGCCCGAGCGAGTCGAAGCAGACGCGCCTTCATGTTACGGCATAGGTCAAGTTCCGCAAATCGGGTACGTTATGTGGAATTACAGCGTCGCAATACCATCACAATGCGGCTTGCTGTTACCACGTTCGATTGATTGGAGTCAGCATGCCATATAACGTTTACCACTAATGAATACCATAAATAACGAGAAATTTTATATTTTAGGAAATAAAACTTTATGTTCTTAATAGTAGGAGTTCCCCATTAATACCAAAACTACTTTGAAACTAAAAACTATTGTGACGCAGTGTGTGGGAATTCAGAAGTGCCCAAGTGCCGAACGTATCCTCTAATTGTTATTATAGCAACACATTTCCCTCTGCCCTTTCTTGTTCTCTGAGTTCCTGTGACTTGACGCATACCACGCTAGCATCACCAATCAAAGGACGCTGTTAGCAAAAACAAAATTCGATACGCCCCCTAATGATATTTTTTGTAGTTAGTATTTTCCAGTTACGTGTGTAGGTGTCAGTACATCTCTCTAATACACTTTTTTTTTTAAATTGAAGGCCACAAAGCATTATTTTGGCCCTGCTTTAGTTAGCGACGCAAGCGAGCAGTGGTAGGTTGAGTGTTTCGATCGATGCCGGTCTATGCTTTACTTATAGTGCGATCTATTGTGACATTGCGACTTTTGTGGGCACTTAGATTTTATTGTAATATGTTGGCTTTGTTGTTTGTCGCGTTTGATAGGCGACTATAGTTTGCCTGCTTACGTAGCCCCCGAGGAACGTACGTAGCCCCCTGGAAGCCGGAGAACAATTAGCAATTAACTATTACAACTATTAGAAATGTTACGGGCAAGCATACGAGTACGGTCCGAGACGGCTGGTTAACGTGTTTGGCGAGCAATTTGTAGGCAAAAGTTGCCTGTCCTTTGAAGACGGAGTGCCAGAGTTCGAAGTCAAACTGCTTATGGCGATTGCTGTTTTCTTTCTTTCGGTATTTCAGGTGTCAATATATTCCACCTGTCAGAATATTTTATGTGAGAACTCGCAGAGAATCTTTCTGCGAACGCATGTCATTGGTCCTGAATGCGTGTGGGATACATAACCGATTCAGCGCCCTGAAACGCCGCCGACCATACTTTTCAGTATGGTCGGCGGCTTTACGCAAAAGCCATTTGACAGGCCTAAATTTTCCACACTTTGCAGCTTTTAAAAGTGCCTTGGCCAGCTCTCCCCTCGATGTCTAGCGCAAGTTGGTGGTGGGGGCAGTAGACGCGGCCCGTGCCAATGAACTCTTGGAATTAAAAGGGCACCCTAAAGGGTCTTTTCGAGAGAACAATAAATATGTTTACTCCCTGTATCTCTCTGCCTCGCCTACCTCCTGCTAGGGTTATTCCAGTGAAATTCGCTCCCCCGCAATAAAAAAATAGCAGTAACGGTGTTTGGGGAAGTCGTGCTCCCATTGCATTCCGGAGGAGCCGTGTTCGAATCCCAGCAATAGCTCAATTCACAGAATTTCCTTTTTAACTCAATGACTTATTTTGTTTTCAGCGGTGCTAATCCGAGCATCTTTGGCCAGTTTCAAAAACATCTCTGAGCCTTGACTTATTTTGTCAACCCCCTGTTTGCCATTCGGTGTACCATCCTTCGCACATGAGGCCAGATTTTTGGTTAGCCAAGATAACTTACGCCTTCCAATCAATAACTACGTAACTACGTTGGCAGTTTACCTGCTACTTTGATAAATATCGAACTAAGATGTACTCGATTCAGCAGTGTTTTTGTGGTTGCACACACGTTTTCGCTGCTTTTCGTCGAGCACGCCAATAGTTTACGTTATAAACGTTGTCATTGCCAATTTTGTTCCTGTGTGCATGTATAGGTCAAACAAACGCATTCATAAGCCGTAAAAACGTCCCCCAGAAGCACAGAGCGAATGCGTAAGCGTTCATAACTGCAAGAGGGGCCAAGCGTGACCGGGAGCTTCCGACGGGGGTTAAGGTCCGATAAGGGGCCACGTGTCGCCCGCGCTTAGACATTGGTTACGCCAAGCGTAACGCGCTCTTCCCACGCACACGTCCGCGCTGTGGGACCTTGCCGGTTGCCGTTTCCGTGACTTGAGTCAGTGACCTTGAAGAATAACGGCCCGCGTCACATCCCACACTGAGTTCTAGCCCAAATATTCTCAAAGGGAGGGGGGCATGTAGGAGCGGTCATCCGCTAATGCGTTGGTTTTGCCGCTCTGCGTTGCTTTTCTCGTGCTCGTTGTAGACCTTCTGTCAGCAGTGCCGGCACGTTATGCTCGTTTACGTTGCTTGAGATTCCAGAATGCTTCAGGGCGAGCTTGTAGTTTAGGTGCCCTCAAGATTGTCGGCCGTGCGAACGCTGGTTACCTTGAACCCGTTATGCCGCAAAATGCAGAATAAAATGTCGGGCTAAAGTTTTCGCTAACCCGAGCCGATGGGGATTTATCGATTCATGGTGTCCAGCCGTGCAGAAAGAGTTCCCGAGATTTGTTTCCGACACCATCAGCGCCCACCCCTAATGACACAAAACGCACCGTCGACACGATGTGTTGTGTATTGCCGCAACGCCCGGCATGCGGTATGATATTTCTGGGCCCATAATGCCCCACTGCATGCCCACGATGTGGCATGTCACCTAGCTGCTTTACTAAGAAACGTTCAGGTAAGAACTTTAACAGCACACTTTTTTAACGAAAGTTCTGCTTGCACGTGTGCTTAAGGTAACCAGCCACCAAGTTGCTTGTTTTCGATCGCAGAACATAAACTCACTGAACATACTGGTGAAACTAAGTTTTTAAAGCAAACTAGTATTAGTTGGTTTATCTAAATAATGAGTGAAAACACTAGCAGCGCTAAACCTCACAGCGCTGTAACTAACATGGCTTTGTGCTTTGAACAGTAAAAATTTGTTTTAAAGCTTGTGCTTGTTTTTGAGTATTTCTTACAAAATACCTGTTTTGGTTTTGTACGAAAAATTTTTTTCCCGTGTATAAACAGACAGCAGAAAGCGCATAATGCCGGGCGGTCATGTTGGACAAGCAAGTCATGAAAGTTAAAAGTCGCTTCAAAGGGGTAGCTTTTGCAGATATTTTTACGGATGTATTTTGAGTAATAACTGTGCGGTATCCTAAATCTGGAACTATTTTAGCTTTACCACACCTAGTTCGAGGTTGATACACGGAGGTGTATATGTACCGAAATATGATTATGGAAGCGTGCTTAATTTTAAAGTTGCTTCGAAACATAGTGTTTTGAAGTGACGTTACGATAGACTAAACAGATAGCCAAGTGCACTGTCGGAACAAAAATCTGGATCCCGCGAGAGCAGCGGCAGAAAGGTATTGCTACGCCACCACGCAAAAGCGCACCTTATTCTCGAATTTATGATTTTTTCGTGAATGCGTCGATACGCGGGAAAATTTCTGTAATTAACTTTCAGTTTTGTCACGTGCCTCCGGTTGACAAAATATCTGTGCCTGTTTCCATCATTTCGACGTTTAATGATGTTGACTTGCACAGCTTTAATGTTTACAGATTCACTAGCTACTTAAGGTGCTTCAAACCACTGCCTGCTTTGACAAACTAGACGAAATTCACAAACACGACTAGGTAAGCCTATCTTTGCTATTCGACAAACTGTGACAAACGTCTTCTCAGCCATCCTCGGGATTGGCTGAGAAGACGTGACGCGTTATAAGCAGTTGGCGGGAATGTTATGTTACACATTATCAACTTTAGCAAGTGCAAAACTTACGTGATTTACGTGAGAGCTCGCAAATGGCGGCTGCCCTCACCCCGTATTGGGGAAAAAAATTCACGTACCTTAGGCGTCGCGCTACTGCAGTAAATTTAAACAGGCGCAGTCACGCATGAGGCGCGGATTATTATTTTTTTTTCAATGCTGCCAATCTCATTCCGAAACCATAGCAGGTGGGCATACAGATTGTACATGCAGGTAGTACATAAATAAATATCAGCGCAGAAAACAGAAGCAGGAATGTAGTGAAATGACAGTCATCGCAAAGTATAAGAGCTATAGAAATATACAAATTATTTTATTTTTAAATATAGGTAGGAAGAATACGCAGCTGAATTTATTTAAACAACACACTTGTAAAACTTATACCATGTACACACCTATAACAAGAAGCATAATCAACTAGCACTTTTAAACCTCTGACAAGACAAAAAACCGCAGCAAAAAGAACAGAAATCGTGCATAAAATGGAGTGGTACACATTAAAATAATAGCAAACTTGCAAACACTCCAGTTAAACTTATAAACTCCACTAATACGGTTTCACTGGTGGTGCAATGCCTCTTGGGAGTCGAGTGTTACCGCATTAAGAGAACATATTTTCTAATTTTGGTGCAAAGTCAGATAAAAATTTCGCATTAGTTAAGGAGGAATTTAAACAGTTCCATTCCCTTATCGCAAGTGAAAAGAAGGAGTGCTTGAATGTGTCATTGCGGTAGGAGTACTGTTTCAGTGTGTGTGAATGTTTGTGCCTGGTAACGCGGGATTCAGATGGACGGATGTACAATGATAGGTCAATTTTATAATGGTTGTGAAGTAGCTGAAAAAGAAACTTAGGCGCGCTTGTTTTGCTTAACCGCAAGTGTTTGGAGGATGTAGCTTGCTAACATATCTGTGGAAGATTCAGTGCGCTTATATTTGTTTGAAACATTTTTGTTTTGTTTGAAACTTTTTTAGCGAAAAAAATATAATTTATTCTGTTGCCGGCCTAAATATCAGTGAGCATAAAACAACTTTGATTACATCTTTTTACTTGCGGCTATAAAATGGTGTTATTGGTTTTATTTAACCGCAACACAAGTAGCCTTTTGCAAACCTTTATTTGGCCACGTATGGGTAACGTCCACTGACGTCAGTATAGCTGCCGTGTTGGATAACTGTTTACACAGCGAAGGTTGTAAGCTGATCTTGCGTTGTTATATCGAGCAGTGCCGAGAAAGCTATGAAACAAGTTTCCATATATTGTTTGGATGACTTGCTATTTTGGACGTGCTGGAAAAACCCCAGAAAATAAATTAAGGATAACACCGCATGGTATTAGGTACTAGTCCGGGGTTAATGGCTGATGCATTCCTTTTGGCCTTTATATGCTTTGTGGCCTCCAAAGCCTATGCGAAGCCTTGATGGGTGTGCGTCATAGCGATGTAATTTACTGAGTGTTCGGCGAACACTTTGTCGAAACTAAGGTGCAAATGCGAGAACAGCATTATTCAGAGCCAACCCTCTGAATGTGTGAATATATTGAACGAACACGTTTCTACCAAGCGATTTTAGAGCGCCAACTCTCAACCGAGTTTCGGATGACACAGTTTAGCCTGTCTGTCTGCTGAGTTGTTACATCTATATGCAGACAATGAAGATAAAAAATTACCACCACTTTGGCAAAGTTGGGACGAGCGCGAAAACTAAAGTGCGTCCAACGACCGCTCTATGTGCCCCCAATCGATTGCCTAACATTTAAAGACCCAAATCCCAAACGACGAACGAATCCATGCGAGGATCTCTCGCGCCCTGAGTAAACGCATCTACGAACGATCTGAATGTATACCGTTACGTGGGATACAGGTATACAATTGCACTCCTTCATGATCAATGCCGGTATTGACTTATATAGACATTTCCTTTTTCGCGATTTTCAAGTAACCGTTGTGACATAATGGAAGTCCGCGTTCACGCTAGCGCCGTGTGTCCAGAAATGTTATCAGACCTTTAAGGTTGACCAACTGGTCTATGGTGAAGTGCATTAGTTTTTCGACAGGATGCTATAGGGCCCATTGGGTGCGTTCAGATAAGGACAGCCAAAGTAGTGCCATGACCATTTTTGTTGGAAATGAAACGCCCTAGGTGCTTTCTTTTAAAAATATTTAGAACGCAATCGGGCACGGCTACCTTCCTCAATGTTCGGGGAGGCAACTTTGGGGTCCTGTAAAACTAAGAGAAAATGTTTGTAAGCCTTCGTTATTTTTGGTCAAATGTTTGCAGATTTTGGCTGCTGGATTTTCAATAAATTGAAATCGTCATATCTCTCTTTTTTGATAAATATTGCTCAAACGAAGCAGCTAGATCAATGTTGTCCAAAAGTGGCAAATAAAAAAAACTTTTTTTATACATCGCCTAAAGGCTGAGCTGTCTTGCTGTTTAGGCTTGTTTAACAGGGGATTCTGAACACTTCATATCCTGCTGATTTGTGTAGAAAGAAAATTTTTAATAATACTGTTTCATTAAGGGCGACAAAAAAATAAAAATTTGTAAAAAAAAGACACCTTTCGACGTAATTTAAAAAAAATGGGTATTACTTCTCTCGATATTTGCATAAAATACACGCAATAACTCAGTATTAGAGAAACACAAAAATGTACTGCATTATTTGTTTGAACCTCCGTATCGCAGTTGTTTTTCGGTTTAGACTGCAACGTAGTGTGCATTGTAGTTGACATCGATGCTGTATTCGAGAATCAGTCTTCGTTCACTTATTCTTGAGGATGGGAAGAGAGCCTAAAATGGCGGATGATGCCCTAAGACCGCAACAAGGCCGTTTAAGGGGGAAATTGGAACGATCACTCGGCTAACCAACAGAACGCCCGCAGTTTGAACGGCAACCGGCATTCCTCGGTTTACACCTCCTTTCCCTCACAATACGCAGCACGATTGACGTGTTTCAAATTACGTTTCCAGTTTCACGCTTCACGCTGCGTTCAGTTCATTACACGTACATCCCCGAGTGTCGACGCGCGCGATGCGGCCTTATATAGCGCCAGCGCAGAAAGAAATGTTAAGTAAAAAAGAAGACCTCAAGAACGACCTCCATTCAATCGCATCCCTCCGTGGGGTCACGTTTGGAAGGAGGGCCGACCCTCATCCCTCATTCGTAATAGCACCTGTCATTCCGCAGGTACTCTCCGCATTCTTGCACTTCGAACGTACGAGGCACCCGAGCATGGCGTCCCCTTTCACCCCACATACTATCGTAAATGACCGCTAGAAACAATTGCTGCAACACATTCATTTTCCATGCCTCTTACGCAATATCTTGGGCCGGCTATTTGTTGTGGGGTTTGGGGGTTTTTATTTCAAAGACGATAGTCTGTCTTGGGCTACTTAAACCCAGAAATTTTGGTCTGTCTGTCTGTCTGTGTATCCGTCTGTCTGTCTGTAACTCGATTCAGCCACCTGGCCAAAGTAAAATGCTTACTGCGCAATAGTCTTATATACTCACAGCCAAATGTAAACGTATAAGCCCGGTTTATATGTTCATACTTGTCAACTTTGTTGAACAAGAACAAGACCTTACGCAAATTTAAGACACGAAATTAGTACACGAGGGATGTTTACAGTGTTCCTTTATTAAAAAATTCCTGGATGCTTGGTTTTCGAGAGCAAATGATATTCTGCATCTACTGCAGAACAACGCGTACCGCCTGCTGTTGCCCGCGCCACCTCCGTGCGGCATATGAGAAATCACGAGGCAACAGCAAAGAAAGGCTTCACTAACTAGGTTTCACGTTCTGTTTGGAACGCGCGTGGAGCACGGCCACGCGGTTCTATAAACCTTGAAGTCGGCCGCCTCGATTCACGTGCGTCTCTGCCGTACTGCAGAGCTGGCATCGAGGAACCCCACCTGTAGCAGTGGAACGCGGTGAATTCAAATCGCCTTGAGCAAACCTTTAGTGTGTTTACCTTGGGATGAGCGCGACGGAACAGGAACAGCATGAGAGGGGAGCGGGAAAGCGAAGGGGGGCATTTCCTTGGCAAATGTCTACAAAGACTATCGTCTTTTGACGACAGTTGCAACGAAAGGAGCAAATACAAGGTCAGTTTTTATGTACACATTTCAAGGAGGTATCGGCTCAGCAGCTTACGCGCTCTGTGGCAGTGGGCTGCTGCTCCTGGTGGTGGTAGAAACTTTGTTCACCCAAAAGTGAATATCGAGATGCCCGGGCTTGGAGCGCCGGCAAACTGCAGTCCCCTAGTCTATACGGCTAGGGTCCCGTAGGCGTTATATTGTGAATCGACGTCTATTTGTGATGTTTGATACTCTTCTTTCACTGCGATTAGTACGCCGCCCCCGCGAGAGCCGCAGCTGCAACTGTGGGGTATTTGCAGGCATAAGAGTAACACGTGGCCTTGAGGTATTCCGATTTCAACCACCAACAGCAGCTTCGCATGCGATGAGTAATTTTGCCTATGAGCACTTCTCCACGACGTTCGACCTCAAATCGGGACGAGAGGCCGTGCGGGCTGTGTTTAGGCTTATCGCTAGGCAGTATTACCACATGCCAACCAACGTCACACTCATTACACGTGAAGCCGTGGGTATTCGTCGGCGACGTTGCCATCACCACGTCACATTAGGCCCAGCGTCGTTCGGCGCACGCCGGCGTTGCGGCCTGCGTCTGCGGTGCATCAGGCTAAACAAAAACAAGATATAAACTTCAAAACGCTTAGAGACTTCCCGAACGAGAACAAATAAAGCCTCACAAACAAGTCTGTCGAAAGCAGGGTCGAAAAACCGGCTTCTCAAAACACGCTTCAAGAAATTCCCTCCAAACTGGAAAAGATTGAATAAGAGTGATTTAGAAAATATAGAAGTCTGGAGTCATTTCGCGTGGTCATGTTGCAATAGCAGTTAAACTGCCTACTAAGCATGAGTTCAGTTACGTTCGTGTGTTGTTTCGTATGGCGTTGGCGTGTACTCGACTGTGCATTCGTATGGTTGCGGGGCTGTTATGTAGTGACCGCAGCGGGGTGTCTCGCTGTTGCTCATCGCGACGACCAGGGGTCTAATTCTCTGAACAAGTGGCGCCGTTCTGAAACGGCGCGGTAGCGCCATGCAAATGCGTGTGTTCTTGGGCTGGGGCGCTGCTTCCAGGTGTTGAGGGATGCGGAGGCGAAAGTCGCACAGAGAAGCACTGAGGCAACGTCACAGAACGACGGGCACTGCCCCCGTCGTATCGCCTGCGACTTTTCTCGCTTGGTACAATGCAGCTTCGGGCCAATTTCGCCCCCCTCCCCCCTACCACTCAACACCACAAAGCAGCAATGCCCGAGCCCAAGAAAGCATGCGTTTGCAAGACGCTACCGCGTCATTTCAAAACGACGCCACTTGTTTAGATGCGCCTAGCTTGATGCCCTGCCGTGACAGCAAATATTTATGAAACGTAAATAAACCAAAGCCCCCTTTTTTAGAAGAAAGACGGTTAAACCGCGTAGCTGTCTGCCATAAAACCTGATAAAAGTCAGATTCCAAATTCCACATTTTTTAACTATGCCGGAATTGCATGGTGAAGTAGACGTCGGCTTCGATGTGGACCACGAGAAGCGTCTTTTTTTTTTTCCTTCAGGCTGTTCATGTGCCTTTGTTGAAAATTATTTTGTAAGCTGGCGTTCCTGCCATGTGGTTTGGGCGTAACTATTTCGATTTCTTGACTTTCACTTTGAAGGCATTCACTTTCGACCGCAGAAAGCTTCGCGTTTCAACCGCCTTTCGCTGACTCGGAATCATAATCAATGTAATCAGAAAAGTTGGCTTTCTTGCACTGCGTTTTGGGCAACGTCGCATCAGTGGGGTCAAGGAAGCTTCACTTTACAACTGAGAACGTCCTTGTGTCGAGATTTCAGCGAACGTTCGCGGTAACCGAGATCCTCTGCTACGTCACGCCTTAATCTGCACTCCTCTGCTACGCCACGCCTCGTTGCGCAGGTGCTGCTTCTGAATGGTAATTATCAAATGGCGACGCATTTGCATGTGCGCGTTCATGCGTTAGTGTGTGAGTGAGTCCGTGTATGTCAGTAAATGCACATCTATATGTGTGTCCAATAACAAACACAGAGAACAACTTCTTGATATCCATAGAAATTATCTCGTAAAAAGGAAACCAGAGCTGAAAAAACAGACAACATTAAAAATTTTAGAGGAAATCACAATACTAATTAACGCTAATATTCAACAATACTAACCCCTCAAATATTTTGTCACAATTTCACTCACACGCAGAAACAAAGTCAGCGGCTTATAACGCCATAATAGCTTTTAGATCTTTTGTATTTATCATTGTTCTGTAGTGAGTCATTTTCTGTGTAATTATCTTATTAATTACCTTTTTACATTTTTTATTTTATATCCAAACATCCATTTTCAATTTATTTAATTTACCCGTTATACCTCGGTGGAACGGGAAAGGTTTCAGTCCATGAGCCCATTTAATAAAGTCAATGGTTGCAGATATTTATGTTTTAGGCCGACGCCAACTATTATGTTGTTCTAGAAAGTGTGATGCCCATTTTCGTGTTTATATTTCTTCCGAGTTTGGCTTTAGGCTTAAGACATTTGATGCGAGCAATACTTCTCCATTCCTCCGAGAATATGTGCAAAAGTAAGCTTCCGTAATGAGTATTAAACCTCTTAACTGAAGGCGTCACCGCTCTTGCTGGGATTGGGGACGGTCGGGATGAAGACAATGTAGCAACTTTTATGTCGAATTTAAGGCTCCTTGAGGCCAATTTTTATGTGTATCTCTGCCTTATAAGAACCTCCAGAAACTCTACGCACAGAAGAAAATCAGGTAACTTGCTCTGATTTTATTTCTACCTCGAAAACATTTCTCTGCGGGCAACCGACCGTAAGCCAGAATGAAGCAGATCAAAAATGAATTACGTGCATACTCCTGAGTGGTCGCATACAAGAGAAAAGTCAATCACATCAAATGACCTCAATCAACGTAATGGAGTCGGCGTATTGGCCTGTTTGAGGGAATATCCTGTGGAGGCGGCGTTGGGAACGATTTCACTAAGGAATCAGTAACTGCTGATTTCGAACCTGAATCTGATTCTTTCGTTTCCGTCTTGCGCACGATCAGGTAAATCGAGAGCACAAAAACAGTTGTGACCACAACAAGAACCAAAGCGACCACCAGGCTTGCCAGTGACATCCCTTCGCAGCGCCACATTCGCGTATTCGCTGAAGTGCGCCCGGTAGATGCGGCAGTGGAGCGGCTGGAACTAGCCAGGGAATCCATACTGGCTGAATGGGTTGTGCTTCCTGGGTTCATAGGGTATGGGGTCGCGTCGCGACGACTTTTGAAGGAGAAAATGCGAAGTATTCGTTTTCCTCGTTTTCCGGAATCGTCGTCGAAGGTCGAAACGGAGCTCTTCTTGCCGGCACTGGCGGGTGGGGAATGTGCCGTTGGAGAATTGATGATATGAAAGCCCTGAGGTTGCATCCCCTCTGGTGACACTGCTGCACTTGCCATGGCCGAGATTTTATTCTGACGCTCCTGAAAAGGAGGGGAAGCAATATCGTTTATGGTTAGTTTGAAAATAATATTGCGTTTTTATGTGCACTTTACCTAACCGCGCGAACTTTAAACCAACTGTCCTATTGGCATTGGAAGCTACAAAACCGCAGTACAGAATTGACTAACACTCCACGTCCTCCGCGCAACTTTAGTTGCCGGCGCCATCAGCAAAACACCTCCGCCATTATGAGTAAGAACTTCGCTCCAAAATTTCTGCATCTCGGAAACAATTGCAAAAAAAACTACTTACATTGTTTTTATCGCAGGCACATGTTTTCAGCGAGTTTAATTGCGAGAGCTGCTTTCACTGTACATTCCCACGCGACCGAAAAAGTTCCGATATTTCCATACACGGGTATGGAAATATCGGGCCAAGACACGGGCTGAGACACGACATCTATTGCTATAATATTCTAAAGGTTCGTCACTGGAAGAAAAAAGTAACAAATATAATACCAATATTGTAACTTAATTAACGACATTTTTCCAATCGGGATACTTGTACCCACGGGCAGTTGCACAAAACTAAGCACATAAAAACTTAGTACAGGTCCCACTAGTGGTACAAGGCTGTAAAAAGAGCAGAACTGGCGGCCCCTCTCCCGTCGTCGGAGACCCAGCAGTTGCGCCTGACATGCATTTACGAACTTGCAACTGAACGTAGTCCATGACTGGCAGGCCCGGACAGTTTTGTCTGCAGTCTTTCACATCTCTCCCGAAGTGGGCCGTGTTAGCACGCGCTAGTACCCGTGGCCACCGGCTTCACGAATTCGGCGTCTGTATCGCGAACTGCATCGGCGTCTGTATCGCATTGCACGCCCGAACGCACGTGAACTCGAGAGGGAAACAGCACGCGAGTGATTATACAATGAGCTTGGAGCGGACTGCTCTCGCTCGTCAACTTGGCCGACGCCGGGCGCTTTTCACGAGCCGCACGCTTACGTGATGGGCTCGATATGTCTGTTAGTATTTTTTTCTGGTAACGCAAGGCGGCGTAACTAGGAGTTTAAACAGCTTTGCTGTACAATGGATCAATAATAAATTAGACATACATAATAATTCCTTGGCCCACCTAACCCAGTGCCCGCATGCACTCACTACGATAAAAGAGGGAAAAAAAGTTAAAATTAATCCCCCAAAGAAACGTTCTACCAAAACTACTCATTCTAAAAGCAAAGCCAAGACCATGTATTTTTACTAGTTATGGCAAAATAGTACTGATGCTTGGTTTTACAAATATAACCAGGCTAAATAAGTATTCTCAACTGCGATGACGATGATGATAATGATGATGACGATTATGATGATGATTATTGTTGGATGTTTACGCCGCGTGGCCAACTAGGGCAAAGAGAACCAAAACAGTGGTTATGTATGAAGGATGAAGATGCAAACTCTAAAATCGCTCAACAAAAACAAAATTAAAATCACTAAAACACCATGAGGATGGCTGGTGTAAAGGGCCAGGGTGTTTTACGCGTGACAGGAAAGAAGGAGTAAAAATTTCATTGTGCCGAGAAACTTAAAAGTGCGCTGTAGAGGAATCATGGGATCATCCTCTAAAACACTGCTGGGTGTAGTGGAATGTGTTGCATTTATAGTTGTGGGAAGTGTTCGCGTCGTGTTGTGTCAATTGCTTCACATATAATTAGAACGTGAATTACAGATAGGCCCTCCCCACACCTGCTTCACAAGGGTCTTGGAGATCAAGTAAGCAGATGGGAGTGTAGCGTGTGTGTGGCGTATACGTAATCTAGCTAGAGCACTTCAATCAACCTGTTGTGTAAGTGTGTTTACTCGGTTACAACTCAAGAACGGCACCACCTCATCTAGTGTATCTCCACCAAAGCGCCGGACCCGTGACGTCAGTGCGCGCGCATTTTGAAAGTGGTTTGCTATGAATGCGTGATATCGTCTGCCTTGTCTCACACAGTTTGTTTGTCGTCACTCGAGTCGTTTATAAGCATATTAGGTACAACAAATCTCGGGAACGGCTCACGCCATGTTCAAAATATTCCCAGTAACGCCCTACTTGCGCCGCGCGGAGAAACATCCGGCTACGGTGATAAGGCACAGCGGCAACTTCCGGTGCCGTTCTTAAGTTGTCACCGAGTATAGTGTAAAGTTGTAGGTGTGATTTTATTACGTGTAATTTGTTGTCTGACTGTGCACTCCAGTCGGCTTGCCATGCTTTGCGAAGGTATTGTCTTACGTGTGGTTTGAGTTCGGTGTAGGGTACTGTTATGTCCCTGTATTTGCAAGTGTACCAGCGGTGGCCAGTTGATCAGTGATCTCGTTACCCGTGCTTCCAGCATGGTCTGTGCGTGGCGGCACACCAAAACTGTTTCATCTAATCACTTTTAATCACATATTGATTCTTGTTAAAAAATTCCTGCATTTTTTCTACCTGCGTCGAAACCGTCATTTGCCTTTGTATGTTCCCGTTCACCCACATTTTTGCATAATTTTTATACTCCATTACCGTATGTAAAGGAAAGTTTGACATCCACCTAAATTCAGCCATACGGCTACAAAGGAAAGCTATGCAGCTTTCTCGGAAACTTCGCAGTTGAAGAAAAATTCGTCCTGATCCTGGACCAGGACAAATTTTTCTTCAACTGCGAAGTTTCCGAGAAAGCTGTATAGCTTTCCTTTGGAGCCGTATGGCTGCATTTAGGTGGATGTCAAACTTTCCTTTACAGAAAGTTACTCCACCTTGGGGATTTCCCCTAAACCTGGTCGATTAACTCCATTAGCGTATCTGTGCTAACGAGGTTCTGAGATTGTGGAATTTACGTTTCCTTGGACTATCGCAGATTTGATCTTTTTTATATAAGTCGTACTCCGCTTTTATACCCAGTAATAGAAATCAAGGTCTTAATTAAATACAGTAATGTCGAAACTACCCTCGTTATTTTGCACCTACGATATCTTACGTTTTGCGCGTCTTATTGGCGCAAAAAACTATCCGCCGTAAGAACAAATTTTCCATCACCGATGTGGAAATGCTCAGTCAGTGTGTTATAACTGAGCCCTATTTGCCTATAGTTGCTCTGTTCGCTGCGAACAGGCAACAAAAAGCACCACTAATGCTTCCACCGGTACACTGATTGAAAGGCAACGCGTGGAACGCCATTTCGCAGACGAAATCTCTAACTGCGATTTCTGCGCGCTAAACGTTTGGCCCTGGAGTCCTCTATTGATGATATTACATGAAATTTCTCATAGATTGATCCAAACAGCTATATTTCTGTGAAATAGCTGTTTGATGATGCCTCTTGCAATACATATCACCAGTATTCGTTTTCAATACGAAAGTGTTTTATGCCGCGGTCCACCAAGATCTAACTGACACCATATCGGTCACAGAAATGACATCGCCTGAAAAACTTCGATTGACGTGGTGGCGCGGGTATTCGAGCTACGAACTCTTTCGGCGCGACGGGAGGTGCGAAATGCACTCCCGACTGCGCTATGAACACACGCGGCAATTCGACGACAAACGCGCCTTATAGCCTTCCTTAAAGATGGTGCTGCTATCTAGGACAGGCGAAGCAAGTAGTGCATCATGACGCTAATGAGCGCCAGCAGTTGGCGCCTCGATGCCAGCGCCTACGTGCACGGGGGACGTGCAGCGCAGCGTAGGCTGTGGAGAAGCCGACTTGTGGATATCGCGCTCGTAACCGCGGACCGCGTGGACACCAAACAATTCGCCGACAACCCGTCTGGTTTCGTTCGCACGGACGGTTTGTTTGTGCCTGTAGTTTCAGTCGGATTTACGCAATGCTCCTACGCGTGCAATCCAGTGTCTAGAGTTGACGCATCTAACGGTGCCATACTGACGAAATATAAATGGCGACGTGCAAGTTCACATCGGTGCACACTAAAAATTAGAATGCTCTTGTGAAGGCACAATTCACTGTAGTATTTTACCGGTTCCTATGGAAGAGAAAACAACCATATCTTTTTTTTTAAAGCGGGGGGCTAGAAAGAAGAGGGCGTTGAAATGGAGAACTGGCTGACGTCGCGGTGACCCGAAGGTCCGCAGTCTCAGTTTGTTTCCGTGGCTGTAAATCTAAAAATACTTGCACTACCAGCTTCATTTTTCTATGGGGGCTCGAAGCTCCCTGAAACATAGTGTAAGAAAGGGAACCGTGGACTCGGGGTTGCTGTGGCGCTCCTACATTTATTCAGGTGCGTAAGGCCCGCCCTGAATTTAGAGAGCGGCGTGGACAAGCGGCCGCCCAACTGCGCAGTCGTGTTTCATTTCTGTGTCGCGTGGAACTGCTGGCTTAGCCGGGCAAGCACCGTTGATGATGATGGTAGGCACCCGTCTATGATGGGGATAGTGGCTCTGATAGTAACTGAAGCTATCGCCACTATAATAGAAAAACAAGAAAAATAAGTTGCCTGCTATAAAATAAAACTTTGATTACCTAATCACCTTGTAAGAGGATATGCTTGCAAATCGCTAATTACTTGCAACACAAGCTCAATTGTTTGTAAGTTTATAGTCCCAGAACTTACTGGAAACACACACAAATATTTTTTATTGAAAAAAAAATTCCAGGGCTAAAGGGTGAAAGCTTAAGTGTGACAAAGAACAAATATTGTATTAATTGATTTTGTTTTGATTGATTGACCCATTTATTCATTCATTCCTTCAGCCATTCAATCAGACATCGATTGATTGATTGATTGATTGATTGATTGATTGATTGATTGATTGATTGATTGATTGATTGATTGATTGATTGATTGATTGATTGATTGATTGATTGATTGATTGATTGATTGATTGATTGATACAAAAATGCTGCTTACCTTTTCCATGAGTTCAAGCATCGAAGATGTTGGATGCGTTGTCAGAAATGATTGATCAGTGTATGTTAAATTCGTTACGTGAATGCGCAGCTTCTCCAATTCTTCGTCCGCTCCGTGCTGGGCACCGTAACTGTGTCTTTTAGCCTGCAACCACAGCGGCCGTTTTGTGTCAGTCCCACCACCAGTTCACGAACAAGCCATGTCTAAATACGCTGCAAAAGTGTTTTATGATGCTTCGTCGGCACATTCGTTTTCACCAAGAACTTGTGTGATACCCCTCTAACTTCTTCCATAAAACTACGCTGGCTTCATTCATACCCAAGCGGTCATTTTAGTTTCAATAATATACCCAGGGTATTACTAGTATGCTTTTACACCCAACTGCATGTAGTCAGATCTGATTGATTCATCTATCCAATTAGAATCTGTCTTATGTTCGCTCATTTTTTTGAGCGCATAGCGATGCTGCCAGTTTAAACTAAAACAGCTACGGCAGGAGTATATATTTCCGCTTTTAGTGCAGCAAACTTGGATATAAGGAAGTTGACAAACATTTCCAATTTTCGGTTACATGCAGGTTTTTGTTAGAGGCAACATTCAAGTTGAGGCTAGTGTGAGTGCAGCAGAAACAGAACGAGAATGATAGATGCACTGTTGATGATCTCACCCTTCATGGATTTATTTCACAGTGAAAACTGCGGGATTTGCGAAGCCGGTTTACACGACCTTAGTCACGAAACGGCACCCCAAAATAGCAAAGTCATATACCCCATAACGTAACTTAATTATCGATTTTGCCTTTTGACACTTTTTGGTGCCCTAACGTGTTTCGACGGCCGAACGTATGCTAAAAAGTCCCCTTTTTGTGAATTTAATGACCTTGACCTCCTTTTCTCACTCAAAATTGGTGAAAGGGTGCTAGCAGGGATAGTGTACCAGGTGGTGACCTTCTTATATGTCGACGGAGGCCACGGCATTTAAAATTGCGAGCTTGTCTTGAAAAGACAAAACGTTTCGCTTTCTGGCATCAGAACTCATCAACAACGAACCGGAACCACAGAAAGCAGTGGAGACGCCTTACTACATGTCAACAGGTAGGCCGGCATACCGGCACCGCACTTACACGTCGAAACGCACGGTAGTTTGCAATGCGGGCGAAATTGTTGATTGCTTGTAGGATTTATCGCAAGGACACAATGCAGGCGATGAGGCGCGCCGTAGTGGAGGGCTCCGGAATAATTTTGACCAGCGGAGGATCTTTAAAGTGTGCCGAAATTTGTTTGTGCTTTTCGCCTCCATCGGAAAAGTGGCCGCCACGGGCGAAATTGTGTACTAGTTAATTTATATGTCAAGCCGATTTTCCAGGAAAAAGCGCACAAAGCAGTGACTAATCAGCGTTGCGAATTTGTTCCATCAAGGTTAACCGTCGCAACGGCTTCGTTATACAGAGTTACCAAACACAATGGCGTTCGATGGGGCTTGCAAGGGAAAGTTGAAAAGTTTGTTAAATCCCGGAATTCGTTACAGAGAGGTTCGTTCCATCTAGGTGTAACTGTAAACATAGGCAGTTTAGAAAAAGAAAGGCGGCCCGCCTGTATGCTCGCTTCACTGCAAATGTCGGTAAAACACAAGTCTTCTGCCGCTCAAGCCTCGTAACAGCTGTTCCTTTCTCCCTCGCCCATCTTTCACACGGTTTTTCTATTGTCTAGCTCCCACAATTATAAACAAAATAATTATTTGTTGAATTTTTTGTGTTGGCACTGCTGGCGGTCCTTTTTTTGAGACTTTTTTTAATGTTGCGGCTTACGCTCGATCTACAAGCCCAAGGCTCCTCCAGCAGCCATTTTTGCTTCTGGAGCACCAAATAATTTTTCAAACGTGTTTTCTCGGTTGGGTATCGCAAAAGCTCAATACGCGTCTATAATTAATCAAAAGAACACTGTACGTATCAGTAATGGGTTTATTCCGGATTGCCGTAACTGTCCGTAATGTTGTCTTTTTGAGAACACTGTCGACAAGTATAAAGCATGCTTCCCGACTTGGGTCTTCTGAAGTGTTGTTTTTATATACGTTTCTTTGAAAATTTTTGATCTTTAGCTCCGAAGAGGAATATCGACGTAAACACATAGAGACCAAAGTTTTCTCATTAAGTAGCCCATAAGGCTATCGTCTGCAAAAACTTCGGGGACACATCGCCTCATGAATTCTGAATAGTTCATCATTACAGACGAACTGAACGCCGAAGTTACCCTCGGAGGGGGTACGTAAGGTTGCAGCCAATGGGTATATGTTACTCTGCCAATCCAACTGAACTGAGCGGATCTGTTAGAGCTTAGAACCGACTGAGCAACATTTGAGGGAAAATTAGTGAATCAACAGTGAGGTTGTGACACCCATTGTAAGGATCATTGGACAATACTCGTGAGTGGGTATATGATGACCGTGGGTGGGTATGTTGCGGTAGCTACAAAGCGATAATTGGAAAAATAACAACGAGTGTCGTGTTGGAGTTGCCATCGTCAGTGGTCAATACACCCGAAGAACGTGGTGAGGTATATGCTCAGACATAACCTGACGTTGCCCTAACCCTGAGCCAAATTAATTGCACAGAAATGTCAGTTTTACTTGTGCGTATAAGTACTCTGCTGTGCTCTGGAGCGCAGCACACGGTGAATACTTAGGACTGCTATTGCAGTTAAGTATAAAAACTACTGAGGCCGATTTTATTTCCGTGGATGGGACAATTTGAAAATCGATTTTCTTATGTTCGCTTTCCCCAAGCTACAGCTTCGTGATCCATGCTTTTGTAATGAACAGTTCTCAGCGTCACTGCTCGCTTGCCGTGTTATAACAAAAAGAAACGCCTAGACTAACAAAAATAAACCATACCAACTCTCAAGAAAACTGCCCCACTTCTTCCAAGACCCCGTGGTTCTTCCTGATTCTGTGCGCAACTTTGAAATAGCTGTGGCCGCCGGAGCACAAAGTACGGCAGTTTGAGGAATACACCTGAAATAGTAAACTGGCTCTTCTACACCAACATACCAACTGGTGCCTCCCCCAATAATTTCGCGCAATTTTTGTTACAGAGTCGGCACAAAAGCCATTAGGGATTTTAATTCCAGCTCATTAAAAAGCTAGATACTTAGTGATTTGATGGTCACTTTTTAGGAATCCGTTGCTGTTCTAAATAAACGCTTTCGAAACGAATGATCGTCACTCTACCAACACTATAGTTTCTCCTGATAGCCAGCAATATTCTACGCATACTTGTGTAACTCTTAAAAACGAAACTAAAACTCTCTGAAGTGCCCTTATTGACTGTGTAAATGTAAGATTTTTAAGTGACAAGCTCGAAAAGTTGCCCGCCATAATTTTGCAAGCATTTCAATCGCAATTCGTAGCCTATGCGCCCAGACCCAAATCAAGTCTATAAGCCATTGCACACACCAGAGGAGAAAACGCTAATTCACAGTTGCTTTTCAAAGGTCCTACATACGCATTTAGGTATCGGTTTTGCACAGATCAAAAGAAGCGAGGAGACTGTTCCGGTAGATTTTTTGCATGCAGCACTTACGTTATTCGTCATTTTAACAGGAATAGCAGATGAATAACTCCCAGTCCACAGTAAAATACAGACACCGGTCTGCAGCACTGCTGAAAAGTAGCTCCACTTGTCGTTAACTCTTCATACGCTTACCCTCACTCGACCTAATTTAATGAAGATGCAAATGCGTTTTCGGCCTATCCGTCCTCAGAGGCAAACACTTCTAGACTTGCTGCATATGAATGAGGCTTTGCGCAACTAGCAGCAAAAACAGTGTTACTTAGGCTTACAGAGTGACTTATAAGTATTCGTTTGAGGCACTAACCTTGCGAGTTTTCTTTGTGTCGTGTCCGCTCCGGGTTGGGATAGGGACCGAAGAGGACATTCTTTTACTCTTACTAGTCCCAAGATTAGGGCGGTTCTTGATCATAGCCGATAAGGTCGTGGTCCCATGAAGAATTTTTCTTTCCTTTTTGTCATTCTTTTCTCCTGGTAGGAGTTCCGGTGTGAGTCCCGGTGACCTCTTGACCTTCCGACTCGGTGTTTCTTGAGGCTCTTCCGTGCGTCCGGGAATTTGGACGCTCGGCGAACCTTTCGTCTCTCCCGTGCATGATTGAACGTCCACCCTTGGCGTTGGCACTCGCGGAGATCCGGCACTCCTACCCCGAAAGCTGAAAATCCAGTCCATCGGTAGTTCGTAACTGAACTTTGAGGCTCCGGGAGGTGGTTGTGGTTCCAAACATACGTTTCAGGCACACTACGGGTAGTTTCTTTCTTCTTCTTCCACTTCTATCGGGTTCCCCATCTTGCTCAAGGATAAATTTCCACCTTTTCTCGGTTTCACGAACACTAGAAACAAATAACGCGTTTTATTTGTTCAGTATAACCTGCACGATAACCAGCTGTGGCTTGTGCTGAACCTATTTCTATTTATAAGTTCGCTGACCATTTGACTTCACGCCTTGTCAACTATAAATCCCAAGCTGGCGCCGTATGGTTTTCTATCGGACCTGCGCCCGCATATACGAGTTGTATTTGTCAAAGCAACACTGCTTACGGCTGAGGAGGAAAGAGCCTACCGTTGCGTAACGTGCCTCATTTTACTGTGAAGGAGGCGCGATTGGCCTAAACTATCAGTCATAGACAAAAAAAGAAGACAAAAACGCAAAGGGAAATAACGATGATAATATTCAGATGACACGTTCGGCTATTGGAGCCGACGAAAGACGGTAAAAACGCAGAAGGAAAAGAAACAAAGCGGCCACGAGAGTACACATTCAATGATTCGATACTAATCCTTTCGCAATCCCATTCCCTTAAAATTACTGAGGTTCTCATTAATTTGTTTCTTATTATATACATTGTCCTGCTGTGGTTTTTGCCTTGGTCGTGTATCGCAGTCTCCTTTCCTTTAATCGTACTGTTGAATCTTTCGAGTCAGCCCGTCATAAAAATATACACCGGACATTGAAAACTCCATGAATAATCACGCTCAATCAGGCTAAATTTTTATGTTCGTTCATGCGATAAACAGTTTCGAAATGTATATCGAAACTTCAGGGGCATCACTTTCGAATTATGGATCCGTGTCTTCGATTAGTTAAAAACGGTAAGCAAGCAACAAAAATGTGTTTATTATTCGCAATTTGAAAAAGCACCGCTAGAAGAACGTCATTGCTACTTCAGCCATGCGCTGTCAGCCTCACACTTAAGTCGTATTTTTGTGAGAGAATAATTGAACAACTTCACATTGCCGCTCACTGGGTGGCTCTTTTCTGCTTTTCCGGCCCTTAAAGCCCTCCTCAGAGGAGATTTCATACGTATTTTTAAATTTTAAATCATTGTATTTTATTTTCGCAGTAGTACCACTGCTTTGGTAGAGGGAATGGTGACTTTGCCTATTGGTAACGATTTGTTACCTGCGGTTCGCCCGGGCTCACCCGCCATCGGCGTGTGGATCCCATCAGCCTGGTGCACTATCAAAAGAAAACTTAGCCACGAAACATCCTCGACTGCTACCGAGCTGGCAGCTGTAAGGGCTGCACTTCATTACATCAGCGGACATCATGCCCATCAATGGGTAATATTCCTCGACTCGCGCAGCGCCTTACAAGCGCTCCGTACACTCCACAACGACCACAGTCAGTTTGTATGTAAAATAGCCAAAATTCACACAATGGCAGCGCGCGAAGGTCATGAAATCATTCTTCACTGGCTGCCTGGTCACTCGGACATACAAGGCAATATTAGATCCGACGAAGCAGCCAACGCAGGAGGACAGCAACGCTCTTATCCTCGCAAGTGGGTGGGCTGCAAAAATGTCGGAGTGGCAGGACCTTAACCGCAGGTATCTACCACTGCACGCTATTGACACGCACTGCGACTTCCGCTTTCCACGCGGCCTCAACAAGCGGTGTGGAGAAGTTTTGAACCGACTGCGCCTGAATGTGGCGTTTACTCGGAGTTTTAAGTTTACCATAGGTTGGGAAGATTCCCCCCTGTGCCGGACTTGCGCTGTGTGCGAGACTGTAAATCACGTGCTGTGGGTCTGCCCTCGATTCGCTGCTGCACGAAAAACGGCAGCGAGCTCCCTCTCCTGTGTGGCAGTCTCGAACTCTGTCATTTTCTTAACCCTGTGACAATACTGCTGACAGTACCATAGGTACAAGAGTTCTGCTACAGTTCCTACGAGAGAATGAATTGGACAAATCTCTCTATATCACAGACAGAGCAGGTGTGTCACAATGTCTACCCTTTCGCACTGTGGCGTTCATCTGATTATTTTTCTTGGGTTGGTGTTGTTACTCATTTTTTTCCGTCGTCTACTTTCCATTTTGTTTCAGCGTTTCTATTAACAATTTTCTTTTCAATTGTATTTTTATGTGCGGACTCTGCTGGCAGCATTCTCTTGTTTTTCTTGTCCTTTTTTTAAAGTTTCAGCGTCTCCTTTCTGCTGTAACCCTAATGTCTGATATTCACCACCTATCAACGTAGTCACCCCCATCTGGTGTAGCAAGCCTTGTCCCTAGCAGGCCTGGCTTCACCAGTTCACAATAAAGAGCATTTTATCTCTATCTCTGCATTTTGAGTTAACAATAGAAATATTAGGCACTGTTTTTAGATTCCGGGGACGACCGCTGTCTTATTTTGCGCTGGCGTATGTCTAAAATACTGGCAACCGAGCAGGCGTTCCAATTACTCATGTGTTAGACACCATTGCGGTCTTTCAGTAGAACGTTCATGTATTGTGGCTGAAAGACGTATACGTGGCGTGAGCTGTGTGATATGCATGCTTACCCAATTGAATTACACTTACTACTGTTGAGGGAGCATTGGTTACGTACGTGCTGTTTGTGGTTTTTCGATCCAATGCACTATAACGTTCCCTGAAAATCTGCATCTGTTCGCTAGAATTTTGATGACATCTGTTTACATAATTTTGGAACTGCAAGAAGGCCGGATCAAACTTTTCGGTGTTCCAATCAACAGCTAAGGCAACTCCACCACCTGGATTCAACAACGTTGCAACACAGGGACGCCACAATACATCTTCTAAATCGAATAGGCACCAAATTTGTAGGGGCGAGCATTCGGTTCGCAGGTCATGCTGTTCCTTCTTCCCGGATCCCATGCGGCAGTTCCTCTTTCAAGTTGACTCGTACTCTGCTGAAGCAACTCACAATGTTGCACCACAACCTACTCAGAGTCATTACCGGCCTTGCAAGACATACCCGACTGATCACATCTGTTCCTAAGCCGAGCTGCCAGCCACAGAATCTATAAATGTATTACGCCAACGGCATCCATGAAGACCGTAGGACACTGGCAGTTAAGCCTAGACACGTAATCCACTATTATGAGGCCCTGCCAAGAGCCGATCCGCACCAATCCCGCCACGCAAGCACCTCAACCTATGCGTCGAAGCAAACCAATCTTGCACACACCTGGATTCGGAAAGGGACAACGCAGATAGACACCAAAGAGCCATGCACTGCACGCTACATTACTCCACAGAGCGAGGAACCAATGCTATTTACACCGACGTATACAGAAGAGAAACAGCCATAGTAAAAAGCATTTATAATGAGTCTTACTCATCATTCTCAGCAGTAGTCACGATCTATAATGCAGCTGAACTGGACTTCACCACAGTAGAACTACAGGCTATTCTCCCGGCTCCCAATTAAGGGTGTAGAGACATTGGAAAAATTTAAGCTGCATAAAAACCGGGACGAATTAGTGTATATACGGAAAATGCGTCCGCCATAAATGACCTTCGAAACCCCAACCAAACAAGCCGCCTGACCCGCACCATTCTCCATACAGTGAAGCGACTGGTCGATCTTCAGTGCATCCCCGTATTCATGGAATGGACCCCCGGACGCCAGAACAACCCTGCAGCGAAGCCGCTCATGACATGACATCTGCGGCTAATCCCTCCTTCAGGGCCTATGTCCTCTACGTGACCCGTTTCCTCCGGTGGATGCCAACCAAGACGTCATTGCGAGTAAAATTCGCCAAAACATTAGGCAACAAACACGGGCTAAAAGCACAGCACGACCTCACAAACCCATTCTTTTGAACATTTGGCGGAGCCTGCGAGTCTCACATCGCAAAGCGCGGACTGGCTACGCCATCACGCCAGACATAAAAGATGGGTAGAAATGGCTGTGACGAATTGGAAAAAAAACAAACCAGATGGTCTCATGCCCACATTCCCACCTTTCCGCTCGCGTGTACTAAGCCACAACAGCAAACTCAGTGTTAAGCACCTTATATGGGAATGTAGCAAGCTCGACCAAGAAAGCAGGAGGCAGCAACTACAATGTGTTTGCGCATACGAAGACTGGCCTAAACCACAGCAGAACCAAAAGAAAACGGGTCCACCCCTCAGGTCCTTCTCGAAAAATACCAACCTTTATCGGTGAATGGAAGATCATCCGTCTGTGGGAAGGGCATAAAGAAACCACCAAGACACTTGCCCGCCTTCTGGGCAGGGTACTTTCCCCCAAATATTCTGCACTATATTGTCCCTGTGCCTGGCTTATGTGTGAAATAATCCCATGCCACCTGCAAACATGATTTTTCCCCTATTCTCTTCTGCTGTTCCTCTTCCCAAACATTAGTCCACAGACCTCTTCTATAAGAATACATTCATTCATTCATTCATTGAATAATCTATAACCTTCATTCTATGTGCAGTTTATATACGAGAGAAAAGTTTTTTGGGGGCGTTGGTGCGCTCACCTGCAGGCTAGGGATATAATAATGTTCAGTTGACAAGATTCCCACTCAACAGACATTGGGTAGTGAGACAAACCGCCAGAAAGAGAGACTTGCATTTTATTTTGTATACTATGCCCGAGCAAAGTCACTCCTCGAGAACCACTTTAAAACTGAGTTTCGTTCTACAATACACATTCCGGATCCTAATATGTAGACTCCCCCCTTAATATCACCAGTAAGCGAGAAGTGCATAGCTCCATCTTCTCGCGCGTGAAATCAAGCAACTAGCATTATATTGTCGCTGTTCTTAGTGGTCAGGTCTTCTGATCCTATACAGGTTTCAGCGGGTAGTGAGGTGAATGATTTTGTGCACGTTTTTTACCGGTCTGTGCCGCTAACCCTAATCTTTGTGGCGCGCTCCAGGGTCGTGCCATCCACCGAACTTCTTTTCTATCTCCGACGCCACAGCTAGGCAAAGCCTGTCGTTCCCGCGCTTTGCTACTATCTGCACAGCCAGAGGCAGCCGCCCACCGTCCTTCGATGAATGCATCAAGACCGGACACACAGTGACAGGCACCTGAAAAAGGCTGAATAGTGCGGTCATGCTCAGCGAGTCACACATGAGCACGTCCTGATTCTGGAATCCAGCCACACTCGTTGCCGCAGGTAGAACAAATACTCCGTTGTCCCCCAGGGTTTCTTCGAAGCGGTCACGAAGGGCCTCGACTGTTTTCACAAAACTCGCGGCTTTAGCTTTCGACGAGAATCGGAACCACTCCGCGACTTTCGCAGTGACGAGCACGGCGATGGTGTGTCGCCCGGTTCTGATGAGGATGCGAAGAAGCTCTAAGAAGGTGTTTAGGCCACCGGGCCTGAACAGCTGGTCCAGGGGATTGGGATCTTTTGCAGCCCGGACTTTCAGCCAAGTTATCACCGCGTTCTGTAACTCCGGCAAAGTGAGCTCTTCAGCGGTTATATTGTGCGCCTCCTTCATGTGCTGCGTAACCTGGGACAAAAAGAGAAAATAAAATAGAAATGCAACGTGCATAAACGAAAGGCTCAGCACAGGAACAATGTGGAAAATACCCTAACGCACCTTTGAGCGTCTACTGTCAATACTGCGCATGTAGGCACCAGTATCACAAGACAGCCATGTTTGCCCAACATAGCCATCAGCTAACAAGAACAGTCGTCCAGGTACACCAGATCGTCTAACAAGAAAAATTGCGTAATCCCGGATTTTATATTTATGCGTTCTCTCTATTCAGATTACCTTTCATGTTATTGCGTTAAAAATTGCGCAATCCCTGCAAGAACTACAGTAAAGTACAACCATGTACTTAAAGTTCGGATATCCCAAAACGGTAACACAGTTACGTGTTACTATGCATGTTTATGTACCCCGGTTTTTACACATGTCACTCTCCTTCACTCAACCGCGTCTATATCCTTTCATTTTTCTGCTGCGTTTTTACTGACATAAAACAGGACAAATCGAGTGAAAACTGTTCAGCAGTTAGTAGGGCTTGCACCGCCAACCTCGAGTATTATTCGTGCCTCCCCCACCTATTTTAAAAATGAATGGCCAACTATCTCGAGATGCCACGCTGATGCACCGCTCCCCAGCACATGATTCCTGACGATTAGACCTGTTTTATGGCGGCTCGGGGAAGTGCTTCGAAACAGTACTCCAGGCGGTCGCTTTTCAGCCGGAGGAATACAGGCACTTTCAGGTTCATCTCAATGATAACGAAGTGGAATTGGCGTCAACCACGCTAACAAAAATACTGCAAACGCGTCGTACGAGCGCGGGGACACGCAACAAAAAACATTAAGGGAGGCTTAGAAGACTCTATTTTACCGATGCTTTTATTGTAATCTTCGGCATTCCATCTATAGTTGTCCGAAAGGTACTTTTCAAATGCCACTAGGATCCATCTCTATTGAGTTTGTTAGGTGGCATGTATGTGTTAATAATAACCAACCCAATATAACTTCGAAAATTCGAAGTACAGCCTTTTTTGTAAAGATGGTTTTTCATTAAAAAACTTCCAGCTGAAAACGATCAAGCGCGTGTTATGTCGAAGACAGAACTGTGTTGTTTCGGCAGATATCTCTATGTAGCATTCACACGAACACGATGCTTTGGCCTTTCTCTTTGCAACTTGTTTTTCCCGCTGCGCATGCCTTGAAAGAAGCGGTGTGTTCCCGCCTCGTGTTCGTTGGTTTCTTCTATTCTCGCAGCCCGTTCTTTTTTAACCCGGCTGTCTTATCAATAAATCTGAGTGAAGCTTTAACAGGAACGAGAAATTTTTTCTTCTGCTCCCTTTTCTCATCTAACGTACCGGTGACTCATGCCAGTGCAAATATTGGCGGTAGCTGGCTGAACGTACAGGCGCCCTCATTTTTACCTATCGTGCGCCGGCAGGGATTTTTCTGCGCGTCAGTGCTATATGATGGACCCAATTTGCGAACATTTTGACAATAACAGCATGCTTATAATACGCCTTCAGATGGGCGAATCTGACCGAGTAGCAAAGCTGTTCCTTCTTGATATATGAGCGCACTGCAAACGAACAGGCATCGTGGGGACGCGAATAGTTTTGCTCGTATTTTATGTTCTGCAGATCAACCTTGCAGGAACCAATGAAGGAAACAAAATTCTTGTGGCAGGATTGGCGTGATTGCATTACATTGTACCAGGACCACCACACAGAAATGACATGCAAAGGAAGCAAACGATGACCGCAAAGGAAACCGCAATCCTCGCCAAATTCAGGCAAACCACTCGTCTCTGTCAAATGTGGGGAGCCGCCCAATTTACACTCGTTACAAGGTCAAATATCTTACCTTTTCAACACAGTAAGGCTTAAAGAGGTCGGGACGCTTTTCGCGTCCTTTAGACTGAGAGATAGCACAATTTTATTGCAGCGGTCAATCCAAAAACGACGCGAGTACTCAAGACAGCTGCATTTTTATGAGACGTACGCGCTTTATAGACAACATAGGGATCCTGTAGATCGACACTCTCTCTTGTAAAAAAGTAAAAATGCACTCATATTATACAGCGCAACACGTACACAAAGAAAGCTTCCCTTTCTTCTGATTTTTTCAGGTTTCTTGCTGTTTCAAGGCCCGGAATGTCCTGCGACTGCTAACCAACTAGCCAAACATAGTACCTACTGACAGCACATTTTTTTTGCTTCGTAACGTAGATTGTCTTGAAGGAGGTGCGGCTTGGCTAATCAATAACAAAATGTTACGTGTGCGACATGTGTGAAAATAACACCATGGTGCTCGACTCTAAGCTGAAACGGATGAAACAATAAGGGCGTAGAAAATGCAATCCATAATGAGCAGGTTATAATTCTGAACTAATTCGAGACGAAGCCCCGTCCTAACGCTCGTTTTTGTTACGCCATTTTGGATAGATGTATGTCCTACTTCTTTTATCCAGATGGTATGCTTAGTCATCGTGAATAAATAAATAGCTTCCACGTTTGTGACCTCTCGCCACTAGCACGTAGAATGACACCTTTTCATATATTATTCCAGCGTAATAACAAATTAAGTTGCTAGCTCAACTAACAAACGCCAAGACGGAAGTTAAAAAACACCGGATAATATGCCATTTGTGTTTTTGAGCAAAGTGACTCACATTGCAGACCGCCTGCTGAGCCTCAGGTGTCACCCGGCTGAAGTACTGGCATCCTTCCGTTTTAGAAAAATAGACCTTGATATCTTTCAAGTTCACCTGAAAAACAAATTTCCACTCAGAATAAAACGCCACCCTCTTTCTTTTATGTTATTCCGAATAAATGCATTCACGTTAGTGAGCTGTACGTCGTAGAAATAATATTTAATCACGCATCGAACCCGTCATTTTAAAATGGGATTCACAATTTATTGTGCCGTTCGAGAAGTAAGGTTTGAATTTACCAGCATTTTTTAACCGTGCCGTGAAATCGACATTTATTCCACATGGGCCAAAGGTCTAGCATAAAACCTAACGTTTCTAGATAGCCTTCGAAAACTATGACTGATTTTTGTGTTGCGAATTCCCAAAACTTGTCCCGATAGCGATAGGTGAAGGCTCCCCGCTTTTTAAAAGCATAGTGTAGATATTGTACAAGCGTTTGCTGGAAGCTACAGTGGAATCAGCCCTGAAAAACAGCTTCGCAGGAATTTATTTGCAGCGCAATACTAAATCCCCTCGCAATTGGTAGTGAAAGCACTATATATGTTTGACATATACGGCAACAGTCAAATAAAACCTTACCTGCACATATACAGGCAGTTGCCAAATATTTGACTGACTCATCAATGCCCAGCCAAAATTGCCACACCTATAGACTATAAAACTCAGGAGTACATTTTTGTAATGGCGTAGGGGCTTATTAAGGCAAACATTTTTTGAAATTCTACTATTAACGGTGGGAATCGAAAAATTGCGTTTTCTTAAATTCGCACTTATCTCACGCACCCGTTCCCATATCGAAGTGCTTTCTCCTGATATGTGTAGCTTTTAAGAATAGCTGAAATGTAGTTATTGAGTTTTGCCCATTTCAACGCGAATGGAGTGAATCTGCGTTTCGGAGCTAATGGGGTATTTTTGAAGATCCGCTAATATATGTGTCACTGTTTGGTGCATCCAAATTGGGTTAGGCTTTTATATGTTACTCCATCCAGCCACAAAACCAATTTTAAGAATTTTACCTTGCGACGCCGCTAAAAGGGAACTTTTTTTAATTATATCACTCACGGGCCCAGTAGGCCCAACATTTGATGCGAAAACCAAGCCAAACTGCTCTTTACAGATACTTCGAAACTTACGAGCGCATTCCTACTTTCTCTATATGGACAAATTCTTTTAAAACTTACGCCCCTGATAGAATAAGAAGCGCTAAAGAATTGCTCCAGAAAATTTTGTTTTTTATGGCTGGCCCTTTGATACATCAAAAAAGAATTTGTATATATAGATAACCAACACAAGCTGATTTAAGAGATTCTTCCATAACAACAACGTAGTAACTCAAATTACCTGTTTTTACGAATTTCTCAATAAATATTTAACCCCTGCATATATCCGGTACGTATTGCTTATATGTGCTGCCCATGAAATTGTTCAAAAACTAGCTTTATTATTTTGACCCAGATTGGGTATAAAAGTAAAACGGGATTTTTTATATTACAACCCTCTCGAAGGGAAATTCAGTTCAATTTTCCCGCACAGCATAGCTCTCGCCATCTGTTGGTAATTTCTTCAACCACACGCCTCCCGTAGAAGGCCATGTTTTTTGTTCCAAAACTGTGACCGATGGGTATCTTTCACAGCTACCACATAACACCTCCCACGAGAAAGTAGTCTTTGAGCGCCCCATCATCGTACAGCTTGTTTCGTGATCGTGCGAATAAAGAACGAGTTCCAGGCGTTTCGCATACCATCGCGTCTCTGGGAGGAGCCCATGCATTTACATCAGACAGGAGTTCGTAATTTTGTTCAACTACAAGGCTAACGACCAAATTAAGACAAGGAAGTGATAACTCGACCATTTTTATACCAATTTTTGTAATTAGTATGGTTTCCCACCCAGGCATCGCAGTGTATTGCCGGTAATTAGGTAAAAAAGGTTCTTAATAATTACTCCCGGATATTTTAAACAACACTGTGTTGTAGGAAGCAATCAATCCACAGATATCTGTTTTCTTTGCTATCATTTTCAAATGAAACTGTATGCTAAGTATAAAGCCTCACAGAGAAAGCTGTAAAACGTACGTATAATAAATATGCTCAAAGTAAACTATGTATCACATAAAAACCTACAACAGGCCCTTATCGACAGACCTTAGCCGATCATCCGTTCTGACTTATTGAAAATTTTGGGCGCATCAAATGACACCTTCTCGTTTTCATATTTTTTTCTCTTTTTTCTTTTTGTTTTTCTTCTCTCATCTAGCGTGGCAAGCCAGCCCGACGGCTCGGCTAACATCGCTGGTCTTCATTAAAATTATGCTCTCTGATTATAGGATGACCGCAGACTGCATTCACCTTCTTATTCAGCCTAAGCTGATTGGTGTTACTGCCAGCCAGAATGTTGAGCAGCAGCGGCAAGTCCTCCGAGAATCTTGTCATTGGGCCAACGCAGTTGTACTGCCGCATGGCATCCCCAACGTCAGGTACCAGACCACCATTTGGTACTGTTCCTGCAATGTGTCAAAACAAACACAGGAAGTTTATTGCTCAAAGAGAAAAAATAACGAGAATTTTTTTCTCGGGAAGAAAAGAATGCGGTATAAACCCCGCAAGTATCGTTCGTACAGCAGTAGTTTTTAAGAGAACAGGTTAAGTGTGCTACGACCATCGCATCAAACGTGAAAGGTGCGGCATGTGACATGTCACCATGGCATTTAGCCGGACCAGTGCGAAAAAGAGAGGAAATTTGGACATGGCGATAAAGGAAAAACAGATACAACTGGGAAAGTTTGTACAAACACGTTCGAGTTTTCTAAATACAGACCGGATGTTGGCTTGTGGCTGAATATTCCACAGTAGGCTGCAGGCAGTCGAACACTTCCGGCGATATCGGTCCCGAGTCCCATCAAAGATCCGGCGGACGCAATGAGGCTACCTTCCCCACCTGAAAAGGCGCCAACGGAAAGGCGTTAACGGCAGAAAAGGCGTAAGGCTTCCTGGAATACGCAAGAAAAATGAATATCAGCTCTTTACCCCATGAAGTTCGCGCTTTTCCCTTAACTGATCGAGTCAACTAGACTATTGGGATGGAGCAAACATGGCGTCATCTTTTTCTGAAAAAGGTGGTAGTGACCTGAAACAACCCAACGAAAGCGCGGTGACAGGCAGGTGGCTTAACCACTACTCCCTGGCGACGCCACGACGAACGCAGCTTTCGAGGCACTGTAAATACAAACGCAATGTTCCCAAAAAAAGAAATAAAACAAAAGAGGAAAAGATGAAATGGACACGTGCTTTACACCAGCGCCCCGCAATGCCTCTCCAGTGGGGGGGGGGCGCAATTTTTCTTGTCTACCCGCGCTGGTTAAGCAGACTTGGCAGTCTTTCTCCCCATTAACATCACCATGATTAAATCCCAAAGAACCTACAAAGCATTTGCACATAGACTTGTCTCTTTAGGCCTTAAGAATCACTGTCTGAAAAAGAAGAGGGACTTCAATTGGCACCAGGCTGGGTGAAAAAGCTCAATGGCAAAAATGCAATATTATGTAGAGAACAAATATCCGAGGTCATCCGAATAAACAGCACCCGTTGCATAAGCTCTGGGCAAATAAACATTAAGCTTGGACAACAAAGATACCTGAAACAGATGAAATGACAGTCCTCTGAATGTTCGTACACAGGTATGGCTAGGGAAACTTCACCATAAAAAAAAGATTAAAAGTCAAGTATGCATTCGCAAGAATAGTGCGTAGAAAAACTATAAACAGAGCCGGCCTCACTACGGTGGAGCTATAGCTTGTGTTTGCACTGCCTTGAAAGGAGGCAAAACAAACAAACAATACACTCCGCACGGCTTACAAGGTGGCCCTCGGCCTCCCAAATTATGCGCCAAACGAAACGCATATAATTTTAGGGTTATCGCTTACTTTCCACTAAATTAGCGCGGCACACGTAATCTCGTATATGAACATTGCAAAAAACAAAGGATTCCCTGCCATCTTGCAGAGAGTGCGGCCCTTCGAGGACGTGCACTGAATTATTGAAAACGAGGAGCCGGGTAAGGCAAAAGGTATAAAAAAATGGTCCTCTTCCTACCAAAAACATTGATCCCAACCTCCACAAACAGTGACAAGCAGCCAGAGTAGCATTCCCATGAAAATCGCGTCCTTGGGCTCAGCAGCGCAAGGCCTTAGCCACTGTGCATCAGCGACGGGTGCTGATTTGTTAATTTTTGGCCTCCAAAGAGTATGAAATGGTAAATTGCATGTGGATTGTTTGGACAGAACGTATCCAGTTGCGCAGCCACTACCGATATTTTGGTCATTTCTGCGTATTGAGCAACATCTACTTCAGTCGCATCGGCTGCGATAGGAGGGCATTAGGTGTGGCTCAACACAGCTGTTCCGGTGGAACCGCTGTGTGGAAAGCGTTCATAATCGCTAAACTGGGGCAGCTACTAAAGCGTAATCACTCCTCAGCCTGCAACAGTTTCAAGGAGAGAGATCAAAATTCTAAATTTTAAATTCATTCAGTTTACCTAACGCAAAAACACTCGCCTAAACCTAGGTCTCAGATAAAGTGGCAGACTCGTACTACTAAATTTGACATTTTCTACTGCGAAATACGAACGCTGAATTATTTTAAAAGCAGCCACCATAAAAACCATACTTTAGCGATTGAGCAAGAAATAATCTGCCTAACAATGCAAGCCTCATAAAAATATCTTCCGCGACATGACCACATATTTTCTGTTCAAAATTATTAAGAATTTCCGAAAATATTTTTAACCGCACTCCAACAAAAATCAAATCATCACATTCAATACATGTTCTCCCGTGGAGGTAATTTAGTGGTTCAAATAATACATTTCCCACCATGAAATTGTACAAGGAGTGCGCTGGAGCAGCCAACCTCAGCATCGATGACATTCATTGAGAGGTTCATGTGGTAGTTGGAACAGCCGTTTTGCTGATCCGTCCACAGCATCGCATTGCCTTGTGTGAAACTAATTGAAAAATAACTCTAGATGAATTTGATCAGATTAGGTGGTATTAGTATAGGATGCTTTTCGGTTAGGTTTATGTAAGGTTAAGTTAAGTCGGGTTATATTTGTTAAAACAGCTTTTCTGAGTGCGTGATGTTTAGGTAGGACCTGCAAAGAGACTCGCCCGAGGAAGTGATTAATAACAAAGTTTACTGTTGGGCAAGTTGGTAGTTCACTTTAAAAATAGCTACAGCGCGAACAGAAACAAGGACAACAGAAAGACGACTGGACGAACGCTGACTCGCAACTGAACTTAATACGAGATATAAAAGGTGCAAGATGCGCATAAAAGGTGCACGATTTCTCGTATTTATTTCAGTTGGAAGTCAGCGCTCGTCCAGTCGTCTTTCGGTTGTCCTTGTTTCCATTCGTGCTGTAGCTATTTTTTTTAATGTATACAAACGCACCGCTGCTTCCTCCCGGGTTCCGTCTCCAGTCGTAGGGATTCCGAGTGGCGCCGTCTATGCAGTTCTTAGCGTCTCCCCACAAGCACAACTCCGGTACGTTTGTTAGGGCCAAAGGGATGGCACCAGCCGCACGTATAAGAGCTACGGACGGGGCGTCTTCTTTTGCGCGATGGCCAAGCCGTAGCAACGAGCCGGCGTCTTGCCTCAGCCCTGTGAAGAGACATTTGTCAGTGGGATGCACAGAGAACAGTCCTGTTGACCCAGAATTCCCTCAAACCACTTATGTGTGCCCCTACAAAATATTTTGTGTAGGGCACTTCAGCACGGGTCCTGTGGAGTGGTTTTCCTACAAGAACTTTGCTGTTTTACTGGCCTTACGGGGATTAAAACATTGACTTCCTCAGTTGCTGTACTGTAAACGTTAGCACAATACCTGCCAGAGATCTTCGCGTACAACCATCATCTACCAACCAAAGCATACTTAACGAAATAATTGTTTTTGATTAGGGAAAAGCTATGTGCCTCGATAAAAACTTTTAATGTCCTTAGCGCGTTGCTACCGCATTCTTGGTTAGTGGTAGAGTGCTTTTGCTGTTTTCTGTTCCGTGCTATCTCTTTGAGTGTCACGGCCCCTCTCATGCAGTTTTCATCTTTCTTTGGGCCTTTCATCTCAAACAGTCCATGCTTCAAAAAACATTTCTTATGACCAAAGAAAATAAACTTGCTTAATGCAGGCTCTCGAGCAGGAACTGGTTATTCCAGAAGTGGCTTACTCTGCGCGTGGAGGCCGTAAATGTCGTAATAATCGTTTCAAATCGTACCTCCTTTCCTATGCAAAGTACAGCGGAAACCAACCGCTTGGCTATCGGACTTCGCATCACCGTGGGGCAGAAAAGGGCAGCCGCGCACCAAAATCATCTGTGCACACCCATCCCTGTTCCAATGGCTTTAAATGCAGTGTATAGAATTTCGGGAGACGCAGACCAACGCGTCCACAAAATCTTGATTAGGTTACAGGTTGCCCCGGTAAAGTCGCTCTGCTCTGTTTGTAGGTCTTTTCATCCGTAAATATATGTTTACTAAAACATCACTGCGAGCCGGCCTAGTTGGAACTGATTTATTTTGAAGAATTAGCGCAGAGAAACTGGGACAGGGAAAGGAACATACAGACAAGCGACTTGTATCAACTGAGTGATTTAATCGAAAAACACAGACTTTTCTCCCCTACAACACTGCGTACACCAGTACAGGAAACCCATCGACGGCGCACATAGCAAAAACGCTACAGTCAACAATTCACACCAACGAGGATAGCAGCGAAAGTTCCTTATCTAACAATGTAACTGAGGGTTGGCTTACACAATCTTCTGTTAAATGGGAAATATGGAATGCCTCAAGGATTTCTCTTGATGTTTTATTGTGGTGCTTAAACAAAATGGCAGTGTTGTCAAAGCAGGGTGTACATCCACACCTGTTGCAATGTAAGGCCAAATGAGTGCATGGCCGTCCTTTTAAACCATACTCTCAGTCTTATATTTGTACACCTGCCGATCTGCCCGACGTATACTTTACAGCACGTCATAGGTATCCGATACGCGACATCTTTTATACAATCAACAAACTGCTTTCCATGCCTTACAGTGCATTCATTCTTTCCTTCATATGTTTTTTCTTTTTCATGCTTTTGTTTGATCATGCGACACACACCTTCTATTTTGCTTTTTGCTCAAAACACCACCTTCACATCGTAATTTGCTGCCACCTTCTTAATTCTATAGGGGAATTCATGCACGTAAGGTATTACGGGAACCTTGGACCGTTCCTCTCTGGGACTGCTTCCTTCCGTCGTACTTTGTTTTTCCTGTTTTACCTTCGAAGCAACCGGCCGCTAGATGCCAGCAAAACATTGTGCGGATAACCAGCGTCCCGCAAACGGCGTATTTGTTGTCTGAAACCGTCGTTCATTTCGTAACAACACGACTTAAACAAAGCACATCTTAAGCAGGCCTCAGCAACCGCATGTTTGACCAACCTCGAATGGTCTGAGGCATAGCTAAGCAGAGGCTTTCCAGCACAAAAAGAATACGACCAGCATACACGATACGATTGAAAGGCAAATTTTGTACCTAGGTACTGCAGCATATTACTAGCGGGTACTTCTGAAATTAACATTAACCCCTTGCCTCGTAACTTAAACGCGTCTAGCACCCGCTTCGTGAACACTTCTTTGTCGACCTTTGAGCCCACAACTAAGTAATCGTCCACGTATCTGAACACCTTCGTAACCGCGCCATCTAAATCTTTGGCCAGCTCGTGGTCCACACTACTCAGAAAAAAGTGTGCTTAGGACAGGGGCCACCTTCGATCCAATGCAAACATTTGTAGTACGTATAAACGTCTTGTCACTAAACCCGAGGTGTGTGTTGTTCGTGTAGAAAGGAAGAAGCTCTAGGAACGATTCCACGGTCATTCCCCCAGTTTTGCGAAAACTACTTCATCGTTATCCTTTGTTATGAATTCGTTGACGCAGAGCACTAAAACATCATGTGGCAGTGAGTAATATACAGGGTGTCCCAGCTATCATGCAACACAATTTTAAAAAAGAATAAAGGCGTAACTCGAAGGAAACCAGGTGCATAATGTTTGCAGTACTGTGAAGAAGCGGACAGTATTTTTTTCTTTAATGGGACTTAATTAACTAATTGTAATTAATTATCTAACTCGAGAAATACTGTCCTAATCACTAAAGTGTCAATGAGGCACTTGTAGGTAACCACGAGGGGCATCTAACTGCGGTATTTTCAGCGATGAACTAATCGCGTACACATTTATTCTCACTGATAAAGGAAACCAGGGAAATATGAAAAATACCACGTGACTGCGCCTCCGCGCGCACCGTAAAGCAACGCCCTCAAACAGCTAGCCTCTGAGTTAGCCAGCATGAAATAGACAAAAGAAAGAAAGAAGAAATCGCGACCGAGTTTGTTCCTTATCTGCACACGCGTTCCACGAATCTTGCTGCTGCTGCTCCTTCCATGCATGCGATTATCAAGGCGATGCGCTGTCTCTTCGGGCGGGTAACACGCGAAGCAGTTGCTTTTAATCTGCTTTGTTTGGGGACGCTGCTTTACAATGCGCGCGTAGGCGTCGTCACGTGGTATTTTTCATATTTCGCTGGTTTCCTTTATCAGTGAGAATAAATGTGTACGCGATTAGTTCGTCGCTGAAAATACCGCAGTTAGATGCCCCTCGTGGTTACCTACAAGTGCCTCATTGACACTTCAGTGATTAGGACAGTATTTCGCGAGTTAGATAATTAATTACAATTAATTAATTAAGTCTCATTAACGGAAAAATTACTCTCCGCTTCTTCACAGTACTGCGAACATTATGCACTAGGTTTTCTTCGAGTTATGCAATTTCTCTTTTTTTAAACCTTGGTGCATGATAGCTGGGACACCCTGTATATCCTGAACGTCAACGCTAAAGCCCCAGCTGTTTTCTTCACAGCAAGACGCCAGCAACTTAACTAGAACCTCAGAGTTAGCCAATAAAAACGGATCATGCGTGCTGAGTGAATTCAACATCTTCTGTAAAAACTCAGGACCAAGTACTCGTCATGAACCCCGCTCAGAAACAATTGGCCTAAACGGAACACCTTGCTTATGTGTCTTTGCGCAGAAAAAAACATCCAGCCTCAAACCTTAAAATCTTGTGTGTTTTTAACCTCTGATTGTAGTTGTTCTTGGTTACTTTTTAACAACTCTACCGCCTGTTTTTTCTCACTTTGCACACTGATTCAGTTTTGCTGAAGCATTTATCGACTGCCATGGCAGCCTTTTCTAAATACATGGCATCGGGTATAACCACCAACATTCCTTCTCTCTCTGCCTGAACAACACGTAGGTTGTTGTCAACCAAATACTTAGCAGCCTTACCAACGCTCCGCCCAGTCCTAGCGCGCATTGAAGCTTTGGCCACGACCTCGACACATTCCACGACCCATTTGTCCATTTCTTTTACTGGTACATACCATGCGACGTCTCTTCTAAGTGCCAGCCTGTCGACTATGTCGATTTTTGACTCAACGCAGTATTTGGGCCCTGGCCTAAGGACCTTTTTCTGGCTCTCGTCTTCCGTTGCGTCGCCTAGCACTAGTGTTTTTTCGCGTTTTTTACTCACTTGATAGAAGGCGCTTGTCCGTGTGTTCTTTTCTTTGTCCCTGTTTCTGTGCACTAAACCTTCAAAATTATGTATACTAATACGTTTTCCACTTTGATGTACTCCGCATCTTACCTTTTGTAGCAATGCTGTTTTTTATGGTGATGGGTAATCCCAGCAGCGGCTTCTGTTGGCTCATTTCTTGAATGGTCATGCTTCCGGAAGCCACAAGCTTATCTGCAGCATCAGCATCTCGGAGGGCCTCCTCAAAAATCTCTTCGACAACGGCGTTGATTATTGGTTGCACCAAGCGAATCCGCTCAATGTACGCTGAAATTAGCTGCACGCTTTTCACCTAAGAGCAAAAAAATGCATTTCAGCGCGTTTGCTTTGACCTTTACGACGCACCATCGAAAGAGCTGCCGCTAACGGTTGGTTTTTTTCTCAAGTGCAACACACATCAGAACCTAACGCAATTGCCTTTCTTGAGAACGTTTCATTGTGTATGAGGCCTTAAAAATAGTAAATGCCATCATAAATGTTTTCTGTTTACGGAGAGCATCTTTCGTAGCAGTCTCTTTGTGGCACTCTAGTGCCGCAGAACGTAATGTCGTGTTCAGGAAACCAGACGAAGATCCATTTATTCTCCTACAAGGAACACATAAAACCGACTAGCCGCGTAGTAGATGCTTCCCAAGGCACAGTATAGCTCTCTGAACGCGGCATCTGTCACTATTAGGTGTAGAGCAGCCTTTATGAAGCACGCCCTATTTTCACCTTTAATCTGAACCCCGTGTGAACAGCCAGCGCATGTTAGTACATCTCTTTATTTTGAGCATGGATGGTAAAAATTTCTCCTTCTCTTCAAATGCTTGGGTATATACAAATATTTGCAAGAAAACACTGAATATTCTCGTGGCAAGGAGTGCACGAGTAGTCCTACAATAGTACAAATGTTTACTACTTGGCTAAAAAGTATCTCCGCTATTTCGAGGTACCCGGTCAATTAAAAGCTACATATCGCGCAGAATGTGTTTTAAGGAGGTATTTTTGACGTTTAAATTACCTCACAAAACTACGATTCAGTAAAACACTTCACTTCAGCTCTGTTTTGGCAAGAGTCAGTGAGGAGTCTTCTTGAAACCAGTTGAGCAACCAGGCGCGTTGTTGTCACCATCATGGTTTGGAACAGTGAGACGCGCAAATTGGAGAGAATTGCTTGTTTTACTGCTCATAAAAAACTCTCTATATGTTAATATAATAAAAGCAGCGACTACTGTCGCCTGGTAATGCTCTGTTTTCGCCAGGAGTTTCTCAGGCTAGTCTCCTTCTCTAAATGATTAGAAAATGTCTTTCTATGAGATTCTTTACGGTGTACTAGGATTTTGACAGGAGCGGTTTTTTACATCAAATATGGATTAAGACTTTTCAGGGAGCATAATTGAAAGGAAATAAGTTCACCTTGCCCGTTCGAATGTCAGCAGCGAGGGACGTAGCGGAACGAAGAAGGATGTCGTCGCCGACTGCTGGCACCTGCCGAGGTCGTACCCAAAAAAACCAAACAGAGAACAGAAATCTCGTTGTAATGCACCAAACGTACACGCACAACTCCACGAGCACAGTTCTGTGACTTCCGTGGCGAAGAGTCATATTGCAGCTAGAAAATCGCTGCTAGCGTCAGGATCAACTGATTTGAATAACAAGTGGAGAGGCGACAAAGCTGGAACTTGCGACCGTGTGTGTGAAACACATACGCCTTGTATATGTAAATAATCCGCTACATCAAAGCGCGGCCCCTATCGGCAACCCACGAGAACTTGCAGCAATCACGTCAAAACAACTCGTAACGCAGAAAGATAGAACGTCGAAGAAATGAGGGTAGACCCCAGCTTGCAGGAAAAAGATTTGAAGGCTACAGAATGGTGAAATATGAATGCAATCGCTGAAGCGACAACTGTTCTAGACGATAACGACGCCGCGGCGTCATTTCGCGGAGTAAGCATTTGTCGACTCTTTTTCCCCCTTTTTCAAAGCAGCCAACACCGCCACGCGAAAGAAGCCAACCACTTCTTTACGTGGGTCTTTTCCGTCCATGAAAGCAGGTGCACATTTAAGGCGGCAGCATTAAGATCCCTGTTGTGCGAACAACTGGCATTTTCACGGTTATTGTGGTTTTACGTAAAACAAATGGCCGCCCCTGCAAAGAATAAAAAAACACACCTGAATTATTATTCAAATTGAGCACGATGGAAAGTTGGGCTACTTGTTCTTGATACATCATTGCAAAAGGTGCGCAATGAGGCAGTGACGTAGGATATAAAAAACAGCTGACGACACGCTTTTTCTAAGGGGCGCGAAAACCTGTTCGTCCTCGGGTTTTGCGCTTTGTGACGCGCACTTTTCTTAATTGATTGTAGGGTTTAACGCGCCGACGCAACGCAGGCGATGAGGCGCGCCGTAGTGGAGGGCTCCGGATTAATTTTGACCACCTGGGTATCTTTATCGTGCGCCGAAATCTCGTACACACGGACGTTTTTGCTTTTCGCCTCCATCAGAAAAGCGGCCGCCGCGGCCGGGAATCGAACCCGCGACCTCGTGCTCAGCAGCGCAACGCCTTAGCCACTGAGCCACCGCGGCGGGTGCGCGTCTTTCCTTCGTAGTGAAGCAAGAAATAGCGTTGAGCGCGAAAAGTCCGTGACATTTCGAGTTGCATGCGGAAGTCACTGGTTGGGTGCGGACCAAGCGCACGCCAGGCACGCAGAATTATGCATCTGGGGAAGCCGCGGTGTGCAGTGTCGCTATTCAGCCTGTTGTAGTAATTCGCTCTAAAACAGGGTGAAACGGAGCAAACGATGAAGCGGAAAAATAACGTGGCAAGGAAGAAGTTCCTGATTACTATCGCAAGGAGCAGCCGTAACGCTTTCCCCTTCAAAGTACTTGATTAGGGCAAGGTGCCCCGAGAACTTTCTTTACAGCGCAGCTGTTTACCTGTAACTCCAACGGAAGTACTGCAGAAATATTTATGCCCCGCGCCGCTAAAATGCCTTTGCTTTGTAAAGACGTCGAGCACCCAACAAAGCCTGGTCGCCTACCCACTGACGAATCCCAGCCACCGAGTCGCCAGGGCCAGACGTGGAGCGAATGGAAACTTCGCCCAATAGCTTTGATCGCTGTAACCATGGTAGACAGAACATCTGGTGCCCTCTTCCTGCCTTTGACCCCTTGACTGAATTCCAGTTCCCGTCCGGTTCGGGCATTCTGCTGGCGGTAATAGTGGTCGTTAATACGTCAATGGTCCCCCGCCACCGGTACGAAAGGCTTTCCTCTTTCAAGTGCTAACGTCGCTTGTAACTTCTTTGGGGCGACCGACGCATTTGTATAAGTCTTCTACGAGCCCGCTCGTCGGGTGAACGCAATAGCACCGAGAACAGAAAAGGAGCTTCCGCGGTTTGTTCTGACGCCCCTCGCGCCCAAGTCAGCTCGGCCGGCGTGAAACAAACACAATAAAGGTAAAGACGCTATACCCAATGAACGACGTTCATTTGCCGGGAGGTTTTAATTAATATAGTGAGGTGACCGAAAATCAGCCTTTAAAACGCTATGTTTGGTACGGCGAAAGCTTAAGCATTCTCCGAGTAATGTTAAGATCTTAGCCTACCAGACTTTCATCACGTCAAAACTTGAATATGCGTCTGTTGTGTGCGACCCGCAAACTAAAAAAGATGTCAACCAACTTGAGATGCTCCAAAGAAAATGCGTTCGTTTCATTTATTGCAAATACAGACGACAAGACTCCCCCTCGCTGCTCATGACCAACAATAATATCCCGACCCTAGAAACAAGAAGGAAGCTAAACCGTCTATTGCTTCTTCACAATATACTGACCAAGAAAGTTTCGTTGCCTATACCTACATTCCTTAAGCCCTTAACCACGAGAAGAACGCGTCACACACGAGAGCATGCTCTAGAGCTTATTTTCGCAAGGACTAGTTCATTTAAAAATAGCTTTTTCCCGCGTACCATAGAAGACTGTAATTTACTTCCTGAGTCAATTCTAGCAGCTGACAACTTCGCTAGAGCATTGGAGCAGCACTTGTCTTGTTGAACCGATGGTATTGACGCAATACAGTGATGGTGTATCAGTGTGTTGGTACGATTGATATCGCATTCTGATCGGCTTTATGACGTATATTGTCCATGTGCTGTTTTGTTTTATGTTGTTTTCCAGGTAGTGTTGCGTTTTTTTGTGTTGTTGTTCTTGCTGCTGATACCGAGTAGTGACCTTTGTATTCTTCACTTGCCCTTCCTGGTAGGGCCATTCTGCCCTGCAGTATTTTGAAATAAATAAATAACACACGCTATTAGTCTAAAAAATTTCTTACAATGCAATGACATAAAAAAAACAATGCGGAAGTTTAATAAAAATACGACCTGATGCCTCACACATGGTACAAACTCAGTTAAAAAAAGAATATTAAAAAATCAAAACTTAGTTTTCGCAACTCCCGTGTGTTGGAAAAACTTTAGGTCAGAAATAAGAACTCAAGAGGGTACAGAAATAAATATAACTTAAAAATCACTAATACCACCACGACAAATACAACACGTAGTCTAAAGTCGCGATTTTGATAGGCATTTGCGGGTATGATTTACTAAAGACGAAAGGGAGGTATACTTCTTGAGGTTATTGCTAATCCTTTCCAAAACCTTGTTGAGGAAAAGAGGCGTTTTTTTATGTTAGTGCCCCTTTCAGCAACAGGATGTTACCTTTAGTCGTGAAACGAATATTAATTGGGTTAGAAACAAAATGGGAAGATGACTTATTAGGGGCGAGGGAATTATTTGTAACGGCGAAGAACATAATTTCAAGGCTGTATTTATAGCATTTTCAGAAGAAGGGAATATCCTGTTAATGAAATAAAAAATATTAGAGGCCAGTGCCAGAAAATAGCGTGGCGCACGACCTCTTTTGCAACTTTCTTACACGGCGACTTCGAGCTGTCATAACCTTCCCAACCATTAAGGGCAGCAGTTCAAGTAACACTATGAATACAGCATAACAGGAACTAGTCAGATCCGCATGCTTAACCAATGCTTAGTTTTAATTTACGCTGGAATAAATTTTTAACTAGTATAAAATAAATGACAGCGCAAAATTTGGTGTTTGTCTATGCTGATGCGCAGGAAAGCAATCTTTTCATGCGACGGAATTTGCTTGGGGCTGATGTACACAGACGAGTTGGGGATCAGTTATTTTCGCGGGGAATAGAAAGGTACGACAGAAGTTTTGCCGGTGTCATTAGTCATACGATTAGTAAGGCATCATCGCTCGAGAGAGCAGAGGTGCGCTTGTAAATTAGATATGGGGCATTTATATCCTTCTAATACCATAAAAACGCATTGTCATCAACTTTGACACATGGGGAACACAAAATACATAAAGAGTGGTCCTTAGTGTATGTTAAAAATAACAAAGAGCCTCGGAAAGAACGTCTTGAATCACTGCATAATTATTATTAATATGCTTTCTGAGTTAATGTTTATGGAAATGATTTCATATTTGTCCTGAAGAAAACGTTTGGTATACTGCTTGTACCCGGTCCCGTCATGCCATATTATTCAAATTTAAAAAAAATGTGCTGTTTTACACAGTGTAAAATGTTCGGAGAAATTTGTTCGTACGGCTCCCGAAATGATACTTTCGTCAATGTAAGATTTATATATTGAGTAAAAGTGCCAAGTGAGTATAATAAAATATCGGAGTTTTATTCATTCTTACCTCAAGTAGTTTCTTTAACATTTCGTAAAAATAACGTGATAGGATTTTGCTAAGTTTTCCGCATTGGAAGGGTCAATTTCCCTAGAAACAGGGATAACCATATACTTGCCGGGGATAAATACTGGTTTGAACGAAGCAGTTACAAATGCGCTTCAGATCAATTGCTAGGTATTTAGTAATACCTGCAATTTGAAAAATGATCTAAATCCACGATCTTCCACCCGTATTCACAATTCATCCGAACCACTTAGGTGCCCTTGCCCTAGCCGCCTTCTGGCACCAGACGGCCCTCGAAAGTGTGTTGTTGATAGAACCCTCATGCAAACCCTCGCACGTAGGACGCAGATATGAAAACGGCCACAGACATACAAGCGCACGCACTAAAAAGATTGTTGAGTTCGTTATCTTAGAGTGTGCTTCCCGAAGCAGTTCAACTTTAAGCGCTGACAGCAGTCACTTGACACGATTCGACACCTATGGTCATGCTGATAGTGACCGCTCGAAAGCAAGCACAACTCTCTATAGCAGATAAACCTTTACCGCCAAATAAACGGCCCCCATACTTGTTTGGCTGCTCGAGTGTAGCGTTTGTTCTCTTCTAGATTACGAAGAACAATCAGCGCGTTGTTCTAGGCCATATACACGGTCTCGTGCATCCTGTCCACCTACTCTGCTTGTTTTTAGACAAAATAGGCGGCACGTTTGTTTGTGCAGTTCCAATGTGCGCATCGGGGCACGTTCAGAATGGAGTGACAGTAGGGTATTATTTGTGTTTAGAGAGTGCTTTTTGGGGCGCACGAGATCCGTCTTCTTTCGCTCCTGGTTAACACTACTAATTCGTCATCCCGCAAGCTTGCAACCCTGAAAGTGTTAGCACCGATGTGAACAAGCGTCGCATAATTTCTCGGGTAATAACACTGCGGTCGTTTCTAATGGGTATAGAATCGGGGTTTCTCCATGAAGTACCGGTTCAGCAGCTGTTACATAGAAGAGTCATATAAAAAGAATTTACCGGCGCGTAGAAGATAGTTGCTGCGTCCATCATAATGTGAATGCATGTTACTTTCGCGCGGTGGATTGAATACGATTAGGAGTTTTGAAAGTTCTTTTCGCGTGATGTAGCTATCCGTGATTTCAGTGTTTTCATGTCGCGAGCTATCCGTGATTTCAGTGTTCTCTTTCTATGTCTTGCTTGGGGCAACGTCAATCGAGTTAGTGGACAGGATACACAAAAAACATTTATTTAACAGAGACGGTATCTGCCTTAACGACACACTTAACTATATAGTGAAGCAAAAATGTTCTCGTAGTTAAAATTCATTCACGGAAGAGTTCTGAAGTGCTGTGCATTCTCACGTTACAGTCGTTGACATCGTAGTTGTTGACTGTCATGCATGTGGGGAATTTCTTGTAGTGATCCCAACTGGAGCCGCCAAGAGCCCAGGGTGTATAGCCCCGGGTGCCGTCGGGGGGGCCACGGATACGCAGCCCGAGCCATACCACGCGGCGGTCCAGATGGATCTTGTTGGGTAGTACTGAGCCGCCGACAGTGCGTTGCAGTGGGGTCTGACTCAAGGATCACAGACTGGAAGGAGTGGTGTCGTGTTTATAGTTCTCCGACGTCGTCCGGCCCTGCCTAGGGTCCAACGAGGCTGGGTTCCGTTCCAGGAGGCGTATATGCGTTTCCTAGTCAGTACCGCCAGCCGTCACCTGAGCTTGCTTATGGGGGTTACATCACAGCATAAACTTACCTAAAGCATACAAGACCACCCGAACTGAAATAAATAACAGCCAAAACGGACCTGCAGTGGTTCAAAACCACGGTGTAGAAAAATATCTTACAGAAATAGCCAAAACCGAGCTAAAGGGGGCAAAACCCGCAAAAACGTACAAGAAGCAGTAGCTTAAACTGACCAAAAGGCAACGAAACTACTCGCAATTATATTTGTAATGTATAAAGGTGTCATAATTAGATTATATGTGTGATAACAAATGTTAATATTCAAATATGACACCCTTGAAAATGAAAAAAAGAGGTGAGGGGATTTGAACCCGCGTGAGTGTGAGGATGTTTGTTTCGCAAGAGCGGAACTACTACACTACGAGACCAAGCGGTTCTCAGCGATTAAGTTCAGGGCCACATGCACGTGGACATAGCTCCAACATGCTACTAGATGGCGCCATGCTTCGCTTGGCTGTGCTGACTAGGAAAGGCCTATACGCTTCCAGGAGCGTGGCTTGGTCAGATGACGATGATGATGATGATGATGGTGGTAGTGGTGGTGGTGATGATGATGATGTTCATTGGTGAATCTCCTGGTCAACTCGATCTCCCCCCTTCTCCTCGTTTTCTTCCCCTTCCGAATCCTCTCATGCTCATTCTGTGCGATTGGCTCTTGTTGCTTGCAGCGAATTTTCATGTTTATTTCAGTACACTCATCCTCCAAAACTGCTCGACCACCCCTGATACATGCATCGTCTGTGCTCCTGGACACACCGCCATCCCCGGTAATGAAGCGGCTCATTCCGCGGCTCGCGATTTCATACACCGAGCCGTTGCCGACGGTAGCCAATGTCTACCCCCTCAAGATCAACCCCACCCACTAAGCGGCTACCCACAGATTCTCTCCCATTACGAGCAAACTCGCCGCAGCCTCCCACCACCACACTGGCGCCTCTCCAGAGAGGAAGCTACAAGTTGGCGGCGTCTAAAGACAAATGCCTACCCGCATCACACCCGCCTCCACCTCATCTTCCCCAACCAACAACCTTCCCCCTGCGCTTAATGCCCCCAGCCTGGCCCCCTCTACCATATCATATGGGAGTGCCAACAAACACCGGACTTGCCCCCACTTCCCAACCCCACCTTCGAGCAGTGGAGGGCTTCCCTGGCCATCTCGGACCCGGATATCCAGCTCAGACTGGTGACCCGAGCACGGACGGCCAGCCGACGGCAAGGCATACCGGACTAGGGACGCTTTCCACGGAGCGATGCCGGCACATCAGCCTCTACTGGATAGATAAAGATATTTATTCTCAATACTCCTTCGGGGCCGTTGCTCATGACACTTGGGTAGCATAACACAGAAACTTGATATCCTACCCTCCATGTCACGGACCCCACTCTCTACTACTCTGCGTGCAATTTCTGCTCCAAACCCGCACCCTGTACTGCATGGTTTGGGAGTATCAGAAAACCCCATCCCTTACCCCAACTCCTCACCTGACATAGGAGCAGTGGGTGGGCCAGCCGGCCAGCTCCGACCTCTCAGTCCAGCGTAGCCTGGTGGAGAGGGCTAGGGCAGCCAGCGCGGACCAGGGCTTCCCGAACTAGAGGTGGCCCTCAACCGGGCGGGCGCCCAACCATCAGCGCCTGAAGCTGGACTACAAAAAATTTATTCACTCAGTCACTCACACACTCACTCGCCTCGTCCGCGGGAGGAATAGCAACACCCGTGCGGTAGCACTTGTAAATAAAAAGGAGTCTTTCGTGACCTTCCTGATGATGATTGTAGGGTTTAACTCGCCGACACAACGCAGGCGATGAGGCGCGCCGTAGTGGAGGGCTCCGGATTAATTTTGACCGCCTGAGCATCTTTACCGTGCACCGAAATCTCATACACACGGGCGTTTCATGACCTCCCTGCTAAAAACATATAATGGCCTACGCTTACTCACAATGTTTCAGGTGGTTACTGACCCAACTTTCTGAATAATGCGCCTGTGGGAAATTTCTATACACCTTGTTAAAAGCGAGCGATTTTTCGGCGGTATACTCTGTCTCAGTGTTTATGTCTGCAGGCGCCGAGCACAGTAAGCATGCAAAAAAACTGTGCTCGAGATAGACGGAGGGGTCATTGGGTGGCAAATTTCTAGCGTGGTCACGTGAAATTCGAAGACTTCGTAACTAAATTATGCAGGATAATGACGCGATGGCAGTTCAGCGCTGTGGTGAAAATCACTTATCGGAAACCACTTTTAAAGTGCAAATTCTATCAGAGCCCCACGCTGTAAAAAGCCGCTGTCGTTTTTGATTTGGGTATCGCTGGCCGGTCAAGACAATGGCCTCAGCAGTACGGAGTAAAAAAGTCACTGCTATTTTTAATTGTTAAGAAGGATGGCTAGCAAAGCTGGGCGTGGTGAGAGGATATCCCGAAACAAAAGTTTTGTTTGTAATTTGCCATTGAGCATACTTCCTAGATATTTGCTAAATGAACTCACTCAGAAATCACTGGAGCTTTATTTTCGCCCATAATTTTTCGCACTGTTCGTTTCCCGCCCGCGTAGTAGGCATCTTACGCTCGTGTGACACACCAACTCGAAGAGCGGCCACAGAAGACAGCACACAGATCGCATAAGGCCGCGATGCACCCGCTTTTACATCTCCCACTTGCATGTCGCTGGTGAATCCATCCCACGTGTGAAGCAATGGAGCTTATTTGCATGTCCACGACTCTCCCTCTCCACTTCCGCAATTGCAGACATACAGCGGCACCGAAGAAGGGCGTGTGCTCAGCCATAAAAGGCGGCTACAAAAATATCGCCGCTTTGTAAAAAGTCGCCACATTGCACCGCCTTTGCTTGTAAATTTTGTTGGCATTTTTTTCCGCATAGGCTCGGCATTTCTTGGTAGACTGGTCCGTACAAACCACTCGTACCACTCGTGGACGGGGACTGCCCATAGTTGTTCTTTTCTGCAGGAAACCCGCTCCTCCCAGGCATTACCAGGAACAGTAGAACGGCAAAGTCTGTCGCTAGTTGCTTGGGAGTGAATAGCGAATACGTACTGCCAACTACGCCGATTGTACTGATTTTCTATTCCGCGCTTCCCCAGACAGGTGTTGCTTACGTTGAGCTTTGGTGTCACTGTCACGTTGCGTTTACCGCAGCTGCTCCGACACCGGAAAGCACATGTACCCCCACGCGCCTGCAATGCTTTCCGCTCTGTGAAGTGGTTTCCTGCTATCCCCTGCTGCTACTCAGCTAGTATCATCCGTTCAGCTCGTGTTACACTCGATATACGTCGTGAGGTCATGCATTGTCGCGCGCTTACGTTGCTTGCCGCTGCGGTTCGTGCTTCCAATTTTTCCCCCACTGCTCCTCTTCTACCACCTCCTTCTCCCGCACGTGGCACTCTCCCAGTCCGTTGAGAAGTAAACACTGGTGGTTTTTCGGGGAAGGGCTGCTTATATTACTACTCAATATTCGTGCATATCTTTGCAAATGAGGAACTCATCCACGAAGAGGAAAAGAGGCGATGAGGCCATTGTAGAACGAACTCTAACGTATTCACTTCAGCCAAATTCATTTAACCCAGCAGCTGCGTGCGTGTAGCGTCTAAAATAAGTGAACGAAAATGCCGGGAGGGAGTTAGTGTTAAATTTCAAAAGCCAGGAGTTTTAAGGTGTTAAAAAACGATTGTCCCGGTGTTTTAGTACTGTTACTACAAAATAAGACGACCACGGCAGGAGAAGCTGTAGCCCGAGCTGCTGAGGGGCTTCGCCCCTAATATTTCTTATTTCGGTGAATAATTGATTGATTTATTGTAGGGTTTAATGCGCCGACGCAACGCAAGCGATGAGGCGCGCCGTAGTGGAGGGCTCCGGATTAATTTTGACCACCTGGGTATGTTTAACGCACTCGAAATCTCGTACACACGGGCGTTTTTGCTTTTCGCCTCCATCAGAACAGCGACCGCCACGAGCGGGAATCGAACCCGCGTCTTCGTGCTCAGCAGCACAACGCTTTAGCCCCTGAGCCACCACGGCGGGTTTTTTTCCTGAATAGCGAACATATGTCCAGTGTCCCCATTCGACGTACTGGCGTAGGTTCAATTTGTATATAAACTCTTAGGCATCCCATAGAGTTTGTGATAAAGCTTTCCGTTCTATCTCGCACCTTCGCCATAGAAAATCTAGCTTTCTCTGTATAGCTAATTAAATATACCGCCTAAAGTATTCGCTAAAATATATTTGACAGGTGGTTTGTTCTTGTTGAATAACATTTTAGTATCAAGACTAAGCCAAATTTATTCGGGGTTTTATACTGCCGCAACCAGAAGCACCATATGTGAAATTCTACGTTCATACTCCCGCTGACCTCAACTAATACCATTCCAGATAAAAGTTAGTTGAGAGTTCGCACTCGTCCCTTCATTCAAGAGTGTGTTGTCTTTTACGTACGAAGCCCGCGCTTGTTCACCAAAGGTGCACCAAGGCACCCAACATCAAGTTTTTCTCAGTTAACGAGCATGTTTTTCCATACGATTGCTTTTAAAGCTAATTAGACCACCAGTTTACTTTTAATTAGGCAAACATTTCATTTACGCGACATAAAATTGATCAGAGCCGACAACACACAGTACTAGAACCAACGGTGCCTTAATTACATCCGTGGAATTGTAGCGGCTGCAGCTCATGTGGGAGCAATATTTTAAGGCACTGCAGAAAATACCGTCTTCTGCCTATTGTATACACTGCACACCTCTGGCGATGTGCAGTGCAAGCACGGCCTGCGTAATCACACTGCTACTCTTTGCAAGTGGCGTCAAGCTAGGCGGTGCGTCTATTGCCTTGACCGTTGCGTCATGTACAGAATTCCATTTCCTATGTGAGCTTTAAATGAACCATTTCAAAATATTGCATTCAATGAGGTCCTACACCAATACACCGATTATTAAAGGTATTTCTGAGAGCTACTCACCTTAACATAGGCATAAAATTCTGGCATAATTTTTAGTATACTATTTTAATGCTGTAAATAATGGTACAAGAAACATTAATACGTGATTTATGAATCCCGGCCAAAATAAATACATCCTTAAACTCAATAATTGCGGTCACGGTTAAAAAGCTTATTACATACCCGACGCTTTCAGAATGCGGGTATCTGGGTGACTGTGTTCTTGAGATCTCGGGGGATTCAACTTTGGTAGGATTCAATCTTACGATTGAGAATTGCAGCCGGCGCCGCTCCGACAACGAAGAACATCGTAGACTGGCTAGCCGAAATATTTTAACTTGTACAAAAAACAAAAACAAACCTTTTTCGTATGATGTGAACAGGTTTAAGAGTGTTGATGGTTCTATTTGTATTATTTCAATGCGCCCTTATGCCTAATAACCAAAGCTGGATGCAGAGCTGTGTCCCCAGTTCTGTACCCCTAAATGTAACCTATGAGGATTTCTGGTAAGTGCACTGCTCTTCACAGACTGTAGGAGCTATGGTCACGGCATGGGGATTTAAAAGAACGCATCTTCACCACAACAGTCGGAGAGGCGCTGGTTACCACAATCAAGCGCGAGAAGAATCACTCTTAAACTTAGATTCACGAGCAATTGGAGGACAAGGCAGTAATCCTGATAGCCGACTAGCTAAATCATTTGCAGTTTATTCGGGAAGCATATGCTTGATTCCCAATATAAACGATGATTTCATTTATTTTTTTACGACATAACATAACGAATCGAACAAAATATTCCTAATTCTACTATATTTTAGTTAGAGGGAGAAGATTTCTCCCATTCCGCTTATTTTCGCGTCAATTATTTACTATTCTGTGTAGTGTCCTCACATATTTCAAACACCTGTGCGTTTTATTCACCATTTACGGTCCATTTCAAAACCCTGCAGTTGTACATCATGTCTTACCTAGCTCACAGTAAAATAAAGAGATATAAAATGTTCAAAAATTTTTTTTTTCGGTAGCAACACGTAAAAAGAAACTGCGTCACCGTAACATATTACTATTGAAATTGATCTGAACTTTTTTTTCATCTTCCCTAAACGTTTTCCTTCTACATATCCGTCTACGTTTTCCGTAAATATATCAGTGAGGCATATCGTGCCCACAGATCCTGCTGCACAGGACAAATCTTTCAGGACAATTGCAGTGTCGACGGACAATAATGACAATAAAGGTGTTTTTTACAGTTACTTTTTTCTGTGCGGAGAGTATTTTATTTCGCACTGATTACGGAGAAAACAGAACGTGCAAAATACTGACATTTTTTGCCGTGATACTAAATCGGGACCACGAATATGATATGGGAGCCGTAATTATATAAAGCGCACCTGGGGGTTCTGTGCGAAGTTACTGAGTCATGCGATGGTTTGCTTTCCTTTAAAGGCCTCGTTTCATTTTACGCTTTATTCTCGCTTTTCATTCGCTGCGCAGTTTTTTTAACATTAAAAACTGACACAGAACAGCCTTATGCAGAAAAGGACTACACATGGTTCAAAAACAGTTTATTTAGCAGAAGTTCTCGTGAAAGTAAACAAAGACAAAAACTCAGGCGCGAGGGAACTCTCACAAATCATAAATAAGAAGATTGACATTTTGGTTTACTTAGTCAACGATGATTGGTTGCGCGGTAATAATAATATTCCCAGATTTTTGTTGAAGACAAAACGAGTTATGAAACATTTTTAGTGAATGTAGATCAAGTGAACGTAATATTAAACATGCCGCATTGTATTATTAATGTTACATCTTACAGGGACATTATCTACACAGCATCGTGCCAGGTAGGACAAGGAAGCAAATGCGGGCATTACAACCTACAATATTCATATTAGGAATTTGCTCTGCAGCGTCTTAACAGTGTTCCTAATATTTTGTTGATGTGGCGGGGTTTGTGACGATAGCCGTGTTGGCTCAGGCGAGAAACAGCAATGGTATACGAAAATTTAAGTAAATGTTTGAAATATCTGCCTATAGCTTGATATTTTCATGTGGAGGTATAGTTTTTCAGCAGATCGATCATCGGACGATGCAAAATATCTGTTGCATTATATCCAAATACAAAATCTAAGTGTCCGAAGCGTGGGTCTTCCACCATGACATCTGAGACTACCACCTGGTGCAGCTTCTGGCTCAAGTCATCAACGTCTCTCGGGTCTGCAAACACATCGGCCTTGCCTCTGAACAGTGCCACTGGAACTTGTATCTTCTCCAGTGGGTAAGCCGGAGGGGTTTCCTGCGTGAACGGTATTCCTTTAGGAGAAGAAGAGTTCCATACATTTTAGCCTGCAAGACAGTAGTACAAAACGGGTTCCATACATTTTAGCGTGCAAGACCAAAATTACAAAATTTAAGAACATTTTCTCGGCTTCTTATTCAGTATAACAAATAAAATACGCACGTAGTAGCTAAAATTATACTTACGGTCTTCCTCGATGGCCGCACAAGTTCGATAGCATAGATAATGCGGGTAATCGACATACTTCTCCGGAACGTTTAAAATTTGGAATACGTCCGCAACGTGCTACCGAAAAGTAAAGGCAGGCATGGAAGGTATACATTCGTTGTGTTTTTACTCAATCTAATATTCGAAATCTGATTATTAAAAATGTACCAGCGATAATAACATGTTCTTCAGGCCCGCTTTATGGTATTGTTTTACCTTACACGAGGTGTCATTAGTTTGATGATGTGGGCACTAGGCGATAAAAACTGGCTCAGTTTGCACAAGTGATGCAAGGCAAGAAAAACAGCAAACATTATGTTGGCCCCTCCATACAGTTTCATACTAATATACACATACAGGGAAATCTGGTGCCACTGTCTAGGGGAGCCACACTTCGGCGAGCGTTCCGTAATGTACCGGGCAGGCACGTTCCATTTGTCCTTAGCATGGCTCATGAACAGGCTGAAAAGTTGGCTCTGACTGCAAAGAAGCAACAATGTTACTGTAGAAGGTTCATGAAATTTGTTTTGTTATTGTAAAATTGAATCTCCAAAAGATCAATTTGTCAGTTATTATGCAGAAGCTTCGTGCACGATGAACAAGAAAAAACAGTTACCCTTTCTTGTTGATTTTGGCTTCGAGACAAAAAAGGAACCATATGGCTAGCTAAGCCAAGAACGCGAGGAACGTCGCTAGCGGCAATGGCGCCGTCCGCGGCGGCCCGCGACTGCAGCGACACATTTCCCTCTAGTATCTATTAGTATGAAACTCTATGGGCCCCTCTATACGCTTTGTTGGCCCGGATGTAGCGCCTCACATGTATTTTCTAATTTGCAGCAGAAACTTCCCCATGACTGGCATGGCCGGGGCCGTATTGTGCGCCGGCTTTCACATATATAATGATGATAACCGCTTTTGCACGCGCTAGAATCCCCGACAACCGTCTTCGCGACCTCAACGCCTGTAGCGCGAACTGGGCTTCGGTGCCCCCAAATCAAGCGTGAATGAACACGAACCAGCGAGGAGAACAGCACGCGAAAGATCACCCCAGGAACGCAATTGTATCAAAGCCTCTTTCAAAAAGGGAACAAGCCCTCCCGACCTCGGGAGCGTTTTTCTTTCCCTCTTCTCGTTTTGAAACATGCCACGGGAGGCTTTTTATTGTGTTTTGTTTCGCCTAATTTGAACCACTAGGTCATCGCGTTTTTCGTTCTTTTGTTATTACCTTCCAACATTCAGAAACCACATGTGCATCTACCTTCCCGTATTTTAATGAGGCGGGCACAGAAGGCGATATCAAATGATTCTTGCAGGGTTTGGGCGCCTAATTTTTAGTTCAGATAAATTCATGGTCCACAAGGCATTGTTGAGGGGGTGTTCAAACTGTTGCAAACATTGAATACATTTGAAAAAAATACGCACAAGAACTAAACTACTAGGTATACAGCACTGCGCTAATCTATGCAAAGGCTTCACACAGATATGCAGGGGTAAGTCCCCCAGCATAAAAAACAGACAAAGTAACAGTGACAATTCTGTTCCGATGTATTCTAATAAAAACACTGAAAGAAAACCAAACACTGCGCAAGAAATTAAGGGCACAGACTAGATTCCGATGTAGTAATATGACACCTTTTTTTCATAAACTCTTCGATGTTTTTAATCGGCAAAAGGGCCTTATTCACTTTTTTTTTGCTTTGAAATTCCCTCATTTGGCTCACATACTTGGGCTTCTTCCATCTGGTGGTTGTGCCAACACAACCTTGTTTGTTCAGTTTGGTTGCACGTTGTATTGTTCCCCGCCGTGTGTAACTACTTATCTTTCACGTTTTTGGGGTGGTCCGTTGGTTATGTTTCCGGTTTCAAGAGTTCAGGTTCGACTTTTGGGACCTTTTTACCTGAGTTTTTTTTTTTTATGACACGCGCTCTCCCCAAACTTCCTGGTGTTCTGGTTGGCTCCTCGCCAATAACTCTTGTTTTGATTCTAATTTGGTGTGTGGTTTAACACGGCCACGCTCCCCAGGCGATGAGGCACGCCACAGTGGAGGGTGCGTGATTAATGTTTACCACAGGGGGATCCTCAACATGCACTGAAATCTCAAACACACGGGTGTTATCGCTTTTCGCTTCCATTAGAAAACTAACCGTGGCGGTCGGGAATTGAACCCGCGTCCTTGGGCTAAGCGGCACAACGCTTTAGCCACTTATCCACTGCGGCAAGTAATCAAACTTCTTGGCCTACCATTTTCACCCTCTTCGTTTCGCTTGTGATAATACTGGTGATAATACTGGTAATAACGCTCCATGGCATTGCTGAAAGCTTAAACAGCTCAAAAAGCTCTGCTGCTAATAAAACATTTGATAGCAAATGAGAGAATAGTTAATGAGGCATGAAAGTGCTAACGCGAAATTCCGTTTGAATGCGCGCAAATATTACCACAATACAAAAGAGCCAAGCTTCATATTACAGCCATTATTTGAACATCGATTTTCCTGTATCGGTCGTTCGCGTTAGAGCTTGGATTCCGATTGGTGCCACGACTATAACTTACTGGTACCTTGTCGGTACTTCCGAATTGAAAGATGAGTATAAAAGCAAAAAAGCAATTTGAGGCTTTAGTTACAGCGCTAAACAATGTGATGTGCACGGTATTAGCTTCTCTAAAAGTCATCTTTGATATGAGTTTACCATGAATCGAGGGTTCTGAAGAAATTGCCTATGGTTTTATGAGATAAGGTTTAAGCAGTCGTGACACCCTACGTATGTATTTTACCAACCTGTCACTAATTTTTATTACATGACGTTTCTTCCACATTTAGAGCAGCTCCATAAACCATTTTGATTTCCTGCATGCATGGTTTGAAATACAGCAGTCAAGTCCCTGCTCACTTTGCATGTTAGGCCATCCATGTTATTTTCTGATTGTATAAGAACTACCGAACACACGCCCTGCTGATGCATGGGTATTTCTGCAGTAAACACCGAAAAATTATGTGATGTTATCTCGTGTGTCCGAAAAACAGTTTAAATCATCTAACATACAACGCTGAGCATTCCCTGATATTCTGAAATACCTAAAAAATGTACAGCAGCCAAGCGTAGCCAACGCAGCCAATCGTAAACGTAGCCAATCGTACATATCAGCTTTTTGTAGGACAGATCCAGTCATAGTAATTTAGGGTCAAAATTTAAAAACATCAGCGCAGAATGGAGTTTTCACATTAGAAAGAAACCTAGTTCGGAAGCTGAAACACGTAGAATTTTTAGAGTAGAATTCGTCTTGCTTAACAAAAGACTAGCACCGAGAAATGATACTTTTTTACATGACGCTAAATTCAAGATTGATGATTCAAGACATTTTCATTTTATTTAGCTGAAACAGACCTAACTTCACAAAAACGTCTGTACGTTAGGTCAGTTTGTCTAGAACTGTTATGACAGCCTACGACTGTATTAGGTTGTCTGCTATAGGTAACATTTCACTTTTGCCAACAGTATGTTGTTTGGGCCTGTGAAGTATGTTCATGTATTTATATATTTTACAGTAGTGGTGTGATGGTGTTTGTAGTGGTGTTTACAAACCGATGTTTACAAAAATCGATCTGAAGCACCGCCGCGTACATTGCGATTGTAATATATATGAATAGACGTGGAGGCATCGATCCACATCCGTAAATATCAATAGAAGCCATTGTACAGCCAGTTTACAATTCCACAGCAGGAAAGAAGGTAGTGCCTATTGTGTTCAACGACATCTCTTGAGAATGGGCGCTTGTTTCGGCTGTACAGGCAATTGACAAAAAAACTTGATGCTGGCTGAAGAGCAAATGTAAAAATGAGGCATTTGTTTCACACTTATTAACGGAAACACCGTTATGTAAAAAGTGAGCAAATGGTGTCGGAATTTTTTTCTATTAGAGAAATTCAACAGCCCGACATGAATTGATACACGTTGCATAGATATATTCGTTTCGTTCATCGATATGTCTATAGGCTGATTTCACATAATTTATTTTTGACCAAAGTCGATATTTTATTTATTTATTTATTTATTTATTTATTTATTTATTTATTGTATCTACGGGACTCGAGGCATTACCGAGAGAAGGGGGAAACAAACTAATACAGAAAAAATATCAAGAAACAACCGCAATAAACAATACAAAAAACAACCTTTTATGAAAGCATGTTCGCTATCGCTAAGCGAAAAGCAATCTCATTTACGATTTCACCTACGGACCGAGTTGTGACGAAAGCTTGTGTGGAAAAAACTGATCTTGTTTGTTTTGAAAAAAGTTGTTCTTTTATTAGGACATTTTATTCACAAGTGATCCACTGCTGGACATACCTGGTGCTCAATATGGCGAAAAGTTCTGCGATTGCAAGGGCAATATAATAATTTGTGGCTAAACATCCCAGTTGCCCAAAAATATTGTTGTAACAACTTATATGAGTACTTACGTAAAATATTTTCATCCTTTTACGCTTCCTCAAATATCTGTCAGTGCAAGACTTTGTATGTGAACTCTGCGGAAATTTTCTCGTGTTTCAGAATATTTCACACCTCACAGGGTGAACAAATAAATTTTTCCTTAAAATATTGCTCTTAGCTTCAGATTTGAACTAATCTTACCGAAATAGTAACAAAACAGTAGCAGAAATTTGCAATTGCTTATTAGGCCTGGTACTGTAATTAACAGCCCTGAGCACTACTGCAAAGCTTTCACCCCAGCAGCTGAAATGACTTGGCTCGAACACACGCCAGTACATTTTGTTTCGATAATTGCGCATAAAAAATGCCCAACAATGCCTAAGAGCAAATATTGCATTTTGTGCAATGCCGTTGCCACAAATCTAGGTAGTGGAACAGTTTGTTTCTTACCTGGCCATACCGAGCTTTATTTTCCTTCTTACCATAGTCAAACCTGACAAAATTTTGTGCCCTAAAAACCTACAGAAACAAAAAGTGGCAATAAGACCCCACATCTTATAATAAAAACACTCCAATACTGCGCGACATTATGGTGATATAAACGCAGGTAGCGTTGATCTTCGGCCCTTTGCAAGCCCATTTACATGCCTTGAATTTACTTATCTCACCATTTGCAAAAAAAAACCACGCGTCGCAATAATCCTTTGATAAACGCTTGGACCAGTACCCGATAAAAAGTCTTATGGGCATGGGCTGCCTAACTCACTACATACAGACGACACACGTGAGTTCTCTTGTTCTAGACACTGCTGAGAAAGTATAATTATTTCTCCAACAGTCAGTTTTTTTTCTTTTGTTCCTTCGCTCAATCATCAGTGACCAAAGGCGGCGCTAGTGGTGTCGATGAACTACACCTGCTATGCTAATGATACTCTACATGCAGCGAAGTAACCGCACGCTGACAAATGGCTAGAGTGTATGTGACGCCTGTTAAAAACAGTTTCCATGTGGCGGTACAACTCTTGACCTACGAGCACGTCAGGAGATCGCACTAGTTAACTCCTATCCTCCGATCTCCCTTGTGTACGCACATGCTCCAAATAATTTCCGGGCACAATCTTAACCCTGTAAGCTTGTCCAGATGGTTAAGCAATAGAAATCGTGTATACAACCATCGCATAATGTATGCACTGAAATAATCTGCGTCTGCTTCTAGTTTCATGTGTATCACCGGAAAGATTTCAATCACTGAAAAGAAAATGAGCTTCTTACGGTGGTTGTTTATCACTACCCGGTCCACGGACTGATTTTGGAATAATAGTTAACGCATTGAGGTATAACAATGTCGTTTGACAATTCAGCGCACAAAATGTTTGGTTTTGTACCACATGCATGCATGAAGTGATTACCTTTTTACCCACTTTGCGATCTGATGATCTATATTACTTTTGGTTCAAGAGTTTGCAGCGACTTTATTCAAGATTCCTGTAATACATGCCACCATAAATGTTTTGCGCTTTGTTCACCCCCTTCAATAAGTACGTCTCTGCGTTATCTGACATTTTTTTAAACATGAGTCCGTTTTGTATACAAGGTGTTTTCCTACTTTCCTGCAAAAATATTCAAAGAGACCGTCAACGCAACAAATAAACAATACTGCAGGCTTATACAAACACAAATTATATCATCTTATCTTAATGTTTATATTGCTTTGTTTTACGAAAAATCACTTTTGAAAACAGAGGTACGTATTTCATATTAATTTGCAAAGCAGTGCTCCGACACTAATAAAGGACTTTTACTGCGAGAAAGGGTTTTTTTTGTGTAGTTTTTAATTGCAGGGAAGCAAAAATATCAGATTTACTTTCCTTGGGTTTTACATAATTTTTTTGTGTAGAGTCCGTATACTTGACTCAGGCGCAAAAGTATCATCTGGTGTTATTGCCGGGGTGTGCCTTCTTTACAAGCTCAGACAAAGATTCACAAACGACTTTCAGAGGTGTTGGTAGCTATGTTCGAAAGAAATGTCAGGAATTTTCTTAGTGGTTACAAAACAAAACCAGTTCAAAATAGTATTTCTCATTCAAAGAATCTACATCTATCATCTCTTAATTGTTCAACAATGTAAAGGAATAGTTTCCGACCTGCGCAAAGTGGACGAGGTCCTGGCTGGATGTTCCAACTGGGCCATTAGCGATGTAGACAGGAATCCTTGTCTGCGGAAAATTTGTCATCAGAAGCGGTTTTTTTAGGTTGGACACGTATTTCAAAAATACACTACCGCTGCCCGGTGGGAAAAATATCTTTATACATGATGGTGCTAGTATATCTAAAAGTAAAACCCCGGAAAAAAATTCGTTAAACGGTTCTGCGTAGAAACTTTGTATCACGAAGCGTAACTAAAAAGGGAGAATGCATTTATGTTCGAAAGAATGCGAAGCACTTCCAATGCGCACAAAGTGAGCAAATCGTTTGGTACCGCCCCTAAGTATATTTCCACAATTGCGCTATAACACGGATGTCGTCTCCTTGTGTCCTGACGCTGTCTAAAATTACACCTTACTACAAAATAAGAGAAGGCCAAAAATTTGGACCTCCGTATTTGATTCCTTGCGTTTTGCTTCCTGCAATAGGTTCGTTGTCTGTGGCTCTACTATTTCACCGAGAGAGTTTGAGTTTATAAAAGAGGCACGAATTAAAAAATACAGTGTTCTCTGTTCGACTGTAATTTTTTGAAAGGAGGCGCTTTCTATCTCTCACTTTTGGCGTTGACATCCGAATATAGTACGCTACAGGAAAGCCAACTTTACACAATGAGTATGGCGAAAGGATGCATCAAACATACACCCCATAGCAACCTCTTGAATAACTAACGAACCTCTCGTTATATGCAAAATATTGGTACGGGGTATACAAAGTTAGGAATGATAGATTTAAAATATATTCTCTAAGCAGGGATTGGCTTGGGCTTTGACATTGGCTTCGCTAAAGTAGAATTTGGCTTTAGACTTTGGAAATTGCAGTTTTAGACTTCCGGGAGGGAAGTGGCGTTTCGACTTTCTTCTTCACTAAGTTTGCATGGGAGGAAGCTTGGCATTTTACCCTACCTTGTACTGAAAAGAAGGGTTTTGATTATTTTGTAGGTGGTACGCCATAAAAAAAGGTTGCACATGGCATCTATGTTAGGTCTTCAGATGTATGAAGCGCTAGCGTTATTTCGGCGTCGAGGGAGCGTTTTAGAATCCAGTTGCTGCATTTACCATGTATGCTTTCCAGATACTCAAGTGCTGTAACAAGATATAGGCTAGCCACAATGGTTTTAGCCACCGCCGAACGGGAAACTCGGAGGAGGTCGTCGCTTGTCTTGCCTAAGATACCGGCGTGAAAAGTTGAGGCGGCTGGGTGTTGGTCAGTTCGAGAGAGAAAGCAAGTGTCCAAGTTTAGAGGTGTTTATTGTGTTGACCTGACTGAAAGTTTGGGTTTCCGTAAGCCAAAAAGAGAGAGGGGGTGAGAAATGTCCTTCTTGAGTAAGATTTATTGAGAGTTTAGGAAAAGGGGATAAAGGGATAAAGAAATGGTAGACCCAATGGGTTGAGACAGAATTCCAGGGTGCCAGAATCTGCTCACGCCGATCTTGACGTGACAACGTGATCAGGGCAGTCTCTCATCTCTTAATATAGGTTGCATACGTAATGTTCAAATTGTTCACCCCTGATCCTATCATTAGAAAAGACCAGATTTCGCATAATAGAGTGAGTGTTTACCCGTATTTGGCACCGTATTAAGCTAATGTTCACCATTAGCTACCAAACAACTTCGCCCATGTAGATTTGTGGATACAAGTGTTGGTTTTTATCGTAAACAGTGTTTACGATTCTGAAGTGACCGGATCTCCGCCTGGCAGGGGGGGGGGGGAGAGAAGGTGTGCCTAGGCGTAGGGTGAGGAGATCTTTAGATGGGGAGTGTGGTAGTCGTGGTCAACAGGGAGCACGGCGTGTGAGTACGTGTGGTTCTTGAAAGGCTGCGCCGTTCCTTCTCACGCCCTTGTGTTCATGTGATAATGTAATGTGAACTTTTATCGTTGTGGATTGGAGAATCTTTCTCAAGCTTTTCTGCCTGTAGCCAAGACACTAACGTGTGCAATATATATTTAAGCATATTTCGATAGTTCCGCTAGGGGGTCACAAAGAGGATTCAATTCCCGTGTGTAGGAAATTAATACAATTACAGCAATTGTCATGGTACTGCCGCACAAAAATGGTGGCCTTCGTACTCTTGAACGTCCCGGAGTCGACGTATAGAGTTGTTTTCATGGTTTTGGAACTTGCCTCAAAGGAATTTCATCCTGACTTGTTGCCTGTCCTCGCGTAGGCTTGGATGTAAATTTTTCATTAGGGAGGGGGGTGGGTTTTTATGAATCGTGGCGCCCAGCGTTTTTGTTCTGGAGGTGGGACTATTTTTCATAGGGTGACCCGTCCCCATTATGTTTTCCCAGATACTCCATTTGTGCTAGGACAGTGGGCTCTCTGATTTCTTCAAAGGCGCTTTAAAACCCACTTGAAAGAATCTTTGCGGAGTTTGTGAAAATAGGGAGGTTAAATGCTGCTCTTATATGCTGCCCTGATGATGGTTTTTATTTGGCCTTCTTAAGTGTGGGTTAGCAGTTTATCGCACTGCAGACTGTACGATACCCGGCTCATGATCAGAGCCTGCACAAGCTATGACATTTTTTCTGCCATTCCTGCACTTCCCTTGCACCGACGTTTTACAACGTGGGCTGAACGCTGAAAGGTTTTTTTTGCATTTTGACCGCTTCTTTGTGAGGCCATGCCAGGGATTCCTACATTACTTTTTGGGGATCACATGTAGCCCGATGTTTACGGTTTCTTATAAATGTGCCTCGTGAAACCACTAATCATCTGCCGGACAGAGTTTGTGGCGGAGACATGACACCGAACATTTTTATGGTATTTTAGATTCATGTAATTAAACACCATATACCTGCTGTTGTTTTTTATTATGACGTATTTTGAATTGTTTCTAGTAACAATGTAGGCTTTGGGGTGTTTCTGAGGACCTGGCGTTAATTTATTGCCCCCTTTTTAAGCTTCGGGACCCAATGTAGGCGCCAGAATCATTTTAGGTCGTAGGGGAGCCGCTTTGGTGGTGTCAGCAGTTAAGGGCACTGCTGCAGACCGTGTCTGCTCAGCGTGTGACTAACGAACTTCAGTGCGCATGCGTGGCGCCCGCTCAAATAGCGTATCTTGTTTTGCCTCGGCCGCAGTGTTATTGTGCTGTTTTCCACTATCTATTTGGCACTGCTCGGCATTCCCGATTCCGGCGAGCCCTCATATTTGGCTGCCTCAGTTTTAGCTTCCTGTTAGCACCGATGACGTACAGTCGCCAGCAAAAGTTTGCGGGATGTGCAGCGCGTGGTGGAGCGGCGCAATACTGCATTGCTGCGCCATCTGCAGCCAGCAAGCGCCGGGTCGATGCTCAAGGAACTGGCGTGTTAGGTGCGCTTTGCGCATGCCTGTCCTTTATTTGTTACCGGGCATCTCTGATCACTCGCTTGCCTGTGACATTCTTTCGATAATCGCGGCAGCCGCGGTGGCGCAGCGTCACCATCGCCGTCGTTCAGCTATCACTGGTGCTACAAAATACGCAGCCCGCGGCCGCCGTTTGCGCGGCGCGCAACGTTGAATAAATCTTAGGCTATGTTGAGACTATCGACGCAAAAGCCATATCGTTATCCACGGACGTAAAAAGACGGCGTGTCACGCTGTTCGGTGGATTGAGACGTGAAATGACGTCTTTAAAGTTAGTTACGACAGTTGCGGAGAGTCTGTACCCGACCTTACCTTTCAAGAGGCACTGCTGGTTGAATAGGAAATGCTTTTATTTTGTTTTTAATCTAAGCACCGATAAACTGTCAGCTGACCCACAATTGTTGTAGTCGTCTCAGGGGCTAACTATCACGAAATTTCCTTTGGGGTAGTTCTAACAAGAGTTCGAGCCGTTTTTTGTAACTGTATACCTCCTCAGTCTCTCATGTATCGAATGCCGTAGCGTTTACGGCTTCCCTAAAAACTAATTATGGCAGGTAAATGTGATTCGGCGTAATGCTACCAGTCCTCCCTTGGCCAATTCCAGAGACCTATACATTACATTGAGAGCTAGATCTTCCCCAGAAAGTTTGCTTTGCCGCAAGAATAAATTTGGCGACCCGACATTTTTCTAAGCACCACATCGAAGTACGCAGTTTCCAACAGCTATTCTTTATTAGCTCCTGTAAAATAAATTTAGTCGTGGAGCATTACATCACTTGGAAGATAAGATTTATTGAATGCTGGGCGCCGCGATATCATCTCTATGGCGCTGCGCGAAGGGCGGCCGCGGGCTGAGTAATTTGTAGCACCAGTGATAGCAGAACGACAGCGATGGTCACGCGGCGCCACCGCGGCTGCCGCGAACATCGAAAGCATGTCACGGACAAGCGAGTGATCAGAGATGCCCGGTAACAAATAAACGACAGGCATGCGCAAAGCGCGCCTAGCAAGCCAGTTCCTTGAGCCTCGACCCGGCGCTCGCTGGCTGCAGATGGCGCAGCAATGCAGTTTTGCGCCGCTCGGCCACGCGCCGCACATCCCGCAAACTTTTGCTGGCGACTGTACTTCCTTGGACGCTTGATGAGCACGGCTGAAAGCGCACGGCTAGCAGCCACGGAAAATCGTGCAATCAGCCTAATAATGTAGAGCGTTAAAATAATTTTTGCAACTGTCATTAATGTCTTGCGTAGCGCCTGCTCTTTCTTAGACATTGTTCGCAGCAGCGCTACCCAATAAAGAACTTTTATACTCATTGTTAGAACAGTTAGGCTCATCCTCTACAGACATTATTGGCCATGTGAGGAGTATAGAAAGTTCACATCGTTGTACGTTATATTATGTGCTGATTCTTGTTCACTTAAGAACCCATTAAAAAAATCGATGCCTTGGGCAATTAAACCTGTGCTCCCATAAAAAAAGTTGTAAATGCACAGAAGCCAGTGTTAGCAAACCTTAATAAAGGCCTTGCTGGAGTAATTAAAGTGCAAAATCGCCATCTTTTTTCTTGCATCGTCGAATCTAATGTAGACAGCGTAAATAAACAAAGTTTTCAAAAACGTTTTTTTCTGTAAATTTACTTTTATAGAATGATACCATCCGTGTCCAAACATCTATGCGCAGCTTTTATGCTGCCTGAGTTTAGACGTAAAAAACCAAGCCTGCAGAGAAACCAAAGCAAAGTATGTAGCCCTAAATATTGAAGTTTGTTTCTTTAAATTCATAGATTTTGCAAGATTCTCAGTGCTATTGTAGTGGAATGAGAGATACCCAGGGTGTGGTGTCTGTGTGTTACAAAAAAGAAAATTGTATAGTTACCCTATTCAACTGCTTTGGATTTGTCCCATGAATAAGAGCCAACGGGGAGTAACAAATGTCTCGCAGAGGGCTGTTGCAAACCGTGGCCACTAGGTTTTTTTGCTGCTGACTTGAAACTAGAAATCCTCCGTTCGTGAAAGCGTCATTCACCGCCTGCAATTGCAGTGCATTAGTTGCAAAAATTTACTGAATCCTCTGAGCTGAGCACTTTCACAACACCCTGACTGAACCCTGCAATATACATTGCTAAATAAATTTTCAAACAATAAAAATGAGTCACAGAATGGTCTGCATACCACTTTTCTACAATATCTACCATATAATAATTAACTCTTTTTGCTAAAACGTTGGCACAAAGCTTTATTCAAACTTTCCTGTTATACGTGCATAAATATTTATATCTCAATTTAAATGTGCTATCAGCTAGGTGTCACATTTTGTCCTCGCCCTTTCGCAGTTAGCACACTTTATAACGGCACAGCTAGGTGAAGTATATAAGTGGAATTCACTTTATCTATTACAGGCACTGAAATTTTTTCAGGTGATGTACAAACAGGAAATGGAATTTTCATTGCACCTATTCAAAACTAGACAACCGGCGGAGCTTTTTCAGCGCACGGCAGAAGGGAAACGTAATGATGGAAGAGAAACTAGATATCTTTAAAGCGTTGACATTTGTCATACCTTACAAAAGATACAAAATTATTAGCATAAATTTTACTGTTCCTCTAGAAACCTTAGATGATAGGTATAATAATAATAACTGAACCGCTCTGTAGAGCATTTGAGGTGTTACGACATATAAGCTTGAGGAGCAAATCGTCTTTTGAAAGAAATGCAGCTTTAGAGGCGAGCACAATCTTTTGGTGCACATGCACCAGGATATTTGTTTTACTACGCCGCAAGCTTGGTAACTATGTCAGACACACAGTACGTATATCACGTACTATGTCATAGATTAGCACAGGCACAACGCTTCGGCATGATTTGCGGGACGCTTTTATGTTGCGATGTGTTTAAATTTCTGAGCTGGCTTTCTCGAAATTCTTTCTAACGGTCTACGCAACATATACATAACTATGAAACACCAAGTAATATTATTTGTAAAACAACTGCTAACAATTTTTATTGCCGGTATGCGTTTAATGCCGAGGTAATAAATTTTCCACCCAATCATTTTCTGCATTTTAATTCTGTGCGTAAGGAAAACAATTTAGAGGGACAACTTAGGCAGCTTTTTTTTTACTTTTAAAGAAGCAAGCATGATATCGGTGACCTTTTTACCTGTATAACCTCTGCGAAAGGTATGATAAATCTTGCGATAGACGTGAAGTGAGTTAGGTTTGCCACGGGGCCGTACCCCATAAGAATGTTAACCTGCGAGAGGAAAAGAAGTGTAATTGTTGTTGGAAGAGATTTTTTACGGTAATGTTTTCATAATTTCAGCTAACATTCACCTCTAAATTATTGATTTCTGTTTCTCATTGTGTCTATACAATATTCAGCCGAAGAATTCTTGCACAAATTTACCATGTAACCATCAACTTACAACTTCTTTCGACTGCAGAAACTATTTTACCGAAAAACTGTATTCGTTGCAGTCAACATCTTGTCGAGAGCTGCCATGCAAATGTCAGCCTATGTTTGCTCAATCGGCAAATGGAGGTAATAAAAATGCATTCCGTCTCTTTGTGCACGTGACTTCAGCTGTATATTTGAGGTACATACCGTATTTTCGCGCGTATAACTAGGACCAGAAATGCGAAAATTTGAGAGGTGAAGTAGAGGTGCGGATCATATGCGAGATATTTCCTTTGGTGCAGCACAACAGCAATGCACATTGTGCCTTGAGGCCACTACAGCAGCAATAGCGGCTATTACACGCTTACGAAACTGATTGAGACAAGTAAAATAAACGACATTCATGCATACAACGTAGTCCTCGGATAAACGCTGCAAATAGGAGAAAGTTTGGAAGCAACTAAGAGAAAGCTAGCCATCGGAAAATACATAACGTACGCACTCAGAGACGAGCAGGGTAACATAACGCACAACTTAGACGAGGTACTAAAGGTAGCAGAACCATTCTACGCCAAGCTGTATGCCAGCAACGTTGTATCAGGGAAAAGCGCTGTGAATACAACCTTAGCTCTTGATGTCCCTCTAGTAACTAAAAAGGAGGTAGGAAACGCTCTCAAGGTCATGAAAAGAGCAAAAGCTGCAGCTGAATACGGCACAATCGTAGATCTTTTGAAAGAGTGAGGAGATACTGTTCTGGAGAAACTCGCTGTACTATTTTCGGAATGCTTGAAGACTAAAAAAGGGCCCATAGCCTAGAAGAACGTCAGCATTTTTCTCATTCATAAGAAGGGTGACTTCCAAGACCTCAAGACTTACACACCCATCAGCCTACTCTTTGTTGTGTACAAGCTCTGTACCAAAGCTAAAGTTAGCCGCATAGGTCACAGTCTAGATTTTCAAATCCAGAGAGCGGGCTAGATTTAGGGAAAGGGTACTCAACCATGAATCACATTCGTGTTGTCAATGAAGGGATGGAAAATCGGCCGAATACACTAAACCCCTTTACATCGCATATAGCCTATTAGAAAGTGTTTAATTCCGTTCTCACCGCAGCCGTGCTACAAACACAAAAAAGACCAGGAAATAGAGGAGACCTACATAAGACTTCGAGAAGACTCATAAAGAATGCGCGGGGATGACAACCGTCCACAAGCAAAGCGATAACTTTGCGATACCGAAGGGAGCAAGAGCGGCAGATTCCACCTCCCCAAAACTATTCGCAGCATGTCTGTAGGTCTGGAAAGGTGTTTAGAAAGCTTTGCTGGGAAAATGTAGCATAACAGATAAATTGGGATTACTTAAGCCATTTGAAATCTGCGGACGACAAAGTATTTCTTAGTGAGAGTGTAGAACACGTGCAAATAATGCTTGAGGAACTACAATAAGAAAGCATGGCCGAGGGGCTAACGATGCAGGTGAATAAATCTAAATTATTACCATGCGAGAAACGTTCTCTTCAGCTTTTGAAACGAAAAGCTAGAAGTACAAGAATACAACCAACCACGAAAGAGAAATCCGGCGCGGAATGGGTATGGCTAGGCAGCACTCGCCAAGTACTCCCAAACAGTGCAAAGTCACTCAAAAGAAAAGTCTACTACCAGTGCATACTACCTGTTATGACGTGCGGAACTGAAACTTGGTTACTAAACAAAAATAAAGCAAATGTAGGTCGACTTAACAGGCCATAGAACGAACAATATTAGGAGTAACACTCAGGGACAGAAAACGAGCTACCCGGATCAGAAAACAAACTAGAGTGGACCATATCATATTTGAAAAAAGAAAACGAAATTGACTTCTGCTGGCGCTGTAGTGAAGCGAACCGACAACCGGTGGATAAATAGGGTAACAGAGCGGATACAAAGGGATGGATCCAGAAGAAGGGGAAGGCCAGTAATCCGTTCCAGGGATGAAATAAGAAATGCAGGGCTAAACCGTGGACTAGAGCAGCTCAGGACAGGAGCAAGTAGAGGTCAATGGGAGAGGCCTTCGTCCTGCAGTGAACCAGAATAGGATGATGATGGTGATGGTGATGATAATGACGATGACGTAGCGCTTACCCCACTGATAGTACTCATTTTTTACACACAGCTAAACAATATAACAACCTGAGTAAAAATATTTGGCAAGTGAAGTAGAGTTTTTTGCCGAAGAAAAGCGTCCTTTAAGAGTGAAGTGTTTCAGTGTCAATACTTAACAACACAAGGACAACACCGCTTCATAGTATGATGATGATACGCATGAGTTAAATTTTGTTTGAAATGAAGTGACGAATGTCGCCGCCACACTGGTTTATATTTGGCTGCCATATTCAATGCAAACTATTTTTAATATATACCTGTTGCTGCATGATAACTGTATTCTGCATTCATACAGTTTTTGTAGGTGGACGCTTCTTGAATAGACTAGACTATTCAAAGAACAGTAAAATATCCTAGTTCACTGTAATTGAAAGCTCACGTCATGCCTACTTGCGCTAGATGGCTGGCTGAAGACTGAACAGCACAAAATCCGGCTGCGTCCGTTGGCCTGATGTTGCGCTAGTTTGTAAGTAGATCGCTAAGGCATGCGATTTCGATGGTTTCAGGTGACATTGTTTGCAAGAGCCTTAAGGAATGCGGCCTTCAAAGCAGCATAGACGAAACGGTACACGATCTTGTGTATGACAGTGACGACTGCAGCCCAGACAATAGCCTTAGAGAGAGCATTAACAATGGGTGATTGTGGCTCAGGCCGTCCAAAAAATGTAGCTTTAGTAGCTTTGGTCCAGCCTTTCTTGTACAACGTGTGCGGGCAATACGCGAAAAAAATTATTTTTTATTTGAGAACTGCACTTTGGGGTGCGGATTCTATGCAGGGGCGGGTTATACGCACATCAATACGGTATGTGGCAAGATGATTAGGTTTAATTTTTACTAACTACTTTGCAGGCTATCATTTTTTCATGGAGGGCACCAAGTGCAACATTCTCTCATAACTCAAACCTAGAAGACCGCGCTTACAGGTCCTTCGCAAACGCACAATGGTATATGTGGCTTTCACTACGCTTGGAGTAATTTTTAGTACTTGCGGCTCAAACAAAAATTTTGTAGCTTCTTGTACAAACTTTTAATGAGCACACGGGCATACTAACCATGAATAACAACCTTACACGTGCAGCCGCTCCACATTAGTTTATATTGATCAGCAAACGGGAGGTCGAATTTCATGGATTTATAACACAGTTCAGCGAGCTTAATCCGTATCGTAAAAGTGAGAAAATTTTGAAACTTCGCTCCTTTGGACACACAAAGCCAAAAGACTGCCAAGTTTTCTTTTCTTTCGTAAACAATACAGCAAGCTCACGCACCTGCCATTGGCGTGCGGGTAACTAGAGGTATGTACAATAGCTCGGTGCTTTCAAACCGCTTCTTCTTCCACTAAACCTTTCTCTAATCCTTCGGGATAGCTAAAAACAGGAGCTCCAGCAGCGTTAGATTCCAAACGCGGAACAGAATACAGTGAAAGCCTGTGAATGAAAACTTCAGCCATTGCAATTTATGGATAATTTTATCTCCCCGTAATGGTCCGGCCAAGTCTCCATGAAGGTTATGCATAAATAAGCCTGTTAACTCAAACCAGAGTAGGTTCCGCCACGGAGAATTCGAACCATGCGCCACTGCGCAGGTAACTTTTTACCTGACACACGGACAAAAACGCTCCTTGTGTCTATGCATAGGAGTATGTACAACGCAGAAAGAACTAAGCTTACAATCGTTTCTTTTCTTCATGGTAAAACCAGTTTAAATACGGATACTCTGACATCGCTGTACAGCCCAAATAACTGAAAGTTAATGGAACGTCACGTGACATAAGGCATTGAAAATTATACAAAATTGCACAATGATCCAAATGATATTTTAAATCTGAGCCCTGTCGCAGGATTTGAAACTACCCAAAATATCAGGTGGTCAAAAAAATTGAGTGCGTTCTATGATTATTTTATACTTGTGTGTAGGTACCAATCGAAATAAATCTATAAGAGTGCCAAATAGGTTTATCAAGGCTGATTTCCAGATTTTTGTTTGGGCGCAACTTTGGAACAAGTGTTCCGAACAAATGTTGCCCTGATGCGGGGAACTCTGGAGTTTTTTGTACACAATGTTAGCCAATCTCCCTAAATGGCTATAGTTGGCTTGACGAACGTGCGCTTGATGGATGCGGCTAAAACTGTCTACACGCCGTGCTCTGTGAACACGCTTGCACGACCGCTCGGTATTTTCTTTGTATTTTTAACTACGGATGCCATACACAAGCAATTTGATCAAGAAAAATATGTTGCGTAGTCATTTGTGCTGAGCTGTGGCCAGAAAAGTCCTGAGCGCAACTTCGAAGGGCTTGTTTAGGTTAAAACGCTCATGAAGAAAAAAATGCAAGCTTATTGTATATGAGGACTGATTTTTACTTACAGTGCTCTCCGATGTTATCACAAACTTCAAAAATACGGGCGATATTCTGGAAAACACTTGATGCGGTGAATTGACTTCAGCCATTTTGAAACAATTAGAAATTTAATTTCTGGCAACAGTAGCCGGCTTAACGGAATTACCCTCTACCATTTTTTGCCGGCTTACGGCAGTGGGGTCTGTAAATGGGTTTGATCGTATCATTAGGAAGTAAGCAGCTTTTACAACCCTGATAACTCTGTTCCAGTTCTGCTATGGTGTGAATGCTGCCCTTACGGCATCTGTAAAGCAAAACATGCCAATGACTGCAGTTGTTTGGTTAAACCTTCTCGGTCCCGAGGTACCCAAATGGGTACCACAACCATAAAGGATATAGCTTTCCCCCATTCGAAATTAGCGTGTGAAAAGTTGTCTCCCCGCAAAAATCAGGCCTTGCTTTCACTAAGCCGCTCTAGGTGGCGCGATGTGTCCAGGCATAAAGTTTGAGGAGCGACTTCGTGACATGGAGGAAGAAAAATGGGCCGCGAGGGTGTTTAAGTACCTGTATATGAGGAGCGTGGACACGCGGTGGAGACGGAGGACCAGACAGCTGACCAAGCGGTACAGAAAGTCGGTAGGGGAAAGCGGGGTTTACACAACAGTTAAAAAGCAGGTAAAGGCAGCAGAGACGACGAAGTGGGCACAGAGAATGGAAGCGAAAAAAACCCTGGAAACTTATAGGGCATAGAAACGGGAAATTAAGGAGGAGGGATTCTATGGCAGTACGAGAGACAGTGCGTTGCTCTTCGAGGCACGGGCAGGGTGCCTGAGAACCCGGGCATACACGGGTAGCTACAGGCAGCAGGATGAAACGTGTGCATTCTGCGGCAGTGATCGGGAAACTATAGACCATATTGTCAGGAGCTTCACAGAGATACGGGCACCGCAGGGTGATGGGGGAAACGACGCTGGCGAAGGCTTTGGGATTTGGGGCGAGGGGGAACCTCAACTTCAAGGCCATAGAGGTGACGAAGAGGCGACTGGAGTGGTGGTGGAGGAAAAGTAGGGAAGGGGTGGGTACGCAGGCGGAGTAATCATACGGATGAGACTTTAGAACAGCGAGGGGAGAAAAAAGGGGGGTGGGGGCGATGAGTTTAAAACAAAAAAGAGGGAGAGATGGGAGGGAGGAAGCAAATCTATAGGTTAGCTGGAAGTAGGGCAAGTGAACGTAAAAAAACAGGCAAATCGGTCGCTGACAACCGACGCCCCGATTCAAAGGAAAAACCACTTATCATCATCATCATCATCATCTCTGAAGAGCGAGGTGGCAAACATGGCTTTCACCGGCGCGAGCGCTCGAATGCGTCCACAGGGTAAGAAGACCCAAAGTACACAAATGTGTACCATCAAATTTCATAACTTTCGTTTGCTTTCTGCTATTGTAATTTTTTCGCACTCATTTGTTTGGATAATGAACCAAATAAAAGTGTGTTGCAGAATTTTTGTAGCATTTTTGAAGCATTGTAGAATTTTGAAAATATTGGTCCTTGCATTCCACACCCACTGAAACCCAGAGTACCCAAATGGATACAGTCAAATTCTATTACTTTCGTTTGCTTTTTTGCTATTGTAATTTTTTCTGTTTATTTCTATGGCTAATGAGTCGAATAAAAGTGCGTTAAAAATGATTTTTGTATTTGCGCCTTCTTGGGACTGAAGAGGTAAAACAATGTTTTAGGTCATGAATTAAACTTAATGAGTTAGTTTAAACACTTTATTTTGCCTCTGGTCTCTTCAGCGAGATCGGAAATGCGTTTCTAAAGTGAATATGTGTCTCTTTTACAAGAGAATTTTACACCGCTATTACTAGTAGCCGCAGAAGGCTGGAAGTAAAGGTTTTAAACCCGCCATGTTAAGAACGCCTAGATGGGACCAACCTCTGCGCACCATTTTGGTGGAAAGTGGCCCCCTGCCAATAGTAACCGCGGATATTTCCTAGACACGACAAATATAACAAGAAGGATGTCTTCTTGAGCATTCGGTACGTTCGTACTGCAGGATAGCAGAGTGGAAGGTGCCAATATTAGCCAAGAATATTTCATTATAAAGAAAACAAATATAACAAAGAGGACGTCGTCGAGGTTATTATTCTGTACGTTGGAAATGGAGCCTTGCAGAGTTGAATGTGTGAAGGTACATAAAAGTTTAGCCTGGCAGTTACAAACATGTACTAAATACCTAAACCGGAGGTACTAGTGAGATACCTGGAAGAGCGCCCTGTTCAAGGCGAAGGAGAACAAGAATTTCTGGGTAGGGTCAATTGAGTGAGTAGGTTTCATTGTGTATTTCGTGCAGTATGTCCAATCGGCAAGCGTTCTTAGGGGAGTGCAGGCTCACCTGGGAATTACGCATGTTAGGCGTTTTTGATTATGTCATCCAAATATACAATTCAGCAGTTAGGTCACATGTTTATGAGTTTTTAAAAACGTTCTTTCAAAATTTCCAGCAGTATTTTATGTAAAAGTCACATGGCAATCCTTGTCTAAATTTCTTACTGCTTCCAAGAAAGTACCGCACCATTGCTGTGGCTATGCTCTTGCTAAATAGCAAGAGCATAGCCACAAAATTAAAACATTATAGGCCTTCTGTAGAGTCCGTGGTTTTCGGAGAAAACAATTCTATCTCTGTTAGAACCTAAGAATGAGCACAAACAATTTGTTTTGCGTTTCTTTGCAGCAATGGTTGTCATAATACTATTTTTATCAATTAGAATTCAGATTCACGTGCAGGTTTCAATCAACGTAGTTCCTGGCTTCCTTGTGACATGCAACATTTATATATTTTGCTTTGCGAAGCGTCGTTGCTAGTGTTTTAAACAGGTGAGCAGTGGAACTGCGTTGAGCAATGCGGGACCATAAAAAGCAATGATCAGCGTATTAGTACTTCTGACGAAAGCACCACCAACTCCAAACGACAAAAACGAAATACACATAGCCCTGGTGCTTTTTGAGGTGCTGTGCCTGCACACACTACACTGCTCAACCATTCACGATTGTTACAAGAGGCTACCGTTTTCTGCCGTAACTTGCTGGGGCGCCCGGCGTGAGCAACAGCCGCGGGCGAGCGATACCTGCTGTATGTTAGACCAAGTGGTTACGCGATAAAAACACCAGCAGCTACAGTTGCACCTGCTGCTGCTGCTTTTTCGCGGATTTTCGGACCACAGCCACTGAGAGTTGCTTCATAAATACGAGCCTTGTACGTAACACTCAGTTGCAGTCAGCACAGCACTCGCCTTGTCATTATACTCTGGGCGCATAGAAAGGAAGACCAATGCGTTTGTAAATCCCTGCGACGTGCCGAGCAAGCCGACTTTGGAGGACCCCGTGACATTCAATATGTGGTCCACGACTGCTGGTACATCATATCGTCCTATTTCGTCGAAACTATAAAGAAAGTTCTGCGTCAGTGTAAAGTAAAAATATTTGAAAGCGTGTCAGCAGGAAAAGTATGCTAATAGTGAAAACCATAAATGCGGATAGTGAAGCAATGCCAAAAAATATTGTGTCACGTAGTGCGTTAGCGAACTACCTAAAATATTTAAAAGAATGAACAACGCTCCTTTAGAAGCGAGTGTGTGCTTTGGGATCACAACTGTAAACACGTGCACATCACATTGAAATAGCGAATAAGGACCTTCTTGAATAGCCCTGAGCATAAGAATGAACAACGCTCCTTTAGAAGCGAGTGTGTGCTTTGAGATCAAAACTCTAAACACGTGCACAGCACATTACAATAGCGAATAACGACCTTCCCGAACAGTCCTGAGCAGCAAACACATGCACAATAAAACTAAACAAACGGAGCATGGCGCCATTATACGAATTAAGTAAAAATGCGAACGCGGAGTTGTTTTATAGGTACATTGTAATCCTGAAATGTATCCTATATTAGTGAGGCTTAGCGAAAAAATTTTTATAATAAATGAGCTTCATCCGTAGCCACTCCTTTGTGGTAACGGATATAGGAGAGGCATCTTCCGCTACCCTAGCATCTCCCGCATAACGTACTTCGTCGGAGCCTCCCACCGCAAGCAGAGCTTGTCGAGTAGTCAGCCATAGCGATGCAGAATGAACCTCTGGTCCAACGCAGCGACGTATAAAACAACTGTCGAGAACGCTGCCCATTTGGTCCCCCCATTTCTGAATGCGTCTTCGGCACTGTGTTTTCATTTTCTCTCTAATCGTTGTATAACTAGCGCTAAGTTTGATAGGGTCTTTATACCGCATCAGGATTTCTTCTACTTCGTGTTTCATTAGTATGATCCGTGAGGATTTCTGCTTGACATAACAACAGAAATATTTAACAAAAGGTAACCATTTCTGCACTACACAGCCATGTTTGATTTACATAGTTTCATTTACACAGCCATGGAAAACAAGCGCAGGAAATGAAGATCCATGGCGCAAGATCACTATAATAATTTTAACTGCGTCTTTCAGCTGAAAAAAGTTTCTCCCGAGAAAAAATCCACAATGAACCATAAAAACAAGAAATTACATATTCCCCATGACCCAAAACGTAAATAAAATACGCATGCTCCTTCACATAAGGGCCATATCTTGTTGAGCATTCACATTTCTTAAGTTCCCAGGAAACCTGGTACTTCGGATCCAGCACACGCTACATGCCTTCTCAAAAATGTCTCAAAAACATGCTGTGAAAATTTCAGGCACACGAATGAATTTCTTCCGTACCATTGAAGCAAAAAGCCTTGTGGCAGCAAGTTCAGCTTTAAAGATATATTAAAAGCAAGAACTTGTTGAAAAAGGATTGTGCAGGCGTATTCTACCTCCATCTTTACAGTATTCCTTCTTAACCATAATTTTAAGGTATAAAGAAGTATGAAGTACATCGCATTACAGAAAATTTCAATGTCCCAACTTGATCAATAATCTTACCTCCATTGCCAGAACTCTTCGTCATTTGTAGTCAGCGTTGTGTGAAAGTTCGATTCTGGCACGCCTCTTTGATTTAGCAGCCAGACATCGAAACCGGCGTCTGCAGTGAGGTAACCTAAAAGATGGAAGAAGTGGTTAAACATTATTCTAAACCCCTACAAAATGCACTACTCCACAAATTTTATGTTTCAAGTTTATTGGCGCTTTTTCCTTGAAGAGCTGCACGTAATCGTTGCGTTGATATTAAATTTACGAGCACAAATGAAATGAAGCCATCAAGAAGGCCACCGCGGACAAGGGGGAATAGTTTAATTGGTTTGAGTAGAATTTTTTGAAACAAAAGATAAAGTTTATAGAGACACTGTCTAAAGAATTATACGGGTGCGTCCACCGTACGGGGCTAAAAAACAAAGCCACTCTTAGAAGGAACGCAAAATGGGTCGGATGTGCGTTCCTCGGGCTACGCGACCACTACATGATGCCATCCGAGGTTTGAGCCTGATATGAAGAGTGATGGAGGGGTTCCAATACCTGCAAAAAAATGGCTACGGGCAATTTTCAATGCAAGCCTCTGGAGAAGTTTACTTTCTAACATCCAAGCAATTAGCCTCATTAGAAGCGACGTTTTGAACGTTCTCGCTTCATGAGTAGCTTCATCTCCAAATGCTCGAAGGAACAAGTCTACCGATTGTTCTAGAGTATGGCGATACCACAAAAGACACCCTTGCCTCATTCAAGTTGACAGACAACCAGAAGAACAGCTGCCATTACATATTGCAGGCATTTAAAAACCACTTCGTAGTTTGATGCAATGTCGTGTACGGAATAACGACGTTCTTCCGGAGAGAAAAACGGGAGGATAAGGCGTCAATGAGGACCTCACAGAGCTAAACCGACTGACCACGTTGTTCTGGTTAAGAGAATAGAATGACGAGATCAGCCGAGATAGGATAGTAGTGGGTACTGGGGACCGCAAGCTGTCGGAAAATAAGCACCTGGACGCGGAGCTAACCCTCCAAAAGGCACTATTATAGCGCGGCAGTCTGAAGCCATATCATACAATGCTGCTATTTTCCAAGGCCACAAGGAACGTAAAGTGAATAGCGTAGGCCAGGCTCATATACCAATTGTTCCTCCACAAAATCAAAAGGGGTATGCAACACGAGATTACACTCGACTGAATAAAACAAGCAGTGCATGTGTTCCGGCTGCTCGAACCACACTACAGAAAATTGTCTTTCACAAACAGATCAGTGTAGTGTGCGCCTCGAAGAGGCACACTTCACCCAAGTCTGCAGAAAAAGACCATTAGTCTGCGAGATCGTCGGTAGCAAGGGCGCATTTTTTGGAGCCGTTTCGATTAGCTGCGATAAGAAGTGGGCAGCTACTATGATCATCAATGTGTTGCCGCAACGTTCACAATTGACCCAGCAGAATTATGTGACTGCTGCTAATTCTCTGCAAACGCACCGGAGATATTTCAAGGATATTCGTCTCCAGAAGCCAGAAAGGCTTTTATTGGCACCCTATGAGCGATAGCATCCTGTCTCCGGAATGCTAACGGCAGACATATACCGGAACTCGTTGTTGGAAGAAAACATCAACGTCGTGGATGGTCTTGAGAATCCTCTCCTGTCGCGCAAAGTAAGTAAAATATTACGCAGTTTAAACTGCCTTGAGCTACTCATCATTCAGATAACCGAGGCTGTCATCCGAAAAGGTGAGTTTGCAAAGTTTGTCTCCTGTGATTCCAAATTAAGCCTGCGGGCCTCGCAAGATACAAGGAAAGGACAGATGAGAGAAGTTCTGGGACCATACGACCAAATGGCGGCAGAAAGAAATGAATCCCCGTACAGTCCATCTGCTTACCAAGCTTACAGGGCAGGCAGTGGACGTGCAGTAACCCCTGTCCAGCGATTGTAAAACAGCAGACTGTAAGGGAGAGATCTGCTGTGTGTACGCTTCTGAGAACTAATGGAAAGCCATGCACACGTCGTGGGCCCAGCGTAATGGGGGTCGTGAGAGCGTGACCAGTGAAAGCGAACAAAAAAATAATGACACTCTTAGACAACCTCAAACATGACTTTTGTATGTTTCTCGCAGTCCCCGAACATTACACCTTTCTTGACGTTACCGCACACAAGGTTGCTGAAACATTGCCGATCAAGTTGTACAAAAAGCACACCTCCAGGCATCAGTAACTACATATTACAAGCTGCCATGTTAAATTCAAAAATAAGAGTATCCCACACACCCAGTTCCTTGGGTTGAAGTTTTTGATACGCTGTACGAAATCATAATGTTAGAGAATATCATTCAAGCGAACTTGCTCGTGAGAAATATTTGACAATGCCTTGCAGCGTGTAGACTCTTGCGACAGTAACAGCTGTTGTAAAAAAACATCACGACATGCTTTTTCAATCCAGCAGCTTAGATACAATCATATAGAGCCATGGCGCTTACTCTATTACCGATCCGAAAGCTTGCGAAAATTGTTAACATCTTCAAAGACCACACTGAAGTCTTAGCATATCTGTTCTCTTACCTATCAAACTCGTTGCTAAGAGCGGGCCATACTACCAAACCATCAACGTGAAAACCTTAGTTTCAGACTTTTCCTTTATTTTCTTATGCATTTCGTGTTCTTCATATGAAATAAAAAACAGTGAGGGGCAGACTTCCTCGAGCTAACGGTATAGTGGAGGAAAAGCAGATAAATCGAACTTGCGGAAGCTTAAACATATTTCCTCATAAAAACTAATTTGTACATGAAAAAACAGCAAACACCAAGTCAAAACTAATCTCACTACACTTGGCCAAAACGTCGGCGCAAGCTCATGGCGCAGAGGGGAAGCACGGAGCAGTAATAGTAAAACAAAATCAGTACAAATAAAAATTTTCAGTGTAGCCGCCCCACGCACATCCAAAAAGTGCATTCAACTCACATATTGTAATAGCCCGCACAGTACAGTACAGTACAGTTTAGGAACACAGTTGTCACAATTAAAAAATGGCACCTCTAACTTGTTTGCCAGAGCATACATCCGGCCACTAAGACACGTGTGGAAACAGCAGGTCACTGCAGCAGTAAAACTGCATTAGGAAAAGAAAGAAGACAGTTAACGTATATTTCACGTGTACAACTAAACTACAGGGCCGCGCACTTCATACGGCAGCTACCACAAGCTTTTCAAATCCCTTGCGGCTCCAGCACCGCACACTGCACACTGCCTACTACATTCGGCTACTCGGCTGGTATTTCAAACCCGCACACTGCGAAGAACAAAAATCACTTACACTAAAAATTAAACATTTGAGCGTTGCCCTGGTTGGCGAAAAAATACTGCGCCCATCACCCGCCATAAATGTTATTGTTAGCTCAAGGTGCTGACAAATTGTCAAACTTAAGACGTTACTTCAAAATTTAGTCTGCGATTTTTGTTATAATTTTTACTGCTACACTCTTATTTAATATTGTTCGTAAGAGGGGTCTTGGTAGGCCTTGTCGTAATAGGCCGTGGATTTTTCAAATATAAACTACTGCACTTGCACAATATTGTAAATGGTGATAAATTCGATGGGCGTTCTGTCCTTAGAACAATTGACAGGTTGCTATCAGCTGTAATCTATAAAAATATTCTGGAAACCATGCATGTTCGGTTATCAAATGACTTAGCTGCTTCGGTGAGGGAAAAAGGGGGGAATGCGAATATGCTCGATATCGAACTGTACAATCTTGTGTCAGTATTTCCTGTCGACCACCTTTTCTGATATTGCAGGCGATCCCTTTTGTTGAACTCAATAGGATTACGCGTTCGTACTGTTTACAGGCATCTTCTCCTCTCGCATCCGAAAGTGTCGTAAAGCATGTCCGTCATCTCGTGCCGCGAAACACCTCGGTGTCCCGCTACGTGACAAAGATTGACAGGAACAACGTGTCCCAAACAAAATATACGTGTTTTAAACTGGTGAACATCTGGAGATTTTATAAATGTGTCATCAAAGGCACACAAAAGAGATGCTGGCGGTGCAGATGTAAATCGGACAAGAACGTTGGTTGCCAAGTAAAACCTCAAGTAGTTCGGTCGGTGCTACTGCCTCTACTTTGAACCAAGAAAGTTGAATTAACGAGACGCGCGTCACGACGGCCGACCGTTCTTTCTCTCTCTCTCTTCTCTCTCTATCTCTCTCTCTCTCTCTCTCTCTCTCTCTCTATATATATATATATATATATATATATATATTTTTTTTTTTTACCACTTTCTTTCTGACTAAAAAAATTCTTCATCTGCTTCTATGACCTCCCGCATCCCCCCCCTTCGCTTTCCGAGGTTTTCTTGACTGCCAACCTTTATTCTGTCTTAATGCACAAAGCCCCTCATTTCCCATTTTCTGACTCGCTATATATATATATATATATATATATATATATATATATATATATATATATATATATATATATATATATACAGTGTAGCCCATTTATAACGAACCCATTTACAGCGAAATAGCGGTTATAACGATGTGATCGTGATTTGCCGTCCCAATTTCCGCATTTTCAATGCCTTCTAAGTCCACTTTTAACAAAGTGAAAAACTGCGACTCAGCGGATATAGCGAAGTTTTTTGTCGAGAACGGCAAAAAAAAATCCATCAAACCACCCTCTGAGCTTTCGCGTGAATTAACTAGGCCGAAAAACTGCCAATTCTTGGCTCCCGGCAGCCGCTTCGCCCCACTCGGCTCCCTGCGAAAGCTTGCTAAGCGGAGCCTGGAGGGACATGAAGTCTGAGACCATTCTACGGTGCTTCGAGAAAGCAGGTTTTTCGCGGGGAAGCAGCGCTGCCGAAGAAATAACAGCAGAAGCAGACATCGATGCTGCTGCAGCGAATGGTGCCGCGGCAGTGACGAGCTTGGGGCAGCTGTGGGAGGCCGCGGGCAATGCAAGCCTTGTCCCAAGCGGGTTGGATTATCTGGACTTTGCCCTGGCGGATCAAGACCTCGTCGCAAGGGAGGAGCTCACCACCGATGAACTCGCCCCTAGCGTCTCCGAAAAGAAAACGGCCGCAGATAGCAGTTCCTCGGAAGGCGAACGTGACCACATTGGTGGGCCTCAGCCTGGGACCACCGGAGCAGCTGTCGCAGATGTCGACACGCTGCGTATGTACTTGTGCTCCGAACCGGGCAGTCGCGATCTGTTGGACAACGTTGAGCACCGTGTTCTGAAACGCGCGCTCGCGAAACGCATGCAAGGGACCCTTGATCGCTTTTTTTTTCAGAAAGTGTAAATAAATTTTTTTCTTGACCTGCATAACGTTTGATTTTTTTAGAGTCCAGATATAGCGAAAAAGCGGTTATAGCGAAGTGATTTCAGATTCCCGCCAACTTCGTTATAACCGGGCTACACCGTATATATATATACTTGACTCTTACAGGTTACTGGTGACTGATTTTATGGTAACTTCCACGCAGGACATGCCTGGCTACTGCGAGTACATATTCTTATAATTTGTTGCTTCGCTGGCGCTGGCACCCCTAGGACTTCTGTGACGTTGTGAACTGCCCTGACATTCCCCACGCCGCTGGTCATTGGTATTTTCAGAAATGGACGTGCCACCCGCTGCCTCTGTTCTGTATGTGTTGTTCTTGTGAGCCTGCTTACTTTGCATTTCGTGTGTTGAGACGTTCGCTGCACTATTCGTTTATTCCTGTAATTCCTACGTGAAAAGTCGGTTTTTCAGCGGCTTCCCACACTGTATTTTTTCAATGGAATTAAGTTGCTTATTGCTTTGCTTTTCAGAAAAGAGTTTGTTGCCCGCGGGGCTGCATATCGTGTTACTAGGAAATGTTGCGTTTTTCTTCTTTTGTTTCTTCTTTTTTTCTTTTTGTTGTGGAGAGGTTGTGAGGAGTACAACGATACGAAAGTTTGTACGCACATGTATAGTTGCCTCCCTTTTCCTGTTCCCTCGCCTCAACCCGCCAACTTACGTTCTTAACAAGGATGCCCTGTAGCACACCTTCTGCACCTATACAAGCGTGCGTGCTTCTAGGTTGTATGTTACTCAGATGAAGACTGTGAATCAACCATTTTCTTATGCATATATATATATATATATATATATATATATATATATATATATATATATATATATATATATATATATATATATATATATATATATATATATATATATATATATATATATATATATATGATGTGGTAAGACAGCCAAAATGGTCAGCAAACTGCTGCCACAAAGCACTTCATTAGGGCTCAGCTTAACCCAGCGTTTGCCAAGGCCAGCGTTTGTCGAGTACCCGCACACGAACCGGGTGTGCGCGTGATTCATCGCACCTTCCGCAATGAAACTGATTTGTGTACCTGCACTTAAATGAACAACCACTTTTGAGTCGCTATAATGTTTGATTTCCGATATTACCCCGAAAAATCTCTACAGAGAAATTATTCCATAGCAGCTGACAATCGCAGCTTGTTTTCTCTTTTTCCCTGAGATCAAACTGGAAAGCTCTGTCGTACTTGCCTGGGCTTTGCGAAGGGAAGTTGGCAACCCAGTTTGCAGCATTCCCTAGCACTCCATGTAAAAGCAGAACTGGGTAAATCTGTTTTGCAGCAATTCGCTCTGACGACACTGGTATTCTGTCTACTTCCAAAATGTAGCCATCCTCGGTGGTTACTTTGTGAACTTCCGCCTTATAGCCGTATTTCCGAATGAGGTCCGCCTGCAAAACGCCGTTATGAAACCTTAAAATTGGGCTAGCTGTGTAGAGCACTTCGACATGGTAAAAGCATGACAAGACGGGGAAACCATAAAGAACACTTACACAGACAGCCGCTACACATCAACTGGGTCCAAACCGTTTGCGGCACGCATTAGGATGTAGCCGTCAAAAAATATTGTAACTGCATATGTATGCTTTTGATAACCAAACTTTCACTTAAAAATCATAAAAAACTCGATCTCATCAGTAGTTAATAAATAAGGTGGTGTCCTAATTGTAAGCACGCCATCGTAAAAGCGACCACCGTTTCCAAACAATTGCTACAATAGAAAATGTACACACAATATTTTGATCTGTAGCCCTTATATATCAAGTTAACAGCTTCAGTTTTGCTTTATTAAACGTTTGAAGTAGACAGAAAAGTAACACCAAGAACACCTCTTGAAGCCCCGTAGAACGCAGAGGCATTCATCTTTCTCTCTTGTTTGGGTAAAGCATTGGTGGATGGTAAAGGCGCGGTATTTACGAAATGGCAGCACCGCTCCATAAAGTGCGGAATGCGAATTCTGGCTGAGCGGTTCAAGTGGTGGTGACGGCGATCGTAACTAACAAAAATTCTCTTAAAAGTCGCGTGTACAATTGTAGACGCCGTGTCGCGAAGGGCTAAATGACGAGAAGTGCTACAGGCTGGGTGAGGAGCTGCTGCGACGTTATTGCGGACCCTACACCCGATTCAACCACGCGTTGGCCATTTTATATACGAGGTATTTCCCGACGACGATTTTATCACATCATCACGACCCAAGCAACCCTAATTCCTCCACGTGGTTGGCCTCGAGCTTTACTACGCAAGATGATGGACCTTTTATTTTGTTAACTGTTTGATTTTTGCATAGGGTCGATGCACTCTTAGCTGGGACTTATTCTACGAAGCGGGGAACTTATTCTGCGAAGCGGGGCAAAAGTGGTTCCAAAGGCTACTTTGCAATTTGTAAGCAACATTGCTATGTCTCAGCAGAGACAATACTGCTGTGGTGCACAAATATCTTACCAACTGAGTTTGTATAAATAGGAAAAGTATGTTTGCTTCAAACAATTTATAAGAGTGTTTAAGGTGTAATATTACACTGTACCTTGTTGTCTATCGTGTTAAATAAAAATGTACTGGAAGTGACACAATACAATTCGCACAGTTGTTAGTAAACACAAGTGGCTGAGTTTGTACAAATATGACAGGTATGTTTGCTTCAAACAATTTAAAAGAGTGTTTAAGGTGTAATATTACACTGTACCTTCTTGTCTATCGTGTTAAATAAAAATTCACTGGTAGTGACACAATACAATTCGCACAGTCGTTAGTTAAACACAAGTGGCGACGTACAGAAAAGGAATATTAACGTACCGTGCCAAGTCTAGCATCTTGATCGACGTCCGAAGCAAGAACAGGTAAATTTCGCAAAAGTATCATTGTTGACAGATACACAAGGTACAACGTTGCCGAAAAATGTTGCGCCATCTTTCTGCACTTGGAGAAATTAAGAACATCACGTGCCATTTCAAATATTCCAATATAAAGTTGTTATTATTGTGTTACGCACCAGAACACCCTACAACAAATCTACACGTTGCCAAAATGCTTGCACGTCTTTTTAACAGTAGGCACGGGCCATAAAAATTAAACAACGACGCCAGAGCATGCTGAAGATTAGTTTAATTTTTTGAGGAACTTTGCCACTGTAGAAAATACCGGCAAAAAATTATAATCGGATTTTTTGACTGACTGAAGTGCTTAATGGAGGAAGAATAACAAAACTTACTTGTGCAATTGTTCAATTCCTTAGAACACGCTTGAGCTAGGCTCACCAAAATGAGTGATTTGGCAGACGCGCAAAACGTGCGGCGCGTTAAAATGATCTAAAGCCGAGGATTCAGTGCTCTAGTGTACCGAACACTTTAGTTTAACACGACAAAAAAAAACATAGGGAAAGTTGGTGCGTTCGTTTTAACGACGAGAAGGTCGCCGGAACAACTCGTCCGCACAGGTGGCCTACACGCGTGCGCACCTTTCTCGACGTGTAACGCCACGGCCTTGCTTGTGTTGCCGTTCGCACGATTTATTTTTATTTTCGAAACTGTTTCCTCTCTAATGAAATCTGAGTCACCGGGACTCGTTGCAGCGGGAGTGCGTTTTACAGACGTATTTTTATTGCATGATAAGGGCAAACGGCGACTGGTGAACAACAATACTGATAGCAGAAAAACTTGAAAAGCAGCTGACGAATATGCACAGATGCAGCCAATTTTCCGCGAGATAAATTTCTTCGAATGAAGGATGCTGGAAATTCTTGTTACATATGGAGTAAAGCGACAACATATCGTGAAATTGGCACATTATTGCTCAACAAAAAAAAACACAACGTACCCGTAACATTCATTGCCGAAAAAACTGAAAAGGCAGGTGTGGGAGCTGCAAAGGATGCAGTCAAGTGTATGCAGAATAAGTTTCGCAGAATAAAAGATGTTGGAAATCTTTTACTGCGTAGAAACAAACGACGGCTGTTATTCCGGTATATACAATTCTTTCATAGACAACAAAAAACAGATTGGCCAGACAAACCACAGAAGGGTGTGCTGTAGCACACATAATCTTTAAGGCGCAGCTCTTTGGTGCCCGGTTCCCGAGTTTCGTGGTCGCGTCGACGTCGGCGGCGTCGGCGCCAATTCCCAGAGAGAGAGAAAGCACTTTATTGAGCTTTGCGCGGCTAGAAGGCTGTTGTGGGTGCCGGTTTATGCGGGGCAGTGACGTCGGCCGCTCTGGTGACTGGGGAAATTTGGATATCCTGGTCTAAGCTCTCCAGTGCCTCCTCCCACTGTTCAATGGAGCAAATGGTTGAAAAGGTGTCTTTGATGCATCCCTAAATGATGCGGGGAAGGGTCGCGAGTTTGAGACTGTGGTTCCCAGTTGGGTTTTGGATAAACGAGCTATTTGATTCGATATGTGAGTTTCTATAAGCTCTTCTGCCGTGTTGTGTACCCCTCAGACCTTGAATCTGAAAGCAGAAGTGCTTAGAGGGAGCTGAAGCGCCGATTTCTATGCATTTCTAATTAGTATATTGACTTTTCCAATTCGCTTTTAGGGGGGTGCAAGTACGGTAGGGAGTATGTGATCCTGCTAATGATGGATGACTAGATTAGCCAGATTCTTTCGCATTCACGTAGGCCTTTCCGGCGGTTAGAGATTTTACTGGTAAGGCCTATCGTTTGGGCGACGTGCCGTTGAGGTTTTGTGGCGTAAGCTATACTGGCCGACGTTGAGAAGTGTCCCGTACCTTGAAGGGCCGTGCTGCGCAAGCACGATGAGCCTTGGATTGGATTGGATCGGATTGGATTTCGATTTAATTGTATTGGGTTGGATTGGAAATCCAATCCAATTGGAGTACGGGTATGTAGAGAATTGGGTCTGCACATTCGCCGGTCTCCGCATTCCAGAGGAGTGACGTCATAGCAGCAGCAGACGCACTGGCGCCGGCGCGTGCCCAGCTGTGCACCTCCGTTGCGCAGTAGGGAAGTCTGACGCTGCGCCGGAGCCGCTTAATAGCCATTTCGCGTGCCTTCGGGAGAGCCGTGCTGCGCATGCGCGAGGAGCACCGACTGTACTGGACTAGACTGGATTGGATTGGATCGGATTGGATTGGATTGGAAATCGTTTTAGCAGCAGTAAGCATGATAATCAGCTAATTCTAGACAACCAGAAAACCTAAGAATAACCAGCTGAGCTTTAGCTCACGCTACGTATATACTGGCATAACCGAACTAAGCCGCTGCTAATTTTTTTCAGATATTCGGTATTTGCTCTGTTGCTTTGGATGAACATTCTTAGAATTTTGAGCGTGGAGACTTCTGGTATGGGATCATCCCCTATGTGGACTTTGATGTTGGGGGATACTTTGCAACGTGTCTTGGGGGTCAGTAGAAGCAATTCGGATTTGCTGGGAGAGCATGTTAATCCTGCCTTCTGGGCTCCTTTTACCACCTCTTGTACTCCTTCCTACAAGGTTTGTTCTATTTGTGCGTCACTTCCACCCTTGACCCAAAAGGTGATGTCATCGGCGTATAAACTTTATCTAACGTTGGGAATTTGGTTTTAAGTCGTTGTCGGATTTCTAGTAGGGCCAGATTGAATATCAGGGGCGACAAAACTGCTCCTTAGGGTGTCCCTCTAGCCTGGAGTCCTGCCTTGTTCCTCGTAACTCCTACAATCTGCAAGATGGCCGTTCTCTCGGTTAGGAAGCTCCGTACACTGCATGTGCGATGCCCTGGGTTTACTGAACTAAGTCCTCGCATAATGGCTGAGTGGGATACGTTGTCGAATCCTGTTATTAGATCGAGTGCTAGGATGGCTGCTGTGTCGAGGCAGTTTTGAGGGCTTATGATATCGTGTGAGATTTGGAGAAGAATATCCTGCGTAGAAAGCTCCACCCTAAATCCAATCACAATATGTGGTATAGCTCATCGTTTCTAAGTGAGTGGCTAGTCTTGCGTGTATCATGTGTTCAAGCAGTTTTCCCCGACACGATGTGAGGATATAGGTCGCAGGTGTTCAAGAGAGACAGGTTTACCGCGCTTGGGTATAAATGTTATTTTGGCGTGTCTACATGAATGCGGTAGTGTGCCCCATTTCCAGTAGTAGTTGAAGTAGCTGGTTATCTCGACTATCGAGTCGTCATCTAAATTTCTTAGCATCTTGTTGGTGATTTCATCAGGCCCCGGGGCTGAGCCAAGTCGTAGCTTGAGTATGGCTCCCCTAACCTCTGCTTCGGTAATGTCCCTTTCCATGTTCGGGTTCTCTGTGCCCGTGTATGGGGGGAGGGGGTCATTGGTGGTTTTGGAAAGTACGTATCTGATGCGATTAATAAGGTCTGTGTCCGAGCCAGTGAAGTTTTGAATGATGTTGGTGAGTCGGTGAGCCTGCTCTGTTTTCGACTTGCTGGGGTTCAACAGGTCTTTGAGTAGTTGCCAGGTGCGTTTCATCACCAGGTTCCCTTGCATTCGGTCGCAAATTTCGTCCCATTGGTTGTCTCAGAGTTGAAGAGTGTTTTTGGATGGCGGATTGCAAATCGGCGTGTTTTCGGCGTCGTTTCCGATAGTGTTTTTTTTTTCTCCACCTTTTTTGAACGCTTTTGAATGCTTCCCATGTGTGTTGAAGGTTCGTGTCCACTGTTTCCGATGGAATTTCTGCGTCTGCCGTTTGAGTGGCTGATTTCACGTCTTTAACCAGTTGTTTGACCCAGTTGTGGAGGTCCGAAGGGTTCGTGTGTGTTTGTCCCGCCGTGATTTCCTGACATTTCTAAACTGGTGCCAATCGGTCAGGTGTTGTTGATGAGTTTTCTTGATGGCGTGAGTGAGCTAAAGGTCAACTTGCATAATAAAATGATCGCTTCCAAGTGATTCATCCGTGGTTTTCCACCTGACCTGTTTGGCGTGTAGAGTGAAAGTGAGGTGTGGGGTCGAGTCATTCTGTACCCTGTTACCTATCCTGGTTGGGGTATTTGGTTCTGTTTCTATTGCAAAGAGATGAATTTGCACCTGATCCCAGATTTCATTGCCTTTTTTCGTGCCTTTGAAGTATCCCCATGCTTTCTTTGGTGCATTGAAGCCTCCGAGCGCAACCAATGTGTGGGGACCCGCATCTCGTCTGGCTAGCGAGAATAGAAGGTTAAACGGATGGTGTTGCGCTTTGGAATTGCTACACACGTTTAGAATAAAGAGCTTTGTCGCTCCTCTTTTGGTGGGCAGAATCGATATGAAATGGTGAGATATTTCTACGCTATCGAATTGAGTCCTACTGGCGGAAATATTACGCTGAACATATAGTACTGCAGTTTTGTGATCGCTATCGCTTTGCAAGGCTTTAAGCCTGGTAGTTTGACTGCTTTGCCCGTCTCTTGTAGGGCTATGACATCTGGGGGAAGTTCAACTGATGAACCAGTAACTGGAGATTGCACCTTTTCTTCGCGAAAACTCTACAGTTCCATTGCCAGATTCTAACTGCGGAGGTTTTATTATTGGGTGCGGATCCCTGTTGAAGTCCCGTTTGAAGTCCTGTATGGGTTATGAGCCCTGCGGGGGTGCTTATATTTTGCATGACGTTACGTATTAACGTGTGCAACTCACTTCGGAGAGCTTCTATGCTAGCCTGCATTGCGGTCATGTTGGACTGTAATTCGTTGTTTTGTTCGTAAGAGGTCTTTATTATTGACGTTTAGCTTTTTTCTAGGATGGTAATTCGTTTATTTACCTCGTCATCCTCCATAGTTTCCTCTACCCTATTTTCCGGAGAGTCATCTACAGCTGTACGTTTGGAGGCAGGGGGGTTAGGATCCAAGTCTTCCTGGATGCGGCTTTCAAGCTGCGATTTTACCACGTTATCTTCTTGTCGCAGCGTGCAGTCTTTTTGTCTCAGAAGCGCCGACTCCACTTTCATGTTAGCTAGCTTCTTGACTAGCTTTGTGGGGAGGGGGCGGATATTTGAGCGCTTTGACGCGAGCAGTGAAAGGAGGCACTGGGGCTGCTCACCTTGTCGCTGCCCGGCTGCTTGTTCGAGGATCGTACATTTGGTGCTTTCTTCTGTTGTTGCTAGCTCTCTTGTATCTGGTTACTCTTTCCGTTTTCTTTATTTAGGTTGTACTCGGATCCCTTGGGGCGTTCTTGTTGGTGGTGTTTGCGTCGTGCTGGCCGTGGCCTGCAATAGCCGCCTGGCTGTAGGTCGGGGGTTGCCGGTGGGGTTGAAATCGTCGCGGGCAGTCCGCTGATCCAGTGAGGTGTGGGCCATCACACACGATGCACTTCGGGAGGCATGTATGGTCTGCAGCAGCGCTGGGTGTCCCGCAGGTGTTGCACCTTGGCAGTGACCTTGCATTAGGGCAGGCAGCTTGTCGATGACAGGGTTGCCAACAAGCTGTGCAGGCCTTGGTCTTCCGTTAAAGTAAAGGGCTTGCAACGGCAAGTCGCTGCTCTGTACCTGATACAGAAAGGGAGGACTCGGGTGCCATTGAATAGAATCCGTGTCATGCTGGAGGTTCTGAGGCGTTTTGCTCACAGGATTTGGAGGTCGGAGTTGTAGTTGGTGACGCTGCGGAAAATGACTTCGGGGGACTCGTCTTCGGGTATATTGAATGTGACGCCAACGACGGTGTTGGCTGGGGCTGAGACGTGTGCGGCCAACTCGTATCGTCGTCGATCTTTGATGCTTAGGGATTGTATTGAGGCGTATTTTTGAGCCCTCGCCTCAGCGGGGGTGCTGATTAGCAAAAAGTTAGGCGTTCGGTGAACCCGTATCTGATCGATTATGTTTTGGACAATGCAGGCTTCTTGGAAAATAGCATCGGACAATGTGGCCTGGGGCACTGATCCGAGGTCAAGTCTTCCTTTTGCGCGTAGAATGATTTTAATGACCCCCTCGGAAAGTGGCGATGCTGGCGGGCCACGGCGGGCAGGTCGGTTCCGGGCACCGTTGCGGCCGGGTGCGTTGTTTGTTGGAGGAATACGAGAAGACTCACTTTGGCGTGCTGATAGGCGCGTTGCCGTTGTCGTATTACTTCCCAGCCAACTTGGGTAAGTTCGGACGGGTCGATATCCTCTCCTTTCACTACGACCTCATGACCGCGGCTGCAGGCGTGGGTCAAGTGGCTGGCTGCGGGTAGGCCCGGCCGTTAAGCCTAAACCCGGCGTGGTTCATAAAAAAGTGGAAATTGTGTTCAGGAAAACGCAAGGAAGTCCGGAAAACTGATGTCCGACCGTTCCTTACATCTTCCGACGTAGATGGGCACTAGTTTTAAGGGCCCTGAGAGGGCGGTTCAGCTCAACACTCGAAAAGTTGGCGGAGCTTTGCGAGGCACGTCCGATCGAAGAAAGCGACGAACGAATGAACATACGAGCACCTCCAGCAGAAAAAAGTCGCAGAGGAGCATCTGCCGAAGCGGGGGGGGGCGTGGGGGGGGGGCGGCACGCGCTGTGAGAGAAAGGCGGCACGCGCTGCCAACGCGTCCTCTCCAATCCTGTCGCCCAGACTCAGTACTCAGTACGTCTCACTGCCTCCCCGCAACCCTTTCACCAGTTGCTCTCCGCCATTTGTGGCTCAACATAGTCGCATGGCATTTGCGCTGGAGGTTTAAACACGATTGGCAACAACGTCCTGGCCGGCGGCAGCGAAGCGATACTAGATAACGGCAGAGTAGCGGGCGCCACCGTGCGTTAGCTGATCACGAGATGACTTCCTGACACCACGCCAATATATGCCATGACCGGGAACCCTACAGTTCACGCTGCACACAACGTTCGCATTAAGGAGTACAGTAATCGACAGTGCATTTTATACCAGTGTTTGTGTGAAGCTTGCGTATTTCTCTTCCTGGTAACCTGTGTACGAAAAGTGCCTTGCGAGTTCATTTGCGATATATACTGCCACTACAAAAGCGAAACTAATCATTTCGAAAGAATACCGCGAGAACAAGTCTGTGTCCGTTGTAGTTGAGAGTAACCTTTTATTTATCGTTCCTCAATACTTTCTGTGAGCCTAGTGCATACTAACCACACAGCAGAGGACTGAACCTATCCGGAAGAAAAACGACGCTTATTTATTGTTGCAATTATTTTTGTTCGTTCATCACGCACCCGGGTCCAAGGTCTTTACAGAGCAGAGTAGGAACTCACAAAATTATTTCTACAGATTGAGCAAGCAATAAACGAATAACAAGCAGCTATACAGACAGGACCCAAAAACTGCGACATTAACAGCAAAAAATATTGCAGCAGCAAGAAGCTGCTAACTAAAAAAGCATGCGTTGCACATATGGTGAACTGAATCTTACAAGCATTTTTTTCTTCAACACAATATACACTGCACAGGTAGAACCCGTAATATAGCTAAAACCATCCTTTACTTGAAAAGTCAAAACAGCCATATTCCATGTAGGGTACGCAAGAACATAATAACAAACACCTTTTTACTCAAGTAATCTGCGTAGTTCACTTAAAAATTTACGACCTCCAACATTTCCACAACTGCATGTGGCAGTGGATGCCCGTTAACAGAGGCAGACGCATGGTACAAATGAATCGTAAAGAGCTTTTGTAAATAACAAGATGTGCCTTGTTTGAATAGGGGATTAACCCACGCTCACATACACAATAGATTGAGTAGTGAGCGAAAATCTCTGTGGTATATTTTGTGACATAGAAAAAAAGAAAAAAGTGTTAAAGTTATCATTCTCGGGACGAGTGACGTGCGGCGAAAATTTGAATGTATAAACCCACCTGAGCAATTTTGAACCACTTCCAGTTCGTTAGTGAGCAATGAAATACGAGAATGCTACACAGAAGGTTGTTTTGTTAATTTTGTTGTTTTGTTAAAGGTAACTTTGTTGAACGTAACAAAATTATCGATAGGGCTAGTTTAAGTGAACTAGTCGAAGAAATAATGTCCCTGCGAATTTATCCAAATATACGGTTAGCATAACATACAAATATTCGTGGCAAAATTTCTAGGACTATCTCTATCACGCTATCACACGTAAATTTACGACGACACAGTTTCGAGGCGAGCATTGTTTAAAAAGTATTCAGGAGCTGTAGCTTTACATAAATAATTCCTGATGACTTTTATTTAATGACGTTAATTAGTTTATTTTTCATATTTCACGCCAATGTGAAATACTGTGGATATCTGGTTTGAGCATTCGGTCATCATCCTTGGTTATTTCTTCTGCAAACAAAACCGGTTTTGCCAAAACAACTGACCGACGAGGTGATGCACTTTGGGAGGTTATTTGTGTAAATTAAAAATCGGAGACATCACAGGAGTGATGTTTACCGTACGCCTGAGTGAACCATAGAAGCAGGGGAGTGTGTAGAATTTACACCCGCAAGCTCATATTTATTAGTAAAGAACGAATGCAAATTCGCAAATACATCATGATACAAGTTCAGTTCGGAAAGTTTTATCAACAGTAAATTAGGCGGAACCGACTTTCAATCGCTATGTTAATATAAGAATATGCGGTCTGTAAAAAATGTGCCATAAAGAAAAGAAAGTCCATCATGAGTTGAACCCCTTATCTGGGTCTCACAAGAACATGTTCTTGAAAAGCCAAGCTGGCCTGCACTAAAAAAAATCAAACTTCAAGAAATCGTAAAATATTTCTGTAATTGGCATTTTCCACAATTTTTCAAAAAACATATAGCTTATGAGAAACGCCACCAGTTACAAGGAGAAGATCTATCATCAAATTTGTAAAACAGAGTTCTCTTCCAAATTTTCCAGTCACTAGGGATGAATTTTGTCCTAAAGAACTAAGTGAACAGTTTTCTAAACGTGATAGAAGTCCAATATTCAGTGTAATAACGAAGTTGCCAACACCCCCATAGAACTAAACATTAAGCTTTTTAATAATGCGTTCAATGACTAGTGTGTCGAACGCTAGAGGTTCTTTACAACAAAAAAATCACGGATATACTCTCGCGATAACCAGCTGTAGAGCCGGTACGATAAACTAGAAAAAGATCCGCTGAAAAAAATGCACATTCGTTAGTAGGGATTATCACGTTTACTGTGGTTTTAAGGTGCACTGCGGAAGTATTATTTTTCTTTACTATATGGCAAATGCGCTTATGATTGTTCAGGGGACTCAAAAGCAGCTGTCACGTTTTGCTCAGACTAAAGTTCAACTGCCTCGCATCACTTTCACCGTTTGTTCAGCGGTGAAAGGAGCTTTATTTTTCGCGAAAGTACACATTCAGAAACGTTATCCCTCGTGTTTTATAGCATTTCGGGCTAGGCAAATGGCAAACGGAAGCGAGCGAGGCATTGTGTTACCTTCCAAGAGAACCATCGCGGCTGCAGAAGCCACGGGTCGTGCTCTCAGCTCTCACAACAATATTTGATTCAATTACTTTCGGTTACACCAAGTGGCAATTTCAATTTTTTTACTGTTCATTGCTATTTAAGAATGCGGAAATCCCAATAATTTTTCGGAAATTGTGCACGCTTGTGTGACTTCCATGTTCTGAAAATCACCGGCGTCGTGACATTTTGGACGCGCAGCCATGCTGGTTTCCTCCTCTTGATCGGAGTAAATATAATGGGGTTATTCTTTGCGCGCATATATGCGTTCTTTCCGTGGACGCAATTTTCGTTCCACTGGTGCAGAAATTGAACGAAAATAGCAGCGACCATCCGAGCCTAGCCTTTCCCGCTACAGAATGTACTGATCTCCCATACAAAAATATTGTACGGTCGGCTATAGAAAATCATTTTTAATGGTCATCTTTAGATATTTGGCCCAATAATCTTTAGCCCTTTCTATGTCTGCTTTTAGCGATTCGTATCGACACTTCTATGTGTGTCTTTAGCTTCTTCTATGACCGGTTCTACGGTTGTCTTTAGCTTCTTTTATAGCCGATTATATGGTTGTCTTTAGCTGTTTGTATCGGCATTCCCATGGGTGCCTTTAGCTTCTTCTATAGCCGGTTCTATGGCTGTCTTTAGCTATTCGTATGGACATTCCTATGGGTGTCTTTAGCGTCTTCTATAGCCGGTTCTGTGGTTGTCCTTAGATATTCGTATCGACATTCCTAAGGGTGTCTTTAGTTTCTTGTATAGCCGGTGCTATGGTCGTCTTTAGCTATCCGTATCGACATTCCCATGGGTATCTTTAGCTTCTTCTATAGCTCGTCCTACGGCGGTCTTTAGCTGTACTTTTGATATCACTATGGCTATAGAAAAAGCTAAAGACACTGATAGGAATGTCGATTGTAATGGCTAAAGACAGCCATAGAAATGTCTAAAGATAATTGGGCCAAATAGCTAAAGACAACCATAAGAAGGGTTTTCAATAGCCGACCATACGATATTTTTGCATGGGCTGCAGCCAGAAGAGAATCACCACTACTTCAAACACAGCGACAGCAGCAGCCCCTGTGAAATTATTAGCACGCTGCCATGCTAGCATATAGCCTAGCAGATCTCTAGAACTTCTCCTGTGGCACTTAGGTTGTGTGCCTAGCTGCATTCTGCAATATATGCTCCGTGAACACTTCAGCGATATAAGGGGAGTGCAAGGTTGCGATTGCAAACACTTCGCCAGTTTTCATTCACAAAAGGCTTAAACACAGGAATTCAAGGAAAGCAAAACCAAGAGATTTCTTCATCCCATTCATTACATAAAGGGATACTATCTACGCTACTTCGCCGCCAGTAAACAGCTGTTCACATACGCCGATGGAAACCCACGGCACACGCATTCCAACACTCTGGCTCACGCTTACGTTACTCGCTCGACAGCCACACTACGCAGCACATTCCCCGCGAATGAACACCGAGACACAAATACTTGCAGGTGCTGGGTGAAGGATGATAGGTTCGTAGTTTCAAGGCGAAATATTTTGCGGTTAGGGCACGAAGCTATGACATTGCGCAGCGAATTCCAAATTTCTATTGCGTGAGGAAAAAAAGAACTATTCATTGATAAGTAACGGTACTTGATTCTAGATAGTGTGCCTGTGGTACAGACGGGCAGAAATCTCTTGGTGGGGGCATCAATAAAACATGTCGTGCTAGCGACAGGCCGTAAAAGCTGAGTAGAAGGCACCAACGAGCGATAATGCGGCGTCTAGCAAAGGTGGGGAGGTTGATGGGCTGTTTGAGTGACATCGCAGTGACTGTGTGCGAGTACTGTGATGTTATAAAAAGGGGGGCACGGTTTTGTATCGATTCCAAATCGTGGGAAAGATACGATTGCGAGGGGTTCCAAATTTATTATTCACATTGTAGCCTTGGTCGAACGAAAGTTAGATAAGCAAATTTTTTAGTGCCGGGAGATGCGGATTTAAAGGGCCCCTGAGATGGGGGTTTTTGGGGGGTCGATGGTATCGGAGCGCAACGGCTATTTCTTGAACTAATCGTGACGTGTTTGTGCGCTCTTGATTTAATCAATTTTTTACGAGCGTAAAAACATCAGAAAGCTACAAAAAACATCTTTTGTGTGTGGGTGCTTTTACACAGTCACACATATTTGTTTTATACCGGAGTGTAAAGCACTTACACACCGGGCCAAACCGGGCTTGACGCTCCTCCGTTCTCGGCGGAAGGATACAGTGAGCGCAGGAGCAACGACGCTTGCAGCCAGCGTGATCGCTCAGCGCTTCGTGTCTGGTGTTAGAGTATCATCAGTTTTCTTTGCATTTGCTTTCTTGAACGCTGTACCCGAAATGATTCTTTGCACCATCTGTGTTTCGAGCGTAGCCTCGACGTTCTTTCAGAAGTGGTAACGAACGGCGCGCCAAGGGAGCGCCGCGCCGACGACGAAGGAGGAGCTGCGCACGCAGCGCTTGGACGACGCCGGGCACTGCTCGTGATCACGAGGCGCACGCTCAAGTGCGCTCACGCGGGCTGAATAAATCAGTTCAAGCCCAAACGCTGTCGCAGCTGATTCTCTGCGGCGGTCGCGACAAGGGCAAGAGCATGCTCATCCCGTAACGACAACTGCCAAAGAGTTTCATTTCATTGCTTCCCATCAAGTCATGATCGCAGGAAAAGTGTGGTTTGCTGCACCGGCCTTCTGAATGAACATGTTGCCTAGTGTCCTTAGCGCGCTTTACCGTTTACCGTGTTAAATGAAGCAAGAGTAGCCGTTTGCCGCTGAAAACGAAAGGATTGCACTCTGCGGTTTCTGCATTCCGGCTTACCGGCTCTGCTGAGTAGCGACATCTGGCGAATTTGTCGCAAAGCAAATGACACAAACGTTTGTTGCCCAGAGCTGTTCGCTTACGCTTGAAATGGCTTGAATCTTCGACGTCTTAGATTGAACTCTCACAATACAATAATTTTTTTTTAAAAGAGCCGTATACTTTGTAGAGCTTAAAAAATCGAAAACATGACGTTGACGCCGCCATCTAGTCGGAACAATTAGGACCAAGTATTGCATTAACATGGCATTAACCAGAATTCACGCCACCGCTAAACATTTCGATATAAAATGAGTAAGATATATTGTAATGATTCCGCAGTTACCTATATTACCTTGCCCAAGACGATTTTGAAAGCATAAAAGAGCTATGCTAGTTCATAAAGGCATCTGAACCATTGGAAGCGTGGAAAGCTGGAGTAGGGGCGGAAATTTTGCTCGCTCATTCTAAAAAAAATTGTCATTTATCGTGCTCCTGATCATCATTTAGCAAGAATGTAGTAAACAACATCAACTAAGATTGCTTGCATGAAGCGCAGAGCACAGCGCATTTGCTGTGCCGTAAAGTTCCGGAAGAAAAAAAATACGAGATGGGCGAAATTTCGGGTCAAGCGCGGAAAGGACGAATAAGTGACCGCATCTACACATGAAGAGATGATTCGGGTTTGTTTTGTTCACTCATCGGCGCTAAAGCCATGGATTTTACGGGGTGGGCGCGCGTCTTTCAGTAAATTGAATATTTCACCCATAAAAGGGGGTGGGCGATGTTTCGGTGGAGGGCGTTCACTCGGAACTTTCCGGTAATCTAATCAAAACGCGAGCGTACATTTCGCCGGCGCAGGGGGCTCGCTACTACATTCGGTAGAAATTCTAGCCTCTGTATCGCTATGTAGCGACGGTAAAAATAAGTTACCGTTCACGAAAACTCTCGCGCATGCAAGGTCGACTTCCGCGATCACCAGTATCTCCTGCTCAAAGTCCGGAAAGACTGAAAACGTAGCTTAAAAAAAAAAAAAGGACGTCGTCGTCGTCTCATGCGCGACCCACTCGCTGAAGTAACCATGGTAACGAAGACGCTCTAAACCAAACCGCCGCCGTCAAAAATCGCGGACATTCCGGCGGCCAACCATGAAATGAGTGCTTCGCCTCGGACGAGGTCGGACTATGTCGTCATCGCAAGCCGCCGAGCCAACAAATAGTTCTGTCTCGTCGGGGTAACAACTTTTGTTAGCGTGAGCGAATATGCTTACTATTTTTGGACTTGTTTCTACAAGAACTATAGAGTAGATTTCTGACACAAACAAAAACACTTTAAAATCCATCTCAGGCCCCCTTTAAGGTTGCGATGGAGGTAGCCAAGTGTGTGTGAAGCGTTTGAGCAGATGGATTCAATATGGGACACCCATGACAACGATGACTTGAGATGAACACCAAGGTATTTGTGCGTGGTGGCGGGGGTTACTGTACTGATTTAGTTGTGTGCATGTGTTCAACAATTGTGTGCTTTCGGGAGAATGACAAGGCTTTGCATTTTCCGAGGTTTAATGGCATGAGGGATTTATCGAACCATGTAGAAATTGTGTTGAGATCGTGTTGCTAGAAGTTGTTGTCGGATGGAGAGCGGATGGGGTTATAGATGACGCAGTCGTCAGCGAATAATCGTAATTTTGTTGTAATATTGGTCGCTAAATAGCTTATTTATATAGGAACAACAATGGTGATAGGCTGGCGCCTGGGCGTTGGTTGTTAGCAATAGTATATTTCATGCGGCCCTGTAAAAAGGGTTCAATCCAGAGTAGTATGTTAATGGGAATTCCAAGAGAAAAGAGCTCAAGCAAGAGAAGATTATGGAGGACCCGGTCAAACGCCTTTGAAAAATCCAGAAATATTGCGACTTGAAGGTTGCCTTTTTTGTAGTAAAAGTTGTCATATGTAAATTCTGCTACTGCATTTCGCAGGAAAATGATTTGCGAAAACCGTGTTGATGTAGATAAAAGAAGTTAATTGTTTGCAGATAATTCATAAGGGCAGATGCTATTATATGCTCTAGCAATTTGCATGGGGACTGTTGTGAGCGAAATAGGATGATAGTTGGCGGGGTTTCCTCGATTTCCCAGCGGCACAACATGTGCAACCATCCAATCGTCGAGAATGATGCTAGATTCTAAGGATAACGAAAATATCAGGAAAAAAATCTGGCTGGATAACAAGAGTGTTTTTCAACAATTTACTGTTAATTTGATCCCATCCGGCAGAAGACGACAACTTGAGTTCTTTAATGAGATTGAAAATTCAGTCACCGCTAACTGGGATAGTGGGCGTCGAGCTCCCGCAAGTGTTGAAAGTTGGGGAAAAAATTGCGGTGTTACTAGCGGAAAAAATGGAACAAAAATAGCCATTTAGGGCATCTGAACACTCATCGTTATTTATTGGCTCGTTGCCTTGGTCTGTAAGTTAGATTAGAGCCGGGCTTATTGCTAATCATGCGCCAAAACTTGTCGGCGTTAGATGTAAGAATATTTAACAGGTCTGTAGAGAAGAATTTTAGATGCGACTGCATTTCATCACTCACCTTGTCCATGCATACATGCATCCCTCCATCCATCCGGCGTTGTCGTCGTTGTCCGCGCCAGCTGCGCATGCGCTCTCCGCCGCTCTCACCACAGTGTTATCTGCGGGTTAGCGCTCGCTCCTCGCAATGCCAGCTGTGCGTCGGCGCGCGCTAGCGCTCGGTTAACGCATGCGCATGCGCTGCTCTCTCTCATTCCCCTCACCGTTATGCGGCGGTATACAACGCGGTACCTGCGCCGCTCCGCTCCGTCGTTCCAGCGCCGGTGCTCCGATGTCCAACGCTGCTTTGAATTGAGACTAACAAGCCTGCTATCGCGATGGTCGGGGCAACCGCAACAAGCACCGGCCAGCCCAATAACAGAACTGCTAGCACCACCGACGATGAGGCTGCAAAGCGACGTGCACGGGATGCGGGAACCCCGTAGTAGACGGAAATGCATTGTACGCGTTCATGGCACGTTTCATGCGGTGGGAGAATAAACCCAACGGAAACGCCGAGGGAAACCCACGATGTGTCGCATCTACACAGGGTTCCCGCGAGGGAAGGGGGCGTAATTTTTTTGCTTTAGCTGTACGTAACTCTGGAATGTACTGTTTAAAGCATAAGTGGTAGCTGTACCAGACCTCGGAATGATTAGTTTCGTTTGCCTCCTGCATAGCCTCCTTCTGTAATTCCATCAACACGCGGATTTTATTTATTCCCGTTGGAATTGTGCGGCACCGGAATTCGAGAAACGGCCCTACTGCACGCGAGGCGGATGCTTTGCCTCTACGCCACCGCTCCACCCCTCATCGATACCAGTATCGATCAACATCGATACTGGTAGCCCAATGATAGTGTAGACCTTAGGAGGAGTGGGCACAACCAGTAAAGGCACGCAGTGCTTTTCCTTTTCCTGAGGACGCCAGTAGATTGAGACATGGAGATAAACAAAAAATAATTGCCAGTAAGCTCCCGAAGAGTTCGCGATCACAAAAATTGATGCCACAAAAATCGTCGCCTAGAGTCGTCACCTCCTCTTTGGAAACTGCAGAGCTCAGGAAACGTGCTGCGGAATAACTGCTCTGCCGATACTTGGACGTGATTGTCCGCCTCGCAACCACGCCTATTCAAATCGATCCCCAGACAACACACAGCATACACAGGACGTCCTCAAACGGCACAAACGTCCTCACATTTCCTTAAACGTCCCCAGCATGTCCTTAGTATATTTCTCGCCGAGTGTACTCAAAAGTTTATTTGAATGACGTACACAGTACGTCCTCAAAATATCAGCCGTAAAGTTGTTTCAGAGCATCCCGTGTTCTCAGGAAGGGAGGTTCTAATTTTAGCGTTCTTTCTAAAATAAGTAAGGGCATTTTACACTTTCCACCTGTTCATTGCAGCATTTATAATTTTTGAGGCCACGAACGTAATCTGGCGAAAGCATTTAATACGATGCTACATAGTAAACTTTCAAATCTATATTGTCAACCAAATCTGTTTTCTCAGAATCGCGATGCTGAGAAATTGGATCACGGAGAGAACTGAGGAAAACGGTTTTTCTGTACCTCGTATTGTAAAGTAAATGCACGGCAGCGTTGGGCTACTCAAGTTGTTATTGTAGTCAAATGAAGCCATGCCAAGCCAGTTTCTTCACTTTCTAAATGGCCGCGCGTAGTTAGACATATTGCGATCACAAAAAACATGTTGAGCGCGAAGGAAGATAATATTCTAGGTTGACGCATGCATGAAGCCAATAAATTGTGACCGGTCGAGTTCTTTCAATAAGTGTGTATGTCGCGTTGCCTGAGGATGTCTATTTGGCGCCTGACTTCGGTGAAGACAGGTTGAAGACAGGTAACATAGTTGAGCTCTCTGTTCAATGGAAGTTTTGGTGCGCTATCACCTTCCCGGCCGCCACCGCCGCCACGCTATCGTCTGCTGCCATGTTACATGTTTATGGCATGAGTATACCGATGTCGCCGATTCACTCATTCGTCAAGCTCGACTTCAATCAGCTCAGTAATGCATAAAACAGTCACTTTATTTTGTTATTAAATGCAGAGCATTTCTTAGCCTCGCCTCTTCCTGCGTCTAACGGCGTCCACAGCTCCGCGTCCGCAGCAGGTGCGCGCATGCGTCGTAGTCAGCCCGTTCGCTCGTCACCCCCGGAACGCTCCGTCGCGGTCTCGGCCACGGCCGGGCTGGAGGAGCGGTGGGCGCGCACTTTCATATGAAAGTGCGTGCTCGCCGCTCCTCCAGTCCGGCCGTGTCTCGGCGTAACAGGTGCGTGATAGCCGCGCGGTGGGGCGTAGAAGAGCGCGCGCTGCTTGCGCATGCGCGCTCTCCCCCCCCGTACCGCTCTCCCTCTACTGCGCGCGCTGCAAATATAAAGCCGCTAGCGGTCGCTCGTGCTTCAGTCACTGCGTTGCTCCTTCCTTCCTTGGTTGACGCTCGCTCCCACGTTTACTCGTGTCTGCTACTCCAGCATCACGGAAGAAGTGATGGAAGCAACACTGCCTTCAACCAGTACTGAGGCCCCAATGCTCTGCATTTACTCGTGTTCCCCTCGCGGGAAGGCGCGGGAATTTTTCTCTTGAGTTCGATCATGTGACCCAGCAGCTTACTAAGAGGAATGGACAAATGCCATGCACTGGGTTCTCGTTGTCATGGCGAGGCTTGTACTGCCCTCTTATGTTGCGGTTACGCCAAACAAATCATTTTTATTTTACTGCCAGTCATAAAAGTAAAATACTGCCCGTTATTTGTATGTTCCGTGATCGCTGATTTGGAAACAGTCTAAACTATTATTTCTTTAGGTAGAAAACATGCTTTAAACTGCGCGTCATGCGAAACGGCGCTTGCTGCAAATTCCCAGATATTTTGCGGCGCCGAAGGTCGGTGAGATTTCTGGCCTACTTCGGGGCAAAAGCAGCCGCCATTTTTAGGCCGTTACGTAACACTGCGTCACTTTTACGCATGCTCAAGCTGCCAGTGTGTGACGTGATTACTCCCGCCAACTGTTTAAATTACGTCACGCCTTCTCAGCCAATCACAGAGAGGGCATGTATTATAATCAGTACTGTTGTTGAATAGCAAAGACAGGCCTACGTTGTCATGTCCGGTGCATTTAGCCAAGTTTTTCATTGCCGGCCAAGAATTATGCGCTTTCGGTAAAGAGAAATAGGGCAAACTTTAGCACTCGTGCCCGTAAACGTCATGAAACGTCAAAATGAAAAAAGCACACACAACCGCTTTGTAAACCGGAAGCATGTGACCAAAACTGAAAGCCAATCAGAAAAAAACTTCCGGCTAATTCCCCAGTTCCCTGGGAATTTGTGCAGTCGTGAATGGGGCCCTGTGTGATGTTTTTTAGCCCAACATGCCCTTTCTCTCGTTTTTTGGATCAACGTTACTCGGTGTAGACGCCAATTTTGACCAGCAGAATAAGTTCCCCTTGCAAGCCTCACCTACCGCCTTAATTTTTATAATACATGCCAACTGTTATTACATCTTTTATGCGCAATATTTGATACCTTAGTTGTGATCCGTATGAGTGAGAGAGAGAGAGAAACGACTTTATTGGATCTCCTGCGGTCGGGGACGGGTTAGGCCTCGCAGGCCGTCACTGTCCCGTAGTCTTCGCCGCTCACTGCGGCGTCGGGCCGACCCCGAGGCCTGCGTCTGGTCGGCGCGGGCTACTTGGAGTGCCGCCGCTGTCTCCCCTAGCCCTCGCTCCCGCAGGAGGAGGCCGTAAGGAGTGCGGGTTCTCCTTTCGCCGTTGCTTGCCCAGTGCAGCCTCGAGCCGCTGGATAGCCCTTAGCTGGTGTTCGCGCTCCGAAGAGCCGATCGAGTCCGTAACGTCCGGAGGGAGGGTCGGCCTCCCGTCACTCGCGTCGTGTCTTTCACAACCCCACATCAGGTGGGTCAGGTCCGCGGTCACTCACGCACAAGCACTGCACACACAGTCTTCATACAGGTCCGGGCACACGTGGCGCGCGAGCGCCGGCGTCAGCACCGTCCGAGTCTGTAGTTGCCGCAGAAGCACGGCCTCCCTCCTCGCGAGCCCCGGATGGGGCGGAGGGTAGGCCCGCCTCTCTTCCCTGTACCAGCGCAGCGTCGCGCCGTACGTGGTCAGGGGTTCCGCGTCGTAGCCTTCTCCTTCTTCGCTCGATTCCTCGTCGACGTCGGCGTCCGTCGCTGGCGCGGCTCGGCACGTGGCGAGATCACGGGCCGCGGCGTCGGCTACCTCGTTGACGTTTCGGTGGCCGTTGCGGAGCTCCCGGCCCATGTGAGCCGGAAACCACCGGATGGTCGTGCTGGTGTTCTTGCGCACTCCATCTCCGATGCCGGAAAGGACGCGCATCGTCGTCTTGCACACCGTGCCCCTGGCGAAGTTGGCTATCGCGGACTTGGAGTCGCTGAACACCGTCTTCGTCCCCGGGTGGAGCAGGGCCAGCGCGATCGCCGCCTCCTCCGCCTGTCTGGCGGACTTGGCGCGCACGCTGATGGCGCTCAGTAGTTCTCCCGTGGCGGCTCGCACCGCCACCACCGCGTAGGCGTCGTCTCATGAGTAAAGCATCAAATTACACTGCAGGTCGTCATAGCTATACGTGTATGACGTTACTGATTGCTTACGTTGTGCTTACGCAATAAACATGGCGAATTCACTGTGAATATCATGGAGGAAAGAAAAGGTTAGGAGAGGCTCTGACGTCACATTTGTGAAGCCGATTCCCGCCATGACTTGGGCCCACCGAGCCCAGCACTCTATCCCATCATCATTTGCTGTCTCCGGTTTGATTTGACTAACATGGCGTCACCCTGCCCTCCCGCTTCGAAGCGAAAACAGCTTCGTCGCTAATTCCTCGGCGCGATGTCATGTTCTAAGCTGTTGATCTCGCCTTCAATTTGCCTATTCTAACCCTCACCCAAAGTTTCAATCGAAAAACGGCCTTCGTTTTTGAGATAGAAGGACGATTTTTCAGCTCTTAAGCCTGGCAAAGTAGCGTTTGTCGTCGTCATAGCAGCAGGCTCGCGGGATGGCTAACGCAGACGACGGGAGCATTGTTTGGGGTCGTACAGCACTGCGGTCTTTGCGCGCTACGTCTCAGGAGCGATAAATTTCAGTTCACTTCACAACGAAGAAACATAAAATGAGCAAAGAACGACCTGTGGCTCTCGCCAACGCTGAGCGAAGGGGATTTTCCCCGCAGGTCGCCGGCGGCGGCAGCGGCTCGCTCCGCCTAAGATCCCTAAAATTACTAAGGTAGCGCCAACTGCTCCCTCGTTCTCCGCTGCCCTCCTGAAAGCAGACGCCCTCGCAACGCTTCGGGCCACTCGCTCCAGTTTTTCGTGCAGTTTGCTCTTGTTTTCGCGCCGCAATCGCTCTTTGGTAGCATTAATAGTATTTCTAGAGCCCCGTTTTACCAACACGCCCTAAGTGAGGCTGTTTTGTTGTATATTTTTGTGTAGAAGGGGATATTTGCGGGATGGATGCCGCTGACGCATACGGTCAGCGCGGTGTTTGTTTACGTGTGCGGCATGCTCAGGATAGTTCGTGAACGCGAAATGATCGAACGTGGACGTTTCAAATTGCTCTGTTACAGTAATTCCGTTCTTGCATTTGCGTGATTAAATTGTGGTCATGCAAGCGCTGCACAGAGGGCTTGCGCATGGTTCGCGGTGACCTTGGTTCGCGGCAGTTCGAGCGCTGCGCTGGCTTTTTTGCGTTCGCGTTTTTTGCCTTAGTTGTAGATCATTAGGCAGCGCTCAGTATGCGTCCCGCATTAGCTACTGACATTCATGCCACCTTTATTCCGTGCACTTTCCGGTGCTTTGACGCTGTTGCAAAATATATGTCACCTTCACGTCGTAATAGGCTGCTGTCAGGGTCAAAGTTCTCGCGTCTCCTCGTTGGCCTCGCCCATGACGGCTGTACTTTTGGCAGTACGTCCGTGGCATAGCAATGTTCGTGCGATTGGCGTTCACAATTACTTCGAGTAAGGCCCTGTCGGGCATATCTGGAAAAAGCTGGCACAAAGAACGCGCAGGTAAAGAATGCGCTCCGCTTATAATTAGCTGTAGTGCCCAGTTCTATAACTACCGTATTCCAAGGCCAGAAGCGCGCTAACAAGCGCAATTGTGAATCCTTTTTATGCTGTACAGCTAACATTGATTCATGAGTGGGCTTTCATAAATTACAGCTTGCTACAGCCGAGCTGGCCGTGACTGCACTGACCTTATTCGAGCAGCCGAAGGCACAACTCGGCATCGCGAAGCTACATAAAGTGACGCCGACGCAACACTTGTTTGAAACGAGCAGCTGACTCTTCGGTTGTTATCGGTTGTTATACGCTGGCGGCTTCGATAAGGCCTGCTCCGAGGCAGCTGAGACTAAAATGGCGAATTTAAATGGACAGTGGCGGCGAAGAGAAGAAAAAACGAACAACGCGGGTACGAGGTACTACGTCACTGGCCGTTGGCCAATGGCGCGCGGCGTTCACCGGCGAAGAAGAAAATGGCAAAAAACGAAGGAGGAAAGGAGCGCGGGCGAGGGCGAAAGGCGGCGAGACCTTAGCTCCGCCAATCTCGACGCGACGTAAGCGCCGCTGCGGCCGGGGTACGAGTTAAGGCCGCCTCCGACGGCAAAGTTTTCAAACTGGCCTAATCTAAAAACGTTTGTCGTAGCGACTGCGCTGGTTTGCAAGCGTATCGAGGTAGCCACATACCAAGCGCCTGAGAAATTTGTCCGTTCTATTCGCCCAAATTTGGCCGCCGGAGTTCTAAACGTAAGCAACATTGTCTATGGGCTCAAAAAAAAATCATGTGACTTCCTCCACACTTTTCGCAATGCATTTAACGGCACCGATGATGATGATGATGATTTCTATTGGTTTCCCCTTTGTATCGGGGTGATGACATGTCATCTTACCAAAAAGGACTAATATACCTATGTTTTACACTTTTGGTTCAATACTAGCGCTGCTTAGGGCAGGCACAAAAAGCTTATTAGGCACAAAATACTTTTTTTTTCTGTTACAGGTGGTAACTGTCCTAGGCAATATTCCCCTCTCTGCTTTTCGTCCACCAGCATTCTAATCTTCTTTTCGTCCCCTCGACAGCCTTGAAGTTAACTTCCTCTGTGATACCTTTAAATCTTAGGGCTTCTGAAAGCCCAATATTCCCTTCTTGTAGATTTGGATGGATACCCTCACATTCTAACACGATGTGCCGCTTAGTTTCTGTTTCTTTTCCGCTGACCACGCATACCCCATCATTTTGTGAATACTTCCCCACAAAACTCTTAGTTCGCAGGCAACCTGCTCTAGCCTCAAAAAGCAAAGCACTGCCCTGGGAATTATCGTAGAAATTTTCCTTTCTGAAAGAATGTATGCTTATGTATGTATGCTTAGTATGCTTATAAACGACTCCAGTGACGACAAACAAACTGCGTGAGACAAGGCAGACGATATCACGCATTCATAGCAAACCCCTCTCAAAACGCGCGCGCACAGACGTCACGGGTCCGGCGCTTTGGCGGAGTGATACACTAGATGAGGTGGTGCCGTTCTTGAGTTGTAACCGAGTATAGGGGCCTCTCCTGAGTATTCTTTCCTCCATGGTGAATATCATGGAGGAAGAAAAATGTTAGGAGGGAGCATGACGTCAGGCGGCCCAGCTTCGGCAAGCCAACCTCCTCTGAAGCCGCTTTCTCCTCTCCTCGGGCTCCTCCCGCGCAATGCATTATGGAAAATTCACCACGCTCAGGCCCGCGGTAGCATTTAGAGGCTCCGGCTGGCTGCCGGTGGAGGTGGAGGCGAGCGCCATCGCCGAAGGCGCCGTACAACTTACAAGACTGTTCGCCAGCGTTGCGCTCCAAGCTTCGTGTCGTGGAAGTACTGCCGCTGTCGCTGTTCAAAGCAAGGCGAGACTTCGATCGCATTCTTACGAAGCACCCTCACTAGCTGCAAGCCGAATTCACTTCTGACGTTGGATCGCTCGAACGCGCCGCCGTAAACATTCACAAGCATGGAGCGGCCTACAGCTGCGCGGTGTTTGCCAGGTGTGCTGTGACGATTGCGTTTGGCATTCTGCTGAGTCATCGCGCGTAACGAGTGTCGTGTCGGCGGGGAGGTGGTGAGACTAGCTTTGCAGTGCACTGGAAAACAAAGGGTTCAGAACCCTTATGTTGGGTGTGACCACCTCGCGTCGCAAGCAGTACGCCGGCTGTTTGTCCGCCGAGGACCGCTCGATCGGTGCGATACGTATATGAAAAAAAAAACGAATGCTAGATTACGCCTGGGAGGGACCTTGCTGAATTGTGGACTGACTGCGCCTTGGCAATAAATGGTTGATTACTTAGAATGCCTGATCTTTTCAACTTCTCCTGAGCGGCAAAGCTTAAAAGATCATCTCCACTTCTGCACGCGGCGGCGGCACACAACTCTCCGTCTGTGGCGTGAACTTCGAAGGGTCCGAAAGCTCAGTAAACAAAGATGTTTTCTGCCGCTTCCGTCCGACCACTTTGCCCGCACGATCAGGCCGCTGCGCGTTTCGGGTTGCAGGCAGAGCTGCGCGCAACGACTCGTCTCCGAATCTCGAATACGCGGACGGCCCGGCAACCAAACGGATAGACGCACGCACGCACGCAGCGTCCGCGAAGGGCCACATGAGGCGCAAAGAACTACCGCTTGCCTGTCACGTGAGAGTGGAACTCCCATCAGTTTTTCCTTTTTATTTTTTTATGACTAGGCTTCACGATTGTCACGTGACGCTCCCAACTAAACTTTTCTTTCCTCCATGGTGAATATGTGCAGTCGATAATACGGCCACAGTTCAGACGAGGAGAACGCTTCCAATCAGCCTTCAACATCGCCAGATGTTCAGCATGCAGCCAGTTTCATTTTCGTACGAGGGTATTTCAGGAGGTCGACTGTCACTTCTTAGTAGAACTGTCCATTCTGACAGTCTCCAACAGGCTTGATATTGTATCTTTGCGAAATTGTTTGGTGGCGCACTAGCGTAAGGGGCCTGTAGTGCTGAACTCTCTTCACAGCGCGACAGCTGCCTGGTGAAAGCTTGCTGGGCACGATTCTAGCGCATCGCAATTATTCCTGCGAGCAGGGCTACAATAGCGAGTCAGGAGGTGATAATGAACCGCAAATTAAAGTTCTTACTGATAAGTGATGATCAGATCTAGCTTCAACAACCATCCTTTATCGAGTGGATGGTCAACTAGGAGTGGATTTCTCGTATTGCTTTCTTGGTTGGGTATTGTGCTGGCCTTAATCAATGACAAGGCGTTTTCACGTACAATATCATCAACCCACCAGATTTCTTCAAGAGAAGCATCCAAAATTGCAAAAATTTGAAAGAGAGGTTGGGCTTTACCACAAGGCACGGGCACCCCGCTTATTAACATTTTCTTTTGCATCTGATAAATTGTTCCCCGCAACTAATTTGTTTCTAGGACGGGTTTTTGAAATGTTTACGTACAAAATATATATTCCAATTTTTTTCTACTACTGGTGGTTTATTATACACTCAAGTTCCCTTTTTTATTTTCTTCAGTACCTGGACAAAAAATTTGAATATTGATAATTTTTTTGCAACCAACATTTATGAAAAACTAATAAAACTGGTGTCGTTGGAAAACGCGTGGTACATCTGCATTTTATGTCACTCCAATGTGCGCCTAACCAATATGTATAGCGCAGAAAAAATGTTCTGTTAGACCCTTCGAAATCAGTCCACTTCCCGCGGTAATGAAACAGTTGACCCGAGGTAGCGTGAAGAGAGCAAAAAAAAATGTATTCTACATAAGCGCATACCTTGCTCTGTTTTCGCAAGTACGCGATACAGCACTTTTCACACATCCCTGGTACATAGCGCACTTTAGCACTTTTAGTGGTTACGTTTGCTTGCTTAATCAGCGGCATTGGCCGCCTGTAGCTCTTTAGTCGCCCGCCGGTATTCAAATTTCGTAGCCGTCGTTCCCTGTCCTTTCTTTATTGCTGTCCACAGTGGCTGCGGACTCCATTCCACGACGTGTACAAGCATTTGCGGGAGTCACGAGCCTCCACGTGGCACGGGAAGCTGGCGTGACATGCTTACACTTGCCATCTCCATGGCAGTGTGGCGGGCAATGCAGAGGCAGTTCTTCTGTACACTCTCAAAAGCATTTCTTTCGACTCACTGCATCGTTTGCTGCTCGTATATCGCACGCACTGTTGACAACGGTACTAAAATAAACAAGGGCGCCGGGAAAATTTTGCCGGGTGCTCTTATTTCCGTGCCGTTCTGCAAACACAGCAGCGAAAAACTGTGATGATGCCGCATGGTGTAGGCTAAGCCATTGGCGTTTTTTGCAATGCAAGGCGGGGCTCAGAAAGGGCAGGGAGCAAGAGGTGAACAAGAGATGCTCCCACACCATCTCAGCAAGGCGGCCTTGTGGTATATGATCAGAAAGCGCGGGAGGTGGAGTTTAGGTCATCATCATCATCAGCCTATCTACGCCCACTGCAGGGCAAAGGCCTCTCCCATTAATCTCCAATCACCCCGATCCTGTGCTAACTGCGACCTATTTATCCCCGCAAACTTCTTGATCTCATCTGCCAATCCAATCCAACGCTTGCCTTTTCTGGGGATCCACTCTGTTACCCTTAATGACCAACGATTATCTTGCCTTCGCATTACAAGCCCTGCCCACGCCTATTTCTTCCTCTTAATTTCTACTAATACGTCCTTAACACGCGTTTGTTCCCTGACCCACTCCGCTCTCTTCTTGTCCCTTAATGTTACACCTATCATCTTCCGCTCCATTGCCCGCTGAGTCGTTCTGAATTTAAGTTGAACCCTCTCCGTGAGCCTCCAAGTTTCTGCCCCGTAGGCGAGTGCCGGTAAGATTTAGTTTTAATAGGTCGGTGCAAATACCGCGATGTTTCCCCTGTTGCCGAACTAGTGGAAAAAAGTAATGTCGAGGACAGTCCAGTGATTTTACTATTTTTAGTGTTTATAGGAACTGGCTCTGATGCACGTGTCTCAACCCTGGCTGTCAGGTGGTGCATTAAAGCTTGCCTGCGACTTTCATAATTTCAGAAGCTATATATGCCTCCTTTTCTGACTGTTTGAGCTCTGCTGCTGCTGCAGTGACGTTGTAGAACACATCGCTGTGTTTCCGACCCCACTTGATGGTACTGGCCTGCCCATTTGTGGCAGCTGGCCTGGCTGGACAGCCTCGGATTCAACCGGTCGAATGACTCATCTTGCAGCCAAGCCAGTTACTGCCAGCTGTCGCAGAGGCTGAGCCCACTCTTGCTGGTAGTAAGGGGAACACCTGCCTTGCATGACAGAAGTGTGGGTTTGTGGACATCGGTTTGCCCATCCTTTACATTGGTCTGGCAGCAAGGCAAATTTCATGCTCCGTCACCCTATGCACAAGGGGTTGGTATTTCTGGTTGCAACTACAAATGCAATATAAGACCATTAGTTTTTGCTGGAGAATATAGATTACATTTGAAAACTCGCAATCTAGTTGTCACTAGCCTTCATGGAATGTCTATCGAATGCATCTTCTTAGCATTGACTCTTCCCATTAACCAGCGCTCGCTTCAAGAAATGGTAGTGCGGTTGACCACGAGTTTGCAGGAAACATTAAGTTCTGATTGATTGATTGATGGGTTTAACGCGCCGACGCAACGCAGGCGATGAGGCGCGCCGTAGTGGAGGGCTCCGGATTAATTTTGACCACCTGGGGATCTTTAACGTACGCCGAAATCTCGTACACACGGGCGTTTTTGCTTTTCGTCTCCATCAGAAAAGCGGCCGCCGCGACCGGGAATCGAACCCGCGTCCTCGTGCTCAGCAGCACAACGCCTTAGCCACTGATCCACCGCGGCGGGTAACATTAAGTTGTGGAGGGTTTCTCATTACGTCTGGTATTTCTCAATGCACTTGCCATAGCATTTTTTCCACCAATTTCCCTACGTGCGAGATATGCCAGATATTTTTGTGGCTGAATTTGCCCTCAAGATGGTTTTAAACCCTACTAAAATAATCTGTAAAGCCTTTATACACATATCTTTCCACGAACCATGCATTGGGTTTGTTTATTTACGTTTTACCGACCGGGTGCGCCGGGCTCTGTTATCTGTGTGCCAAGTGAAGCGTGTGTTCCATTCTTTTTTTATGCCGCACGTGTTATCTCCTTTGATAGCGAGTGTTTGAACATCACAAGCCCAGAATAATCTTTGATCTACAGTGTTATGAATGTAATTCGACGGTCCGAGAAACGCTCGCGCCGAAAGATAAAATGCCTACAGAGCACACGCCGCGGTATTCGATTCGCCGACACTCGCCTGCGCACGTCACTTAGTTGACTGCTGCTTCACCACCCGTGCATTCTTTGACTTGTTAGGGGAGCACAAGAAGTTTGATCCAATGAACTTGTTTTTCCTTCGCGACAACTGCGTCGTCTTTGGCTTCATGACATCTGGTAGAGGTGCTGGGTACGCACTTTTATGGGCGAAGTCCTTTAGGACCTCGCAATGTCCGTGCCGATGTCTGGCGATGTCCGTGCGCAAGGGGCTTTACGTTGATCTGATGATGATCTGATCTGACCTCTGATCGCCATAGGTGTCCCCTTTGTAGCGGGGTGATGACATGTCATCTAACCAAAAAGGACTAATATACCTATGTTTAATATTTTTTAATATATCTCTTGGTTTAATACTAGCGCTGCTTCGGGCTGGCTCAAAAGACTCATTAGGCACTAAATACCTTTTTGTTACAGGTGGTAACTGTCCTAGGCAATATTCCCCTCTCTGCTTTTCGCCCACCAGCATTCTAATCTTTTTTTTGTCGCCTCGACAGCCTTGAAGTTAACTTCCTCTGTGATACCCTTAAATCCTAGGGTTTCTAGAAAGGAAGCCGAATATTTCCCTCATGTAGATTTGGATAGATACCCTCACATTCTAACACTATTTGCTGCATAGTTTCTCTTTCTTTTCCGCAGACGACGCATACCCCATCGACGCACACCACGTGCGCACAGCATTGTACGCCATCTATCGAGAGCAGTGCACACTGTAGTACCATCCGCGCGCCATCTGGGAAGAGCGCCGGTAACTGCAGTAGAAAAGAGCGCGAATTTCAAAGGGTAGAAAACGCAAAAATAAAGCAAAAACCCTAAACTATCTAACGATAATTCGCGGAAAAAGACGCCGTGAACGATGCCGAGGTTGCGAAGTACTGGGACGCGAATTGTCTTTCGTGTGGCGCTTGTCATTTACAGTGCATTTACTGCACCTCAAAGTCATTTAAAACTCAGAGTGCATCAGCACGCACGGACGATGACGCTAATCACACAAGCAATACACAACTTGCGTCCTAGTGCTTTACACCCTCGGCATCGTTCACGGCGTGGAGATGTGTGATTTTTTATGTTCCCTATGTCTTCCGGAAGCGGGCATAGGGAGGATTTTCTCCGCCACTACGGGCCTGACAACCCTAATGGGTCCGCTCTCCGCAATTCCTGTGAAGTGTCGCTGAGCACATAATTATATCTCAGCACGGCGCAGAAATTTTGAAGCTCCACGTTCTGGTAAGCCCAGTCATACGTGGCCTTTTACACCACCCTAGCCTTCTCCCGGTCCTGATTTGTCACTTTCATGGCATTTGCCAGTCGGTCGCGCAGGCACCGTGCGCAGTAAGCAGTTGCCGTCCACGCTGCCTAGCACGTCGTCGGGCCATTTGGCCAAAAGTGTGTCCGTGGGTGTTAGTAGTTTTCTGAAGGTGAGAAAGGACAGTGTGAAGCCAATCGAGCGGTTCTCACTAAAGCACAGTGAAAACAAGATGTCATTTAGGTGTTCATCACAATCCCGGCGGGTGCGCACGAAGGTGCCTCGGAGTAGCTCTTCATACCCCAGTTTCGGTGCACTTCCATGTTGGGCTGGGAACTGTAGCATAAAGTTTGCTGCGTGACCCCCATGACAGCGCACGTATCCCAAATCACCTCCGATGTCAGTACATGGCATTGTCCGTGATCAGCTGCTTTGGAAAGCCATTGCAACGAAACACTTTGGATCGTGTTTGCAAGATTTCCTGTAGTGTAGCCTTGTGCATCTGGTAGATTTCTGCGATCCGGCCGTAGTGACGTCATTATGAGTACGTACTTACACCTGTTCGCTGTGCAGCAGCGGGACCATGAGCTCGCACGCATGTATTTACCATGGCTTCGTGCTTACTATGGGCTGCCTACCCAGCAGCTTCCCTCCTCTCGGCTTGCACTCTTAGCAGACGTGGCACACTTTTGGCCAGATCGCCCGATGACGATCTAGGCAGCGTGGATGGCAACTGCTGACTGCGCACGGTGCGTGCACAACCGACTGGCAAATGCCATGAAAGTGACAAATGCAAGTGACGTCCTAGTACTTCGCACCCTCGGCATCGTTCACGGTGTCTTTTTCAGCGCATTATCGTTAGATAGTTTAGGGTTTTTGTTTTATTTTTGCGTTTTCTACCCTTTGAAATTCGCGCTCTTTTCTTCTGCAGTTACCGGCGCTCCTCCCAGATGGCGCGCGCGGATGGTACTGCAGTGTCCTCCATCTTTACTTCAATAAAGTTTATTCAGTCAGTCAGCAGTGTGCGCCGCACTTTATAATAGATGGCGTACAGTGCTGTGCGCACGTGGTATGCGTCGATGGGGTATGCATCGTCTGCGTTAAAGAAACAGAAACTATGCAGCACAGTGTTAGAATGTGAGGGTATCTATCCAAATCTAGATGAGGGAAATCTTGGGCTTCCGGAAGCCCTAGGATTTAAGGGTAGCACAGAGGAAGTTAACTTCAAGGCTGTCGACGCGACAAAAGGAAGATTAGAATGCTGGTGGACGAAAAGCAGAGAGGGGAATATTGCCTAGGACAGTTACCACCTGTAACAAAAAAGTATTTAGTGCCTAATGAGTTTTCTGTGCCAGCCTGAAGCAGCGCTAGTATTAAACCATGAGTATAAAACATAGGTATATCAGTCCTTTTTGGTTAGATGACATGTCATCACCCCGCTACAAAGGGGAAACCAATAGCGATCAGAGGTCAGATCAGATAATCATCAAATCAACGTAAAGTCCCTTGCGCACAGACATCGCCACGGACATTGCGAGGTCCTCAAGGACTTCGCCCTTAAAAGTGTGTACCCGGCACCTCTAACAGATGTCATGAAGCCAAAGACGACGCAGTTGTCGTGAAGGAAAAGTTTATTGGATCAAACTTGTGCTCCCCTAAAAAGTCAATGAATACACAGGCGGCGAAGCAGCAGTCAACTAAGTGACGTGCGCAGGCGAGTGTCGGCGAATCAAATACCGCGGCGTGTGCTCTGTAGGCATTTTATCTTACTCATCCGAGTCGACGCTAAGGGCGAGCACTCGGTGCTGGTTGGCGTGAGCCTCTTGCCATGCCGGCAGAAATGTGTGGGAGCTGACTGTACGCGCTCCACGCTCATGTCTCAACCGTGGGGGCGGTGTTCCCGACTCACGTTTTCATTCGTAGGTGGCGTGAACGTTCGGCGATTGTGGGTTTCCACGGCCTGGCATGCGACCATCGTAACATCACACCACTCACTGGCAGTGCTTGCCACGTCGCCTTATTTTGCCTCAACTGTTTGCAAACGGAGCCCACATTAGGTCACTAAAACAGCATGGGTGACACTCAGAGTCCTCCACAAATGGCTTCCTTGGCTACAGTGCCAAAATAGGAGGTAGGTAACAGGGAAGGCCCACGGACAGAGATCTTTAAGGGGAATTATTATCCAAACCACCCAGCGATCTCTTCTTTTATGGGACCCTCGTTGGTTCGCGTCCGAAGACGTCTGGCTCAGCCACAAATGGATAGGCGATCTTGGTTGTAGCTAGCGCAGTTAAGCCGATCCCTTAGCTCCTATTCCTCTGGCCATCGCCTCGTCGCAACCCCTGGCACCGGCGTCCCGCGTCAGCTGCCACCTCTTCGAATGATGTCATGCCAGTCGCTCCGCCGTTCCATTGGATGACCGGGTTTTCTTATGACCCATGATGTGACCGTGAACGCACACGTGGCTGCTGAGTGAGGGGGACGGCACTACCCCACCGGCCGCTTGCGGGTTTCCGCGATTCCCCTCTCCACAAAGTTTTAAAATATATAAACACTTTGTTTGACATCGATTTGTTGCATTTCAATAAACTTGTCACATTTCATAGTCAGTGAAGCAAGTTAATTACCAAAGAAACTTGTTTGTGTCCCAATTTTCAGCTTTATCAAGGCCCATTTTTGACAAGCCATGATGAGCCAAAAGATCCCAAGTCTACTATCATTTTTGATTCCAAGTAAATGATAGAAATGTGGCAATTTTTCTGCCCGAGAAAATTGAGAAAATGCAAATCCGACTCTTTTTAAAGCAAAGCTTTCTAACTCTACCAGCCAACGATTCCTTCATGGCGTGCGGGACAAGAAATTCCAAACGCGGTTGGGGAGGGCGGTTTTCACTCCCGGAGCACAGTGTGGATGGCGCAGAGATATGGCACTATTACCCAGTGTTCCCCACACGCAGCTGCCTGCTCGCAACGGCAGGCGCGTTGGAGGGGCGGCTTCGCCGTCTGATTTAACGACGGTTGTTTTGTCTGTTCTGGAGTGCTTCGCGTCCATTGACCGCTTTCTTCGCACAGCTTGATTAACTTGTTCCAAAGCATCTCCTGGGCAACCCGCACCCAGCAGAATTAAGTGGACATATGGCAGATACGTTAAGGATTGGTGTGCAGGGCGGGAAAACAAATTGTAGAGACCATATACACACATCTGGCAGCTAGAAAACACTGCTTGCCACGAATGGGACTCCGTTTTCTAAATTGGTGAATACCAAGTCGGTTGTGTTTTAACAACTATTACAAAAGGCAAAAGGAGCAACTGGTTCTGATCAACAGCGATTATTTAAGTTTTTTCAGCTTTTTTGTAATTTTCAAACGTACTAAACTAACTAGTTTAAGTCAATATAAATGGGAATCACCAAGTTCACGTGCAAAGTTGTTTTGGTGTCTGCGCTTGTGGCACGCAATGGTGTAGCCCCAAGCTAGCACATCAGGATGGTTAGGTTCCGCTGTCTCACCCTTCGAAAGACTCTCCTCTCCATTTTCTCACTTCAGACTCACGGCCGAGGCTCCGCGTTCAGGACGCCACCCCCGCGAATTCCAGTAATGGCTGGCAGAACCTCTTGTCTCGATTTGTAGAGCCACGTGTGTGAATTTAAGCGACATCCCATGGGCAATTGTTGTGGGTGTCCTTTAAAGTTTGCTTTTCAACACCCTTCACAGCGTGGATTGGAGCCAATTTTTTTCTTCTAAGCAGGTTTCTGCAAAATACAAGAGCAGTAGTGTGGGCCTCTGCTCTGTTTTAGAATTTGGAGTAGAAGCAGGGCCATGTCTTATAAGGTATTCACACCCAACATGCAGTGCCGTAGCAGTGATGGGCCTAGAAGTGATGGCAGTAAACAGCAACAAGGCTAGAATGTATGCAGCAGTGTAAGACCCAATCTCAGCGATTTCACCCATTTATCCAGCATGGCAAGCTCTTCTGAACCGAATAATATAGGTTGGCGATCTCAAGAGAAACAATGCTATGGTTCATGGCCGCAAGTGAATTAGGCAATGCTACAGTGATGTTTTTCTAGGTTTCTCAAGCTGTTGATATCGAGAGCTATGGATTATTTTAGGAGTTGGGATGCAGCCAGACAATTGGCCTTTCATGAGCAGCTGTTTCATTCTGTCTTCAGACTATGGCACAACAGGACAGTAGCTTGAAAAATGCCCTGTACCTACCAAATACTTGAGCAGCAGTGAAGCAGTTGCTGTTAAAGTTGCTGAACTCTGCAATACCTGAAACGCCTCCTATACGAATGGAACAAGGTGGTATGCTGTCTCTACGCATTTAATGGACACTGCTGCCAAAGTGGTGCAAAAGCAATCAACCTATTCAAAAGGCCTTCATTATGACAAGCCTGCATACAAAAACAACCCTATGTGTAGTAAATTCCAGAAAAAGTTTTTATTTTTACATGGTGCCAAAAGTAGTCTTTGGTGACACTGTGATTGTGCAAACTAAATATGTAAAGCTGTAAAAAACTAACGCAATGAGGTAAAAAATGCAGATGACTTTTCTTCCTTTCCAGAGAACGTAGCACACCTAGTCCTTATTTTGGCTCGCCATTGCCTTTTTTCGAGGAAATAGCAATATCATATAACCACAATAGGAGTCTTCTTGCAACGACTTCCCTGAATATGGCCAAAAAATTTCCTATTCACAAGAAAAGTTTGTTCATTGCTACTGTGATCCATACATCCATACTGAGTGTTGTGCAACTCGCTTTACTTTCTACTGTTTCCACCGTGGTAGCCAAGGATAAGATCAGATTTTTTTTTTTAAAGACATAGGTATTTGGTTAGGTGTCCTACACATCAACAATATTCAACCAAATTTTTACGTTGAGTTTGTTGCCAGAATTCAAGAACCTAGAATGGTGTCTTTCAGCTAAGAAGGCATTAGTTGCATAAAAATATTTACTATGAATTGAGCTTTTCATTGCTGCCTCCATGAGAGGAACTGTTAATGGGTGAGGTTTCGCTAGAATGCATCTGTTGCTCATGTTTCCTGGCACTTGAACTCTGGTTGAATTTTTTATCACACCAACGGCAGGCATGCTGTCTTTCTCTAGTGTGGATCTCGAGGTGAGCTATCATATTGCGCTCATGTTTGAAGGCCGCCCCACAGTAATGGCATTTGTGAGGCTTCCCGCCATCCAGGTGCAGCGTTCTGTGCTTTGACAGGGCAGATGAATCCTTGAACTGCTGGCCACAGACGGTGCACTTGTAGGGCCTTTCTCCTGTGTGGACCCTCTGGTGGCGGACGAGGTTGCCTTTCTGCGTGAACGTCTTGTTGCATGATGGGCAGGACAACGGCCTAGCACCAGTGTGAATGTACTCGTGTTTCGTCAAATGGTCTCTGCAAAGATGGTCACCAGCAACACAAAGATTCAATTATTTTGCAGGTAATGTTAGACAGCCGAATGCACAAAGGGCAGCGTCAACAACAGGGCAAATGTGGTGTTTTTATTTGAAAAATTCCACAAATTAAAATTTGACAGAGCAATTTGATTGACAACTTTTGTTGTCAAGCTTCGGAGAAAAGCAATGCCATTCTATTGAACACAAAGCTTTTTTCTAACCAAACGTCACGTACGTAAACAATACACGTGAATGAAAAATAGAGCGTGACTTAGACGACAGTAAAGAAGGACGACGGGATAAGCGCTTCTCCCGTCGTCCTTCTTAACTGTCGTTGCCTAACTCGCGCTCTATTTTTTTCAATCATAATGTACCAACTTGCCCAACAGATGTGTTTAATGATACACGTGAAGCACATCTTGGAATTTTGTGCCGATCCCACTTCCCAGCCATGACAGAGTAACAGCAGAAATGATACATCTGGCCTGCTTGAGGTTAAACACGTGCTCATGAAAACTACCTTTAAAGGAGTAGTTACACGAAATTTCAAAGCTGAGTAACTATGTAAAATGTTTCCTATTAATCGGGAGATATCTCCCGGCAAGGTTCAACAGTAACTGTTCAGTATGACATACTTTAAATCCATTTTCATCTTTGCATGCACAAGAACGCCCAGAGCAGGCCGGCATGACATCATCTGCTCCTTGCCCCAAGCTGCCGACGTTGGGACTCCCGTGACGTAGCCAACGCGCTGGCTGCGTTTGGTGCGCGCTGCTATGCTGTGTGTACACGTCATGGTTTTGGGACTGACGTCATGCTGCCCGGGTGTGTGGGGATGGTGAAAACCTCGACCGGTCTGGACGTACACTCGCGCACGCGTCCAGATCGGCAGCAGTGCAACAACCATGGCGACGTGAGGGGTGCCCTTTTGTCATGGCGGCCGCTCGGCATTCGCTTTGTCGAAACCAAAACTGACATGAATAAATGCCGTCATAAATGATTGTTTACGCTACTGCTTTTTAAGGCACAAAAGCCCCCTTTTGGGGCAGCTCGCACATGCAAAAAAATATTTGAGTAGCACAGGAGCAGAGTGCCATAAACAAAACTTGTTTTAGAAGGTAAAATGTCTTGGGTAAATTATACCCCTGTCACACGGGCACTTTCAATCGCGATTGAAGTGAATCGCAATCGAGTTTTCGAGCGCGCTCGACGTACTGCCGCTGCTACACGGCACGTTTCAATCGCGATTGAGAAGTTGCACGGGTTGCGCTCGTGTTCGCCAGATGGCGCTAACCATGTACTTGCGGCCGGCGTCTGGTAACTTCGCGCGGTCGTAGGTATACGTAACTATGTAAATATTACCTCACGCTTATTTGGGTCAAGTTATTTGACACAATTTGTGGCGTTAGTTCAAGTTGTCACATTCTGTGCCATTACTGAGCGGGGACGAGAGTATCGCCGCTTTCGTTCGATCGCGCTTGGAAGCCTCGATCGCGCTTGAGAAACGAGGATTGAGTTCGAGCGGGATCGAGCTCGATCGCGATTGAAACTGCCGTGTAGCAGGTGCCCGATCCGGATTGAGCTCGATCCAGATCGACTCAATCGCGATTGAAAGTGCCCGTGTGACAGGGGTATTAGCAACCAGAAGGTGAATTTCAGGTCGCCACAGGCCTCTCAAATTCGCCAGTTTGGCAAGAAATAGCCACCAGTGGCAACCCTGGCGGGTAATTCCACGGGGAAAGGGTGGACCTGCACTTTATTTTGTGCTTTGGAGCAGCATAGGTGCAATTTGGGTCAATTTTGCAGTTTTGGTGCATGTTGTAGCACAAACTCACAAATGTCGTGCTCTGGTGCTATAAGCGCTGCTGTAACATCCCTGAATTAGCCACCTATGCCCAAAAAACCAGACGATTCCCTTGATATACTACTCAGTGACAAGGCGCACTCAAATTCTTAAGGATGTGTTGAGTGAAATCCTAAAGACACAGCAAAATTCGTTTTGATGCTTCTAAATGGTATATAAAATTTATTAGTAGCGATTACAATGTACACCTTGTACTGTCACAAAACATGTTACATCTGTGACCTTCATTAAATACAAGCACTATGTTTCGTAAACGCTGTGGGGAACCCGGAGTCCCGGCGCTCTACCCATTCCTCGCCATCCGCCGCCGGGGCAACAAGGGCGGTTCCCTCTCTTCTCCAGTGGCCGCGCCCTCTCCCCGCCGCGGCGCAGGCGTGTTGCGACAGTGGCGCGGCAGACCTCCTCACATGACCAGTTCATCAGGGGCCCCCGAGGGCCGGTCTGGGTGCACGGGACGAAGGTAGGGTCTCTTAGGGGTTCGAGAGGTCAGCCACCACAGACCTGAGTACCGGGGTTTAGACTCTGCCTTCCTTTGTCTGCCCCATTGCGCCTTTCTCCTGATCTTCGCCGGACGGCTGCATCAAGACCAGCGAGGAGTCAAACCATGTTATTGGAGCGCCAATAGACGCGAGTTTGGATGTTTCATTGTGTCTCGTGTGTTCCTTACTGTTCTGATTGATTGTAGAATTTAATGCGCCGACGCAACGCAGACGGTGAGGTGCGCCGTAGTGGAGGGCTCCGGATTAATTTTGACCACTTGGGGACCTTTAACGTCCGCCGAAATCTCGTCCACACAGGCATTTTTGCTTTTCGCCTCCATCAGAAAAGCGGCCGCCGCGGCCGGGAATCGAACCCGCGACCTCGTGCTCAGCAGCGCATCCTTGCTGTTCTCTGCCGCTACGCCGGTCGGCGGTCTGTGGCGGAGTTCAGTGGAGTTAGCCTGCAGCCATTTCGAGTGCGAGATAGGTCGCCGTAAGAACCCTCGTCCCCACAACGCAACGATCTTGTGTTAGTAGATGCAAGATAATGCTTCCATGTTAGGTTTAAAACATTGAATTGAGGACCTCAGTTATGCACCACGTGTTTAGCCCTTAGAGGGTCAAATTTTTTCGCAAATGCGACCCCCCAGGGTCAATTTCTTTTATTGCTGATTTAAATTCTTCGGAGGAATCTATTTCGAGAAAAAAATATCGTAATTTCTTTAGGATGACAATGAAGTCACAAAAAAATCGTTTGTGTTATTACATACATATGGTTTATTCATAAGTAACACAGAAAAATTCTAAATAGAAACGAGAGAGTAACAAGCCAGCACCTTTTGAGTGAATTGAAATCAGATAGACATCAGTTTTGCGGGTGCAAAAAGTAGAAAGTGCCTGGAGGACGATACCAAAACCAGCCGCTGCGCCCGCGCGTGCGGCCGGCTGCGCAAGCGATAGACGGCGCACCACTCCTAAAGAATACAAAAAAGGAGAAACGAGCCTCATCAGTTTCGCAGGCGCCCTTGGTCTGTGGCAAGCACAAGATGCGAGATGTACCCGGTGGGCATAAGGGGCTTTAGGTGGGCGATACCCAGCGCGCCCCCTCGTTACCAAATGCAAAAGCGATAGCCGGCGCGTCGCTGAAGTAAATCATAAAAATTAAAAATAAAAGCCATCAGCGCAAGAAAATAATTTGATGTATTTCCACAGTGTGGCAGCACATGCCAAGCAAGAGAAGTTGGCGAAAAATGCGCACTTTTTAAACATACAAGCGATGACGTACATGTACGTTATTGACCATTTGGAAGGCGTTTGCAGAGGACGTACATGTACGTCCGTAACCCTGAAAGGGTTATAGAATACGTATTAAAAGGCAAGGAGAATTGTGTAATACTTCCAATTCGTAACGAACAAAACGCATTTTCCCCATAATAAAGCGGACACAAAGGGTATGCTCTAAAAGTGGCCCTTAGATGGTTTTTTAATGGGGTTTTTCCTACGGTCAGTGATATCGCCACGCAACAGCTATTTATTAAACCAACCTGTGACATAAGAGTCCCACCTATATTAACTCTTTTGTGACCACGCCATAGGCCATTGTTCACGAGTGAACGATGATTTTCAAATCACCCGCAAGAAGTAAAAACGGCGCTATTCGGAAAACTGCCACCATCTGGCGTGTTTATTGGAAACCCCTTTTTCAGTTCCGTTACGTTTGTTTACATCTCGCGTGGGTAGATGGCGTCACGAGTGAAATTTGAACCCAAGTAGCAGCGAGTTGGGTGAAAATGGCGCTCTGTTTCACTGCCCACTCTGCAAATGCAGACAGCGGTTTCAGAGACTTCAGCCACTGCTGCTACTAATTTTTTTACCCCAGCAGCAGTGATGACTCCAGCAACAATGTGGATTCTCCAGATTTTAGTTCTGATGAAGACTCTCCCATTCAACAGCCTCAGACTTCGACAGGTGCTGCAGGGAAGGTTTGTTTTTGACTCTGCGCTGTATTTATAAAAACGTGCCTAATATCTGACGACTGTAGTATTACTTCATTGTGCAGATCTGGACAAATTATGGCCGCACTGTTTCACCAAATGCACCCGCCATATCGTGTTATAACTTTCAAGATGGCCTGGTGCTCACGTAACAGCACTGCGGAGCGATGCATGCTGCTTCTCAAAAGCGCTAATTTTTTTTGTTTTTACCACTGCAGTGATAAGGATTTGGTGTGAGAACACAAATACCCATGCTTGAGTGCATATTTTAGAGACCGACTGACTCTCGAGTGACTTCGCAGAGTGGCACAGGCGTCAGAGCGGTTAGGTTAGAGCCTGCAAAAATCCAGAAGTTGGTGCACAGCATTGATGTATATATATTGAATCATAGCTTAGGAACGTAGAAACATTTTGTATATATTAGAATTACTAAAATTATTTTTAGGCACATTAAAATCGCCTATTTGTGTTATGTGTATACTTTCTGTGAACTTTTTGTTTTGTTGACGAATAAACTGTCAATAATTACACCTGTCACAAAACTACTGTTATGAGTCTGAAAGAGAAATCTATAAGCTACAATTTCATGCATAGCAATGCTAAATGTGTCCAGTCGTTCAAGAGAAAAAAAATGTTTTCTGGAAGCATTCAAAATCGGCCATTTTTTCATGGTCACAAGAGAGTTAAAGCAATTTTTATAGGCGTAGAAATGCCAAAAAGCTATAAAGAATATCTTTCCTCTGTGTTTGCATTCATACAGAGGCAGACACACCTAGCTCAATGCTCACCTGTTTGTGGCAGAAGGATACCATGAGCACAGAAGCAACAATGTGTGCAGAACAAGTGCTTAGCGCTCCATTTTTGACAGAAGAGTTTCATCATTTGAGTATTCTTGGCTGGTGTGCTCGAAACAGTTCTTTGCACTTTTTCTGTGATTCACTGTTTCGAGTACAACCTCAACATTTCTGTTAAGGGTAAAAGAGCATGAGCAGCCCCTGGTTATGGCAACGATAACTCCTGCCAAACGCAAATGCAAGTAGCAACATCTGACAGGTCAAAGCAAATGACAAAAAACTTTGTTTTCCTAGAACTGTTCGTGTAAGCTTGATATAGCTTGAATCTTGAACGTTTTAGATTAGACTTTCATGATACAGTAATTCTTTTAAAATAGTCATAGAAATCTCCCCTACAGCTTAAAAAAGAAAACATGATGTCAGTGACACCATTTAGGGGAACAATTGGTACCAAGTATTGCTAATCAGGGGTCTGTTTGATCCACCTGCACCACGTGAACCAGCCAGGCAGTACAGCATTTCAACATTCATTTCAGTAGTGCAGCCTGTGGCATCTCAACAGCACCGTTCGATTCACCGGTGGTTCAGGAGGGTGCAAGACGAGTTAATGGCTTTGCCTGCACTCCCTGTCAAGAAAGTGCAGAAGCAGAAGCAGGCCAAAAAATCCAGGTGTGATTACACTGATCCTGCAGGATGGTGAAGCCAGTACTCCACTGCTGTGAACTGGTTCAAGAGGTGCAAGGTGAATAGAACGGACCTCAGATTTCATGCTTCCACTAAATATTTCGTCATAAAATAAGTAAAATATGGTGCAGTAAATACCTATACTACCTTTCCCTCCACGATTAAAGGCAGAAAAAAGCTTTGTGAGTTCAAAATGCATCTGAACCATTTGAGGTGGGCATGGCTTAGAAAAGTAGGGGTACGATTTTGCTCTGGTGAAGTCATAATTTGTTGTTTTCCTAAGCATCATTTATCAAGACTAATGTAATAAACAACATTCACTAAGACATTTATATTGGCTGTACCAAGCATGAAGCACTGACAATAGTGCACTTGCTGTAATCAAGATATGAAGGTACATTTTGCGAGCGCAAGGAGCCATGCGACGATGGTAAAACCTGTGCCGGTAAGTTACCATTCACGGTAACTCTCGCGCATGCACAGTCAGCTCTCGCAATCCCGATATACCCAGTACCTCCTGCTCAAAGTCCATAAAGATCAGGAAGCTAGCTCATTTCAATGCAACGCGAGCTAATGCATGCCAAGCCACAAAGCGTTGTTGTCGCACGCGAGACTCACTTGCTGAAGTAACCACAGTTATCAGGCCTCAAATCAACCTGGGGTGGAGCATCGCCATCAAAACTCACAGACATAAAGGCGAATTCATGCACAAAACCATGAAATGCATGCTTTGCTTCGGACTGTTACGTCATCACAAGTCACCGAGGCAACAAGTAGTGCTGTCTTTTGTCGGAGTAATAGCTTTTGTTGCCAGAGTGAATATACCTGCTATTTTTGGGCTTACCTCTTAAAGAACTAGAGAGCCAGTTTCTGACAAACAAAACCACTTTGAAATTGATCTAAGGGCCCCATAACAATTTAAGCACATCATGCACGTAAAGTTTTAGCAATAAGGGCCACTCTGGTATTCTGAGCGGACAAAAGGTACTCATTGATACTGCCCGAGTGAAACAAGCGTTCTCCAAACATTGCAATTATTAACTTAAAAGATACAAGGTAGCAAGCAACCTTGTGGAAGCAGCACAAGGAAGCAGCCCGTAAGCTAAAACATATTGTGTTCTTACCGCCTATTGGTAGTGTACGAGCAGTAGGAGCAATCCCATTTCCTTTGCAGCTTCTGGGCATGGGAGTCCAGCATGTGTTCGTTGAGGCAGTCTTGTGAGGACAAGCAGTCCCCGCACTCCGAACAGACAAAGACAGCAGGACCAGGGGAAGCAGAGGTGGTGTTGTCCTCTGAGAAGATTCCACAAACAAAACAGAAGCATTCAAGACTTTCCACAACTAATGTAGCTCACGATTTCTCTATAAGCTTCACTGGCTCAAATATTCCCTGCCATGGCATTTCAATTCACGCTATTGCTGTTTTGAATAAGTGGGTCTTGATGCTTAGACTGGAGCTTATGTATTTAACGCTGCGTACCCATTCTTTAAATTTCACGACAAACTATCCGCAATCATGCATGCATATGTACTCGAAGGTTAAACAGTTCACAGCGAGAAAACACAGTACAAAAGGAGTTGTACAGAAACCACACTTTTTAGCGTGTCTTCAAAAGCACCCTTCCCCATATGGTTCCTCTTGCTAGAATTCTGCAGCCACACTATTTCACAAACTTCAAATGTTTACTAGCGTTAACACGCATAGATTATGCTAAGGCAGGACTGGTGCGAGTTAGTTGGTTCATGTTCATAAAACAACCCAAACAGCACGAACGAAACAGGACCGAGGAATGGAAACATGTAGAACACAAACGGGCGCTGACTACCAACTGTGGTGCTGCTGGCTACCAGTTGGTAGTCAGTGCCTGTCTGTGTTCTAGTGTTTCTATTCCACGGTCATTTCGTTTGCGCTGTTTGGACTTTTTCAAGATTATGCCAAATCTCTCAACTTCTAGGATAGTGCATCTAAAACAGCACCTGTACATACAAACTGCAAGAAATGGGCCAGGCATGAATCTTCTTTTTGGACTTGGCTGTCCAATAAAACCAATCCATTGCAAAACATTATCTTTACATAGCACTGTGATTGTTCTTGTTTAATAAGCATGCACAAGCGCTTAATTCATCTTTAAATACCAACCAAGCTGACAAAAACTAATTAAAACAAGGCAAAATATAACCAGCTGGCTGTCTCAAAAAAAAGAATAGGTACAAAAAATATAACAATAACTTGTTCAGTGTGCCATTGAAAAGGAAAATTCTATAACTATAGCAATGTTGGCTGGTAAATTAGGGATATGGACAGCTCTGGAGCAACCTGGTGAAGATGGGTGTGCCAGATATGAAAGTATGTAATGCCAGTTAGTTAGGAAGGATGATATAAGGTTGTTGAAGACATTAGGTAGGTTATCTGCTAATGAGCCGTATCACTTAAGCATTGGCATAAGGCGTTTCATGCACATAGCACAATTGTATAGCAATTTCCCAGTCTTACACTTCAATACCACCACTTCTCAGAAATGATAATACACACGATTGCAGTGAGGAGGTTAAATGTAAACATAACAGTAAACTTGCAACTAAAAATCTAAGAACAGAACTTCCACAGCAGCTATAGATGTGTGGAGCACACTGGAGGAACAAGCAGTGCCATTTTTCTGAAAAAAGAGAGAGAAAAAGCAGTTTAGTCATTTCAAAGAAAACAGGACAAAGTTGTCTCCCGGGTTGACTACTTTTGAAGTTGAAATACAAGTAATCCAAACTTTATCAAAAGACATCTTGTGTCAAATCTGCAGGCACACCTTTAAACCCATTATTATTTGTAAGACTGCAAAACATGAGTGAGCAAAACCAAAATAAACAAAATCACATTTTGTGTTCGTTTTTCTTTTGTAGTCTTCCACAATCCACAGTAATTCTATAACACTTCCTGAAATCATGCCAATAGCCTGCAGCACCAGGGGGAGGAACTGGAACAAAGCAGTTTTTCTAGTGAATTATGGGAACTTTAATCCTGCTGTCTGCAGTAGCAGCTCACAGGGGACACATATGTGTTGGCACACCACTGGAGCATGTCATCATCCTTTCAGGCCAAGCTAAAGTTCCACTTGCTGCTCAGTTTGCAAATTCGGCAGTTAGCAAAGTGACTTTGCCCCGAAACTCTCGCACTCCCACATCACTGTACTGCCAATTCAATTTAGGAGTATTCAAATATGATAAATTTTTAAATCGAAGTAAGTCTCAAGAAGAGTGAACATAACTGGAACAGTCATTAAAACTACAGCCAAGGGTTGCTGGATTTATGGAAGTGTTCGAACTGCGCAACACGCACATTTTTTATTTAAAATGTCCCTATAGATGTTTCCATGGGGTTAACATTTTTGGGGAGTACATAGATGTCTCAAAGAAGCAGCTGTGAAAAACTAAATAAAGTGAAGCCTCTTGAAAAATGGCCCTTAGGTATTCAATGGTTGCGCAGTGTAATGGTATAATGCATGACATGACCATGTGGCTCGCGCTAGGAAATAGTGGGCAAGGCGGCATGACACGGATGTTAAGCAGGACATTGTTAGAAGCGCTAAAATGGGAAATGCACAATGAAAGGAGACAGCAAGACAAACAGCAAAGAAAATAAACTACTGCGGACGACATCCCATACAGTTCTAGCAGCACAGTTCCAGTCCAATGATTAGAACAGGACATGAGCACAAAGCATGCAATGGGTTCCCTGTTTGCTGTAGGTGTTAACCAGTTGTCCATAATAGAACTTGCTGGGCTAGTTTGACCTCGCACAGGGCACCTTGAGTACTCCTGGTGACGGTATTGGCGACACCATGGACCCCAAGCCCCGAAACATAAGCTGTAACCAGCCGTGATGCTGCGCTTATACGTGGAAAGTGAGAAACAATGAACCGTAGCAGTTGGAGCCATGGCCCAGCTCCAGCCGATGGACTTTCTGTTTGTTTACCTGGCAGGGAACTCCGGGACCTCTCTCAACATCAGGATAAACCGAGGAAAGAAAGAACCCCCATCCGCAGCTTTCTTCAATACTGCATGGTTTTTTCTTTATGCTCCCCCTCCAATTATCAGCCCTCCAAAAGGGGTTACACCGAAGTAATATTTCAAGAGATCATTCATTCTGTAGAGAACATCCTGGTTGCAAAGAAGCCTGTCATACTTTTGGCCAAATGCATCGGGTTTGTCGTCAGTTGTACTCGTACTGGTCATGTACTCGTTGAAGTGAAAAGGAAAAATCAAAGTGAGAACCTACAAAAACAGCCCATGCTGGCCGACTTGTCCGTCGCTGTGACACCACACCGGACCCTCAACTCCTCGCAAGGAGTCCTTTCAAAAAAGATCTAGAGACTTCGGTGTTTGCCCCCTTGGAAACATCGGACCCCCCCTCCCCTTGTAGTCAACGCCTGTGGCCCATATGACCATATGATAGTGACCACTACCCTACTTCACTAACATACATAGGCCAAACAGTTCACCTCCTCAAAAGAGGTTCAATGAAACAAGAGCAAACTGGAATACATTCACAGACATCTCAACTATGCTACACATACATAACACACTTATGTAGAAGAGGCAGCCCAGCTCGTCACGGCGCACACCCCCACCGCCACCGAAAAGTCCATTCCTCAGGCCTGCTCCGCCCCATGAAACACAAGGAGGCCCTGGTGGAACGACTGTAGGTGCGCGGGGTGGGGTATCCTCCGTAGATATCCCCCAACCATTGACCTTACATCACTTAAAAGGGCAAAGGCATTACGTAAGAGTGTGCACCGTGAAGCCGAATGGGAGAGTTGGTGCACCTTCCTCACACCCGTAAACTCATACACACACACAAGGTACGTACACAAATACAAAAATTGCAAGGACAGCACACACACTGCCTGCCCATAATTATCACAACAGGGGACACACTTTATAGTACCGTCGGCCGGCACAGCCAAAAATATACTCTAAAGCTTAACCCGGGTTCTTCCGGTCGTGGGGTGGTCGCTAACACACTCGCACAACACTTCCAACAGGTGTCTACTTCTGGACTCCACACAAACTTTCACGCAACAAAAGATCTGCAGAAAAGAAGCCATTACGTGACAAGAACAACTCAGAAATCTGCTTACATCTGAATTTACACTTCATGAGCTAAAGATTGCTCTTGCCACTTGTCAGCCTTCAGCACCAGGTGCAGAAAACATTACATACACTATGATACCGCCCCTACATGCAGACACTCTTGAGACACTCCTACATCTAAACAACCAAATATGGCTATCGGAGCACCTTCCAAGTCCTTGGAGGGAGGTCATAGTTGTGGCTTTTCTGAAAGAGGGGAAGGACCCTTCTCCTGCAAGCTACTGACTCGTTGCACTGGCAAGCTGCCTGTGCAAGCTTTTCCAAGATGATTAACTGGAGACTTGTGCACTTTTTAGAGTACAATGGTCTTCTCAAGAGCTGCCAGGCTGGCTTCACAGCAGGACAATCCACGAATGACCAACTCGTCACCCATGAGTCGTACATCAAAAATGCTTTCATCTATAAACAGTTTTGCACAACAGTTTTTTTTTTATCTTGAGAAGGCCTGACACCGCTTCGCGATACGGGATCCTTAGTTACCTGAAAGCATTCGGTGTTTCGGACAATACGTTAAACACCCTTACTAGTTACTTGTCAAACAAACACTCTGCGTTAGAGTTGACAGTGCAATCTCAAAGGTTCACATGCAAGAAAATGGCATTTGACAAGGCGGTGTTCAGCTGCACTCTTTTCATAGTTAAGGTGAATTCTCTTGGAAAAACATTGCCACCTACAATTTCTTATTTCATGCATGTAAAATGTCAATCTGTGAACGTAAAAGTAAAGTACATAGATGTGCCAACAATTATGCCGACGGGGCAGACAGGACTGTTTTCAAACTTAATCAAGGAAAAAAATACTTGGGTTGTTTTCTAGGAAGCATGGGATCCACCCGGACAGAGACATTACTCCGAACGGAGCGTCAATTCCTGTTAAAAAGGAGCACAAACTAGGCATAATACTAGATAACAGACTGACATTCATCCCACCATAAAAACAGCTGAAACAAAATGTCTAAAAACAATGAATGTTTTTAAGGTCTTCTCACACGAATCCTACGGTACAGACAAGCAGATCCTGTTGCGTCTTTAGACTGCATTGGTAGGATCTCGGTTAGACTGTCAGTGTCATGTATGGGTCGTCAACAAAATGTGTTCGTCAAATATTCCAGAATAGATGGTGACAGCCAGATAAACTCGGCAAGACTGTCATTTTAAGGTCCGTGAGCTGGTGCCCTGATGTGCTGGAATGTTGTTGGTGCCACAGAGTCCGAAAGGCACCACTTTAAATTCATCAAGTCCGTCTGATGTGATTAAAGAATTCTTTTCTCGGTCAGGCTCATTTACCCCACTCGGCAGGTACCCACTCTTCAGGTCTGGCAAGTAGCAGGCATGGCGGAGACAATCCAGTGTCATTGATGTGGGATAGCGGGCAGGTCTTTTTTTGTTATTCTATTCATTTGCCTGTAATCGATTGATTGGAGGGTTTAACGTGCCGAAGCATTGCAGGCGACGAGGCGCGCCGTAGTGGAGGGCTCCGGATTAATTTTGACCACCTGGGGATCCTTAACGTGTGCCGAAATCATGTACATCAGCATTTTTGCTTTTCGCCTCGACCAGAAAAGCGGCCGCTGCGGCCGTGAATCGAACCCACGTCCTCGGGCTCAGCAGCGCAACGCCTTAGCCACATTTGCCTGTAATCGACGCAAAAGCATAACGACCCATCCTAATGTTTTAGCAGCCCAACAGGGGCAGCCCAAGGGCCGTTAAGCAGCCGGATGACATCTTCCTTGAGCATCTCTTGCACATGGATTTATATCGCTTCTCATTCTTTGAGCAAAACTTGGTAAGGTGTTGACCACAGCGCAAACAAGGCACAGAATGATAGCAAGGGGACACACGAAGTACTGACTTACAACTGGATTCGATTTTCTCCAATGGCGCCAAATATAAATGAAATTGAAGACAAAACATAAAAAAAAACCTAAAAGAAAAACCGGCATGAAAAACACAGAGCCAAGCACACAACTAACCATTATCAGCACGTGTCCTGTTAAGATAGTCTATTTACTTCGTGAGTGCAATTGAGGCTCTACTGATGCAATTCTCACCCAGGAGCTCAATCTACAAAGTTAGCGTGTTCACGTTTCTGTCGATAACTCGGCATATTTCAAACAGCAGCTCGCAGCCACATGTGTCGCAGTGAGTGGCGAGATGACCAACCGCTTTATTTTTAACATTATTAAGGTGCTCCCGCAGGCGGTCACTGAGGCATCTTCCGGTTGACCAGTATGCCTCTTTCCACAATTTAAAGGTAGGTCGTAACCGACGCCTACAACGCAATCAACGAAGGGCGTTCTGTGCTTTATGTGACACGAGGATTTTTCCCTCCTCGAACCGTGGTTCATGCTGCAGAGGGCTGACATGCCATGAAGGTACAGGATCACAGCCACTTTTCCCTTCGGCCTTTGTTGTTGGTCTTGTGGTTGTAAGCCCCACAACTCCTGCTTTTTGGCTTTAAAGGGACCCAGAAAAGCCTTCTGTAAAAGTTACAAAAGGCCTGTATTGTCACGTAGCACCAATATAGCGATGCAATGCCGTTGGAATTATTGATCTACATTCAGTATTAGCTGCGCCAGAAGCAATTAAATGCACCTCTCCCCACTTGCCGATCGACTCCTCCTCCCTCTCTGCCTCCTTCAAAGCAGCTAGCTACATTCCTGCGCCTAGGCTCGCGTCAATCACTGCGGACCCGCCTTTGCCTCGGGATCGCGCAGGAAGGAGGAAGAGCAGCCGGAAGCCACTGGCAGTCACGCCGCCGGCGGCCGACCTTGCCGGTGATTGGGCGAATCAGGGGGCGCCTTCGCCGTTGCGTCAGCAGCGATCGCCGTTGCGTCACTCGCGGTCGCCGTTGCGTCACCCGCGGTCGGCTCGCTGCGGCGTCGCGCTCATCGGCTGAGAAAGGCGATCTTCAAAAATTGTTTACAAATTATCTGTACAACGTATGGGGCTCACACTTGGCTCAAAAATCCCCCGTTATGTGTTCTACCACCTGAATACATTTGATTGCCACCTTCACAAAGCTTTTCGGGGTCCCTTTAAGCATACCTTCTGCAACATGTTTTGTTTTTTATGTTTTGCTTTCTTCAATTTCGTTTCTATCTGGCGCCGTTGGAGAAAATAAAATCCAATTGTAAGTCAGCGCTTTGTGCATCCCCTTGCTATCGTCCTGGGTCCTGTCGTTCGCGTTGTGGTTCAACATGCATCACCAACTTGCCTGATGTTTCACGTTGGTAAGGTGGTTGGCGAGTTGTATGCATGGCATGAGTGGAAATCCTTTTTAGCGGTGGTGGAACAGCCAACTCCGGACGGCGTGTCAAAACAGTGATGAAATTTGTCAAGCATTGCAAGCAGCTCACCACTTGCTGTTCTGAAAGATTTCGGACAGCGTCAATGTCCAAAATAGCTGCCTTTTTCTGTGAGGACGTTTTTTTGCCATCAGACATTGCACTGACATATAGAAATTCTGCAACGTCTTCCACAAAGACTACAGCAATAACCACGGTAAAATGCTGTGAAATCCCAAAAAATTCTTGACGAATTTGTGCGCATCTGTTGTGAAGCTGGAGTAAGCCTCCGTTTCGCCCCGTACCGTAGCCTTGGTGGCACTGCGCGCAACAACTGGGTCCTCTGCACATTGTGTCATCTCCTTTAGGAAGTCAGCCCAGTTGGTGACTGCATAGGCCCTGGTGTAAGCTTGCCTATGGCCGTTCCTGGGAGTGACCAGGATGGGGAAGTGGTCCAACCCCCCCATGTTGGTGGCAGTCTACCAGGAGTAGGCGCATCGCTGCAACAACAGGGTCACATAAATGTGCATGAGCTGGACAGTGCCACCCGTGTGGCTGCCCGTGTTGGCCATGAGCCTTTCACAGGAGGTGGCGGCATCCAGAAGACCTCGTCCCCCACAGATGGTGCCAGGGCAGGCTGGGTGGTGGGCGTTGAAATTTCTACACACCACCTTGCCGAGCCCAGGAGGGCTTGCAACCGACCCACTGCTGTAGCGTCCCAGGCCTACTGCGGTTCGACGTAGATGCTTGGCACACTGATGTCCGTGGACCCCATGTGCACTGTGATGGCGGCGCACTCCATTTGACCTTCCGCCACTGCGGCCAGGTCGACTGGGGCACTGCTGAGGTGGCCCGCACATAGATGGCAGCCTGTGACTTGCCTGGTGGGTGGCTGGCATCCCAGCATGGCTTGCTGCTGCAGGAGCGAATGCGGCAGCTGGCAGCACTGGGGTGGCCCACCAACCTGGCAGGCGCAGGGAGTTGCCACAGATGTCGAGCTCCTGCAGCACCAGTACGTCAAAGGGCTCCTGAAGCAGTTGTTCAACCAGATCTGCACAGCAGTGGCCCAGGAGGTTGCAGTTCCACTGAAGAACACATGGTCTCTGGCCTGTAAAGCAGGGTCTGCCAGCCGTGCTGGAGGGCAGAGGGAGGGCTCAGATGCCCAGGGCTGCAGTTGCTGCCAGGCGTGCGGGGTTCTCCATAAGCGGTCGTCCCACCAGGTTGTACACCAGGACCAGCCAGATACGTACCAGCTGATTCGGGCAGGGGGCAGCTGGTGGCCACTGCACTCTGGTGTGTGTGGCTGCGGGCGTCTGGGCAGTGGCCGTTCAGCTGGCTGCCACTGAGAAACAGGCTGCAGCTGCTGTTGGCGCACTTGGGTGACAGCAGGCCAGGTCTGGAGGCTGGGTTGCTGCTGCTGGCTGATGTGCCACCTTGCCGCCACCGCGTATCTCAGGTGCAGTCCCGTGCGGACCGACACCTCGGCCTCAGCTCGGGGCAGCAGCTTTCGTGCCCGTGCCATGACCATGGTCATCTTCCGCTCGGCCTGCCACCGAGGGCAGCAGGGATCTATCACCGAGAGCGGGCCACAGCAGTTATTGCAGTGGGGGGCCGAGGCAGTGCGCTGCTGGCTGGTGTGGCCTCCATTGCAGCGTGCGCACCTCTCCTTGCCCCAGCAGCAGGCCGTTACGTGGTCCAGGCGGCTGCAGTGACCACAGTGTATCGGCCGCCGTTGGCACCCTCGCATGGGCAGCAGCAGCCTGAACACTGCCAAATGCGCTCCCCCCACCGGTCTCGTCTTTCTCTCTAAAAAAAAGAGAGAAAAGAAAGCAGCACTCGCGGGAGAAAGAAAAGGACCCCGCCCCCTGCAAGCACACGAAGTGAGGCCGCGCGGTTTATGCCAGCTGCTTCAGTGTACAGGTGCCCCGAAAAGTAAACGGAGCACCGGTTGGAGATTTTGAGGGGATTTCTCCGCCATGTGCCTTTCAAGTCATTCTAAAATAAAATTCTGCCACACGTATTCTATTTCCGCATGCAGCCGGACAAAAAAGAAATTATTCTAATTTCAAGAACCCATGCTCCATTTACTTTTTGGGGCACCTGTATGCGGAGCAAGCCCGCGGTTGCGGGTTTGGGAAGCAGAGGAGTCTAGTGGCGCACTGAACTTTGGCCTTCGGCTCCGAATTTCACGAAAAGTAATCCGTGGGGCCGGGCAATATTGTTCGAATCAACCATGGCACGTGTTTCAGTTTCCAATCGGCGACAGTTTTCCCCTTTGCCGGTACCCAGTTCGAATTACGCGAGAGGTTCGACTGTACCTGGTTGCTCACCTTCCCTACTGAACCCCGTAACGTGGGAACAAATGCCTGCTTGACTACAGTGTGTGTAGTCCAGCAAAAAGCCGGCCGTGTTTCAACATGCACGGTTTTTATGAGATTTTAACAATGTCAACTTGCAATGTTTTTTTTTTCTTTTTTTTTTTTTCAGGTCACTCAGCACAGCAAAGTTATGCGGTTCTTGAAACGCAAAACACACTCGAGAGAAAGCTGGATGCTTGCACAGATTTAGCAGCTTTCCGGTGGTCGTGCGCGCACCCGGCCGTGACAGCGGCGAAGAGGAATCCAGCAACACAAGTGGACGTCATTAGTCCGAAACGGTTCGGATCAGTAGGATTCGGCTCCTAATCGCTCTTTGGAACTACGGTGCGGGCCACCGCTACGACGGAGGGTTGCTTCGCAAGGAATCACGGTTGTAACGCACGCTGGACGCATTTATCGACGACGTCCCCTCAATAACAACAGAGCATTCGTTAAGAAGCTTGCAACACACACGTCACGCAAGAATACACTTTCACACTGCTTTAACGAGAAACAAAACGACGGGGTAAGCCCACCTCCGTGCAGCGAGTACCTACCTCCAGGTTCGAGGAGTTGATAACGGCCAACACGTGGTTCGCGCACCGGATTGACAGCGCAGGGCGAGAACTCCCCCGGAATGGAGCCGAGCACCTTCTGCGGACCGGCGTGCTGTGAAGAATGATGTCTCCGTTATTTCTTTTCGGCACTAAGCTACCGGCACCGCCAACTCGAGACGCACAAAGTAAACATTGCCACATTGCTACGCGTCTGCAACGGTCAAAACAACGCCGACAACAAACAGAAGGCGGCTAGTTCACTAAATGCCCGTTTTATTTCGGCAAATGTGGCGCTGCCGTTGAAGACCTTTGAGTAGTAGTTCCCGAGGGTTCTGGGCCTTCTTCTATATACAGCGCATTGTTTCCAATGCTTTCTGTCTGTTTTTTTTTTTTTCCTTTAGACTAATTTATGTAAACTGCATGATGACTTTATGTAAAGGCGGTGGTAGCTTTCAGCATAAAAAGTGGCCGCTGATAGGTACGCTTTCTAGTGTGCAACGCTCGTTGTGTGCAGGTCAGAGGTTTTGTGTCGCTGACGCGGTAAAAGCACGGATCAGGACTTGTTATGTTTAATTGGGGTTGTTTTGCCCGTTTAATGTTTGGTTTTGTGTTCGATACGTCGAGTAAAAACTCGTCCTAATAAAAGTGTAAAGATTTTCTGTTTATATATTTGATATTTTTAGGTTTCGGCAAAGCTGAAACAAAACAGAAGTGTTTGCTCAAATGTGAGAGGAAATTTACTCAGCCGTTTTACTTCTAAACCTGCTTTCCGCCATCGCCATGGAATGAAAGCGCGTGCTTTCACCTGTGTTATTTATTGATTTATTGTTTCTAAATGAACGTCCCGTACCGAAGGATGTGAGTGCACGCGTGCATGTGGTGCATGCACAAGGGCACGCGCTTGCAGCGCCTTTGAACGGCGCTCCCCAACGCTCCAACTCCCAGCTAAGGAGCCGTCGAATGGCACACTACAGTCTTTTTTTTTTTCCACGCCAGTGATCATCAAACAAGTGTTGTTTTGCATTTCGGATGTGCAGAAAATGTGCTGGAAGTAGTTCCACCGATTCGACAGTAACCTCAGCTTGTTGTTGAAGAAGTCCTTGGAGCTTTTCACACCTGGCTAGGCGAACGAAGGAGGAAACGCCGGGCTCGCTGCGAGGTAGTGCGGCGGCATTCGCAAGCCTGGTCGCGTCGTCGCGTTTCGGTCGCGCGCCGTTCTTTTTAGATGAACTGTTTCCATGAAGAGGCGAAGTCGAGATCCCTCCTAAATGCGGGCGGCGCGGCCACCGGCGTGGATTTTGCAGTCGACAGCACGGCAGCAGTCGCCAAGGTGAGCGAGGGGACGCTGTACCAGTGAATATCGGATAAAGAAGGGACTGCCAGGCAGTCCGAAGAAACGTGCCGACAGAAGAGGTCTAACGCGGGAGTGCTGAGAGTGGTAGTACACAGATTTGTTCGGGAAACGAGATTCTCACTGTGGTGGACAAACGGATGGCCCACTTAGAAGGTGGCAGCGAGCGCCTTTCCGTATCCACTTCAACTGTGCGCGAAACGTTTGAGCAGCGTGGATTTCGATACAACGAGCGCTCTCGCAATTCGTTGCTGAGGAGCTTCGACGCGAAGGTAGCGCGATTCTTGACGCCTACGAAGCGCGTGTCAACGCCGGCCGCGCGAGTGGCTTTCACGAGGCCGTGGATAAAATACCCGGACCAAGCAGCGCGTGTCCGGACTCTCGACGGGCCTCCTGAACCCCAGTGAGCCACAGGGTCTCACTGCGACCCTGAAAATTTGGTGAATGCGCAGGGGATGTCTTTCGCGCAGGTCGGGAGACCACCACGGAGAGATGAGTGGCCAGCACTGCAAAATCGGTTCACTTGGAAATTGCTGCCTCTTCTGCCACCTGGAAGCGTCACAGTGCTCCTTGTCGTGGTGTGCCGCCTATGAACAGCCGTAAAAAGGAGACTGAGTTTCTGCGAGGCAACGTTGCTGGTAACGGGAAGGACTTGGTGTAGGGGCTGAGCGTACCGAGACGGTTGGAAGTGCCAAATCAGAGGCAGGGGAGTGGATTGTGCTGCTGCAGCAGCAAACCATCCAAGTACGTGTAAATGGGTATACCTACAAATGGAGTCCGAATTGCCCCCCACCCCACTGGCAAGTGAATCTGACATAGGTGCCAGGGTGTGTCACCAAACGTTTTCTCACAAGGGGAAAAGAGTCAATCGACACGCAAGATGTTTGTATGGAATACGATGTGGCAAGTGCTGAGCACTGAAAAAAACTACACGTTTCTTCAAGGAGCCTCAACAAACAATTTGGACTGTATCATCTGCGCTGGTGCTTATTGTATGAAGCCTGTGGTAGTGAACTACAGAGAGGGCATACGTTATGCTGACGTCTCATGGTGAAGGTGGTCTGGAGTGCGAGCCCCTGTGCTTGCCTTCCTTGGAACAAGCTGTGCCTATTGCATGTTATCAGTGCATTTTACATTTTCCTTTTTTAGTGTGCTTAACGCCAAAGGTATACCTGTACAGTGATGCATTCTGTTTTTTTGAGAATCGTTACAATGGCCTGGTCTTCTATGTCTTTATTTATTTTTTTGTTTCTTGCTGTGACTTGGGGATTGCTAAACATGCTTGCTAAACATGCTTGGGGATTGCTAAACGGCGAGACATGCTGACAGAAGGTTGGATGAGCCCTTTTTGTGTGGTGTGCACTTTAGTCCTGCATTCTTTCAAAATTGATTTCATGATGCTCATGTGGAGGTGTCATTTGGAGAGCCTGTGCATTTTAAAAGTTTCTTTTTTAAGTGCACTAACGCTGAAAAGTGTACCTGTTCCTGTTCTGTTGGGCTCTGCAATACGTTTGACAACTGTCTCTTTCTCTCTCAACCATTTTATTTTTTTCTTTTCCCGGTGGATTGCTGATTATAGGTAAACAAGCTTGCTTGGTAACGCAAGCAGTGGCAATGACAGAAGCTTTGTATTCAATATTTTGTTGTGTACCTTATGAATTTTATATGCCTATGATTGTTTCCCAGGGCAGTTATGGTAGGTATTCTTGTTCAGACGACAATCATTAACAATTGCCTTCGTTGGGTAGAATGTGGTTTTGGATGAAGCTGATGCTTTCTGTGTAAAAACAACGCAGAAGGCACTGTTCAAACAATTGGCCTAATATTCATCACAGAATTGTTTATTTACCTGTCGCGGTGGCTCAGTGGCTAAGGCGTTGCACTGCTGTGTACCAGGTGGCGGGTTCGATTCCCGCCCGCGGCAGCAGCTTTTCTGATTTAGGCAAAAAAGCCCGTGTGTACGAGATTTCATTGCACGTTAAAGATCCCCAGGTGGTCAAAATTAATCCGGAGCCCTCCACTACGGCGCGCCTCATCGCCTGCATTGCGTCGGCGCGTTAAGCCCTACAATCGATCAACAATCAGACTTGTTTATTATTAGGGCGAAACAAATTATCAGAGAGGTGTTTTTTGTGTTTTCATGTTCCAAAGAGGTCCTGGGTTGTTTTTTTTTGTTTTTTTCAGCAGGCCTCGTAATGTTTGCAAAAAAAGTCTGGCTTGGCATTCTGCACTGCACACTAATTGCATTTTTAGTGCATCAGAATATTCTTTTCAAATTCATCATGAGGTAGATATCTTGTATTTTACATTCCTATACTTATTCCAGGTATTTTTGTTCATGGGTTTTGCATTTTGACTCACAATTTCCAGTTGATTGATTGATTGTGGGGTTTAACGCACCGACGCAACGCAGTCGATGAGGCGCGCCATAGTGGAGGGCTCCGGATTAATTTTGACCACCTGGGGATCTTTAACGTGCGCCGAAATCTCGTACACGCGGGCACTTTTCCTATTCGCCTCCATCGGAGAAGCGGCCGCTGAGGGCGGGAATCGAACCCGCGACCTCGTGCTCAGTAGCGCAACGCCTCAGCCACTGAGCCACCGCGGCGGGTACAATTTCCAGTTGAGCTCTGCAGAATGGCTATATAATTCCGCTTTAGGCGCTGTAACATCGTCTGAGGTCGGTTTTATTTTTCTTTAATTGTTTATTTCAGGTAGTGAATAGATAGTAGGCTACCTAGATCTGACAAGATAATAACACAATTCAAAGTCTAAAGATGTTCCTCTTGTTGCATAGTTGATTATTCGAGCTAGTTCATAGCTTTTTAAACAGGCTAACATCTGCATTCACCAGTGTTAAGATTAATTTGGCCATCCTAAAGCTGTTCGAGTTATTAACAGTGCGATGTGTTGTTTAGACTCTCAAGGGTGCCATTACGGGACCGTGCAACACTGTATTTTCAGGAGCTTTTTGGGCCTTCGTCAGCTTTTGTGCTATGCAGAGATAGACGCAAAAAGTATGATTGAGATTAGTTAAAAAATAAAGTTTTCTCATTTTTAATTTGCAACTACATTCTTGAAAATCTAAGTTCTGTAGCTCTGTTTTGCACTCGCCCTGATGGCATGATACAAAGGGATGAGTGAAAACAGCACAAGAAGCGACCCACGGTCACTTTGCCTGCGTCTTTCTGATCTTTATGGTGTTGTTACCATGGTTACACTTTCTCAACTCACGATTGTGTTATGAATGCATAAAGCATGTTCACTGGCAAAAGTTATGAGCTCGAACAGCAGCGTACACATGCTTGATGTGAGGCCGACGTGTCTGGATTCTATGCCTATTCATTTATTTTCTTTTGTGAATAATAGTGCTTATGCTTACTTTAAAGAAAAAGTAGGAAATGAAATTACATCGAGGTTTGTTTGTTGGGACACTGTGAATCGGAGGGGTGTCTCAGTGGCTAAGGTGTTGGGCTTCTGAGCATGGAGATGCGGTCAATCCTGGCCGCTGTGGCTGTCTTTGTGATGGAGGCAACAAATGAAAATACCTATGTTTTGAGATTTGCGCTCGTGTTAAAAATCTCGTTCTGGTTTTAAGTTGTAGCACCCCACTGGGGTCTGCGGCACAGCGCAGGTGTAGTGGAGCTGCAGTGCGTTAACCGCAAATGTAAAAATTTGTGGTCATATCTGAATGCCTCAGGTGTGATGTAGCCGGGTCCACATTAACTTGTGTTAGGCAGGAAAACCGAATAACTTCCTTGTTTCAGTGAAGATCTGGATTCTTGTCGGGTCTGCATCTACATGGCATGAAAAACAGGCGTCTGAAAAGTGCCTGCACTTGGTTGTTTCATTCAGTTGAACGTTGCAGTATCGTTCTTAGAAAAATGTTAGCATAAACCTTGATTTTTCATCTTTCAACTGCTATACTTAGTCTAGCTACAGTGCTGTGCGTCGTGCAGTTTGTAGCGAGATGTTTGGAGTGTCCGTTACAGTACGGCTTCAGCACTAGTTTTCATTTTTCACAATTCCAGAGAATGCAGTGGACCCCAGCGAACACCTTGAGACCATCCCGTGCCAGGTACTTGGTGTAGCCTTTCTATCCCAAGAGTACGATGACCAGCCCCGTGAGAAGCCACCAGGAAAGTTCCAGTGCTCACGGTGCATCTATTCCAGCGATATAAGGTGAGTTACCATGTTTACTTGAATCTGGGGCGGTGCTTTTTCTATAAAAATAGTTTAAAAAATAGGGGTCGGTGTAGATTCCGGGGTGCTGCTTTCCCGCAACCACATAACACTTCAAGGTCAAATGCACCCAAATTTTTGTTTAAAATTAATCCTGATAAGTTGATAATGCAACATACTAGCCAGGTTTCCCGAATTATCCGGGAGATTCCCGGATTTTGATGGTTTTGTACGAGTGTACGGTCGAAACAAAAATCTCCCGAATACACACCCGTGTTTCTAAACCTTTCTCCCAGTCTAGCCACATTGCGCTGGAGCTACCTGACAACCCAATCGCATCCTACACCACTGGACATCGGAATAATTTGTAAAGCATAGTTTGCAATGCGCGCAAGTTGAACTGGTCAGTACCACAGAAACTCTGAATGTGAGAGGCATTTCAGCATGGTAAATCAAAATTGCCCCCAGTTCCGAGCATCAAGTTCTCGCACAATCCCAGCTCAGTCGCGTTCTTTTGGCGAAGTGTGGCAGAAACGAAAATTGTTATGCTCGGTAGTATTCCCAGGGGTTCTTGAAAAAGGCGGCGTGAGCCGCATCGAAGATTTAGCAGCTGACCAGTCGTGTAGCTTGTTAGTAGTTTGGACGAAACAGTTAAGCTCCTACTCTGTTGTAACTAATTTAGAAATGCATGTCAATGTAAACCATTCCATTCTGTTGCTACTAATTTTTGTATCCCTCCTCCTCCGCACTCTCCCCCCCCCCCCCCCTCCCTGCCCGGTACATATCTCCCTAATGCCATCTCAGCGAACCTGGCAGTTATGTGAGTGAAATCACTATGGCGCAGTTTTAAGCTCAATCCTTACATCAGAGTAATTGCAAGTATTCAAATTAACTTTGTAGCAGGCCACGTTTCCACCTAGTGCAGAGTCGCCAAAATAAGTTCCTGTGCTGCAGTAACGAAAATAAGGCATCTGTCCCGTATCCTCCATAGCCGGGCTTGTTGCCGGCTGCAGGGAGTTTTTCTGTGACGGTGAACCGTGGTAGTCGTACACGCTTGCCCAACCAGTTATTTCCTTTATGGCTTAAAAAGCAACAAGTGGTTTGTGCTTTTGCATTGACATGGGGTAAGCAATCATGCACCTCGATGAAAGCAACGTTGTTTTATTAAGTGGCTCTGGAGTTGAGGAAATGCAGGATTCTTTGTCCGATGTTTTTTAGGTTGACCAATGAAAAAGTTGCTCTCCGATGTCTGCATGACAGAACAGGATAAGATGCCTTGGTGTTCCACGAAAGCACGCGCATCTAAATAATGTTATGTAATGCCCTTGCACACAAACAGTCATACTATTAAGTGACCTTGGGTGTCTTATTCTAGAAAATGAACATTTTAACACGCAGCTCAAGCATTGTAGATTTACAAGCACTCTAGGCAGAAAGATTTCACCAAATTATCTAAAGATCACTGCTCAGGTGCTGCGGTTTTACATTGTGACAGCCCTGTCAAAGAAACTGCAAAAAATAGAGTAAAACAGTTTAAGCCATGTTGTAAAGTTGACGTGTAGTAATAATGAAAATAGAATAGACAACATCAATTAAAGCCTCCTTTGGTTAATTACTTACATTCTAGCACCCAATATTTGTTTTATTTTGGCTGGTCAGTTCTGCAAATTTCCAAAAGTTTAATGACCCAATTAAATTTGGTCTATTTGAAGATGTAAACATCTGAGTGGCTTTATTGTCTCTTAATAAATGACAAAACTCAGCCTTCGGCAAGGTAACAAATCTATTTGCACAAAAATTGACCATCACCTTCGTGAAAAGTAATAATGCTAACGAAACAGTCTCTGCTTTAAACGGCAACTCAACTTATTGGTGAAATCGTGCATTAAACATTTACTTGTGCAGAATGCATGATTAGTGTAAACACACGAAATGTGATAACAAAAGCTGGTGTACAATGAACATGTTCCTAGTGCTAAAACAATGTTAGCAAACAGTTTTAGATATGCGTTTTTTGCATATTAATATTACTCATCCGGCAAATGAGTGAGCGACTGTAACATGCTGGGAGGTGCGTAATACGACCACGAATCAGCTGGGAAGAACACCGCCGTTTATTGCAAAAATATACAGCCATGCTGGGTGTGGCTCCCCTGATCCTGGTTGCCAACCTACATTTCCACATTGGCTGTTCATAGACACTACATTATCCCCTCAGGAAAGCAAAGAACAGGTTACACAAAATCTTTCAGATGCACAGGTCGTTGCCTGTTTCGTTGAGGGTACTGTCGTGAGACAGTCTTGGGAGTTGGCGACAGGGCTTGGCGAGGAGCAGCTGCACTGTGGCCAACAAGGTCGCTGTTACCTGGCACAGTTTCATCATCCAGACATGGCATGTTGACCTGATCTTCGTGTTGCTTCACCTGAACGGTGCTTGCATCTTTGAAGAAGCTCGAGTTGCGACAAATCGACACTCCATTCCTGGACGCTGTGATTCTGGAGCCATTTACCTTGGTAACTATGTATGAATGCGGGTCATAGTAAGGAGAAAACCTATTTGACCTGTCTTGCCTGCAGAGAACTCGTTGTCCAACACGCAGCTGGTTGGGGCTGGTGTGTCTCCGCGTGTCGGCATACTGTTTGTTGTACACCTTCCTTTGAGTGTCATTCCATCTAGGTACGGAGTATGTTGAGTTGCGAGCACCAAGCACAAGTGTTGAGAGAAGATTCCTCATGGGTCTCCCAAACAGGAGTTCAAATGGAGATTTTCCTGTGGAACCATGAGGCGTTGACCGATAGGCAAGCAGAAACGACTGAAGCTCACTGGTCCAATCCAAATGGCTGACACGACTTGGGAGTATAGACTTCTTGAGGGTGCGCATGAATCGTTCGGCTTCTCCATTAGCCTCTGGCCACCATGGAGTGACGTGATGATGCTTGAAACCAAGCTCATCATCGAACTTTGCAAAGCTGTCACTCTGAAAGGGTGAGCCATTGTCAGACTTTACAATTTCTGAGCAGCCAAACTGACAACAGATGGTGCGCAGATGCTTGATGACCGTAGGTGCTGCAAGAGTGTGTATGATGCTGACATCTGGCTACTTTGAAAAGTCATCCACAACCACCATGGGGTACTTGCCATCAGGAAAAGAGCCAGCAAAGTCCACTGACAGCTGAGCCCATGGACCTCGAGGCAGTTCCTGGATCGGCAAAGGATCGCGCTGGTGTGTAGGTGTGTTAGCTTGACATCCGAGGCAGCTCTTTACTGTCTGGTCCACAAGAGAGTCTATCCCTGGGAACCACGCCTTCTCACGTAAAAGCTGTTTTGTCTTGACAATGCCTTGGTGACCTCGATGTGCAAGGTGCACTGCCCTTGCCTGGAGCTGTGCTGGGAGTACAATCTGCGTGCCTCGCAACACCAGGCCTTCTTTCGATACTGACAGTTCTGTCGCAACAGGAGAGAAAGGCCGTAATGTTGTGCTCTTCCAGCATTTATCATGCTGAGGTCGATTGAGGGCCCGCTTGAGTGAGCTGAGCCCAGGGTCAGCCATTGTTGCTCTGGTCACTTGTTCCATGGTCATAGCACGAGGCATGCTGTGGGACACGACAAAGTTTACATACTCCTCAGCAACTGACTCCATGCGTCGAAACGGTTCGGTGAAGTTTACTGGGTGACGAGAGAGGTAGTCAGAAAAGTTGCTTCGACCACTGGTGTGTTGCACCCTAAATGTGTACTGTTGAATTCGGAATGCCAAACGCTCTAGACGTGCTGATGGCAGAGAGCGGGGGTTGCTCAGGATGCTGACCAATGACTTGTGGTCTGTCAGTACACAGAATGCTGATCCGTACGGGTAAATGTGGAAATGCTCAATTCCCCACATCACTGCTAACATTTCTCTCTCAATTAGCGAATAACGTGCCTCGAGTGGGGAAAGGGCACGACTTCCATATGCTACTACTCTGGTTTCACCTCCGGATGTCTGCGTGAGGATGGTGCCAAGGCCATGGGCAGCAGCATCAACAATGAGCGTGATGTCTTTTCTTGGGTCAAAGTAGGCAAGTGCTGTGCCTTCAGACAGCTTTCCCTTCAGTTCGTCCAGGGCGTTTTGCTGTTTGTCTGTCCAACACCAGTCCTCACCTTTGGTTATGAGTTTCCTGAGTGGTTTAGTGAGGTGGGCTATGTTTGGTATGAACCGACCGCAGTAGGTGACAAGACCAGGGAGAGACTTCACTTCGCTGGCGCTAGAGGGTGGTGATGCATCCAGTATTGCAGATACCTTTGTGGGGTCTGGCTGTACGCCTTTGTTTGAGAATACATGCCCGAAAAAGTTAAGCTCCTGTTGGTAAAACATGCATTTACTGTCATTCAATGTGAGACCACTCGCCAGTAAGCATTCCAGTGTATCCTTCAACGCTTCGTCATGCTCCTTCTCAGTCTTTCCATACACCAGGATGCCATCACTCACGTTGAGCATGTTAGGGATGTTGGCTAATACCTGACGTATGGTGTCCTGGAAGACCTCGGCTGCTGCGTTGATGCCAAGGTTGAGTCGCTTGTATCGGAAGAGTCCCACATGCGTAGAGAAAGTGGTGATCACACGGGATGGTGCGTCAAGTTTTAGCTGGTGGTATCCATCTTTCAGATTGAGTTTGGAGAACACAGTAGAGCCATTCAAAGCAACAAGGATGTCATCCACTGTTGGTATGACATGTCTCTCACGCTGAATGGCCTCATTGGCACATTGCATGTCAACACACTCGAATTTGCTGGGGGTCATGTGGGTTTGGGACTTCTACAATTAAAGATACCCAGGGGGTTGGTCCTTCAGCCAGGGGGTTGGTCCTTCAGCCCTTTCAATGATGTCGAGGGACTGCAGGCGTTCAAGTCCTTCCAGGGGCTGCCGCATGGTGAAGGGGATGCATCTGTGGGGTTGTGCTAGTGGTTGAACAGAGGAGTCAACATGAAGGTGCACCTGAAAGTCTTTGAGACAGCCAACACCTTGGAAGAGCTCTAGGTATGCCACTCTTTGGTCCAGCTGCTTGCTACCTTTTCTAGACTGTATGCGATCTGGACTACTCCCAGACGAGGTGTGGCAGAAAAGCTGAGCAGCGGTGCACAATCTCCAGACACGACGTAGAGCGCTACGTGGCTGCTGCGCTCCCTGTATGCCATGAAAACGTGCAGCTTTCCGAGTAATGGTAACGGAGAACTTGCACCATAAGCAAACACTCGACGTTTTGGACGTCTCCTTGCTGAAACGACTTTTCACATCGTTCGAAGTGACCATGGACACGATAGCACCAGTGTCAATCGTAAAACAGATGGGTTCACCGTTGACGTTGATGTCCACCTGTGGAGACGTGGTTGCTGTGAGAGATGGCTGAAGTCATAAACACGTGTTCATCACTGTCAGTGCCGCTGTCCCTCGTGACTGCATGTATGGTTTTGGATGCAGAACGACACACGTGAGCAAAATGTCCGATTTTGCGGCACGCGTTGCACTGCTTGCCGCAGGCGGGGCAGCTGGAGCGTCCTTCGCTGCGAGTCCACGATTGTCCACAGTTGTAGCACGTTGCATCTGCTTGTTGATGGTGTGGGGGTTCACGAGAGGCTTTTCCTCGGTGCTTCGGCTGATAATGAGGTCGTGAGTTTTGCTTGGTGTTTACCGCAAGTACAGGCGCTATGTTGTCCTTGCTCTGCTGATGGTCGTGTTCCATCACAGAGAGGTTGTGTTCAACTTCCTCAAACAATCTGCCTTGCCTGAGGATGCCTGCCAGGTCGAGGTCGTGCTACATGGTGTATTCGCAGAGGCGTGTTGATGTAGAAGTAGAATTCGATTTTTGATCTCGGTGTCAGCATAAGCAAAGGCACAGTGATTTGCGAGCTGGCGCAGCCTCGTGTAGAATGTGTCGAGCGATTCGCTTTCCAGTTGCTTAGCTTGACGGAAGCAGTAGATCTCGGATGTAGTGTTCACCCGTGGCGTGAAATAGTTGTCGAGCTTCTGGCGGGCTACAGAGTAGAGGGAAGTTGCGGCGACAGGGGTATTGGTGCTTGAAACGGTAGATGTAGCTGCGGCAGCAGGGGAGTCGGGTAACGCACAGTACATATTGTAAACTTCCTCTCCAACGTAGTGTAGTAGCATGGCCGTCTTCCGGGCGTCGTTTGTGATGCTGCAGGCCACGTTGAAGTTTTCGAAGCGCTTCACCCATCACAACCATTCGGTGCCGACGTTATTGGCGTCAGTGGCATGCGCGTTGAAGAGGGGAAACGGGGGAAGCGAACTATGCGCCATACCGCAAAATTCCGTCATTGTACGAGTGGAGGCAGCTTCATTCCGGTTAAAATTTTCACTTGGCAGCTGCTGCGTTCAGATGCATCCTCGTCGCCATTGTAACGCAGTGGGAGGTGCGTAATACGACCATGAATCAGCTGGGAAGAACATTGCTGTTTATTCCAAAACTATACAGCCATTCTGGGTGTGGCTTCCCTGATCCTGGTTGCCAACCTACATTTCCACATTGGCTGTTCATGGACACTACAGTGACCCCTGCCGCGCAGGTCCTTTTCATTATTTCTTTGCTCATGTCGTGTAAACCCCCCTGGCAAGGATATTTTCAGCGCGTATATCGCACCTTCGTTTCGTGTTAAGAATCGAAGCTCAACCGTGTCTGCAAGCACACTCGCGCTGCTTTGTTTTCATATGCTTATTTGGCCGACCAGCACTCTCATGTCTCATTCTTCCTATCCTGCAAATGAGTAACTGACCTCTACCACACAGTTCCTGTTGCATTATTTCCTGTGTTTCATTATTAGATGCGGCGCATCTCTTGCTCTGAGGCATGTCCCTCCTGCGTCGTCGGCGTCCGTCCGCACGCCACCTGCGCATGCGCGACTCTCCTCCGTTCGTCTCTCCCACAGCTGTGCGCAACACTCTCACTCCGGCGCATTAGCATAACGACAGCTGGTGCGCTTGGTTGGCGCGCGCTTCGCTGCGTTAAAAATGCGTTAACAGCTGCTCCGGTGCGCATGTGCGCGCATGCGCGACTCTCTCCCGCGGTCTCCTCTCCTTCAAGCGCTGTGAATATAAAGCGGGTATCGCTCCGCAGCGGTTCAGTCAGCGCTCACTCTCGTTCGACTTCGCGACACTTTGCTTGACGACTGTGTGCTTGACTACATCGTACTTCACTTGATTCTTCGATGAAGAGGTTATGGTTAAAGCACGTGTACTCTCTCATTTCGCGTATGCATGTGCATGAAAATGTAAAATTGGTCCCATCGTCCGCGTATGAGAACATCCGTATGTGATGGAAGGCATCCTACGCGTTCACAATACGTTTCACGCAATGTGGAGAATCAACCCAATGGAAACGCCAATTGAACCCCCAGATGCGTCGCATCACACCAGGGTTCCCTCGCGGGGAGATGGGGGCAATTTTTGCTTGCCTCACGTCATGTATACCCCCGTGGCAGAGATAATTTCAACGCTTATATCGCGCCTCCATCGCCTGTTTTAAGAATCAGAGTTCAGTTATGTTTGGAAGCACCGCCCGTACTGCTTTGTTCTAAGATGTCCATTTAGTCGTCGAGCACTCGCATAAGTCATTCTTCCCGTCTCGCAAAAGAGTGAGTGACCTCTGCCATGCAGTTCCTGTTGCATTCTTTCCCATATTCCATTATTTTTTTGCTTATGCCGTGTAAACCACACTGGCAAAAGGATATCTTCAAAGCGTGCATCGCACCTCTGTCGCGTCTTTGGAGAATCAGAGCTCGGCCATGCCTGCAAGCGCACCCCGCACCGCTTTGTTCTCGATGCTTATTTAGTCAACCAGCACTCACTTAAGTCTCAATCTTCCCATCCCGACAAGCGAGTGACCTCTGCCGCACAGTTGCTGTTGCATTATTTCCCGTGCTTCATTATTTCTTTGCTCATGTCATGTTAACCCCACTGGCATGGTTACTTCCAACACGTAATCGTGCCTCTGTTGCGTGTTTGAAGAATCAGAGCTCTTGTCTGCAAGCGCGCCCCACACTGCTTTGTTCTCAGATGCTTATTGAATGAATGAGCACTCGCATAAGTCTTATTCTTTACGTCCGTCAAACAAGTGAGGGGCCTCGGCCGTGCAGCTCCTGTTGCAGTATTTCCTGTGTTTCATTATTTCTTTGCTTATGTTGTAAACCTCACCGGCAGGGATCCTTCGAACGCATGTATGTATCACGCTTCCGTTGTGTGTTTTAAGAACCGAGCTCAGCTGTGTCTGCAAGCGTGCCCCTCGGGGATTTTTTTCTCAGATGCTTATTTAGTCAACCAGCATTGCTTAAGTCATTTGTCCTGTCGCATAAACGAGTGAGTGACCTCTGCCGCGCAGTTCTTGTTTCATTATTAGATGCGACGCATCTCTTGCTCTGAGGCATGTCCCTCCTGTGTCGTCGTTGTCGCGCCGTCCGTCCGCATCCCTCTTCCGTTCTTCTCTCTGACCGTTGTGCGCCACACTCTCACTCCGTCTCATTATCATAAACAACAGCTGCGTGCGCGCGCTTTGCTCGCTTCGCTCCACTCCTGTCGCGCGGCGACGCACGGTGCGCACAAGTCCGCGCATGCGCGACTCTCCTCCGTTGTCTCCTCTCCTTCAAGCGCTGTGAATATAAAGCACCTAGCGCGCTGCGGTGGTTCAGTCAGCGCTCGCTCTCGTTCGACTCTGCGTGACTTTGCTTGACGACTCCGTGCTTGACTTGATTTCCGATGAAGACGTGATGGAAGCGACGGTCCCTTCAGCGAGTGGGCTGACACAATCCAATACCAGCGTCAGCGCAAACGCTCAATGCAACGTTACGACCAATTGAACCCCCCGATGCGTCGCATCACATCAGGGTTCCCTCGCGGGAAGATGGGCTTTCTTTTCTTATGTTGTGTAAACCCCCCTGGCAAGGATCCGTTCAACGGATGTATCGCGCCTCTGTTGCATGTTTCAAGAATTGGAGCTCAGCCATGTCTGTAAGCACGCCCTACACTGCTTTGTTCATGGATTCTTATGTAATCGATCAGCAGCACAAAATGTTTATTCAACATAGAGCAATATATGCCTGCTTGTCCGGTTCGGAAACAACAGCCCCGTCCGCTCTTATTTGCGCACTCACTCAACTTGTCCTCGCTCTCAGACTATGTTTGACCCTAAACGCGAAACCGGCCAAAAAAATGCAATTTTTTAGAATGCGAAACGTCCAATGTACAGCAATGTCTGCGATCCTAACTGGACAAAAAGGAACAGATTCAGTATTGGCGGTGAGCGCGACCATGGGCGGCGCTGCGAAGCGCGCCTCCGTGATGTCGGCTTAGGGATTCTCGCATTTGTTGTCTGCTTCACTTGGGCTCGCTCTCCCTGCTGTTTCTTAGCGCTCGGTTGACTTCTGAGGATTGTCCGCACGAGATTTTGCATCTACGTAACTTTCTATGGTAATAATTGTGTTAAAATCGCATACTCTAGCACGGCGGGAGTTAAAATATAGTTTTGGATACCGCTGCGGAAGAAACATTGCTGGCGTCGCCCCATTCCTTACGAAGCCGGTCCTGTGCGGAGCTCGAAGAGTCGGAGCTAGGCGTCAGCTCCTGTATTAAGCAATCTTTCGAACAAAGGTAACAGCCAGCTGCTATAGTAACCGACAACAGTGAAACAACAGCAACAGCAACACCAAAACAAATTCCAGGCCTTCGGGGATGTCGGCTTCGGCAGAAGGCATTACGATCCCCAGTGATCGTACGTAAAGTAAAGCAGTTTTACAAGCTTGCCGAACGCTCGAAAGTATTGTATCACATCACTTTACATTTTCATGCAATGAAAGCCTGCCGACATGCACTATGGGGTGCAAAAACTGTAGATTGAGTTCCGAATAACCCACTGTGTGTATAGGCGCGTGCTAGTTTTTACCAGGCTTCCAGCCAGTACGGAGGTTTATTGAGCAAAACCAGTCACGTCTATGGTAAATATACAGTAACCCTATATTTGTTAAGACCTGGAGGGATATTTTTGTACATTTCCCACAGCCATATTTTCCCAATATTCAGACATGTGTTAGAACAGAGCTCCACTAAAGAGGAGGAGGAGTAAGGGAAGGAGGAGAGGACATTATTTAACATTAAAATCGAGCTGGTTTGTGGGCGGCGTCCTCAGTCCAGGACAAGAGAGTAAGAGTAATTTTTTTTTTCAATTCGTAGAACGCCATCCCGAGGAGACCAGGATTTGTTCTCTATGCCTTGAAGGGTTGGAAAACAATAAACAGCTGCTTGGAAATATTCATCGGTTTCGATTCATGTAATACATGCACACATACTATTTAATGCGTTCAATAGCGAGTACGGTATATCAAGCCTTCAACACCGTAATCATGTCATAATTGTTCGTGTTGAGAGTCAGTTCGTTATTATAATGATGGTTACGATATAAATTCGGAGCACAAAAGCCGCCCTCCAGTTGGGTGCGATCGCGGTGGCGTAGCACAAACCTTGTCATTGTATTTGCATGTGAGTAAACAACGCACGCTGTGGATATGCACCTTCTTGCACGCAGCCATAAAGAAAGACAATTTGTGAAGAAGGGTATGTATGCCATACAGCCTGAAGAAAATATCCACACAATCTTTGTGAGCGTCCCAAACATTCCCAAGCCTACTAATAAGATGTTTGTGACGGTGCAGAAAAATTACTGCGTTGTGCACAGAAAAAAAACATTTTATCAGATTCCTGCCAGTAAATTACAAGGAAAAAAATAGTGGACAGCCGCTTTATTTCCTGCTTTGCAGTGCGTGTCTAAGGGCCTGCTGCTTGGTGCATAGCGTTAGACTGCTGAGGTTTATAAAAGCATCTCAAAAGTACTTTAGGGAAGCCTACACATTCTGAATACTTATCGAGGAGCTCTAAGCAGTGAACCTCGTGAATAAGCTAGAAAGGACGAGTTTCATACGATCTTCTGGCCGGTGCTCTAAAGAAAGTTGTTCTATCTCTCCTCGTGTGTTGCAAACTTGTGGGGGATGCAGCTTGAAATTATTCAGATGTGTCAGAAGCTGGCAAAATAACTGCATTACTAGAAATACAGTTTTTAATGCACTGAAGCATCAAAGCGGACAATTTCTAGCACAGGCACTTCTGCCCCTCACAAACGGAGTGTAGCAAACGACAGCGGAGCGAGTCCCTAAGCCGACGTTAGAGCCAGAGGGCGCCACTCAAACATCTCACCGCCAATAGAAGCACACGTGCAATGCTTCTCTTTTTTTTCTCCTTTGGCTGCGAGAATATCCCTGGTATTTGTAAGACTGGTAGGATTTCTGTCTTTGCCACATGACAAAGTAATTGAGGGACATGACCGTCATGAATCACGAATAGCAAGGACAAAAGCACTATCTGCCTTAATCTCATTTTTTATCTCTTGCACAGAAGTCCCACTTTCACTAAGTACCCAAGCCAACTATACAGCTGAGCAAGAAGTTTTTTTTTTTCCAAACCTTGGAATTGAACTTATGTGTACCCATCGCTTGTTTTGTTTGGGGGCTTCTGACGCACGACTTGTGTGGTTAAGGTAGGTCACAGATTTCTTTTAGCGCACCTCGGCTATGGGATTTTCTCAAACACATTTTTCTGGACATGACAATCTATTCAACCACTTTTGTTACAATGTACAAGGGGCATCTGTTACATTTACATGTGTGCACATCGTTTTAAGTATTTGTACATGTATGCTCACCCATCAGTACTATACCATTTACCTACCGTAAAATTCCGAGCAAGCGCCCCCCCCCCCCAGCAAGTCGGAATTACCAGCAAAGTAGAGGGGGGCGCTATCCCGGAATGGCACCGAAATTCAAGATGGCGGCAACAATTGTTTTTATGAAAAAAAACGCAGTGTGCGTGGTTTTAAACTGTCATTAGGAAGATGAGCTTTATTATGCAAAAGATGTTACTGTTAGCAGCAAACTTAGCAGCAAAAAAAAAAGTTTGCAGCACTCTGCTGCAAAAACAATGTTCGCAGCACTCTGCTGCCCCAGTCATGGGGTGCCACGGCTTGATCTTAATCCTGTTCGTCACTTTCAAAACCATCGAAAGACTCCTCACAGTCTGTTGCAAGAAAAAGTTTGGCGCACTCGGCTTCCAGTCCGCCCCGGTCTTCTGGTGCTACGGCTCCAACATCTGCCAGCCCGCCGTGCAGGTCGCCGTCCTTAGAGCCGTCGAGTGCGTTTGCAATGCCGCACCCCTTGAAGGAGCGCGCCACTGTTTCCTCCGAAACAGCAGCCCACGCCTCGGCAACAAAATCAAGAACCTGCTGCCGCCACGGCTTCTTGAAGTTGCTTTTTGGCGTCCTCTCTTCCTTGCGCATGTATTCCTCCCACAAGCGCCGCAAGGTGGGCTTAAACGGCTTGTTCCAGTATACGTCAGCCGGCTGCAGGATGCTGGTGCACCCCGCAGGCACGTAAAGCACGTCGGTATCGTGCTCCTTGAAAGCGGTTCTCGCAGCTTCAGTTTTGTGGATGGGTGCCTGGTCCAGTACCAGTAACCGCCGCACATCATCGACGTTTGGGCCCCAAACCCTTGAGAGCCACTCCTGCAGCTTCTCCGAAGTCATCCACTCGTTCTTAGTGGCGGTGAGACGAACATTTGCTACGAGTGAAAAAAAAAAGTCCGCATTGTGTTAGAACCACCTCGGCAACATCGCGATTCCTCACCCCCATCAAAAAATAAAGTTATTCTCACCTGGTATGGGAAGACACGCAAAAGTCTTGGCTGGAATTTTGCCGCTTGGTTCCTTGAAGATGACGAACACCGGGAGCTTGTGGCCGGAGGCACGTGCAGCTAGGGCGGCCGTGAAGCCTCGCCGGGCACATCCGGTGTTCGCGATGCGAATGGTGCTTTCGCCGACCACGTTGTTTGTCCTGTTGGCGGGGTTGTCGATGCGCACCATCGTCTGATCCATATTGGCGATGTTGTACAGCGTGTAGTCGTTTCTCCATCGCAGGGAGTTCGCGGAAGTCCGGAAGGCGCTTACTGCCTCCGCAGATTCCTCGGGCGTCCTCTGGCTCTCGTTTGTGGCGCGGCGTATTGCAACGCCGAACCGCTGCTTCCACCTGCTTATGTAGTGGCTGGAAGCTACAAAGTTACCAAACTGCATGCTGTTTGCTATTTTTACAGCCTCTTCAGACGGCAGCCGGTTGCTAACAGCGCATCCCGTGCTTCTTTCGCGCTCTAGGAACTCGAACAGCGCATCGTCCACGTACTCGCTGAACACTGGGGCGCCGTTGCTTAGCTTCCGTCGAAGTTTTGCTTTTCCGAAGTTTTGCTGGAGGAGATTGTCGAAATTCTTCTCCCATTCCCGAATGTGCTTTCGGTCGAGCTTGAACTGTCGAGAGGTCTGGTGCACGTTCTTCCCGTGCTCTCGGTGCCATCGGATCACCTCGATTTTCTTCGCGACTGTGTAGGAATGCATGACCTACCACCGCCAAAACAGAGAAACAAATGGCGCGTAGCATTCGGGATGCGAAGTTGAAGTAGGATTGGATTGGATTCTTAGACTGGATCCGGCAAGCCAGTGTTGCCTGCGTGCGGTGCGTGATAACTTTTCTTTCCTCCATGCGCGGAAGGATGGGGTGAGGAGGAGGGGGTGCTTTCCCGGAACGGCGCAGAAATTTGAAATTAGCACTGAAGTGGGGGGGGGGGGGGGGGGGGGCTTGCTCGGGTGGGGGCGCTTGCCCGGAATTTTACGGTAGTTGCTCTTATGTGACGCAACTGCTAGTGAACGAGCATCTGATTCATCAAGTGCCTACGGCTAGTTTTCATATTGTTTCCACGTATGGGGGTCCTCATAAATATAGCTTTGTTTGACAGTCTGGGTTGGTTTAGGGGGCATTTTGGAGATTTTCAGGCATGCCAAGAATCTGATATTTTCCAGGCTAGTGACTTGTATGGGACTGCAACTATCAAGGCAACATTCGTATCTGGTGCATGTGAGTTGTCGAGAGGTAGAAAACTTCATTCATTTTCAGTGCCCTGCTCTCTCTCGTGGCAATACGTGCTTGCTTATGGTAACGTTATAAGTTCTTATAATATGATGGCTTTGAAATGCTTTTCACCGACCCACACTCTCATTCAGTCAAAACTAAGCTAAAACTGCCAGCTTCCAACTGCAATACCGCCCTTGTTAAATCCTTGAAAAGGTATGTGCCACACTTTTAGTCAATTTGAGACACCGAAAGAAAAAGAAGGTGTGGGTAGCGTATCGCTAGCCGCGGGGTGCATGGGGCAGTGGCGAGAACGAAAAAGTAAAATTGAAGAAACGTTCGGAACAATAGTGCACTTTGTTGTGTCTCCTACCAGCATTATGGCGCTGTAAAACGGTATAGAAGACCAGCATCATGCGCCAGAAATGAACAAGCTCTGCTGTCTGCAAGGCACTCTTCGTGGAGCCGTTGCGAGGCTGATGAAAGCAGCAACTGAGCTAAATCGAACTCCATCGCCATTTCCACATGACCTTCAAGCGGTCACCAGCCAGCTCGCGAGAGCCTTCCTTAAACAGCTTCATGACAAGATTGCAGAGGCACTTGAGGGCGACAAAATTGAGCAGGATTTTACCACTGCCTGTGAGTACCACAAAAGCATATGTTATGCCCTCAGTCGGCTGCTCTCAGCCTTGAATGTTCTGTGGGCGTCCGGCGTGAGAGTTCTCGATGGCGGATGTTCAGGGGATCCAGTACCTCCCCAACAACAGAGCACCGTGTCGGAAAGCGTTTGCCCTGCAGCGTTCCCCCCCCCCAATATTGAGAAATTTAAGCATTTACCGGCGTACCTTATTGGGGATGCAAAACACGGCGTTGAGTGGATTTGCCTCAACGAAAGCATTACCGTAAGCAATGAATATGCTCACCGATTGGTTTGGACATACGGAGCTACTCGTAGACGACGTCATCAACAGCCTAGTCATCATCACTCTAGTGAAATCATCAGCGCAAGTGTCGCTCCTCTAAGACTTGTATTAGCAGGTTCGATTCAGGACTAGCTGCCTCCAAAGCCTGGGTGTTCCGGCTGCGGACTACGCAGTGATTCTGCATCACGTCCTTATGTGCGCACTGCCAGAAGACCTGGCAGTTCTATACTGTTAGTGCATGAAGGAGACTGCGAACGACGACAACCCCGAGCCAGTGCCTCAAGGAGAACAAGTCAAGGCCATCGTGGCATTGTGGGTGTTCAGGTGGAGAACAGGGAGGAGGGTCAGGTCTTTTATGGAATTCCATCTTTAAGGCATGATCATTCCCCCAATCGCCAAGAAACTTCTCCCAGTTTCCATCCACCTTGACCTTACCAGCAGTGTTTGCATGGGGTTTCATGGATTTATTGTGGCGAATAAAAATAAAGTGCCATTGTGCAATGGTAAGGAGCACAAAATGCAAGATCACAGTGCAGTCTTCAGCAGAGGAAAAGCTATGGCGCATTCTAGGAGCCACTGCTGTTTCAGGTGCGCTAAAAATTCACATGGCTTACTAGTGCATGGTGTAAGTGTAACACCTGTTTGAGACACCATATTGCAGTCCTTTGCTTTCATAGAGATGTCAATCGTGAGGGTCTCTGGCAACGAGACAACTGATTATGGCGGACTTCTGGGCAAGTTGGTATTGCGTGGTAGATGAGTAAAGTGCAAAAATTACACAAAAGGCGAGGAAGGTCAACAGGGACAAGCACAGTGATTGGGAGACCACTACATAAGAACTCCTGCTGGTAGCACTTGCTCCTCGTTGGTGCTGCTCCAAACTTGGCCACAGTGGCCATATGAATTGAGTGATTGTGTTTTGATCTAGATACTTCTCGACGCGACCAGCCAACGTACTTTCGGGAGCTGTCTCGACAGCTTGCCTTGTCTTGATCCGGAATCGCACACTTAGTGGTGTTCGCATTTGGCAGCTTGGACCGTCTGTGGCAGTACCACTGCCGGAAGGTTGCGGTCACACTCGGCAGCAACTTTCACTTGAGTGCACCTACCCAGAAAGCACTCGAAGTGCTAGAAGTCTGCACCGTCAAGGGTTCGTTTAAGAAAGCACGCATAGTGATGATTCGCGGCCGTAGCTTGCTCTTACTGACCGAGCCTTAAGAAAGTAAAGGAGTACTGACACGAAAATTTCATGTTCTACTTTTATTGCTTTTATCGATGCTTAATAGTCTGGCGAACCCGAAACAGCACTTTAAATACTTCAGCGCGCAATAATCAATTACATTGAACGCCCTGAAAATTGTGTTTCAAATTCCCGTGCTTTCATCCCGAAAGGCGCATATGACAGAATCCCGGCATGACCTCACTGCTTTGTGCAGACGTCAAAACGCTGGGGAGGCCGGTGGGGGCGTTGTTTCAACCGCGCCGCCGCCGGAGCTGAACAGCTTAGCTGCCTGAAGGTGCTAGGCCTACCATTGTGGCAGAAATTCGATGATCGCTTTCAATAAAAGTCCTGATGGCGACTTCTATTGTGATTCTGGGCTATATTATCGCTTACTTTCCTGTGTGTGGAACTTTATTTTTGCCAACAGTGCCTTTCTGGGCAGCAGTTATGCCTCTAGCTCTGGCTACGGGCACCCATTTATGATTGCGCTGGCACCCGCTCGCCGCTCGCGGGGCCGCGTGTGTGAAGTGACGTCACGAGTTTCTGACGAGCGCTGTCGCATCACTTCTTTTGGCTTTCACGGGGTGATGTCACGCTGATGTCCATTTGCTGAATGCCGCTGCGCGCGCGTCTCCGTCAGCGCGATAAATGAGATCCAATTAAAGTGTGTTCTTCGCGTCGCAGGCCGCTCAAATTTCAGCCAGGGTATTCTGTTGAGTAAAGGAAGCGCACTGTGCAATAATATTAACGCCGAAAATTGGTGTCAGTACTCCTTTACTGACACCAATTTTCGCTTGTAAGCGAACTTTCGCTTGTTAGCAAACATATCTAGTACTTCAACGATAACCTTTGCACTGTTGAGACAGTGCTTGGCTGGGTACCTCAAGGGCCATACGGAGGAGCAAGTAAGCTCCACATCACAAGCAACAGCGCAAGTGCCTTGTTTTTAGTCCGTATCAAAGGAGCTCGCATTTTGATCCAACTGGTAAACCCGTCAGATGTGCTTTGCCAGGCGCAAAGGCTTCGGGCATGGGAGAATGTCAACTACCCGAAAAGACGTGCATCACACTTACAATCAATTTGCGACAGTGGAAGAAAGAGAAAGATGATGTGGCTAGTTCACTACTAGCAGGGGCTTCATTGGTCAGTGGCGAGAAAGAAAAATAGTAGTTATGAGACGTTGAGAACGATAGCGCACAGTGCTGTGTCTTCTTTGTTTTCAACAGCCCTCTTCTGCTTCTCCCTGTAATCGGCGCCAGTCACGAGTGAGCCAGTTTTGCTTCTGCCCCAGAGTGCCACCTCGTCACATAGTGCAATTTGGGCATTGCTTAGGTCATGTTGCACATGGCAACTAGTTTAAAGTTTGTGCACCTAGTTTAAAGTTTGAATTCCTTATTTAAACCAAAAAAAGCAACATGTACAATGTACACAGGGACCCAAGAATGTTTATAGGGGGCCCGAAGGGCAACAGGGATGGTGCAAATTTTCTTGTGAGTAGTGCCAGCCGAGTAGCTTTCAAACCACTAAGGCCCTGTGTGACAGTCACACCGGCAATATCTTTATGACATGGTGCAGTATGGTACAGCATGGTGCAGTGGCTGCTCTTGGCAGCATATCAAGCTCTCTAGTAGAGTGATAAAGTAGTTCATGACATGAATATCACTGACTCTGGTCATACCATCAGCTGCTAAATGCATTGCTGGTTATACGCCTCGAGATTCGCAATCGCTGCGCCGCCTGCCGCCGCTTCTCCGCGGCGTTTGCGGGATTAGCGCTGCGTGGCTGATAGGTGGTCATGCAGTGTTTTGGTTCTCTTTCGCTTCTCTTTGCCTTTCCGCGCACTAAACAACTTGTTATGGTGACGTCTGTAAGTTAACTGCACGTTTAGGGCACTTAAAAAAAACAGCCGCATCTTGGTAGAGCACTCTAACGCCAACAAGAGCTACCCGGGGAGGCGGTTCTGCGCGCTTCTTGGCTGCTTTTGTGGGCGTTGACGACGGTAGCAGCATATCACCGCTGTCACCTTCGAACACGTCAGCACAAGTGAATTCTATTTATTGTCGCCTCGTTTACACCTGATATTGGACTGTGTAAGAGGTTGGTTCGTTTTGCAGCGCACACAACAAATGCGGCTTTGCTTCGAATATGTACGTTGTAGAAAAATATGTTTCGGGGATGTGATAACCCGATAGCTGACAAAAACTTGTGCCTTTTATGGGAATATAAGACACGCAAAAATGTTAAGTACACTCAAAGGCTGCGCATTGTCAGATATGTGCCCACTCATGCTTTATAGTAAGAACCGAGGTATATGTTAATGAAACCACGGGAAAATGAATGGTCCGCAAGTCCGGAATAAATAGAATAGTCGTACGGGAATAAAAAAAAACCGAGTGCAGCTTCTGAAATGCTAAAGACGTTTGTTTAAGCAAGGTAGTATTCACTAGACCAACTAGATGCGAAATGCACTGATATTTCGCTAGACATTGGGGGGTGGGGGGGTGAGGAGGAGGACGCTTAACTATCGTTTACAAATGCGGAGCGAAATCAACGAATGAACGTTTTAGTAATCACACACACAAGCTGCGTGTTCACTTTTCGTTTGTTTTTCGCCTTCAACCAACGGCTGAGCACCCGCGGCGGATGCATTTTTTGAAGAATACAGGGTAGGCAGTTCACAAGCGATACGAGGTGTCATTGGAAGAGCTGATTGATTGATCGCAGGGTTTAACACGCCGACGCAACGGAGACGATGAGGCATGGCGTAGTTGGAGGGCTCCGGATTAATTTTGACCACCTGGAGATCTTTAACGTGCGCCGAAATCTCGTACACACGGGCTCGTTGGAAGAGTGTCATATCTGATAAGGGTCTCTGATTTCGGTTTTTGCTAGATTCTGTAGTCCTGTGTCACATGACGATGTTTCGAAGAAGAGTTTGGTGACGGACGCGGATTACTCTATAAGCCCATCTTCGCGCTTCTCGTGTAGGATAAATGTAACAGATGAATCTTTGCGAGCGCTCACCTCGGGACAAGACGACCCAGCATTAAATTTGTCGTCGTGTGCTGACTCCGGAGTGTAATTTTGCATTAACCATCGTACTTCTTTGGTACAATGTTTGTGAAATTTATGCCGCATTGGCTTGTTCATGGTACTGATCAATATCTGATATGTGATATTGGCAGGCGTAACTTGCATGCTGTCAGGTATGAGTGCTCCGCTGGATTTTGTAAGTGCACGAAGTCGATTTGCATCATAGTGTGTATGGCCGCAACATGACCATCGGAGCAAACACTGCTTACGGAGACATTGCCACTAAATTTCAGGGCAGCGGAATTGCAATCAGCTGCATGCAAATGCTGGCTTCGGGACGCCGGCCTGTGGCACACGCCCGGCGCTCATATAGATCTCACTAAGATCGCGTCATAAACGTTTATACTCTCGTGAACACAGCACGCTTGCAAACAGAGTGCCTGCTCCACGTTATTCGGTATTTCAAACGCGGACGAACGGTAAATCGCTGACTTAAACGAGCCCCAAAAGCAACGGCGACGGGGGAGCGGGCCGGGGACTCCCGCGCCTTCTTTCGAAACGGGCCGCTAGGGGGATTGCAGTGGCACCCCTACAGGCCGCGCTTGAGGCGTATATAGAGAGTAATGCTGTAGTGATCATCGGGAATCACCTTTGTGGGCCAGTGCTCACTGCTTTTATTCTTAAATTGATAACAACACATAAACACAGGCACATAGGTTTTTGTGCTGGAGAATACTGGTTTTTGGCGCCACCCACTTGGAGCATGAAATTTCTCAGTGTCACGTTTTGTGGCACGTCTCGACCAGCTCAGAAGAATGGACACGGGAGAATTGTTGGCATGTTTATCACAGCACACATTTATTATGCACAACTACAACCCGTAAGCAAAATAAACACAAAGCAAACAAAGAACTCAACCAAATAATTCCTAAATACTAATCCCTAACGACAACCCAGAAAAGGCACCAAACCAAACCAAAAGTCACTACAATGAAGTCCCTAATAACGCTACCCGTCCTAGTTCCAGTCTATACAACGTCCGTGTTAACAATCCTAACAACAATGGTCATCTAATATCAAGTCCCTAGCAGACGGGCCTACCGCTGTCTCCGGTGCTGACGTGTCGTACCCGTAGCGTGGCTGTGACACGCTGGTAGTCGTAGTTGTCCGCTGCCACGGTGCCGGTGGTGGTGGCACCGATGTAGTTGTGCGTGGTAGTCATACGGTAGACCGCTCTTCAGCTACCCCTCGTGGTAGCCCTCGTAGCAGGAAGCAACCCCTGGCCTCGGGGCCGTCGCCGTGGAAGCAGGTAGCACTGGGGAGCTCCGGGAACGTCGCCGCATGGGGACCGCCAAGGCGTTCTCGCTGTACGCAGGCACCCGACCGTCGTCGCTGGGGCCACCAAAGCACAGGTTGGTGGTACGACGCGGAAGTAGGAGCCGATGCCACGTCGGTCCACTCCGGCCCAGGCTGAGTCGTGGCTCTGGTCGATGGCATAGTCTCGTACCCCCGGCTTGTTTCTCGGACTCGTGCCACCTGACCTTCCTGATGTGGCGTTCTACTGATCTCTCTCTCCCTCCCGGCCTGTGCCCCGAGGTTAAATAGCCTTTGCCCGGCCATCGCGGCACTGTTGCATTCGCTGTGCCCGTGTCTGCCGCACGGGTCACCACCACATTGGTCATTTCTCCATGTGCCTCCCTCGCGTCACCTCCTCATTAGTCCGCTCTCTTTGCGGGAATTTTGCATTCTCTTTCTTCGTCTTCCTTTTCGTCGGCCTCTGGCTCCACTATGACTCGTCATCTTTATTCCCAAGGGGGATTGCCCCCTTAATCATGACACTCAGCATATCGGCGTTAAGGCTTTAATGAAGTAGAGGTTAGTGTGTAGCTGCCTCCACTGTCACAATATAGACACATTATTTGAACTTTTGTCCTTCATTTGCTTAATTCAGATTCCTGAAAAGCAACGGCTGCCACTTAATGCACTGTTGAATCTATTAGAATGCAAGCTTGGCCTAAGGTGTGCACCCAATATTTTTATTTTCAAGTATACCTTCACCATAATTTTGTACGGAATGTCTTGGCTTCAATGAGGTGGTTAGCTGCCTTTTATTTTTGTAGTTAGTGACCATTTACTTAAGTGACCTTTTTATACTTGGCCATTTTAGGAGCCCTTAAATTCATCTGCTCTCGATTGTTACCATTTAGCATTACTCATGGCACATTGTACTCAGTTAAAAAAGTGACTTAAGAAAGGGGTTTGTCACTTTATTTATCAAGCAGCCGAAAAGGAGTTCACCTCAGCAAATGATATTAAATTGTCATCACACGACCTCCATTTCACCATAACATTTGGCCTCACGAAGCCTTGACATTACTATTAGTTGTCATTCTTAACTGGCATTGAATGGCGGGTGTTGGATATCTGTTAAGAAGCTGTGCTTGCAGAAATTAATTTTAACGTGCTTTTATCCCTTTTTTCTATGCTACCAACACCTGGAAAGCTCTCATGTCACCAGGCACGAGAGAGCGCACAGTGGCGAGAGACCTTTTGTCTGCCCGCTCTGCCAGAAGGGCTTCACAAGGGAAGGAACCCTACGGAGACACCACCGAGAAGTGCACGCCAAGCAGAGGCCCCACGAGTGTGAGCTCTGCGGCCAACGCTTCAGCGAGGCCTCGAAAATGACTCGGCACCAGCGGCTCGTGCACACGCGAGACGGTCCCTTGTTCACATGTCCGCAGTGCACGAAATGCTTCCTTCTTAAAGACGCCCTCGACAGACACTTGTTGACCCACACGGGAGAAAAGCTGTATGTTTGTGACACGTGCGGTTTGAGGTTCACACAACTTGGCTCCATGAAGAGGCACAAGATGGTGGTGCATGCGAGGCAGTACCCGCACCACTGCCCGCACTGTGGGAAGGGGCTTGCGAGTGTGCGTGACCTGAAGGATCACCTGCGTACGCAACACCCAGATGGGAGTGAAGGTGCTACAGGGGAGAACAATGAGTGATGTTGATACTACAGCAGTGCAAAAGTGCTTTCAACAGTGTTTTTTTTAGCCAGGTTACATTTGTACATGTCATATTTGGTGAAAACATTGTTTTTTATGGCAGTGTCGGAGTGTATGTACCACTGCAAGACAGCCTTGCAAGCTTAGCAGCATGCTTGTATTCAAATTTGATGAAACGTGAACATTTCCATTTCTGCGTATTATACAAATATTTTTACTTTCCACTTCCTATGACATGTGGTCTACGTTCAGTATTGTAAATTGGTGCTATGATACACTTTTCAAATATTTTTAAAATGGTTTATACACCGAAACGTTTGTACATAAAAAGAACCAGCGAAAAAGGATGCAGGACACTAGATAAAGGAGCACAAACACACCGCTGGACTAACAACTGATCTATTTCGGAAAAACCAGACATTTATATGTGATTGCTACGCACGGGCACACTTTGGCCAATGTAAAAAAACATGGTTACGTAGATAAAAACTGATATTCTTTATTCGTTAAGGCCACCAAGAGATCGCTGACACAAGTCTCCTTGTTTTAAATGCGGAGCATTTCTTAGGCTCGCCTGGTCCTCCGTCGTTGATGGCGGCGCCGTCCACACGCTCACTGCGCATGCGCAACTCTCCTCCTTACACCCACAGCTCCGCGATACTACACTATAAAAAAAAAAGAAATAGTTAGCGGCGCCCGGTTTCGATCCCACGACTCTGGCCGCAACGGGAGGTACAGGAGCAAGTGCTACGAACGCGCCTAATGTCCTTGACTCATTCAAACTACGTCAAAAAGCTACTGATACAACGAAGGCACGCGAAGCTGAACGTCAACGGAAACGACGAACTGAAAACTTTACAGGGGGATGTTGAATTTCCCGTGGGAAAGCTGTGGCGGGAAGCGCCACGCGCCTTGCAGCTCAACCAGCCCCGTCCGCAGCGCCTCTGATGCTGATTGTGGCAGGATGCCCCTAGGGATTGGCCAACCAAAGAATCCATCACGAGATAGGTTCGCGTTCAACCACCGTCGTCATCTTTCCGTAGGGGAACCGCCGAAGAAGAACGAGAAGACAAAGCAGCGAAGAGGAGGGCGTGTACATTGCTCTCAGCCGGTGCACCAATGTCAACAACCTTTACCTCACCAAAGCTGACGGAGACTACCGATTCTACCACAGAGACAACATCGACAAGAACATGATGGACGAGTTTCGGCGCCTCGAGAACCACCGCCTACTCACCGTAACACAACAGCACTTGCATGCCTTTGTCACCAGTGTGGACCCGGACGCGGAATTCCCTCTGACGCTAGTAAAAACCAGATCACTCAACATAACGGCAACACAATGGAACCACACGGAACTGCCATGATGCTTCGAATTCTCATCAGGGTTCCCCACTGGAAGATGGTGTAATTTTTTTCTTATTTAAAATGCCTCGAATAGCTTGCGCTCGCATCTCAATTTTTCTTTCCCCACCCAGAGTGCTGGTGAGTTCAAACTGAGGAGCACAATCCTTGCAATTTTTTGCGTGTAAAGCTAAATTACTACCTGTTCCTCAGCCCAAAGTTGTCCGGTGCTGTCCCAGCTAATCATTAAGGCACCCAACCGTTTGACTGATGTATATTTTTCTGGAGGACAATGGGACTGATTAGACATCACATGTCTAATCGCATGTCGTGAACCTTGTTTGGTGGTTTACCTGACAAGGGTTGGCTTTCCACTTGGCACTAGAGATTTTGGAACACAAACATGAAAGTTTCATTTTAGTTTGTTCAGTTGTTAGTCCAGCTGCGTGTTTGTTCTCCTTCTTCGAGTGCCCTGCGTCCTTTTTCACTGGTTTTTTATGCACGTATCAACCAACTTGCCCAGCATTTTTCAATCTTGATCCAAATGTTTACTTTGTCTATAATTTTCTGTCAAGCGATTTCTGCGCCCAGAGATTTTAGCCAGGTTTTTTAGACTTGAGGTATTTTCTATTCCTATGCTTAGTTTGTTCTCTGTTGGCTCCAGACTGCTTGCCATGTTTTACGGAGATGTCTGATGTGTGGCTTAAGGTCAGTGTAGGGTACTGGTGTGATGTGTGCTGTAGTCATGAGTGCAGCAGCAGTGGCCGTTTGATGTGTGGTCTCATTCCCAGAAATTCCAGAGCGGCCTGAAACACACCATATGGGTATTTCCAAATTTGAGGCATATGATCACATAATAACCTTAAAAACAAAATTGATTGCATAGTTTTTGGAACGCTTTCTGGTTAACAGTGCGTGTAGCGTGCTAAGAGTTAGTGTTTACAATGGACTTTGGAATTTGATGTTGCACAATGCGATTTTAAAAAATTGGGATATTGTACACTTCTGCCATAAAAAAATGCTGTCGTGGAAGTTCATCGTTTCACTGACATGAAAGTTCAGTCTGAGTGCAGCACAAGGCACAGTGGTAGCAGAATGACACGTCGCTGTAAAACTGTGCACCAGTCTTATCCTCCATAAACACGAAATGTTGCAGAATCGCAATTCTTGGGGACCTGTTTTTGTCAATTTGCGTAAAAGACAGGTCACGCAGCACTGGAGATGCCATGGTGGAATGAAATCGATGAAGGTTGTCTTCTGCTTGACCAAAAAGGGGACCTTGAGTTCAGAAGCTGTTTCTCACTCTGGGCATGATAGTAGATGGACAATATCAAAAGAGTTGCTGTGGAGATGTATCGTTAAAGGTTGAATTAAAAGGATGGTTAGTCATAGAAATGATTTTTTAGGCATTCAGCAAGCTTGCGTATATCCTCTGGGGATGTAGGTACCATTTCTCGCTGCCAGCTTAAAGGCTCTAGACAAGGCTAGTGCAGAAAGCTTCATGAGGAAGGCAAAGCCCCAGATGCAGCACTGGGTTGAGCATTTCTAGTGCCATTTTTGTTGCAGACTTGAAGCTCCACAACACTGCCATATTCCAACCTGCACCTTACCAGAGACGCATAAAGACGCAGATGATGTTGTTTGTCTGCACCATAGGATTGGTGCGAGAGGACTTTAAAGGTGTTTAGTGCTTTCAGGCATTTTTATGTGTGGAATGAATGTCAACTTGGTTTTGAGTAATATTCCTAAAAACTTGCGTCCTTGTCCAGAACTGATATGCCATTAAGGGTGATATAGGGGTCCGCATGAATACTGTGCTGCCGAGAGCGCAGCAAAAGTACTTTTTCCTGACATCCAGGATCAGTTTAAAACCATTTGTGTCTGCCCAACCAGTAAGTTTGTTTACATCAAGTTGAAGTTTGTGTTTGCTAATTGATAAGCTGCCAGATTTTATAGATATTCGAACGTCATCTACATACATGAGACAGAAAATGGTTGGTGGCATAGCCTTTCAGAGCGAGTTAACTAGAAACAATGTGCAGCTTAGAACACCACCTTGAGGCACGGAATTTTCCCACTTATCACGCTGAAAAAATAGTTTAAGTGCATATGACTTCACAACTACCTATACCACTTGCAAAATAGAAATTTTTTAACACTCATTGTGTATTTTTCAGTTAAAAATTGTCTGTCGTGGCTGGAATGAAGCTGAGTGAGGTACTGAAGCCAGTTCTTTCTAAATAAACTAAGTGGTATGTTGTTTTCATGGCTCCATTTAAAGTACTTCTTCAAAGATCAGCCAAGTCTTCACTACTGAGTGGTTCATGGGTTTTTAGGGCAATTTTTAAGTTAGCTGGTAGCTTTGTAAATAGGCTACTGACTCATTGCATTCACTGGTGTTAGACCGTTGGCCAGCCTAAAGCCGGACCAAGTAATCACCTCGCACAGGCTTGGTGTGTAGATGATGAAAGGCATTAAACGGCCATTCACATTAAAATTTTGCTCTCAGTTATGTGTATATGCACCTATTAAGGTGTTGCACCTCTTGGCAGCCACTCAGTTACCCCCCTGGTAACCAGAAGACTGCTAATGTCAATGTTAACGGCACAGATTGTGTGCTTTATTGAAATTAGCATACTTCTTTCATGACTCGAACATTTACAGTGATGTCAAGGAAAAATCGTCAAATGTTTCACTGGAGGTGACAGCCATGCTTCTGTTAAAATGAAGACGTAATCAGATAAAGAAATAGTTGTACATCCTTCAGCATGACACTTCATGTGAGTTCTACAAAGACAAGGTGTTTTTATGTTTTGAAACTCTGTTCCACACATCGTGGAAGGTAGTCTTTCTGGCCATAATCTTCCTTGGATTCAAAGTCTCGCATCAAGATGTCTATGAGAATATTATCCAAACTGTCATACTGCCGTGACTTCTTCATAAGATCCTACACATGAAGAGGGCTCTAACAAATGAGTAGTACTTAGTTGCACACGGCACTCCTCACAGTTGTCGAGGGGATGAATCAAGTGTAGATTGTCATGTTGTCTTCGAATATGCTGTTATTGTGATGAGAAAATAAGAATTAATGTGCTGCGATTTGCTCAGTTGCCACTTATATGGCTGCAGGCTATGTCTATTTACATTGCATTTATGAGGTTAAAATTACGAGTGGCATTGCAAAAACTTGGAGAATTGCGGAAGGTATAAAAGATGTTGAAATTTGAAAACGGAAGAAGAATAATAAATCAAATTAAAATTTAGTCAGATATGCAAAATGGAAATGAGTGGACATGCTGCCAGAAGGAATAATTGCAGATTATAAGACTTTCCTCCGAATTGGTTTATCTTTTAGCTGTGATACCAATTCTAATAACGGTGCTGTGAATCATGCAGTGCCTGCGGGAACGTACACTAGCCATTATAGCGAAGACGTTTGGAATGCCTGTTACAAAGAGAAGAATTTAGGACTGCTTTCTTTTTTTCACAATCAGAAAATTCGGAAAACCCTGGGGGCCTGGATGAGACGTCTTCGTGCCGGACACAAGGCTTTGTCTTAACCCAAGAGTACCACGACGAGCCCAGGCAACTTGACCAGAGTGAGAAGCCACCAGGAAAGTTCCAGTGCTCATACTGCCCATATTCGACTGATTTTGGGTGAGTTATGTGTATACACGAAGCTTCCGCCAAGGAAAAGAAGGCAGAGCTGTTTGGCATGCTCCATGGCAGTAAAATATGGTGGACCATGGATGAGATAGCAGCTCATTTGCCCCACTGTTTGCTGAGAGGGCTTGTGTCTGCCAGCTCGCTGTTCCTGTTGCAGCTGGTCATGCGTAGTTTGGGCCTTGCATAACATGCAGAATGTTTTTATTGTTTCAACATAAGAAAACATTCTGTACAACTGAGCACATAATTGATAAAACGTTTGTGATGTTTATGTGATAAGTGTTTACAAAGAAGGCATCCTTTACTAAAGAAACACCATTGTACAAATAATTACCCGCCGCGGTGGCTCAGTGGCTAAGGCGTTGCGCTGCTGAGCACGAGGTCGCGGGTTCGATTCCCGGCCGCGGCGGCCGCTTTTCTGATGGAGGCGAAAAGCAAAAACGCCCGTGTGTACGAGATTTCGGCGCACGTTAAAGATCCCCAGGTGGTCGAAATTAATCCGGAGCCCTCCACTACGGCGCGCCTCATCGCCTGCGTTGCGTCGGCGCGTTAAACCCCACAATCAATCAAATCAATTGTACAAATAATTAAAAACGGTTATCAGTGTGCACCGCTGAGAGAGAGAGAGAGAACAGTCTTTAATGAAAACTGGCGATGTCAGCCCAGCTAAGATGCCTGGCTTGCTACGCCAGATGAATGCGATGACGATGATAATTATAATGATGAAGAGGAATACATATGATTTTAACTAATTACAAAGTCTGATCAAGACTTGTGTCTTTTAGGTATGCCAATAAGGCTTTCAGTGCACTAGCGACACGTTTGGAAGAGTTCCAAGGACCTAATACGTCCCTCAGTTCTAGTTTTGCGGACAGCGGCCGGCCCAGGGACACTGCGAAAGACACTCTTTGTGTAGTAAAGCGCACACAGTCACATATTAGGTGTTGGAGGTCTTCACGCACACCACACTGTGGGCACAGAGGCGAGGAGGACTGATTGATTTTGTAGCAGTAGTATCGCGTGTAGGCGACGTTCAACCGCATGCGGTGCAGTACTGCTTCATCATGCTTGGATAGTCCCGGTGGCATCTTAAAATTACAATGCGGGTCGATAGAGTAGAGGGGCACGTAATGGCGGGATGCGTCTGCCCAAAGCGATCGCTGCATGCTCCATGCCACACTAGATGCAAGGGCTGAAGCATCTTTGCGAGAAAATGGCACCGGTATTTTTGATCCGCGTTGGTCATGCGCTTTGGATGCTGCAACGTCCGCCTTCACATTTCCAGTTATCCCGCAATGGGCAGGGAGCCACTGAAGTGCTATTATGCATTAGTGCTGTGTACTTCATAATGCACACCTTGGCCTCAAAAGGCCAAGGTCAGCTGGAACGCCAATAAGCCTGACAGTGAGTGTTGGATCCTTAAATTTCTCTGCACACCTGAAGTTCACAGTTTTATGAATCGGGAGAGCCCCACTTTGTAGCTGCCTCCAGTTTCACAGTATAAATATTCTGCAAATTCTCGTCATTCATTTGTTTAATTTGAACTCCTAAAGTGTAACTCAGTCATTGTGTATAGGGTAAAGTACATTCCGGAAAATTACCCTAGAGAACTCGTAACTAGTTCCACTCGCTAACTTTTTTTAGTTAGGTATTTATCCATGGCTTATGCCGTGCCCTATTCCAAAGAATGCAAGCTTGACCTTAAAGCATTCATGCTTTTTTTCCAGCCCTTCATCATAATTATGCTTAGTATGCATTGACCCACTTAAAAGTGGTTCACAATGCTCCATTCCTAGGACTAGCAGTTGTGTAACAAGGCAGAAAACGCTAGAAACGCAAAAACAGGTGACGGCACTCCATATACGTCAGTGTACTACAGTCAAACCCGTTTATAGCGAATTGCAATATGCACCGGGATTAGTTCGATATATTCAATAGTTCGATATAGCCGAACCCGCCTATAACGAACTTATTGTTACAAGTTCGCAATCCGCGGGAGCCCCCCCCCCTTCTCGCCCTCCCCAACTCCACCATCCCCGCATGCAGAAACAAACACATAAAAGTAGCCAGTACCATACCCAAAATAATCCATTTATTGCAAGTACTAAAGCTACTTTCCGCTTGAACTGCCTACATTGCAAAGAAAAAAGCGGTGATTTTTGTTTTCACTTTCGTTTTGGCGGCTTCAACTAGCATAGCATTCTCTACACGAAACATTGTTACCCCAGTTCGAGTCTGCGTCCTCCAAAATCTAAGACGCATTGGCCGAGCAGATCGACTCCCGAAAGCGCTTATTATAAGCGTCGGACGGCTTTCACTCGAGATATCATCAGGAACATGGGGGAGTTCTTGAAGACCCGCAGTTCACCGATGCTGCTGTCTTGGTCCGGACTCACTGACTTGTTATGTTTGAGCCGGACTCACTGGTTCCATCGTGAGTCCCGCGCGTCGGAAACAGTTACGGAAAGTGTCTGGCGTCACGTCGTCCGTGTGAGGCACAATGTCTCAGTCGCAACTCTTGCTTTGCGGTCGCGGCCAATCCGCATCCCAATCGCCGCTCCGAGAGCGTGAATTTCGGCGGCCAATGTTCGGCGCGCAGAGTTCGATATATCGGATGTGAACTTCGTTATAAGGAATATGTTTCCCATGTATTTCCGTAACTAAAATATTTTTGTTCGATATATAGGATAATTTGCTCTATCCGGGTTCGTTATAGCCGGGTTTGACTGTACATCTTCTGACATCACAAACATTGTAAACGGTGGAGGGCTCAGAAGCATCTATAAATATTTTCCTCAGATAATGAGTTGCTAAGTGGTTGAGCGCATTCAAATGTAAATCAAAGCTTTCTATGATTTAATCTAATTTTAAAAACACAAAGTATAGCTTTTATAGATTGCGAGAGAGGCTGCTTCCGTCACACTTTAAGAGTCGGCCATCATGCTTTCAGTTTCGTTTTGGAAAAGCATTGTTGCGCAATTATTGAAGTCAGTAACCTACCACGGTGAATGCCCAAGCTTCTGCAAGCAATATCTCGGCAGGAAGTGGCCAAAGGAACAAGATGCACTGCAGGTGGTTGAGCGACCTGCCTGATCTTCCAATTCATTCTTCCCCTGCGCTGATTTTGCTATCGGATGGTATAAAGTGTGCCCATGCCCGGTTTGAATCTTATCGCCCGTGAAAGGTTAGGGTAGTTACAGCACGGGGTTATCTGAATGATCTGAACTTGTGCTTTTCCGTTTGCTGTAAGCCGCTGTTGATAATTTGTAAATCATGCGCGTAGCTCTACGCTTGTTATGTTTGAGCCGGGCAAAGCCTCAAGCATCCACAAAAACTTTTTGACACGGGTGCAAGAACCAAGGGTGCATTTCACACCAGGTTGGTGCGTCGTGTGAGAGAAGAAAATATGGGATGGACATGATCACCGGATGAGTTGAGATGAACGCTTCTGCTTGAGTGACACATTGCCGGGAAGTTGCGCTTGCACGATATATCGAACAGCGCTTATCGACTGTCGGCACTGTCCTCCTATGATAGCTTTTTTTTGTCACAAATACAGGGTGGTTCGATCAGCAAGGCCATATATGGTGTGTGAGTGCCCATCTAGCACTCAACACTGCTGTTTTTGTACCTATTTATTAGCTCTGAGCTTCACCACAACACCTCAACCTGATTTTGCCTTTTACCAAATGACTATAGGTACAGGTGCCCCATAAAGTAAATGGAGCATGGCTTTGTGACTTTACAGTAATTTATATTTTATGAGGCTGCCAGCATAAATAAAATATGCACAGCTCGATTTTACTTTAGAATTACTTTCTTGAAAAGTCACCTAAAGGTTGCTGGCTAGGCACATGGCGAAGAAATCCCCTCAAAATTTGCAACCCGTGCTCCATATAATTTTTGGGGCACCTGTACATCTCAGCCACTCACAGTGAAGAATTAATGCTTGCGTTGACTTTCAAACTCCTTCCCCGCATACCTTCTGGTTTTAAAGAAGCGATCAACCTGAAACACCTCAAATTGAAGCAGTCGTCCGTAGTGTGGCCACGGGCGAATCTGCCGACTCCCCACTTGTTTCTTGACTCAGACGTGTTTTTTTGATGGCCGTTATGGCTGCTCTTTTTCTTGTTTCAGCTTGGAACAAGAAAAATTTTTATCTTCTTTTGCAGTGCAGTGACACATGTTTGGGCCTCTAGATTTCGAACTTTGCACATTTTAAAGCATAGTACCAGGAAACGCTGGGGGCCCCAAAAATTTATTGCAGTTGGTCTTTAATAGGCACCAGGCAGCAGCTGCTTTAATGTTCTTTCAGAAGCGGTGTTGGCAGCAGTTCATCTCAGGCGTTTTAATTCCTTTTATCCATGCTACCTACATCCGGCCAGCACGAACATCGCCAGGCACGAGAGGACACACACTGGCGAGCGGCCCTTCGTTTGCCAGCTGTGCCGGAAGAGATTCAATGAGAAAAGCGATCTACGGAGACATCAGCGGACAGTGCACGACAGGGAGAGGCCCTACAAGTGCGAAGTCTGCGAACAGCACTTTACCTTGTGCTCAAGCCTGGCTCATCACAAGAGAAATGTGCACAAGCAAGACTGTCTGTTCATGTGTCCGCATTGCGGAAATGGATTCACTTACAAAAAGGATTTGAACCAGCACCTCCGTACTCACACAGGGTAAATGCCGTAGGCTTGCGCCATGTGCAGGTGTGGGTTTGCTCAACTTTCCAGCATGAAGACACACAGGATGGTGATGCACAACAGGCAGGGCCCGCACTGTGGAAGGGGGCAGTGGAGTATGCAACACCCAAGGAAACACCTGTGCAATGTGCACTGAGAAGGCGAGGGCACTGTGGGGGAGCCCAGTGGCTGTAGTCAAAACAGCAATCGAAGAGAATGTTTTCAAGAGAATTGTTTTATTTATCTAGGTGTCATTTGTACAGCTTCATCGTATTTGTTCTAAACATTATTTTGCTTATGCCCATGTTGGCGTGTATGTACTGCTGCAAGACAGCCTTGGACACTGTCATTGGCATGCATTGTATTGAAATCTTACTAAAGGTGTGCGTACAATAAAAGCTCATTAGTTTGAACTTGGTTCATTCGAACTGACGCCCTGGTCCCAGCACAGCCCTGTATATTTCAATGGGTAAAAACTCCCGGTAATTAGAACACATCAGTATCCAGAATGGTTAATTCGAACTGGGATCTTCTGATTACCATCGTTACTCGCAGAAGTCAGCCCAGTGTGTTTACAATGTGTTGCAAATCCAAACCAAACCAAATTTTTTAGAGGTGCATGCAAATCAGCGTCGAGGCTGGTTGTAGCACGCTATTTTTTAGCAGATGAGAATTCTGACGCTGCACTGGAAGTCTTCAGCAAGTTGTAAGTGATGCTCATGAAGTCGTGACAGAAGAAACACAAGCAAATGCATATTACCGATTACTTTTATTTTGATTGCCTCGACCCTGCCTTGTAAATAAACTTTTTTTGTGGATGAACAGCGTGATTGTTTTGACATTTTGGCTCACTACTCTCATGAATGCAATGTCAGTGCCTGTTTCATGCGCATAACTGACTGATCCATTAATTTCGTTCGCTCTTTGACCTCCACGAAATTAGTTAAAAAATCACCTGCCACAAATGTGTAGTAGCATCTAATTCGCGATAGCTAGTCCAGAGGTGGCTTCTTTGTGTTCTGCCAGTTCAGTGTGGTGCCATGTCCATTCATTCTAGCACACCTCCCCCCCCCCATTAATTCGAACTCTGCTTAATTCGAACAATTTGATGGTTCCCTTTGAGTTCGAATTAATGAGCTTTAACTGCATTTCCTGCTCCATTAGTTTAACTTTTTTTAGCCGAAAAAAAAGTTTCCCATTCACTTTGTACAGATGTTTAACCAGCGAAGCTGCAATGTGCGGCTCCGCCCACACTGCCGCCGCCCCTACCCACCGTTTTCACTTCAGCTGTGCTTCGCACTGTAGTTCACTGCATGCGTGTTCTGCTCAGAATATTTTTGCTCCTCTAATGTGCCCTTTGTAGTTGCCTGTGCCAGTAGATACAAGAGCGTAGCTATCTACGTCTCTTGACCCATCTCTCTCTCCTCACTTGTAGCTCCTCTCCAACCTCACTTTTTTTACACATGCACACGAGGTTGACCCATCTCTCTCTCCTCACTTGTAGCTCCTCTCCAACCTCACTTTTTATACACATGCACACGAGGTTGACCCATCTCTCTCTCCTCACTTGTAGCTCCTCTCCAACCTCACTTTTTTACACATGCACACGAGGTTGACCCATCTCTCCTCACTTGTAGCTCCTCTCCAACCTCACTTTTTTACACATGCACACGAGGTTGACCCATCTCTCCTCACTTGTAGCTCCTCTCCAACCTCACTTTTTTTACACATGCACACGAGGTTGACCCATCTCTCTCTTCTCACTTGTAGCTCCTCTCCAACCTCACTTTTTTACACATGCACACGAGGTTGACCCATCTCTCTCTCCTCACTTGTAGCTCCTCTCCAACCTCACTTTTTATACACATGCACACGAGGTTGTGCCGGAAGAGTTCTCTGCATGCACAGGGCCACCACATTTTCTTTCACTTAGCCACATAAAACTTCACTCTCAACTGCAAGAAATATAAAAAATTTTCAAATTGCAATATTGAAAAGCGTTCAAAACCTACTTGGCACAAGCAGTGAGGCAATAGAGGGTAACTTACAAACATGCTTTTTGGTATGTTGACTCCATGTTAGCATGCTATCATTCCAATCAAACTGAACAAGATGCCCCACTACGGTTGCAGTCATGCTTCTCGGTGGTGGCTTTCGTCAGTGGCCACCAATGGCATGCACAAGACACTGAGGGCATTTGGTCCACAGATAAAAGTGCCTAGTATTAATATTTCAGTGGGGAATAAAATTGATATTTTTATTCAGACCAAGCAGTGTCTTCAGTAAACCAAACTTTTGCTTTGTTTCCATGGCCCCTTTGAGTGTAGTAATTTATTATAAGCCCTCTTGCTATAAGGTTTAGCTGTACCTTGCCAAGACATTTTAAGGTCACGGCACAAGAAAGGAAAGCAAACTTTTTTCCTTTGCTTTAGCATCTACTGCAAATTAGTTCGGTGCCAGCACAAACGTGCGGCCCAGTAAGAATGGGGTAATACATCATAAACATTAACTTAAGATTGAACAAAACAAAGACGAGCAAGTCCTATTTTCTTAGTAAACACTTAAGCTATTCGCCTTCATAACACCAGCTGCAGAGCTGACTAACATAAGGAGTACTGACACGAAATTTCAATGCTCAGATAACTATGCAAAAACCTTCTTTGTATATCGATACCCCTTCAAAAGTTTAAACTAACCGTCCAGTGGAACATATTTTAATTCGTTTAATCTTTGCACACACAAGAAAGCTCATCTGTGCTATCAAGAAAGTTCATGACGTCATCTGCGCCTCGCCGCAAACGGGCGACGTCAGGGCTCCCAGGACGTATCGAGGTGGCTTGGTGCTAATGGCGCGCGCTTTCCCACCTTGTGCATCACGTCGCAGTTTTTGGGGCTGACGTCATGTGCGACTACGGCTGATCAAGGGCAATCTGGTGCGCGTGCGTGTGTGCCCAGACTGGCAATGGTGCGACAAGAGCAATGACGTCAAGTGCGCCTTCCTGTCATGGCAGCTGCCTCAGGTGTTCGCTTCATCGAAACCAAAACTGACACGCATTAACGCAGCTGTAATTATTTAACTCTTTCGTCACCGCGGAAAATTGACCAATTTTGAGAGGTCTAACAAAATATTTTTTTGTGCTATACATATTGGTTAGGCATACATTGCAGCGACACAAAATGCAGATTATTCCACGCGCTTTTCAACGACACCAGTTTTAATAATGTTTTCCTAAATAATGATTGCGAAAAAAACTATTGAATTCGAAATTTTTGTCCTTGCGTGGTGTCATGTGTCAGGGCACCCCCTGAGAGGGGGACGCACCAAAACCCCCGAAAAATAGGAGAAAAGAACAGAGGAACGAGAATTTTGAAGGGCGCGCCAATCAGCAAGCGCCAGCGCCGACGCACCAAGGAATCTTGGGCAAAGGTGGCAGCACACTGGTCGGCCAATCAGGAAAGGCCACGCATGGGACAAGTGGCGAGATGGCCATATAAGGACAGGGAGGAAGCAAGAAGCCAATGGGAGCGCGCCACGGGAGAGCCCAGAGGGTATTAAAGCGGGGTGCACAAAGAGAAGGGGGAGACAAGAAACCGAAGAAACCAGGAGGCGGCCGGAGCACGTGAGCTTCACGGAACGAGCCAGGGGGACGCGGCAAGGCCATCGACCACGCCTTCAGAGCCTGGGCGGGAGCGGGCCGACGTCGCATCGGCACCGTCATCCTAGGTGCACCATGAACCTGTCTTCGTGGCCCCAGCGGCATCGGTCGGGCACCAGCGGCCAGCGTCCACGCTCCGTCGACGTTCGCCTCGACGGCCCCGAAAGGCTACGTTCGGGCCGAGCCTACCTGGAACCTCCAGCGGCTACCAGGGGGTAGCCACCGAGGAAGAGCGCCGCCAATGGGATGACCGCGCGCATCGAACGCCGGCATCAAGGACCTCCAGCGAGGGCGGCCACCAGGGGGTAGCCGCAGAGGAAAGAAGTCAGGACGCGCGGAGCCCACGCCGTCCAACGAGTGACCGCGCGCATCGAACGCCGGCACCGACGAAGCGAGACGACGGCTACCACCGAGTCCCGTCCACGCAAGGGTGCGACACGTCAGCGCCGACGACCGGGGTAGGCCAGTCCAGTAGGGACGCAGTTGTCAAGGACACAACTAGGGCGTTGTGGTTCGAGAGAGATTAACTAGAACTGTATGAGTGTATTTAGAGGGTACTTAGTGTAGGACTTTATTGTGGAGCCGTTTGGGGTTTGAGTTGAATTGTATATTAAGCTGTTAAGTTAGGGTTTTGTATTTGAGTTGTGTTTTGGAGTTGTTAGAGGCTGGAGTGGGTATCATTTGTGTGCAGTATAAATATGGAATGCTTTGCCTGGGGTTTTTTTTGTGTGTGCATTAAATGTGTGTTATGTCAAACTCGCCAACGGCTTCCCTGTGTCCATTGCTCCAAGCTGGTTAAGACCACCCCACCATCGGTTCACGTGACACGTGGAAGAAAATAAGAAAAAAGTAAGTTGTGTATAAAAACGACCAGGAGTAGAAAAAATTTAGAATATACATTTTGTAGGTAGACATTTCAAAAACCCGTCCTAGAAAAAAAATTGAGTTGCGCAGTACAATTTGTCAGATATAAAAGAAAATGTCAGCCCGCGTGGTGCCCGTGCCATGTGGTGAAGCCCAACCACTATTTCAAATTTTGCTATTTTGGATGGTTCTCTAGAAGAAATGTGGTGGTTTCACATTATTAAAGGCCCAAATTAGCCTCCACGTGATGTAAAAACACCTTGTCAATGATTATGACCGGCACAATATTGAAGGCAAGAAAGCGATGTGAAAAAATCCGCTTGGAGTTGAGAACCAAACTCTTTGGTGGATGCTTGTTGACGTTCTGATGATCACTTATCAGTCAGAACTTTCATTTGCGGTTTATTATCATGTTCTGACTCACTATGGTAGCCCTGCTTGCAGGAATAAGGTACGATGCGCTAGAATCATGCCCAGCAAGCTTTCACCAAGCCACCGTTGGGCTGTGAAGCAAGTTCAGCCCTACGAGCCTACTACATGGCAGCGCCACCTAACAGTTTTGGAAAGAAACAAATACAAGGCTGTTGGGACTTTGTCAGAATAGACAGTACTACTAAGAAGCGACACTAGACCTCCGGAAATACCCTCGTGTGAAACCGAAACTGGCCGGTGAACAGCTGGCGGAGGTCAAGGCCAATTGGAAGCGTTCTCCTCGTCTTAACTGATACCCGACGACTTGGTGTTATCGTTTGACTTTCAGCGGAAGCTCTTATCGCAGAAGCAAGGCGTAGATAAAGTGCAAGCGCGAGCGGCATGCTTGTTTTGAGGAGCAGTAGCGGGCAACGGAGGCGCCATGGCAAATGAGCTTGTAGTTGGGTAACTGCGTAGTAGCGCCAAACATGAATTTCGCAATGCAAAAATGAAACCGAAACTGCTGGAAACTGGTTGAAAATGGCAGGCACACTCGCTGGACATGCGGGGGACCATCAGAAATAAGCTTTGGGAGAATAAAGCTGCCCTTTGCCCGAACCAAAGATCATTAGTGAATAGCTGGGGCCATTTTCAAGTAATTATCACCTCTCAACGGTGTCGGATTACAAAGCTGACCGCATTATTTTGTATTTGACTTGCCAGGAGCCTTTTGACAAAAAAAATATTATGGTAATGCAGCCTAACCACGACCTGCATCCTTTTTTCTCAAGTGCAGCAGCCACGCCCCTTCCTCAAAAACACACGCACCTCAGCTAGCAAAAAACGCCGTCAAAAATCTCAATGTCGCCGGAGCGGGAAAATTTCAACTGATTATAAAAGGGCAGTGCCTAGACTAACCATTGGCCGCATTAGGTGTACGAGAAACGACTACAACATGTTGATATAGATAATATAAATCATCAATCACCGGTGATCGATTTGAATAGGCGTGGTAACGAAAGAGTTAAACTGTGTTCGACAATCTGATATGACATTCTACAATTAGTGGGCTCATAGGCACCTATAGCCAAAAAAAAAAAATCACTAAAATTTCATGTCAGTATTTCTTTAAGGCCAACAGTTTAACTATTTTGCGACCGTGCCACAGGCCACCATTCGCAGATGAACGATAATTTTCAAACCACCGACAGAAACTAAAAGCGGCACTATTCGGACAACTGACATCACCTGGAGTGTTCATTAGAAACCCCTTCTTCAGTTTCATTGCTCGTTTGCCACGTGGGTAGAGAGCATCGCTAGTGAAATTTGAACCCAAGGTAGCGGCGAGTTGGGCAAATATGGCGCCCTGTTTCACTGCGCGCTCTGCAAACGCGGAGAGCGGTTTCAAGGACTTTGGCCACTGCTGCTGCTTTTTTTTACCCCAGCAGCAGTGATGACTCCAGCAACAATGTGTATTCTTCAGATTTTATATCTAATGAAGACCCTCTCATTCAACAGCCTTAAACTTCGGCAGGTGCTGCAAGGGAAGGTTTTTTATTTCATGCTGTATTTATAAACAAAACATGCCTAATATCTGAGACGGCTGCGGTATTAATTTCATGTGTAGGGTCTTTCCAAATTGCGGCAGGAATACTTTGCCAAATGCCCCGTGCCGTATAGCATTGTCACCTTCAAGATAGCCTGGCACTTGCGTAAAATTAGCGCTGCAAAGCGACACGCACTGCATCTCAAAAGCACTAATTTCTTTTCTTGTTTTTTACTGCTGAAGTGATAATGATTTCATGTCAGAACGCAAACAGGTATGCTCGGGTGCATATTTTAGAGAGACCAACTGGCTCTCCAGTGGCTTCGCGGAGTGGCACAGTCATCAGGGCTGTTAAGGTTGGTGGGCCGGCAAAAATCTAGAACTTCGTGTACACTATTGATGTATATATTGAATCATAGCTTAGGAATGCAGAAACATATAAATTTTGGAATCCCTAAAATAATTTTTAGGCTCAGTAAAATCACGCATTTGTATTTTCTGTATACTTTTCTGTGCATTTTTTGTTTGTTAATCAATAAACTCTCAATATTTACATCTTTCACAAAACTGCTGTTGTGTGTTTGAAAGTGAAATCTATAAGCTACAATTTCATCTATAGCAATGCCAAATGTGTTCAGTACCTATACAGAAAAAAGTTTTTAGAGGCACTCAAAATCGGCCATTTTTCCACGGTCGCGAATGAGTAAATCAGCATAATGATCCTGAACATCTGATTATTTTCAACTTTTTCCCTGCCTCGTTGCAAAAATGAGTAATATAATAAAGCTGCAGTCACAAGCATTTTTCTGCATAGCTTCACCATTGAGCTAGGCACAAGAGACTGATTTCTTGAAACAGGGTACCTTCAAGACCGCAACGAAAATGAAGCCTAACTGCAATTTACCTTAATTACAAAGCCACCCTTGTGTTGAATGCTGCCTCGCCTTTTACACTACCTTGTTCAGTATTTTTTTTATCCAGCTAAACTTTATTTACCTAAATTTTTATTTTATTTGTTGCAGGAATAATTAGAATTTAGGAGTGTGTCCTGCACTAAGGCACTTCTTGGCTAATACATTCATTTTGGCTCCGCCTCTTCATCCTCATCTGCTGGAAAGGCACTGTCAACTGGCACTATGTTCCCACCATGTACCTGTCGCTCATGTTGTCTGGCACTTCGAATATACGAGAACTTCTGACCGCACACACGGCATTCATGCCGCCTTCCTCCCGTGTGGGTGGCCAGATGCTGTCTGAGATTAGAATTATCCCTGAAGGCGCGCCCACAGATGCGGCATGCGTGAGGCCTGTCATCATCCAAGTGCAGCTTTCTATGCCGGTCCCGGCTGAATGAACTGCTGAACTGCTGGCCACAAATGCCGCATTTGTACGGTTTTTCTCCCGTATGGACCCTCTGGTGCTTGACGAGTTCAGTTTTGCGCCGGAAGCTCTTGCAGCATGATGGACAGGGGAAGGGCCTGACAGTGCTGTGTGTTTGCTCGTGTCGTACCAAGAGGCCCCTGCAAAGGGTAAAGGCAATTAATTACTGGACTCGCTACATTAGACTCATTGCGGGGTTTGATGTGCCAAAGCTACAATGGGGCTAGGAGGCACATCAGGGTGGAGAGCTCCGGATTAATGTTGACCACCTGAGGATATCTGACGTGAAATGAAATCTCTTGGGCATTCTCAGTTTTTGCCTCCTCCTGAAAGTCGGCCACCGTGGCTGGGTTCCAACCCACATCCTTGGGTTTAGCAGCACAATGCCTGAGTCACTACGAAGGGTAGAGGCTATGTTAGACCAGTGGACTGAGTTATAAACAGGTATTGCATCTACTAGTCAGTCAGCTGTCCTCATGACAGACTTTTTTTTCACCATGGGTGTTCAACATCAGAAAATGTTCCTCACGAAGTATTTCTACAGAAAAGCAGTGTCACTGTTCCGGAAAAAAATTCAGTTTTCCTCATTAAAGCTAAGTGAATGCTCAATTAACCTAAGTGAAATACGCCTGATCCATCTTGCACGTCCTTCTAGCCAGGACGTATTAACACAATACTCAGTAATTATTAGCTCTTTTAGTTAAATGCTCAAAATATTTGCACTCTACAACCACGGTTATCCACTAAGATTCAAAAACAAATTACAAGCGGTGTAAGATACTACCCCACCAGTAACTTACAGTGAGGACAAAAGCCAGGCTTAAAGTGATCTAAAAAAATGCTGAACATGAATCTTACATACATGCAAGTCTGTACAGGTGAACCTACGTTTATAACGCCTAAGGTGCACATGCAATAAAAAAATCAAAGGCCCCCAGAGGTATTATAACACTTCTGCAGTGAGCTTTCTCATAGCCCCCGTAAATACCTGATCACCAGCAACTGCATTTGTTCTGGCAACAAAAGTGATCGCAAGTGTGTGACCATGCAGCAGATTGGTCTACTAGTTCACTGTGCACAAAAATGCTTCTCATACCTCGATTTCACAGTTAATAATGAAAATTTCGGTTGATTTTAATTCCTTGTTACCTAGACCAGCTGTCTGCCTGTTTTTGAACATAAATTTTTTCCGAGCATAACAGCCGCACACACATACGCAGCTTACAAATCCACTGAAGCAAAGTCAGCAAACTGTCAAATACTAGTACGTATCACATCTGTGATGGTGTGAGGTGATTTTACTTCACCGGCTTTACTAAGTTTAACACAGTCTACAATCAAAATGAAGCCCATATCTTCCAGGTACTAATCTTGTCGGGGCTGTTTTCGCTACACGATCCGAGTTGTGACGACTCGTCAGCAGCTGGCTGACTGATTTCCGTTGGTGCTGGGGTCGGCAAGCCGCGCAAAGCCAATCAAAACCAGTGTGCACCATACAAAACATCATAGGAAATTGGCAAGGACAGGATGGAGAAAGGAGAACAGCACTTATGAATTTTTTCTCCTACTAAGTGAATTCACATAGACTGACCCACAGTAGCCGAAACATGGCCTACGGGCCCCCAACTTGCATCTGCACAAGTAGTCTTGCAACGCTTTCAAATTACTTCAGCATCCCTGTAGATCTGCCCAAGGTGGCCTGTGTACTAAGCGACACTGACGTATGAAGCATGCTGCCAATGGTACTTGTGTACCAAGGTGTGGTCTATACATGCATCTTCCAGTTCGTTATAACAGCACATTGGTGGCACTAGTGGATTTTCGGACCAAGAAAAATGTTCATAAAAATATGGCCCTCAACCCCAAAAAAGCCCCCCAGCTAAACAATGCCACACATTAAAAATGTTCTCACTGGTCATTGGTGTTGTATGGGCACAAGGAGCACTCCAGCTTCCCTTTTGGCCTCCATGCATGAGCATCTTGTATGTGCTTGTCCAGGAACCCTTGCGAGGAAAAGCAGTCCCCGCACTCATCACAGAGGAAGATGCCAGGGCCAGGAGCGGTACAGGTCTCGTCTTCTAGAATGGAGACACAAGCGAACAGAAAGCTGGCAATAACAGACCCCATTCACATTTCCCCATTATTTCACCTCAACGTGGAGCATGGTTTCAGTACCATCTTGAAATGCTTCTACACCATTACTCCCACAGCACTTAGCTTGGTATAAATGATGATTCGACCCTTATGAAGGTAACCTCAATGTCAATAGCAGGAGGCCGCTGCCTCAGAACACCGCCAAAGGTTGCACGCCCATTTTAGTGTACTAGCTGCTAATTTCAAATTACAGCAACTAACCACAAGGCAACAGCATGGGTAAATTCAATTGATCACTTTGGCACTCAGTGCACTGTAAGCACGGTAACAGACTGAAATGTCAAGTTTGAAGATTTGAAGAAGCTAATACAAAAAAATTGAAAGCTATACCTAAACCACATAAAATAATTTGGGATGTGCAACATTCTATACTTGATGTTATGTTGTTTTTTTCACTCTGAGGGCACTGAACATAAGTTCAAAATTGCGACGTTAAGCTGAGCCCCAGGCGACACATTTCATTTGCAGATCCCAAGCACAAAAATGTTAAACTCAAAGTCATGGTAACTAATAGCTTGAATTACATTTGAGGGCTATAAAGGCTGTTCCAAATATTTTGCCACCTTCTGAAATTTTTTTTCTTTGAAACACCTGCATCAAAGTGCCGCTTCCCTTTCAACCATCTCAACATATTTGGCCACAAAACTGGTGACATCTCACAAGGCAGACAGTTACTATGCCAGGTATTGTGTTTGGCTAGGCTTGGGACAATGACTGACTTGAATGAAGAGCTAACAGATGCCAGTAGTGCAAACCAAGATGGGACAGCAGTTTCAGCAACTGTGATGCGACGCTAGACTAAACAAAAAGAAATAACCATTGCAATCCTGTTTTCCTGCTGCCTCAGAAACAAATGCAGCTAAGACAAGGCAGCATGAAGGGGAGAAAACAGAACTGGGAGGAGTGAAATCAACCACCCCTTGTAGCATGCTGTTTGAAAGCAACCATTGAGAATGCCACCACCTGCCCTTGCGCTCGTCCTGCCACGCTGCAGCGGCCACAGTATTCAGTAACCTATAAACGGTGCCTATTGGCATTAACATGTAAACCTAATGCTGAATTTTTATTTCGTGGACTAGTGGACACAACATTAGCCTGCTTACAGAGGCAGTCAAAAAGTGAAAGTGGGGAGTTTCTTTTTCACTTTGTGCAACACAAGCGAAAATTTCCATCTTCATACAGCACTGTGAGAGTTTTGTTCATTTTCATAAGCCGAGATTGTAAGTATGCCCATCTCTCACCTAAGATAAGGCCAGCAGCAAATTTTGCATAATCCAAAAAAGACCCAGGTCCCCCTGTGCATAAAATACTCAGAAACATATTTTAGCCAAACCATTTGGCATCCATAAGGGAGAAAAATTTTTTCATCCATAATGTATAATAAAAGGCTTTGACCACTTGACACAGAATTAAAGATGTTCACATTAATATACAAGGTGAGATTATTGCACAATGACAGCAGTTCCTGCGCTTATATTCACAAAACTGCAAGCTCGCACATTCATTATTTTTTCGCTTATTTCTAGTTCCACATTTTTAACCTGGCATCTGAAGATGTGCCTAATTGGATATTCCTTTCATACTTCATAGAAACCACAAACTCTGCCAGCTGAAACCTGAAACCTAGCAGACACTAATAGTGAAATTGAAACGACTGTGAAAAAATAGCGACACAGATTCAATCATAACAGCAACTGGTAACACGAAGATTCTGGTGGGCATGAAGCATAACAAGACATGTAAAAAAGAAACAAGTGAGAACACTGCAACATTCAGGCATACGCTACAAATACCGTCAAGGAGTGCCAAAAATAGAACACTAATAAAAGGCTGCAAAAAACCAAATTTAACCATGCGACAACCCACAACATTTCCTTCATCAATGTAACAAAGGAAATAGCCACATGTTGCACTCCTGGAGTAGACAGCCAATGAGGCCCTCAGAAGAGATGCCACAGTCAAATTGCAGAACTTGTCCTCCTGGCTGGCGAAGTACACAGCATCCCCTTCAGCCTTCCTGAGAAGTCGAACCGAGAACACAGTAGTCACTATTACCAAGCCTCCACACGTCAAAATTACACACACTCCAACCACATCGTAATATGGTATCTAAAAATGGCTTAGCAATATGTGAACAAGAGAAAACAACTGCCAAAGAAAGCACAGTCAGCCATGTGTGCATTTGCATGCTGAGCCGCAATGCCATGAACCATTTTTCGCAACAGTGCACCAACATGTTGGCCGCATCTACTCATTTCACTGCAAATGTCATTCTGCCATCCCTGCCGTATAAGCATCCCTATTCTCTCTGCAGCCGACCTCTCACACTCTTACCCTCCCATCTCGCTCCTCTGACGATAAGCACGCTGGAGGTTTGTTCGCCAATTCAGTTTTCCCACATTTTACTGCTTGTAAACACGTCCCGGACACTTTGAACACACTTCCAAGGGGTCTAGGCTCACCCTTGAGCTCTCTTTGTATTTCTGGGTCAAAACATCGCTCTCAATGGGCACTTTTAAATTTTCTATCACAAATATCAACTGCCCAACTACTTTCAGTTGAAAGAATGCCGAGTACTGCTTATGCGTTGACGTTTAGCATGAAATATGCCTAATGTTTTCTTTTTGCTCAACAATGCTGACAAGTAGAAAGCGAGTTCCAAGGTTAAGAGGTTTGGCAAGATTTTGCCTACATAAAGTATTTAAGAATTTTTTCAACTTTTGGCGGCTGAATTGAGGCTCAGACACAGGCAGACCAAATTTTTCCGGCTGAAGTAGCCCAAGAAACACTATCATTCATAAAAAAACATAAGGTGTCCAGCAAAGCCTGGCTTAAGTAGCCCAAGAAACACTATCATCCATACAAAACATGAGATGTCCTGCAAAGCCTTGTTGGTTACAGATGCAAGATTGGTTAATTAAAAGCATTTTGTGCGAAGCAGACAAAACTAAAGCAATGCAAAAGCACTTTCTCTTCAGCGTACCTTAAAGAATGGTGCTGTCCTTTGTGCCTTTAAAAATTGGCTTTGGAACTGACAAATTTTCTCTGCACTGACTCCGAGGTTCTGGGACTTGTACCAAAGCACTCTTGCCTTTTCGCACTCATTCTTGTTTCCCCAGCTGGTTCTCTTTTCTATAGTGGCATCATGCTTTTATAATGGGACAATCAGTGATAATTTAGTACATGCCCCATGCCTGGCCTTTTCATTAAGATTATTAGGTGCTCTGGGAAGGGGATGCGTCATTCTATGAACTTTGAGATCACCAGTTATGAAAGCATGATCAACTGAACAGCAAATTTTTTGTCGTAAGGCAACCATATGGGGCCATTCCACTCCCAGCCCAAAAATCGACCATCGTCGATTTTATTGAAAGAATTTGTGCTAGTTGCCCATGAGTTGTGGGAGGTCTGCACAGAGTATTTTCGCCAAAAAAAAATTTTCGGTCGTGTCAGCGCTCCTAGACGTTTCTTCAAACATGCAGATCGGGGTTGGAGATAATAAATTTTAAATAAAGAGTGAAACTACATACAATGGCAAATACTATTTTAGAACAATCTGCTTGCATTGTTCTTCAATGTGGGACCATGATTGAAGCGAGATAGGTATTTATGGTGGTGTACTAGCTAAGGAAAACGCAAGAAATGGTGCGTTTTAATGATTTTTTTTGTAAAGGCACAAGTTGAAGCTTCAGCTGTAATATTTCCGTCGTGCAATTACATGTTCCTGAAGTGTCTACTAAAAATAATTTCGTTCGCTAAAAAAGCTTACTTTTTAATACAAGTGCTTACAAAGATGACAAAAAATGAGTTTTTGCCAAACTTCAGACCTAAATAAAGAACTGAGGCCCTCGAGTTAAAGTTACATACAACCGCTCATTATACGCATCAAAACTTTATCTTTTAATATTGAAAATTTTATTCGAGTAAACTTTGTTTAGGGCGAGAAAAAAGTTCTTAAAGTTCACAATCCCTCGCACTTGTGTGCACTACAGAACTCCGTCCCCAACTCGGAACACCCACGTGCTGCCGGCCTTTTTTAGGGCGCAGCCCTCCGTCGCCCGTTCGTGGGAGCCGCGTCGCCGTCACCGTGACTGAGCCAATGATGGCTGCACCAACGAATGAAAGAAAGAGGGAACGATGAAAGAAAGCAAAGGAGTGTTGCAAAGTTGGGAGGGGAGGGCGGTTCGCCGTGGCGGTGCGAGCCAGCGTTCTCCGAAAGTCTGCGGTGGAAGACAGGGAGGAGGGGGGGCAGTATGCTGAGCCCGCACGAGGTGCTCGACGGCGCGAAACTTGGCGAAAACGTGAGGGGGATGTGCATGGTACTCTAGTGCCTACTGCCTAGAATATTTTTTAGGCACTATAGCGTGACTACGATGTGCGTTTGCTTAACACGCAGTTCGCGGTGTTTTCGTGATGCGCACTTCGTGCCGCCGACGCAGAGGCTAGTCAGTGCTGCCGTCGAGAGAACCCACGAGTGAGTGCTGCCTCAGCGCATGCGTTCAAATATTGCATTAGGGAGTATCGTAATTGACAGCCAATTTTTTCGCCATGCATGCATACACCGGGCTCTCATGTAAACGAACATTCTTTGTGTCGTTTGAAATCAGGAAAAATACACCGTAAACATCATACATCGCCCAGTTCGCCACTTTCTTTTCTATTTTTGGTACTTCGCACAGTCACTAAAGGGAACACGGCAAGTGAGCGTTTTGTAGTGGCTTTTGGCAGCGAGCTTAACCTCACTCTTGCCTGATGCGGAGGAAGAATTGTCACACAGTCATTTTCCCCTGCGCACCGCACTTCACCTGGCCCACGCATAGGGTCTATTCGTTTCCCCTGCACCACGTTAACCAGTTCAGGCAGTGCGGCACTTCGCCGTTCGTTTCAGTGGTGCAGCTCGCGGCACCTTAACCGCGCCGTTCGATTCACCGGTGGTGCCGACGGGTGCAGGACGAGTTCACGGCTTTGCCTGCACTCCCTGCCGAGGAGGTGCAGAAGCAGACGAAACAAGTGCAGGGCTGGTTCCGCCGATGGCGGAACCCACTTTGCACCGCTGTGAACTGCTTCAAGAGGTGCAGGCTGAATCAAATAGACCCGTATTCACCGCGCTGGTGTTTGTAATGTAATTTTAGACTGACCGCTGGAAGTCGTCTCTACAATAGTCCTTTGCAAGACCTCGTCTAAGAACAAGAGTCGTCTGTAAGTCATTGTCTGCAAAAAGAAAATTACCATCGGCTGCAGACGAAGAATCGTCTGCAAGTTATCGTCTGCGGAAAAACTGTCTACAAGGCATCGCCTCCAGAAGAAGAATCATCTGAGAGTCATCGTCTGCCGAAGCAAAATCGCCCGAAAGTTACTGCTGCTTCCAAGGGTCCCTTTGCGCCAGCTTGGATCATTTCGTACGTGGAAAGCGGTCAAGCGAAGTCGCAGCGAACCGACACTGAATATCATATATGGCAGAGAACTCGGTCGTAAAACCTGAAAATGAGTGGTGACATCCAAACTTGTGTCCCAACTACTTTCGGATCACGATCTTCTGAATATGGAGGTGAGAAAAAACATTGATTTCAACGCCCCGTGGGAAAATGGGTGAGCAGGGAAATCAGAACGGTTTCCCCACAAACTGCCGCAAGAAACAGAACATGATAATTTGTACTGCGCAATACTGCATACTTACCAGGCTACTAGGGGAACGACACTTGAAAGAATATAAGCCTCGCTCTAGGAGACAAACATGGGGCTGCCTGTTTCGCAGTGGCTTTGTCGAATCTGATATTGCTGCTAAGAATTCTTGTAAGCTGCGGCTTCTTCTTCGTTGTAATTAACTGCCGCTAATAGTTATCCATGACGCCTGCTGAGATGAAACGGTTTTGTGTTTATTGAGAAAGTCCAAATTTGTACAAAGTGTTTCGGTATTGTTCTTTTGAAACACTAGTTGCAGCTTCTTCCTTAATCTAACCATTAATAAAGATGCCCATGTGTTGATAGGAAGCGGAAAAATTAAAATGGTTAACAACTTCACTGCAGAATTATTGACATGCAAATGAAACATGGCTAGCAGATAGAGTCGTCTCAGCCACCACGAACACCATGATAGTTTCGTCCATTAATTTATATAGCGAGCTACGAAGCATTCTCAAAAAAGTCTGCTTTGCCGCAAGATGGATTTTTAAGTCTTGATTTGACACCGGGCACCATTCAGGCATTTAGGATAATTTGTATGAAGCGTCACTGTAAAATGTTGGCAGGGACCAACGCGCAAATAATAGTGCTGCGTAGGTCGGCAAGAGTGCCTCAATTGACCGACTCTATCAAAATTTACTCTGTGACCCGTTCAAACCCACAATATTGAACAGCACAGGTCATATGTAGGGCATAACACCCTCAAGAATAAAATAACCTTTTCTCTAAAAGGGTAAGGCGTTTTGTGTATCGAACTATAAATTAGTGTGCAGTCGCAAGGCGCATGTTTCCGGAGGCTTATGCGTAGGCTTGGTCCTGTTTTTTTTTTTTTTTTTCAGGAAACAAACTTCCTCCATGCACCTTCGGGCCGCGAAAATGCAACAAAACTGCTTACTGCAGCCAGCGGTAACTCACAATTGTGCGTGAACTGTTGGACCTACATCAGCGCCTCCTCAAGCTGCGCTCAAAGCAAAGCGTTCATGAGGACACAACAATTTGTGAACACCACCAGCAACTTTACCTCCACCGCTACACTTCCAAAATGGCATCGAAATTTTGCTCGGACCCACTTTTCAGACATCCAAAGCTCTCTGCCCTGGGTCAACAGTGATCACAATAGCCCTCGTTGATGCCCCCCCTTCACTTGACCTCGTTCCAGGAAACCGAATTTGTGAAGTTTGTAAGCGACAGTTATACAGCACTCGAAAAATACTGACTAGCGTGCCGCTGAGAGAACGACATGTGCGCGCGACATGTGCGCAACGACATGTGCAACGACCTCAACGACATGTGTGCACGAGGTGAAGCTGAAGCTTCCGGTAATCAAACTGGAGATGAGGACTCACAAGCAGCTGCTGGTAGCCGCGTTAAAAGAAAATGGCTGCAGCTCGAGTCGCAGTTGTGCATGAAGAAAAATACAAAAACTTTCCAGGAGAACCCAACAGGAGCGATGCCTACATCCACCGTAGTGTCTCACCTATCCACTTGTGACGCACATGAGGGTGGACAATTGCTTCTCAGTGACTATGTGATCTTACTGATCAACCTGAAAAACAAGTTTTCCAGTGAAGAGAGGCGAGAAAAAAAGGTTGAGTACCTTACTTTGGCCCCCCATTCATGGTCTCGTGGGAGAACAATGGAATTCTTTGTAGCATCCGAACGACAAGTTCGAGAGGCAATGAAAATCAAGGCTGCAAGTGGCATTCTAGGCACCCGGGAAAGAAAACGTGGTTGCCCCTTTAGTGAAGAAATGAAAGCGTCAATTAGAGCATTCTACGAGGATGATTCAGTGTTGTACTGCCTACCAGGCAAAAAGGACTCTTTCCAAGGCCACCAAAAGCGACTTTTGTTGATGAACCTCGAAGAGATGCACGAAGAATGGAAGACGATGTCCGATTTAAAATGTGGATTTTACACATTCGCGGCTTTGCATCCTCCACACTGTGTTCTGGCTGGCGGAAGCGGTACGCACACAGTGTGTGTCTGCACGAGTCACGACAATTTTAAGTTAATGCTCCACTCTAGTGCCTCAAGGAAACAACGGAAGAACTGTTGTCTACGGCAGTGTGCCAACTCGATAACGAAGACTGCATTTTCGGCCAATGCACAACCTGCCCTGGTACGGCTTACGCAGAGAGACTACTCCAGCGGAGTCTTGCTGACGTCTTCGAGAGCAAGGACAGCATACATGTCCAGCAATGGATCCGTGGAATACGCTGTAGACTGGAGACTACTGTTTTAACCCCTGCCGAATTTTCGGCTAAGTTCATAGCCATGCTGAAACAGCTTACGGTTCACCATTTTGTCAGTAGACAGCAAGCCAGCTACTTCCGATACCTTAAGGCCAACCTAAGTCAAGACGAGGCCATCATGGTGATGGATTTTGCTGAAAATTACAGTTTTATCGTCCAGGATGCACCACAGTCATACCATTGGGTGAACTCGCAGGCCACAATCCACCCTGTAGATATGTATTTTCGCAACCAAGAAAGCAACCTTGCAGACATTTCTGTGCGCTCTTTTGCTATTATCTCTGACTGTTTGGAGCACGACAAAGTTGCAGTGCACGAAATATAGAAACAGGAGCTGCCTCGACTAAAAAAAATTCATTATTTCTTTGGTCGAGTTCCTTCGCAATACAAGAACCAAAAGAACTTCTTCAATCTCTGCTACCGCGTGGAGGAGCATAAAATATCGGCCGAATGGAATTTCTTCGCCACTTCTCACAGCAAAAGCGCATGTGATGGCGTCGGTGGCACACTTAAACGTCTGGCACCGAGAGCAAGTCTCCAGAAACCTTTTCAAGGTCAGAGTCAGACCCCAGAGGACCTGTATACCTGGGCTCAAAACAACATCAAAGGAATAACATTAATCTGGGTTCCCAGTTATAAAATACAAGAAACAAGGACACAACTTGGTTCAAGATTCGCCATGGCAGTCCCAGTCAAAAGAACGCGGCCATTCCATCACTTCAGACCAGCTACGCTTACAACACTTCGTGTTGCCATTACATCCTACTCAAGCTCCGAAGAAATCCAGGTAAAAAAACGAGAATGAACAACCAGGCAGTCTTCTTTGACACTGGCTAATGAACGGGTGAAGTGTTGAACATCTGTGGATAAAGAATGGAGGCAAAAGAAACTTGTGGCAAGAAATTTCATGTTTGCAGTAAAAAGTATCCTGCGGTGAATGTGCATTGGCCAGGTAAAGTGCAGTGCGCAGGGAAAAATGACTGTGACACTTCTTACTCCGCATCAGACAAGAGTGAGGTTAAGCTCGCTGATTACAGCCTCAACAGAGCGCTCACTAATTGTGTTCGCTTTAGTGGCTGTGAGCAGTCCCAAAAATAAAAAAAAAGTGGCGAACTGGGTGATGTATGGCATTTACGGTGTATTTTTTCTGATTTCAAGCAACACAAACAATATTAGTTAGCAGAGAGCCTGGTGTACGCATGCACGAGAAAAAAAAAAAAAGGCCAGCAGGACGTGGGCGTTCCGAGTTGGGGACGAAGTTCCGTAGTGCACACAAGTGCGAAGGATTGTGAACTTTAAAAATTTTTTTCTCGCCTTAAACAAAATTTACACGAATTAAATGTTCAATATTAAAAGATAAAGTTTGGTGCGTATAACGAGCGGTCGTATGTAATTTCAACTCGAGGGCCTCGGTTCTTTATTTAGGTCTGAAGTTTGGCAAAAACTCATTTTTTGTCATCTTTGTAAGCACTTGTATTAAAAAGAAAGCTCTTTTGGCAAACGAAATTATTTTTAATAGACACTTCAGGAACATGTAAATGCACGACGGAAATATTACAGCTGAAGCTTCAAAGGTGCTTTTACAAAAAAATCGTTAAAATGCGCCATTTCTTGTGTTCTTACTTAGCTAGTACACCACCAAAAATAATTACATCGCTTCAATCGTGGTCCCACATCGAAGAACAATGCAAGCAGATTGTTCTAAAATATTATTTGCCATTGTACATAGTTTCACTCTTTATGTATAATTTATTATCTCCAGCCCCGATTTGCATGTTTGAAGAAACTTCCAGGAGCGCTCACACGATCGAAAAATTTTTTGCGACAAAAATACTCAGTGCAGGCCTCCTACACCTCATGGGTATCTAGCACAAATTTTTTCAATAAAATTGACGATGGCCGAATTTGGGCTGGAACGTTTCGCTTGGAATGACCCTATGGTGAAAAACGTTAGCTTGCAGCTTTTTGTGTATTTTAGGCACCTGGAGCACAATGCTATGTAATAAAGTTGATTCTTGACGAAAAAATTAAGTGACGTGCATCTCAATCAGCCGGCCATAACACTCCCACGTTGAGCCCCTGGCAGTCAACAAAAGCTGACTGCAGTCACTACGAGACAGTGTCATAAGGCTGAAAAAAAAATCTAACAGCCATATGATTAGTTGTGAGATCAGCTTCTGAAAACTTCGAAAAGTAAAGATCCTAATTCCACATTGCAGTTGGCCACTGAGAAGCGTGGGCCTTTTCCAAATGTAGCTGGCAATTATGCTAACTCAAGCCCACTAATATACTGATTGTCAAAAAACTTGAAAGCCAGATGTGTAGAATGCCAGTGAGTGCTGTTCATAAAAATCCAAATGTTTGAAACGGTATGCTGCTCACTGGCTCTACTGTTCGCAAACTTGGCACTTTTTTTCAATGTAGTGCAGTATGTTTCACAGTTTCAGTGTACATTTGCATGAGATATAAATTTCTACAATTACCACAATAATTATGTTCCCACCCACTCACTTGGGTCGCCAATGGCTTGCGGAATCGTACAAAAAAATAAATGAATGATGCTCGCAAAATGTATCCTTATATACCTCGAAGTACCTACTTTTTGACACAGATATTGTGCACGTCAAAAAATAGCTGCTGCCTTAGTGACACACAGGGAATCGGAGCATCCAAGGCACATCACCTAGAGACCAGGAATGATTTAATCTACGGAGCAATCTAGAATCCATGCCAACCTAGATACCACTCGATGTAAAGAACTTCGTTTTATGTGCACAGCATTGATGAGCATGTTTCACTCTAGAAGCAGAGCATGCAACCACATAAAACCTCACACGCTTGCTCAGATAGCCCGAAAATTTAAGAAGCGAAAAAGATTTCGTGCTGCAGTTGGGCTTTGTTGGGCATTTACAAAAAAGTACGCTGAATCACTATTTCTAAAAACAAAGACATGTTTAAGCACACAAGCTAGTTAGCAAACTGACCACGTTGGCAGATATAAAGCTGAAATATGGGTCAAATACTTTTTCTAAACTTTTCCTATGGTACCACAAAAGTTTAGGTATTTCGAAAAGTGCAAAGTATCACCACGGTTGAAAAATAATACTGCTCAATCACCAACATGGAATCACGGTGGCTGATAAAAACTGAAATAAAGACCAGCCACTTTCTAACAGCTGTTTTGGGATCGTAAAAAGGTTGAGCATGTCCAGAAAGTAGGATAAATCATTTCTGAAAAAGCAAACCACATCCACTTGGGCCTTCATCATTTGGGGAGAAAATTTTTGAAAAAACTGCATGACAATATGGGAAGGAAGATGGTACTGTAGAAAGCCCTGTGAGTTCATTTTGCACTCAGTGATGTCCCGGAGCTCCCTGCTTGGTAAACAGAAAGTGAGCCAATTACCCAGTGATTAGCCAAAGTGGCGACAGCCAGTGTTCGACATTTATACCCTTTGCCTTTCAACACATCGCCACAGCTTGCGCAGTGTAAACCACACATGGAAGCAGGTGTTCAGTGATGCCACTACTGTCACTAAGACTGTGCAAATTGCTGCCTGCAGGCAGTTATATTTTTCTCAAATATAAACTTGACTGCTAGGAAAGAGTGTCGATTAGCAAGTTATTTTAATTACGCTAGTCCAGGAGTGATACCGCCCCAGCTCAGGATAAAGTGGCAAAGTTGAAACAAGCAAAGGAAAGATGAGTAATATTTTGCTCGGTAGTTTCTGGTTGAGTAACCTAAGACTGTGCAGGTAAATTTAGTTTTCCAAAGAGAACAGCAGGCAATATTGATGTGTGATACTTATGGGCTCCGGGCTTTGCCAGTGCTGCACTGCCTGCCACCATCTTTCCACAGCATCTAGGGGGCAAGCGCTGCATGGCCGATAGGGACACATGCGGTGTTTTGGCTCTCTCTTGGTTCTTTTCGCCTTTCTGTGCCCCAAAAAACTTTGCTATGGTCACGTCTGCAAGTAAATAGTACATTCAGGGCACATGAAAAAACTATTGCAGTATGGTGAAGTGCTCAAACACTAACGAGAAAGCTATCTGGGGAAGCACTTTGCTTGGGCTTCATCAGCGACAACAGCGTATCACCGCTGTCACCCCCGAACACGTCAGGCACTAGTGAACTATCTTTTCGCCATATTTATACCTAATTCCAGTTCAGTGACAGGTTGGTTTTTTTCTTGCAACACGTGCAATGAATGCCCATTTCAGATATGCTACAGAAAAATATATTGTGAAAATGTGATTACAGAATACCTGACAATTGCTTGTGCCTGTTGTGAAAATATGATTCACGTGGAAATATTTGGCGCAGCGCAAGGCTTTGCACGTTAAGATATCTGTACACTGATGCCTTAAGCAATAAGCAAGGAAAGTTAATAAAACCATGCAAAAAATGCTCTGCAAGTAAATAAAATTAATGCCCCTTTGTTAAAAGTAAGATGGTTAAAACACGAAGACTTCTCCTATGCAACCTGAGTCAAAGTCGAAGTCTAGTGAAACTGCTTCAACCATATCAGAATGGCACAATCAGATGAGATGTAGGCTTCATAATGCTAGGGAAGCACGTTCAATTCTTGCAGCAACAAGCGTTTTTTTCTTTCTTAAAGCGCTTGATGTGCCTTAGTGGTAACCCATTGTGTAAGTGTGCTTTTCTGCACTGCGTTTTGGAAGTGACGATTGGGATTTTGGACTTTGACTTCCGACTTTTAAAGGGACGAATAACAGATTTTTGTCACGTATATGTTCTCTAGCTCATATGAAAGCCAGCGTTTTATATAGCTGGGTCACCATAAGCAATTTATAAACAAATTGGCGGAAATAATTTTAATTTGGCACCAAACTTTCTGAAATCGGAAGGGTGGCGGTTCGGAGTGTCGAAACTTGACACAACAATATGTGTCCCTGTCACGTGACCTGCAAACCTAGCAGCTACTGTCTCTGCTGAAACGTTTATTTACGTATTGAAAACCTTTTTACACAAGTATTTGTGCAAGGTTACATTGTATATGTATTTCTAGCCATTATTGTGAAAATTTTAAAGACACGCCGCCCGCCGCCACTGGGTTGCTCTTAGTGTGGCTAACTGAGCCTCCATGCCCAGAATCAACAGCAGCGTTCAGTAAACAGACCCAGTGAAGGAGCTTTGACGATTCTTTCCCAGTCAGGGGAGTTTGTTCTGCCAAAATATTCGATTTCAGTTTCCAAATATACGAATGGCAGCTTAAAAAACAAAGGACGCGCCCGGGAAGAACCGAACTTCCAACCTCCACAACGTGAAGCAAGCCTCTATAGCCAAATTCTACCTATCGTCCATCTAAACAGATGGCGCCTACGTGCAAAATAGACTGGTGAATTAAAAAAACACACAAAGGAATAAGAAAGCCTGCGATTCAGACTTTTTTAGCTGGGGACAAGTTTTTAAATGCGCTTTTTATTTCACACATACAAAAGTATGTTGCCAAGCTACTATATGTCATAGTTACCAGCATTATTTTTTGGGAGGACACATACGGCTCATAGATCTAAAAATTCTGATTTAAAAAGTTATAGGGCGTTATCAGCAAAACCGTTTCTCGTTAAGGTGCTTTAAGTGGTGCCCTTTCATTTGGGATAGAGAATATATACTCAACGAAAATCGGTTGTCTGTCCCTTTAAAACCATGGCCCAATCTTTCAAGCCCATTTGAGCCCTCCAAGCCACACAGCCAAGCATTTCATTTGTGGCTCTGTTCATGGTCGCCATCAGCTCCCACCGGATATGCGCAAGGTAATCTACCTCGGCGACACGCCAGTCTCCCCTAAAAGTGGACAAATTCGTATTTTAAGTGTCCCGTTGGCCAGCAACAATAGCGCTAAGTGTTGGATCAGCCAGCTTAAGTGCAACTGGAAACCCATGCTTCATCTCATTTCGCGTATGTCGAACAAGTACGGTGGAGCATGCCAGTCAGCCTGCCTTACGCTTACTTGAGTAGTGGCAATGACTTACATATGGCGCACCTGTCTATAAGCTCAACAAAGTGCATATGAAACATCTTCCCGTTCTTCATCGGGCCGTTCTTCGCACCATTACCGGACTTCCGCGCCATACCCGCATGGAGGCCCTGAATCAATCAGCCCCGGTACCCCCGCTCGAACTGCTCCTCAAAACCCGACAACTGCATGAAGATCGCCATTCCTTGACCTGGCAGGGTGCAGCTCTTACAGCTTGGGACTCGCAAATGGCGCTTCCCCAGACCCTACCGCAGCCTCCCCCTCCTCCATGGAAACGACCCTTAGGGGTTGACACTCTGCAACGCATAGGCGTCCCAAGATCCCGATCCAGAGTACACCATCATGCTGTTTCTCGCACTCTGGCGGCTAAACTCCCTGATGAACAAGACATTTACACAGACACGAGCGTGTCTGCTAGCCGCATGGGACTGGCTTGGCGATGTCCAGGTTTACCTAGTTTAGACGGCGCTCACACTCGGCAAACATCCACTACTTCTATAATGGACACTGAGCTACATGCCATCCTCGCAGCCCGCAACCACTTGACCTACGAGACGTCTGCCCTACTACCACTCCGCATTCGGTTCCTGACTGACTCCACTGACTCCCAAATGGAGCTACGTGAGCTCCAGAAACCCTTCTCCGATCAACCTCTGGTTCATCAGATTCAACGTATGATTAGTCTGCTTGCTCGCAATGGTACCTCTGTACGTGTTGCGTGGATACCGGGACACATAGCTCAGGGTTCCGGCAACTGGGCTGCCCATGACGCAGTGCAGGAGAGTCTTCAAGTAACTCCTCCACTGGTTGACAGCCCTGCTCCCCCGCTCTCCCTCAGGCAACAGCTGGATCACGCTCGCCAGGCTCAACACAACCGCCTTCCCGCTGCCGCTCCTGTAGGTTTCCTGCGTAACGCCCCATCCCTAACTCGTCCAGCCGAACATTTTATTAACAAATTTCGTGCGAATGCTGCATTGACTCCCCACATCACACGCAAATGGCATCACCCAACCGGCAATCCTCTGCCATACTGCCCATATTGCAACACAGCTACAATAGCAAACCTGACCCCCTTATTTGGCACAGTTCTGCATACCATACCTTCCATCCCATCCTGTTGAATGCCCTACCCAATCCAAGCGAGATACCCCCCACGACACTCAGCGACCCCGACTTCCTTGCTGCCCTTGGGAGCTTCGCTCTCGAGAGTGGCCTCGCAAATGTAGTTTAGCCGGGGTCTACCACCCCTATGTGTGCATTCAGGAACTGACTATTCCTCTCCAGGATCTTCAAATGAACATCACCTCGTGACCACCTCTCCCCTCCCCTTCCCCATTCTCCCCCTGGGCCCTCCTTGTGTAAATAAAAGACTTTCACTCACTCACTTCGTGTTTCAACCATCTTCCTCTTCACCCACAATCATCATCATCGTCACCAGAAACAGTTGGCTTTCGTGCAGTGCATTCTGGAGCAACATCCCCATCAGTGAGGCGTACAACGGTTCGCTTTAAAGGAACAGAATAGGTCATACGTGATGAAAAAACCTCAAAAATGCTAATGTCTCAAAAATGCTAATGAAGTTTATTTCAACTTAAGCCAGGTATGACTCAACAGAACCGACTGGATGTGAAATTTACTATACTGCAGAACGTAGTGGAAACGCGTAACCTTTATTGTGTTAAATGTGGAGCAAAATCAAAGAATCAACGTTTTAATAATGGCACAAACAAGTTGCACGTTTACTTTCTTTTGGTTTTTAAACATCAATGAACAGCTGACCACCCAGTGAACGTATTTGTTTTAAAGTACAGCACAGAAATGACAAAAGGTCTGCTGGACAAGCGCAGTAATAAGGCCCTCTGATTTGACTTTCTTCTAAATTATGCAGGCTACCTGTGTCGCTTGGCTATGCTTCCAAGAAGCATTTAGTCCTGGACGTGGCTTTCTCGATCATCCCGTCAGCACACTGCTCACGGAGGCAGTGTACCAGATGAATTTTGCGGCCGCTCGCCTCAGGAAGACCACACCCTTCACAAAATCCTCTAAGGCATGTTCATCCCTCAGCATCCTTTGGCTTTATCCACCATGTTTCTTTAGTAGAGGATTCTTTCAAGCTTAAGCTACATTGGCTTGTCCAGGGTACTGATCATTATCCGAGATTTGATATTGGCAAGTGTAACTGGCGTTCGTTAGGTACGAGTGCTCCACTAGATTACGTAAATGTGCAAAACCAACTCGCATCACAGTGTATTACTGCACAATGGCCGTCTGAGTAAACGCTGCTTATGGAAACATCGTAAGTAAATTTCAATACCGTGGAATTACAATCAGTTTCCGTGTATTAGCTGGCTTCACAAAGCTGGTCTGTGGCACAGACTTGGCGTTAATACATACAAAAGATACCACACAGTGGTCGTGTCCAAAACACTTTCACTTTCGTAAATACTTCTGCTTTGTTTGCAAAGAAAGTTACTGTACTGCATAACTATCTGTTTCCAAAGTGTACAAACAGGAAATCTCAGCCAGAAAAGCAGCGGCCACAGTGGGAAGTGGGCCAGAGTGACCCGCGGCTGCTTTCGAAATGAGCCATTATTAGGTGGCTTTAAGTGCCGCCCCTACAGGCTACGCTCATAGCCTATAAGTTTTCCAAAATAGTAACAGTAATAAAACGTAAGCCAGATTAGTACTAAAAATACAATAAACGTAATTATAATAACACTAGTATGAAAACTAACATCACCTGTTACTCAATCCTCGTAGTTCAAAGGTGAAAGTTCCTTTCAAACAAACAGCTAAGCAACAAGCAAAAAGTTTGCCTGTTTATTAATGAGTCTATTTTGTGCAATGGAAAATTTTTTCAATTATATTCATTCCCCCAATTTTTTTACGGACCAAATACAGGTGTGATTCCGAGAAATAGTAAACTTCTGAGTTCGTATTCATGATCACAGAGTAGTTGTTGCGATTCCAGAATATTAACTTTGATTTGAAACTATTCGGATAAAATCATCTTTGGTTTGTTTTGCATCCAAAGCAAACCATGATTCACACATGCCTCCAGGATTTAAAAAATTGCCTTAGTGATTGACGGCAAGGGTTTGAGAATTTAAAATATCTGCCGATAAAAAGCTGGTGCAGATTTTCCTAGGGACACACAAAAACAGAAATCATTTGGACTAATGCTCTTAAGTTCCTTCAGTGTTACAAGAAAAACGGTCAAATGGTATTAATTACTGATTCATCTATCCCATTCCTTTGTTTAATTGAAACATTGACCCATCCCTCATCGTGCACATTTAATTTTATACCCAATCATATAGGTAACATTTATATATACTTCGAAGTCCTCATAAATGAATACGGAAGGTCATAATTAGGAATGTGCACAGCGGAAACTCTATTCAAAGCTGATTCCACAAGAGATTAAAGATGCGTCTACATCTTTTTCCTCATAAATTGTTGAGTTATGTGCAAGCCATAACTCATGAAAATGCCTTTCCTGCACTGGAATTGGTGGACCCACTGTGCCATGCAGTCTTCCTAGTGACTCACAAGCAGACGTTTCAGGACAACTGTGGTGCCAGTGTCCTCAGCCACCAGAAAAGTTTTCGCAGTTGCTGAACACCTGCTTGCTCTCACAGCCAGCTGATAGGTCCATACAGTACTCAGGCCCCTTCATCCAGACTCCACGTCAAAACAGCCACACACCCGAGATGGTCAGCATGCCAGCGGGTGGTACAAAGCTGCACTGGCCTCCTGGTAGCTGTAAAGAATTTTCAAAATAAGACATGCCACACAGACGCAGACACCAGCCCCACCAGGCTGATTCAGTTTCAGACTGATGCCCAAAAGCGTTGCTTCAAAACATCACACACTGAAGCTTGGTCTATACGTGTTCTCACTGCTACAGCATCCGAATTGTTACTTTTTTTTACAGCATCAAATCTCAACCTTCAGACAAGAAGCCCTTCAGGCACTTTCATGCTTCAGATGAAATAATTTACCTACTTTCAGTCCCACCAGTCTGATTCAGTTCCAGGCTGATGCCCAAAAGCTTTGCTACAAAACACCACACACTGCAGCTTCGTCCATCCGTTTTCACACTGCTACAGAATCAGAGTTGTTACTTTTTTTCTACAGCATCAGATCTTAACCTTGAGACAAGCCCTTTGGGCACTTTCATCTATCAGACAAAATAATTTGCTTACTTTGCCACCCTCTATGCCGTAAAGCACTGAAATAACAACTTGAGAACCCGATAATGCATTTCTACGGTTTCAAGGCTGCCTTACAAATTGATATACAGTGGAACATATACTTCAAGGACCATTCTTACTTGCGGACTGCAGACATCCTCCCACGACAACTGCGATGTCGAACAGCAACAAGCAGGATGTAGCTTTTTATTGCTTTGAACAGCACAGCTGGTCCCTCAAAGAACAATTCTCTTTGTCACACAATGCCATCACAAACCAGTCAGCCAATATCGGCCACACAGCCAGCTTAGGTAGCGCATTACTCAGACACAAAGTGTTCCTTCACTTGCACAACTGGAAATACCGGCCGGCTGTTTCCAGAAAGGCAGGTGGCCTGCCATGTATTTTGGTTCTTTGGTCAGGAGGTCCAGCACACTATGAATCTGTTCGAATCAGCAAACAGCGTGGCACTCATTAATTCGCAGAAATTTTTGCACTGTAAATGCAAGGTATCTTCATGATTAGGTACATAAATGTAGACACGGTGGGCAGACTTGCAGCCTATCTCTATTTCAATATGCACCTATTCGATCGGATAAAAAAAAAAAGTGGCATGGGGTTCAACAATGCCACAACTTCTGCATCTATTCACCCTCTAGTTTTTGTGCCCATTCAAACTGTGCATAATGCCACGAACCATCCTTTGGCTAAGTGACAATATGGAACAATAACTTCAATGGGTTATTTCGTGTTCAAGGCATTTCTAAGATAAGCAAAGCCATTTGGTGGCCAGGTAAGAAAAAGCTGTTGCAGAATAAGTTTTGTTTTCATTTATGCACCTAAAAAGTGATTTCTGATGTAAGTTTTCATGTCTGAGTCCACAAATTGGTTGTGGTAGATGTGCACCAGATAGTCAGGTCATTAAGCCGAACCAGTTAAATGCACCACCCCCCCTTCTCCGCACAGACCCCGCTGCACGGTGTAAACTAAACCAGCAACTCTTGATTGACCCCTGAAGCTGTGTCACCACCAGTCTACGCTGGACCCCGGAGTGCGTAGCCACTGTAACAAGAGAGACCACTAAGCCGAAAGATGCACTTCCCATGAGAGCTTCCTTTATGGCTCATTCCTCTCGGAGACTTTCGGAAGCTGACATGCAGGTCGGTGCAGTTCCACCAGAAGCACGAACGACGTTCCTCTGGCACCGTGTCATTATAGAGCGCTACCCTGCGTGGCCGCAGAAAATGCTCTCTGCAAGTCTCTTTAAACCTTGCCGCACTAGTCTTCAGGGTTGAACCACTTAGCATATTCCTTGATTCGCGTTTGATGGAGTGCAATTACAGTATGGCATTTTTACAGAAACAGTTAAGAAGCGTAAGCACACGCCAGCTAGAGAAGAGGTAACAATTTTGACAGCCACGATGTGGAACACCGAGCTCGGCATACAACACGCTTGGAATGAGAGATGCGGGACAAGCAGGACACAGGCAATGTACAGATGAGCGGGCGCAATAACCGCAGTGCTGCAGAAATACGTTGTGCCTGGTGGAGGGCAAGGCAGATGTATGGCACAGCTGTTGCTCAGCCAACGACCACTGTTTTTTGACTCTCACGGATGAGAGACAAAAAATTGGCTGCGAATGTTGACGAAAGATGACAAAAAGCTTCTGTTGCCCCTGCCACATAACCCCCCTTTCCCCCGCAAGCTCTTCCTTTCACTCTCACTTTTCCAATAACAAATGCAAGGGAGCTTCACTCAAATCATTTCCACTTTCCCGCGTTTGCACTGCTGGCTCCCCATGTGTCGGGACCTATTTCTTTTTTGTTCCAGTGTTTGCATTCGTCTTGCCTTTTTTAATTTGCTACAGTGGAAAACAATCCAACGAGCATGCGGTTATGCACTTATAATTTGTCTCAAGTATGCCCGAGAGGTTTCTTTGCACTGAACAATGTAGAAATGCATGGTCCACAGCAGCAGTTTTAGTATTGTGGAACAGTCTGACCTACATATACTTCATGCTCACGCATTCGCTCGACTGTTTCTTTTTTTTCTTTGGCCAGGCGGTTGAAACAAGTGACAGACACAATCAGGCAGATAGACCGAAATTTCTGCGTTTAGGCAACCTGAGATCACTCACTTCACCAGCCTGTGGTTGTCATTAGTAACTCGTGCTGCCTTTAGGCTGCGCATTGATTGTTCCGCTGGCAAGCAGGACAGCGAAATCAGATTTCAAGACGGAATGCAAAAGGGAGCAGTTATGTTCGTGTACATGGACGGTGCAAACCAAGAGTGCAACACAGAACAATTATCATGAGTGGAAAATAGATGGTGATAATTGAAAGCATAAATTTTTGGTAAAAAATGGACACACGCCCAAAGGTGATAGCACAATGTAGGGGCTACAACTTACAAACCAACACTGCCTTACATTGGCAGTATTTTGTTCTAACTTACATTTAAAAGCCAGAGGCATTGTATCCTGCAAGCTGAACGGTCGTAATTTATTTCTCCTATTATAGCGTTTAGAAACATCCCATTCCCGATCGGCAACAAGACATACGTACCATCTAAAATCTCATTTTGCTAAAAAAATGTTATGACAAATCTGGAAATAACTGACCGAAATGATTACACTCAAATTAGGAATATTTCCTCCAAAGATTAATCCACTCACTGTATCGCATTTTGTCAAGTGTTTAACTAGTGGAACCAGTTCTTTTGAGCGAGAGTGTCACATGAGAGCCGACTTGGATGTTTGCTTCCAAACTACTGCAACACCACCGGTTCATTTGGGATAATCTCCTAATAAAGAATTACGCTAGGGGTAATGTTAGGATAATCTCTGAATAATGTTAAGAGTAACACTCCTGGTCAGGAAACAAGCTACCTGGATCAGAGAACAAACTGAAGTAGATATCATAGCTCAAAACAAAAAAAAACAAATGAACTGAGGCTGGTCATGTCGTGAGACAAACCGACAACTGGTGTACAATTAGGGTAACAGAATGGATACCAAAAGATGGCTCTAGAAGAAGGGGAAGGCCATTAACCCAATGGAGGGATGAAATACTGGCATTCATCCGTAAGTTAGTGGGTGCACACTTTTGGTGAAACTAAGCGGTGCGGATTCATAAAATACAGATGGCTGGCATTACACTTGTTTCATCATAAACTTTCAATTTTCAGCTCCACTGAGTGAAAATTTTGTTTATGCAAAAAACAAGCCCAACTAATGGTTTGTTGTGGTAAGACCCACCACGGTAGCTCAGTGGCTAAGGCGTTGTGCTGCTGAGCACAACGCGAAAAGTAAAAATGCCCATGTGTACGAGATTTCGGCGCACATCAAAGAGCCCCAGGTGGCAAAAATTAATCGGGAGTCCTCCACTACGGCACGCCTCATTGCTTGCATTACGCCAACGCGTTAAATCCTACAATCAATGGTTTGTTGTGGTAAGGACATTGCTGCATTAACTTCTATGGCTGACGGGGGATCAGAAATATTTCATTGAAGCGGGGTACGGCTGCATATGTAAGCAAGACTATTCCAAGCCACTGAAAATGCCATAATTGAATCACTCTTTAGTTTTAAAACATCATTGTCAAACCCTTGTATGACATAAACTTCTATCAGCTTGCGAATATTTTCAGCGACACAAAAAACTACAGGCATTGACGTCACTTCATTACTTCCAACAGCCATTCTGCTTCTCCATGAGGCGTGGAGACCACGTGTGACACGCTTCATAAGGGATGCCATCATGATCAATTCAAAAATTGCCTCCATCTCCCCGCGAGGGAACCCTGGTGTGATGCGGCGCATCTGGGGGTTCAATTGGCATTTCCATTGGGTTGATTCTCTACATCGCGTGAAACGTATTGTGAACGCGTAGGATGCCTTCCATCACATACGGATGTTCTCATACACGGGACGATGGAAGCAATTTTACATTTTCATGCACATGCATACGGGAAATGAGAGAGTACACGTGTTTTAGCGGCCACCACCGAGCGCGATACCCGCTTCATATTCACAGCGCTAGAAGGAGAGGAGACCGCGGAGGAGAGTCGCGCATGCGTGCACATGCGCACCGGAGCAGCTGTTAACGCAGCGAAGCGCGCCAGCTGTCATTATGCTAATGCGCCGGAGTGAGAGTGTTGCACACAGCTGTGGGAGAGGCGAACGGAGGAGGGCTGCGGACGGACGCCGCCGACGCAGGAGGGACATGCCTCAGAGCAAGAGATGCGCCGCACCTAAAAGACTACAGCTTTTCACACATCCTGTGTGCGGCCAGCAATGGCTACACACACAACCAGACATTCTTCAGCATCGGTTACGGAGAATGAGTGCTCTTTCCTTTCTGGTGTCAAGGTATCGCCTTTGACGTCTGTTCAGAGGCTCTAGGTTTGAACCCCAACTCTTCAGTGTTTTCTTTCTTTGTTTTTACATGCTGTAATAAATCAATTTATTATATTTCTACGCAATATTTTTATCAGCTGGAGAGGCATAGTGCGACTTATGTCGGTATCGGCCCAGAGCACCGCTTTGTACTTCGGGACTCTGTACTCTTTTGTGTTCAGAAATATTATTTTAATTCTAACTGATTTCACTTAAAGGCAGTATGTTGAGAAGCTAGGGTAAGGAGATGCTTCCAGGTAGCTGTCGAGACAGCATGCATAAAAACACTGCTCGTATTTCGGAAACTAAGGATACGTACAGAGCATGCAGGAATTCAGGTAGGATTGTACGACGTCGTGCCCATAGCCGCAGCCTTTCAAGGAAAAGCAAGCCGTTTCGCGTCAGGGACATACCCTTTCGACGCCAACCACTTGTCTGTAACCGACGCTTAAGAATACGTGCGGTCCTGCGGAAAGGCAGTGTCGGCAAGCCTACACGATGTCGTGCATACGTGACTATTCTTTCAATCTTAGATCAGAAACGAAGTAAGCCACAGACAGACTGTCGCACGCAGTCGCGTCACTGCTAGTCCAAGTGGGAACGTGAATATGGCTACAGGTGTTCTCTTACCTGACTGCAATCAGTGTGAGATCACTGGCAACCTACACTGGCTGGGGCGCCTCAACACAAACTCGCCCAATACTCACCACCGTCATGGCCCCGTGCGTGTCGGCCCAGATGTCCTTTCGGCACTTGTCTGAACGGCAGTTTTCCTTTCTCCGTGTAACTTCTTTCGTCGTAGAGGACATGTTGGGTACATGAAGGGTTTCAGGCTGTCTCGTAGTAACGGACACACACAGACACTGGCTCTCAGAACATCCCTACCCAGAAACCAGCCACACACTCCAGCACATCAGCCACCTTAACATCACTCCTCGAGGAGCTAGCTTCCACTACTGACGCCATCGCCTCCTCTGTAGCACACGGGGATCGGGTACACCACCAAGCAAACGAACTGCGGCCCAGCTGCTGCAGACCTGACGATAGGCACGCACGCCTGAAAACACGGATATGGCAGCTTCAGTTACCGCACATAAACAACGATTCGTTAACGAGATTTGCGCGGGTTTGTGCACTCTTCGACGAAGCGCTGCGGTACTACACGCTGCTGACGTAGTGCCCGAAGCTACGAACGAACGTATTGGGTGGGTCACACACGGAAATTTTATGCGCAGAATGTTCAGGTACAGGCCAGTTTGCTTTTACTGCAAACAAACGCGCCGGCAATCAAGCTAGAAAGGGGGTAGTTGCTTTGTTGTACTGCTGTTTTGCCTGGTTCGCAATCAATCGCCACCTTTATTTCTTCAATGCGTGCCGCGTAAACTCGGTACGCTCACTTTGTTCGCTTTCTTGAACTGAATTCCGTATGATGGCGCTACCTTCCAATCCAACAAATCCCGTCGATTCCGCGGTTGCAGACGAACCACGGTGAACACGTAAACGGTTGCGCCCACCTTACGTGTTTTACAAAGTCTTGCGAGACCAAAACCCAAGAATATGCGACGCTGTTTTGCCTTTTTCTCTAAATGTAAATTGCCCGGGCGCTTGTACCGGGCAAAAAATTTATCCTCAACTTTCAATCTTTAACTAATTCTCTCTTGTAATCACCCGCTGTTTCTGGATGTAAATGCATGTAAATGGTCCTTCTCAGTTGGAAGCGGGCGGATTAGCCTCCTTCATGCCCCATACCTTGCCAATCCACAGCGTGGGTATGCGCCATGAGACGAGAAACAACAATCAAGCGAGGGCAATGCTAGTTAAAGCCCCAGGACGTGATTACCGAACGGTCGGCCGCCATGTCAACGTACGCATGCAGCGCCACAGTGCCACTATTCCCCGACGGCACTCGAGCACACCGCTCAACAGGCGGGTGGATCGTCATACGGATCACTATGCTCTGCTATGCTTGGGTATGCTAAGAAGGCACTGAAGCGGCGCCTTTGTTGAAATTTCCCAGCAGGTTTTCCCAGTCCTGTTTCTTCTGTCGTGTGCATGGCATCGCTGCGTGCAGTGTTTTAACGCTGGCGATCCGGCGTGCGTGAAAGTTGTGGCGCAGTTCAGGAGAGTAGCGTGTGCCTCACCGCGCGCGGGCAAAGAAAGCGTCGTGTGCCGAGCCCGTCCTAAAACGCCGGGGGACCTCACGATGTTACCGATGCTACTGTTGTGACGCCTTCTCCTGCTCCTCCCTCTGTTCCCCTGAAAAGGTGCGTCTGCCTTCGCCCGTGTCTGTGTCCCGACCCCTTGGGGGCCGCCGTTCTTTCCAGTCGGAGTGATGTGGTATACCCGAAACATTCCCGGGAGCAGGCGCCGTTCGCGGCCGTAGTTGGGGAATGACGACCCCGATTGCGTTTAAACACTCATCGGGGGGCTGCCGATGTCAGGTTATTTTGTGCGACCGTGATCCTGCAACATGCCGCAGGCACGTGAAGCAAACGTTCGAAGCTGATCATTCAGCGCTAGACAATGTGCTGGTGCTTAGCCACAATGGTGTCGGCAGGATAAAACCACAGCCGTGGTTGCGTGCTGATTAAAGGGGTAACCACATGCAGCCACAGTGACTCGTAACTCAGAGTACAGCATACAGGTAGCGTGGGCGACAGCAACGAGGGAAAAAAAATCTACACATGGGCCACCGTACCAACCGCAGCGAAGGGCCGTCGCCGTCGCTCGTGTTTGGTTGGCCCGAAGCGGCCCACAAGCGAGCGAAAGCAGCTGAGTGCATTGCCGGGTTGTGTATAGATTTTCTTCCTTGTCGTTACATCAGCTGGAGGCTCGCAACTGTGTGCGAAGCAGCGACGCCGGAAAGTGTGCGGGAAGTGCACTGGCATTGAGATTTAGGGTGATTGGTCCACTGAAATGGAGGACTGGGTGAGTTGGTACACTTTCAAAGGAAAAAGGCAGTGCGTAAACTGCCAAACACCAGCAAGAGAGAGTGGTTGGACATGGCACTCTGTTTGCTAATAATATCTGTTGTTGTTGTGTACTTTTCTGCACTGTTCTTTTCTTTCATTAAATGTGTAGTAGTTGTTGCACTCCCATAAGGGCTGAGAAATGAACACTGACTTGCTCATGGCCTTCTGGGGGATGCATGTGACAGGGAACACAGAGTAGGCACTCTGTAAGTCTGTTCAGGCATTGTAGTTTAACAGAGCACCAAGGTGCTGCGACACCACCAGGCACCACAGACTTCTGCCGTGGTGGCTCACTGGCAAAGGCATTGCGCTGCTGAGCACATAGATGCGGGTTCGATTTCCGGTCGCGGTGGCCACTTTTCTGATGGAGGCAAAAAGCAAAACATGGCTCAGTGGCTAAGGCACTGCGCTGCTGAGCATGAGGTCGCGGGTTCGATCCTCGGCCACGGCGGCCGGTTTTCTGATGGAGGCGAAAAGCAAAAACGCCTGTGTGTACGAAATTTCGGCACACATTAAAGATCTCCAGGTAATCAAACTTAATCCGGAGCCCTCCACCACGGCGCGCCTCATTGCCTGTGTTGCGTCTGCGTGTTAAACCCTACAATCAATCAAAAACAGCTCGTGTGTTCGTGGTTTCGGCACACCAGGTTTTAGATTTCACCAGCTGGTGAAAATGAGGCGTGCCCTCCACTACGGCGCGCCTCATCGCCTGTGAAGTGTCGGCGCGTTAAGCCCCATAATCAATCAATCAATCAGGCACCAGAGTGGGTGACACTGAGGAATGTCCACCGGCTGGGGGCATAGGGCTTTTCTGACTCTGCTAGAGAGCGTTGGACATCTGCCGTCCACCTTCTGGCTTGGCATAGAAGATTACCTTTTGATGTACGGGGTTGAGAGCGATGAACAAGTGTTTGAGCACTGAACAAACATTACACAGAGCAGAATGGCGGCAGTGGTGCGTGAATTTTTCTCACTCTGTCCAGAACTACGACGAGCTTAGAAGTTTGCTGTTAAAGGAGTCAGGAGTGGTTCACCAGCCTCTGCACCGCCTGAGCGTGGGATGCGTAAGGAGAACACCTCAGTACTGGCAGCCCCTGTCCCAAAAAAAAGTGCAAAACTGACTAAGACAAATGGTGTGGCCACCGATTTTATTCTGTGATTGAGCACTGAAGTTTATGGGAAACTAAATGAGAGGTGGTCCTTGCTGGATGGTGAGCCGCAGTTTGAAAGTCTAATCTGGGACTAAGTGAACTCATCGCATGATCACAAAGGCCACACAGAGGTGGCTCCACATTCACGGCTGCTGTAGACCACCATGGTGTATGCCTTCTGTTCGCTGAAATTCCTGTCATGTCAATGTTGCTTTGCATAAATATTTTCATTGTGGGCATTTTTTTGCACTTCTAAAAACACATGTTTTTGTGGATTTCAAAACCCATGTAGCCATAGAAATATATAGTACCTAATATATACGAAGACTTGCCAAAAGGAAGCTACATAAGACTGCTTTTAAACTAAATAACTTGAACAAGATGTAAGGCATTCGAGTGAAATATCCACAGTGTGTGGGAAGCATTCACGAGAAGGCGTGAGCAAACCCCAAAGGAAACCCGCACAAGTCACCTCGGCGGGAAGTCCTAAGCTCTGTTGCTGTTTCATGAGCGGCCATTCCCAAGAAACTGTTGCTCACTCCTTCACAAGCGTGGCATTGCCAATGTGCTTGAGCGCACTCTGCACGGCTGGGTGTTTGCAGTTGGCTCTGCGCAGCCAGAAAATAGCGAGACCCATTCAGGCTGAATGCCTTGACCTCGTGGTCCGGTTTGACTGAGACAACCTGCTTGAGGGATCTGAGATTTACAGGTAGTAGAGCGAAACCATGTTTTTGAGCGTCGGCAGAGCGGTTTTGCTTTGTTGAAAGGCTAAAGCCTGAAGGCTTTGTTTCCAGGAATGTGTGAAATACAAGAAATCGTGAGGAATGCAGAATTGTACAAAATGTGAAAGCGCAGGCATGAGCTGGCGAACACACTCCGAGGAACAGCGTTGTCAGAGGAGGGCTCCCAGAAAGGGTGACAGAATGTACATCAAAGAAGGGTAGGCCACTTCCACATGTGCTAAACGAGCTCTTTTGATGATGATAATCTTTATTTTGCCCAAAACTAAGGGAGGAGAGGGGCAGAATGGGATGTTCCTTGAGAACTAAAGGTACCCACTGGGGCTAAGGATGGCTCCTGGCGATGGTGAGCAAGGGGAATGAGCTGTGTAGGATGCTGACGTGGGTGTGGTCCAGTTGTGACAGGCATGCCTGCAAAGTTCAGAAGAAAATTCAACAGCAGATGAACAGAACGTCTGCCTAGGCCTTTGCCCATTGGATTCTTAGATAGTTCTAAGCATTCCTCATACGGTTTTCTTTCCAAGGCTGTACAGCTGGCACCTCTAGCTTTCATCTGCGACTGAGCAAGGGCCTGCATAACTTTTCTGGGATTATCAGGATATAATTGTGTGCCTGCAAGAAACTTGAAGCTGCAAACCATGTATGGGATGCACAGAAAACTATGCTGGGTGATAGATCCTGCAATCTTGTCTGGCACAAAAGGTACTGAGCAATACATGCTTGGGCCAAGGGTTGTTTTGCATTGAAACAAAGGAGGTATGTCTGGTAGGCTGAACTGCGTGCTGGGGAGCAGAGTTAATGGCATTGTGTGGGTGAATTTTTTCTGTTGGTTTTTTGCTTCCAGAAGGCACGTACAATGCTGAGGTTGGTGTCTCATGGGGTGTGACATTTGTTGGTGCTGACAGCGGTGTTCCCGAAATGTCCACCGATGGAGCCTGCAGCCAACAGACCCAGGCAGCCATTGCCACTGGTACCAGAGGTACCATTTCTGTTCCCTCTAGCTGCAAGTCTGTGCATTACTATTAATTTTTTTCCAGGTACACAGTGTGCGCTGACGCTCCTCATCAGCACCACCTCCCAAACTGAACAGAAATTTCCAGGTTCGGATTCATGCTTTCTTGCCTGTGCGAGCGTTTTCATTCAGAGTAATCAACAGCTGCATGCATTGTCAATGAAATGTTTTCGCTTGGTACTTTGTGCATATTTTCAAAGTCCACCAAGTGTGCCAATTCTATCACATGGGATGGGAAACTAGGTTTGTTAGTAAACTCATTCTCGGCACAGTGGATTAGTGGGTGTGCTGGTGTGCACAAAGTTGCTGATTCAGTGTAGATGTGATGCTGAGTTTTGAACATACCTGCCAACTCTCCCGAATTGTCCGGGAGACTCTGGAATTTTGACCTAATCTCCCGATTGTACGAAAGCTATCTCAATCTCCCGAAAAGTGGCCGCCACAGTAGAGGCGTTTTTTTTTTTTTTTTTAATCACGAGCGTACGTCAGTCTCTCCTGCTGCGACAGTTGTGGTGCTGCGGGAGAGCACTCGCCACTACACTTCTAGTTTATTGTAACCTTACCGTAGAGTACCGCTATAGACTGCTATACAGTACCGCGCATCTGGGCGAAGGCCGGCCGCGAGACGCGCTCACCACCGTACCAAAAGAAGGTGAGGGAAATGGTACCACAACTTTTGCGTCAGTCTGTCGTAGCTGACGTGCCACGCATAGTTTTGGCACGAAGCGTTAATTCGAGTACTTCGATAGTGTCTGCATTAATGCGGCGTGTTGTCACTTGAAATTTGTGCAACGCCGGCCACTTCAGATCGCCAACTGCCAATGGAGATCGGTTGGTTCGGTGGAATGGGTTCGGTGGAATCGGCGCCACAGCGGCGGCGCCGATTGAGACGGCCGTGGCCGTGTGCGGAAATCTGTTGCGAGCGACCTCCGCAAGGATCGCTAGCTACCACCACTGAAAACAGGTCTCTCATGAACGCGGCAGGCAGGCATCTTGCTATAGGCCTCCTGCGCTGCCCAGGGGGCGCTGCGCAAGCGGCTTCCGGGCAGTACTTCCGGGTAGTACAAAGCTGCGCGGGTCCCATAGGATCCCGTGTTGTCAGAAACAAAATGAGCTCGACGCTCCCGATTATTTTGTGATGTGGTCACCAGCTCATCCCCGACGCGTTCGATCTATTTCAGCGATCAACTTGGCATTAGGGGGAAAAGCTTTGCAGCGCTAAACACGTTTACAGTGCCGACGAAAGTGCCGGGACCGTGACGGCGTCTGCTACTCGCAGGTTCACCGATCGATGGTCGTACGAAGTGAAATTTTAAGTGAAATTTCTAGTTTAAACTAATACTCTAGGTGACAAAGACTTCTCAAAAACAGCCGATCAAAAAAGAAGAGTGACGCAATCGGCGATGATTGCGCTTTAAAAAGCCAGCGAGTCCAGCGGACCGCAGGCTCGCCTGCTGCGGTGTGCCGCTCTTTTGCGTACCTGCACACTATGCGTGCACTTTCATTAAACAGTGCTCGTTTGCGTCGCCGTTATGAATACATGGTGCAGCGTTAGCTTGCCGTTTTGTTGCGTGTTTCAGTGACAAAATGTCGCGACCGTCAGAAGCGTGAAATCTGTTTTGCGATTCCGAAATTAGTGGGCCGCTCGCTTTCCTTGTTTGCTCTCACTTTACTTAATTACGCTCTTGCAGCATACATTCCCAGTTCGCACTTAATAGCCTAGAATGAGGGTCAGCAACGGCCGAGTTCCATGCAGCCGACACGGCGGAGGACTGGACGGCAAATCGGGTGGGAGGAGGAGGGGGGCTTTGAATGCAAAGAGAAAAAATTCAGCGAATTTCTAATAATATTTGACAGTAATCTGGCGAAGTGTGAAGATGAGGGGGCAATTCAACTGGAGGACGCCAATTTTCTGTTCTTGTCTCGCTGTTTATAACTCCATTTGAAGTCAAAACTGGCGTGTCGGCGTTCAGATTCGACGACCCCTGCACTAGAAAACCAACAGTCAGTGATGATCGTACGTAAATATTCGGGGCCCCGCGCCGTGTGTGCGGCTGTGTTATGTGATGTTATAGAAGTACACATCTCTGCAGGCAGCGGGCGTGTGATTTGGTGCATGTTTTGCGTCCTTTAATAGCGCTTAATTTGTTTATTTGGCGCTATTGCCCCACCTACTCGCTAGTATACATGTACCCTGCCGTTCGTAAATCGTGCGGCGTAAAACGTTACGCAAGAATCATTTAGTTTGCGAAAATACGAAACAAAATTTCCACTCGTTTCAAAGCCGGTGCCAGGTCAGCAGTGTCAGCTGAGTCGGCTGCGCAATTCTTGCGTTCGCTTGCATAGTCCCGCTGAAGCAACCTTTTGCAGTTACCTCAGGATATAGGATGAGCAGCGCTCCGTGTTTATGCTACTCGTGAACTTTCCTTTGTCGACCGCACGCAAGAAGAAAAACCTGTAACTGTCGTCACACAGTTAAACCACCCGACCTGGCGATACTGTCCCACGCCGCGACCACGGCGACAGCTCGCTCAAAAGAAAACCGGTGATTCGGGTTCTTTTAGCGGATATTATTTTGTTTAGCCTCTGTAACTACTTTGAGGGCTATTTCATACAGTATGCAGTCATTTAAACACGCCACAAAGTGCCACAACCAACTTTCACTCTGGCTTGTAATTGAAAACACATGGAGGGCGGCGAGGGTCGTCTGCTTTTGTACTGCCCAGAGGCTTCGGCCGCTAGGGGCGCTGCATGTCGCCAAAACTCCAGCGCAAGAGGCCTATAGGAGTCGTTTAGAGCACGTTTGGAGGAACTGCGAGCGCATTTTGTGCGCTAGGCCTACGTCGCCTGCCTAGGCGTCAGTTGCATGTTTTCCCGAGTTCAGTTGTTATGTCAATGGCACTGTCAAAACTAAAAAAGTACTTGCATTTTTGGACTCACACACAGCTGAGTTTCCGTGTTTTGTAACTTCACGGAAAGAACAAAGCAGCTCAAAATAAACATCCTTACCCCTTTCTGATGTCAATCTCCAGTCTCTCTCCCCTCTTCCCCACCCCCTGCTTCGGTCTCCCGAATTTCCATGTTGCTAGGTAGGCAGGTATGGAATAACCTAAATTCAACAATCACAGTGCATAATAGATGAGCTCACACTTATAGAATTTTGCTTTTTTAAAATTTGGGTCTAGACCACTACAACACTCACAGAGCCCTGGGGTGGCAATGGTGTGTTAATAAAGGGCGTTTTTTGTCACTTGTCTGCAATAAGAAAAGCTTCCACTTGTTGGTAGATATTTTTGACAGACCTGCTGACCATTGTATTTATTGCTATGTTGTATCAGAGTTGCTCAATGCTTTTCTGGTCACGAAACTCCTTCGTAACGCTTCGGGAGGGGGTTGCAATGTCGGCGAAGCCGCCGCCACGGCGGCTCTGGCAGCACGGAGGGGGCAGGCGAGACTTGCGCACTGTATCAACGAAGCTAGGCTCCCATGGAATTTAGCGGTGTTCACGGGTTTTCGCAGTTTCAACGAATTAGTGAATCGCAACTTTTAGATAACTGACTTGATAGTAACTTTGAGCGCTCACCATCGACCTTCAGGCAGCCTGTCTAAAGCATTGCTCCTACAACGAGCACCAAAGTTATGCTCAGTGCCGACGAAATTCTCAGCTTTGTCAACACGGTGTGTGCATTACCAGAGTCCTGAAAAGCATTGAGGGGCTCTGGCATCATACAAAGATCTGTTAGTCGCTCGTCACATTTATTTGCCGTTGTGGTGACACTGTCCACCCGTAACGAATTTGAACCGCATTGCATACCTTGGATGGTACAACTACCCCAGGCGCTGTGGCGCCCCTTTTTCTATTCATTTCTGGCCCCACGAATGACGCCGCATGGAGCATAACCACACCGACCAAGACGCACCCACACTTTGCACAATCTAATGCAGTGATTACCCTCAGCATTCATACCTTCCACCAGCGTCACAAGGTACCTTCAGCGTCACTTGGACGAAAGACGACAGCCTTGATTACCTTTCTCTGGCTGGGATTATTTTCCTTGGCTATGTGTTCATTAGTGCACACTCTACGCACGACCTCAGAGATCTTGTTGTTCAGAGAATGTTTTGCCTTCCTTCATCGCTCTCCTCTGTTGTATATATCTATACAATTTTTGCCCATTATTTTGATTTCTCTTCCTATTTGTTGGGTTTTTGTATGCCTTATATTTGCCTTTTGTCATCCTGTCAGGACTTTTTTGTCCATTTCCTACTCTTGCATTAGCAAAAAAATGTGTTCAATAGCTTCAGGTTATTTCTCTCCACAAGTCCAACCAGTGTATCTCCTCAGCTTTTGTGAGTTCCTATTCCAAAATTTCCTACTGATTTTTCTACTATTCTCTTTGCATCTACTTTTGCAATAAAGTCTCCCATTACAATTGTGAACTGCACTGTTTTCTTATTAATTGCTGACTTGACATCTTCGTAGATTGACATCTTTGTAGGAGTGTTCTACGGCCTCATCCTCATAGTTAGGTGTTGGTGCAGAGGATTGTATTATCTTAAACCTGTATCGCTTGTTTATCTTGATCACAACTACTCCGACCCTTTCGTTTATACCTATGAATTGTTCCACGTTTCCTGCTATCTCCTTGTGGTTCAAAAATCCCACCCTGTGTTCTTTCTTTTCGTGAGGACCCCAGCAGCACAGACTATGCCTGCTACTTATTTCTATGAATCCTTCTCCTGTTCCGACCTCACTCAGCCCAATAATATTCCACTGAATGTCCGATAGCTCCTCTAATAGTACAGTTAAGCTTCCCTTACTAGGTAGGGTGCGTGCATTTAATGTTGCCACGTTCAACTTCCAAAGGCGGCCTGCGTGGACCCAGAGATTCTTTGCACCCTCTGCTGTGTCAGTGGCCTGACCGCCGCCATGGTCAGGTGCTCTACAGCTGCTGGGGACTAAGGGCGCAGAGTTGGGTCGGCAATCATGGAAGGTTGGGCCAGCTACTACACCAGGGTGGTCAAATCCTTGTCTGGTGAGGGAGTGCTGTTTCTGTCCCTAAGAGCCTTCCTAGCATGGTTGCACCTATCTATTTTGGCTTTTCAGGTATCCGAGATTATGTTTACTGCTGGGTGAGGCAGCACTCCATACCTGGGATATTTTGCCAGCAAAAAAGTAATAAAAAACAAGAAAAAGAATAGTAGACAAAGAAAAAGAGACTGTCGCATGTGTGTTTTCAAAGCAATGTGCTCCTGTTTGGCCCGTCAAAACTTCAGACGATGCTTGACACTTCTTATACATGGGAAAAAATTGCGATTGCTTTGTCGCTGTCGTTTTGCAGTCCTACATTATCTGGGAGGGAGGGAAGACTGAGTGAGTGAGAAAATAAAGAGTGGCTAGGACTGTTGTCTGCGAAAGGAACAGGAAGGCGTGTAGCGCTTTAATAATATAATCACGGGATCGCCCATCTTGTTTGTTGTATTTGGGGGGCGTCAAGGTCGAAAAGCAGGTGAATTGGTGATAGTGAATAACATTTGAGTTTTCTTCCAAAACGTGCCATTGTAGGTGTCCCTGGATAAGCTTTAAAAAAAAAAAAGAAGAAGAAAAAACCAAAAGATACTGCATTGGGTGACAATCGCGGTCACTACTACTTTCAAAGCATGCTATTTCTACCTCAGGAGGTTGAAATCAGTTATAAGAAGCCGGCGTGTGCAGCAATTGTACTCTGAACACAGCAACACACTCGTAACTGTGCGTGCGTGAGAAAAGAAAAACAAAGCTGCAGAAGTGAGCATAATCTACTCAAAGACTGAATGCACGCGAATAAGCAGAGAACGCACTTATTCTAGATAAATATGATCCCTCACAATGCTCCGCCACCTCTAAACAAATCGCGGAAATAATTTTAATTTGGCAGCAAACTTCCTGAAATCAGAAGGGTGGCGGTTCGTAGTGTCGTAACTTGACACTACAATATGTGTCCCGGTCGCGTGACCTGCAAACCTAGCAGCTACTGTAACTGCTGAAACGTTTTTTTACGTATTGAAAACCTTTTAACACAAATATTTGTGCAAGGTTAAATTGTATATGTATTTCTAAACATTATTTTGAAATTTTAAAGACACACCGCCCACCGTCGCTGGGTTGCTCTCAGTGTGGCTAACTGAGCCTCCATGCCCAGAATCAACGGCAGCGTTCAGTAAACAGAACCAGTGAAGGAGCTTTGACGATCCTGTCTGAGTCAGGGGCGTTTGTTCTGCCAAAATATTTGATGTCAGTTTCCAAATACACCAACGGCACCTTAAAAAAAATTACGCCCACCTCCCCTCACGGGAACCCTGGTGTGATGCGACGCTGAGGGGGGTTCAAGCGCAAGCGGAAAGCAACCGTCGACCAAAAGGCCGCCGGAGAGCGGCACACCGGTTATATGCGCAGCGCGCCCGAAGGAGAGAAGACCGTGGAGAGAGAGAGTACTGCACATGCGCAGCACCGCGCGCAGCGCCGCCCACCGGTGGAGTGAGAGCGCGCTGGGCCGCAACCCCGCAGATGTTGAGAGAGAGTGTTCGCTTTCACCTGGGCACACGCTGGCGCCAGTGTGTCTGCCGCGGCTATGACGCAACACAATCCACTTTAATCCAATCCAAATCCAAGCCAATCCAATGCCCCACGCGAGACAGTGTTCGCTATCAGAGAGGAGAGGGGGAGAGTGGAGGATAGACGCAGCCTTGCGGACAACAACAACGGACGCACACAGGAAGGCAGCGGTGCGGACAACAACAACGGGCGCATGCAGGAAGGACAGGGTCGCCGACAAGAGATGCTCTCAGTGTCGCATCTAAAAAAAATGTCGCGCCCGGGGAGTATCGAACTTCCCACCTCCACAACGTGAAGCCAGATTCTATCTATCGTCTGTCCCAACAGAGGGTGCATTCGTGCAAAATAGACCGTTGCATTAAAAAAACACATAAAGGAACAGGAAAGCCTGCGATTCACACTTTTCTTGGCTGGAGACAAGTTTTTAAATATCGATTTTCATCTCGCATGCAGACAAAAGTATGTTGCCACGCTACTGTATGTCATGGTTGCCAGCATTGTTTTTGGGAGGGACACATACAGCTCATAGATCTACAAATGTTGAATTAAAATGTTCTATGGTGTTGTCAGCAAAACCGTTTCTCGTCAAGGTGCTTCAAGTGATGCCCTTTCATTTGGGATAGAGAATATATACTCGACAAAAATCGGTGGTCTGTCCCTTTAAAAATATCCAGGAGGTTAAATTAATCTGTGGTCCTTTACTTTGCTCTGCCTTATAGGCAGGGGCATATTTTGCACATAAAATCCCCAACAGTTGCGTTTTGAGGATCTGTGTGCTAGAGTGATTGCTTAAAAGAGATTGCAAGTATCCTTTCCACAAACCGGTCAACCTTAGTGGGGCTTTGTTTAATAAAGGCATAATTTTTGAGTATCGTCGTCATCATCAGCCTGTCTATGCCCACTGCATGGCAAAGGCCTCTCCCACAGATCTCCAAAGATCATGGTCCTGTGCTCACTGCGACCAATTTATCCCTGCAAACTTCTTGATGTCATCTGCCCACCTAGCTTTCTGCCACCCCCTGCCACCCTTGCCGTCTTTGGGGATCCACTCTGTTACCCTTAATCAGGGTTTGTTAAACTCGATTCATAATTATGCTTCACCACCTGTATTTTTGCCTCCTACAGATTTCAAAAATGGCCAAGAATCCACATAACCATTATTTAGGCATGCCTCTGATGCCTCATTATTAGCTTTGAAACGCAGTTTAACATATTTTCAAGTGCCTACTTTCTAGCCTTTTTTTGGAGTCATCAAATGTATGCTGCCGTCATTCACGCTTTGGCAGTTTTAGGCTGTATGGAGGTAGGCAAATCCTGCAGGCTTTAAAAATGCCCCTGTCTCCACAAATTCTGATGTCTGAGCAGGAGCAAACACGTTTAGTGCTTTGATGCATTGTTGTGTGGATTTTGTCTCGGGATTTGTGTGACAGTCATTGCATTTGGATGCTCTTCTGATCTTTGGCTTTCCTCGTTCTTAAAGTTGACGACGCCCAAGCTGGTGTACCGCTGAAGACGCACCATGCTACACGGGCTGATGGAGACATTGCTGGGAAGCCTGGTTGTCACTGTTGCTCCTGCTGTCCACCCACTGGCGATGAAAGGTGGGTTTAGGGCGATGCTTGCGCTGTTCAAAGTTCTAGTAAATAACAATAGGCATGAGCAATCTGCCAAACACCTGTGGACGTATTGCACAAACCAAAGAATAATCCCAGTGGAAGCTTCTCAAAGCTACACTACATAAATGTTGATCCACTTATAATGCCATTTATTTCGACATGGTCAAAAACTAATAAGGTTCCGGCTGCAGTTTTCGTGATATAGGCAAAAAAGGAAGCACCCCCGTGCCAACAATTCACCGCACATCAAAGGTTGGTGTCTATTAGTCTGCAGCCATTCACTGTGGTACTCCACGTAGCATACGTGTGGCTTTAGTGTGTTATACTTAGGGTTGTTCATTTTTAGATGCGACTGCATCTCATTCACTCGCCTTGTCCCTCTATACGGCATTGTTGTCCGTCTACACCCCTCCCCCTACACTATAAAAAAAATAATAGTTAGCGGCGCCCGATTTCGATCCCACGACCTTGTGGGCGGAACGCGAGGTAAATGGTGCTCTTCCCACTGCGCCACAAAACCGAGAGAGAATAAATTGCTACGAACGTGCCTTATATCCTTGACTCATTCAAACTACTTCAAGAAGCTGCTGATACAACGCATGATGGGGCAATGATTAACACTTGCAATAAAAGAGAAGAAGCTCCCACTTACAGCAACAATGATGGAGTAAAGGTCGTTGCGACAGGTGGAGGTGGGGTCGCGGGGAGGTGGGCGCAATTTTGGTGTTTAGAATTTATAATGGGTTTTATTTTTTTTTTGGGGGGGGGGGGGTAAAAATTGGATGCTATTTTTCAAACATAATAGGGAAGAAATTGGGAAAATCTACAGATGCACTAAGTTATACACTCAGTTTTTTTATCAGCAGGCATCATGAGCTTCTTTAACGCATTAAAATTTAATTCGTTCGCACAGGGTTCTGCACAGGTCCTTGAAAACCCTTGAATTTAGAAGTGTCATTTTCAAGGCCTGGAAAGTCCTGGAATTTTTTGATCGTCCTTCAAAACCCTTGATATTTCCTGGACAGAATCAATGGCCCTGTCTTTTCACAAGAATTTAATGTCTTTGGCATGGATTTTAGGTCTTAACAAATGTAAGGAAACATTGTAACAATCAAGTTTCAGTGTATGGCGGGAATTACAAGTTTGGTGAATTTTCATCATTGCGAGACAACATTGGGGGCAGGCACTTCTCAATCCAATGCATGTCACGATACAAGCCAATGAAAGCCGGCTTCTCAGAAGTTTTCTATCTTGCATCTAGTGTGTGGACGCTCGCTCATTGCATGTTTGCTATGCCTCATACGCTCCTACTGCGTTTGCTTTTACGTGCAAATGGTGGACGTGTACATAGTTCGTCCTGCATTGCAGCAACACTTGCTGATGTAATTTCAGCTGATAGTCTTGCTGAATGCCGGCAGCATTAACTAAATTATGAAATCAAACAGCCTGAGCAAAACACCAAGAAAAATAAAAACCTGTAAATACCAACCGTGAAATAAAAGATAAAGCTGGGGGAGCATTCACGAACCCATTGGCGCCTATCTACCTAAATGTGCACTAATCTGCTTAGGTATTGTGCAATAAAAAACTTTTGCATTGTGTTGAAAAATTTATACCCCCAGATACACCATAAGATGGGGACCTTGAAAATTTTTTTTTCGGGTCCTTCATTACCCGGGAATTTTTGCTTCTGAAGCCTGTACGAACCCTGATTTAAACTGGTGTTTGTTTCAAGATGGTAATCGAGGGGATATCAGGGTTTCCTAGCAAATATTTTCAGAAATTTGACATTTGTTTGGATAAGGATCAGTCATTATGAGAGTAAAAAGCATCGATAACTTCTAAGAGATGAAACTTTTTTTTTAGAAGAAGCTGTTCATCGTTTTTTTTTAGTCGTCTTTGCGTTTCTTATCACCTGCACGCGAAACATGGCTGTCTCCATTTAAGACCTCTCTGACCATTGGACGTATCTCTGCTGGGAGTAAGTTCTCTCGACATCACAACTTCCATTAGCTAGGCACAACAATGTTAGTGCAGCATTTACCAGCCTGGGGTAACTAGTGCTAGTGCTCAGTGAGTTCAAAAGCTGTGTTTGTGGGGAAGCTTGCTTCTAGCAAGGACTCGTTGAGACCGCCGGAACATCAGCCCACGAGTGTGCAGATTCGAAAGGTCCATTCGGGAAGAAATCGGGTTTAATCTGACTCTACTGAAACACGTTCAGGTGTAAAAGTAGGGTAAAATTGGGTTTTAAATGAACGACCAGTCATACTGAACCCGCCCTCCAAAAAATGAACAAAATGCTCTAGAGCATGGCCTCATGATCGGGGTACAAGAAAGGCTGGAGAGGCACTCTTGACCCAATGACATGTAAAGCACATCGGAAGCCTTCTTCTCTTTTTTTTGGGGGGGGGGGGGGGGGGGGGGGGGGGAGGGGGGCACACACTGTCATGGGAAAACTTTGTGCAAAGCAAACTGCCATATTTTGCTCATGACTGTTAGCTTGGTGAGTGTTATAAAGTATGCTAAATGAAAAGGTGATGCCAGAGGGCGTGTACAAGGGGGATAGTGGGAAGGTTGGAAGTTTGCAATAGCTTTTTATTTGCCCGGCTTGTAACATTTTAGTAAAGGTAAAATATTCAAAAGGCAGCCAAAACAATAATAAGTGTCTGCTTACACTTACATACGTAGGAAATAAAAACACACGGTAGCAATGAGGAAAAAAGTGTTTTCTTTCATTCTTACGTGTCAAGCCAGGCATTGCGAAAAACATTTAATTTTTCGTGTACCCCAGGAAGGTGCATTTATTTTTTTTGCACTTGTTTTATAGAATAACTAATCAGAACATTCGTAAAGGTTACATACATACTGCAAATCATGTAGCACAGTGATGGTGGCGTTGCTGCCCCTGGCAGTGGTAGCGCTGGCTTTGTGGCTACACCGTGTGTGGGGAGGTAGGCTTCTGGTACTCTTGTCGCGCAAAGCAACCATTGCGTTTAAGACTGCCGCTGTACCAGTAAAAGGAATCGGGTGGATCTGGGAGCCTGTCCGTGCTGGGTGTCGGAGCATTTATTTACGGGGCGTAGGCGCTGAATGCAAGCACATGACTGTCGCCACTGAGATTACCAATGTACAATTTGGCCCAGCGGGTCAGGCCAGATCCGACATCTGCCAGCACCTGCCCAGCAGGCGTGCGCCTCGTATTCGATGGTTGTGCCACATTTTCCTGGCTTGCTTTGCCAAAATTTCTTGGGAAGTGTCCTTTTCTGGTTCTGCATCCTTCCTTCTCCTTGCGCTTATCCTCACCACGTGCTTCTGCCATGCCTAAATCCTTTCTTACAGCTATCGCGGTGATACCTAATTGGCACCTCTTGCTGCAACCCCGCGGGGTCCATGCCCTATCCACACTGTTTCCACTTTTATTCACATTGTTCCACTGTGTGTCTGCTCCCTAAAGGCAAATTTTAATTCTGCTTTTTTGTCGTTCTTCACTCCTATACACATTGTCTTTGCAATCCTTTGTGGGATTCCTTGAATCATGACAATGGTCCCCATCTACATGTTTTTTCCCCAAAAACCACATCGTGTTTGCTGATCAGCCTGCGCCTCTTTACTTCTAATGCAGCAGTTGTTTTCCACTGTGCCACACACTTTGTTCACCTCACAGTCCCCATTTTCAAACCTAACAAGTTACTGGCCCTCAAAGTATTCTCATATAGTACGCTTACAACACACCACCTTTGTTCTAGCATTTTTCAGGCGCCATCCTAACTCTGTATACACCATAGCAGCTAACTCATTGATAGCTCTACATATCCACAAAAGTTCTCTCCTATTTGGCAAAACCTATGGGAGGAATTGCTGAGGTGACCTGAGACAGCTGTCAATTATGTAATGCATAATTTTCGTTCTAATTCTAGTGCTTGTTCGATTTGAAGTTGTCTCTGTGTTTTCAACCTGCTTTTTTTGGCATTGCACGTCATCTTGACCTTCTTCCCACTCCCCTGTGCAGGTATATTGAGCATGTTGTCAGTTTTTTTTTCTTTGTTGAATTTTTTTACTCACACTCCAACCACACGAGGTTTGCTTCAAGCATCTCTTCAGACCCGACTACTTTTTGATTTTACCAGGCTGTGCCTATTATGCTACTGAGACTGAACACCAGGCTGTTTTAGCGGTTGTGGGAAGCAGAAGTGTCAGAAGGGAACAAGTGGGTGACACTGGATGTGTTTAGGAAGCGGCAGACTTGTACCCACAAGGAAATGGAATCTTGCTACTGGCGGCTGTAGAGTGAGTTTGTCTGGTTCAGTGAGTATAATGTTGCTCTCATATGGTTAGGCACTATAATGTGACTTACTGTAAAGTTGGATTTAGGACTAACACATCCGTTCAGGTGGATTAGCCACTAACCACAGCAGCCATAAGAAGGTAATGGCCAATTCACTGAACCCCATCTGCCTGCGATGTCAACATACTGACCCACAATTGTGACGTTGCTCCGTAAGGGGGACCGGTCAGTCATGATAACGCAGCCATCAGGATCATGTCTGATTCACGAGTTTTTATTGCCAGTGACATCAACATTCTCTCCCACCCACACACAACCCACAGAAAATGTTGCTTATGTGTTCTCACAGTGTAGCAGGAAGCTTATGTTCCCTGCAACTCTTAAAGGTGTTGTGCCACCCAATTTGTTGCTTGTGCTTTCTTTGTTGCAAACATTTTATATATATCTTTAGAAAGCATGATACATGCTCTCACATGCACATATTCTGAGCAGAAAATTTATTATCGCACGATTCATGTGAACAGGATTCGGTTTCAGTTTCTGTGCGCCGATTCAAGCAGTGACGTCACAGTGTTACGAGGACGCTCTGCCACGTGTGTCTACCATGCGGCGCTGCGGTACGCTGCGACTTTACTGCGGCGTCTGTTCTCGCACACACATGCTTCACCACGGAAGTAAACACGCCGACTCGTCATGTCAAGCCGCGACAACAGCTCCGACACGGACTCTTTGTCTCCATGGCCACATGCAGAGAAATCAAAACCATGGATATGCAAACCATGGAAATGCAATTGGATATGCAAACTATGCCCCTTAAAAAACTGCTCAAAAAAAAAAAAAGCTGTCCCTGCCGCGAATTGAACCCGCAACGTCGACCGAGCGGGCGCGACGCGCGAGACCACTGCGCTACCGGGCAAATTGTGAAGTGCCGCGAAATAGCCAGTGTACTAGATGGAGGCCCGTCCTTCGAGTCGTACGTCGTTGTTTACTAGCTAGTTTACAGAATTCCTGGCTGGTAAACTGAAATTTCTTAAATAGCGCTTGCGCAGTAAGGTTCCGCGCAGCCCCCGCAATAGCTTATCGCCATCAAGTCTGCTCCTTCGCGAAAGCGCTCGCAAAAATAAGTGTGCTCGGCTGCGACTGCGATTTTGCACTGTATGGATAGTGCTTGCCTTACTTTTGTTTTAAGTTTTACGTTAAAAACCTTGGCCTATATTGATCTCTTATTACCCAAATAACCCTACATAACTCTTCTGCACGAAACTGACCTTATATTTCCTACAGGCGAGCCGATCGCACATGCATATGCAGTTTGCAGCTCCAGGGTAGCGGCGTCACCGAAGCGTCGAACGCCAAAATACGGATCGCATTAGCGCTAGTGTTGAGTTGTATGGGCTTCATGGACCTTACTGAGTTTATTACACTCCAGAAACTAACAAAATAAAGCCGCATTCATTGCGGCACGAGTGTTGTCGGGACGCAGTTTTCGCTGCTCGGTCGATTCCCGATGACGCGTCGGGCGACCGGTTTTGTTGGCGTCTTTGGTCGGTGGGTCAGTCACACTACGGCGATTTTCTATCGACAGACGTGTTTGTGTCGCCGTCGGCGTAGTCTGACAACGCGGTCTGGAAATTTGGCAGTTGGCCGATGGTTTGGCGAGCCGTCGCCGTCGTGTCGGCCTAGTGTGTCTCATCCGACCAGGCGACCATACAAACTGTAGTAAGTGGAGTTCACGTTGATGTCGCTCGAGTCGCTAACGTGGTATGACGTCACAAACTTTGTTATGATGGCAATTCACTGACGTCACGGTTAGTGGTGCTAGCGATGTGTCCCGATCTCCAGAAGAGCTTTTAGGTACTTTTTAGAAGCGAATTAAAATATGTATTAAGCGCTTGCTGTACCCAGCACTTCGTGTTGAGGGTCTTTGCATACAGAGAAAGCCTACAGCAGGCTTATTACAGACTTAAAATTTGGTTGCACAACACCTGTATAGTGAGATGAAAGATGATATGAAAGATGATAGTCTTTCATGGGCAACGAATGTGAAAATTTTTTCTGGTGCCACGGGCATGAGTTATTTTCATACAGCACCAAGAAAACATCAGGCAAGCTTTTGGCGAGTTGTAGGTGTATAGCTGACAAGAGCAACATTCTTTTATTAAATAATGCATGTTTTACTAGTTTTTACAAATGAAATAAGCCATGATAAGTAAAAAAAAGCAGCAATTCGCACGTTTTTCTATTATGCAGTGGGGAGAAGTCTAAGCACACTAAAATTGAATGTCATTGAGAAAATTGTGATTGCTGTAACCTGGGGGGTAACAATGCAGAGTGATGGGGAGAGAGGGGAGCAGATTACATTTCAAGGGCGCCAGATGGTTATTGTCATAGGCGAGATATGCTAGGGAACATTCAGATATAAGTCCAATTTTTTTTAGTTCCGGTTGTGCTCAATTTGAGCTAAAACTTTTTTCATGGTAAGCTGTGCTCCTGCACATGGTACTTGGTGAGCTATATTTTGTCAACTCAGACTCATGATCAACTCAGAGTGATGATGTCGTGTTCCTCTGTGGTGACTGTGATCCCGATACACCAAGTAACCTGCAGCAGTTCCATATTTCCCGACACTCTTATGACAAGTTTGTGCCTCATTAAAAGGCGAGAAATACTTAAAAGTATAGCTTTACAGTCAACAATCAAATAACTGATTGAACAGTGCCTTTTGGTTCTGGTAGCCTGCATTTTAGGCTGAAACTTCGAGACAGAGTTTGAGAGTATTAACAGGTAAAATGTTTTGCAAAAGAGTTATTGGGCATGTTATTGAAGATTTCTTGTGGAAAGTCATGAGGATCTAACTCACTCTTAGTACTGCAATTACTTTAAGTTGAAAAGAAAGTTTGCTGCATTTTATATGGCAGTAAAACACAGTTTTGGGGGAATTCCTGATACTATATATATTCATTCTGCCATATATTTGGGGAACCATAAGTTAATATTACTTGCATTTTTCACATGTGTTAAATATGAAGCCCTAAGGGGCCATGCAGACAAAACACGTTTGGTTCATTCGAAATATTTTCTCGTTAGAATCATACTCATACCACTTTTAACATAAACTTCACTCAAATAAGCTGCATAATTAGAAAAAAAAAGGGAATGTCCATGCAACTCTCTAGCTCATTTACCCGCAACAGAACCTATGATGTGTGACTGCTCTGTGATTGGCTAGGGCCGGCAAAAGCAAACACAAATTAGGCAGGGCTGATAAGCTTGGCAAACGAGTGAGCTTTTTGTGCTTATATTTAGGGCACATTTTTTTATACTACTAAGAATGATGGGGTAAACAGTGGGAGTTACAAAAGTACACGTAAACGTGAAAGTAACGATGCGTGCTGCTGTTGGTACTGTGTGCACTATGCACAGCACTGCAGCGCTTTGGGATTCTCTCAGATGACGCTGGCCGATTGGCGTAATTGACAGGGCCATATTTGTTGAGTGAACACTATGTTTCACGAAACGATTATTTTCTTTTTCAAGAAAAACAAGCCAGGTACAAATACAGTCAAAAGTAAAGCAAAGGCAGAAACTGGTCACCGCCATATGGTGGCACCATCTAGGTTGACCAACAATAAACGAGGCTCCGCAGTACACTAGGTTTAGCTTGAAGACATGCTCTTGTGATGTCATTGCAGACGTCGCGGAAATACGATTTGGTGGCAGAATGAAAATTTTAACTTAAATTGATTAATTTTTCAGTGAATAAAGCATCGTTTGCTTCTGGGCAAGTGCTGGGGGCACTACAGAACACGAAAGTTTCGAATAAAAAAACATTTATTTTGAGTGCATGGCCACTTTAATTGGAGCTTACTTTGCTTGTGAAAAATCTAAAAAACTTCAGGTGTGATTGATGCATGTAGGCCCTACTGCTGGACTTGCTAGTCAATCTTTAAGTCTTCACATAAATTGCATCATTTTTATGCACCTTACTATTCTGCTATGCTTACTGTGAGAATGTTTGCTTGAACAATGCATTTTTGGGCACAAAACTGGTTTGTTAGGTCCAGCAGTTTGCATTTAGCTTGTTGCTATATTCCTGTGAAATTTTTCTAATTTGGTGTCTCATTTTACCCTTTTAGGAGTTTTTCCGCGGACAGTAAGAAAATTCAATTTGGAGGGAAGCTATATTCCTGCCTGTCCTGTCAAGAAAGCAACCACCGGGCAACACATTGGGAAGTCTCCACCATTCAGACACCCTACAGCTGCACAGTTTGCCGAAAATCTTACCGCCAGAAACGCAGCCTGGACATGCATGTGAAAGTGCACAATGGCGAGAGGTGCCATGTGTGTGGAATCTGTCAAAAGAGCTTCACTGGAAAATCTAAGCTGGTTGCTCATGAAAGATTGCACTCTGGTGAGAGGCCTTTCGTGTGTCGAACATGTCAGAGAAGCTTTTCTCGTAAAAGTACCCTGGATGATCATGAAAGAGTACACTCTCGTGAGAGGCCATACGTTTGTCCCATCTGTCAGACGGGCTTCTTTAAGAAGAGTAACCTGGTTGCTCATGAAAGATGTCACTCTGGCGAAAAACCCCATGTGTGTCGCATCTGTCAGAAACGCTTTACTCAAAAACGTAGTTTGGTTGCTCATGAATTGGTACACTCTGGTGAGAGGCCCTATGTGTGTCGAATATGTCAGAAAAGCTTTTCTCTTAAAGGTGCCCTGCGTACTCATGAAAAAGTACACTCTGGTGAGAAGCCATACATTTGTCCCATCTGTGAGAAGGGCTTCTGTAGGAAGGGTGACCTGGTTGTTCATGAAAGATTTCACTCTGGCGAAAGACCCTATGTGTGTCACATCTGTCCGAAAAGCTTTACTCAAAAAGGCAATTTGGTTGCTCACGAACTGGTACACTCTGGTGAGAGGCCCTATGTGTGTCGCATCTGTGGGAAGGGCTTCGTTAGGAAGGGAGGCCTGGTTGATCATGAAAGAGTGCACTCTGGCAAAAGGCCCTACATGTGTAGCACTTGTCCGAAGAGCTTTACTCAAAGAGGCCACCTGATTAATCATGAAAGATTGCATTCTGGAAGCTTGCACTTTGGTGAAAGGCCCTACGTGTGTCGCATCTGTTCGAAGAGCTTTGCTCGTAAATCTACTTTGGTTACTCATGAAAGATTGCACTCTGGCGAATAGCCCTACATGTGTAGCATTTGTCAGAAGCGCTTTACTTGAAAATGCCACCTGGTTACTCATCAAAGACTTCACTGTGGCAAGAAGCCTTATGTTTGTAGTACCTGTCAAGAAAGTTTTGCTCGGAAGGGCCTTCTGGTCACTCATGAAAGCTTGCACTCTGGTGAGAGGCCCTACATGTGTCACATGTGTCCAAAGAGCTTCACTTGTAAATCCGGCCTGTTTACTCACGAAAGATTGCACTCTGGAGAGAGGCCCTACGTGTGTGGCATCTGTCAGAAGAGGTTTATCAGAAAATTTGACTTGGTTGATCATGAAGTACTGCATTGTGACGAGAGTCCTTACGAGTGCAGCACCCGTCATAAAAGCTTTGCTCACAAAGGGTCTCTTGTCAAACATGAGAGTATGCATACCTACAAAAAGCCCAGTTCATAATGTTTTAAAAAGTTGCCCGGAAGAATGCTTCAATAACTCACTATGACTGTGCAGTCACGAAAAATATTGAAGAGAAATTTCTAGTGGTACGTGTATCACACTCTGATAAACAGATTGAACACTCGTGAAGTCCATCCACTGTATACATTGAAAAAGCTTCACTTGCAAGCATATTTTAACCTTGGGTGACGGAGAACAGTGACAGGGGGCCCCATGTGTACAGTGTCTCTTGGAAACACTTTCGAGAACTAAACATCTGTTATGAGTGACCGCACTCCACAATAACTGTTTTGTCAGTCTTATCAATGAGAAAAGCTGTGCTCATAAAAAATGACTAAGCGTGACTGTTCACAAACTCATAAGATGTCTTCTGTATGCAGTCCTTGTGAATCAAACAGCCTAATAAATCATACCTTGTTATCCAAGAATGGGTGGATATATGTTAACAGCTTTCTGGAGCAGCTGTCAGGAGAAATTGACTAGAACAAGCGTAATTATGAAAAAAGTTGTGCACCGGTGAAAGTGTAATGATTATTAAAACAGAAAAGAAGTGTTTCTCCGAAATTATTCTGGTCCTACAGGCATATAGAGTGATCAGGTATTCTTTTTGACCTGTGATGTGCACTTTGTAACAATCATCAGTGGGCGGTTTGCAAATTGTTATTTTTGCTTTCAAAGGGCATGAATATTCACCCTGAAAATTTTTCTTGGGAATAATTTTAATACGTGGAAAAATGAGTGGCCAGCTGCAGATGAGAACAGTGCATTAACTGAAGTGGCCACTAACTTTTATCACACCCCACAACAGCTGAAGAGCTTTACCCACGACGGTGGCTTAGTAGCTAGGGTGTGGGTGTTGTGCTGCTGAGCCCAATGCGCAGATTCCATTCTTAGGCACAGCCAGTGCTTTTCTAAGAGGCAAAAAGCACAAATTCTGTGCTGAGATTTTGGCGCGTAATAACGATTCCTAGGTGGTCAGGACAATAGTGTCCTCTATTACGGGCACCTCTTAGCCCTTGTGTAGCTTGTGGCATGGGTCACACTCGAAGAATCCACACACGGAAGCCGTGGCTACGGCGCTGAAATAGAAGGAAGGCAGAAGGCAAGTTCCATGACAGAGATCCTGAAGGTTTATTCGCGGATCCACCCTATCGCTCCCATATTATGCGTTGACGGCTCCTGCATTGCTTAAGCAGCGAATGTTGGTTGAGGCTGACTGAGACAAGCCCGGTTACTTTCACTACTGTTCCTCTAGCTGTTGCCTCGTTGAGTACCATTGCACCGGGGCTTCCTGCGTCAGTTGTCACCTCTTCCAATAATGTCATATCACTCCCCCCTCCGTCCCATTGTACAGCCGGGTTTCTGTGTTTCTTATGATGTAATCGTGAATGCGCAACTGGCCGATGAGCCAGGGTGACGGCACCTCCTCGCTGATCACTTGCGGGTTTCGTTGGTTCCTCCCTCTCCGCACTCATGCCTGAACGACAGCACCTTGGTCCCAAGATGGCGTTGGAAAGCGATTTCGCCTCCCTGTACTTGTCAAATTCTCGTCAGCAGACTTGCACAGGCGACTGCGGTGAGCTGCCCATTTGTGCTACGGCCGCTGCGCCCCCTCACAGCTGTTCGGAAAGCTAGCTGCTCCATGGCGTGGGCGATTTCATTCGCTTGACCAAGTGTTGTAGCCGTGTGGTGGTGGGGGATGCATGGATTGGGCCTCCATTGGTTCTTGGTTCCAGGATTACTACGTGTCTCCTGCTGTCTCGGGGCTGTGAAAGTACGGCTTGAGCTTGCTCGTGTGGATGGGCCCTGTGACTTGTCCCGTGTTGGGGCCTCTCAGCACGTAGTTCAGCTGCGAGATTTTCTCTGCCACCATGCGCGCACAGGGCGCCTTGTGTATCAAGGTGACGATAGTGGCGACGCCGCGGAACCTGAGCCCATATGGGTTGGACCCACCCACGCCCTGGCTGTGGGGGCCCTCTTAGCCATGTCCAGTAAAAAGGGCATCCTGTTGGCTGAGCCAAAGCCATGGTTGTTTTGGACCTTTTATGGCTCCTTGGGGGTTGCATCATGCTACTTTGGCACCTGCTTACTGCAGACGGTACCTCACAATGAACCCACTCTGGGGAAGTCAGCCAGGCGCCTCTTTTGATTTACACAGTGATGTGAGTCTATCTCTCTCCATCTGTCCCGTTCTCTTTCTCTTAATCTTGAAAACCTTTTATTTTGTTCTGTTTAGCCTTTGTGCACCTATTTTTCATAAATCTTTTGATTTACACAGTGATGTGAGTTCATCTCTCACCGTATCTTCCTTACTCTCTCACTCTTTGAGTCCTGTCATCTTTCCATGCCGGTCCTGACACCTTTTCTTTTCTTCTGTTTTTTTACCCTGAGGCGGCAAGGGTTTAACTTTGTGCAAAACGACCTACCTAGACTATTTTTATAAAGTACCGTATTTTCCGGTGAATAATTCACGATTTCTTTTTCTGAAATTTTTGTTGGTGCGTTTTATCGACCGGTGCGACTTATATATGGTATAAACTTTGTACGTGGCGGCCGCGCCTGGTCCGCGCTCAAAAAGTTGCCTGTGTGCTGCGTGATGTCGGCGCACATTAAGAGCCACAGCTCTATGGTCTAAATGAACGAATTATTTGTCAGCGATTCGGAGGAAGAAGGCTTCGATATTTTTGCCTAAACGCCGCCTGTAAGTGCATGCCATCTCTGTGTATCAATAAACCATAGTGAAAAGTTAGTTCTGTCTAGACTTTGGACTTAGATGCAAGTCTCTAGCACTGCTTACCGGTGGATGCATTCAGAGGAGGTGGCTGCCGCTACCATGTGTACTTTCGCTGCACTTTCTGCGCTTCGCACCTATTGCGCTCGCGAGACCGGCTGCCGCCGTCGCGGCCGTCCTCCTCACCGTCTTCAGGCCGCGATATGTGTGCCGTACTCGTGAAGTTTGGCAACAACGTCAGGCATCGTGAAATTGCCGTACTCGCTCGCCAACGTGCCCCGTCAGCGTACGTGTCGACCGGGTGCTGGCGGAGTTGTGCTGGAATAAAAGTAGGCAAGAGATGAGGACGCAGGAGTTGTAGTTACAGCGGAATCTCGATGATACGAATTTCTGATAAGTTCCGGCGAAATTTCATTGTTTGAAACGGGAAAATTTTCGGCTCTTACGAACGGACCTGCGGTGCCCGGCGGATGATACGAACGAGTCAGCGAGGCGCCCGACTGCCGAGCGAGCAAGCTACGGCAACGTACGGGCTCTCTGCCCTCTTTGTCGCTCTTTCTCCAGGAACGGCCGGGCTGCTGTTTTCGTCTCGCGAAAACGCGCCGCACACTCCACAGGCACGCTGACGCCGCCGCGAAACCACCCGCACGCTGCGCAGGGCACGGCCGGTCGTGGCAACATGGCGGCTGTTTCGGCCGCGAAGTGGTGCGGGGCGCTCAGAAGACCGCTTCTAACCGCTCTTTAAAATGCCGCTTAAAGCACGCACGAAGTTTTTTGTGCGGTAAATGAGCTTATAATGTGAGCGAAAATGGTGCTACAAAATATCATCCGCGCCGCTAGTGAAAGCGCCCGTGAAATATCTGTCTGGGGGCTAAGCCTAAACATCCCCGGCGGAGCCAGCCGGCTGTCTCGAGCGCTTGCCTTCCCATTGGCGCAAGTCGTCAGGCTCCTCCCACTGCCACGCGCGTCGCGCGTGATTTTCTGACCGCGGTCGCCGAGTGGCCGACGCGGGCGTGAAAATATTGTGTGCACAACGCAGACGCGCACGAATCGCGCGTAAAAACGCTCCTGTAGTGAGCTTGGGCACCGCAAGTGATGGAAGTCCAGAAAGGACCGCTCGGCGACATGGAGGTTTAAAAAAAAGCAGAAAAACGTCACGGATTTCTTCATGCTAAAGTAAGAAAAGAAAAAGAAATGAAAAATTGTTTTAGTGCTTAGTTTTTTTGTCGGTGTTGTTCATACGAATTTCGGATGATACCAATGTTTTTCGCGGTCCCGTGAGATTCAGTCATCGAGATTTTACTGTAAACAGAAGATAATTTACAGAGTGCAGGGGGGAGAAAATAGTATGCAAGGACAGGAAACGGTGAGAGAGTTTGGGCCGTGCGCCAGCGAGCGAGTACGGCAATTTCACGACTCCTGACGTTGCCAAGCTTCAAGAGTACGGCATGCATATGATGAAGCCTGTCTTAGATTTCATGCAGAGTTCATAGAGGCATAGAATTCACATACGTGGGAATTGAAGGTGAAATGCACGCGTGTGGCCTCGCAAGGAATTAGCATAGTCTCGGGGTAGGGGGGAGGGATTTCACAACGCCTACGAGGTGCCTGCCCATTTTGCTGTGTGAACGTCAACTGAAGTTTCTGCGCACAACTGGGTGCGAAGCCCGTTGACAGGCCTTGTCGACGGCGTTTTCAAAGCTGAAAGCTTTGTACATTTTACTTGTATTTTCTTTTTCTTGTGTGTTTGCCACTGCAGGTCGATGGGGGTCTCATTTCATGACCGCCTTTAGGCATAGCAGTGTGCAAACGAATGACGGAGTGGTTCTTTTGCCCAGACCTGTATACACGGGCACCTTAATGGCCGTTACGAGAACGGCAGTTGGCCTTAAAGGCACCTAGGCGGGTTACATGGCAGGGCGAGCGCCGTTGGAAATCCAACGGTGATCATCGCGCCAACGGAGGTCACCGGTCTCCGTTCCGTCGACAGATGAACAAGATGGCTGTGCCCAGCAACGTGTCGCCGCTGCAGGCGAGCGCGCTGTCGCAAACTCACTGTACTGTTACAAAAAACGGTTGCCACGAGTGAGAGAAATACACTGTGTAACATGCAGTGCAGAAAATAATTAGAGAAGAAAAATTTTGAGCTCGCGAGGTAGCATTTCAAGAGTAACGTGATAAATCATCCAAACGGAACAGAACGTGGGAAGTGCCGTGTGAGCACAGCCACCACAGTTCAGTTCCCATGGCTGTTAGGGCATTCAACTGCCGTTTGCGTTAATGGCCATTGCAAGTGCCCATGTAGCAGGGGTGCAAAAGCGATGGCTGATTTGCCGTTGAATATTGTTGCAATGGCGGTGCACCCGCGTCACAGGCAATTTTTCATTCGGATTTTAATAGCCTAACTTGTCATTAACGGACGCGTTTTGGTTGCTTGCGACAAACGTGTCGTGAAGGGGCACGGTTCAGCCTGGTGATGCATGTTGGTTGCCAGAAATGGCTGCCCGCTGCCATTGTAAACAATAGCGCTGCTATCGGTGGCTTGTCGTTTTAGACCTTTATGGTGGCAGCGCTGACGCTGCTCAATAGTGATGCATGTGCAACGCGGGGAGGAGCGTGATGTTCAGTTATGCAGTCAAAGCCGTGGCGCTACTGATGTTATCGGTCAGCACTCCCACGATAGTCTTCCAATAGCGCTCGATTTTACATAGCATGTTCATTGTGGCGAGCAATTTTTAGTTTGTTCATAGTAAATCTGCTATTGTATAAAAATGGGAGCTTTTTTTTTTATTTTTGTTGTGCAGGCCGGTGCACAAAATTCAATGCAGACGTTCTTCAGGAGACTGATGAAAATGGGCGCAGAATATCCATGTTCTGGGTACTTTTAATTCTTTATTATCGTTGAAGGGTGTGCTTTTAGCGATTATCTATCATGAATGCCATACATGTCTTAAAATTGCTTCTATCAACACCTGCTCCGAAAGCTGGTTTTGCTGCTCCAAAACGCATTTTTGCCTGCTCCAAAAGCTGCTCCAAAGCGGCCTAAGCTGGTAGCATCACTGCAAGTGTGTTTTGTACACTGCTGCGTCTTGTACACCGGTGTGACATATACACGGTTTTTTTTTCTGGTAAAACTGCAGTTTTGAGGGGGGTGTGACTTATAGACCGGAAAATACGTAATAGTGGCTACGTATGGCTAGCTTGAATGTTTGCACGCTCTCCAGGTCGGGCTCCATGTTGGGCGGCCAGCCTGGCTGCCGAAACACCAGCTAACCACATGGCTCAAAGCAAAACGCCTCTTCATCGGTTCTTGAGAAATGCTCGGACTGGAGTGACCATTCAACTCAGCACATCATGCAAAAAAAACAGCAACAACTTCCCGCGATTCTTTTGTCATTTAAGATGTCGAAGCTAGTCGAACCCCGCAATAACGAAACTGCCGGGGAAAGCCAGAAAATTCGTTGCTGTGAGAACGAAACATAAACGACCGGAAAATCGACCACAAACCAAAAATTTATTTGCTAATGTCGGTACATTACTTCGTGAACCTTACCTTGTAGCCAACGTCGCAGTTCAGCTCTCATTGGACAAGTGGTTCATTGCTAGTCGTCATGCGCGCCCAAGAACGACGACATCGTGTCAAATGCATCCAAAACATTCCGTGGGTTCACCTTCTCTGCACGTTTTTCGCCCTGGCCCTCGGCACCGAGTATGTCCGATCATGCAAGCGAAGCCCAGCTTCTGTTTACGAACTTTGCCAGACAGAGTGGCGCCTCGTTTGCGCCAATACTGTTTAGAAAACTAAGTGAGCACCACTTTGTTGACGTCCAGAAAGGCCACAGCCGTCAGTTTTGTTTTGCGCACGTACGCCATTGAGAAGTGGTGGGATCCTTGCTTTTCAAAATGGTTGATCGAGCTGCAGGCGTTTCTAAACTCCTCGGCGCTATCCTCCCTTTATACTCCCTTCCTCCACTAGGGCCACTGACTTGGGCGGTGATGGATGCCTTATCAAGAAGCGATAAAAACTTCCACTTTTGGGCTGGTGAAGGCATCTTAACAAGAGCAAACATGCCGATCGCCGAAGGCAAACAACACAACAGGGGGAAAGACATGGTGACTTCCCCCTGGTGGTGCCGCTGCGAGGCTGCCTCCGCGGCCGCCGGCTACGCGGTCTTTTGTAAACAAATATGGCGGCGGCCATGCAAGCGTGCAGTGACAGAAGTTTACGTTCTTTGAGTCCAACAAAAAATGAATTTCAGCACTTTTTGGACACATTTAACCTTCAATGGGTAGGTAAAATACCGACAAACTTGCAGCGAATTTCGTTAACGCGGGATCAGTTTCTAAAAACGTTTCGTTCCTGCGCGATATAAAATACATGGGCGTCTATGGACGTTTGCCGGGGATGCGAAAATATTTCGTTGCCGCGAGAATTTAGTACCCGCGGGATTTCGTTATCACGGGGTTTATATGGAACCCTGAAGGGCACCTGATGTAACTGGATATAATTGGAGAGCTGATGATTTACAAGGACATATTGTGAACGGTTATTGAAAAATTCTTGGATCCAGATTAAGACTGCGGGGTGTAAGTTCAAATGGGAAGGTTTCAGTAGCACACTACAAGCTATCTGAGCAGACTGTGTTCCGAGCTATCGGCCACCCATCGGTAACTTGGATGAAAGATTGAGCGCCAAATAAACGGCGACCGAAAGGAGCGTCACACAGAAAGCCCATCGCAGGCCAAGTCAGCCAAGCTTTAGCAGACCAATAAAATCGGTTCGTGCCTAAGTGCATGCCGTGTGTGTCGCGTGTGCAAACACGACAGTTAGCGCGGTGAACAGGCAATGATGCAGCCAAAAGTAGTTACCTAAAGAGCCACAGCACCGGGTCACGGAACGACGACTACTCAAACTAGAGTGCAGCATGTTCACAATAGCGTGCGAGACAGTGTTACATGTTCTGTAGAAATTGGTCATTGGTGTGTCTTAACGCAACGGTTTCCGGTTTACTCATCCGATGTGCGCTTGCGTGCTCCTATTGTCTCCATGGCTTCGGACCGGACGGCCCGTCGCTGTGATGGTTTCATCTCTTTTGTGGCGTTCAAAACGCTATAGTACTCCTGTAGGTATCTGTGAAGTGTGTTCTGGTGTCAGTGACTGTATTTACAGGATATCTGCTTGGATAAATTACTTCGTTTGCCTATTGCGACCGTCAGCTGTAAACGTAAGTCACCATTTCATTTTTTGCGCAGTACGCGAGAGCTCGCGCTCGTTCCCGCCTAAACATCAGCTGTCGTTTGTAACGGTTGACGAGCCTGAATGCTGCTTAGGGTTGTTGCTTCTTGCAAAGAATTAAGAAATTTGTGGGACGCGAGTTCTAGCTATCCTCTTTCAGGCTTTGTGTTCTCCAAACAAGCGGCCGTGCTTCCACTGCAGGTTGACGACGTCCAGCATACATCGAAGCAAGACACGTTTGCAGTATGAGAGTTCGGATGTATTCAGGTGACGTCATTGAACGTTAGCTATAAATGAAGCTTTTGTTTCATTATTTTCGTGAGCTATGGTGATAATGCCGAGCTACAGAGTAATTACACTGCCGTTGGGCTTCTCCGTCGGCTCTCTTCTGGTGCCTGGGATGGCGCGTGAGCGATGGCGACAGATACACCGTAAGCACTTTAATACCCAATAAGATAGGTTTTTAGCGTCACTCGGAATTGTTGCTTTATTTGGTTAGGCCTTAAAAATTCAGCGCATGAAAAGGTAACAGGGCACCTCATCTAGCTCCAGGTTGGCAAAGATATCTTGCTAAAAATCGTGAAAGTTTGTGCGTAAAATGGCTGCGCAAGTTCTTCATTATGAAGCCTTAATTATGCAATACTCTTTGTTCAGGTATTACAGCACTAACTCGACCAATGCACCGGAAATGCAACAGCCTGTAGGACATAATTGTGGAATAAAGCTGCAGTGAACCAGCATTCATGGCTTTATGGTATTTGAAGAATAGTGGGACCACACTGTGTTTAAAAATTTGCTGAAGCAAGTGTGATGTCGCCAAATGAATGCAATGGAATAAAGGCTTTGGAAATTTTTCAATTGATGCTGAAGTCGCTGCTCAATTTGCATGTGGGCATTTTTCAATTGATGCTCAAATAGGCTCGTGATACCAATACACCTGTAGGCCAAGGCTACCGTACCAATACACGAATAGGTACCAATACACCTATAGGACTAGGCCAACAAACATATAGACTGGCACCCCAATAATTATTGGTGCCAATAACCCAATAAGCTGTTGGTTTTGTCTATTGGTAATTTTTCTATGGTGGCTATTCGAAAGTTGAACGGCTTTTAAATGATTTAGGACCGGGATACCGTGTCAGTGACTAAATTATATAACAAAAGTAAAATAAGGCAATAAATAGAGTATATTCTCAAGCAGCAGAAATTAAGTGTCAAGCCCAAGCATGGCATGCCATCAGTGGCCAGTGCGTCGAAGTTTGGCAATACCTCGGTCGGCATTATTGGTTGGTGCTTGGGAAAGGTGACAAGCCAACGATTGGCCAAGCTCTGGAAGGCCAATATGGACACTGCTTGGCAAAGCATATTACCATGATATGGCCTACGCGTGTACCCCATGCTGTTTTCAGGCACATTTCAGGGTTTCTGGCCAGTCGTTATGGCCATAGTCTATTCTATGAGTTGCCTCGCGGCCTGATTTCTGCTTTATACATGTCATTATACAGAAAATTTTTTATTGCGTACGCATTAAATAATTTTCTCAAGAATGGCACGTACAAAACACGAATCAAGCCGCAAGGCACAATTAATGAACTGCATCAAGCAATTACGTGACTTCCCAAAAAAACAATTTAGCGCCATTACACAGCAGACAACTCCCCTTACTTTTTATTATGCACATCAAATTTGCAGCAAGAAACCTTACTTAACTTGCAGCAAGAATACGAACTAAGGTTGTTCAAAACTGGCACACGAAATCTAAACAAAAACACTATACTATTAAAAAAATGAAAAAGCTCATGAAGCCCCAACCCATCCACGAGTGCCTTGTTTAGCTGCTTGAGATGCCAACAAAACAGAAGCATTCAGGTAAGTGAAAACACGACCATTTTCTTTGGTAATTCGCCGATCTGCTAAGATCACAATATGTTCTAAGCAGCACTATTGTAGAATAGTACAGCTTGGAAGACTTGTTCTCCCCGCTGCATCCGCCACTAGTCCAAGGGAAACAAACTTTACGTTGTTGCGCCTGTAATAAGTTAAAAAAATTGGGGACTCGAGTAAATGCGTCGCATAGGGGGTGGGTGTATTGCGTTAACGTTTAGTGTTTGGGGAGTTGGTGGTAGTGAATGCGTTGTATCAGCAGCTTCTTGACGTAGTTTGAATGAGTCAAGGATATAAGGCGCGTTCGTAGCATTTCATTCTGTGTCGGCTTTGTGGCGCAGTGGGTAGAGCACCATGTACCTTGCGTTCCGCCCGCAGGGTCGTGGGATCGAAATCAGGTGCCGGTAAGTATTATTGTTTTTATATAGCGTAGGGGGAGGGGTGCGGACTACTACGGACAACTAGAACGGGTGACATCATGAGTTAAAGAAATGCTCTGCATTTAAAAATAAATCGTTCACTACAATGGTAAATGCATGATGCTTGCTAAATACCGCACCTAGCCCACAACCGATTTTTGTCATATATGAAAGCCAGCGTTTTATATAGCCCGGTAACCACAAGCAATTTATAAAAAAATTAGGAGAAATAATTTTAATTTGGCAGCACACTTTCTGAAATCGGAAGAGTGGCGGTTCGTAGTGTCGCAACTTTACACTACAATATGTGTCCCGGTCACGTGACCTGCAAACCTAGCAGCTACTGTAACTGCTGAAATGTTTATTTACTTATTGAAAGCCTTTTAACAATAGTATTTGTATATGTTTCACTTGTGTATGTATTTTTATACATTATTTTGCAAATTTTTAAGACACGCCTCCCGCCGTCGCTGGGTTGCTCTCAGTGTGGCTAACTGGGCCTTCATGCCTAGAATCAAGGCAAAGGCAGCTCCACCCCGGGGATCCTTTCCCCCGGGTGCTCCAGCCTCGCCCGATCGCTAACGGCTGGAGCGCCCCACGGAAGTGACGTCACCTGTTTTTTGTTATTATTTTTTGGATTTAGTCGTTCTTGTTGATCGCCGAAACTAGTACCATGCCGGCCGTGCATAGTTGGCCGTGCCGGCACTCATGTTTAGGTCGGCTGTGCTTTTCATTGTTTGCCAGGCTGATAACTCTCCTCCTTGGTACATCGGCTGTCGTTCAGTGTTGTGTTATCTACGGCACACCTGCGGGTAAGGCAAAACCACTCCGAGTGGAGGATTCGGAGGGTTGTGTTCCACGTTTAAGTTCGCCGGCTTTTGTAACCCCACTTCTTTCTTTCTTTTTATTTTGAAAGGTGTGTGCGCGCGCCATTTCACGCCATTAGGTTTGATCTGCTGTGGCTCAATAGGGAAGAATGGGTCTGTGTCCTCAAACGTGGGCACTGGCTAAAGAGGCTGCCGGCAAAGGTCTATATAGTGTTGCACGAAGGCTGTTTCCTGCTTGCGCTCCCATTTAGATCATAGAATCTTTGGCTTTTGTGGGGAGAAGAATAGGCGGAAGGAATACCTTTAAAGGCCCTCATTTGACAAGAGTTCTCTTGGGCCTAGATTACTGGTGCCCACTGGATCTTCTACTAAATAAGCTTATTTAGTTGCTCTTGTGCACTCTAGTACGCGCCGCTGAACACCAGCGTTTTTGTGCGTATAGTTTTGGCGCAGCAGCCTGAAATGCAACGTCGCCATACTTTCTGTGCATAGAAAGACCAGCAGGTGCCCTATTTTGGGGGGTTAAATCAGCACAGCTGGTACAAAAGGGGTCAGAATTAAAGTTTATTGGATGTGACAAAAAGATGTTTGGAGTAAACACTGTTCATGCCCCTTTTCGTCGTGCCTACAACTCTATATTTGGTCATGTACCAACTTTTCCGAGCTTCCAAAGTTGCAAGGGATACACTGCAGTGCTACAAGAACTGATCACAAAGTGTCAAAAACTTTGGCTTTTGCTTCCCATTGCCAGCCTTGTTAGTGATGGCCTGGGAAGAACCACGCCGAAGCAGGAAGCACCGACCAATCCAGGAGATACACTGTACTTCATTTCACCAACTTCACACACCGTTGTAAAAATTGTGCTCGTAATCAATAAACAGCGAGAGCACAGCTCTGTACCACACGCTGGTAAGGGCAGCAAAAGTAGCGCCAACAATGGTCTTTCACATAAACTGTGCCCACAGCTCCTGTCAACACCAAATTGATAACAGCGTTGTTGCACATAATTATACGTATACAAACGTCATGTAAGTAGTGTTGCTTCTGGTCATAGCAGCAGCTGTCCAACAGCCAACCACTGCAAGTGCTGAAGAACCGGCCAACCATGTGACGTTTGTTGTCCAAAAAGAAAGAAGCACTCAGGCCTTCGTTTTCTGACAAGCAGGCTGGATGCTCATCACGCTGAAGTTCCCCCGCAGTAACAGCTATGTGTGCGCATCCGTTTACGGGTATAAGTGCTGCCACGTGCACGTGGCAGCAAGGTCCCATTCTGCCAAGGTGCCGGTTTAGCGCCGTGGTGAGAGGATTTGGCTGCTGCTCTGGAGAAATGAGTTCAAGTCGTACACCAGTCCATACAGCAGTGGCCCCGTCGACGGCCACGTATATATACGGTCACTTTTCGCGTTTGATGTTACACCTTCGTCTTTAAAATTGGTGAAACTTGCACTAAGTGACACAAGGCGAAGCTGGAGGATTTCTTTTGATGTAAGCACTGAATGACACACCAGTTTATTTACGTGTTCCGTCGTCGCTTCTCGTTGTGGCAGTAGTAGTCATCGTCATATCCATCTATCGTCCGCATGCATGACTGGCTGACCCGGATCGTTTTGTCCGCAGGCTTTCCCATTCCACCAAGAGTGGAAGGCGCCGCGCACGCGCTAGAACCGGCTTCGCGAGCTGGGCGTCTGCGAGCTGTCTTGTGCTCTTCATTGTGCCGCGGACGCACGTGACTGTTTCCTTGGTATTTTTTGCGAGCGCCACGCGCAAGCCAGGACGGACGATGCCGGACGATCATCGCAAAACGCGTGCGCGGTAAACGGCGGGAGTAACTATGACATGTTTTCTGATGACGCCGCACACATTACGGCCACGCCAGAGGCAGTGTGTGTATGGCAGCAGTGCGGGTGCTGCGCGCGGTGAACCCAACGGACAGAGCGGTGTGGTTCCCGGCCCACATGGGAAGGGACGTGTCAGCCAGAGGCAACGCAAACCACAACGAGATGGCCAACGAGACGGCGCGAGGTTTCAACCGCCCCGCCCAACCGGCCGACTCGACGAAGGAGTGGTGGTGCGAAGCCAAAGACAGGATGACGGAGTATAGTGAAGTGTTGAACTGGTATAGACTAGGGCGCAGGACTATGCCCCCGCCTCACCCGGGCCTGACCCGACGCGAGGCAGTGACGTTCCGGCAACTACAGATTGGGTCGCTACCCACGCCGGTGCTCATGAAACACGCGTGCTCTGGCGTATATGTGAGTGACTTGTGTCGCGTGTGTGCATCGGAAACGGCTACTGCGGCCCACATTTTGTATGACTGAACAAAATCCGAGGGAGGCACGGACAGTGACGACGATCCCGCTGTGGCTTGCGGCCGCTGCGGGAAGCGCCCAACGGGAGCAACAGACACGGGCCGTCCAGTGGATTTCGGCTGCCCTCGAAAAGCAGCACCCGAGCGAAGGTCCAGGTGCTCGCTACCACCACAGCACAGGGGCAGGTGCGGGTGCCAGAAGAAGGCGGGAGTAGCGAGGGCTGCTCGCCGAGTAAAGGACACCATGCCGAGATGATGTGTGGCCGCATCGCGATCACCCTCCCCTCGTGGGGCTAGGATAGTCGTCCGCCGGATAATCAAAAAGTCTTTTCACTCACTCACTCACATTACGGCCAGCAACAACAGCTCTGCTGTTAAAAGGTTGTCCGAAGTGTTCGTATGGCGGCGGATTGGCCAGCGAAGCTGTTTTGATTTCATTGGACTGCGTACATTTATGAAAAAAAAAACACGATTGACTCGGGATATCCTAGTTTTTGGCAAAATAAAGCGATCATTTGACTCGGGCGTGGTCCAAAGAAGTGCACGAAACTGCTGCGCCTTGTCGGCCGACGCTGTCCACGTGTTTGGCAGCGGGAGCTGTGTCGCGTTCGACGCCCTTCTCCCCCGCATTTCCGCAGCTCTTGCGCAACGCCCTCTACACCATTTAGCGGCTATACGGCAGCATCAAACCCCCACGCCACACTCTCCTGCGCCTCGGCTGCTTCCGCCTCCTCCCTGTGGCTGCAATTGTCGCCTCTCCCTCTCCCACCCCTCTGTCGCTCCTTTAAATTAATTGGTTGGATACGGAACGAGAATGTGGCGTACCCACTCTGGGGGATTGGCCAAGTCTTATTGTGGGTTCACTGTTTAAGAAGCTTATGAATTAGTTTCAAATGAAGGGAAAATAGAGTACAGAACTGATGCTAACAATTTTAGAACAAAAAAATTCAATACTACTGTATCAACACGTGTTTCAATAAACGATTAAAAATTGGCTGATGCGATTGATTAACTAGGCAAGCGACCTGTTTCGGCAATAAATGAGTGAAGAGCGCGACAAACATCCCCGTTGCACCAACGAAGCCGGATTGCCCCAAATGACAATAAATTAGGCACCGACAAGGCGAGACCCAAGCACCCGAGGGGAACCTTCAGGTAATGATTTCGGAGGGAGGAGAACCGCCGGCAAGACAACAGGAAGTGGTCAAGTGTTTCCTCCTTTTGGCTGAAGCCGCAGATGGCCGATGGCGCTATGCGTGCACGGTGTAGATAAAAATTCAAATTAGGTGTTCGGCATCGACAGTGTGACCTCACACAGTCGAGACTGCGCAAAGTCACACTTCCAAGAGTACCGGAGATGCTCAATGTCAGGGCAGCCAGCGATGCTGTCTGGTGGGAAGCTGTCCAGCGAACTGTACCTTCGAAACCTAGTTGCAACAACATAGGCTATCGGGGGAACAGTATCAGCCATTCATTCAGTGCTACTCCTGCCAGGTAATCAGCGGTTTCGTTGAGTTCAACACCTCTGTGCCCTGGGACCCAGACCAGACGGATTTTCCTGACATGTGCCGGTATAAGCATCGACAGCGATCGGCGAAGTGGAGAAACGGTTGGTGAAGATAAAGTGGAGCAGACCGAAAAAGAATCCGTCACAATGATCACCTGGGAATGCTCTTCGCTGAGCTTTCGAAGAGCGAGCGCGATTCCCAAAAATTCTGCCAAATATATTGACGTGAAATTTGGAAGACGAAAAGGAAATGCCCAGTCAAGCGCAGGTGAAAAGATACCTACACCAGCTTTTTTGTCTCGAACAGAAGCATCTGTGGTTATAACCACATGTGTCGGGAACTCTTCTAGGTAGTTTGCTAAAAGGCCAGATGTCGTTCTCTCCGGCAAACATTGGGCATTGGAGGGGAAAATGTTGACGAAATCAATGTCCACCATCGCAGTGCGATAGTCAAACGTAGGTACAGATAATATGTTGATATTTAAAGGGGCGAGCAAGGTCTGGACGAACACCACCTGTGGACGTGTGTACATGGGCCATGACTGGGCAAAAAAGGACGCTGGGGAGTGTACAAAAACCATTTGTGATCGTGATATAGGCAATTACACTCTTAATACCATTTCATGGAACTCTAAGCACTAGAAGGTGAATGTAGCTGATAGTTTTGCAGAAAGCAAGAAAACTACGAGAGGTTTAGGCACAGCATTCACAAACTTGATTTGACAACAATGAGTCGCTGTACACTACAAAATGCATCAATTATTTTTGAGTCCTCGCAACTGCATCTTCACGGAGGCTAGAGGCCCCGACTTCGCGAGTGCTTACGAGCCACCGAATTTAGAAGACGGCAACGTGGTAATGAAGGACGAATAGCACAACTATGGCACGAACGAGGCGACAGGAGGTGAGCCCTGTAGCCTCGGCGTCTAGAATCGAGACCGAACGACTGGAACAAGAACTGCGATGTTGCATTCGGCGCTGACACGGCTAACCGCTTACGAGAGGAGGCTTACGAGGCCAACGAGGCTAAAAAAACATGGAGGAAGAAAAAAAAATAAAAAGGAAACAGCCGGAACCGTAAAAAGCTGATTCTCATGCCAACGGATTTCACAAGTTCCATTTCTGGTTCCGTTTAAACGGTGATGGATACACACAAACACGGGCCCCTGGCACATCACCCACGGGCCCACTGCATTGCCACAGCCTCGCACTCTGGCACTGCAGTCAGATTGTGAGGATCGCAGCACTGGTGTCACGATGATGATGATGTGATGGCTAGTCCCTTTGTAACGGGTGGACACCAAAATAATATCCAAGCCAAGAGGAAAACAAAAAAAAAGAAAAGGAGAGAAAAAAATGGGCCCATCTCCCCGCGAGGGGGACTCGAGCAAATGCGTCGCATAGGGGGTGGGTGTATTGCGTTAACCTTTAGTGTTTGGGGGGTTGGTGCTATCACGTGTACACCACGCAGCTATCACGCCGCTGAGTCGCCAACGCACGCCGCTGACCACGTAGTTTGAATGAGTCAAGGATATAAGGCGCGTTCCTAGCCTTTGATTCTGTGTTGGTTTTGTGGCGCAGTGGGAAGAGCACCATGTACCTCGAGTTCCGCCCACAGGTAGTGAATGCGTTGTATCAGCAGCTTCTTGACGTAGTTTGAATGAGTCAAGGATATAAGGCGCGTTCGTAGCCTTTCATTCTGTGTCGGTTTTGTGGCGCAGTGGGTAGAGCACCATGTACCTTGCGTTCCGCCCGCAGGGTCGTGGGATCGAAACCAGGCGCCGGTAACTGTTATTTCTTTTTATAGTGTAGGGGGAGGCTGGCTGCTGCGGATGCCGACGCACGGGTGACATCGTGAGTTATACAAATGCTCTGCATTTAGAAAAGAAAGAAAGTTGCTCATGTATGCACGCACAAACACAGCGATCCATCTGTGCCGGCACACACTGTCAATAGGAGTCAGGCCCGGCGCACAGTGGTCCACCACTCAGTCAGTCGCTGTTTGGTTGCCGAGATTGCTTCCTGGTTGTGCCGCTCGCGCCCTTCCGCCCCACCCCCACCACTCTCCCCCACACTTTGGTTCTCACCGTCTTCCTCGAGGGGCGCGCAGAAACCGAGTGCCTGAGGGAGCGAGGCACCATCCACCGGAGCGGTCCGGAGACTAGCACACCAGAGGACGAGATGCTCTCGCGTCTCTGCCTCCAGTCGGCAGAGCCTGCAGAGGGTGGACGTGACCGTGTCGTCGAAGCGGCTGCGGTATTCGAGGGTACGAAGAGCTCCTGCCCTCGCCTCAAACAGAAGGCTGTTGCCAACGCTGTTTTCGTAGAAGCCCACAGCACTTATGTTCGGCTTGTTCTGTCGGTAGCACTCGAGGGTGGGCTTCGGCTCCATGCCCTTGCACCACAGGGTGTTTTCTTCTTGCAAGGTGCGTCGGCGGGCCTCGGTCGTCCACTTGCCTGCACTGTCAGCCGCACTTCTTCTCTAGCTGATATAGCCGGCGTGTCCAGTCTGTCCTCACGCAGGTCGCCGAGAGGTACTCAAACACTTTCCGTGCCCAACGAATGCGTGGCAGGAAGAGGAGACGGCCGCGGTAGGCGATCTTGCTCGAAGCTTCCCTTGCCTCGAAGCTCGACCATCCCACATCCCCCTGCACAGCCTGGTTGGCGACAAGGCCATGGCATCCAAGGGCGACTCTCCCGACTTCCCGCTGCTGGCGCTCTAGCCACTTTTGTGTTCCAGGCGAGAGGCAAATGACTGCGTTTGCAAATGTGAGGCCTGGGACATGCACCAACTTCCATAGGTCGCGGACCATCAGGAAGCGGTTACAGCCCCACATGCACCGCCGCCGAAGGATCCGCTGGGACCGAAGTGCCGCCTGCCGAAGTGCGGTCTCATGGAGGCTGTACTTTGATGCCTCGGCGCAAAGGGTAACCCCAAGATACCTGTAATCAGTACAGGAGACCAGGGGCTCTCCATCCAGAGTCAGTGCAGGTGCATTCGCCCTCTCTCCAGCCAGTTGCACAACCGCCGATTTCCTCACATTGAGGCGCAGGCCGAGGCTCGATATTTCCGCCTGGCAGATGTCAAGAAGGGCATGCAGGTCCCGGCTGGTGTCTGCCATTACCACCAGGTCGTCTGCGAATGCCAAGCCGGGTAGACGGGTGTTCTCGTCGGCGCTGGTGGTACTAAACCGCAGACGACACCCGAGGTTGGAGTTAAAGGAGCCATGAAGAGAAAATGCAAGTTGGTTTTATTCGAAAGATTTCGTGTTTTATAGTGCCCCAGCACTTGTCCGGATACAAACGGTGCTTTATTCACTGAGAAATTAAACACTTTAGGTTAAAATTTTGATTTTCCCGCTCAATCGTGCGTTTTCGTGGTCCCAAGTGACATCACTGGAACCGACCGCTCTGCAGCCTAGAGTACCTTCATTCACGCATCCGCCGTACAGGGTAGAGACACGTATACGCTGGCGCCGCCATTTTCGGTTGCTCGCTCGCCGCCGAAGCAAGTCATTGTGTCAAAACCGCGCTAAAATTATCGCCGCAACGCGGCTTACTGAAGAAGTTTGAATCATATTGTCTGTTTCGCGTTGCTAGGTCTCGTGGGAAACGAAAAGAATAACGCGTTCAGCCCGTTGGCCCAATTGCGGCGGCACGGGACCGTTCAAAGGTTGTCTCCACCCTGTACAGCGGTGTTGGTTTGTTCCCGCGTTTCTTTACGTTCCGTAACCTAGATGGCGCCACCATACCGTGGCAAGCGTTTGGTTTGTTTTTGCCCGCATTTAAACCTGGCTTGTTTTTGTTCTGGGAGAAAATATTCGTTCCCTGAAACAGTGCTCGCTCGACAAATGGGGTCACGTAAGACGCCGTTGCTTGCGTCAATCGGCCAGTGTCGTCTGAGACAACCCCAAGCCCCGTAGGGCTGTGCAGCTAAAACCAAGCATGCTGTGCGCAGTACGAACAGCAGAACGCATCAGTACTTCTATGTTTACATGTGCTTTCGTAACTTCCACTGTTTGTCCCATCATTCTTATTGCGCGCCCAAGTAGCACCAAAACATTAGAAGAACGTATTTTTTTTGTTTGGTGCTAACGTTAGAGCAATGTTCTTAATGTCATTTTTTTTAAATGTTTAACTAATGTTATCAAAAACGTTACAGTAATGTTTTGTCAAACATTATTTAAACATCCACAAAACATTTTTACAACATATTATTAATGTTAGTGTTACGTTGCAGCGAACAAGCTAATAACGTTCAAAAAACGTTTAAAAACAATGTAAAACGTTACATCACATTTCGCCAAACGTTATGCGAACAGTAAGAAAGCATTTCTACAACACATAAATACTTTTGGAGTTACGTTTACCTAACGTTGCAGAAGTACCCTACAAAAACATTTTAAGAACAACTAAAAAACGTTACAGTAACGTTTCGTCAAACATTATTGGAACTGTGAGGAAGCATTTCGACAACATAGTAATTATGTTGGATTTACATTTACTTAACGTTGCAGAAAACACGCTTGAAACAATCTTTTAACGTTGCAAAACCTTTTCAGAATGTGGACCAGGAACGTTACAGTGACGTTTTGCCAAACGTGTGGAATGTGTATCGTGGAGCATTGTTTCTGTTATCCACGTTTGCCGGTTACGATATATTTTAAGCATTTTCAAAATAACAAAGAAAAGTGAAATTTCAAATAAAATTTCATTTTATTTTTGCATGGTTACAACATTTTTTTTATTTACACTCCATTGCTGCTGCTGTGCAGGAGAGGAGGCTCCATCCAGGGGCTGGCTGCGTCTGTGTGGAAAAAGCAAACAATTCCTACTTCAGTACGCTGCGGCAGTAGGCGGTTTTTGCGCGAAAAAGTAGTCGCCGCCTAAGGATTTGTTTAGTTAACGAGCGCACACACGCACACACACGCACATGCACACACGCACGCACTAAAAGGAGAGTAACTGAACAAGCAGCTACGCAGCAACTCGTGCTAACCATATGACCAGAAGAAAGCAAGCGCACAAAATTTTGGGTCACCTGACTCCCAACTTGAATCTCCCGAGTCAGTAACCTATACAGGTTAGTGACTGTTCGTCAAAGTCGCTCGCTAGCGGAGTGTTATGTCTTCAGCATGGTTCATGTATTTTTATTAGGCAGAGATTAGGATGAAAATTATTTAAATATAAATGCACTATTAAATTTTGAGAATATTAGTTTATTGCTTACCTTGTGGGTTCCTGTAAGCCCAATATTCGCAAAGTGGATCCAGTCACCAATGATGTGGCCCGCTATCGACTGTGACCTGCGTCACACCAGCAGCAGCTGGAAAGCATAGGGCGCGACTAGTTATGGGCTGCATAGCAGTTCATAAATTGAACTACTAAAAAAATCAAAATACGCTCTCAGAAATTTTCTACACTCACCAAATACTACTCGGGAACGGATACTAACCTCTCGGACCTTTTTCTTCTTTTCTTCCTGTCCAACTGTATATAGATGACCGCTACCTCAATCGAAACAACCCATCTGAAAATTCGCTTGGTTGTAGAAGCGACGTTTGCTCCTCCAGTCCGGCAGATCTTTCACCTAAAAAAGAACACAAAGTGCTACAGAGGTATTACAGATGGTTCACGCAAAAGAACACACCCATTAAACACGAATATGTATAATGGTCCAAGTTTACTTACGTAATAAAGGGAACCAAAGTGGGAACTCATAAACGCACAACTTCGGTCCTAGTCTTTCTCAGCACTGAAAAGAGTTGTCTGACATGTTTAATACATGCTTGGAACAGGCTAGGGGAAGAAAGGAGGAAGAATTTGAGCATTTTACAACCCGGGCATTCTTCTTCTTTTTTTTTTTTTTTTTTTTGCACGCATGCAGGAATGTTCCGTTTCTCAGTCAAAGCCATGCGTATCATTGCAGCCACTAAATTTGTTAGCGTTCACTTTAACCATGGTTTTTGTTTTTTCACGCTCGGCGTTGTTACCTCGTCATATGAAACGCACCCTGTTATTCATCAGCTGCTGAGCATTTACAGGATTTTTCAAAAGTTGGGAAGAGCGCCTGGAACCACGGCTGTAAAAGCCTTTGATTCAAGCTGTTCGAAACCGCACCACCGATGAACAGTACTAGAACTAGCCTTTTTGTTCGAAGCATGTCGGTTTTATTTCGGCGAACGACGGCTGTGCATGATCAATGCGGCCCCAATGAAAGCGTGTTGGTTCCAAACTTCTGATAAAGTACGCGCAGTAGGCAAAATTCTGTATCCAGAGTGACCTCTTTTGGACGGAACGGCTCCCTCTAGAGGGAGTGGGTGATCGCTAGCATGACCAAGTACCTCCAACACCCCTTAACCCCAATTCCCCCCTTCGGATCTTTATCGGCTTAGTTTAAAGTGGCACCTGCCCTGGTCATTCCAGCTCCTGTTGTGCTGTGCGCTATCGATTGAATTCGCTTTTCCATTTTGATTCGCTAAACCCGCTAGCCATTTACACAATTGAGCAATATTTACTTACCAGTTTCTATGGTCTCGGGATTGGCACTCATCGTCGATGAACTCCGCGGCTTTCCCGGTTTGAGGGTATCTTGAAAACCATAGCCTGCAATGAAAGTGACTTCGACTCTTTACCAGCTGCTATTTACCAGCCTTTTGGGGTGCATTTCTCACAACTCAAGAACGCGCTATGCTGCTTAATGCATTTCAAAAATGTAAGTCGCAAACGAACGCATGTACTCGAACAGCGCACTTTTTCCCACCCGACACCTTCAGCCCTCAAAGTTCCCCTTTCTAACAAAGTTGGCTATATAGTCACGCAGGTTGTCTGGTTGCTTACTCGCCAGCGAAGAAAGCTACGACAAAAGGCTCAGGTTTGCAGCTTTTAACAATATATCCCAGAAGTCTGACGAACTTTTTGCGATAGGTACACCGTCATACCGTCTAAGTTAACCAGCGGCAAAATAGGCTACCAAGGGGTGCATTCTGACCTGTTCGTTTGCATTTGTATCGACTACATTCCGAAGTAGCTGCACTGGCTGCACCCCCCCCCCCCCCTTTTTTTTCACGTTAAGGAACCCCGGCGTTCTCAACATAATTATCGCGTCGCCAGGCAATTGGGGGCAAACGTAATGCTTTTTTTTTTTTTTTCAACATTTCGCACAGCGAACTAACGTGACACGCACATTATTTTGTTTCGCGTGCCCAAGCCGCTACCTCACTTGCCCGGCTGAAGTGAAGATCCTTCGAGTGTGGGCGAGGTTAGTTATCCGAATTCACTTTGCTTTGCACAAAGCACGCAAAAATCGTTTCCATGCAACGAACAAAAATCGTTTCCATGCAACGTACCCGTAACATCGATTCTTCCATCAATACTGCCTACTATATAGTTCACCAAACATATATATAAGGCCCGTTCACACTTGCGACGATGAGACGCGATTTCGGAAGCTTTTGCCGTCCGGCGATCCGTTTTGTCGTTCGGTCTCGGCCAATTTGTCGCCGCGACAGAAATCGCGTTGCTCGTCGCAAGTGTGCACGGGCCTATAAGCAAGAAAATACTCACGAGTTGCTCCTGCACACCTTCCTTGTATGCCGCTTACATTGCCCAAACGCCGCCTCTGGCGCTTCGTTTTGAATATCCAGCGATAAACGGGTCTCGGTTGGACAGACCACGGAGAAAGATATAACACCATCGAACAGGCTACGACTGAACAAGCATGCGCTTGCGCATATACTTACGTCTACAACTGCAGTGTTCCAGGTAAACGATCCGGTGTAACGACTGGAGCTGGGTGCGCACGGGGTCCACTCGGCAGTGGCGAGAAAAGACCCCTTGAGCCCTTGCCCTTTTTTCTTTCCCTCTCATATGGGGCGAGAAGGCAGTGGATCTCCAAGCAACTTTCCGCAGCCGCTGTCTGCGGCTGAAACCTGTCTGAATGAACAAAAAGTCGTGGGGGGATGCTACACAAAGGAACGTCGCACAATGCGACGGGACACTTCTCCACCCGCCCTTGGGGACAGCGCCGCGAAGTTCGCCTTTTACATCGCAAAGTGAAGACAGCCTTACCTGCTCGTCTCAACGAACAGAATGAAGAGGACTCGCGAACAAGATTGACTTTGAACGAGACTGATCGTGATGCCCGGATCAAGGAACGCTTCATAACCAAACATGAAATACGAGTGGTGTAGGGAGAAAATTTGTAAAAAACACCAGTGGCATTTTTTTTTGGCAGCGTCTTCTGCCACGCGCGTGGCACCAGCCACGCCCCCCTGGCAACGGCTGCTGCCACGCGTGACGTCATAATGACGTCATAACATTAATAATTGTCAATATTTTGTGTAGTGTAGTCCGAAATACACATTTTTTTTATTTGTAGTACAAAATAACGCACCATTGAACTGCTAAAACTTTTCTAAACAAACACTTTTTGTTCTTGCGGGAGCAGCCCGTATCGCGTACATGGAGTCGCGTATCCGAAAGCGTTACGAAGCTCCGCTTTTCTCGGGCCGACAACGTAGATAAACCGAAGTTCATATTGTTAGAAGCACTATCTGAAAACGTGAGAAAGTTGCTTGCGATTATGTATTGCGTGGGGACCCAGCCAGCCTTTCCAGACCGCAGCAAAATAGCCGCTCTCGAGTAATGTTGACCCGTGACCGCTTGGTTATGCTTGGTGTACGCCGATGGTACCTGCGTACAGTTTCAGCGTACGTGACGACGTCGCACAGCCGACTGGCCCCGTTCGAACAAGCTACGTTCCACACAAGAAAAGACACCGTCCGAGCGTAATTCTGTGAACCTTCCGACGCATGTCGGCGCGGCGGCATCTGCTATCAACAGTTTGCACCACGGCAAGTTTGCACCACGACCTGAAATCGCGGTGTGTGTTCTCGAAATGAAGACAACTTGGCAGCGCCAAAAGATAATCGGAATGTACAGTGCCGAGGATGAAGGGTAGTGGCGGCAACTGTTTTTTACTAGGCACATGTGCACATTACAATTACAGACAATTGCGCCAAGAATAGGAAAGGTAATCTTTGGTGTCCCCACACATGTACCACGTATGTACCACTACAGTAGATCTCCTCTTCTGAAATATTCGCAAGGAAAACTTCCGAAAGTCGGGAAGTTCTTATTTTCTAGTGGGCGAAATTGTAGCTTAAAATTTGTTTTACACCCACGATACGTTTTATGAGCAGAAAAGTCTTGTGAGCATGCGCCACAAGCATCATAATTGCGTGATATTCAGCGCTTAAAAAGATTTCCTAGTAGAAACCAAAGATTTCGTAGTAGAATACATAATTCTACGACAGTTTAGGACCTGCGACCTTCAAAAGGTAGACTAGCTAGACGCTTCATCGCATAGCCACTGCACTGGTATAACTTTCACGTCTCACTGTACCGTGGTGTACGCTATGTTGGCCAGACTTGACTGTGTCCCTCATGCAAAGGAAGTTAATTCAGGACACCCAGACAATAGGGTCAGAGAAGAGGCTGTACAGACGGTAATAGGAAGGGTGTACGCTTGGCCGGCCATCATGTCTAATACACCTACATGCACTCCAGCATATGAAAACCTATGGGTTCTGCACAGGCTCCATGAGCAACGTCAAAGAGAATCTAATCTTAAGATGTGCCTGGAACGTGAAAGCATCTACGGATTGTTTGTGTAAACAGGTATAAGCAGCGAGCATGCTGCAAATGTAATTGATAGGCAAACGTCAAGGCTGTCATGGGGCGAATTTAACAAAAATAAATGGTGAAAAAGATCCCAATTTCAAACTACACTGATGTTATATGTGCATGCACTATAAACACAGTCATCAGTATGTTAACTGTACGTAAACACTCAAGTGATATGATCAAACGGAACTAGAGGCCCCACTACAATCGCCCAGTTATGTTTCTTTGCAGTGGAATAGGTCGGTATCTGTTAGTCGCACAAACAAGATTCTCTGATGGCATGGAGAAATAGCTGGAAAGTGGCTATGGAGCTCCAGCTGCTTTACACATTTTCTGTTATACTGTTATTTGTTTGAAGTTTGCAATAAAATTGATGTCATTTGTTAGTCCTTTTAATGAACGAAACTTTTCGTGGCCACAAAACAGTGGTCGATAAACAAATGCTCACTTTCTTTGGTGGCTTGTAACGATTCACTAGAATTCCACATGGCCAACCCAAGGAATACATGGCTCGTACACTGCAGGGTAGTGCTAGTCTCCAAAAACATTTGACAGGACGACTGGAAACTAGCGCGGCCCACACGCTCCATAGGTGGAAACCAGTAGGCCACCCACACAGTGCCATAAAACAGCTAATGAATGGAGTGAGTCTCTGCTAAATATTAGGCAGGTTCAAAGGGTAGGTTCGCATTGATAGATTTTATGCCATCGTTCACTGTGCGTAGATTAACTATTTAACGGGCAGAATAGTCATTTTTGTTATTTCGGACAGTTCTTGAAGGGTTGCCTAAATGTTCTTTAACAAAACAAAAAGTGAAAGCTCTCAGGGATTTTAAAAACATTGTTTAGCTTCTCCAGCAATTGTCCCAGCCTGAAGGAACTCTGCTGATAGTTGGTGCCGACTGTCGTCCTCGCTTGCTAGCTCCCTGACCAAGCACATGAATGCAGTGACTAAGAAAGATGGTGACCAAAGTGAGAAGAGAAGGCGGATCCCTTACAACAGCCCTTGATCATCTAAACACCAGAAAAAAACGCCGATGACTCACAGGCCACGACTAGGACGTTAAAATACCTTTTGACATACATTTACAGGGCATTTACAACCTTTTATAAAAAAAAATCTTATGATTACACACAGTCCCTCCATAGAAAGGTTTGTTTCAGACAAGGTCGTTGAAATTTGTTATCAGTAACAACATAAACTCATCATTGGTCCCTTTCATTCAGCACACTTACCGGCTTCGGTTTAAAAACCCTGCTGTTTCTATTTCACATATAAATGAACTGCTTATGCAATATTCTCTTATTTACCTATGTTCGAAGTAAACTGTGTTATACTGTAAAATGTGATGTGCCGAGTGCATGCAGGTGTGACATTCTTCAATCTGACATGCAGCACATAAAGCTCAGTGCTGATAAACTTAAATCAGGGAAAATAAAGCTTCCCATGTTGCTTCTTTATTTTTGTAACTATTCTCTCTACCAAATACCTTGGTGATAACTCGACTAAGCTCACCTTTACCCTAGGCCTTTATAATTATTTTGCTCTGCAATAATACATTATCAGCTGGAGCATGCCTGCTGAATTCAGGCCCCAACCACGCTTTGCTATTTCACATTTGCAGCTGTATGAAATGTTGCTCTTTAGGTTTTGCCAATGATTTCCAACAGGCCACTTCACTAGTGTCAAAACCATTTTATACCTTTAATTGCTATTTATAGCAAACAGTATATCATTTTTCATAACACATTTTGTTGTAACCTCATTCAATGATTTTGTTACCCCGCCAGCCTGGTTCATAAATCTTTGCATGAACATGCCCATCTTGCAGCTAATCTGCAGTAACAGACACCACACATTTTGGCTTTCCAGCGTAGCTTTGGTGTCCGCAAAAAGGAATGTTTTTCTTGGCTCGTCTGCACCGCTTTGTAGAAAAAGATCACTTGCTGGTTTGGCTTTCCCGCAGGACTCTAGTGTAGTGCAAGAGAGTATCGCTTGCTTATTCCTTTTTTGTTGAGGTTTTAATGCTGCATCTTCCAGAAGAACCCTGGCATTTTGTTTAGAAATGGCGCTTCACAGCACAAACAGTGCACAGAAAGTAGAGCTACTCACTTTTTGCATAGACACGGAAGTTTGGCAGATCACTTGTCATTGACAAGCGTTTGATTTCTGGCTTAAGGTGCAATGCTGGGATAGTTTACTAGTTGGGGGGAAAAAACACAGCGGTGATAAACGGTACTGAAGTACTGGAAAGGTGCCGTGACCAACATGGTTTCTATGTGTTGGCAGCTTTTTGGTCCAGTGTTTTTCATGAATATTTGCCAGGGGGCCTTAACATGGCCTGCTTTTGTGTAACAAAAATGTCAACAGTGAAGCACTTATCAATGCTCACATGCTGTTCATTGATACTAGAGCAAAAGTACGTTCAGCAGTCATTTTATTGTTAAAGCCACCCATGATCCATACACCTTCCAGCTGTACTGCAACTTTCACAAACACCGACAGACATTCACATCCACGCACGTGGCCTTGGCTCCAGTTCTTGCGCAAGGTATTAAGAAGTACTCTCGGGAGTGGGCAATGCCACGCTCGACACCAACCTTTACCCCGAAGTTGTACTTGATAAACTATTTTTTAAGCCTGTTGGCTTAAAGGATTGTCTAAGTGCCCGTTTTGTGGAAGAAAAAGAAACAGCTAATGGGCACACAACACACAACCCGTGAATGTGTTTTCTAGCAGCTGGCTTCTGACGAGACTTGCATCATTGTGAACGAAATGTGGGCTATTTTATAATGCCCCTTAGCACTAAGTAAATTCACTTAAGCAATTTTACAAAACAGTTTACACAGTGCGGAGTTAAAAAGCAATAGAATGTGAAACGTCCCCTCACAATTGGAAACTCTTCCTGTTCACTACCCCAAAGGCTTGTACAGTAGACGCTTAAGCACGCTTCACCAGTTGCGAATACAAGCATTAGTGTCAAGTTGAACTCCGCAGAGTGCTTGGGATGGGCATATAGATGTCACAGCCACTTGGAATTTGTGCATAGACTGCAAGCCTCCGAGATAAGCTCTCATCATCATTAGCCTATCCTGCTGAGTGAATGTAAGTATTGTGGCTGGTTATGTTCAATTCCAACCAAGCCAAACACAAGAGTAAAGAAGGAACGAGCCTATCAAAATACATACTCAAAGCAGATGCAGGAGGAAGTTTTGTTGCCTAACCAGGTTAGAGGAGGCGAAAGGTACTGGAGCAAAGGAAAGGGAAATAAAAGCCAAGCAGTAATTTTAAGCCTTGCCTATCATTTCATTAAGTTGAAAGCACAATGGTACTCTAAGCAACAAATCTGAGCATAGATGAACAATAACTGAACTGTCACTTGTTAACCTTATGCACACCATACTTTTAAAGGACTATTAGCAGAAGTTCCAAACTTGGCTCACACGGCGATCTTATCGGCTGCACTTCTCCCATGCTTGCACAGTTGGAGCTTGAGCCTCCTTGCACAAGAAGCCAGCCAGTCAGCGAATGGTTTCAGTGGTATCTTGAGTAGATATCTTTGGACGGGCAGTTGGGCTCCCCCCACGGAAGTGAAGCTGCGCTCCCTGCACGGATTCTGCAGCGCCGCGTGCACAGATCGTTTCTGCAGAATAGTCAGCTGGATACATTTCTCGGCGATAGTACTACTGCCCCGGGGGAAAAATTGCAGAAGCTACATGCGAGGTCGGATTGCGTTCGATGGTTCCGTGCGCTACCTGACGACACTCGATTCGTGCACACGCTGACGCTACGTCGCTAGCGTTGGCATGTCATCAAAGACAGCTACCTCGTTAGCCACGGCGCGACGCGATGGAAAATACTGATCCCCACGTTTTATAATTGAGCCACCACTCCAGAATAGAACACAAGGCTTGGCATGGAAGAAGCGAGGCACAAGTAGACAACGAATGCAGGCGCGTAAAGCCGATAGCACGCGAACTGCAAGACAACGTGAAGCTTACAAAATATTAAACGACAACACGACAGTTCTAGCAGCATGTAAAAAGCGGGCGAAGCAGCGTGCAGAAAACAATTCGTTAGGCTTACCAAGACGTGCAACAGCAAGTTCAAAAAATACCCAATCTAAATAATTACAAGCACATCGCCCAACAAGAAAAACGCGCCGCGAAGCAGCCGCTGTACAGGGAGATAGGGAAGTAACGATGCGTCAGGCCTGCCATTCGAACCACGGGCGGAGAACATCGGGACACAAGACGTAAACACCCGGCTGCCGTCATCGTTAACGCAAGAAAGCGGCATGAACAAATAACGTAAATATGACGTTTGTTTTGTGACGTCACAGGAAGTCACGTGATTATTTTAGCTTGACGTCACTTCTGCGTGGCAGCAGCTGTTGCCAGGGGGGCGTAGCTCGTGCCACGCGCGTGGCAGGAGACTTAACCTTTTTTTTTTGTAAACTAGAGCTTAAACGTTTTGATTCACTAGTCAGAAATATCATGCTTCGATGAAAAAAGAATTGTGGGCAACTTAACCAGTCCGGCTGGTGCGTACGGAATAACTGTGTGGTCACATAACTACAAAAAAGGGTTTTTTTTTTCGTACGTGTATGCTTTAAACAAGCGAGTTACCCCTGCAGCCTTGAGCACTATTAGCGAACACGATTACGTAATTTCTCGCCTGATCGCCGATAAAGCATGCCTTCGCCAGGAATGCCTTCGCACATGGAGTCCATCTCTTCCTCCTCCCCCGTTAAACGGCTCCGAAAATTACATAGTCTCACGACTAGAAATAATAGGATATCATTTCACAGTAAATCACGGAATATTACGCAAATTACGGGATATTACGGCTAGAAACTGCTCTTTCTAATGTTTTCTAAAATGTTTTCTGAGTGAATCTAGAGGAATCTCTCCCCTGCCCAAAGAACCACAACTTAATAGGAAATAAGCCGCAACGAGTAAAATAAATCTGCTTTATAATAGGTGTTGCTTGAAGTGTGTTAAAGAAAAATCAAACAATGGACACAAATCGTAAGATAAACTTTTGAAACGCGGCATTAATATAATAAAAAAATTCAGTAAGTACAGTAAATAGTCATTCACGACATATGATTTACCAAAATCAAAATACAACAATACGTTCAAAGCAAATAAGGCATACAAGAACCAGACCGAAGTAGGTGGCTAGTACCAACAAATATATTTTACATGACCTGCTCGAGACAGCTAGCGCACCGCTGGCGTTGTCTTATTACCGCTGTTTCCAGAAAACTGCCCGTGCACTGCTTGCGTACTCAAACGCTTCGTCGTCGTTTTCTACCGTCGTTGTCTTCTTCCATCGTGGCACGTTAGGAGCACACTACGAGTAACCATATATGTTCTTCAAAATGTTTTCGCATCGAAATGCCTTTGAACCGAGAAGTCCGTGCATCGGAAAGCCCGTGCGCCGAAACGTGCTTCACCGAAATGTCCCAGACCCCGTCATATCAGTAACAGGGAGACACTGTGATCGGATGATTCGTTTCAAATAGAGCCACTATTTAGTGGCTCTAGTTTCAAATTAGCTCGATGGCATAGGCGCCAACAAAGTGGGCGCTGAAAGGCTCGATCCCCCCCTCTTGCCTCCCCCTCCCATTTTTCGAGGGCTTCGTGTCCTTACGCCGCACACGATGATGGGAAAAATATGGGTACGCAGCTTTTCAACAACAAACGCAACTCAAGGTGTTAAACGAAGTTCGCGTAATTGGAGGCTAAATATTGCGCTTCGGCTGATTATAAGGACTCGAATACTTCCTATAATCGCCTTGCCCTTGCCTGTGAGAAGAATTCGGGCTTTGAGTTAGCACAATGTCTGCAAGGCACAAAATGGGAAAAAAGGAGTCATTTCAATTACATTTGAACCAGGATGTAACTAACTTCCATGTGACGAATTCCTGGATTTAACAAAGTTTTTCAAATCCCCATTGCCAGCCTCATTGAAAACGATGCGTTTTCGACCTGACGTCTATATAACGAAGGCATGGCAACAGTTACACCTTCATGTAACGAATTCGCTACGCTGATGAGCCATCGTTTTTTGTACTTTTTCTGAAAAATTGGCTGGAGATATGCACTAATTTAGCGAACATTGCCCGCTCTGCAAACTACCGTGTGTTTCCAATGTGAATGTGGTGTCGCTTAGGTGCTAGGCCCAACTGTCGGTGAGTATATTCGCGCGTCTCCACTGATTTCTGAGGTGTAGGTTCGTTGGTGATGAGTTCTGCTACTAGAAAACAAAAAGATTTGTCTTTTCAAGACAAGCTCGCAATTTCAGGTGCCGTCTCCGCAGGCAAGTAGGATCAACGTTGTCGTTCGGTACAGCATCCCAGATAGCACCTTCTCAAAAAGTTTGAGTGCACAATTAAATAGCATGAAGTTCGCGAAAAGGCGCCGTTTCAGCACACGTTTGCTCCTTGAAACTGGTTAAAGCAGCGAAGAGTGTCAAAAGGCAAAATTGATAGTTACGTTACGCTTGCGAATACAGGGGTATAAGTGACCTTGATTCTTTGGACTGCCGTGTACTGAAAAACTTCGTGGAAAAGCAGAAGCCGCAAATAGAGCATTTTTTTCACTCTGAAATAAATTCTTGAAGGGAGAGTTCACTGTCCCTGATGTCAAGTATTCTGATTTAGTTTCGGCTTCATTTACGGGTGCCTTAAATCGAAACTTGCATATAATGAAAACCTGCATGTAACGAAAATTTTGAATTTTTATCAACTTCTTTACATACAGGTTTAACCCCAGGTGAAAATGTATGTTTTTTTTCTAGCTGGATTATTGAACCAGAAATTTCTTCTAGCTAGAAATATTCTAGCTAGAAAAGGCAAATTTCTAGCTAGAAATAGCAGATTTCTAGCTAGAAATAGCAGAATTTCTAGCTAGAAATAGCAGAATTTCTAGCTAGAAACTAGTTTCTAGTTCATTTCTAGCTGGATTGAGATTTACTTCTAGCTAGCATTTGTCAGTCCAGCTAGAAGGAAAAAAACCGCAAGCTGGAAATAATCGTTTCTAGCTAGACAAAGAATTTTTCTAGTTAGAAAGTTGTCGATTCCAGCTAGAATCTAATAATCTAGTCAGAAATGAAGCTGGAAATTATGATTTCTTGCTAGAAATGATCTATCCATTTTCACGGGGGACTGTACGCGTAACTCTATATTTCGACGTGGTGCGTGCTTGTACACGGCGGATAAACCTAGGCTTGCATCAAAATTGACGAATTGATTACGTCTGCCGCAAAGGGAAGTTTTCAAAGTTTCAATTTCGTCGCCTAAATATTTTATGAAGTTTCATCAAAGGTAATACAGTTGTCAAACATTATAGCTTTTGCAGTGAATTAACAACACCGCAGCAGCAGACATCAAAATATTTAGGCAGCAATCGTGCCGCCAGCGCAGCGCTATGGGGAGGAATTGGAGCGACAGCGGAGTGCAGTTTATATACGTAGATGTTAAAAGTTGAAATCCACTCTAGAAATACAGTTATGCGGCTACAAAGGAAGGCTGTACAGCTTGGTTAGATACTTCGCAAGGGTCCCGGTGCTTGATTTCACCTAGGGTCTACCGCCCATCGACATCATGAAGTCGATTTCCCGACTAAACTTATAACCAGGAGTCTAGCCGTTTGTAGCGCGAGCGTGAGCGTAGGGTATCATCGATAGTGAGCACTTACGCGCTCGTATAGGCTCAAGGCAGGAGCATGGATATATGGTTAGCAACCGCCACCAAAATGTTACAGAGAGGAAGACGTGAAACGAAGATGTATTTACAAGGCGTATTTACACCCGCCTTGGTGGCTCAGTGCCTAAGGCGTTGTGCTGCTGGGCACGAGGACGCTGGTTCGATTCCCGGCCGCTGCGGCCGCTTTTCCGATGTAGGCGAAAAGCAAAAACGCCCGTGCGTACGAGATTTAGGCGCACGTTACAGATCCCCAGGTGGTCAAAATTAATCCGGAGCCCTTCACTACGGCGCGCCTCATCGCCTGCGTTGCATCGGCGCGTTAAACCCTACAATCCATCAACCAACAAGGCGTATTTACAGAACAGAAGGCCCCGCGCAGACCAAGAACGCCAGAGCTTCGGCTTCTTCCTTTTCAATACATGTACACCTCAGAGTCGATCTGAGCGCGCCCAGCGTGTTGTTTTGGCTACAATTAGCACACGTGCGAGCAGGCTAGGCACTGGCGTTCGTGTCTTCTTCCTCTGTGGCTGATGCACCATAACAATGCTGTTGTACTTTATATGGCTAATGCGAAACAAAATAACGCGAAGCTGCGGTGTCGCAGTCTCGCGTTGCATGCGCAGGGCAACTCTGGCTTTCACTGTAGGTGTGAGTTCGTTACAGATCTACCAAATCATGCAATGGGTGTTAATTCGATCGCCGCATTGATAAGAAGCAGCTCTCGCATTTTTGTTTTCTGCTTCAATGGCGCAGAATTTGCGGTGCAAACGTGACAGGAATGTAAAAATTACACATAACACGGTCAATTCCTATTCATTTTTTTCTATTCCTATTCATTCCTAGTCATTCATTCATTATTTCATTCATTCATTCATTCATTCATTCATCCTAGTCATTCATTCCTAATCATTCCTAGTCAATTCCTAAAATAAATTTAACTTCATATGATGCTTACTGAAAATAGTTAAAAGCGTGCTTTCGTGTATATTTGAAGTAACCTGCATTTGACTTGCAAATCGTTGTTTCCCGGCAACAAGTGTATTTCTCGATGACGCAAAACACCTTCTGCTGCTCTGTGCTGTCGCTCTTTCTTGCGCTCGGTGCAGATGGCAGAAAAGAAAAATACCAGACACAAGAACAGGCTTTTGACGCACTTCCCCTGCAGGTCTTGAGAGGGGGAGCAAGCCCCCACCCGCCGCGCGCACCCGCATGATACACGCCTTGCAAAACGAGGGGAGCGGCGGTGGGCAACAATAGGACTGGTCATAAATGGGACCGGTTGTTGACGGAGCTATTCCTCTGAGGGAACAAAAGGCAACTGAGGGGAAAGCCGCCTTGCCTGAGAAATGTTTCGCGCGGACTCGCAGCGGCCAAAACCACAACTGATGACACGATTGGCGCTGTAATTTACCCTCCTCAACACGTTGGCTTGCCTATGTCCTGGGCTGGGCTGGGCTCATAACACAAAATAAACACGCACGCATACACACTTACAACATTTGTCTCAGCACATCTCCGGCGGCGTCAAAATGCAGTCAAGCACTGAAATAATGTGGCTGCGATTTTTAAAAGCATTGGCGTAGCCAGGATTTTATATCGGATGGGGGGGGGGGGGGGGGGGGGGGGGGGGGTGTGAGCCGCCAGAGCTGCTCAAACGAGCTGGAAGTTGGACGCGGAAGACACGCCAAAGATAGCAGAATCGGTGGCGACACGCCGACGGCAGGAGATGCAAAGTTCTATATATGTGAAATAAGGAAATAACCCGAAATATCCTCCCCCCCCCCCCCCTTTAATATGTCAAAATGGTGAAGAGGGAGCCAGAAGAACCGACCGGTACGTGCTGGAGCCTGGAAGCGTTATCTGGCGCGTGCGATTCACGTTCGCGCGAATCACCCGTCCTGGATGACCCCCCCCCCCCCCCCCTCTCCACTTCCCTCACGAGAAATTTCGGGGGGAGGACTTGTTTTGACCCCCTGTACCCCTGAAGACTTTGGTAAAAGCCAGTTGTATTGTGCAATTAGTTTGAACATTTCGCTAATGCTTCAAGCATAACATCACCCTGCCGTTGTAACATAAATGTTAGTATGCTTATGTTCAGATTTATTATGTTACCTGACAGTATTACCTGGAGCATTTTAATAACGTTAAATTTCTAAAATTACTTCAACGTTATGCCTTGAACATTGTAATAATGTTGCAATAAAGATGTTACCTATAACGTTGCTTTGCGGGTACTTCTTAACATTATAATAATGTTTACATTTTTACATCCCATTAATTTTCTGCCGTGAACATGCCCTGAACGTTATTATAATGTTTCAATTTGTACATTACTTTAATGTTGAGTCCTGAGCATTTTAATAACGTTACCATTTCTAACATTGGTGATAAGTTGTTTCCTGAACATGTCCTGAACGTTATTACAATGTTTGTATATTTACATTACTTTAATGTTGAGTATGAGCATTGTAATAACATTAGTATTTCTAACATTGGTTTTAAGTTGTTTCCTAAACGTTAAATAAATGTTCTGAACAAAACGTTAACATACACGTTTGTTTTCAACGTAAAAATAACGTTTCTAACATAACATAAACATTGAATGTTTTTTTTAAACGTTACATAAACATTGCCTCGTAACATTTAACGTTATTTAAACTTTCGCAACTTCCAGATAACGTTATTCTAATGTTCTGTGCTACTTGGGGCGCTTTGTAAAGAATGCGTCTAGTTTGTAAGCTCTACCTAATTTGCGTCTGCTTCTGCCAGCCTCCGCCAATCGCAGAGCTTAGCTCATGTGACGACATAGGTTCTGTTGCGGGAAATGAGCTGGTGGGTCGCATGACTATTCCCGTTTTTCCTAATTATGTAGCTTATTTGAGCGAAGTTTACGTTACAAGTGGTGTCAGTATGATTCTAACGAGACAATCTTTTGAATGAACCAAACTTGTGTTTTCTCTTCATGGCTCCTTTAAGCAGTGCCCGCTCCAGCCTTGATGCGTACAGGATGTAGAGCAAGGGTGAGAGCGGGCAACCTTGTCTAAGGTCCTTAGTGACCACAATGCGGTCAGCCATAGTGGTGCCCAACTGAACGGTTACGACGTTATGGCTGTAGGTCCGCTGGATTGTCGACAGGAGCTGTGGCGGCAGGCCAAGAGCAGAAAGGCAGGCGAAAAGTGGCCCATGGGGGTCACTGTCGTAAGCTTTCTCCACATCGAGAAAACAGCACAGAAACATCCGCCCTTCTTTCCGTGCTATTTCGGCACATTGTGAGACAACGAACAGGTTGTCGTCGAGCCGCCTGCCCGGTCGAAAGTCATTCTGCATTTTTGTCAGTAGACCCTTCGCTTCGGCCCAGGCGCTGATCCACTGCTTAAGTACTCCCGCAAACAGGCGGTACATTAGGACCAACGCCACCTTGCCCTGATGCCAGTCGTCGGGGATAGGCGCGCCCTCGATGATGGCAGTGAACAAATCCGCCAGGTGCTCCCTCGTGTCAGCGCCCATGCACCTGAACAAGCGGGCTGGCATGTCGTCGGGACCCGGGGCTGTGCGAGCACTGATCCGCGCCAGTGCACAGTCCATCGTGCGTCTCGACACGGCCCAACGCAGATCTGCCTGGCTCTGGGTTCCTCCGGCTGGAAGCGAGCCAGTGGGACTAGCTGTCGGACTAGCTGTTGCACCGACCAGTTGGGTATGACCATCAGGGCTTGGTGAGCTGAACACCCTTGCGAAGTACCATGTGAGGTATTCTTTGAGCTCGATGACCGGCTGGCCAGTCGTTGCATCCACAAGTGAGGGAGGCGGGGGAGAAGCTCTGTCCAAGGACCGGACGTAAGTCCAAAACTTGTGAGCCGCGGACTTTCCTTCCCTCCTGATGGATTGGATGAGCTGAGCGTTGTGATCCGCAATCTTGTTCTGAACCAGTGCCTGCACCTTGTGTTTTTCGTCCAGGTACACTGCCCATGCCGCCGCACACGCCTCGGTGTCCAGTTCCTTCATGGCCCTCCGATGCTCTCGATTCCACGCCGCCTCAACCTCTCTGTCCCACCATGGGTTCCATGGTTTATGGGCCGCCCGACGTCTTGCACCATGTGTGCGCGCATGATCGATCGCAGAGTGTGGACAAATTCGCCATACGTCCGGGACTCTCGCCTTTGTGCACATTCCTCGAACTCCTCGGCCACCCGTTCGAAGGACCGACTAGGCTGGTTTTTAATGCACCCGCTTAAAGGAGTACTGACACGAAATTTCAAAGCTGAGATCCGCTCTAGCAATCAAGTACAACGACAACACAAATAGGTGTCTGTGAATAAATGCATCTTTCTTTCTTTGTAGTTGTGTGTGTGTGTGTGATCTCTCTTTCGCGAACATTACCGAACCGCGCAAATTCAACTCGTGCATTCGCACTTTCACGTTCTTCCCCTCGGGGAAATGCGGGGAATTTTTCTGACGGAGGCGAAAAGCAAAAACGCCCGTGTGTTCGAGATTTCGGCGCATGTTAAGGATCACCAGGGGGTCAATATTAATCCGGAGCCCTCCACTTCAGCGCGCCTCATCGCGCTGAATCAAAATACGCGCATTACGTTCGGGGCATTCGGGGCGCAGGGTGAACATCTTCGACGACAGGACCCGAGACCGAGTACATAATGTAGAAGGATTGTCGTGTTGAATTTAACTTTTCGGCAATACCTACGTGCTAATAACGAAGGAAGAACTCTATGACTGAACAGACTCCTGCAAGAATAATAAAACAACAAAATAACAAGAAGCGAACATGCTAGTTCACACAACTCCCGTTCTGTTGTTGCAAAAGCGGCGCTGCCGTTCAAGCGCTGTGTGGGGTTGTTAGGCACTGTGCGTCCTCGAAAGGTGATCGCAGAGTTACGACGTGAAAATTTTAGGCAATTTGTTGGCTGCAAGCTTAAGCCTTAGCTGTTGGTGAACTTCTTTAGCCCAATTTTTTTTAATTTGATTTAATGTGCTCTGCATTACGTGATTGCCTAGACAGTTTTGGAGGCAAAAGCAGTACTGCAAACAAAAATGTGTCCCTAAATAATTGAAGTAAAATTTATTACATGCAGCCGAGTTTTACACACTTGAAATTCTTTCTGTCATGTTTACAAAAAAAAAAAAAAAAACGTAACAAAACCGACTAGAATCCCGGCCACAGAGATCCCCGCCAATCCAGTCCCAGTGTGGTCCCAGCCGCTTGTCTTTGTGCATTTTCCCGATTTAGTAAGAAAACAGAGTGTCTGCGAAGAAATACTCTGCCCAGAAACTTCTCCTTTGCGGTACTCCATCTATGCCAGCCGCTTCCCGTGTGATCCCCCGCTTGACACTTTCATCCGTTGCTTTGAATGGCAGCGTACGAAGAGAATCCGCCAGCAGCGTGGACGATGATGATCCTTGTCGAGCAGTGCGCAACGAACTCGGGTAAGTGGTACGTCAACCACGAGTCATTTCAGCCCAGTGGTTTGAGAAGCCCCGCTGGTGCCTCTAGTTGTTTTCTTTTTAGCCTGCGTAGTACGTCGCGCTGAATTCCGCTGTACATTCTGGTGTGGCGGGAAGCGTTGACCAACAACGCGACAGGGCGTGCTCAGCGGAAGAATGCACTTGCCAGCGCATCGTGGACGGGAATTCACGAGCCCGCAATCACGCGAAATTCGCACTCTGGCCCGTTAAACCTCACAATCAATCAATACTCGCACTCTAGCCCGCGGCGACACTTCGGAGATGCGCTCGGAGCTATGGGGCGATCATCGTTATCCAAACATGCCGCGGAAGCCACGGCGAAAGGAAACAGCAGGCGCATCTGGTCGACTGCCCGTTTGTGCAGGGCATCCGAAACGTTTTTGCGGGCAGGTTCACGCCTCCGTAGCCTGCACAGGTCCGCGCTGAAGTAAACGGAGCACGGACGGGGTGGACGAATGGCATCGCGGCGCCGCGTAGGCAGGCCAACGAAAAATGACGGACGAGCGGCGTTGTGGGGATGTGTGCAGGCCGTCCGGTCTGATTAACCATGTTCAATCGTCGCTCTGCTGGCGTTTACGACTGGGCGTGACAGAATTCAAAGGGCAGCGCTTGCAACGTTGGCGCAGTGGCCACCGAGTCCGCCGCTGTTGGGATTGAGGAGGCTGCGCGCTCTTGAAAAGGTGCCTCGCTGCCAGATATAAGGCGCAACCATCAATTAACCGAAAAAAAAAAGACCCTCCAAGAAATCCTGAAAAAGAACGATCTATATGCTGCCGATCTGTGTTCGCTGAGTGCTCTGTTCACTGACCTAATAAGCATTAATATTAATACCATCGCAGCTGTTATCCTACAGGATAAACAGTCCAGGCAAAGGATGAAAGCCTGGCTGGTTAATTAGGTGTGGTTTGTGTCACCGCTTCTGATGCTTTATTTTCCTTCGTGATTCCCCGGCTGCGAACGGTTCTGAACTTGGAACCTAGCGCACATGAATGCGAAAGCTCATTAGTGATGCAGCGCCCCACTCTTAGTTGAAGCTTTGCGTGGTCCGTGCTGTGCAGCTACATTGCTATAAGGCTTGAATTGGTAGTGGACCTTTTTTCAGTACCAGTCCACCTAGCGGCTGCCACGACGAACTAAACAATGAAAATCTGGCACAACCCCCCAAATATCTTGCTGTCTAAAAACCCGTGCACAAAACATCCTCATTGCTCAATCTCTTCCACGCCTGCCCGTCGCACCTTTCACATGAAAGCCACAGAAGGAGGTGTACATTCCCAAAGACTTACCTGCAGTGGGCAAAGTGCCTTTTTCGTAAGTGCAGAGCACTTTAGGCACTCGCCTTGTCATAGCTCGCTCAGTGGACCCAAGTAGAGCAACAGGATGTTTCGTTGTAGCGCTGTCGTCACGCGTACCCCAGAGGCTTTGAAATCCAAGCGGTTTGTTTAGTCATAAGTGTTTGAAACTCGTGAACCGCTGGCGCTTGTCCTACATCTCCCTGTTGTTTAGCGCAAAGAAAAATATAGGTACGTTTGAGGCAAAATATATGTAATTAACCAGCAGCGCTCACGTTCATTCAGTTAGGAACGCTCGTTCGGTTAGTTTTTACGATAGTAAGTGACAAAAGTGGCCGCACAAGAAATAATTGCGCATTAGAAATGACGCAGAAAGGCTCCATGTGCAAGAAGAAAATGATGCATTTGAAATGCTGCGGAAAGGCTCCAACTGTGCATGAAAAAAAAAATGGTGCATTTGAAATAGTGCAAAAAGCTCCAGCCCCCGAATAAAAAAATTGCGCATTTGAAATGATGCGAAACAGCTCCAGCATGCGAAATTAGAGCAAGCACAAAAAGAACAGGGCTCCTGCTTACACAGTTTCAGGCAGGGGGCCGCGAGCACTGCGAAAGCGGAAAATTTGAATTGCATGGGGTGGTAGCAGTGAGCGGATAACAGCGGTACAGCCCATAATGGCCAATCGCTGCTCTGCACTTCCGACAGCTTTCACATTGAGTGAAACGGCTTTAGTTTTTTTCTTTGTGACTCCCTGGCTGGTAGCCGTGTGCTCCCAGCGTGGCTATCCTCAGGTGTTTGCGCTTTTTCTTTGTAAGCATTTTTGTTAACAAGTAAACTCACCGCCAGCTGTCGAAAAATTGGGAATAAAGACGTGCAGCGGTAGAAAGCTCAGCCTTAGTCGAAACAGCAAGCTGAAGATGCTGCTGCCATGCGTCCTTTTGTTTGTGTTGCCCGAGGCGACTGCAAGGAAAAATGGAGCGACAGTGCATGCATGCACACATCGCTGCTAGAAGAAGGTCGCTCAGCTTTTATTGGAGCTGTTACTCGAGGCAGATGAGCTCCAACGTCGACATTGCGGAACGTTAAACCAAGTGCAGTGGTGAGGTTGAATTTAAAGAGACTAAGCCTTCTTTTGAAATGTGCTTGATTGAGCTGCAGAAATTTATGGGAATGCTTGCTGGCTGTGTTAACTTCTGCCTGTTTCATTGCTTCTTCCAGAGGACAATGCTGCCCTTACAGAAGACAGTGCTTCCCGTGTTGCTGCCAGTCCTGCGGTCTTCGTATGTCCTGAGTGCGGGGACTGCTTGTCCTCGCAAGAATACCTCAACAAACACATGCTAGATGCGCACACGCAACTGCCAAAAGGGAAATGGCAGTGTCCTTACTGCCCATACACAAGCAAGAAGCGGTAAGAGCATGATGAGGTTTGGTTGAAGACCCACTAGCACGTTTTAAGGGGCGTTTTGCTGGCTTATCTTCCAGTTTTCTAATCTTTAACAGCTGTGTTACTAGGAAGCAGTGCCTTTGTCTCTACGAGAGGTACAGCTGGCACCAAATTTAGGCAGTACATACAGGGTGATTGGTGAAAGTTGTTCAAAGATTATTGGTATCAATTGTTCACCTTGCTTTGCTACTGGCCTTCCAATACATCCACATGCTTTTCTAACAGAGGCCTGAGAGGTCTTCTATGCTTGGTGTTCTCATTTAAAAAATGGAGTGCCCTTCCACTCTGGGAATAAGGATGACCAACAAAGCTGGGTGCTCTCCAATGAGTGTACGAAACAAGGCACATTTGCTTGTAATTTGCACTTAGCATACCTCCTAGCCAATTAGCTGAATGAAAACTTGGAGGGACCACAGTTTTACTCTAGCGGACAAAGTGGGGCTGTCTGCTTCCCTGCCGTGTCATGGGCATCTTAATGTCTGTAACGCACCAACCTGAACTGCCGGATTGTAGAAGAGAGCAGACAGGTCGCGCTGGGGCACGAGACGTTTACGTTTAAATCGTCCACCAGCACAGCGGGCATGTTATCGGTAAGGGCATGAAGCCTAACTGCACGTGCACGCCCCTCTCCCTCTACACCCACCCGTGCCCGCATAAACCTGCCACCGGGGAAGTGCACGCACTTAGACGTGAAAGTCACCGGTCGGTGAAAACGTCACTCCGAAATCCCGTCAAGCTGAACAAGAATTAATCGCTCGCGTTCGTGTTCCAATTGGCAGAGTTGACCTTCATCCAGGAGAGATTCACAGCTACTCCATGAGGTGGAACTTGAGGCAGCAACGGTGGCGGCTTCACATTCTATGGCAGTGTCTTTCCATTGTTTTTGCGCCCCTTCGGGCGCGAAATTTCATGCCGAGGTTTCAATATCCACTTTTCTTCTCCTGAGCGAACAACATGCGCCCGTCGCATAGCAACTTAAAGGAGCTATACAAGTTGGGTTTATTAGAAATACTGCTTAGTCCCGATAACAATGGTACCAATATCATCGTAATGTTCGAACAAATAACGGAGATATGAAAGAAAACGTGTGAAGCATTTGCGACCCCCTAGCTAATTTCCTGCAACTGTTCTATGACGTCACGGAACATTGTTTGTGCGATTGGCGGCTGCGACGACACGACTGGACGTCTGTAATGGGGCCTCTAGTTTCATTCGACCGCATCACTTGAATGCTAACGTGCAGTTAACGCACTGAAAATTATGTTTTATTGTTGGCCCCTATGACGTCATTCTTGCTCATAACACGTCACTGTGGCGCAAAATGTGAAAGTTTCTAAACACTTCTTGCTTTTTTTTTTTTCGTTAAAAAAACATCTTTTGTGGCTGTAATGGAGCTGAGTGCGATACTGAATCCTAGTTCTTTCAAATTAAATGAAGTTGTATTTTCTCTTCATGGCTCCTTTAAAAGTGCAACTGCTGATATTGGTGCGAGCACTGTTGTCAACCAATTGCGGTGTGGAACTTGTGTGGCATTAGTGGTGGCGAAGCAAAGTGGAGAAGTGATGCCGAGTAAAGTAGCTTCACCGGAATGAGAGCGTGGAATGTTAGCCATACACAGCCTCACTTTAAAAGTTGATATAGAATGTACTTTTCTGCTATGCTTCAACTAATATCAGAAATGGTGATAGTTGGGAATGACAAACTGTAATAGGGAGCGTTGCCAAAAGTTTTGTTTTGCTTGAAAACTTAGTAAGACAGTGGCTCCCATCGTGCCATTTCGATATCGTCATGTTTGTTGTACCACTATTTTTGAATGTCGGAAAAAGGTAAAAACTATTGCAACGTGCCAATGTGTTTACAGCTGGAAGTTTACGTGGCTATGCAGCAACGAAATTTTCGTTCCCTTAAATGCACTGCTTTTCTGGCAGTATTACTTTAAAAGGTGCTAAGTGCGAAATCTGGAGGCCCAGATATGCGTCACTGCATCTCAAATGGTCAAAAATTGCTCTTTTTCCAAAGCGAAACTGGATGAAAGGGCGGCTAGTGCAGCCAGCCCGATCTGACGTTAGACATTATTAGACTCAGAAATCAAATTGGTGCGACTGGCAGATTCACTCGTGGCTGCCTGCGAGAAGACAGCGCACATTTGAGGTGCTGCAGGTAGTGCATTTCCTCGAAAACTCAAAACATGCACGAAAAAGGGTTAGGAAGTTGGTGCAATCATTATTGCTTCACTGTGTGCAGCTGGGACGTGCCTGTTGTTATCTGGTAAAATGTAAACATGGGCATCACAAGGTGTCGTGAGGCTAAGAGCTAGGAAACTAGGTTCACAAACAGCAGTGTAGCGTGCAAACGGGCTGTGCAACATTGGCTGTGCTGAACGAACTACCCTGCGTTTGTTTATAAAAAAAGCTACCATATGCCGTCTACCGTGTATGAATTCAGTTACAGCGCATGTTATTTAAGTTCATATCCGGAATTTATTCTTTTTGTTTTTGTTAGCAGGTTGCCCACACCAGATATTTAGATAAATAGCAACGCCCACCTGTATATATAAAAAGTCGTGCAGCGCCAAAAGCACGGCAGTGTCTTTGCTGGCGTCGGGAGATAGCCACCCTACCCAAGACTCAATGTCGCCAACGTTGTTTTTCCCATTCTGCCAAATGAGCCCCGCCCCCGTTTTTTTTCTTTTTATTTCCTGTGGCAGTGAGTGAAATGCTGCCAACAGTGGGTAGTTGGTTGTGTTTTTTTTTTCTTTCTTTCTTTCTTTCTTTTTTTTTCCGTGACGTGGTTTGAACTGAATCGATTCCTTGTAGTGCGCCGTATAGCTGCTGTATGCCGTACAATTGTTGACGCCCCAACAGGCCCAAACAACAGCTTATCGCCTTGCATCGGCAGTGTGGAGTGAACTTTCCTAACGAATTTTGCAAGGCAGAAAAAATTCCGCAGCAAGATGCCTCTGGGTTGCTCTCAGCGTGGAGGGTAACTGAACCTCCATGAGGAGAATCAGCAGCGTTACGTCTGCGAAAATATTTGTTTTCAGCTTGCAAAAGCATCAACGGCAGTAGGAAAAGGAGGAGGGAGAGTCAAAGTTGAACAGCAAAGAAAAAAAGAAAGAAAGAGAGAACACTGTCGGGGAGATTCGAACTAGTGACCTCCTCCAAGGCATGGAGCCGGCGTTTGCCCTGTCACCCATACCAATATATGGCATCCTGTTGCAAAATAAACCATGTCCAACTAGGCCATCAATACATACGGCTTGCTGCTTCTACTTTTTGTCGTATTTGAGAGGCCCTTGCAGTAATACTGCCTGTTCCTCACGTGCTGATCTTGCAGACGAGCCTCCTTTTGCTATTAGAAAGTTTTAGCTCCCCGTTTCTGATGGTTTCTTCCGCTCCGATTGCAAGTGGGAGCGCCATTGCGCCTGCGTGGCGCACTAGGGTGCTAGCAGCTATACCGGAGTGGGGCCCCGCTGCGCTAGCCGGGGCCTCTTGTACCCCTGTCACACGGCAGATCTAATGACATTTACAGCAAATGTCATTCGCTCTAAATGTCATTAGTTCGGTGCTACACGAGAATACCGAATGACATTTGAGGCGAATGACATTTAGCGGCTAACTGAGGTCCCGGACCTCAGTTAGTGGCCAAATGAGTAGCCTCGACAGCAGTGGCACGTCCCTGGACAGGAAAGTTCAGTAACAAACCAAAGAATACTGTTTCCAAAAACTGTCAGTAAACTTATATTTTCTTCTTTGTATTGTTGTTCAAATAAAGAAAGACAAACAAGTACTAACAAAAAAGAAAATCTCGTCCCCAATGTGCCCGCTACCCTAATCCGGATTTTTTGCAGACTTGTCTCAGCTTATGATGTCTACTGATCACCTAAATCGGTAGTTTTCTTGTTCTTATTTAAAAAATATTTTTTGTTACGTTTTTTTTTTAAAATAGTATGCGTGAAAACATTCTAGATGCACTTGGAATGTAATTTTGCGGTTTTGCGAGCTCGCTAATCGTCACTGCTATCACAATCAAATGACATTTGTTCCTCCGTGTAGACCCGCACGGCCGAGTCGAATGTCATTTACAGCTAATGTCATTTAGTTTGAATGACATTAGATGTACCGTGTGACAGGGGTATTAGTGGACCGTCGCGCAGCCTGCGCTACTGCGCGGAATTACAACATGGCTGCCCCCTTTGATGTGAGCGTGCTACGGCAAACTAGTCTTTCAACTGACCAAACGGTCAGTTGAAACACGAGCGATGAAACCGCGAAGGTGCCACACACCTCAACAAGCGTTAGAACGGAAGCAAAAAAACGTCGACCGAGGCAGGAGCGTACTTTTATGCAGCGCCGAGAAAGACTGCCTTGTCTAGGCTACTCCTACTTTGAACGGCTTCTTTTAAATTATTTAGGACCATTGTATCGTGCCAGCCAGCGAGTACATTGTATTAAAAAAGAGAAATAAGGCAACAAACATGTATTTTACTTTTATTTGAGCAAGCAAAGTACCAGTTCTAATTTTTACTTTGGAATGACGTTTTGGTGTACACATGCACAGGACACGATGGTGATGCGAATGATTCCCTTCGAGGGACATACAGTTATCACTTCGCCGAAGGCCTTTCTGCTGCTGATGCTGCTGTTCTGAGCGGGCCGCCAATACCGGAGCAGTCCATCTAAAACAGTCAGCTAAAACTCTAATAATGCAGGTAGTGTAGCCAGATTGCCTTTATTTAACCTAATAAAAGCTAATGTATATGCCTATCTTTTTGACACAAGCCACGGCAGTTGGGTCGGGACCGTGTTTCGCTTGCAGCTTAAGCTATCAGAATCACAGGGACTTCACTTGTTGCAACCTCATTTTCCTCAAATTATCTCTGATTTACAATTTGCAATCCGCTTTTTTTCCGCCTCCGCGCATCGGGCGGGTGAAGCTGGGCATTGTCCATCGGCTTTTCGCCGCACATTCGATCCATGTATTCCGGCCGTGACTCGTTCGTGCGCCGATGCACCGACTGGCTGCGCCAACAGTATATCGTCTCCCATCGCCCATACTCTCATCTCGCATAGGCTGTAATCGCAGTCCGCGTACTCGTATAATCAACCGCAAACCTGCTACTGCCGTCACGACCACAAAACCAGTCATTGTGCAGCTGCCATACACTCGATCGTCGGTGGTGTATCGCCTTGTGTCGACCAGCCCCGGCTCCTCTCTTTGAATTCGACCTCTTTGTCTCGGCAACCCTGCGCTTCTCCAGCTTGTCGCATTTCGGGAATGCACGACAGCAGCTATTCCTGCAAGAGTCACGAATTACACCACTCACTCGCATAAGGCCGCACTAAAAGGGCTACTGAGGAGAGATGACAAAAAGCAACGGGAGACCTGACTCGAACTTCACATCCGGAAGTGCGCCGCAGTGGTGACACTCTTTGCGTTGACTGGCACGGCATGCTTTCAAGCGGTTTTAAGAAAAATACTGCACATGTGTACAGTTCAGAATTAGGTCACAAGAGTCTTTAGTGGTGTATACCACACGTTGAAACAAAATTTGGGCCAGGTAAATGTTCGTTGCAGTTCGCCTTTAAGCACAGAAAAGAAGCCAAGGCGGCAGCATGCGTTGCCACAAAGGTACCAGCTGTTTCACCACGTACTGTGTGTTCCGCCACAGATGCCACTATCAGTGTGCGACTAACAGTTGGCATTGTGCCAGTGAATTTTGGGCTGCCCATTCGCATACAAAGGATAGGTCTGGAAAAAGCGAAATGAGTGCCACGGGTTATTTCATTGACAATTAGTGGAAATAGGTATGTAAACATGTGGTAAGCATGTTTAGATCTTTTTTTTTTGTTATGTTTTTTATGGCCGATATGAATAGCAGATTCTATTTTAAATATTATAAAGCGTTTAATATGCTTAATTATTATTAGGGCGCTTTCATGAACTGTTTTGTTATGTTTCACCTAAAAATACAGGAAGTTTGTCGATGACCTGTTCTTGTAAACAGAGTTTTCAGTCCACTGGTGTAACCAAAATAATAGCCTGTCTGATCACTATCTGCTTCACGCTTGCGGCCTTTTCCAGGGGCAATTTGGTGCAACACGAGCGAACGCATACGGGTGACCGGCCCTTCACCTGCCCATTGTGCAACCGGGGCTTCAGGCAGAAGAAGAATCTCGTCAAGCACCAGAGGGTCCACACGGGAGAAAAACCCTACAAGTGTTCCCTGTGTGGCCGGCAGTTCCGGGACGAATTTTCGCTGTCGAGGCACAACAAGCTGCACCTGGACGACGACAAGCCCCACGCGTGCCACTTCTGCGGGAAAACCTTCCGGCACAAGTTCAACCTCACGCAGCATCTCCTCATCCACATGGCGGAAAAGAGGCATGCCTGTCGCGTGTGCGGTCAGGCGTTCACCCTGTTGTGGAGTGCCAAGCAACACGAGCGAAGAGTGCACGGCGGGCAGCCCCCTTCGGTTGACTGTGCCTTTTCGATAGTTAGCTCTGTTAAGGTTGAACTGAAAGAATAGGCCCGTGGAGGAAAGGAAAGCTTAGGAGAGGCCCCGGCGGCCACCGGCGCATCTGGAAAAGTTATGGAAGTGACGTGGTTTTGTCACACTCTCAGGGGGCCTAGCAAAGACACGCCCACAAAGACCTCATGTCACTGCACAGCCCAGCTGATAAACGCTAGCCAGTGGCCAGCAGGTGCAGATGAAGCAAAGGCGGTGGAGGTGCCGTATGTTAGCAAAATACAACCAAAAAAGGGAGACCTCCGGAAATGGCGGAGCGTCTTCTTGAAACGTGACGTCAAAGCCTCTCCATAGCTTTTGTTTCCTCTGTGGAGTAGACCTTATGCAAAAATGCTGCCATCTATACCGGGAGAAAACTGGCGATGCCATGTTGGGAGATTGCGCTCACGGGATATCCTGGTGCGGATGGCGTGAGCGGCTTTTCGGCTTGACGGTCCTTTTATTTTCCAATTTAGAACAAAATGGGAGCGTCGAGTGGTCTCTGGACCCTCCCTTGTCGGTTCCCCACATTTTCAGGCGACTTCGCACATACGTATTATGCATCAAAAACGCAGTCGGAGAAGCACAGTCAACTTTTGTAATGGAGGCGAAAAGCAAAAACGGAAGTGAAAACGAAAAGCGAGATTTCAGTACATCACAAAGATTGCCAGCTGGCTGAAATTAATCCGGAGCGCTCTACTACTGTGTGCCTCATAGCCCTCATAGCTGTCTGCCTCGTAGCTTGTTAAACCCCACGTTTAATTAATTTGAGGCATCGGCAGCAAACCTTCCAGTGGCTCACGCGTTTTAACAGCAAAGCCGTTTAGCAAATCGTAATTTTGCACGTCCGCAGTTAAAAATACCAAGAGATTGCCAAGTGCGCGCACGTGAGCGCGGACCTCGTGGTGGCCGCCCGGCAATTGACGAAACCAAGAAAAAGCCTAGCACTTGTGTGTGCTTGCCTCACGACGACTGCCCAGCGTCCCCTGCACACATTTGTCAAGTCAAGCATACCCACTTAAAGGGGCCATGAAGACAAAACGCAAGTTTGGTTCATTCGAAAGATTGTCTCGTTAGAATCATACTGACACCACTTTTAACACACACTTTGCTCAAATAAGCTATGTAATCGGGAAAAAAGGGAAAGGCCATGATGCGACTTTTTAGCTCATTTCCCACTACAGAACCTATGATGTCATGCCAGCCTGCTCTGCGATTGGCGGAGGCCAGCGAAAGCAAACGCAAATCAGGCAGAGCTGATAAGCTTCCCGAAGGAACTACAGTAGAATCTCGATAAACGGAAATCACTTAAACGGAATTGCCGCTTAAACGGAGCAGTTGCCTGGAATTTGGTTGGTTTTGTATTCAGATAACGTAAAAAAACTCTCGGTAATCGGAACTAAAATTTCCGCATCACCGTGTAAACGGAACCAGAAATGGAACTTCTTGTGAAATCCGCTGGCATGAGAATCAGCTTTTTACGGTTCCGGCTGTTTCGTTCTTGTTTTTTTTTTTTTTTTTTTTTCCTTGTTGGCCTCATAAGCCTCGTCTCGTAAGTGGTTAGCTGTGTTAGTGCAACGAATGCAACATCGCAGTTCTTGTTCCAGTCGTTCGGTCTCAATTCTAGACGCCGAGGCTACAGGGCTCACCTCCTGTCGCCTCGTTCGTGCCATCGTTGTGCTGTTCGTCCTTCATTACCACGTTGCCGTCTTCTAAATTCGGTGGCTCGTAAGCACTCGCGAAGTTGAGGCTTCTAGCCTCCGTGAAGATGCAGTTGCAAGGACTCAAACAAAAATAATTCACACATTTTGTAGTGCACAGTGACTCATTGTTGCCAAATCAACTTTGTGAATGCTGTGCCTACGCTTCTCGTAGTTTTGTTGCTTTCTGAAAACTATCAGCTACAGTCACTTTCTAGTGGTTAGAGTTCCATGAAATGCCCTTAGAAGTGTGTACGCACATAAATTTGCGCCTTAGAACATCTCTCAGTAAACGGAACTCCTGTTAAAGGGAACTAATTTTTCCGGTCCCTTGAAGTTCGTTTATCGAGAGTCTGCTGTATTTGCGCTTAGGTTTAGGGCACATTCTTTTTATAGCAGTAAGAATTGGGTGGATAAACAGTGCACATGTAAACATAGAAGTACCGATGCATACTGTTGTTGGTACTGCGTGCATTATGCTTGTTTTAGCTGTACAGCAGTCGTCCGCTTTCGAGTTGTATGCGCACTGACTGATTGGTGCAAGCGACGTTGTCTGACGTGACCCTGTTTGGTGAGGGTATTCCATGTTTCATGAAAAGATTAGTTTCTACTGCAGTAACACAAACAAGCCAGGTTCAAATGCGGTCAAAAAATTACACCATCTTCCCCTAGGTGAACCCTGAGTAGTATGCGAAGCAGTCATGGGGTCGACTGAAGTTCCCATTAGCTTTCAGTTCGTCATTGCCGTTGACGTTCAGCTTCGTGTGCCTTGGTTGTATCAGTAGCTTCTTGACGTAGTTTGAATGAGTGAAGGACATAGGCGCGTTCGTAGCACATGCTCCCGTGTTGGTTTGTAGCGCGGTGGGAAGAGCGCCACGTACCTCCCGATGCGGCCAGAAAGTCGTGGGATCGAAACCGGGCGCCGCCTAACTATTTCTTTTTATAGTGGACTGCGTTGACGTCAGCCCAAACGCTGACGGGGCTGAAGAGACGCACATGCGCAGTAGAGGGCGGACGGCGGACAACAACATGGCAGGGAAGGAGACAGCCACGACCATGAAATGCTTCGCATCTAAAACACACAAAGCAGTGGCAACTCCCCAGGCACTTTCGAGCTGTTTCTGTGTGACAGCACAGTCTCCTTTTTGTGCGATTGGCAGCAGCCCCAGGGCCCCCTGCTGAGAAACATGGAGACTCTGGTTTTGGTCTATTGTATCACTCGAATGCTAACCTTGCGGTTAACAGACTGGTACCTGTGTTTTTAGTGCTCGTCTGTATTATGTCACTCGTGCCCATATTAGATTGGCTGTGCCTATTTTGCCGGCAGATTAGCCCAGGAACGGAGTTGCCGGCACTTCTTCCCCATGTCACGTGAGTGCAGCCAGCCAGTGGCAAGGAATACCTACCGGCAACTTTTCTCCTGGGCTAATCTGCCGGCTGCAAGTGGCTGGCAAAGTAGGATGCGCTAAATGTTGCCAGCACCGCGCCACCATTGGCCGGTCGCAACCATCTCCCACGCGGAGGAATTGCTTTCCATGCGCACATTATTTGTAGGCATGTTAAAGGAGCCATGAAGAGAAAATACAGCTTCGTTTAATTTGAAAGAACTAGGATTCAGTATCTCACTCAGCCCCATTACAGCCACAAAAGATGTTTTTTTAACGAAAAAAAAGCAAGAAGTATTTCAAAACTTTCAAATTTTGCGCCACAGTGACGTGTTATGAGCAAGAATGACGTCATACGGGCCAACAGTGAAACAATTTTCAGTGCATTAACTGCACGTTAGCATTCAACTGATGCGGTGAAATGGAACTACAGGCCCCATTACAGACGTCCAGTCATGTGTCGTCGCAACAGGTCAGTTAGGCAACTGCCAATCGCACAAACAAGGTTCCGTGACGTCATAGAAAAGTTGCGGGAAATTGGCTAGGGGGTCACGACTGCTTCACACGTTTTATTTCATATCTCCGTTATTTGTTCGAAGATTGCAATGATATTGGCATCATTGTTATCGGGACTAAGCAGTCTTTCTAATAAACCCAACTTGTATTTTGTCTTCATGGCTCCTTTAAGGCAACGTGTAATCTAACCTAACCTAACCTAACTTGACCCAACATAACGCTATCCATAAAGGCAAGTAACGAATAAAAAAGAAAACAAAACGCCATGACAGAACCGGGCGGATCTGTATCGCCTAGTAGCAAGGATCTAAACAAACAAACTCCATGAATAAGGTGACAAAAATTACAAGGAACAAAGTTTAAAAATTTTTAAAAATGATTGCACCAGGCGGGATTGAACCAGGGACTTTACAATGAGGAACCAAAGGCACAACCACTGCGCCACACTAACCGTGGTAGACAGTGCTCCCTGCAGAGGTAAACATACCATTCACAATGAAGTAAACCTGAACAACCAATCGAAGAGAGTTTCCGGCAAACATCCCTACCAGCTAAAGTGCCGCCAATATACCCACCTCCTATTACTTCTCAAATGTGGAAGTTTTTTTAGTATTTCTTGAATTTTTCACTTGAAAAAATGTCTGTCATGCTGGAATGGGACTTGGTGAGTTACCAAAGGGTAGTTTTTAAATGAAGGCCAATTTGTATTGTGTCTTCACGAGCCCTTTAAGCAGCATAAAAAATTGGCGCAGCTTGCACTATACTCGGTTACAACTCAAGAACGGCACCACCTCATGTAGTGTATCACTCCGCCAAAGCGCCGGACCCGTGACGTCAGTGCGCGCGCGTTTTGAAGGGGGCTTGCCATGAATACGTGATATCGTCTGCCTTGTCTCGTGCAGTTTGTTTGTTGTCACTGGAGTCGTTTATAAGCATATTAAGTCCACAAAATCACGGGAACGGCTCACGCCATGTTCAAAATATTGTTGGTAACGCCCTACTTGCGCCGCGCGGTGAAACATCTGGCTACGGTGATAAGGCATAGCGGCAACTTCCGGTGCCGTTCTTAAGTTGTCACCGAGTATAGTGGTGCAAGGCTGGAGAAACAGCAGAGAGCTGGCGGCCCCTCTCCCTTCGTCGGCCACCCGGCTGTTGCTCCTGACATGGATTTTCGAACTTGCACTCCTTGACTGGCAGGCCCGGATTGTTTCGTCCGCAGCCTTTCACGTCGCCCAAAGTGGAACGCCTTAGCACGTGCTAGAACCCGCGGCAACAGACTTGGCAAACTTGGTGTCTGTAGCACGAACTTGGCGTGAACGCACGTTAACTGGTGAGGAGAACAGCGTGCAGGAGATCACGCCACGAATGCAATCACATAGAAGCCTATTTCATAACGCAAGGGACCTACTTTGGATACTGACCACAAGAAGCATTTTTTTCTCTGGTTTTTGTCTTTTTTTCATGTGGCTGCGGTCTTTTGTTTTTGGTTATGCTTGATTAGGGGGCTGAAGTTTCGCGTTTTTTTTTTTTTCATTTTTTTAAATTTATTTCCAACCTCCCAAACCCATGTGTGATTTGCCTTGCCGTCTCGTAATGAGGCAGACGGAAGGGCGAAATGGAATGGTTTTTGCACGTTATGGGTGCCTAGATTTGTTCTTTTTTTTGCTTCAAATTTATAGCGATTAGCTCCAATACTTGGGAAAATTCCTATCTGGCCTTTTTTGGTCAACATCTGGCCAACACAACATTTTTTTTTTTTTCCAGTTGGCTGCTCGTGTTATTGTTCACCGCCGCTACTAATTCCGTACCCTTCGGGTCTTTGGGGTGGCCCAGTGGTTAGGTTGCTGGTTTCATGGTGTAAAGGTCCTGGGGTTGGTTCCCGGGACCTCCCTAACATTTTTTTCTTGGGGCGCGCACTCCCAACGTCAGCTGCCGGGCTCCTTGCCCCCTCACCACTTTCCCTCACAGTTCTTGGCTTAGCATTTTTACCCTCTCCACTTTGCCGATGCTGATAGTCCTCTGGTAACACTCCGCAGCGAAACTAAAAGCTTAAACACCTTCAATCGTAAAAATTGCAACTTTTACCGTGCGAAAAGCACTTGTCGCCCGCTAGCGGTTTCTCGCCAGCCTCGCACCATGCTCCCATTGATAAATGATTGATTTGATTAATTATGGGGTTTAACGCGCCAACGCTACACAGGCGATGAGACGCGCTGTAGTGGAGGGCTCCGGATGAATTTTGACCACCTGGGGATCTTTAACGTGCGCCGAAATCTCAACATGCGTGGGCATTTTTGCTTTTCGCCTCCATCACAAAAGCAACCACCGCGGCTGGGAATCAAACCCACATCCTTAGTGACAAATAAAGTGTTCGAAGTGAAGCTAGAACCTCGACCTTGTTTCCTTGGTTATCCTTGGATCATTTTTGTGTACAGCAAGGTACACAGCAGTATTTGGGCATCTCGAGCAACCATAATTTCCAGCGTGCCTGTTGCTAATTCCAGGCTATCTACACTGCTCTATAAAACATCTATGAATCCCCGAACATGGCAGAAACGCGCGTGGTCACCACAATTGGGCGCCAGTTTTTGCATAAAGTCTACAACAGTCATCATCATCATCACCCTATTTTATATCCATTGCACAATAAAAGTCTCTTACTGCTTTAGTCCTCCTGCGCTGTCCAAATTTATCCCTTGCTGCCAACTAGCGTTATGTCATACTTGCATACCTACTAATACCTACTTTTAGTTGTACCTCTTCATCAGTTGTCGACATTACGTGTCGCCACATCTTTTTCCTAATTTGAGCTAAGATATCTACTCAAGTTTGCTCCCTAATCCAAGGTGTTTACTCATGTTTTACGTGTGGCTCTGGCCAACATAAGCTTTCTTTGAAGAAACTTAGTTAGTCCCCAACTTTTTTATCCAAAAGTTGTCACGTGGGGTTCGCATTGGTTGTATAGCTTTCTTTTGAGCTGGAATAAATGTATTCATAATGAACTGCAGCATTCTTTGTGCACATCATTCTCACATCCTGAGAATTGGCAACTGCGTCACTGTGTAAATTTGTGTTCATAGGTTTCAGGTCAAATTTTCGTTCTGTAAATGTACTCATTGGGCACTGTGGTGAGCATAAAAATAGCCAATTTCATGCCATTCACTGATACAACAGAGTTGCAATGAGTAGTGTTTTTTTTTTTTTACGGGAGATGAATATTTTCAGCCAAACTAGAAGACTTATTTCTGCAAAAAGGCAACGTCCATTGTTTTTTTTTAAGTCTATTTCCAAGATCAAAAGAAATGCCCTTGTCTATGACCATTTGCCTTAACCTTTGATGAATAGCTTGTTTTTTTAAAATGAATGAAAGCAAAAGTTATTGTTGTCCGTGAGCCGTCTTTTAAAAATATGCTGCTCGGCAATATAATGTGCTGTCTTTTGCATGTTTGACTGATGTACAATGCACCATTTGTTGCATGCTTGTCTGAATGCAGGCGTTTTTATTTTTACATTGCAATAAAGACGGCCACAAAATGATTTGTGTTCCTTTTGTTCCACCAAGAAAAAAAAAGGGTTCCAAACCTCGTATACTGCTTGTCCCAAATGTCTACTTTGTTCATCAGCAGAGTTCGATCTAACCTTGTCCTACAAGAAGATAATACAATTTTCTTTCCTGTGCTGTAATCTTGAAAAAGCATTCTATGTAAAATTACATGTTATGCTGTCTTGGATGTTTACTTTGCAGCGACACACTTTTAAAGTAGAAAAACAAGCTGAATCATGTTAAATAATAGTTATGGTTCCCTAGACTTTTCTATGGCTTCTTGTGCATATTTTTGCGGTGTTTTAGCCCCACTAACCTCAATGAAAGGCTTTTATATAAGTGGAAGTCTTTTGTGTTTCTTCACATTTTTGGTTTGGTCAAAAAAGATGCTCGTCAAATATCTTCTGCGATGGTAGGCCTAACTGCCATAGGGCAGCTGAAACTGCTCCATCAACCTTCGGATGTTTGCATGTTCCCACAAAACAGTGAGGTAATAGTATGGTTCTTTTGTAATTGGCCTCCATGCTCGAAGCAATGCGCACCGAAACCGATGATTTCAGCCCGTTTTACGAAATTACCACAAACACATGTATTTAGCCTGCTGTATAGGAATTTCTAGGCCTTTATCATCGATAAATGCAATAACAAGCAAACAAAAATTTGGTGTCTTCTGAAAGTACGCTTACACAGCTCGTAACTGCCACAGCTGTGTCGTTGGAAGTTTGGGTTTTGTTGAGGACGCCAGATCACCGTTCTTTGTGGCGTATGGAAGCCACCAGTGACAAGGCGCCAAATACCAATGCTTCGCTACGAACAGTGTTGCCAAGAGTGCAGGACGACCACTTTTGGCTAACAGCACCCCGCCTTCAGCCATGCTACTCTGGACTGCAACTGTATGGTTACTAAGTATGGTATACTTTTTGATGCTGGCAGTGAGTGAAGCTTCGAGCAGTGACCTGTCACGACAGCTGAGCCAGCCTTATGTTGGTGACTAGGATTACCGGTTTTTCACGTGTGGCAGCGCTAAGTGTCTGCACCAGTACCAGTGCTGAAGAGTGAGTGTCATACGTTTCGAGGTAAATAACATCAGCATTGGATCTCCAGGTGTCCCCTACAGTGTATGCCACGCAACCCATAAATTTGGGCGAGTAAAGATGAGTAATGATCTCCGCTTTGAATCGGGCGACAGCATGCACCATCGTGAGTAGGTTAGTCATTTACATACTGTGGCCTACATCTCTAACTTCCAACTCGTATTCCTCTTTAGTTTTCTCCAGATGCTGTCTCTGGCTGCTTTGGCCCTTGATGAACTCCTTCCGTAGTTTTTTTTTTTTTTTTTTCAGCAATACTTTGATCACTGTTGACTAATATTCACTACCGACCAGTTAATGCTTCCCCCAATGGTGAAACCCAATGCCTCAGGAGGAGGACTTTCCCCCCACTTCAAGCTGGCGGGATCTTTTGGAATTCCATTACTATGTGGTGGACTGTTTCTTAATCTTTCCCACAGCCCACACACGCCTCATCCTGGATACTGGCAATGCGGCACTAGCCAACATCACGTGGTGAAAGACGGCGAAGTGAATTTCCCCCCAACAGCAGAGTCGGCCGCGCTCCCTTCAGTAATAGTGGTTAACACAGACGGGACGCCGAGCAGCGTAGAGGGACACACGCTCAATCATGAGCCACAAACGTCGACTGGAACGCGCGTACAGTTTACACCGCGACGTCACCACCCGCCCCGAGCTGCAGCGTCACTGCCACGCACTCCTGCACACTGGTCACATCACGATTCACGGGTATCAAAAACTGCGTTGGGCACGCGACTGAGCGCGCACGGGAGTCATGGGGGAATGTGATCTGACTAGCTGAGCTCAACTAGCGCACATCGCGCGTCGTACACGCCGTCGGGCTGTGGTGGGCGGTGTAGACGATAGGCAAAACCCCGATCCATCTCCGACACAGTCTCTCGTGGAGAGCCACCGGAACGGGTCTGTGCTTCAGTAGATACGCGCACAGTTGGGCGCGATGAGCGCGTTCACATGGACACTGCACGGCCGCACATGGCCTCAACAGTCGCCGCAGCATGAAGACAGCTACCTCCGCTAATGGGGTGGCGGCAGCGACGAAACGCCGACTCCACCGAGACGGCCGTCTCGGAGTTGGTCACGATCTCGTCCGCCTGGACCGTTTTGTCGGCGACGAGGATAACGCCCGCGTTGTCCGGGCCCGTCATTAGCTCGCGGGTCTCACTTGGACGCCACTGTGGCTAGCTAAGACCCAGAGCCTGCGTTGCGGCCTCATCCGCCACGACCGACGACGTTTCGCCGGCCGTCCATGCGATCGACGCTGCGGCGTCCCTGGGGCCGAAAAGCACGGTGCTTTATTTAGTGGCTATAGTCCCGACTTCAGGGGCTCGTTCTGGAAACCTGGGGTCATGTCTGCTTAGCCTTCAAGCTGCTTTACAGCGTTGGGACTGTGATGTGAAACAGCCGGTGGCCACGATCCTGAAGCGGTTTGTTTACATGCAGGCTTCCGGTACTCACCGCAAGGGGAAAGGGCTGCGCTGCTGTCGTGGTATCTCTTGCAGACCCGACGCTGTCCTCTTGGGCTCGTGCTAATTACATAGAATCAATGTACTAATTGCTAATTAGGCCAACAGAGAATCATACTTATGCAGCTAGTATAGCATTTTATGAAACTATATGCTGAAACTTCACTAAACAGTAGCCACGGGGTTTACGAGGTCGTAGCCCGTACGTAGCCGAAAGCGAGAATTTTAAGAAGACGAAAGCGGCCAAAAACCAGTTTCTTTTATTTTCATTTTCAAGGTAATTTTTGCTTTCGCTTTCTCCTCGAGAATCTTTCTTTTCCTCCGTTTTCTCTTGCTCCCGGGACGGTTTCGGCCTCCATGTCCGCTCTTTCATCGCCTGCGGCGGCCTCCCTCATCGACGTACCGACAATGCGGATTCGCCGCCGCTCCGCGCTCGAAACTGCACCTAGCTCGACCATCGCGTCGTCAGCTGCGATGGTAGCTGCTGCCCGTGGTCGGTCTCGATCGCCAGGACCGCAGGTGAGCCAGCTGCTCCCGCAGGGTCTCGGTCGCGGCCACGGTCGCGGCCATCGCCTCCGCGCGGCCGTGCGGCCTTCATGGCCGAACGAGTCGCACGGCCCAGCGAATTGCTTTGCGCCGGAGAGCTCGTGCACGAGGTGATCTCGCGCATTGTTATCCTGGTAAGAGCTCCGCTTAAGTAAGAGCGCTTAAGTTTCACTCATGGAAATTGTTCACCAACTAGCTCGTCTCTCCATTTTGCTTAAGAGCTCCGAGGCAGCCCGCAAACCAACGACTTTTTACGACGAGACGGTCCCTTCAAACTGTCAACTTGGTTTTGGGGCCTGGGGAGCGCCAGAACGTGATTCTACGAGTTGTGTGTTCAAAGTGGTTTAACGCGCCGAAACTGCCCGGGCTACGAGCCGCGCCGTAAGTGGAGGGCTCCGGATTGGTTTTACCACCTGGGTATCTTGAGCGTGCGCCGGAATCTCGACAGCGCATTTCTAAAACGAGAGCGAAAGCGCACGTTGTCCGAAAAAGAGGTGTTGTCCGGTACACAAAAACAAAACTGGAGTTACGTCCGATGGAACCCAAAGTGAGAATTATGTTCCACGGAACCTTAACCCACTTTTTAAGGTAACATCCGACGTTACTTGGAATAAAAATTGAAGTTACGTCCGGCGGAACTTCGACCAAATTGAGTTATGTCCGATATGCAACCTGAAATTGAAGTTGCGTCCGACCACAGTATCACAAAACAAAAAGTACTGCTGGCGGAACCCGGAGTTTAAAATTAAACCAACGTCGGATTTATAATCAAGAAAAAAAAAAAAAAAACGCTGCGCGGAGCAAAAATAGTCGCACCCAATTTAATCTACGCACCTTATACCTTATTAAAATGGTCTGTTTTACGATAAATGACATCGAATGAAAAGGAACAGGTGTGTTGCTCGCTCACATTCGATTCAGTGCAGCATTTGTAAGCTATAGTGTGAACCGCACCCTTCCATCAGCTTCTGTGTGGAAAACCAATACCAGGGCATTCCTTCTACTATCAATGTCAATAATTATATTTGTTAAGAAACTGTTGGCCCATGTCGACTTCGTTTTCGGCAAGAGCTATGGATGCTACGTGCTGGCACTGTGACTGTCGTGGAAAGATGTTTCTTGTGAATTAATTCTCATCTTTTCCTTCTCTTTCGGGTGTTGCATATGGAAAGAAGGGCATGTGCATTCGTATGAGACAAAAATGTTTCTTGTGAATTAATTCTCATCTTTTCCTTCTCTTTCGGGTGTTGCATATGGAAAGAAGGGCATGTGCATTCGTATGAGACAGTTCAATAATTTCATTCTAAGAACAATGAGAAGAACTTTTGCGCATTCGACAGTATTTGAAACCACATCACTGAAACATTCCGCATTCGAATAACACGCTCCAGCCCGCTTGACCAATTCACGCAAACGCAACTGTGCGGTTTCAACCATAATTTACCGATGGTGCGTCGGGTCAGATGTAAAGCAGATGTGTGTTGTTTTTTAATTGACGCCACATATCGTAAAGGGAGCTTGCGTATGTTATAATAGGGCATGACTGTACCTTGGCTCTGTCAGCCACAAGTTTTTTTACGTGACCCTACTTTAAACGACAGTGCCATTTTGGGATCTGCCGGGCAGACGTGGCTAATTTTTTACTGTGGGATACGTCGGACACAACTTCAATTACATTTTCAGGTTTCGTCGGACGTAACTTGATCGAGGCATTGGGGTAAAGTTACGGCGTGCGTGAGTGTAATTTTTTTACTTTGGGTTTCCTCGGACATCACCTAAAAACCACGGGTTAAAGTTCCGTCGGAAGTAATCTTAATTTCTTTTTTTTGGGGTCACATTGGACGTAACTCTAACGTTCATTTTAGGTTACGTTGGATGCAACTCAAAACGTTTCGACAAAGTTCCATCGGACGTGGCTTTAATTTTCATTTTGGGTTCCTTCGGACGCAACTCTAGACACTGCGAAATAAAAGGCACTTCTGAGTTTGTACTAGCATTAAAGGAGCCATGAAGACAAAATACAAGTTGGGTTTATTAGAAAGACTGCTTAGTCCCGATAACAATGATACCAATATCATCGCAATCTTCGACCAAATAATGGAAATGTTAAAGAAAACGTGTGAAGCCGTGGCGACTCCCTAGCCAATTTCCCGCAACTTTTCTATGACATTACGGAACCTTGTTTGTGCGATTGGCGGCCGCCTAACTGCCCTGTCACGATGACACATGACTGGTCGTCTGTAATGGGGCCTCTAGTTCCATTTGACCGCATCACTTGAATGCTAACGTGCAGTGAACACACTGAAAATTATATTTTATTGTTGGCCCGTATTACGTCCATCTAGCTCATAACACGTCACTGTGGCGCAAAATTTGAAAGTTTTTAAATACTTCTTGCTTTTTTTCGTTAAAAAACATCTTTTGTGGCTGTAATGGAACTGAGTGAGATACTGAATCCTAGTTCTTTCAAATTAAACGAAGTTGTATTTTCTCTTCATGGCTCCTTTAAACCCAGGTTTCTAGAGTAGGAGCTGAGCACAAGCCAGCTAGTAGAACAAAAGTTAGCGCAATGCGTGCAACGCAGGCGTCATATCATGTGACAAGTAAACGTGACAGTAAACAGGTGCACGCCAGCCGCAAAGCACTCTAGTTCTCCCGTATTTGTGATTTCGGGCTGCTTAAAACTGCTTCGGAAGAACACCGTGTTTTATTGCGGACGTCCATCATGTTACTGTGGAATGTGCGTCCGCTGTGGTTACAGTGCAAACTTTTGTGCAGTTGTCTGCTGCAGTACGCACTAAATGTGATTGCACTGCATGAAGGTGATGGCTTTTGCAAGGCTACTCTGTCTGCGACAACACAGCATGGACTTGGTTGCATTTCTGTGGTGGGGCCTGAGCAGAGCAATCTTGCACCTCTTTACGCATCCTTGACGAATTGCTCAGCGGGTACGTCAGTGCTTTGAGGAATTATGTGCCGCAGTGTGTGTTTGTGGCACTGTGACTACACCCCTTGGTTGTAGCCCGTCGGTGCGCATGCCAATGTGTACTTTCTTGGATCCATCATTACTAGGCAGCCAACCCGGTGCTCTTCTATGGACCTAACATTTCCTCCGCTGCGTCTGAATGTGCACGACGAGGGGACATCGCCCGACAGACCAGTGCCAAGAAAGGATTTCTGGGATGCCATGCAATGCCCTAACCTCATCCTCCTGACCATGGGTAAGTTGGTGTTGAGCCACAATAGCCCCCCTGCTACCACCCTTGATCTGAGGTATGGGCCATTTAGGGCTGGGGCTACCTGGAGTTTCAGGAGCTTAAGGAGCCATGAAGACAAAATACAAGTTGGGTTTATTAGAAAGACTGCTTAGTCCCGATAACAATGATACCAATATCATCGCAATCTTCGAACAAATAACGGAGGTATGAAAGAAAACGTGTGAAGCTGTTGCGACCCCCTAGCCAATTTCCCGCAACTTTTCTATGACGTCACGGAACCTTGTTTGTGCGATTGGCGGCCGCCCAACTGACCTATCGCGACGACACGTGACTGGACGTCTGTAATGGGGCCTCTAGTTCCATTTGACACCGCATCACTTGAATGCTAACGTGCAGTTAACGCACTGAAAATTGTTTTATTGTTGGCCCGTATGACGTCATTCTTGCTCATAACACGTCATTGTGGCACAAAATTTGAAAGTTTTTAAATACTTCTTGCTTTTTTTTTTTCATTAAAAAACATCTTTTGTGGCTCTAATGGAGCTGAGTGAGATACTGAATCCTAGTTCTTTCAAATTAAACGAAGTTGTATTTTCTCTTCATGGCTCTTTTAACCACTGATATTGTCAGTAGTCAGGAATGACGCAAGGTTCTTGTGGTGGTTAAAAGGGCCATGAAAGCAAGACTTAAGTTTGGTTCATTAGAAAGACTATTTGTCATAATAACGATATTTGTCCTAATAACACTGATACCATTATCCCAAACTTTAAACAAGTATTCAAGATACTGAGGAAAACATGTGAAGTACGGGGGACTTCCCAGCCTGTTTCAGGCAATGTCTCTACTATGATGTAACAGGATCTTGTTTGTACTGATGGGGCTGCCAACCGAAGCCATTTCCGTGAAACATGACTGGGTAATTTGATCTGATCACTCGAAAGCGGATGGGCTTGTAGCACTGATAGCAGTGATATTTAGCGTTCCCTCTATTGTGTCACTTCTTCCTGTACTGCATCACTGCTGGCACTGCGTAACGCAAAATTGGAAAGTACTTCAACATTCCTTGTTTTTTCGATTTAAAAAAACGTCTTTAGTGGCTGGAGTAGAAATTATTGAGTTACCAAAGGCTAGTTCTCTCATATCTAACGGAGCGAACTTGTGCTCTGCAGTAAACTACAAGAAAAGCATAAACATCAAAGAAGCGGTTAAACAAAGTGGCCTGGACACTTTAAGCGTCGGAAAATCAAATGCCGTGGCATTTGCAGTGCATGTATCACATATTGATCTTGGAGTGCCCTCCTTTTAAAAAAGACATCTGATCTTATTGAGAATGTTGCGAGTTAAACAAGAACAGTTCATCTGGGTAGGATAAGGTTAACCATGTAAGATCAGGCACCAGCAAGTAAACATAAGCAAAACAATTCCCAAGACCTTGTCTGCAGCATTACCCTCTTCTAAAAGTGCATCAGCATGGGGCTAAAAGAAGTTTGTAAAGCAACAAAGTCCATTATCTAAAGTAGTATGGGTTGAGGCGAATCACATGAGCGACCTGTGGTGCATGGTTGACACTCAATGAATAAACCTTTTTCCAGTGCTGGGTGCACCCTGTGGCTGCCATAGCAAACTAAATACTCCAGGCTGGCAAGGCCCTCAACGATCTTGCAGCTGAAAAAACCCATACACGAAACATCCAGGTCACTTAATCCCCGCCCCATCTGTCACCCCTTTTCTTTTAAATGGAGGCCCTAGAAGCAGGTGCACATTTCTGAGACTTAACTGCAGTGGGCAAAGTGCCTTTCCTTTTTTTTATTTTGTCTTTGTTGCTCTCTTTTGGGCTGCCATCTGCTCACAGCATGGACGCTGTCAAACTTGTTGGCTTTCTTTTTTTTGCAAGCGTTTGTGTGTGTGTGTGTGTGTGCACGTGCCTGTACGAGCTCGCTGCAAGCTGTCGAAAAACCGGGCACAAAAACGTGTGTCGCTAGAAACCAGTACCACCCACGCTCTGAGCAGCAACCTGCGAGTGTGTTCGTTTGTTTATTTTGCCCAAGGCTCCTGGTGAGAATGGCAAACTGGCCAAACTGGCAGCATGTTCATGAGAAGATCACTACTGACCTGTGCCTTGTGGTTTGAAGTATCATCGCAGAAGCTGCTCACTGAGGCCATGTCAGAGTGGGGTCTAATCCCACATGTGATCTCCAAGATGATACCTAGCATCGAAATTGTATCTTTTGGTATCTGTAGAACGAGCTGCTGCTTCAATGTTTTGACACGAAGAAGCTGGTGGGCCTTCTCCGCACTTAAGAATCCTTGGATGTTGCAGTTGAGGTCGTCATATTTATCGTGGCAGCACGGTGTCCAGCATTGTAGTTACCTGGCGTTGTAGACAACCCCAAAAGTCATCTGCGTCGTTTCTTAGATAGATGCATTGTACATGAGTATGACAAAAGGCAGTACTTCGTCCAAAATTTCGTGATCAACGTTGACATACATGGACAACATATCGATGATAGCCTTGTTGAAGCATTCTGCTAATCCAGTTGTGTTATGAGCTAGCAGTGAAAAAAAAATAAGTTGAAGAAGAGAGTTTTTGTGAGTGTGTGCCGGGAATAAGAGACCACCAGCACAAGGATGAGTGAAAAAAAATGGCGAATCAAGGAGACCCAGGTGGAGGTGATGGGTTGTGGTGCCAAGGAGGAGTAGAGGAGGTGCAGAAAAGAAGGTGGGCTGAGTGGTTGGGTCGATGTAGCAGGAGGCCCAGCATGCATACCAAAATTCTGCGGTAGGCCCGTGCCAGTTGACGTCACAGCAGGTGCGACGGTCCGAAGCCGCCTGGATGCCCGAGTGCCAGTACCAGTCTGTTGCCCGGTGGAACTCACCATGGCTCTGCCAACGCCTCCTGCCACCTCGACCCAACAGCTTGGTCCACCTCCTTCTCAGAGAGCAGTGGGAGACACTGCTGTCCAGCCCCTGCCTCTCGGACCAGCTCCTGCTCACGAGAGGGCAGCCGGTGCTAAGACAGCTCATGGATTCCTGTGTAGAGGGAACCACTCCTACAAGAACACCATAAATGCTCTGACAACAAACATGTTTCTGTCTCTCTCTCTCTCTCTCTCTCTCTCTCTCTCTCTCTCTCTCTCTCTCTCTCTCTCTCTCTCTCTCTCTCTCTCTCTCTCTCTCTCTTTCTTTCTCTCTCTCTCCTTCTCAGCATCTCCCTTGCTCCTCCTCACCTCCTCCCACGTCACCCTCTCCATCGGTCTCTCTAATTTGCCGGTTTTTCACCCCTCCTGATGCTAATAGCCTCTTGTTCCCAGCACAGACGCATTAATCTCCTCCTCCTCTTAACTTCTATCCTCTTATTCACCGCATGAGTCTCTTCTTCTTCTTTCTTTTTTTTGACCGCTACCTTATGACAAGATGTCACCTAGCCAAGAATAATGTCAGATTCATGTGTTTAAAGTTTGCTGGCGCAAGCTCGTGCCTCACAATGATCTATAAAAGTACGAACGTCCAAGAATCGGTCAAACAGACATGCAATAGAGGTTTGGTGAAATGAATGGTTTGTTGTTTGGTCTGCCTGAATTTGTGTTGGAGCACTCTTCTTTCAAGAAACATCCAGTCAAGTCAAAAACATTGTTGATCAAACTAGAAAAGTCTGCGTGAGCGGTAAACGGGTCACACTCACTTTTTATTATACAGGACAGCTGGGTGCGGCGTTATGACAGAAGGAGCGCTCAGATGTTCTGACTTCAGCATGTGTAACCGGGCGCTGGTAGCGAAGCAAAATACCGATTGCCACTAAGGCAGCCGAGAAGTTGGGAACGTACTTTGCCGTGCTCTTAATCTTTCCATCAGTGTTTCATGCCAGAGAAAGTGGGCAAAAAGGCGTAATATTTTCTGGGGTAGGAGAGTGCATGGAGGGTTTTTGGTCACTAGGCTTCGATCATGCTGTTCAAAAAAAGCTGATATTAGAAGTACATGAACGTAGATGAGGAAGGAGTACCAACTGTAATGCGTGGTCTTCTCATGCAGACCTGGGCTTCTAGTCGTCGGCCTGGAGCTCAACCTGCCTAATGGAGCTGGTGTCTACACGTGAAGGGGGACTTGGCTGTGCAGAGTCCTAGCAGCCCTGCAGGAGTCACAGGCAGATCATGGGGAGCTTCTGCGAGTGATTCCAAGTAAGGTCAACAAGTTTTCCATCTGAGGTGCGGGGCTGAATTCGCTGTGGACCACTGCAGTCTGAATGGTGTAATTGTAGGGTTGTTCATTTTCGGGTTTTATGTACATATTTTTTTTTAAATCAAGAGGTAAGAGTCAGGGGTTATTTTGCTATCTGATAATCGGTTTTCCAGCTTTCTGAACTGAGAAATTGTGTTTCCTTGAAATACGGGTTTTTTCTAGTTAAATCTACAGATGTACTAAGTAATGCACTCAGTTTACCTTATCACCAGGTATCACACACTTATACTATAACACATCAAAATTGGTGTTTGTTTCAAGCTGTTATAGGGATATCAGGGTTTTCTAGCAAATAATCTTCGAGGTTTCGCATTTGTTTGGAAATGAATTAGTAATGGTGTCTGTAAAAAGTGTTGATAACTTCTAAGAAATGTAACGTTCTATTCACGAAAAGCTGGTCATCGATTTTTTTACACGTCCCTGTTTACGACATTATCAACCACATTTGCAACATGTTGGTCTCCATTGGAGACATGTCCAGTCGTTGAGCGTACCTCAAATGAAAAAATGTTCTCCCCACATCAGAGCTTTTGTTAGCTGGGCACAACAATGTCAGGGCAGCGTTTGCCTGCCTGGGGTAGGGTAGAGTGGGAAGTCATGCCAATACTCAAGGAGTTCGAAAGCTGTGTTTGGGGGGCTTGCTTCCACCAAGTACTGGTCGGGAACGGTGGACCGTCAGCACACGATTGCGAAACTTGGTACTTTGAATAGGTTTATTCGGGAAGAAATCGGGGTTAACCCTATCCTCCTGAAACATGTTTGGGGTGTAAAAATTAGGTAGAATCGGGTCTTACCCCAAAAAAGAACAAAATTGTGTATTGTGCATCAAGTGGTTATTGTTCTCAGGGGTCTGAATGCCAGTTGGGTCAATCAGCTAACAACAAAAGGCCACCACCACAGCTATGACTGTTCCCCTATCACCTGAGGACTCTGCTACTAGCTGGGATCATCTGACATTTGGCTGATTCTGGCAAGCCAGCATTGAGCGACACGACAAAAGCCAGTGACAGCAGTACCTGTTGGCAGTACAATCTCCTTCGTGTTGCCATGGAGCAGATGAGTGTACCATAGAGTTACGACTGTTGGGTCGCTCACCAAAGTCACTTCATGTGGTTACGGCTTGAAACAAGCTTTTGTTACTTCATGCTGTTGGTGCTTCCAGGAATTCGAATCTTTTCCTCATTTTTTTAACTTGCTGAGGGGTGGTTTCCACTCACAAGTGGATTGCCAAACATTTTATTAAGCCTTTCTTTTTGTTTTATTTCATAAGTTACACTCAAAGGGTCTCTACAGCAGTTCATAATATCTTTATTTTTATTTCAATTTTTTATTGTCTTGTTTTCAGTGCAAGGTGTATTGTTTTATTATTATTTTTTTTACATGACAGACACTTGTCACACCCGGGATAACTTGCCTAGTATAAGCACATTTCCACTTGCAACTCAGCTTGTCATGTGACGTCGCTTTTCATCACTTTCCTATGGCGTAGCCGATCACTCTCAGACCAAATTCCCTCGTGCGATGGCGTTGCAAAACCAGATAGCCAGTCATGGCCACGGAGTAGGCTGCCATAGCCGGAAACGAAACGTTTGTTTACATCCAGCATTCCAAACAGGCAAGCTCCCGCCTGTCCCGTCGGACCAGCAAGCAACTTGCCGCAACTTACTTCGGTTCATTTGTCAGTGGCTTCGGCGTACGCATGTACGGATCAACAACCAGCATGCGACTCATCAGTGCTGAGAAACGTATTTGAATTGCAAAACCAATTAATTTTCATATATAGCTAGACCGACAGCGGGACGATAGGTAGCTCGATCGGCGAGTAATAAACACCGTGGAGTTACAGGCGCCACAAATTCTGCGTCTGTGGAAAGAAGCAAAACTTGCAGACCGGGATACGAGTGTTGTGGCGTGAAAGTAAACCTGTGTATTTCTTCCTGCAGTTATATCTTGAAAAGAACTTGATTGAGTTCATTATTTGTGGTTCCTCCCGCAACCTGCAATGCTTTCGGCACTGTTCCGGGTTAGTAGCATGTGTCCTAGAGTGATTTCTACCTGTTCTTGTTGCACTAGTGTAACTTATTTTTTTTAGTGCAAATGGGGGAAGCACCAAGAAAGTCGTACAGGTCAGGTAACAGTTCCACTAAACACAGTGGCACCATCACTTGTCGCAAGTGCGAACACCGCCTCATCGCGCGACATGGGCCGCGCACCGTCGTGTGGCGTGCCCAAGTTTCAAGTGGGAAATGTGCCTTGACATATCATACTAAGGTATAGAGGGAAAATTTATCTGTTGTGCTGTGTTGGGAAGTAAAACAGAAGAAAGCTAAGTGACCGTAAATCCACACATTTTGAAAGGTACTACAGAAATGTTGAGTGATATGACTTGTCTCAGGCCTGCTGTGAGTGGTAAAGACTTGTGGTGCTTGATTAACAATTGGACGGACTGGCTGAGAGTCAAACTGCCTGATCAAGTGCTGCATGTAGTGAGTGACAGGCTGCGTTGCTTCAGCTGAAGTAGCTAACCCTGAAGTGCAACATTAACATAAAGGCCAAAGAAAGAAGGTAACTAACACTCATTTGCACATATTTTGGTACTAACAGCTTCAAGGTTTCTGCACAGTATTTCCTTCCTATGGCATGAATGAATTTTTTCTCCTCGGTCGCTCTATTTGCAATTTCTTGCTTCAAAGCAGCAATGCTTATTGGTATTTCTATAAATGTTTGGCTTGAATTCCTGTAAACATATAGAACAAAGTTACTTTATCTGATAATTTCTCATTAGTCGCCAAGGCAGTTTATTGCTTTCCAGACTCTGATATATGGCCATAGAAAGCGTTAAGGGAAGTAATCTCGGAAGCTTGTACATTTATAACGTAACCGCTTGTAGTGCGGGACCAGATGTAGCGTGGGCTTTTGTGATGAGCGATTTTCTTACTATAGAACTCGGTGCGTAAGCATACCGCTTAAAACGCGGTTACTCAAAGCACAATACCATTTATAGTGCACAGCGTTTTGACGGGTACGCTGATCGACCAGTGCAGCTGAGGCATCGTTTTGGGTTAGCAAAAAAAAAAAAAAAAAGCAATCAGCCATCTGGCACAGTGTGCGCTCCCTGCTGTCCTATAAGACACTGAAAAGAAAGAAATAAGGTCTTTGTGCGTGTTCTGTCTGCACTCCAGTGACAACCACACCTGCCCTTGTTTTTGGCACACCTCTGAAGATAGTGAGCCCCTGCATGCGTGCTTAGTTGCTTCTGCCGTGCAGAACTTTGCATAGATAAGCAACACCACCCTTTCTCTCTTTTAGGACATCTGGAGATAGCGAGTCGTGCACTGGAGGTTTCCACTACCTGTACGTTGCACTTTATTTATTTAAAACATACTGCAAGCCCATTGAAGGGCACAAGCAGGAGGGGCATCACAAGGAAAAAAAAAACATTTAGGCACAATACACATGGTACACTGATCAAAATAGTTTGAACAAATACAGGAATGCACCAAAGTTACAAAAATACCAATACACGTGGCACACTGTTGGAAATAGATTGTACACATACACAAGAATGCATCAAAATTGCAAAACAATGCCATTCCGAATTCCATTTGTTGAAGGGAGTGAATATTGGTCACTGCCGATTCAGTTAGTTTATTCCAATCTGTAATTGTACGCGGGAAAAAGGAAAACTTAAAAATGTTAGTTCGAACGCTGTACGCAGTCAAAGATTCGAGGTGTCTATGCCGTGTCTGTCGGGAAGTTAGTGGCTGAAGGAATTCCTCGGGTTTAAGTGAAAGTTTGTTATTTTTAAGCAAGAATAGAAATTTTAACCTTTGAATTTGACGGCATGCTTGAAGTGTTGGAATGCCATGCTCTTCTATTAATCTTGTCGGCGAGTCACTTGGACGATATTTCGAAAAAATGAATCGGACGAATTTACGCTGTATCATTTCAAGAGCTCTGCCTTCGGCATGGTGAACGCAAGGTGGGGTAAAAAAAAAAATCCGGCTGGCATTCTTATCATGTTGTATGGCGGGCATAAGCCAGGCTTTTTCCCCTCCCTGCTGCATCTGTTCTTCTAGATGCCAAGGCACATAGATGTGGTCTCTCAAAACACAAACACAAATTAAGTTAAAACTGTGCTTGCGGTTTGTAAGGCAGGGAATCAGTGTCTGATGTGAAAAAAAGACAAAACAAAGAGGGTACCCCTGTTTTTAAGTGGCGTTTTTTTTTTGAGTAATGATGAACAAAGAAGGATTGAAAGGTAGGGATTTGGTTGGATTCATGCATGTTTTGCTTGTAGTGTGGATTGTCGCGGTTCCCGTTGTAAGTGATGTACAGCTGTGATTCACTTCTGCTGGTAGCCAGGAATTTACCAGACCTTCTGGAGCAATATATCTTGTGTAGTAAAAATACGAATGAAAAGCATTGTAAATACTTTTGAACTGCTATAGTCATGCATGTGTCAGCCTATAAAAATAGTACGTTAGACTTGTTCTTTTCCATCTTGGCACTCTGCATTCTTCTTATAAGTGACCGTCAGGTTGTGGCCACAACAAATAGAACAAAAAATCATCACTTGAAGTCCTGCAAAGTATAATACTTGTTTTTTGATCACGGGGATTATTCCAGCATAGATTAAAGACTTTTTAAACAAAAGCAGTACATACTAAGCTAGCATTCTAGGACGTTGGCAAGCCCACCAGTGGTACTGGCAAACACTACAGAATCTTCAGCAGGTGGCACTGGTAGTTTAAGGTCTCACTGTGCTACTTTTAGGGTGAGGTAGGCAATACCAAGCTTCGGGGTGTAACACTTGGAAGAGCCGTCTGCACTGCTCAAAACGTCAGCAGGTTTCGTCTCCTGTTATAGATCTGATGCAGGTTCACCCAGCTCACTGACAGGCTCCCAGTTCCTGTGGGTGCTTGGCCACGTTTCCCTGGATGGCCACAGTCGTACCAATTGGCAGTGGCAAGTCCACCAGCTGCTTGCCAGCCCAAGAGCTGACCCAACACCAAGAACGGCGTCAGTTGGCTCATCCCAAGGCCTGTAGTAGTGAACGACTTTAGAAAGCATGGGGTGACAGCATACCCGATTCTAGTGCGCATGGACGCCAACTCCCCTCGTACTCTCTGAAAGACTTCTGAATCTGTTAATAGTGTTGGCAAATCCCAAAGCTTGCTAAAGATTTTCCAAGCCTTATCTTGAAATTTCTTTAGAAAAGTTTTTTGCATGTGGCCAGGGTGCGCTGTAGTCACCAATGATGCTCCCCAAACACTAAACGTTAACGCAATACACCCACCCCCTATGCGACGCATTTACTCGAGTCCCCCTCGCGGGGAGATGGGCCCTTTTTGTATAGTCTCAGCGAAACTGCAATGCATCCAAAGAAAAAGTATTGGCCACATGAAGGCTCATTTCACTGATTTGCAGGGGCACAGTTTTTAAAAAGGCATTTCAAATCAAGAAAATAAATAGAAACAGAAATATAATTAAAAATCAAAGCATTGTAATCTGCATTTCAAAAAATTGTGGAATTCGGGCAGCATGCTATTTGAATGAAATGACTGCCAGTTTTTTTCTGCCTCTCGGTAGCTGAAATAAAACGAACTATTTAATACTGCTTGATTGCCTTCACAGTCAAGCAATGTAAAGGCGCAGTGCAATAACCTTTTGGCTGTACTGGCTTCCACTGTTGCAGACTGCTGAAGTGAAAAGCGCCGTTTTTCGGACATCAACTGTGACTGCATGCATCAGCAGTGTGTAATACGAAAGTGACTTCTGTAAATTGTTGACAGCAGGGGCTGTAAAGTTCACATGGTTTGAAGCAAGATGAACTGCGTTCCTTGGAATATTTTTTCAGGTTTTATTTATCATCTGACAATGTGTGGTATAACCACTTTCAATTGCGCAAGGCCAGGAGAGAAAAACGAAGTGTCCAATTTGACAGGAATCTGGTTTTCATTGCTTAGGCTTAGACATGATTAACAGTGACTAGCGATCACTCAGTATGGTAATGATACCATAAAAAACTTGAAAAACATGGCTGCAATGTGTTTCAGTTTTGTATCTGGTCATTGTGATACACATTCAGGTTCAGAAGATAGCCACTTTGTTTGTGATAACCAAGCACTACTCAGAAATGTCGTGCGACAAAATGTATGCAGTTAAACCTTGATGTAACGAAGTCGATAAAATTCATAATTTACTTCTTTACATTGAAATTTTACTACATTGAAATTCGCGGTTATAATGAAGTGTTCATCTCGTGAAGCGTTTCCTGAAAAAGAAAACGTAGCACGCATACACGGCTGGTGCACTGTTTCTTTTTATATCGGAGCTTAATCATCTACACGGGCATCAGCGTGAACCGTATGGAGTGTTTTCTTCCCGCAAAAACGTGCTCCGCAAGCGCGCTGACGCAGCCGCGGAGACCACTTGCGCGATGCGGGTAGCTCGAGCGACCGCTTCTAACCGCTCGGTGAAACGCAACTCGAGGGGCATGCGGAAAAAAAAAGCGGATAACGTGGGTGAAATTTTCACTGTAGAACATCATATGCGGCGCTTACGAGAGCGCCCATCAAATATCCTCCGTGGCGGTAAGCCTTATCGTCTAGCCAGCTGGCATCCCCGACCGCTTTGAAGCTCCCGCCATAGGGTGTGTGCCTCCCCATTGGCGAAACCATGGCGAAACTGGTCAGGTTCCTCCCACTGTCGGGCGCAGCGCAAGTCACTTCCCGCCGCCGCCGTGCAATCGCAGACGTTGGTGTGAAAAAGACGCGCGTGCAAGGCTCATAAGATTCACAAATGCTTGCTGGAACGATGAAACCCAACAAGCATGAACGGACTCGAACAAAGTGCAAAGCGGTGGCGGCGGCGCCAACGCTGGAGGCGATCAGGCTTACCAGCGTGGAGGATATTTGATGGCCGCTTTCGTAAGCGGGTGCGTATCACGTTTTACAATGAAAATTTCGCCCACGTTATCCGCTTTTTTTCTCGCGTGCCCCTCTTGTTTGCCCCTCGAGTTGCGTTTCAGCGAGCAATTAGAAGCGGTTGCTGGAGCTACCCGCATCACGCGGGTGGTCTCAGTGGCTGCGTCAGTGCGCCTGTGGCTTGCGGAGCACGTTTTGCGTTTTTGCGGGGAGAAAACGCTGCGTGTGGTTCACACTAATGCCGATTAAGCCGTACACGATTAAGCTCAAACAGAAACAGAAGCAGTGTGCCAGCCGTGTATGCATGGCGCGCAGTTTGTAGGCAAGGGGCTCGCTCACAGACTTCGTGGCTGGCGCATCCGCGGCATTGGGCGGCCCGTGTCGCCGTTCACATTTTATTGGGACCCCATTTCAGCGCTTGCGTCTCCCAAAAATCTACTTTTACAACTTAAATTTCGGGCCTAGTTCTCCATGAAACTTCGTTACATTGAAATTCCGGCAAACGGGACTTCGTTACACAGAGGGTGAAAATACATTGTGTGCATACGCTTGAAGTTACAAAAAATTCCATGGTTCGTTACATCGAGAGTTTCGTTACTTTGAAGTTCGTTACATTGAAGTTTAACTGTAATTAATATCTGCGCTACATGAGCGTTTGAAAATGCATTTGAGTCAAATGACCTTCCAAATTTCGAATTCTATTCTATCTGAAAGGAATTCCACCAATCTACACGACATTTTTCAAAGGCAGCTGAAAGTTCACATTTGCCCGCCATGTTTTAGTGTCGCCACTGCTGCCCTGTTTCGTTCTTTACAAAAATTTAATTGTAGAGTTAAAATGGGCAAAAAAGAACAATTATTAGGGATCAAATTGATAACAATCTACAAGCACGCACAAAACATGCTCGAACAGCCAGTTTTTTTTTTCTTTTTTTGCACCACCACTGTTGAGAGTACCAAGTTACCTTGTAATCATAGAGTGAGTGATAGAAAACAAAAACAAGTTAAAAATTATGAAGATCGTGCACTTTAAACACCAATTTTTACTTGAAAATAATTTTTTTTTGTAATTATGGTGCGCAGAAACTACGGCCGAGAGTGCGAGCGTTCGCTTTTCAAAGGCCTTTGAGAACCTCGAAGGTCGCTGGTGGTGTTCCTTTGACTCAAATGGCATTTCAACCAAAGGCCTTTGAAAAACGTTGTGTACCAGCTTAAAGGATGGATGTATAACGATTTTTCTGTGTACATTGGCATCGGGATTTTGTTCTGAATGGAATTGTATTTTATTTTTTTGTACCCTGAAGTGGTGAATTTGTAATCACTGCTCTGTATTTCAACCACTCCTGCTATAGCCCTTAAAGGGCTCCAGTATGTGAAAAAATAAAAGGTCTCATTTCAGTACATTTGACTCGAAGGCCTTTGAAACGCTCATGCAGCACAGGCATTGCAAACGCCCACCTACAGTTACTAGTTTTCCACTCTAAACTTGCAGTTGTAATTCTTAGTAATTCACTAAAATATTTTGTGGCCTTGTGCAAACATTTGGTTTTACTATGTGCTATGCAATATCCTATAAAGTGGAACTAAGACCAGAATTTTTCTGCGCTTCCAGGGCACTGTCATTTTTTAGCGATTGGCGCGCCGCCATGCGAATGCTTCCTGGGGGACTGCGGGAACAGCAGCCACCGCTCCAGCCACATGCCACCACTCCTGTGAACTGCACAATGTGCACCTAATCTGGCTTAAAAATTGGTAAGTGCCTTTTTATTTGACATGTCATCACCCCGCAGTTTATGCGTTCACCAGAGAGCGCATTCAAGGTGAGCAAGGACTACAGTCGAACCCCATTATAACGAACGCGGATAGATCGAATTATGCCATATATCGAACAAAACCAAATCTGTTGCAAAAATGCATGCTAACCATATTCCTTATAATGAAGTTCGCATCGGATATATCGAACTCTGTGCACCTTCAATTGACTCCGAAATGCATGGGGTCGCGGAGTGGCGATTGAGATGTTGAGACTCGCGTGGAGTGACGTGACGCCCGACACCTTCCGTAACTGTTTACGACACGGGATTCACGACGGAGCCCATCCAGTCAGCCAATATTGCTTCGATATTGAAGGACATAGACTTGAAGTGGTGCTAACGATGTCTTCGTCAAAAAGAAAGTGAAAATGAAAAGCAGCGCTCTTTCGTGAAGTAAGCAGTCAAGGCAGAAAGTAGCTTTATTGCGCACAATAAATAGATTGTTTTGTGTAAGGTAATGGCATATTTTATGTGTTCGTTTCTCTATGTGAGGTTAGCAGCAGGGGTCCGTGTATTGCGAACTCGTAACAAAGAAATTCGTTATAGACGGGTTCGGCTATATTGAACTATTCGATATATCGAACTAATCGCGGCGCATGTTACAGTTCGCTATAACCGGGTTTGACTGTAGTTGCAGGCCAGGTGTGCCTGTGCAGCACACAGATTGTGAATGCAGCATCTGGCGCGTTGTTCTTGCCGAAATCACAACCAGTGAAGCTCTATTTGGCCATGGCAGGCTTTTTGAAGTCCATTGCTGTACCCCGATTTTCACTGCCACTTGCTTCTTTTTTCAATCCCGCCGGCAGGTTGTGGAAGCTACCTGTTCAAGCGTTACTGCATGCTCCATTGTTGACTGCACTAACTACTAATGCAAGCGCAAGATCTTCATGCGAGAAATAGCCTGGTGAAATTGGTGTATGCATGTGCTTTGGCTATTCACCTAATTTTCTGGTGGCCCAGAGTGGTGCTAGGAAGGGGCCATGATGCTGAACCGAAAATACTTCAAATCGAGCAGCTTTGCAAGAACAAGTGCAGTCGCACGCCACTTTTAGAAACCTGGTTATCGAACCCCATGACGTTGTCAGTCGCAAACATTGGTTCTCTACAATTGTGTCGGCTGTTGTTCCTGGCGAAGTCGTGCCAAGCTTTACTCTGCCGTGCTGCTCTTCTGGGGTCAATTTTTGCTTTAGCTGACTGCTCCATACCAAAGGAATTAGCTGAGTGCTCACACTTCTCGCCTAGCCGGGCTGCAACACAACTGAAGGGTTGATTTTCGTTGGTCTTGCATCCATGAAGTAAACACACCTAACTTGTAGGGAATGCAGTTCGCAATAGACATCAGTAAACGGGCTACTAAAAGCAGCGTGCGACCACACGTGTTTTTGCAAAGCCGCTCGACTTGCAGTATTTTCGGTTCAGCATGACGGCCCATTTGCAACAGCGCCCTAGGCCACCCGGAGATTGTTTAGGTGATTAGGCATCACACATGCATACACCTTTTTCACCAGGATAATTCTCACATGAACATCTTGCGCTCGCACTAGTTGCACAGGTAGCTCCCGTACATCACTAATTTCACATAGCGCACAGCGACCTGCTAATGGGATTTTAAACAAAAGCAAGTGGATGTAAAAACTCAAGTACACGAGTGGACCACAAGAAGCTTGGGACGGCAAAACAGCCAAACCTGGCCTACATTTAGTTCTCGCTCGCCTTGAGTGTGCTCTCTAATGAACGAGTAAACTGTGGTGGGACGACACGTCAAACAAAAAAGGCATCAATTTTCGAGCCAGAATACGTGCCCGAATAAGCTGCATGATACGCAAACACCAGGAATAACGTACATGGTGGCCCACCAAATGCAAAAAAAATGCCTGCACCCTGGGAGCAGCGGAAAATTTTGGTGTATAAATACGTATGGCAAACTGCTGTGGAATTGTGTCATGTATGCGAAACGTTGTCTCATGTCAATGCATACTACCAATAATCACTTTTCCAACTTTGCCCATTCTTTTTGGACTTGCCTTAATGCGAGCTACCTTATCGAGATGTTGTACTTCTCTATATAACGATGCCCCCCTCTTAGCATGTTCTTCCAGAACCTTCTGTTGCCTGTGTTAACCAGTCAACGTCACTTCCTCACCACCTTCCACAAACCACGTCATCTGCACCTGTCATTGTCCTCATCTCCACTTGTTGGCATGCTCACTTACCTGTCAGCTGATCAATGACAAGTCCTCTATACCTTTTAACTTTCTCGCCAGGCTTGACATTTTCTGCCTGCACAAGAACTTTGGCTTCACATCTTGTGAACCTGAAATCTTCGATGGCTACCTTGACAGTGATTTATGCGATAATGGCTATGAATGCACCTAAGTTCCCAGCATGTGATTAGCTTGTGTATTGAATCAGTCGCATTCAAGTCGCAGCATTTGTAAGCAAATACAGTAATATACACGTTTCGGTTATTTAGAAATTATTGCATATTTGAAAAGCAGCAGTCAACCTTTGATGCACGGTTCAAAACAGTCGAGGAAGTTTCATTACAGTGCAGTTATGCTTTGAAACGTACTCCGGAAGGACTACAGTTTCTTCCACCACAGCTTTTTCTTCAAGTACTGTTGGGAATTTTTTTTCTTGCCATGAAGTTGGTGTGTGTAGTTGTGATTTTTTGTACATGTTCAGTAAAAGAGATAACACAGCTGCTTTTTTCTTGGTTTTACATTTCAGGATGGCTGAAATAGATCCTGCACACTTCACCACCAAGAAAAGAAGTGTTGTAACGCGACCGTGACTTCTTTGCTCGTGAACTTGTCGGCCCTCAAAAACATGTAGGGTGCATTGTGGGAGCGCAACACTTAGCTGTATATATTTTTTTGCTGATGAAGGCAATATTCATGTGGGTTTCCGGCTGGCTAAATTTAGTTCATCATTGCCTCTCCATTTTTTTTGCTGATGAAGGCAATATTCATGCAGGTTTCCGGCTGGCTAAATTTAGTTCATAATTGCCTCTCCTTATTCTCTGTCTTGGTGGTTCTTTAGTGGTGCCTTCAATTGCCCAGAACTGTTTGAGCCCATTTCTGAGCGATGCAGTGTTATTTTGCTCGATTGTTTTACTTGCTTGATCCTGCTGTGTACCCGCAGAGATTCCGCTATTTTGACTTCAGATTATTGTTGTATTTGTCCTTTCTTGTTACTGCTTTAACTAAAAGTAAGAATTGATGGAAACTTGTATGTGATTATAAAACAAAAAACTGCTTCCGATATTACCTTCTACACAACTTCTAGTATCTATTCATGCCTTGCTTCTAATTTTTATTGATTAGTTTTTTTTTCATTGTTCTCAAGAACAATCAAGAAAGATTTCTAATTATTTCGAAAACTAACTGTGTTACATCAAAACTAATTAGATACTTGAAATCAGCTAAAAAAACTGAACAAGCCCATAAAGTTTAATAAAGATTGGTTGGAAAACAAAAAAAAAGTTCCAAAAACCAGTGTGCCCCCTTAAGAGCAAAGGTAGTATCTGCAGGGTTTTTCAGACTTTTACGATGTTGTGGCAACTAGCTAGGCCGACTCTGGCAGCAGTGTAGAAGTTAATTAGGCTATCTTATGTTACTGCAGTGGAATCACGATGATACGTACCCCAATCTTACGATGACCTGCTTCTTACGACAGATCACCGCGGTCCCCACAAACTCCCCATAGAAACAATGCAACAACAGACCGTGGTGGGGATAAACCAGCGTTTTTCTCATCTTTTACTCTGCTTCGCCGCCTCGTCCCAACCTTTCTTTATTCTTAACTCCCGTTTGACACTGCTTGATATGCAAAGGTCCCAGAGCACTTGCTGATATGCTAGACCACTTGCTGAACAGATGCAAGCAAAATGGTGGGTACTTGTGAGCGGGAGTTAACCTTCGACGGTCCCACATGGCAGCAGAACGCCAACATGCCAACCGGGAAAAGTCAAAGTTCAGGGCGCAGGCGGACCGCAAATGCGAAGCTCCCGTCAAGCTGACGAACGTGAAAACAGATACGACGCAACTCCACCGCAGTGGCCGAACACCCGCTTTCCTCGCCTGCTCGATCCAAGTTTCTTCTTTTTCTGACGCTCTCTCTCCCCCTCTCTCTGCTCTCCAGTTATCAATGTCTTTGAAAGCTGTGTTTCTTTTTTTCCCCGCCTTTTTTCTATCGCCGCCTTGTACAATCGCTAGTTTCACTTGGCTTTGGAAGTTTCACACTCTTGCCTTTCCCCTCTCAAGAAGCTTGGCCACATGGATGCGTCAGCCTTCCCAGCTTATTTCGTGCGCGAGAGGCGCAGGGCTGGTGAGCAGCACTAAACTGCAGAGGGGTGGCCTGGCGTGCAGCTATCGCTGACGCTTCAGAAGGGAGGGGGCACAAAATAGGTGCGTCGTTTTTTTCAGAAACTTGGTACGTTAGTTAAAATTTCGCAACTCAAGTGAGAACGCACTGAATATAGTAGTTTAAGTGAGTTCCCAGCCCGCCGGTCATGTGAGACTGTCTACTAGGCCAGCATTTACCTGTACCTCGATAGTACGACACCCCGGTCATATGACACTTTCACGCGGTCCCTTAAAAGTTGTATTATTGGGGTTCCACTGTAGTAGAAAATGTGAGACAGTTGAAAGTTGTTTAAATGACTTGAATGCGAGTGTTAGCTTTCGAGAGAGGGAGCATCATCCACCACTTCACTGTTGCCAGATACACATCAAGTTTGGTGTCGTTCAAAATCTGTTTTAGCTTGATGAGCACAATGCTGAGCATTGGTATCAGTTAGATGGCGTTTCACATCCACTTTCTGCGTGCTGTGTACCATCAAGATCAACTACGCCACTCTAAACTAAGGGAGAACTCAGTTTTTCTCCCAAGCTTAGTTCATTGTTAAAACCTAATTTGAGACACTGAACTTGTATGTTCCAAATTAAGAATGTGGAAAATTTGAGGGAATGCCCATGCGGTTTGCCTGTTTCAACTTCTGCTTTTTTTTTTTGCAGAGAACAGAACCACCGGTGCTGCGCCTGCTGTCTTCATCTGTCTTATATGTGGGAACTGCTTCTCCTCACCGGAATACCTCGACAAGCACATACTTGATGTCCATACAGAGAAGCCACCGGGAAGGCTGGAGTGTTCCTACTGCGCATATACAACTGACGTTCGGTACGGACACTTTGTGGTTTGCTTTTAGTTACCGTATTTATTTGAATATAAGGCCAGGTTTTTTCCAAAATCCAGTCTCAAAATCATACCCTGCCTCGTGGTTTCATAAGGTCATAACATGAAATCAGAAGCTCATGAAATCATAGGCTAAAATGAAATCAGAAGCTCATGAAATCATAGGCTCAAAATGAAAACATGAGCTCATATATATATATAAATATGTATGGTGATTTTTCTGCCTCTCCAAACTGTACCCTCGCCTTATAATCGTGACCGCCTAATAATCGAATACAAATGGTAAGTTCCACTGCCACATGTTTGATTGGCTGTCATTTCTAAGTCGTTAACAACACCACTGTTTTAAAAAACCACCTGTATCTACCATGGCAGCTCAGTGACTAAGGCAATGTGCTGATGAGCTCAAGGATGCAAGTTCAATCCGAGCCACAATGGCCATTTCACTGATGGAGGTAAAAGACAAGAATGCTCACTTGTTGAGATTCTGGTGCATGTTAAATATACTCGTGATTACAAACAAAATCTCTAGCGCTCCACTACTTTCTGCCTCGTAAAAAGTAGTTCTAAACGCAACCTTTGGTTTTTTTACTCAGCGTCTGCAAATAACACCTCCATAATGTTCGTATGGTGTGGGGTGCTGCTCCATGCCACCCCAAAATATGGAAATGTTGAAAACTGGGACGCACGCCAAAAAAAGTTTGGAACCCAAGAAATTTGCCTGCTTACATGATTTGTGGCCCGCATCATACTTGGTGCTCGCAGCCACGCCATCTTGATCTGCAACTGCTACACAGTTGAGCTTTTTGTGTGAAGGAATGGAAAATCACCACTTAGCTAAAGAAAGAAACCAACAGTGCACTTCTGAAACACAGCTAGTGCACCAGCGCTTTTAATACAACCAGTGCAGTTTCAAAATTGGCATTCGAACGTATCGTTAGCCAGCTGATGGCATTCATTGACATGGTAAACAAAGAGTTAAACATTACTTCCACGGGTCATGTATGCATTTAAACTACCAAGTACACATGCTTTTTTGGCTTTTTCAAATAAACTGGGCCATAAATTAAGCCTGTGTAATTTAGCAGCACTGGGAATTATGGTGGTGTTGGTTTTTACTCGATGCATCGTAAAAAACCTTTGCTTCTCACTTATGGTAAACTACCGTATAGAGGAGACTAGCTCTCTTCAAGATGGGATACGTTTGTCAAAGCAGCTACTAGAAAAATGGCAAAACATGTTTATTTTTACTGTAGGCATATTGGCGACATTTTGCAGCTTGTTTGACGGCAGTCATGCATGTTCCAGAGTGCCCATACTGGTAAAAGGAACCCTTGGACAAAGGCATAGAAAACAGCTTGTTGCATTTGTAGCACCATTAGTACCACTGGAACAGCCCACGGGGCTTGTGGACCATACCATGTTGTGGTTTGAGTGCAGTGTAATGACTGGTTGTGTTTGCATGCTGTCATTGTGAATGTGGACGTATGATGTGGTGTGTTCCAGGTGCGCATAGGAGCTTTGCAGCAGAAACGGGTTATACGAAGTCGAATGGAAATTTGGCAGTATGGTTGTGTCGGTTGCGTTTGCTATGTGAGCCGGCAATGCACGGCAGCTACTTCAATGCTGTTTCTGCAGTGCAGCGAGCTTTCCGTTGTGCAAGACATGAAAAGCAGGCATAAGAACAAGATTCAGAGCCAACGGAATGTGAAGTGACAGGATGTGAGGCCAAAGAGACATGAAGCAATGCGATAGAAGCTTGCATACGGGCATCTCCTTTTTGTAATGAATGCATGCATATAGATACATAATTGAGCTGTCACTGCACTTATAGTAAGTTCGACATATATAATTCAACGTCTTTAGATCTGAAGCCATTGCAGCGTTGGACAGTATTAAAATGTTGTAGTTCTTATCCCATCTACATTACCATATAGCATTTTCAAATTGTTTTACAATTCTTGTAGGCTTATAGCAGCTCATATTTTCATCTCGAGTAAAAACAAGGTGGTAATGGCTCCTATTATTCTCACCTACCTTCAATGTGACATCTCCAAAGGGCAGCTCATACCTATCATTTGAACAAGCTTCACCTGATCTAGGAAAACTGTTTCGAGAATAATGTTGCGTTTTCTATGAAAAACCATACAAAGCATGGTTTTGCATTGCATATAATCTGCCATAACGAAATCCTACCAGTATGAAATACCCGTGGCAACAAAATATTCTTGTTTCCCGGGGAAACGTCCATGATGCCCATGTATTTGATATCTCGCTGCAATGAAATGTTTTTGAAAAGTGATTAACAAAATTCGCTGCAAGTCCGGTCAGCATTTTATCTACCAAATTGAGGGACACAGTGTCCAGGAAGTGCCCAAATGAATTTTTCTATTCAGACTCAGTGCGTAAACTTCTGCCACAGTGCACTTGCATGGCCACTGTCATATTTGTTTACGAAAAAGACTGTGCAGCAGGTGGCCACAAAGGCAATCTTGCAGCGACACCGCCATGGGGCGGCACATGGTGGCTCAGGTCACGGCTTTGGCTTGGGCTATGCTATCTGGCTACCGCCGAACAGCGCACGTGCGTTCATTGTGTGTGTGGCTATCGGCACGTTTGAACTTAGTCAGGTGCCTCCGCCAGCCCAAAAGTGGAAGTTTTTATCGCGACAAGATATGGCAGCCAGCATTGTCCAAGTCAGTGGCCCAAGTCGAGTAGGGCAGGATAGCGGTGACGAGTTTGGACTTGCCTGCAGATTTCTCTACCATTTTGAAGAGCGCTCTTTAATGGTGCATGTACGCAAAACAAAAGTGATGGCTGCGGCCTTTATGGACGTCAACAAAGTGGGGCTCACTTGGTTTTGTGAACAGCATTGGAACAATGAGGTGCCACTCCGTGGCAAAGTTCATCAACAGGAGAAGCTGGACTTCAGCTGCATCCTCGGACATTCTCGGTGCTGAGGGCCAGATAGAAAAATGTGTAGAGGAGGCAAACCCGCAGGATGTTTTGGACGTGTTTGACGCAATTTGGTCGTTCATAGGTGCGCATGACGACCACCAGTGAACCACTTCCTGTAGTGTGAGAGCGGCTCTTTGAAGTTGCTGTAAGGTAAAGCTCGCAGAGTAAGATAACAGGCTTTCACAAAGAAATTTTCGGTTTGCGGGCGCATTTTTTGTTTACGTTTCATACTCGCAGCAACAAAATTCCCGCGAAAGCGAATTTTTTGGCTTTCCTCGGTGGTTGTGTTATTGCGGGGTTTGATTGTACTAAACATTCTCATTTAAAATTCGCTGCATGAACAATTGCTGCCAAGTTGCACGCAAAGCAACACCAACACCAGCAATTGCATCTTTCGGTCCAGTAGTCTATCCAACGTGGCCTAATTATTGCATATCATCTGCCGTGGTAGCCCAGTGGCTAAGGCGTTGGGCTGCTAAGCCCAAGGGTGCAGGTTCGATCATGGCTGTGGTAGCTGCTTTTTGCTTTCTGATGGAGGTGAAAAGCGAGATCCCCTTGTGTCGAGATTTTCGTGCACATTAAAGATGCCCAGGTGGTCGAAATTAGTCAAGAGCCTTTCAGTGTGGCACGCTTTACAGCCCAGGCATAACTTCAATGTGTTAGACCCCACAATCAATCAATCATGCTACCGAGCCCAAAGATGCAGGTTCGATTCCGGATGCAGTGGCTGCTTTTCTGATGGAGGCAGAATGCAAAAACACCCGTGTGTCTTGATTCTGGTGCACGCTAACGATCCCCAGGTGGTCAAAATTACTTAAGAGCCCTAATGAATGTCGCGCCTCAGAGTGCATGTGTAGCGTTGGCATGTTAAACACCCTATAATTCGATTCAATTTAATTTGTTGCGATTGTAGTTCATCATCATCATCACCAGCCTATCCATGCCCACTGCAGGGCAAAGGCCTCTCCCATTAATCTTTAATTACCGCGGTCCTGTGTTAACTGCGACCAATTTATCCCCACAAACTTCTTGATCTCATCTGCCCACCTAACTGTCTGTCGCCCGCTGCAACGCTTGCCTTCTCTAGGGATCCACTCTGTGACCCAACGGTTATCTTCCCTTCGCATTACATGCCCTGCCCACGTCCATTTCTTCTTCTTAATTTCTACTAATATGTCCTTGTAGTTCAGCCCTACCCTATCCAGCATGGCCTAATTGTTGCATATGCATCTTGTACTTTTACCCCTCGCAGGAGCTCTATGAAAGATCACGAGCGAATGCACAGCGGCGACAGGCCCTTCTCCTGCCCATCCTGCGACAAGAGCTTCACCTACAAGCACAATCTCGTCGACCACCAGAGGGTGCACACAGGAGAGAAGCCGTACAAGTGTGATGTCTGTGGCCAGCACTTCAGGGATTCATCCGGCCTGTGGAGTCACAAGAAGCTGCACTTTGATGATGCGAAGCCTCACGCGTGCCGCTTCTGCGGCCGGGCATTCAGGTTGAAGTCCAATCTGACAAAGCATCTCGTGGTCCACACAGGGGAGAGGCGGTATTCCTGTAGCGTGTGTGGTCAGAAGTTCACCAAGGGCTATGCCGCCAGGCGTCATGAGCAGCAGGTGCACAGTGGGCAAGTACCGGCAGCCGACAGCCCCACTCTCATAGATGATAGTCAGGATGCTTCTTTTGAAGATGGGCCAAAATAGGTGCAATAATGAACATTGACTGATTGATTGATTGTGGGGTTTAATGCACCAACTGTACACCGGCTCCGGACTAATTTTGACCGCCTGGAGATCTTTAATGTGCACCGAAATCTCGTACACGCAGCGTTTTCACTTTTCACCTTCATCAGTAAAGCGGCATTAATGAACAACTAATGTAGTCTTGTTAAGAATAACGTAAGAAACGTTATTCTGAATTAATTTTTTTTGCAATTGAATGCAGGTTGAAATTTGGGTGACCACGTTCCTTTAAATCTAAGCACATACTGTATTTGTACCTTTAAAGGGACCATGAAGATAAAATGCAACTTTGTCCAATTTGAAAGAACTGTTCCAGCCCTGAAATACTTTTTTCTGAAAAAATTGCAAGTATTGAAAAATCAAATTTTACCCTACAGTGACTCACTGTGGGCAACATTGCTGTAACGTGGGCCACAACTAAAAACATGGTTGTTGGTGTTTAAGTGATACAATTAAATGAAACTAGGGGCCCTACTACAATCAACCAGTTGGGTTTTTTAGTGGTGGCTTAGGCTGACAGCCACCAATCTCATGAACAAAGTTCTGTGCTTTGCAGAGAAAGCACCAGAAAGTGGCTGGGCAGGTGCCACTGCTTGATATGTTTTCTGTAGTATTTCGATGATTTCTTTCAAGTTTCTAAAAAGAAGGGTATGATTGTTATCGGGACAATGAAGTTTTTTTTTAATGAACCAAACTTGTATCTGATCCTCATGGCCCCTTTAAAAAGTATATTTTTGGCTGCTATGGTGAAAACAATAAAAATAAAAGTCAGTTTTGTGCTGGTCACTGGTAAGTCACTGAGTAGCAACATTTGATGTTTTCTTCAGGGGAGTGAGGGATACTTTTTCATTCAAAAGCATGATCCTACAATAGACAGTGCTCATTTGTCATTTAATCTAAAAGCTATTATTTAAGAATAGAATTGGGTGCCAGGACTCATTGAAAGAAAAGGCCTCACCATAATGTTTCGCATCACCTTTGTTAGGCCTGTAGCTAGTGTTCCGAAGATGTGTAACTTTAGTCTTTTAAAAGAAGAGAAACAATTTCAGTCTTGTCTTTGTGGAGTGTTTCTAAAAAAATTGCAAGGTGTGCTAGAAGTTTGTAAAAGTGTGAAGGGGAAAGTCAAGTTAGACCTTCTGTTCATCTGCTGCTAAACTTTCCGTTGAACTTTGCGACCGCTTCCATCACCACTTGACCAGCCCCATAGACGGCACCCTCCAAAGCTTGCTCAGCTTGCAACCCATCGCAAGTGCTATCCTAAATTTAGTCCATCCACTGTTCATTGCCAGGAGCACCTTCTTTACCCTGTTGGTTCTCTCACCTCCCAAGGCAGCTCAGCTCATATTGCATGTGCGACAGCAGCCTACCCTCCTTTGGTGCAGCTACTTCTCTTTCCTAGCGCACGCTGTGTTGCCCTTTCTCAGAGCCATACTCCAACCCTCCTCCACTGCAGTTTCCCTGTCCCCAGCTCACGGCCCTGCTACCGTATTTTCGCGCGTATAACCCGCACCAAAAATGCGAAAATTTCAGTGACAAAGGAGGGGTGCGGATAATACGCGGGATTTTTTCTTTAGTGCCGCTTGACGGCAATGCGCGTTGTGCCGTGAAGCTCCTACATAGTGACACTGACTAAGCCTTCCATGGCAGCGATTGCGCAAAACATACATGGACAAGCAAGACCTTGTGTACAACAGTGACGACTGCGGCTCAAGTGATAACTCTAGCGAGAGCAGTGACACTCAGTGAATTGTGACTTTCGCCTTGGAGTCAGTGTATTCTACTTGCTCAATATATACGCTTTTTCGTTCTACATAGTATCTGATGTGTTGCTTGAGCAGTAGCTTTGGTGCAGCCTTTCCTGTATCAAGTGCACGGGCAATACGCGAGGATTTCTTTTTTTCTTTTCCGGGGGGCTCAAAGTGGGGGTGCAGATTATACGCAGGAGCGGGTTATACGTGCGAAAATACGGTATAATGTTTTAGGATGATTTCGTGTGCTTTACAATAATTTCTTGCGACTTACACATTCCACGACGTAAAATGTCTCTCTGGAGTGTAGTACATCCTTTTGTGTAGTTTCACTGGTCTGCCAGGAACAGATGAAGTTTTACTGCGACAGTGGAATAAAAACAAGTATTGGAGTTTCTTTTGTCAAAGAAGAGTTTTCTGTACTCACCAACGTTTCCTTTGTTCAGTCGCAGAATGAATTTCCTGCTTGATATACAATAAAGCAAACAACACTTCATTTCCTTTTCTGTGGCATCATTTTAAAAGGTGTTGTCGGCAACATTGCAGTTCATGCAGTTGTGTATATCTACTTTGCTTAATCGCAATCTCACGGTAAAAAAAGATATATTTACCTGTGCCATCTTCTAAAAGTAAAAATAGTTTTCTGGAATTTACCATGCATTATTCAATGTCGCATGCGTGACTCACTAGCCTCAGTGAAAACCGTCGAAATACGCAGAATGCTTTAACATTGCTTCGATTGCCACTTCTGGGTTGTGAAGACAGCATACCATTTGAAAGATGAGGTCTGTAAAACCTCATGGCATGCTTTCTAGGCCGAAAACAATGCTGCTGTTACTGGGGAGATTGAAATTAATGGGCATAATTCAAATTATCTACCTCTCGCCATAATGTGTAACAAATTGTGCAGCAATCCAGGGCCCATTGAATAGGCTGACTTCAAAAGACTCATAGAAATTACAACTCTTTGTGATCACTTGTTCAAAACCCTAGCAGAACTCACCAGTGTTACCATGCTTGACTCAATTGTGGCTCTGAGCTCTACAGCTCTTTTACAAAGTTGGTTAGCCTATAATGAAGCTTCAGCTCGGATGAGCTCATAATGCTTCCAGTGGAATAAGCGGTCTTAATTTGATGGTCCTCAAGTTCCTACAAGTGGAGTTTTTGCATTGCCTTAGAGCAAGTCAAAAATAGTGTCACATTGTTGGCTACTATGCTTACATTGTAGGCTGAACAGCTCTAAAGTCGCGTTACGATTACATCCTAGGCATACATCATTGACATCCTACATTTGCAGAATAGCCATTTGTTAATTGCTTTAGGCCTAGAAGGAGAGTGCCTGTGAAATTCAAGAACAGTTCTCCATGTGACTAGTGCATCAGCCAATCAGAAAGTTGTATCTGTGGCATTGCTAAAAAAATTACACCATCTTCCCGTAGGGGAACCCTGAGTAGTATGCAAAGCAGCCATGGGGTCGACTGGAGTTCCCATTAGTTTTCTGTTCGTTCAGCTTCGCGTGCCTTCGTTGTATCAGTAGCTCCTTGACGTAGTTTGAATGAGTGAAGGACATAAGGCGCGTTCGTAGCACATGCTTCCGTCTCAGTTTGTAGCGCAGTAGGAAGAGCACCACGTACCTCCCGCTGCGGCCAGAGAGTCGTGGGATCGAAACTGGGCGCCGCCTAACTATTTCTTTTTATGGTGGACTGCGCTGACGTCAGCCCAAACGCTGACGGGGCTGAAGAGACGCGCATGCGCAGTAGAGTGCGGACGCGGACAACAACGACAACGAGGGAGGGAGGGACACAGCCCCGAGCATGAGATGCTTCGCATCTAAAAGTATCGGGGATCCCCGCCTTTCTATTTTCTCAAATATCCTGCCTAAATAAATGGACTGGGAAGTGTGATGTGCTGAAGCTACACCTGTGTTATGAGTCAATGTCTAAAGGAGGCCTGCAAACTGGGCATTAAAGGGAAAGTGAAGCGGTTTTAGAATTAAAAGAAAAGTTGACTAGCAGCAAGTACACATTGAATAGTTCCCGCGTACGAAATATTTTCGCAATACATGCAACAGAAGCGGCGCAATGCGCAAACAAAAATGGCCCGATGCCCCGCCCCCGTCTCGGTGCGCGATGCCGGAAGACCGACGAGCGGAGGCGAAAACTGACTGGAAAACGTCATACCTGGACTTCCAGCCAGATCGGCCGCTTTTGCCATGCTTTTTTCCTCATGTTTTGTGTAGATGTTCGCCACAGGAAGCATGATACTTGTTGTTGTTGTTGATAGCACTCATTTGTACAATTCTCGTGTTCAAAAAGTATGCACGAACGCCAAACGAGGCATGCGTTGCCATGCCGTATTCCTGAGCAGGATAATACCAGGCCGGGATGTTTTATAACATACGGAAGCGGCAGCCGAGGTGGCTGTGCTTGATGACAGAGAATATACTACGCTACGTTAGATACTTTGTAAAACGCTCCAATGCGTTTTTTTTTTTTTTGATGCGACAGTCTTAAATGTTTACATTAGATGCTAGATTTAGGAAGGATGGTAAATACTGCTGTACTTTGGCCCGGGATGTTTCAACCGCGGGGTTTTTCGTCAAGTGACCATGCTGTTATGTTTTCGGGACAGGCTTTTAGGACTTCTTTTAGTCTTTTAGGCTAGTTGCTGTTCTAGGCTACGCCTCCTTTAGCCATAGCTAGTGGTTAGGCTTTTTCCAGGCGAAAGTGAGATGTTGTATTTTTGTAGACGCTGTTTCCAAGGCACGTTAGGGTGGAAAGGTTATTCCACAGGGTGAGAAAATCATTTTGTGTGGTATGGAGGAGTGCTGCGCCTTTTTTGGGCGCTTGGTGGCCCCCTCACGAGCAATGGGGTGAGTCGACGCCTTCTAGGAGAACGGGAGGGCTCCTCTGAAACTCGTTTTCGGCTTCATGAATAAAGAGGTAACGTGTCTTCAAAGGGTGAGTAGTTGGCTTTGCAGGTTTGAACCCCGCATTGTTTGCGAGTGTAATGTGCAGTGCGTGCGGGGACGGACCGGCTACCTTAGCCCACTTGATGTGGGGGTGTGGTGTTCCTGTGCAGGGGAATACCTGGGACTCGTTTCCACCGGACATTGAACAGTGCGTCACGTCGCCCCATCAGGCGATGCAACTCCAAGCTATCCAGCGGCTCGATGCTGCGCTGGCCCGGCAGAGGCGAACGGAGACTCCTAATTAATGATGAGTCAGGCAACGCAGAGGTCTAGCGAGACAGAGGGGTGGCGAAGCCCTGCGCGGCATGACCCACTCCCTCACACGCCGGATAGCGATAATAGTCTTGTTCTCTCTCTCTCTCTGCAGGTTTAGTGTTCACACACCCGGAAGATTTGCGTGCGGAAGGAGAATTTCGATGAAGGTGTGGACGATGTCGGATGCGATTAGATTTACAGGCGTGGTATTCCTTGGGATGGCCCAGGTGCGTCTTGGGTATGGAGGAATAGCCGCGAAGCTTATTTTCAGGGGTATCTGATTTTTGCAACGCAGACACACTGACACCAAAAGAGTTCCCCTTTGCGTTTGAAGGTTTCGGGCGCAATGAAATTCTCCCCTATGTCCCGTTCACGAATAAGTATATCACATACACTACTCCACTCGAGCTTACCTACGGAAGGCAGCAGACCATGCTGCTCGACGCCACGCTTGAGCACGTGGAAAATGACCCCCAAATAAAACGTCCCAAGGGGCCTATCAGGTGCGTAGGAGGCCCACCAGCTTGTTCGTGTCAGCGCTGCACACCAGTAGATGGACCCAGGACCCTACGACCTTCGACATCGAGGTGACGCGGATGCATCATCCCGGAAGCAGTGCGTAGTTTTGCACACCAATTTGACGAAGGGGGTTTAACGAAACGCTACTTCGACGATAGTTATTGCCACGTGGAATCCGTTTCGGTGGGATGCGCCTGACCGGAAGTCGTCCATGTGATTCGCCTGAAAGCGGTCTACGCTAGATAATGTGCACCCTTTTGTCGTGCCAAGTTTTATCCTTAAAATGAAGCCTATGTTAGAGGGATGATGCCGCCACCGTGCTGTATTATTTGATTTGTTGCCGGCGCAAGAACGCGGAAGGCTACTTCTTTGGTAGCGTGAGCTACACTGGCCGAGGTTGAGCTATTTCGCGTGGCTCCTGGAGAGCCATGCTGCGCATGCGCTAGGAGCAGTGACGTCATACGGCGCACAGAACGTTGCTCGCTGCCCGGCGTCTCTCACACACCCCACGGGCTCAGCGTCTTCGCCGACCTCCGTTCCGCACGTGGCGGCCCGCTCCACTTGATGACCATGCGAGAGGTGGCCGGGTAGGGAACCAATAGCTCGTGCGTCGCAGCAACACCGGCATGCGGCTACGGAACCAGCTTGGCTCTGGGGCGGGAGGTGACGCTGCGCCGGGGCCGCTCGATAAATATACATGTGCTCATAATGCGTATACCATGTGTCTGTTATTGAAGCAGCAGTAAGCATGATAATCAAGCTAATCATAGACAACCAGGAAAGCCAAGAATAACCAGCTGAACCTTAGCTCACGCTACGTATATGCTGGCATAGCCGAGCTAAGCCACGGCTAATTTTTACCGGCGGGGCGAGGTGGACGTTCGTTTCTTTCAGGGGTGAAGCGGCGCGCGGAAACCTTGTTTGACAGCGAAATAGTTCAGGCATTTTGGGCTGACGTAGACGACAGGATAGGCTCAGGACAGCGAAGTTTGCTGGGCGAGCGCAGCGCGAGCCGTAGCATACTCGCGCAACTCTGGGTTGGTCTTACCGCGCCGACTGTGCCATAATGTTATTTGCCTGCTTATGTACTACATACTGCAACGATGTCATGCAGAAATGTTTATCGTAGGGGGAAGCCTCTAAATGAAATTGGGCGCTGATAGGATGTTATGCCTTGCTGCCGAGCCGTATAGATTGACACAGCTCGGAAGATTGCGTTCAACTTGGCTTTGCAATATTCTCCCGCGGATTCTTCTTTTCCCCTTTTGTTTTTTGCAGACATTGGTTACAGCCTTAATCTTGAAAAACCCACAGTAAGCGAAGGATTACATGCTGCTGTGATGTACATGCAGCTTATTGCGGCCTGGTTAGCAGGCGGAAACCGCACATAAGTGCGCATTAAATTTGTTCACAACAAGGGCCCCAAACACAGTTTTAACAGCGTATTTCGTCACCCAGCGGTTCTACTCTGCTTCATCTTATTTCAGGTGCTTATATCGCCGTATTATATATACTAGTGGAACCCCGTTTTATACGTTGTTCTTCGGACCGGGAAAACAAAACGTAACAACCAGGAAAACGCAGCAGTGAGGAAACCTTCGAAAATGAACAAAAACAGTGTAGCTTTAACTTGCAGCCATTAATTTCTGCAGCTTGGCTTTTGAGCTTTTAAAAACTCGAGATGTCGGATTGCCGCTTTTTGCGATCGCTGGAAAACGCCACTCGTGGCAATGCAATGTCCCTAGCGATGTGGATTCTTTTCCGGGCTGGCTGCTTGTCTACTGCAAGCTTTGTCTGAAGGGAAAGCGCCTCTCGTTTTCGCGAAGCCATCAAGGCGCGACAAAGGTCGCGGTTGCAAGTTCAACGGTATTTTCAAAGCTTGAAGCGCACTATGACGGCGAGATCTAGCGCGTACTATTCTTACAGTGATGGTTCATGGCAAACACGCACTTCCGGTATTCCGAAGTGAAACTTCCGTTGTAAGCGCAGCGATGACGGTGATAGCATAGACTAACCCGCCGCGGTGGCTCAGTGGCTAAGGCGTTGCGCTGCTGAGCACGAGGTCGCGGGTTCGATTCCCGGCCGCGGCGGCCGCTTTTCTAATGGAGGCGAAAAGCAAAAACGCCCGTGTGTACGAGATTTCGGCGCACGATAAAGATCCCCAGGTGGTCAAAATCAATCCGGAGCCCTCCACTACGGCGCGCCTCATCGCCTGCGTTGCGTCGGCGCGTTAAACCCTACAATCAATCAATCAATCAATCAATCAATCAATCAATCAATCAATCAATCAATAGCATAGACTAACATAAGACCATCTCGTGGTGATGAATCGCACCAGCGTGCGGCTGCACGTATCAGTTCCGTGACCAGGCTCGTCAAATGTCAGAATAGCGGTCCGCGCGTGTTGCTCGGATGGCTTCGGGGTGTCAGATTGCGACGTATGATCCGGGAACGTACAGTCATGGACAATTGAAATACGAACCGCGAAACGCATGGCCGAAGATACCGGTGGCGTCACCTGGCAGCGGCCGTGCAAAAGACACGGACATGCGCTGTTGAGATGTCGGGGGCGAGGGTGCATGTGCACTGCGATACGTTGCCCTCTCCTCACACACAAGCTTGCCTTGTCGCCATGCTGCAAGAGCGCTGCTGAAAACAACTGTTAGCGATGAGGCGCGAGTTTTAGTATAGCGCGCTCCGTCCGCTGACGCTACGGCGGCGGGTAGCGGGGCCCGACTGGGTAGGCGCAAATTCGTTCCGGAAGGGCGATTAGACGGTACCCACTTTGCTAAAACTCTCTAATCGAGAGTTTTAGCAAAGTGGGTACCGTCCGCTAACACGGCGTGAGACTCCGCTAGCCGCTATAGAGAGTTTTAGCATAGCGGGTACCGTCCGCTAACGCTACGGCGTGAGACTCCGCTAGCCGCTATGCTAAAACTCTCTAGAGTGTTTTAGCATAGCGGGTACCGTTCGCTAACGCTACGGCGTGAGACTCCGCTAGCCGCTATACTAAAACTCTCTAATAGAGAGTTTTAGCATAGCGGGTACCGTCCGCTAACGCTACAGCGGCAGGTACCGGAATTCGAGTGGGCACTTAAACATTCGTTCCGGTAGGGTGGATTAGTTCTGCAGGCCAGCCCTCGCCATGCCCGCGCATTCGTTCCGCTGAGGGGCAACCTCCTCGCCCTCCCCGCGCGCGCCTGCTCAGTCGGGTGCCGGTAACCCGCCGCCGTAGCGTGAGCGTCTGCCGGCTACCGGAGTTGCTGCATTAGCTGAATTAGCGCAGTGTGTCCTCTCCAGTGGTCTTTTTATTAAAAGAGATAAATTTAAGCGTTTATTTGGTTCAAAGTTATATCTGCAGAGTATCAAAGAAACGTCATTCAGGGTGCAGTTAGATGCTAGAATAAAAGAATTAGCACGCTGTTGTCTTGACCATAAATTAACAAGTGAGTAAATTCCACGCTTCTCAAGACCTAATAGAAATGTATGCTTTCACGGTACTTTCTGAACCTTCCAGGACTGTCCTTATCAAAGCATAGTAGTTCCATCAGCCGGAAGGGAGCGTGGTGTCATTCAAAAATCTTGCGGGAACATCGCTGGATTTCACTTGCTGGTGGCTTGGACGAAAGAAAAGGATCACGACGACTAAGGCAGCCACTAAGCCAATGAGCCCAAGAGGAAGGAGGGCTCGTAACCACCGGAATAGTCTACGTAAGGGTCTTTGTCTTTGCGGGTTGACTCCGGGCGACACAGAGCCAGTGCCAGGCGGTACGTTGTCACCTGAAAGAAATTACATACGTGCGGCTTGTGTAAGTTGCTCTTAATAACGCGGGTCTTGGGGATCAAGTAACCATCTTTTTCTATCCCGCTGTGTGGACTAAATAACACGTGGTAAAGTTTAGTCGCTTCTACGGAGGTAGAAAGACCGACACGAGACACGTCCAATACAAATCAAATTTTATCTAAATATTCAGATATTTCCTACTCTTTTTCTTGAAAAGGCGGGACGTTCAAATAAATAATGACACTTGATACTACAGTACCATTTTCGGAGCACCGATTAGGCGATTTCGGTGAAGAGGTTACTGCCGCAAGGTGTATTTGCGAAGTACAATACGCACATTGGGAAAGGCTGAGTGGGAATTTGTCTTGGATTTATCTATTGATGAGAGCAAAGAAATAGGAGGTTCCTTCGAGAGTTAACCCGAATATCTCAAGCCTATATTTGCTATATCTTCGGTAGATACTGTGATGATAGCGCCTGCGCCACGTCTCGTGTCCGCGTTACCCCGCGCTGTCGCCCAGAAGTCTGGCGTTGTTTTTACGTGACGTCACGTTTGGAAGTGACGTCACATAAGTCTTCGCTTTATATGTATGCCTGTGACATGAACTAACGACGGCTCAGTCCTTTTCTCAGTTCCGCCGGCCAGACCGGCTGCGCTTGGCACACGGCTAGGCCGCAACACGACAGATGCCCTCCGTGGTTTGTTGTTTGCCTGTTGAGATAGTGAGCCTTCACTATAGAAGTAGTCAAAGTTTATTTCATTGAGCTTCAAGTTACATGGAGCAATCTTGGCACCAAGCAAAACAGGACGCGGAGAGTTAACCGGGTGAATTAACTGTAGTTATCTAAACCGGGTAACGCTGCCTTGCTGTTATCGGTGTCTGCTCAGTGGCCAAAATAACACTGTAGAAAACATTATTACGACGTAAACTAGAATATGCTTCTTCGGTTTGGGATCCCTGTCAACGTAATTACATCGCTTGAGCTGGTTTAGAACAATCTGAGCAATCTATGCCATTATGCGTAAATAAGGCCTGACATATCAATAAGAATTCAATGTTTTTGTAAGAACGTATTAATAGTGGAATGAACTTATGGCTAGAAATTTATGAAAGCTCTTAACAGGACAGTAAATTTATCAAATTGCGACGTATCCGGATTATTGCGCCCACAATAGTTACGTCCGCCTCAGATAGGTTATCTCTTCTCCCTCCTTCACGAGGTGTGCCCCGCTAGCAGATGAAAAAATTACCCTTTAGTTTTTAAAATAATCTTTACCCATCTTTCCTAAAAAATTAGAGCCGTTCCACCCCGTGAAGAGGGATGGCCAGCAAAGCTGCGGTACCTAGCCTCCACGTGAGGTTTGACTGGGTCGTAGTCCAACGGGTGCACGAAGAAAAACACGTTTGTTTGTAATTAGCGATTGAGCATTGTTCCTGGTTATTAACTGAAAGTCCAGTCCTGTCCAGTCACTGCTCCTCGCGCATGCTCAGCACGCCCCTTCACGAGCAACGTGAAACGGCTACCAAGTGGCTCCTACGCAGCGTCAGACTTGGCTACTGTGCAATTGAGGCGCACACCTGGGCACGCGCCAGCGCCAGTGCGTCTGCCGCGGCTATGACGCAACACAATCCAATACAATCCACTTTAATCTAATCCAATCCAAATCCAATCCTATACAATCCTATCCAATCCAAGCCAAACCAAGCCAATCGAATCGAATTGAATCCAATGCCCCTCGCGCTTGCACAGAAAGGCCCTTCACGGCACACGCGAAACTGCTCAACCTCGGCCAGTGTAGCGTACGCTACAAAACACACAGGAATCGTGCGTAGAAATTTATTATGGCGCGGGTATGGTAATCACGGTGCATGCGCTACGAAGGCCATAGGACCTTTTTAATTTTGCATGATTTTTTCCATGCCCCGGTGGTGTGGCGCGCACTTTTCCGATTCCGGGGATTTAGTGGGGTCCGCAACGTGGCGCTACGCTCGCTAGCGATTCCTGTCTACATCGCTCTGGGACCGGAGACGATCTGCTGGATCCTAGCCATTTACAGCTTTGCTGTAAAAAGCTGACAGAAGTTGAGAGAAGCGTGAACACTTCCTCACATCGAAACTGCTTTAAAAATGCGTTAAAATCTTTACTAAAACGGCGTCCAACCATCGCTGAAAGTGCGTACAGTCGATCATCAAATCTTTACACACCCAAATGCAAAACAAGAACGAACCCATGCAAACATTTTTCGCGCAATATGTAAAATCATCTACGAACAATCTCAATGCATGCCATTTGATGGTTTATGAGATACAGGTGTACTATTGTACTCCTTCTACATGATAGGTGCGTGTATTGTCTTGTCTAGAACCGCTTGCTTTCCTCAATTTTTAAGTAACCGTGTTTATGAAATTAAAGCCCGGATTCAAGCACGCGCCGTGTTTCCGAAGATCTTATCACAGCTTTCGGTCGACCGACCGGTCTATGGGGAAATAAATTAGTTTTTAAAGCGAAGCTTCTCACTGATGGCGTGTGTAACGTGAAGCGCTCTGCAGGAAAGCCAACTTTATTTTATAATAATGATGATGAATGAATGTCGATCGTGGGTGAAGTGAAAGAAAAAAATGGCCGCGTATCTGCTCCTTTCGCTGCACACGTAGACGTCGACATTTGCCAAGTAAATGCCTGCCTTCTCTTTCCCACTCACCTCTCATGCTGTTCCTCTCCCGTCGCGCTCCTGCCAAAGTACGCACGTTGCAGGTTTGCTCAAGTAAATTTAAATTTACCGCGTTCCACTGCTCCAGGCCGGGTGCCTCGACGCCATCTCTGGCGTACAGCGGAGACGAGCGTGAACCGAGGCGCCCTACTTCGACCTTTACAGAACCACGTTTCACTGCTCCATACGCAAAGGCTTACGTGAAAAGTGACGTGACGTACAAACACAAACAACACTTCAGACTTCTGGTCGACATCGCCAGGTAACGCGGACACATGACACGTGACATAGGCGCTATCACAACAGTATACACGGATGATAAAGGCGGCTTAAGATATCCGGAGTAACTCTCGGAGGAACCACGTGGAACCTATCTAGCAGAACCTTTCGTAACTGTTGCTGTTTGATTTCTCAAATTGCCGCCAGAGGCTATAGTGGTGCGGGCGACAGCAGGCGAATTTTTTTCCTGCAGTAGATGTAGTATTTCTTTTGCTGTTGCAAAAATTAAGCACCCATGCTTTTTTTATAAAGGAACATTGTAAATTACTTATGTATGGATTTTCTGCCTCACGTTAGCGTGAGGTTTCGTTCTTGTTCAACAATGTTGACAAGTACGGCCATTGCCACCGGATTTAGACGTTTAGATTTAGTTGTGGGTATAAAACCGGTTGTGCAACTTAAGTTTCACTTTGTCCGGATGGCTGAATCGAGTTACAGACAGACAGACATACACAAATCAAAAATTTCGCGTTTGAGTAGCCCAAGAAGGACTATCTACTTTAAAGACGCTTTCGGTGGCGGGAATCGACTCTGGGTCCCTAGCGTTACGACAGTGGCTTTTATCCAATTGCTCCATTTTGCATGGTGGGAGTGATTTGGAAAATTCAGACGACAATCAAAGAATTCATAACTTCGCATTAAACTATCGTCGTCGTCAGACGGAGGGGTGCGTGACAGCATGCCATGGGTGCCACTAAAAAAGCTTTCGCTTTATAAGAAGAACACTTAATGGAGTCACGGAAACATAAAGTAACCTACCCTTCTCGGCTCCGGCAGTCGTCTTCTTCGGAGCAGGTGCCGGGGCCTCGATGGTTGGCAGCCATGTTCTGGCGAGCCAAGCTGGCACTCGTTTCTCCCCTGTCCCTGTTTGCATTGCAAGGTTGGCGGGTGAATCCCGAAGAACTCCTTCTTCCATGACGAAGTCGCGCTCCAAATTGCGATCCAAGAAGGCCTGCTCAAGCATTTCATCAAGCACATTGCCCGCGTCCAGACTCGACTCTGCCGACACAGGGACCTCGCTGCAGGACGTCGATTTCGTGTTCAGGTTCGCCTCATCTTGAGTTACGCTGGAGGTGGTTGTTGGCGCTTTGTCAACCATCGCCATGTCCTTTTCGCGCTGCATATGCACCGTGACAGGTAAAATGGACTTCTTTGGCTTCTTCTTCGTCAACGTCACCGAAGATCCGACGAAGGGCTTCTCGCCAACGCTACTTTTCACTTCAATGCGTAATAAAGTATAGTGTATTTCGCACGGCGGAGGTGGGGTGCTTTTATAACGGGTTGATTTTATAAATGCTTCTGCGACGATGTTTTGCTACGCGAAGGGGGGAATACTCAGCGAAAGCAGCATAAAGTACTGCTTGTTAGGCGTTGACCAATCACCTCATAAGGGTGTCTAGTACTGCCCTTTGGGTAACACAAAGGGGTGCTTCAGAGCACACATGGAGGGTTCAGCGTACAGACGTATTTTCTGGGATTGATTGATTCTTAAATTTCTTGATGGGAGGAGGCCCCAACAGGGACTGCAGAAAATGGCGCTTTAGCAGCATACCTTACAAAGAGAAGGCTTCAATGTCTCACTGATGGTGTGGACGTCCGAATAAAGAAGACTGTAGGAATGCGAAGTTTACACAATGGGTTTGCCAAAGGGTGCATCAATAATCCAGTCACGTAAGATAACAATATGTCTTCGCATACCTAAACAACATTTCGTAATACCAAAACTATAATTTGGCAGTACACGCGGTTAGCGATGCTGGTGAGGATTGAACACATTCTCTCAAAAGGGTTGGACGTTTGCTTTGGACATGGTGGGTTCGGACTTTGGTTGTATCGCGTTGGGCGTTGATTGTGGACTTTGGCTGAGGAGAAGTGGACTTTTGCAGTTTTTATCACGGAGTTTGGGAGATTGTTTTTTGATTCAGGTTGCATGGGCGACAACTTCGCGTTTTAGCCATGTTTCTTCTATGAAAGGGCTTTGAATTAAAAAAGAGTGTGGGAATACCCTACTCAGGGTACGTGCAATCTTGTGGATAAGCATTACTTTAAATTTGGTACAATAACAGCATCAACTGTCGGCTATGCAAATGAATGCGGGAGCTTAGGATATAAGGTTCCTTTTCACGGCATACTACACCAACCAGCACCCACAGTTGGGAGGATGTTGATGACAAGGAGAACTTTTTATAATGGGTACCGGGTGACGTCGTTACACTTGAAAACGTTACTTCAAGCCTAACATCCTTAGTTTAGGCCTAAAGTTAGGTAATATTCAAGCTGAGCGTTATAATATGTGAAGCAACGTTAAACTGACTGGAGGTCGACGTGCGGGCACTGCTTGACGACGTTATCCATCAATGCACAAATTATGCAGTAGCGTCGAGCTGTCGCTACATGTGAATGCGTGACGTTAAGCATAACGTCCTACGTTCGAACATAAGGTTAAGTAAACTTCATGTAAATCCATAAGTGCAAAGAAATGTCATACTTGGTGTACTTCGAGCTGCTTGTAATGGTTGATTGACGACTTTAGACTTCATGTCATAACGTAAGGACGATCGGAGGCCTACACTCGTCATTTCCTCCCTCTAATGCGCATCAAGCTTTCCGCAATTGAGTTATAAATGATTAACTGGAGAATACCTGAATCAGGAGCATCCTCCTCCTCTCTTGCTCTTGACCGGTGTTCTCTGCACGTGCCTCGGGCAGGCACGCACATGTTCGCTTCTCATGCGCCGTGCAAAGGGAGTGGCTTCAGACACTGTCTCGCGGATTTCACAGACGAGGTAGGTACGCTCCCGAGTATAGCTCATTCCCGAGGATGAGCTATACCTGCTTGCTGGGAAGCAGCCTTGTGCTTCGAGCGCACCCAGCAACCTGAAACCACTGCAGAGCAAACTTCACCACCTCCAGCAAAAGAACGTTCGGCGACTCGTACGCCACGCAGAATGTTGCCCCATGGCTAGGGCTCATCATTGACAGATTTTCCATTAATCCCCGCATGCAGCATTGTAACTTCCAATATCGCCGGAGAAAGACTTCGCAGCAGTTACTAGAGAGCTGTGTATACGACAAAGGATTCACGAAATACTTGTATCACCACATGACAAACACGGAATCTGGGTGGCTGGCATGTCTGGCCGCAGTGGCCAAGTTCTGCGCCGTGAATCACTCTTCCCGGAGGCACAAGATTCCAAGTACAACATCACCGAGTTTTAGGAACTCACACCCACCTCTAAGGCTTCGCAGAGTTTAAGCGGGAACAGTTTCGTGACAATATCAAAAGTGGCAGGCTTAGAGTGTGTCTTGTGCGGCATATGGGAACATGACGCACTTCCCTTGCGAAGCTACTGGGCCCACTGAAGCCCCCGACGAGTCTTATGTGCAATGGCTGTGTCCTTCTGCTTCGACTACACCAAGCTAATAGGGACTGAACCGATTTACGAAAACAATTTCCGGTTTAAGGTTTTTAAGACATTATTTCATTAGAAAAATACGTTATCTCTCTTAATCAAAGCGCTGTAGTTAAGCGTCGATTACATTAAAGTACTCGATATTTTTGGAACGTACACTCCCCTGGCTATCTGTTTTAATCGTTTGCAGGCTTGTTGTGAAAGAGACGCAGTGCCAGTGCGTCCCGTCCTTATCAAGAAATTTTTTCAAGCTTTTTTTGTTTCACTGAAACCCATTTTTACACGTCGTTACTCTCCGCATTTCCACACTAAATTAATTAGTTGATATAAAGGCTTTCCACTGGTTTCCAGACAAATTGGGTATATGGGGACACAACACTTTATACGTTTGTATATACGTTCCGGGAATAACGACTATGTCATCCGTGGTTTGAAACAATACAGACAGTACCAGTGCCTCAGGTTTGCACACAGTTTAAGGACTGCATAACCTTTAAGGTATAAATTAATATTTATTTCAAGAGTCCCCAAATATGATGGCGTGATTTTACATGCTTATAGTTTGTGATTTGTGCCTGGTAATAGAGACGCCATGCACAAATGGTGTTAGAGCTGAGCTGAACGTATTCGGGCATTTTATTAGGCAAACAGAAACAAAATCATGTAAAGTAACCAACGAGAAACAAAGGTAACTACCGCTATATCCTTGTATTGCCTTATAAAACAAAATTTCAGAGTATAGTGGCTTGGAAAAACATTCAAGGTTATGTTACTATCATTCTCAACGTAGTCAACTGGTACAAACGTCCATAGACAATGAGTGAGAAAGAAAATCATGTCAAGTAATGATTGAGAAACTAAGTAAACAACCAAGCGATACTCCTATAGTGAAACGAAGTTTTAGAGTACATATTGGCATTCAACAGCGCGTAAGGTTCAGTTGCTACTAAAATGCACACTGTACCCGCTCATACAAACATCCGTAAATATCAAGATGCAGGAAGGTACTGTTGTTATGTTATGTTGAAATAGAAGGAAACGCGCCAAAAGTACAAGCTATGCTTCAATACACGATATCCTTGCTGCCGTTGACTGACTTCATGTAAATCCTCTTTGACGTGGACACCTCGGTCGTGGCAGGACGAAATATTATGATGTAAATTATTGCAGCAAGAAGTGCGCACACAACAACTAAGGCGGCTGCCACAAAGCGGGGGGACAGGCCAAGGAGGGAGCGTGCAGTACGGTCCTCGGAAGGCTGCTCCAAGGCACTGCGCGCAAATGTCACGCGACCACCTGCACAAGATGTGTGTCGCGAAGTGTTACAGTAGCTTTATCGCAACCATAGCGGTGTGTTTGAACCAACCATTGTTTACACTAAGATCTCCACGAAAAGGATGTTTCATTGCAAGCAAGGCTTCAAGGCATCAAATATCTACAACCTTTTACCACAAAGGCCCATGAGGGGTCCTAAGTATAACACTTTAATAGAATTGAACACTTTTTTTTGATTGGCGAGAAGTTGGGCATAAACAATGAAATACAATTGCCTTCGTAAAGGACAAAAGTTCAGCCCTGCACTACAAGATCACCGGTACCATTATCAAAGCTGTTTAAACATTTTTCTGAATTTTAGTCACTGTGATGTAGCCATTTCTGGATTTATAGAAAGAGTTAAATGGTTTTTTGGAAGAGAAACAGTGTTTAGTTTTGTAGCGATAGGTTGTTGACTAGTCATAAATCTCTTACTCCAGTGCTTCATGAAAACCCTCGTATATTCCAATACCTACAAATACAGAAATATACACCACATACGCAAATACAAATACACACCATAAAATGACTTTTGTCCTTGAGTTCCGAAGCCGCTGCTTTTATTTCAGTTAAAACAGCTGTCATCGAATTAAAAATTCTGCCTCCTTACCTTTTCTCTGCATGGACGGGGATTGGTCCCCGCTACGTCCATCGGCCTTTTCAGTTACCACGTCGCCGGGTTTCGAGCTTGGTTGTGTCATGTCGCGTTTTGTTTCGTCGGTGGCGTCCTCGACACTTGCCGCGGCATGCTTAATCTGACCATCTAAAGATAGTGCGTCGGCATCGGCATCGGTTAAGAGCCGTTGCCACATGAGGACTTCTAGGGGAGTGCTTGTTCCAGATGGACTGTGTTCCGAATCTTCTGGCGTCGACATCGCCCAAACATCGGCACAGCCTTCCTGAAATGGGGCTGCTTCGAATGCCGGAAAAATTCTCATGCCCATTCAGGGGATTGGCCAAGGAGGGGCGCTCACCAAAAAAAATATGGGGAATTTTAGAAAAATAAAATTCTGTGCAAGTTGGTGCAAACAGAAAAGGAGATATTAAAATAGCAGCAAAAAGAAACTAAGTAAACGGGAGAAGAAAGGAAAAAGAAAAAGACAATAATGACTGCGGAAGTTTTTCTTGTTGGCCCACACCGAAATGGCGCGTATACCCATAGAGGTAGATTAGTCATTAAAAGAGACAGAGAATGAACGTTTATTGGAGAGCGGTGGTGTGTTTGAGAAATTTATTAAGGTAATACAATTGCACAGTACACGAACAGGAGAAAGCAAGGTGAGGCAAGCACTGAATGGTAAACTAAAAGAACGTGGGAGCAGAGAGAGGAAGATGGAAAACAAAGAAGCTTAACAAGAATAGGTCAGAACGGCCTATGAACCACCCACAGTATAGATGAGTGGATGGCATGGTTACATCCACATGACAATGGCAGAGCTTTGTGCCCCCGCAAGAAAATACCACAGGAAGAATTGTAGGCGGCCGAATGAAGTGGTGAGGCCTAGCCCACATTTATCCACAGTTGCGTGGGGACCACAACATGGGCCCGAGAATCGGAGAGCGCCCGTGGAGTGCGGCCAAGCAGCGCGGAAGCCATGATGTTCTGTCCCGTGTGGCTTGTCGCGTCTCTCGAGGCCACGCGCTGCTTACGATGGAGGCAGCGGCCAATGACGGTGATGGTGGGCGCTTGCAGTCGATGGCGAAGTAGCCGCTACAGAGCTCCCCCCTAGCGCGGAGAGCGACAAAAGAAAACAACTTAGCAACTACCTAGCTAGGGAAACTATATACAAGGTGACAGGGACATTACAGGCTACGTAAGTATATGTACAAGGTGTGTCCGCGGTCAAAGTTCCTTACGGAGTCCGAGTCAAAGGGTATCCAGATGTTAGGGTCGGTTCAGGTCACTTTCGTATCACGTCCGGGTCACCAATTATGTAGGCGGCCGAATGAAGTGGTGGGGCCTAGCCCACATTTATTCACAGTGGCGCGGGGACGACAACATGGGCCCGAGAATCGGAGAGCGCCCGTGGAGTGTGGCCTAACAGCGCGGAAGCCATGATGTTCGGTCCCGCGTGGCCCATCATTCCTCAGGGTCCACATCGGCGCCTACAGAATCAATGACACTCTTATGCGTCGCAGATAACTTTGGCATCCTTTCTTTAGAATGGTATACATACCGAATGCGGCGATTGTCTGTAGCCCTCTAAAGCTGTGTCAGAGTTTGTTATAATGTGAAAGCCTTACATGGAACCTCTGAGGTACAGGAAATTGTTATAAGGTGCAGAGATTTGCACAGAAACAGGGAGCTCAGGGTTGGGAAAGGGAAACTGCAGCAATGGTGGAGTGTAGGCCACTGCCCCGGAGCACATTATGGGTCATCTTGTAAGGTATATGAATAACCACGAGGCAGAGCACGAGGCTCCTGGCTATGGCACGTCAAAGGAGCGAGTTTAAGAGAGCGCTGTCCGGGGATCTGGTCGAATAGTGACGGGTGCGGCCGCGACGTTCAAGCGAAAGTTCAACAACAGTTCAACGGAAGGTCTAACGAGGCTTTCACTTTCACACTCTTAGAAAGTTTTACCCATCACCCATAATTTCTGATCCTCTTGAGAGCATTGTCAACGGCAGGGTCCAAAACTGTTTTCTTTCTCCTTCAATTTCAAAAGGTTGTAAAGAGTGTTACGAAAAACCCAGTCATTGTTTAACGTTGTGGAGGATTAAACCCCTCTAAACACTTTGTGCGTTTGTTGTCTGGAAGAATACGTTGTATAGGTTGCTTCTATATCGTATATAGAAGATAGAGCTTGAAGAAGATATAGGTTATCTTCTAGACAACCTCAAGTTGTTTAGAAGATATAGGTTGTATTCACCGGCGTGGTGCGCATGCCGGAAATCATTTGTGTGCGCCGCCCTCTCTGTGGCTGCGCATCCCCGTTGCAAAGGCGACGTCGTAAGCACGGGCTGTTCGCAGCGCAGGCGGTTGCGACTCCTGGGTGTGACACGTTAACGTTCGTTGCGCAAAGAGTGTGGCTGTTCTGTTAATTGGTGTGACAACCTTGTGGTGCAATTGAACCCTAACTTCCTCACGAGCGAGTAAAAGTTGGTCGTCGCTCAAAGGCTGCAAAATGAGCGCCACAGTTGTGAAAATAGCGCTGCTGTGCGGCAGCGTCTGCGCGGGCAGCAGCAGCAGCAGCAGCAGCAGCAGCAGTGGGGGCGGCGGCGGCAGCAGCAGCGGCAGCAGCGGCGGCGGCGGCGCAGCAGCAGCAGAGGCAGCGGTGGCAGCAGCAGCAGCACCAGCATTGTGAACTGTAGAGATGTGAAGCATTGCCAAGTACTGCTTAGTGCAGCGTCCTATACCTTAGCTGTCGCAATACACGAATGAATTCCCCGGCACGGAGCAGCTGGTTGCCAGCTGCCGTGTTTTGGTATCGGCCACAGATATCCCTGCCCTGGGCGAGCGCCTTATTTTTCGGCCATTCGCGCATGGATGTCGCTAGTGTCCCAGCTAATTATGCACTCACGTCTACTCTACCGTTTTATCTGAATCGGCGCGTACGTGAAGAGTCGCAATTTCTTTTGAGCATTATTTGGCTTTTGTACTGAACCAATCTGACATGGGCAAGGTGCGGCCGCAACTGTATCCATATCCGTGTTCGCGGGTATTTTGGGTGCACAGTAGGCATTTTATGCGTCGTTCGCGCTTCCTTTCGCGACCGCGGCGTTATTCTTCAGTGCTGATGCGGATTTCTCAAGGAAGAGTCACGCATCAGTCACTTTGATGATTCGTATCTGTTGGCGTAACTGCCGAGAATAGGATGGTAACGGCGCAGACGAGCGCTGCCACGGGCTGTGTATTTTTTCTTCTGCGAGATGCGGATGCTTGCGAAGACACTGCGGGAACTGCCATGGCGGTTTTCAATGTTGCCAAGAAAAGAAATCGCCCACTAAAACTTTAATGTGAATACCACCTGTAAGCACACATACTTTTGGTACGTAGAGAAAAATAGTTGTCGTGATGTTTATTAATGATCCTATAACATGTAACGCAAAACAGAGTACAATAGAGGAAAATAAGTAAGCAAGACTGAGAAGTCAATAATGTCTATGAAAAAAATATCAGGCTTGGATCAATCAGGTTTCAATGTTACGTTGTTGTGGCGTAAAACATTGAAGGAACTCTGAAGTTATTTCTGAATCCTGAAGGACACTGGACGGTATCGTCTACGCTTGAAGTCCACCTCATGTGTGGACGAGTAGCGCCATCCAGCGGCAGCTCGGGAAGACGTGGCGTACGACAGGCGTTGCGTACACTTCAAAATAGCGACCTTAGCCAAAATAAGCCTTCCCGCATGTTTTTAGCGGAGGAAAAGCACGCAGAGGGCCCTGATTAATGTGGTTATGCCAACAGTACTGTACAAGGGGCGTACGATTATCTGACAGAGTATTGCACCGAAAGCGAAACTAACTTGTTGGTGTGTGAAATCGCCGCTTGATCTATCTGTTGGGCTCTCATGATATTACTGGTAGCTTTCTTTTTGTTCTAGCACGCTGAAACAAGGCTCTAAAAAAATGTGCAGGAAAATTTTTATAAACATCTGAATGCGTATTGCTAAAATAATTGTTAAGCAAGTATAAACCCTTCGTCAATTGCGCGGTGAAGCCAGGGGCGGCAACGCCTGTTTTCACGTTTTCGCTATTTTCTACATTATTTTGTAAAAGCCGGGCGTAAGAGGGATGCATTCGTGCACATGCCCTCGGTGAGCTAGTCTATCCTTCTAGCACAACTTCTTGTTTTAGTACAGTTCCCCTCTAATAGTGTCAAGTCGATTAAGGACCTGACCTGACCTGACCTGACTTCACGTCTCAGAAATTTATCAATGGATCCCGTATTATTCGTAAAGAAGTGCTCGCTTGTGGGCTAGTTGGTGTATTTCAACTGCGACAACACCCAAGTGCTTACTTTACAAAGGCGGTAATAATGAGGCAACAGGCGATACACGTACACTGAAGTTCAGCTAACTGACTTCATGTTTCTGTATTTCCTGTATTTTCCCCTATTTGTGCAGTTTGCCTATATACAAGAAAAACAAAATGAAAGCCGATTTAAGCTGATATCTTGTTCATTTGACTTAGTTTCATACCTGAAGCGTTGCGTTGAGTAATATGGAACAGATTTGTTGTCCTGCCTGCGCGTGCACTTTGACTAAAACGGGATACTAATTGCAATGATAACCGTTATAGTTGTCTTAGGAATACGGAAACTGCAGCTATGAGTTGCATTGTTTTCGCGCTACTCCAGGGAAGACACTGACGCGTACGCGTTGGGAAGAACGAAGAAACCACCGGCATTTCCAATGTGCCGGGCGGCCCTATAGTAGGCAAAAGCACATAAAACATGGAGCAAAACTTATATACTTATAGACTCATGCTTATAGACTTTAAAGGGTTTAGAGAAAACAATTCAGCATGCTTTATAATCGGCCTGCATTGCACGAAGTACGCACGCTTGCAATGGTGAGCTTTTTTCATGGGAAAACCAGTGCTGAAAGACGCTGCCCAAAGACAGCAGACACACGCGGACGGCCACTGGACCTGAAACTTTTGATTGAAACGAAACTCCCGTAACTAAATACACTTTCCTTCGGTTGCGCAAGCGCACATGAATACTCGTGAATCAACGGATTCATAAATATTAGAAATATTGAACATTCAAAATATCATTATTCGACTGGCCCAGCAATCTGCTTTAGTCATGCTGAGCTTGTTAAGGGACCTGTCCGCTTTCTTCGTAGGCGTCCTTGTAGCAGTTGAACGATGGTGTAGATGTCTAGGTGTGGATATTTTGCAAAAGTGTATCTTTTTTGAGTAATGTTTTGCAATATCAACCTATAAGGACAGGCGGAAGTGCATTACGAAAAGAACAATCATGCTTGCACAGAGAGAGAGAGCACGTATGAAAGCCTGCGTATTGAATAATGCTGTAAATATGCCATTTTTGCGGTCATCATAGGCCTTCTGCACCTGAAAAAAATAACCAGTCCGAATAACTTGTGGGTGACTTTAGTAGGCAAGAAAAACGAGTTAGTTCTTGCAAAGCAACGTTTATTCAGTATCAACAGGACCCTGCAGAGGTACATTTGATTCTGAAATTAAAGATAATATTTTATGGGCTTCTGAGCTGCCTTAATTACCTTCGACAACAATTGCGCAGTTCAATATACCTCTTAATTAAGGAAGCTTCCGCAGTGTAATAAATGCATTTACATGTGACATCGAGAAATCATTATATGTCACTTAGCCCGGAGGTTGAGTGGTGTCGTTATAGAATCTCGGAAGAATGTCTCCAGGTTTCGGCTCCTTGCGCGAGAGGCCGAATATAATTATTGCGCTAATGAAGACAGCAACGAAGCCGAAGAGCACAACAGCAAGGACTGCTAGAATACGTTGGAACTTTTTGGTCCGCTCTTTCTCCAGCTGGTTGACACAAGTTGATATGGAGACACTGCTGAAGCACAGGTTGTCTTCTGAAAGCGGTGAAAAAGACGTTGATTGCATTACTGGTCGATATCAGGGATTATCGTCTACCTAGTACTCTCAAACAGTATCACGTAAAGTATACGTTCTTTGAAGCCATTTGGCAGTAAAAGGGGCACTGACACAAAAATGTTGCATCTTGTTTTTTGTTTTTTGTTGCGATAAGTAGCTAGCGACCTACTTATAACCTGTAGAAACCTCATCTGCTTCAGCGTGCGACGGTTGTTTAATTAGAGGCATTTTCAATACGGCCAGTCACAGTTTCGGTTTCAGCGAGTGCCGCGAAACGATGGATTTTGTGGATTTTGTGTGAACAAAGCTGACCACGTGACCGTCGGAGGGATATCACAGAGAAGAGCCGCCGTAGCACTGTCGAATCCGCATCTACGGTAGTTTCTGCGAATGCGCCCACGTACTGATCTCGTGAAGCGCTTAATTAAAAAGGGCCCATCTCCCCGCGAGGGGGACTCGAGTAAATGCGTCGCATAGGGGGTGGGTGTATTGCGTTAACGTTTAGTGTTTGGGGAGTTGGTGGTAGTGAATGCGTTGTATCAGCAGCTTCTTGACGTAGTTTGAATGAGTCAAGGATATAAGGCGCGTTCGTAGCCTTTCATTCTGTGTCGGTTTTGTGGCGCAGTGGGAAGAGCACCATGTACCTCGCGTTCCGCCCACAGGTAGTGAATGCGTTGTATCAGCAGCTTCTTGACGTAGTTTGAATGAGTCAAGGATATAGGGCGCGTTCGTAGCCTTCCATTCTGTGTCGGCTTTGTGTCGGTAGAGCACCATGTACCTTGCGTTCCGCCTGCAGGGTCGTGGTATCTAAACCAGGCTCCGGTAAGTATTATTTTTTTATATAGTGTAGGGGGAGAGGTGCGGACCTGTTGTTGAGAGCGAGGAGGGTAGCGTGATGCGGGAGAGGAGGAGTGGGGGAGAGGGCGCACCTGGAACGGCTGTTGCGGACGCCGAGGCACGCCAACGCCGGGTGACATCGTGAGTTAAAGAAATGCTCTTCGTTTAAAAGCGACCGTGGATGTGACGCAGGCGCTGCAAGCGCAAATGCTACCGCGGCTAAAGAACGACGCGCGACGCTCGAGACGGTGGGTGGCAAGACGCGCGCTGGGAGCAGCCGGCCGGTTTGCCTACAGGTCCGCCTGCAGATGTGTTCGGCTTAGCACTGCGGCGGATATTCGAGTGCCGCTCTCGTAAGCGGTGCAGATGACAATTTTCAATGCAACCCGCGATCGCACCATTAACTCCTTTCTCATGTAAGCCACCATGATCGGACTCGGGGACAATTTAGTGCAGCGGTGACAAGCTATCACTCGAGCTACCTGCGCCGGCTTAAGCCACTTCGCGGCCGTGGCGGCCGCCTGCACAGCGACCGTGCGGCTAGCTCAGTGGGCTTTTCGTGCCTCCGGCGCGTTTTCGCATCCAATGGTAATAAATAGTACTATAAAAGAGTGCCTGGAATCGCTGTAGAACTTTGATCGCGGCCAGCTGCCCGATTAGCTGACGAAATCACGGTGCCTCCGCCGCCAACGATCGGGTCGTTCGTTCTCGAGAGCAGAAGCTCCGCCCTCCGGCCCTCCGATTGGAGCGGCGAGCCGGGCCAGCCGGCGAAAAACGCCGGCAGTTCGGAAGCGGCAAACACAAACTCGGGACGTGTTTGGATGTTGTTTATTTACACAATATCCTCGGAATGTCGATTGCGCGTTGTCCTCTGCTGGCTGCTCGCTTGCGTTTCGCACACTTTAAAATTGATTTTAAATATGTTCTAGGCTGTATTCGCCGCTGATATCTTGCAGATGATGTATATGTGTTCCCACCAATCTATCTCCGAAGTTATCTCGCCTTCAAAATTTTGTGTCAGTGCCCCTTTAACAATGAATAAAAATCCTAAAATGCACCATTCAGCGCCTAATGTTAAATTCTGTTGTATAAGTGCCGAAAAATCTCGGAAGAGGATTTATACCAAGAACTTCTTATGGTATCAACGCCCTCCCCCCCCCCCCCCCCCACCCCCAACCTTCCCGCACGCGCACATAAAGTTTTCTTGTGAGGGATTCGTTTGCTGTTGATTGAGTATAGACTTTGACTTGCAAACAGCTTGCAATTTGATTTTTGATGCTTGGACTTTGACTCTCAGGTGGATTGCACTTTGGTCATTGGAGCTGTGAATTTGATTGCACCGGCTTTGAGTTCGGCACTTTGCGGTTTGATTTTTGCACATTAGAAAGCTTCGTGATTTAACCAATTTCGCCGTTAGACGGAGAGGATATGAATTTTTTCGGTGAAGCTTTCAGGATCTGTTTGGCTATAAAAAGGTTTACCAAACTCAACTTTTCGCCTTTTGTGTGTAAATAAGCGGGATTTGGGATCTTTTAGGTAGTTTTAGGGATGGGGTAAGGCGTGTAAACTAGTTTAATTGACGTTTTGCATAGCGCCGGAAGTGCCGGCCTCGTACCTATCTTGTAACCTATTATCGCGTAAGGGGTAGGAGGGAGAGGGGACGGGGGTTTGCAGGACACTGGCGCCAAGAACCCGTTGTATTTCCACGTCACTTTCTAAGAAGCAAGCACACAGAAAAAAACAACCATGTGGCAGTAAGCCATGTGGCCGTATTTACGACACGGGAGCGGCTTGTACACACAGTTATTGCTTTGGAGGCTTTCACGAAGAAAAAAACTGGTTTCACGCTGTTAATGTGATTGGGTAAACCTTTGATTTTTTGTCTTTGGGTATTATTTTTAATTTTGGCTTGATTTAGCATTGATATTTCTTTCATAGATTGTTTAGCGAGTTTGTTTGGCGTGAACACACATTGCGCAACACAGTCTTACTTAGCTACAACACCCCATACACACATAAGCGCAATTGGTTAAAGATGCGAAAGATACCTGTCCCGGACATAGTTTGTGGTGCCCGCGGGCATAAGCCGCGTTACTGCGTGAGCACTTCATAAGGGACCCGATACTCCTAGTACATCAAGACTCGTCCCTAAACCAAAGCCTGCCTACCGGATAAAACAGTGCGCCACAGATGCCAAATAAGAGACGTGCTGCCAGACACCAGGCTTTTGCTCAATAGGCGAGTAGCTTTGTGCATGGTCAGGCTTGGCCTGGCAACAAGGGCTAGGGCTCCTTTTTTCTGCTGGCTTGGCATTTTTTCCTCAGCTTTTCTAGCAGCAAGTACAAGCTTTTCCTCACTTGGAATTTATTCTTTAGATATTGTTTGGTCAGGTTGGCATCGGAACCTCGACGGGCTTTTTGCTATTGGAACATCGTGTGCTCTAGCACTAAAAGTGGGCGCAGGAGGTGTTGTTCCAATGAGTACAAGTTGAACTGCCCGTACTCCTTAGACTATCAAAATCTACAGCGTAATCGACTGTCCGCTTTCGGTGTTTTACTTTTCATTCAGCGACTGTGTTGTGATTCGGATATAGCCAAATATTCATGCAACAAGCGCGCAAAAAAGAAATGTCCTTTGTAACACTGGGTGGTTTCTTTGGATTCAACTTTAAGCCGTTCGGAGTGTCGAATACCCCTGTGACTTTCGAAAAAAGAGGGAACAGAATTCTGCGGTGTTGAAAGCCAGAGATTTGTTATGTTGTTACGACGATGCAGTGGTTTGAGTTCTCACTTTGCTGTCGTGCACTGCCTGTAGCACGCCTGTTCTTTGTGGAACCTAAAGAAACGCTCAGACTAGGTTCAAGCACTAGTTTCCGACATTATCATTCACAAAAAAAAAAGATGTTCTCACTCACGCTGACTCAACTCTGAGACGATGGAATGAAGGTAAAATGATGAAAAAAAACTATCGGAGATGGAGCAATGACAACGCACAGTCATCGCGTTCTGCACTGTCATCGCACCGCATCCGGTCTGGCAAGTGTTTTTCTTCTCTTTGTTTTCATACCACGTTGTTATACCCCATTATCTGACCTTCTGTTAGGTCTCTTTGAACTGCGTGTCCTTCCGATAAATATGCTTGAAAGTCAGCGCTTCGTTGTCCCTCTATTCGTACGTGGTGCTCTTTTGTGCGGTGGGACCGTCAGCGTTAACACGCTTCTTGAAATCCTCGAACCAAGCAGCAAAGATGAAAGCAGCGAAAGCAAAAGAACCTGCCATTCAAGCAGAGAAAGCAAAAGAACCTACCATTCTCCGTCTCTGCAATCGACTTCGTCGTGGTACTTGAGGCTAGATCAAGGTTTGACTGCCAGGTTTCGGCAAGCCAAGCAGGCAGTCTACTCTCGATCGCTGCCGTCTGGCACACATATTTCATTGAAGGGTCACGAAGTCTGCCTTGGTCTATGGCCAAGTCGCACTCCAAATGGCGATCGAGCATTGACTGTTCCATCATGACGTGGAGGTTGTCGTCAGGGCCTGGAATCGAGTCTTCGTCCTTTGGCTCAGTGAAGCACGTCGACCTCGTATCCAGGTTCGCGTCATCGGGAGATGTGGTGAACATAGTCCACGCTCCGTCCATCAGTCTCATGTAGTTTTGCTGCTCGGAGGCGTGCACTAGTTGAAGTAGAAAACGTTCATTGCGTTTTTAACTGCCTGCTCAATGTTAGGAATTGATCAATAGCTGTGCACAGAAGGTATGGCCAAAATTAATAACCAAGAATATTGGACCCTATCACTAAAACACCGAAATGCCACTAATTTCGCATAATGAAAGTGTTGTAGGTAGGATTGCAGTTCGCAGTGCTGACGCAGCAGCCTTGTTCTTCCATAATGGTGAGATGTGGGAGGTGGCACTGGACTGGTTTTTCTTCCGAAGAAAAAGTACATTAACCCACCTAACATAATTCCTCCACCGACACCCCCCCCCCCCCCCCCCAATATTTCACAACGTTCCAGACGTGGCCTGTGTCAACAGGTAAGACTTGATCGGATACCTATTCTCTTGGGAGGCAGAGAATGTCCACGCTGAAGGAGAGTGCTATGACGAAGAGCCAGCACAGCGAGAAGCTAGCTAGGAGGAGAGATTGTGTTTACTTCTAGGTACAAATCAGGCATTTTCTGAGCGAAACCAGCGCCATCTAGTGGTTAGCTTGCAACACTGCTTCGATTTTATGCAACTGCTGAAGAAGTCCCGCTGTTCTGCCTCCGTAGCCGAAGAGTAGAAACGTGGTTTTTGGAATGGACGCCCCGAGTTCGAGCCTGAGTAATTGCGCATGTTTTATTACTCATTATTGTTTATAATTTCTTTTGTTAGCCGTATTCCGTGCAAGGTTCGCTTAAAAAGTTTTTTTTCTGTTTAAGTCGATTTAAGGGCGGTTCATGGAATATCAACACGTTTAATTACTGCTTTGCATCCCACCGGAACTGCCGGGCTTGTACTGCCAGCGCATTTTTTTATCGCGGGACCGCTGGCTGACGAGTGGGTCAGTGCTTTATCGCGGTAGAAAGCTGCGAAACGAGCGAGAATAGATCGCCCTCTTCGCATGCGCAGAATGGTCTTGCTAGTGCAACTGTCTGCTAAGGTGTTCCCACAATCACACCACAATTCCTTCCCTCTGGTAATCAACCGTGCGGGTTGTAACAGCGATTTATCCTGCGCCTTGTTCGCGGCAATCAAGGTAGGCGGAAGATTGCAACCGACAAGGGCTTGCCTTGCACTAGCGGGAACACCCTGTAGCCGACGGTTGCACTCGCGTAACCGTTCTGCACATGCGAACTGGGCGATATATTCTAGCCCATTTAAACAGATTTCTACCGTGATAAGGCGCTCACCCACTCCTCGGCCGACTGTCCCGCAATATTAACAAAAAAAAATTGGCGGCTGCACACCTATCGTGGAAGAAAACCAAGGAGCTCCGACGCCGATTATCAGAACGCGGAGCTCGAAATTCGCACTGTAGAGCAGCAGCAGCCGTGAACGGTGACTCGCATATCCTTTGGGTAGTGTCTATTATCACGGCAATCGCGATAATTACCGTCACAATTTTCTAAAAGCAGCCGCCTCAAATTGGCAAAACACGCCACACTGAGATTCAATGGGTCAAATATTCCCTAAAAAGTAGCTCTACAGCTGCTTCTGAGGCAATGTGGCGTAACACTTGTTTTTAAACGAGCAGGCTCTTGTTCGAGTCCGGCATTGGGGAAGTGTTTTTTTAGCTTTTGGTATTTTTGCTCTCAAGATGAATTTGTTAATGATCTTTTCAGGTACCTACTATATCAAAAGATCGAATCCGAGGACTCTAGAATGGGCTGGGGTATGTTTGATATAGATTGTGGTCTCTGTCGTTGGGCTGTGTTAGGTTAGGCTATAGGTTTGTTGCAGTTGGGCTGTATTTGGGTAGGTTATTATGCGCTCGGTTAGGTTAGGTTATGTTAGATTAGGGTAGGTAAAGTTAGGTTAGAATCGATGAGGTTAGGGTATGTTAGATTACATTGGGAGGTTATATTTACTAATTTTAGGCCAGCCAGCTTATATGGAAGCTGCCCAGAGAATTTAAAAGGGGTAATTCTCACAGTTGCCACCAGATGAGGCGAAGCCTATCCTTTGCCCTTACCTTTCCTTTGAGGAGTGCGTGCCTGGTCGGCCCTGTGGCTTGACGTGAGGCCAAGTGTCGAGCCTTCCTGGCCAGGTGCAGTCGCCGTCCCCAATGGCGTACGTGGCGATGGGCGCACAACGTCATTGTTGCGGCCCTTTACCCTCGCATCAGCATCTCCGTCCACTATGAGCCGCTGCCAAAGCATGGCCTCCAGGCACATCTTCGTGCCCGAGGGGTGATCGCCAAGAAGTTCCGTTGATGGCATTATTTTGGCCGCTACGCAAGCTGCTCTGATTCGAATCTTGTTGTTGTTGGTCCAAAAAAAAATGGCTCGTACCCACTCAGGGGGATGGGCCAGGAAATGGGCGCTAACTGAGAGAAGAGAAAAACTACTTTGGATTAAAAGAACAAAAGTGAATAATTACAGAAAAAAGGTGAGTATGAACGGGAGTGAAAAGATAATAAGTAAACTGCCAGAAAATAAGTCTGCCGTAAAGTAATCTTCCTGTTCGTCTTCTCTGGTGAAGAGGAACGTACCCACGGCGAGATATTGCCCAAAGTTGTCGTTTGACAGTGTAGTGCTTGCGAGAGAGAGAGAGAAAACATTTTATTGAGCTCAAATGTGAGAGTGGAACCCTAGTCCGGGAATCCATGCGTTGCCCTTGCCGTCTTGGCCCGTGTCACCAGGAGAGTATGGTCCTCCGGTTGACAGCTGGTCAACAGTGTCTCCCACAGCTCGGGAAAGGAACAGGTGGAGAGGGGTGGTAGGGCTAGGTTGTGAGCGCATTCCACAATAATATGCTGGAGGGTACCTAGCTGTGGACAAAACTTGCATAGCGCGGTGTACTGTGTGGGAAACAATAAATTCATTCGAACCGGGTGAACGTACGTGCCTGCTTGTAATTGTCGGAGTGTTATTTCCTGAGTTTTGCTGAGGGATGGGTGAGGGCACGGGAATTTTTGTCTGGTGGTCCGGTAAAATTGAGTAATTTCCTGATAGGTGAGAAGTGGCGTCGGAGCTGCGGTGACCTCTAGGGCTCGGTGGGCCAGTTCGCGAGCCTGTTGGTGGGCGAAGTTGTTGCCCGTTACAGAGGCATGGGCAGGTGTCCAAACGATCGCCACTCGGTGAGATGGACGGTATCGCTGAAGTAACCGCAGGGTCGTTGGTGCAACCCTCCCTGAAAGGAAACTGCGGCAGGCTGCTTGAGAGTCAGTGATGATGACTCTGCTGGAGCATTGGATGAGGGCTAAGGCAATGGCGAGTTCTTCGGCGTCTTGTGGGGATGTCGTACGGATGGATGCGCATGAAGTTAAATGGCTTCTGGTTGTTGTCACTGCAGCCATGGTTTGGTTGTCAGCGTAGCTCGCCGCATCGGTGTAGGACACGTCAGAGCGATTGCCATATAAGCGTTCGTGGGCTTGGCTGCGGGCGGTCCTGCGCCCGGGATGGAGGTCGGGGTTCATATTCTTTGGTAGGGGTCGTACATAGATATGTTTACGCCACTCGTCTGACAAAGGGGCCAGGTGGGTTTGTTCTGCACAGGGCCAGTTGATGCATTGCAGAACAAAGCGGCCTGCTGGAGTGTGTGTCAGACGGAGGCGCTGGCTTGCGAGATGACCTTCAATGAGTTCCTCAATAGTGTTGTGAAGGCCCATTTCAAGAAGCTTGGTTGTCGATGTACTCATAGGGAGCCCGAGTGCTTGTTTAAATGCCTTCCGAATGATCCTGTTTAGTGCTTCAATGTCGGATTTGGTTAGGGCCATGTATGGAGCGACATAGGTGAGGCGAGAAATGACGAAAGCTTGAATTAGTCTCATTGTGTCCTTTTCTTTCATTCCTCGATACCGGTTAGTAACCCGCCTAATCATATGCACGACTTGAGCTGACATATTACGCAGTTTTGACAAGGCAAAGTCGTTTCGGGTATTGGCTTGGATGGTAAGGCCTAATATCTTGAGTGAGGGGCTAGGTTTGATCGAATGGCCGTCAAGAGATATTTCGATGGGCTCGACGTGGTGTCGTGGGGGGTGTTTCCGGATGATGACAAGTTCTCATTTTTGCGGTGAACAATGTAAGCCACAAGCTTGGGCGTAATTATTGACTTCTTCGGCTGCACGCTGCAATGTGTCCTGCAGCCCACCGAGAGAGTCTGTGTCAGTCCAGAGGGTGATGTCGTCTGCATACAATGCGTGGTGAAGATTCGGAATCTGCTTTAGCTGTTTTGGTAGACCCAGAAAAGCGATATTGAAGAGGAGTGGAGACAATACCGAGCCTTGCGGTGTACCCCGACTGCCAAGAGAGATTGGTTTGGATTTTACATCTCCAATTTTGAGCACAGCCTGGCGGCCTGTGAGGAAGTCCGAAATGTAGGAATAAATTCGGTTGCACACAGCCAGTATTATTAAGACGGGAGAGAATCGCTGCGTGCGCAACGTTATCGAAGGCCCCTTTTAGGTCGAGGGCCAAAATGGCTCGAGGTGAGTGGCGAGTGGCAGGTGCAATGACCTCTTCTTTAAGTCGCAACATAATATCCTGGGTGCTTAAATGTTGTCGAAAGCCGAACATTGTTTTGGGCATTTGGTTGGTGTCTTCAAGGTATGGCTGCAGCCTTTTGAGTATAATGCGTTCCAATAGCTTCCCCACGCAAGAGGTAAGTGAAATAGGCCGGAGATTGTCTATGTGTGGGGATTTGCCCGCTTTAGGAATGAAGCGGACTTCAGCGGTTTTCCATTGAATAGGTAGGCGGCCAGATGTCCAAAATTCATTCAGGTGTTTAAGCAGGATGGCAAGTTCATCATCAACTAAATTGGCCAGGAGCTTATAGGTTACTTGGTCAGGACCCGGGGCACTCCTTTTCTTGCATTCCGCCAGGGCTGCTTCCAGTTCAAAAAGTTGGATATCTCGGTCCAAATCTGCGTTGGGAGTACCAGAGTACGGTGGCGGCGGGGATAGTATCTCTGTTTGGAGGTATTTAGCCGTTAAGTTTTGAATGAGGTGTTCTGGAGTGCCGGGGTAAGCGTGAAGAGTGCGGGCCATGTTTCGATTTGATTCCCCCTTGCTGTTTAGGGGGTCAATAAGGTACCTAAGTAGGTTCCAGGTTTTGCGGGAGGTCAGAGTGCCTTGGAGGCTGTCGCAAAGCTGCAGCCAATTTTCTTTGCTCAACGACTGTGCATACTCCGCCGCCTGTTGACTGAGAACAGATATCCTCCTACGGAGCTTCCGATTGTGGCGCTGGCGTTTCCATCTACGGGCAAGGCTATGGCGCGCTTCCCAAAGGTGAAGCAACCTCGCATCCACACAAGGGGTCTGGTAAGTCGTGGTTACAGCTCGCGTATGAGAGTGAACTGTCTGAAGAATGTCGTCTATCCATGCAGTGTAGGACTGATCGGGATTTGGCGAATGGCAGCACAGCGCCTTCCGAAAATTATCCCAGTTCGTAATCCGAGTTTTTCCTAATCGTGCCTTGTAGTCCCGGTTACGCAACAGGAGGTGAATAATGTCGTGGTCTGAGCCTAAGTTAGTGTGGGTGGATGACCACGTGACATCGAGCTGGCCCGCCAACAAAGACAAGTCTGGGGTGGTGTCCCTGCAAGTACTGGTGCCAGTTCGGGTCGGTGTGTTTGGGTCGTTCAGGATGGTGGGATTAAGCTGCTCAATGGTCGAGGCAACTTGCCGACCTTTTTTCGTGCTGTACTTGTAGCCCCAAAGTTGATGGTGGGCATTGAAATCTCCTAGAATAAGTACCGGACGGGAGCCAGCTAGGGCGATAGCATCCTGTATCGTAGATTGAACGTCAGGTTTCTTGGTGGAGGGCCGGCAGTAGATGTTGAGGATGAAGAGATTGGATTTAAGTTTGGTCGATGGCGATAAAATTTCCAGTAGTGTGTGTTCGCACCCTTTTTGTGGCGTGGAATGCTGTACAGAGGCTATTGAATTTCGGATGAGTGTGGCTGTGGCTCGTTTAGACGGGTCTTCATAGGTAATATAGCCAGGAAGCTTGGTGAGGCCGTTCGTTTCTTGGACAGCGATGATATCAGGTGGGGGATCGAGAGTGTTTATATATTGTTGTAAAGAGCCTGATGTGTTCTTGAAGCCTCGACAGTTCCACTGCAGGAGTGCAGTGGCGTGCTTGTTAAGCTGTTTCGTGGTCATCAAGGGATGAGTGGGAGGGTTTGGGTTCGACGGATCTGGCATAAGGGGCGGGTCGGCGGTGGGAGCGAGAGCCCGTGCTTTCAGGTCTATCTTGACGGATGGGGCCGGCATCAGGTCGGCTCTCTATCTGGCCGGACAAGGCATCAGGGCGGGTCTCTAAATGACCGGAGAGGGCAGGAAGAGACATTATTTCCGCCTCTTGGCGGAAATTTAGGTGCTCGGTTCGTAGCGAGTTAATTTCTTGTTTAAGGAGGTTGTTGTCTTGCCTGAGGGTTTGAATTTCTTGATTTAAGGTGCCAAGATGTGCATCAAGCTTGGTTAACATGGACTGGAACCATGAAAACTTCTCGGATTGGGGTTCGGCCTCTGCGGTCTGGGTTTCTTGTGACGTGGGAGGGGGCGCGGAAGTCAAGGGAGGGGGCTGTGGTGTGGTAAGGGGCGCGGAAGTCAGGGGTGGGGGCTGTAGGTTGGGTTTCTTGCGTTTTTCGGTCACGGTACCCTTAGCGAGTTCTAATGCGTGAAGACGCGATTGAAGAGCTGACATAACTGATTTTTGTTGTTCAAGAAGCTGTAGTAGTTCTGTGCAACCCTGACATGGTGTGGCAGACTTATGATTTAAGTTGGAAGGAGGGGTTGAGGTCAGAGCTGTGGGAGACACCCGTTGTGCCCAGCTTACTTGTTTTGTGTCCACGTTTGAGCCAGTTTTCCCGGTCTTCTCGGGTCGAGAACCTCTGTTGCTGGATTTGCTACGCAGTCTCGAACTCGGCGTGACAGACCGCTCCCGTCGTCGCCCTCGTGTCAAAGAGGAGTCTCCCGCTGGCTCCCGACTTCCCGCTCTGGCTTGTCGAAGCCTTCGTTGACGCAGAATATACGGTTCCGCGTAGCGCTTGGTGCAGCCAGGGGAGCCGGAGAGATGAAGCCCACCGCAGAGGCCACAGGTGGGAGAGCACGGGTGATCTGGAACAGGGTCCCGAAGACCGTACTGATGGCAAACTTGAGCTGTCGGTTGAGGGCAGGCTGTGGAACGGTGTCCACAGGCACGGGCGCCGCGCCCAGCTCTCCGGGGTGGAGGGTTAGGCCTGACATGGCCATGACGCGGCCATCAAGAATAACAGCCATAACTAAGGTAACACTGCACGCACAGGGTCAACCGTGGTGTCAAAATAATCGTCACAACTTGATACGCACAGTAATAACACTGGTTAAGACGGACGATGAAATTACCGCAATAGATGAGGAAAAACTGTAGAGCCCATGGAAGCACGACTGCGAGCTGCCTCTTCTTCCTGCTTGCGACTATTTGCAGAAAAAGACACACAAAAATCTGAACTTTGCCGTTAAAGCAGCGCCGCCTCTTCGCGACGTATCGCAGATTTTTTAGTGTGTCTCGGCAGCCACTTTTCCTCTTTACCCTGATGATATTTCCAGCATAACTCCAATGTTTAATCTTAAAGGGAGCTAGTTGGTCCTTCACGAGTCAATGTGGAAAGAGATGCGAGACATTTTCCACCCCTACCAATGTGCTCAGCGTGCGTCACACCCCACCCTGGTACTTTCGTCTCACACCTATATAAATTAATCAGGGTAATTTATTGAAGTGAAGGAAACCTAGAGAGGTCGGACTGATTGTATAGCTGGTGACCTGCTACCCTGTGTGAAAGTGGGGGAAGGGGGCAAGAGCATAGATAGAGGGCGGCAGGTATTATGATTGCCAAAAAGGTGATAGTATAAGTAAATACGAAATGCGTACGGCATGTACAGTGCATGTTCAATAGTTCACCACAACTAGATTGGGCTATAATCTAGATGCCAAACCACTGCTTTTAAAGAATGCCCGCACTTCCTTGAAGGCCTTGCTTGAAAACTGCGGATCTGGCCAGGGTCCCAGGAGGATGTCTACACCGATGGTTGTGTGACAAAATCCGGGTCAACCGCGGCTGTGGTAATTCCAAGCCTGGGAGCTGAACCCCACGTCTAACACTCGACCATAAGACAACCTTTCTTTACTTCTACAGAAATAGTAGCCATCCGGGAGAAAATTCGTTGAGTCTGTCGTGAACCACCTCAAGCCTGTGCGTAAACAGCATTGGCGTAGTGTAAAGTGCCATCAATAGAGATGGGGTATTGGAGCAAATATTTATTGTGAAGGGAAGAACAGCGCAATTTGCTGGAGACAAGCTGAGGCTTTGGCGGCGCAAGTACTAAGACGTCATCGTTGCGCCTTGCTGTAGACGCCCTCGCAACTGTGGTTGAGTTACACCAGAAGCCGAGGGACACATGTTGTCACCGTGGATAGTTACTCTAACAGTTTCAGGCATTTTGTCCCCGATGCCGGAGAGTGCAATGTTAATCAGGGCAGCGCTCAGTACTTCAGCCTGCGAAACAACACGACTAGAGTGGTTGCGGTTTGTCTCGCCAGAAGCTGTGTACATGTAAAGCTGGCTAGCTGGTGATAGTTCATATTGGACGAAATCAGTTCAGAAAAACGTGGAAGAGAAGAGAAAAAAGAAGAAGATGTAATATTATTACACCCTGGGTAAAAAAAGCACTGCGATTTGTTTGTATGTTCTTCCTCTCGTCTACATTGATTTGCGCTGCTTGCTTCTTCCAACAGCGATAACCCCACATTGTAAACATTTGGCGACATTTTGTATTCTGTGTAGAGCCCGATGTTTTTACCGAAGGACCGCCATTATTTTGTAAGCCCTCTTTGCTCAACCTGTTGCAGTACAGGTCTGGGTGGACACTTCATGTTTTCAAAGAACGCTTCACCGAAGGCAGGAACACTTTGTTAAAGACCTGGCGTGCTCGTTAAGCCGAGTCAACCGTGGCAGGAAGCTCGATAGCAGTTTATTCCTACATGATTTTCCCAGAGGGGAACTGAGGCTGTTCACCTCATTGGTATTCTTGAGGATTATAGAGCGGCGGGACATGACATTAAAAAAATGGCTCCCTCTTCTTGAAATAAATGCAAGAACACATTATGAGTGGTAAAAGTTTCGAAGCTAAGTATGGGACCGAGGTTCCTGTAGAAAACACAAAGCTGAGATCGCGGAACGCGCTTTGAAAGTGTCGACAGAAGGGAAAATATTTGTAAACGCGTATATACCGCGTACATTACATTGATTCACAAAGATAGAAAAATGCTCTGTGGAAATCGCAAATTCAGCAATCCTGAGCACGAAAAATGAAGGAAGCTCACACTAACGCGCAAGACTTGAAGGTAGCGAAGCTTTACGCAACCTTCACGACCATTATGGCGGTTTAAGTCCCCCATTGCAGCCGATTTTCTTCTTCGCTGCCCCAACGACCTGTATTCCATTCTTGTTGCTATAAGTGTGAGCTTCCTTCATTTTCTTGGAAGGGATAATTGGTGGACATACACTTGGAGAGGCGCACGCTATCACGGGTCTTTCTCGTTCCGAACAAGGGTTGCCACGATTACGGTGAACGCTGGAGTTTTTTTTTTGCCAATCTGCCAAACTGGGTATGCTTGGCTTGACAAGCGTCCGCCGAGGACGCTGGGCGGTCGCTGCGAGGCCCGCACACACGAACGCTCGGCATTTCGATTGTTCCGCTAACTGCCGGGCACTCGCTGCGAGGCACGCGCGCCACTGCGAGCGCTGACGTCCGCTCGCCATTTTCTTGCTAATTTTTACTTCGGACACGAAAAATAACTATTTGCTGACCTGCTTCGCTGTCAACGATATCGGCTGGAAAGAACCTCAATGTCTGGTAAGAGTTGGCCGGCTTGGTAGAGAACCGTGAGGGTAGGTTTCGATTCTATACTGTGATTCGGTAAGGAATTTCGACAGAAGTGTTGAGGACTAAAATCTTGCACAATACGACCCAAATTCATTTTCCGTAAATTATATATTATATATGCCATTTCCAAATTTCATGAGACCATTCCAGTCTTGAGCTGTCTAAACACTCTCCGGGAAAAAAAACCCCAACAAAGTGCCTTGGATACCCATTAGCCACAAAAACGCCCACATATACTGTTTTTTTCCTGCTGTAGGTTTTACTGGAAACGATTACCAGCAAGTGCAGTGAACTGAAAAACTGTGCATTTTGTGACCAAAGTCGGTTTTTAGAATTTTTATCAATTTGCAAACCAAATTGGGTGTTTGATTCTTGAAAGAAAAACTGCAGCTGTGAAGCTTTGTATTTGTCAGCTCTTTATCCTTGTGAGTTATAGATACGCCGAGTGTCTTGTTTTTTTTATATATGCATCCGGCCTCATGCGGCTCTGCTGTACGTAAAATTTGCGTGCATTCTTCTTGTGCCACTGCTGCCTCGGCCACAAGGTATGTAGTATATTCAGATAAGTGAATAAACGACTAACTTGCCGGGCTGTTTTTTGTTCAGCGCAAGGAGTATAAGTGCGTGAGCATCACCCTGTCTCTTTCGACTCAGTCTGCCAAAGACGCGGTGCCCTGAGGTCCACGTACAACACACCGTGGTCAGAACGCGTGGGCAATACATAGTGGCTGGAACCTGTCTGCGAGATTCTGCCTTCGCCACGTAGTGAATCTTCCATGATGCAGAGCCCGTTTGAATAATATTCTAGATGGCACAAGCTCGACAAAAGCCACCAAGGGTGCCTAGTTAGTACTATACGAACGAAAACGGAGCAACCGGGTGATAGAGGATCGCCTTCGTCATCTTTAGAACAAATACAGCGCGAAAGGAGGGTGCAGACTTGGTTAAAAATGTAGAAAGGTGGTCGAAGACGGCCTTTTCACGCTTTTGTGTTCTATTGTGAAGTGACTTGTCAATATTATTATGCCTTCATCATCGTTCGCCCTGACTCGCCACATCATACATTGTGCAACTCTGAACATCTCAACGCCAAGCTTAACGACATAACTCGAGGAAGTGAACGAGAACTGCGCTCCTGCACTCCACAAAGTGAAAGAAAGCCTAATTGTTGCGTAGGTTTGGGTAACGTCACCAACTAGCTCTAATAAGCCCGTTTTATTGTTTTCCAACGAAATCGATGGCGGTGTCTAGAAAGTAAATTGTGCTGTGTTGATAATTATCATGCGCACCGGTGTATCCCACGCTTGTGCAGCATGTAGTTGAAAATCAGAACCCACCATAATAAACACGGAAGGAATGTGAACCCAAGCGAATCAGGGCGTCGCTATTGAACACGAAAAACAATTGAACGATGACAGCTGTACAACTTACCGAAAGTTCGACCTAGTGTCGTACTTTTGCACCCTCTAGTTTCTCGATGGCAGGTTCATGTCTGGACAGTTAAAAAAAAATATTTTCCGCTGATAAAAGTGGTCAAAAGGGCCGTACCCTCGGACTGGGCATTTCACATTATCATGCCACTGTAAATCGTTACTTGCGATTTGACCTCAGAGAACGGTATAAAAATGACTACCTACACGACAAATCCCCACATATTTAACTGCCTCGCTAAACACGAATGGCATCGTTCTCATTCATTGGAATGCATACGGTATTGTTTCTTCCACCCAGAAGGAAAGTAACTGATTTGATCAACATAAAAACGGACAGTTCAGTTTTTGCATAAATGGTGTTGTGTGTACTTCAAGATAGAATAGTGCGCATTAACCTAAATTCTCTGCGCTCTCAATCATCATTTGTGCATGAATACCGAAAGAGTACAATGTAAACTATTGCGGCAAACAGTACAAGGACGACGAGCGAAACCAGAGCGACGCAGCGTGCAGAGCAGGTAGGCGTGATCGTTGACCACGATCTCTGGAAGGCGATGCATTGCGACCAATCTCAATCATCATCTATAAATGATAAACAACGCGGCAACATTAGCTAATTTGCGGTACTAGAGAGGCAGCAGAATACGAGAGGCTGCAAAGCTCATGGGCGCTCTCGAATTTACAGTCTGTGATGCTTCGCAGCGAGTATGTGTAAAAAGATTGAACGCAAAGATTGTAAAATAACGCTATGATGACATATGAGGATAGTTCTTGAAAAACGTGTTAGCTTGAAAGGTTAGCTAGCCAGCACTCCAAAAAATAAATGCTAACTGTTCACACCCTGCGTGTTAACAGGAATGTCAGTATAAACAGAAATGAAAAGTACAGCAAAATACGAGAACACAACTACATACCTACAGAGAACCCAAACATCTTTGCTAAATCCTCAGCAAAGAGGACTTATTTTTTTGTATTTCACACTTCGCAGGGCATAACTGTTAGGTTTTGAATCAGCCACTAAGATGGAGGTAAAATGTACGGAAAAATAAATCTGAAGTTCCAAGCGCTCGTCAATAATGTAGCCATGCAGCTTCGGTAATAGTGATCTAGAATTTCTTCCCTAGTGTGGAGGGCCTCATGAAGACTTGTCGTTGCGCTATTTCTTGCAAAGCTGAGCTCTACCAAACGTGCATCTACTTGTAATTGTGAGAGCAACATTGCAGGGGAATCGCCAAAGCTGTTTATGTCCTGGAACAAAAGCGACCGCTCTCTTCGGACACTGTCATCCTAACATTTCGGCTGTGTATGTGGTGTTTCGGGTATTGCTTGGCAGTTCATAAAGAAAGACGGCGCTCAAAAAACGGCGCTGCATGAAAAGGAACGCTTCACTAATTTCTTCACATGTACACCTTCCTTTCACGTGCAGGCGGCACGTCGAAAAAATTACAGGTGATATTTTGATGAAAAACTCAAACCTAAATATTTCTACAAAATATTCCCGGATTTTCTACTCTGAAATACATTTTATTCGGGGCTTGTTACACATGTGACGTTACCAGAGTTCCCCCTTTCGAAGCTGACATTGTCTATTATATCTGTGGTCTCAAGCTTTTTCTGAGGAGCTGGACGCCCGCCTGCTGCATTGTTTCCTGAGAGTGGATGGTGAGAGCCACATACGAACATAGGCTGCTACAGCATATCCTGTAAACTGAAGCGAACACTTCAAACAACAGGTTTTTTAACTATTAGGTGCTCTCGGTTTGGTAGGCTCGGTTTCGAAGAATGACAAGTCGGTCTATCTGGTTCAGATTCATGATGTACAAAACAGTGCCAAACAAACAAGGGCAAAAAAAGAAACGGCGATGGCACAGTGCTGGGCTGTCGTCACTTTTCGTTTTGTCCTTGTCTGTCTGGCGCGGTTTTGTAGATCACACTCCTGGTTGGAAAGTGTATCTATTACCTTCTTTTTTTGTATCCACATGCGTAATATTTTACTTTATGTCATGCAGTGCTCTACTGTCTATAGCCCGTGAGTCATTCATTCTTTGCTCTTTGCTCTCTCAGCACAGTTCTAGAGAGTATTTGTTACAGAATAGGGATTTTACCTTTTTCCTCCGTTTCCAACTGCACTTCCTTTATTTAGAATTATCCCACATGCGAAAATATTAAAGAATAAATGAACGCACAGATACCTTTTGATATCAAGAAAAAATGTACACCTTTTGTAAAAAATTTATAGGCCGATCCCAAGTTTTATCAACAACAAAGTATTCAAAGGATTGGCTTTTCCTTTAAATGTGAAAAATATCTTCAGGCAGTCACAAAGAAAGGTGTTTTCTCTATCTTCCCTGCATAAACGTTTGAGCCTCGCAAGGGATGTAGTCTTGTACGCTGAATTTGTTGCATCCTGCACGTTGCCGGATTGACCCAGAAAATTTTGACAAAGACGGTTCAAACAAATTCAGGCGTTAAAAAAACGCGTGCAAAACTGCTGCTCCGAAGTCGTACAAAAGAACAATTTGAGAGAAAAACTAACGCTTTAAGGCTGGTATATCGGGACGAATTCGCCCTCTGCCATTTGAATTTGGCCAACGTACTACCTCTGAGGTTGAAATAGCACAAAAGGCCGAACAGAGAAAATATAAGGCGTGAACATTAGCTGGGCGTGTCTATTATTTTCCTCTGCAGTTTAAATCCTAACAACTGTTGAATTTGAGTTCATCATAATTCCTTATTCCTTTGCAGGAGAAAGAAACCGCAATAAACTTTTCCATTCCATGTAATCAGTGATGAGTTATTAGTAAGTATTTATTGATCTCTCCCAGTTGTATTTCGATTTATTGGCCACGTGGCCTCCCCACTTTATTGAATATTATAAAATCTAGACCGAGAACTTTGTTTTTTACTTGTCCTTTCTATACCAAACGCCTCTTTTATCCCCAATTTTGTCGGTATCATTTCAAAGCAGATACCGTCCCGTGGCTTCGCTGCCATGGCTTCAATACTTCTAAGTGCATAGTAGGATTACATGTGAGCGCGCCAGTATTTGAGGAGTTTTATTTCTTCGAAATGAGTCAAATTCACTTAAACAGAATTTGAGAAAAAAGCGAAAGTTTGTTACCAGACCCTAAATTCCAACATGACCCACTACCAAGAGGCCCCCATCTCAATGTTGCAGAGAAAAAAGTCTGCAGAGGTATCAACAATACAACCCAGTTTTCATTTTGTTTCCAAGAGTGTTGGGAGCAAACAGGAGTAGGGCGACACAACGACAAACGGAAAATGAAAATAAAATAAAGATGGATGGTGGCTTCACTTCAGGAAGCCACGTTATTCAAGTGCCCGGGTGGCCCGGATCATTAGGCTTAGGCTGGTCGTTTACAATCGGCTGGTCAGTCAAAGCCAGTGTGCATTCCCAGTGCTCTAGGGATGAGTAGGGGATGGAATCAGGATGTCGTGGGCAGAAGCATGGAAGATGAGCTGTTGCGCCAAGGAAGTGGCACTAGTGGCAGAGGTAGGAACGGTGAAGATCTTTGGGAATAAGGCTTCCTGGCAGGTGGCCTGGGTGTTGTGCACTAGCTGCTCGAATTTAGACACCCGGAAGATTTGCATGCGGAACGAGAATTTCGACGAAGGTGTGGGCGATGTCGAATGCAATTAGATGTACTGGCACGTTAGTGAAGTTGGATGGCCTGCGTCGTGGGTATGGAGGTGTAAGGGCCGTTGTGGTCGTGCAGCATGGCCTACATTTATTTTCAGGTGACATTCAGTGGCAGTAGGAGCCCGCGAATCGGGGGGCGCCCGTAGATTGTGGCCGAGCAGCACAGAAGCCTGGGTGTTACAGCGATTATCTATCAGTCACACAGGACGCCTTCCGTACGCCAGCCAACATTGAACCAAGAGTTCGCTACCTCCTAATATTCAAAAGGCCATCTACGTCTCCCCCATACCCAGAAACATGCACCCGGTACACCATCAAGATCGCCGTCGTGCCCCGCGTCTGCTCTGCACCAGAGTTTCAGAGATGACCCTGATGTTATGCTATGTTGACGCCGCTGATTACCACCCTACGCGCGCCATGGCCATCGTGGCAATAGATGCTGAAGGAAATTCTGTGGCATCCGCCTCTATTTACACCAATTACGCTGAGGAAGGAGAAGAGGCCACTATTGCGCTTGCCGTCGCCTCCACAACGGCTAAAACCATAGTGAGCGACGCTAAAGCAGCTCTCCGGATTTACGAAACTGGCAGGATCTCTAATACCGCCCTACGCATCTTACGCTCCGTCGAAGCCTCTCGTATGCGCAACGTGCAAATATTCTAGACACCGGCCCATGCATTTCTCCCAGGCAACGAGCTAGCACACGAGGCGGCCTGAGGTTTCAGCTCCCGCGATTGCCCTGACGACGCTGCTGGCGCGGACCAGGGCGCTAGGGACAGGCTGGTGACCTACCGGGACATCGCTCAGCACTATCGCATGGAGCGCCAGAAATATCCCGCAGCGCATCCCACACTCAACAGACGTCAATCTGTAGCGTGGCGTCAGCTGCAGGCTAATGCCTTCCCCAATCCTGCAGTATTGAGCCACATTTATCCCGACCTTTATAAAAACCAATGCAAGTGGTGCACCCAGCGAGCCACACTCACTCACATGATTTTGGCTTCTGATCTTCAGCCGAGAACTATACGAACATGCTTACGAATCATCAGTGCGGAGCAGTGGGAGACCTGTTTGCTTAGCTCCGACCCCGAAATACAGGTTAATGTCGTCCAACTGGCCGAAGATGCCGCCCGCGCCCAAGGGCTGTAGGCCGCCACCTGAGGGGGAGGAAGTCAGGAAGGCTCCCACTTCCCCTTCGTCCTTTCGCCCAGTTTTGGGCAAAATAAAGTTATTATCATCATCATCATCATCATCATTGTGGTACGTTTTCTTATGACACATACACACGTGAGGGATTCGCCAAGAAGTGGGGTGGCTTTTTGGGGCTAAAACGCCCACCTCGTAGCCCTATGCAATCACCCTGTAGAATGAATTGGGCGGAACGGTTTATTTATTTATTTATTTATTTATTTATTTATTTATTTATTTATTTAGTTTATTTTTTATTCCCATACCCTCCAGGCCCAGCGGCATTACAGAAGGGAGTGGGGGATAGAGGTTGCCGAATTATGTCATAGAACTAGAGAACGATCTGGCGCGTTGCTCTTCATGCGTGCAGAGGCCACGAGCTGCTGACGCTGGCGGAGTGGCCCATGGTGATGATAGTGGCAGCTTGCGATCGACGACAAAGTGGCCGTTACAGAGGAATAGTCGCAAAGATTGTTTTTCGGGGTGTCTGGTTTTTGCAGCGCACACACACTGACACCAGAACAGTTCCGATTAGCGTTGGAAGGTTTCGGGCACGATTAAATTGCCCTCTATGTCCCGTTCGCGAATAAGTATAGTACGCACACATGTCAATTCAAGCTTGCTTATGGAAGACAGCAGACCATGCTGCTCGACGCCACGCTTGAGCACGTGGAAAATGACCCCCAAATAAAACGTCCCAAGGGACGTAATAGGTGCGTAGGAGGCCCACCAGCTTGTTCGTGTCGGCGCTGAACACCAGTTCAGGGTGGACCCAGGATCCTACGACCTTCGATGTCGAGATGACGCGCATGCCTCATCCCGGAAACAGTGCGTAGTTTTGTACACCAATCGGACGAAGTGGGCTCAACGAAAGCTCATGCGCTGATAATTATTGCCACAGGAATCCAACGCATTCGACGCGCCCGACCTGAAGTCGTACATATTATTTACCTGGAGGCGTTCTACACTTGATAATGCGCGCCGTACTATCGCGACAACTTTCATCCTTAAAATGAAGCATATTTTACGAAGGATGATGTTGCTGCAGTCTGTATTATTTGTTTTGTTGCAGTCAATTCAGTTCATAGTTATGTTGCCGGCGCACGACCGCCGAAGCCTACGTCTTCTTTCCGGAGGGGCGAGGTGGATGTTTGTTCGTTCAGGCATGAAGCCACGCGGGGAAACCATGTTTGACAGCGAAATAGTTCAATCATTTGGGGCTCACTTATACGGTATTGCGGAAAGCGTCTAGATGTGATGAGACGTTTCTGAAATAGATCACGCGGTAAGATAACTACATGCTGATAAAATCTAAGACATTAGATTCGGTGTCTCTGGAATGTTACTTTTTTGGTTTATTGCAAAGTTCAGGGTGGCTCCAATAAAATTTAGCACGGGAACCTTGCGTCGTTCCTAACAATAGGTTACACCTGCAAACATCTGAATAAGAATCCAATGAAAACTCGTTTTGTCCAGCGCAGTTATTTTGCAAAAGTGTATAGGACCCTTTTTATTACAGTAAAGCGGGTGGAACGAGGTGAGAATTGTACGTTATAATAACCAAGACCCTTTGCAGTGTAAGCGCAGTGCGTCCTCTCCAGCGGTTTTTTTATTAAAAGAGACAAATCTTGCGTTTATTTTTTCAAAATTATATCTGCAGAATATCAAAGAAACGCCATTCAAGGTGCAGTTGGATGATGGAATAAAAACATTAGCAGGTTGTTGTGGCGACACCATAAAGAAGCGAGCAAATCAATTCCACACTTCAAAAGACCTAATCAAAATGTGAGCTTTCACGGCACTTTCTGAACCTTCCAGGACTGTCCTCAGCAACGCATCGTAATTCCATCAGCCGGAAGGGAGCGTGGTGTCATTCAGAAATCTTCCCAGGACATCGCTGGATTTCACTTGCTGGTGGCTCGGACGAAAGAAAAGGATCACGACGACTAAGGCAGCCACTAAGCCAATGAGCCCAAGAGCAAGGAGGGCTCGTAAGCGCCGGAATAGTCTACGTAAGGGTCTTTGTCTTTGCGGGTTGACTCCGGGCGACACAGAGCCAATGCCAGGCGGTACGTTGTCACCTGAAAGAAATGACATACGTGCTACTTGTGTAAGTTGCTCTTAATAACGCTGGTTGTTGGAGATTAAGTAAACCTTTTTCTATTCCGCTGTGTTGAATAAATAAAACACGGTAAAATTTGTCGTTTGTACGGAGTCACATGTAGAAAGACCGACATGAGACACCTCCGATACAGATCGAACGTTATCTACATATTCGGATATTGCTTACTCTTTTTTGTTGAGAAGGCGGGATTTTAAACAAAGAATGACACTTGATACTGCAATACCATTTTTGGAGCACCGATTAGGCGATTTCCGTCAACAGGTTACTACCACGAAGTGTTTTTGCGAAGTACAAAAGGCACATTGCGAAAGCCTAAGTGGGAAATCGTCTTGGAGTTATTGATGAGAACAAAGAAATAGGAGGTTCCTTCGAGAGTTACGCCGAATATCTCAAGCCTATATTTGCTTTATCTTCCGTATATACTGTGGTGATAGCGCCTAGGCCGCGTGTCATGAGTCCTCGTTACCCGGCGCTGTCGCCCAGAAGTCTGGTGTTTTGTGTACGTGACGGCCCTTGTCACATGAGTCTTCGCTTGTATGCTGGTGACGTGAAATAAAGGCGGCTCAAACTGTTTTCTCAGTTCCGGCGGCCTGAACGGCTGCGCATGGCGCATGGCTAGGTTGCAACACGACAGATACCCTCCGTGGTTGGTTGTTTGCCTTTTGAGATAGTGAGACTTCACTATAGGACTAGTCAAAGATTCTTTGAGTGAGCTTCAAGCTACGTGGAACAATCGTGGCACCAAGCTAAACAGGACGCAGAGAGTTAACTAGGTGAATTAACTGTAGTGATCTAAACCGGCTAACGCGGCGTTGCTGTTATCAGTGGCTGCGAAGTGCCCAAAATAGCCCTGTACAAAACATTAGTATGACGTTAACTAGAATATGCTTCTTCGGTTTGGAATCCCTGTCAACGTAGTTACAGCGCTTCAGCTAGCTGGTTCAGAACAATTTTACATGTCTCATATTTTCAGACTACAATCCAAATGCCAGTAAACTGCGATAAAAACTGATCTGTCCCTGCTTATTCTGTCATACCAAGAAATTCTGTCATCATACTGGGGCTGTCATGCCACAGCCCCAGTATTTTTCTCCCCGCATCGATCACCGTCATAAGGCTAGAATTATCAGCTATGATACTAATGCAGCTGCGCAGTCGTTTTTGCCTTGTCCTCCTGAATGGAATCATCTTTCACTCAAATTGTTGTTATTGCTGACAACCACCTTTCTCGTGAAACGCTAGCTGACATTGGTTTCGATTTAATGTATTTTTATCTTTGTACGCTGACGTTTTGCTTGTAATCATACTAAAGCTGTATTTAATCCTATCCTTTACAGTAATTACATTGAATTAGATCATCCCCATTACAGGAATTACATTGAATTAGATTGGATTACATAGATTACATTAGTTACATCCAATAACACATGTATCATGTGTTATTCAATGTAATCCCCTTCACTCTGTAATGCCATTTGGCCCTGAGGGTATAATAAATAAAAATATAACGTTTGCACAAATCACAAATTATTGGTTTCTGTGACTTTTCATATAATCAACGTATAGCAACCTATACATACTCTCTTTCTATAATATTCATTAAAAAAACCTAGAGTCGTTCTTTTTATCTGTTGCAAAAACTTTTGCAAACACTGTTGCTATTTAAGCAATCTATGCTATTAGGCTCAAGTAAGGCCTGACATCAAGAAGAATTCCATGTTTTTATAAGAACGTAATAATAGAGGAATAAACTTATGGCTACAATTTTATGAAAGCTCCTAACAGGACAGTAAATTCATCACACTACGGCGTTTCGAGATTATTGCGCCCACAATAGTCAAGTCCGCCTCAAATACGTTATCTCTGCTGCCTCCTTCAGGAGTTGTGTTCCGCTAGGAGATGAAAGCATTATCCTTCAGTTTTTGAAAAAAACTTTCCCATCGCTTCATAAAGAAAGTTGACAAAAGTTGAACGAAGGATGAAAACTTCCGCACATCGAAACAGCGTCAAAAGTGCGTCAAAACGTCACGTATAGTCGATCGTCCCATTTTTACAGACCCAAATAACAAACAACGAATGACCCCATGCGACGATTTTTTCTGCACTAATTAAAAGCATCTAGGATCAATCTGAATGTATACTAATTGCTGGTTTGTGATCAAGGTATACTATTGTACTGTTTCGTAATGATAGGTGCGTGTATTGTCTTATCTAGAACCGTTCCGTCTCCGCGATGTTTAAGTCATCCTATTTAGTATCAGGTCGCGGGTTCAATTCCCTGCCCTGGTGGCCACTTTTCTGATGGAAGCAAAAAGCAAAAACACCCGTGCGTACGAGATTTCGGCGCACGTTAAGGATTCCCAGGTGGTCAAAATTAATCCGGAGCCCTCCACTATAGCGCGCCTCGTCGCCTGCATTGCGTCGGCACGTTGCACCCTACACTCAATCAATCAATCAATCAATCAATCAATCAATCAATCAATCAATCAATCAATCAATCAATCAATCAATCAATCAATCAATCAATCAATCAATCAATCAATCAATCAATCAATCAATCAATCAATCTAATCGTGTTTACAAAATGGAAGCCCGCTTTCACGTGCACGTACCGTGTGTCCACAGATCATTAAGGAGCTTTCCGGTTGACCGACCGGTCTAAGGGGAATTGCATTAGTTTTTAAAGCGAAGGTTTACTGCTCTCGCTGATGTCGTCTGTAACGCGAAACGGCCTGCAGGAAAGCCAACTTTCTCTGGTGATGATGATGATGAATGAATGATCGATCGTGGGTGAAGTGAACGAAAAAAGTGGTCGCGTATCTGCTCCTTTCGTTGCAGATGTCGACGTCGACGTTTGCCATGTAAATACCTGCCCCGTCTTTCCCACTCACTTCTCATGCTGTTCCACTCCCGTCACGCTCCTCCCAACATACACACGCCGGAGGTTTGCTCAAGTAAATTTAAATTTACCGCGTTCCACGGCTCTAGGCCGGGTGCCTCGATGCCATCTCTGCCGTACGGCGGAGACGAGCGTGAATCGAGGCGCCCTACTTCAACGTTTATAGAGCCACGTTTCACTTCTCCAAGTGCAAAGGCTCACGTGACAAGTGACGTCACGTACAAACACAAACAACATTTGAGACTTCTGGTCAGCATCGCCAGGTAACGCGGACACATGATACGTGGCATAGGCGCTATCTCCACAGTATTCACGGAGGATGAGGCAGGCTTAAGATATCCGGAGTAACTTTCGGAGGAACAACGTGAAACCTATCTAGTAGAACCTTCCGCAACTGCTGCCGTTTGATTTTTTAAAATTCCGCAAGAAGCTATAGTGGTGAGGGTGACAGCATGCGATTTATTTCTGCAGTGGATGTAGTACTTCATTTGTTATCGCGAAAATTAAGCACCCGTGAGTTTTTATGAAGGAACAATGCAAATATTACTTATGTGCTGATTTTCTGGCTTACGTTTGCGTGAGGTTTTGTTCTTGTTCAACAATGTTGACAGCTACGAACATTGCCACCGGATTTAAACGTTTAGGCTTAGCTGTTGGTATAAAAACTATTGTGCAACTTGTTTCACTTTGTCCGGATTACTGAATCGTGTTACAGACAGACAGACATACACAGATCAAACTTTTCCCGTTTGAGAAGCGAAAGAACGACTATCGTCTTTAAAACTCTTGCGGTGGACGGAATTGAACCTGCGTCACACGCAATATGACACCGGCTTTTATCGGATTGCTCCATTTCAACATTTTCGAAGTGGTTTGGAAAACTCAGACGACAACGACTGAATCCGTCACAAGAAAGCTTCGCATTAAACTATCGTCGTCGTTAGACGGAAGGGTGCGTGACAGCGCGCCATCGGTTTCACAAAAAAAAAGCATTCGCTTTATTAGCTGAAAACTTAAAGGAGACACGGAAACATCAAGTAACCTACCCTTCTCGGCTCCTGCAGTCGTCTTCGGAGCAGGCGCCGAGACCTCGGTGGTTGGCAGCCACGTTCGGGCGAGCCAAGCTGGAACTCCTTTTTCCCCCGTCCCTGTCTTCAGGGAAAGGTTGGCGGGTGAATCCCGAAGCGCTCCTTCTTCCATGACGAAGTCACGCTCCAAATTGCGATCCAAGAAGGCCTGCTCAAGCATTTTATCAAGCACATTGCCCGCGTCCAGACTCGAGTCTACCGCCACCGGGACCTCGCTGCAGGACGTCGATTTCGTGTTCAGGTTCGCCTCATCCTGAGTTACGCTGGAGGTGGTTGTTGGCGCTTTGTCAACCATCGCCATGTCCTTTTCGCGCTGGATAAGCAGCCGTGACAGGTAAAATGGACTTCTTTGGCTTCTTCTTCGTCAACGTCGCCAAAGATCTGATGAACGGCTTCTCGCCGACGCTGCTTTTCAGTTCAATGCGTCATAAAGTATAGTACATTTCGCACGGGCTGCTTTTATGACGGGTTGATTTTATAAAGGCTTCTGGGACAAGGTTTTGCTGCGCGAAGTGGGGAATAGTGAGCGAAAGAGGCATAAAATACTGCTTATTAAGCGTTGACCAATCACCTCATAAGGCTGTCTAGTACCGCCCTGTAGGTAACACAAATGGATGCTTCAGAGCACACTTGCAGGGTACAGAGTACAGACGTATTTTCTGTGATTGATTGATTCTTAAATTTCTTGATGGGAGGAGGCCGCAGCAGGGACTGCAGCAAATGGCGCTTTAGCAGCATACCTTACTATTAAAGAGAAGGCTTCAATGCCTCACCGATGGTGTTGACGTCCGAGTAAAGCAGACTGCAACAATGCGAAGTTTACACAATAGGTTTGCCAAAGGGCGCATCGAAAATTCGTCACATAAGATAACAATATGTCTTCGCATACCTAAATAACCTTTGGTAATACCATAACTATAACTTGGCAGTACACGCGGTTAGCGATGCTGGTGAGGATTCAACACACTCTATCAAAAGGGTTGGACGTTTGCTTTGGACATGGTGGGTTTGCACTTTGGTTGTGGCATTGGACGTTCGTTGTGGACTTTGGCTGAGGAGAAGTGGACTTCGGCAGTTTTTATCTCGGAATTTAGGAGATTGTTTTTTGACTCAGGTTGCATGGGCGAAAGTTTCGGGTTTTAGCCATCTTTCTCCTGTGAAAAGACTTTGAATTTAAAAAAAAAGTGTGGGAATTCCCTACTAGGGGTACGTGCAATCTTGTGGAAAAGCATGACTTTAAATTTGGTACACTAACAACAGCAACTCTCGGCTTTGCAACCGAATGCGGGAGCTTAGCATCAAAGGCTCTTTTTCACGGCATACCGCACCAACCAGCACCCACAGTTGGGAGGACGTTGATAACAACGAGTACTTTTTATAATGGGTACCGGGTGATGTCGCTACACCTAAAAACGTTACGTCAAGCCTAAGTTCAGGCCTAAAGTTACATCATAACATCATAAGTTTAGGCCTAAAGTTACGTAATCTTCAAGCTGAGCGTTACAATAATGTGAAGCAACTTTTTACTGACTATGCCTAGGTGTGTGTACTGGTTGACGACGTTATCCATCAATGCACGAAGTATGTAGTAGGGTTGGGCTGTCGCTACATCGGAATGCGGGACGTTAAGCATGACGTCCTACGTTCGAACCTAACCTTAAGTAACCTTTATCTTGAGCCATAAGAAGTGCAAAAAATGTGATACTTGTTGTACTTCGAGCTGCTTGTTATGGTTAATTGACGACTTTAGACTTCATGGCGTGGCGTTAGGTCGATCGTAGGCCTTAAATCTAAATTTCCTCTTTCTAATGCGCATCAACCTTTCAGCAAAGGAGTTATAAATAATTAACTGGAGAATACCTGAATCAGGAACATCCTCCTCCTCTCTTGCTCTTGTACTGGTGTTCTCTACATGTGCCTCGGGCAGCCGTGCACATGCTCGCTTCTCATGCGCCGTGCAGAAGGAGTGGCTTCAGACGCTGCCTCTTGGATTTCACAGATGAGGCAGGTACGCTTGCGCGTAAAAGGGCTTAACAGGTAAAATAAAGATGATACCGTCGCCCTGCCATTTTTAATAAGTGTCGATACAGATTAGGTAACGTGTTTTGACCGTATAAAACGCCATATTCTTTTTCGGTACCCCATGGGTACCCGTATGACCTGATAGGATCAGCATCTGGTTAGCGAAGAGCTGGAAAACCGCGTTCTGTTCGTCGTTGTGATAAACGGCCTTAACATTTATACTTCGTGTTAGAGAACACAAAAGCTGCTGGTGTCCTTGCGTACCCTGGAATTACGAACACAAATTGTGTTTTGAGACATTCATTTCTGGTCAAGTCCACAACCTCCCTAAAAATAAACTACTGGGCTGGGCTGCGATTCCCGAGGCTGAGCTATACCTGCTTGCTGGGACGCAGCCTTGTGCTTCGGGCGCACCCAGCAACCTGGAACCACTGCAGAGCTAACTTCACCACCCCCAGCACAAGAACTTGGGGCGACCCGCACGACACGTAGACTGTTGCCCCATGGCCAGGGCTCATCAGGGACAGACGTTCCATGGATCCCCGGCTGCAGCATTGTAACTTCCAAGATCGCTGGAGAACGACTTCACAGCAGTTACAAGAGAGCTGTGTATACAACAAAGGATTCACGAAATACTCGTATCACCACACAACAAACACGGAATCTGGGTGGCTGGCATGTCTGGACGCAGTGGCCAAGTTGTGCGCAGTGAATCACTCTTCCCGCAGGAACAAGTTTCCAAGTACAACCACATCGAGTTTTAGGAACTGACACCCACGCCTAAGGCTTCGCAGAGTTTAAGCGGGAACAGTTTCGTGACAATATCAAAAGTTACAGGCTTAGAGTGTGTCTTGTGCGGTATATGGGAACATGACGCACTTCCCTTTCGATGCTACAGGGCCCACTGAGGCCCCCGACGAGTCTTATATGCAAAGGCTGTTTCCTTATGCTTCGATTACACCAAGCTAATAGCGACTGAACCGATTTACGAAACAATTTCCTGTCCAGGTTTGTTTAGACGTTATTTCATTAGAGAAATACCTTGTCTCTCTTAATCAAAGCGCTGTAGTAAAGCGTCTATTACTTTAAAGTACTCGATATTTTTCGAACGTACACTCCCCTGGCTATCTGTTTTAATTGTTTCCAACTTGTTGTGGAAGAGACGCAGTGCCAGTGCGTCCCGTCCTTATCAGGAATTTTTTTGCAAGCTTTTTTAAGTGCGAATGCACTTTATAAGCGACCCTGAATTCCGGTGACCGCCGTCCGTCCACATAGCAACAGCTGCGGGTGCGCGCGCTCCTCGTCTTCCTTGGCAACGGGGGGAGATGGGCGCGCGCTGCCTGGCCGCTGACATGGCACATACCCACGTGGGGGATTGGCCAGGAATCGGGCGTGAGAAGGGCTAATGCACCCGCTTAAAGGAGTACTGACACGAACTTTCAAAGCTGAGATCCGCTCTAGCAATCAAGTACAACGACAACACAAATAGGTGTCTGTGCATGGCACATAACTACGTGGGGGATTGGCCAGGAATCGGGCGTGAGAAGGGCTAATGCCCCGCTTAAAGGAGTACTGACACGAAATTTCAAAGCTGAGATCCGCTCTAGCAATCAAGTACAACGACAACACAAATAGGTGTCTGTGAATAAATGCATCTTTCTTTCTTTGTAGTTGTGTGTGTGTGTGTGATCTCTCTTTCGCGAACATTACCGAACCGCGCAAATTCAACTCCTGCATTCGCACTTTCACATTCTTCCCCTCGGGGAAATGCGGGGAATTTTTGTTTCACTGAAACCCATTTTTTAACGTCGTTACTCTCCGAATTTCCACACTAAATGAATCATTTGATATAAAGGCTTTCCACTGGTTTCCAGTCAAATTGGGTATATGGGGAGACAACACTTTATACGTTTGTATATACGTTCCGGGAATAACGACTATGTCACCCTTGGTTTGAAACAATACAGACAGTACCACTGCCTAAAGTTTGCACACAGTTTAAGCACTGCATAACCTTGATGGTATAAATTAATCTTTATTTCAAGAGTCTCCAAATATGATGGCGTTATTTTACATTCTTATAGTTTGTGCTTTCTCCCTGGTAATCGAGACGTCATGCACAAATGGTGTTAGAGCTGAGCTGAACGTATGCGGGCATCTTTATTAGGCAAAGAGAAACAAAATCATGTAAAGTAACCAGCGAGAAACAAAGGTAACTGCCGCTATATTCTTGTATTGCCTTATGAAACAAAATTTCAGAGTATAATGGCTTGGCAAAACATGCAACGTTATGCTGCTATCATACACAATGTAGTCAACTGGTACAAACGTTCATAGAGAATGAGTGAGAAAGAAAATCACGTTCACACCAAGTAATGATTGAGAAACGAAGTAAACAACCACGCGATACTCTTATTGTGAAACGAAATTTTAGAGTACACGTTGGCTTCGAACAGCGCGTAAGGTTCAGTGTCTACTAAAATGCACAATGTACCCACTCATACAAACATCCGTAAAGATCAAGATGCAGGAAGGTACCGTTGTTATTTTATGTTGAAATATGAGGAAATGCGCCAAAAGTGCAAGCTATGCTTCAATACACAATATCCTTGCTGCCGTTGATGGACTGCGTATAAATCATCTTTGCCGTGGACGCCTCGGTCGTGGCAGGACGAAATAATATGATGTAAATTATTGCAGCAACAAGTGCACACACGACAACTAAGGCGGCTGCAACAAAGCGGGGGGACCGGCCAAGGAGAGAGCGTCCAGTATGGTCCTCAGGAGGTTGGTCCAAGGGACTGCGCGCAAATGTCACGTGACCACCTGCACAAGATGTGTGTCACGAAGCACTACAGTAGCTTTATCGCAGCCATAGCGGTGTGGGTCAACCAACGATATTTTACACTAAGATATCTACAAAAAGTATGTTTCATTGCAAACATGACTTCAAGGAATCAAATTTCTACAACCTAATATCGCAAAGGGCCATCAGGTGTCTTAAGTATAACACTTTATTAGAGCTCAACACTTTTTTCTGATTGACAAGGAGTTGGACATAAACAATGAAATACAATTGCCTTTGTAAAGGACAACAGTTCAACCCTGCACTACAATTCACCTGTACCATTATCAAAGCTGTTTAAACATTTTTCTAAATTTTATTCTTTTTTTATGTAGCCATTCCTGCTTTGAGAGAAAGGTTGGAAATGTTTTTTGGAAAAGAAACAGCATTTAGCTTTTTATAGATACCTTGTTGACTAGTCATAAATCTCTTACTCCAGTGCTTCATGTTAACTCTTTCGTTACGGCGGAAAAACGGCCGATTTTGAGTGCTTCCACAAAACATTTTTTCCCCTTGAGCTACTGGACACACATAGCCTTGCTATGCAAGAAAATGTAGCTTATAGATTGCTCTTCCAAACACAAAGCAGCAGTTTTGTTAAGGTACAACTACTTACAGTTTATTCGTGAAGTAATCAGAAAAAAGCCCTCAAGAAAAGTATACGAAGAAACACAAATCGGCAATTTTACGAAATACTCAAAATCATTTCAGGAATTTTAAGATATACAAATTGTTCCTACGTTCCATAGCTATGATTCAATATATTAATCAACAGTGTACAGCACGTTTTCGATTTTTGGGGGCCCGTCAACCTAGCAGAACTGACGGCTGTACCACGCCGCGAAAGCACTGAAGGGTGACTGAGTCTCTGTAAAATGCGCATCAAAGTATACTCTTTTGTGTTCTCGCACAATGTCCTTATCAATTCGGTGGTAGAAAACAAGAAAAAAATCCAGCGCTCTCGAGAAGCGTCGCACCTGAACCCTGCAGTGCTAATCTGAGACGGGCTCCAGGTTATCTTGAAGGTAATAGCGCGATACGGCGCGGTGCATTTGGCAAAATATCCTCCTGCTTTGAGAGAAAGATTTGAAATGTTTTTTTGGAAAAGAAACAGCATTTAGCTTTTTAGAGATACGTTGTTGACTAGTCATAAATCTCTTACTCCAGTGCTTCATTTTAACCCTCGTATATTCCAATACCTACAAATGCAGAAATACAGACCACATACGCAAATACAAATACACACCATAAAATGACTATTGTCGTCGAGTTCCGAAGCTGCAGCTTTTAATTCTGTTTAAACAGCTGTCATCTAGTTAAAATTTCTGCCTTCTTACCTTTTCTTTGCATGGACGGGAATTGGTCCCCGCTACGTCCGTCGGCCTTTTCAATTACCACGTCGCCGGGTTTCGAGCTTGGTTGTGTCATGTCGCGTTTTGTTTCGTCGGTGGCGTCCTCAACACTTGGCGCGGCATGCTTAATCTGACCGTCTAAAGATAGTGCGTCGGCATCGGCATCGGTTAAGAGCCGTTGCCACATGAGGGCTTCTAGGGAAGTGCTTGTTCCAGGTGGACTGTGTTCCGAATCTTTTGGCGTCGACATCGCCCAAACATCGGCACAGCCTTCCTGAAATGGGGCTGCTTTGAATGCCGAAAAAATTCTCATGCCCATTTCAGGGGATTGGCCAAGGAGGGGCGCTCACCAAAAGAAACCGTACGGGAATTAAAAAAAATAAAATTCTGTGCAAGTTGGCGCCTAGAGAAACAGAAAAGGGGAAATTATAAACAGCAACAAAACGAAACTGCAAGAAAATGGGCGACGAAAGGCGAAAGAAAAAGACAATATAAAGAAAACAGAAAGCGACGGGCGCTGTCCTGTCTGTTTTCACTCGTGTCCCGTCCTTTCCGCTGTTTTTATTAATGGATTGGTGTTGTTACTTTTTTTCCGTCGTTTACGTTTCATTTTGTTTCAGCATTTCCATGGACGATTTTCTTTTCAATTGTATTTTTATGTCCGGACTCCGCTCGAAGCAGTCTCTTGTTTTTCATGTCCTTCTTTTTTTTCTTTTTTTTTAACGCTTAATGTTTGTCTTCTTCCTGCAGTAACCCTGATGTCTGATATGCACCACGCATCAAAGTAGTCACTCCCCCATCTGGTGTAGCAAGCCTTGTCCCTAGCAGGGCTGACCTCACCAGTTCACAAAGAGCATTCTCCCTCCCTCTCTCTCTCTCTCTCTCTCTCTCTCTCTCTCTCTCTCTCTCTCTCTCTCTCCTACCGACTTGCCCAGCTTCGCACTGACTTTATTTCCCTGTATTTCCTGTATTTTCCCTTATTTGTTCACGTTGCGTATATACAAAAAAAATGAACGCCGATTTAAGGTGATATCTTGTTCATTTGACTTAGTTTAAAACCAGAAGCATTACGTTAAGTAATATAAAACAAATTTGTTGTCCTCCCTGTGCGAGCAATTTGACTAAAACGGGATACCAGCACTGATAGCCATGATACCCGATATAGTTACTTGGCTTTGGAATATGAAAACTGCAGCTATGAGTAGCATTGTTTTCGCGGTACTTCAGGGATGACACTGACGCGTACGCGTTGAGAAGAACGAAGAAACCACCCGAATTTCCAATATGACCGGGCGGCCCTATAGCAGGTGAAAGCACAGAAAGCCTGGAGCAAAACGTATAGACTTATAGACTAATACTTGCAGACTTTAAAGGGTTTAGAGAAAACAATTCAGCATGCTTTATAATTGGGCTGCCTTGAACGAAGTACCTCCGCTTGCAATGCTGAGCTTTTTTCAAGTGAAAAGCAGTGGTAATAGACGCTGCACAAAGATAGCAGACACAGACGGATGGCCGCTGGACCTGCAGCTGTTTATTGAAACAAACTTCCGTAACTAAACACACTTTTCTTCAGTGGCGCAAGCGTACATGAATATTTGGGAATCAACGGGTTCATAAAAAGAAAAATTGAACCTTCAAATATCATGAATCAAATGGACCAGCAATCTGCTTTAGTCATGCTGAGCTTGTCATGGGACCTGTCTGCTTTCTTCGAAGGCGTCCTTATAGCAGTTACATAAGGGGGTAAATGTCTAAGTGTTTTCATTTTGTTGAAAGCGTATCTTTTTGCCGTAATATTCTGCAATTTCAGCCTATTAAGGAAAGCCCGAAGTGCATTGCGAAAAGAATAACAATCCCCGCGAAGAGAGTGGGCCCGTGGTTCTAGGAGAGCCTGCGTATGCACGAATGCGGTAAGTCGGCCATTTTTGCGGTCATCATAGGCCGTCTGCACCTGCCAAGAATAACCTCCCAGCATAACTTATGCATGAATTTAGTAGGGAAGACAAACGAGTTAGTTCTTGCTAAGCAACATTTATTCAGTATCAACAGGACTCTGTAGAGGTACACTTGATTCTGAAATTAAAGATAATATTTTATGTGCTTCTGAGCTGCCATGATTACCTTCGACAATAATTCCGCTGTTCAATAGACCTCTTAAGAAAGGACGCCTCCGAAGTGCAATAAATGAATTTACGTGCAGCATCGAGGAATCATTAAATGTCAATTAGCCCGGAGGTTGAGTGCTGCCGTTACCGAATCTCGGCAGAATGTCTCCAGATTTCGGCTCCTTCCGCGAGATGCCGAATACAATTATTGCGCCAATGAAGACGGCGACGAAGCCGAAGAGCACAACAGCAAGGACAGCTAGAATACGGCGGAACTTTTCTGTGCGCTCTTTCTCCAGCTGGTTGACACAAGTTGATATCGAACCACTGCTGAAGCACAGGTTGTCTCCTGAAAGTGGTCGAAAAGAGGTTGATTGCATTACTGGTCGATAACAACAGGAATTATCGTCTACATAGTACCCTCAAACGGTATCATGTAAAGTATACGTTCTTTGAAGCCATTTGGCAGTTAACATTGAATAAAAAGCTTAAAAAACACCATTTAGCACTTCATGTGAAATTCTGTTTGATGAGTGCGGAAAAACCTCGGAAGAGGATTTAAAACAAAAACTTCCCATGGCTTCCACCCCCCCCCCCCTACACACACACATAAAGCTGTCTTGTGAGGGATTCGTTTGCTGTTGACTGACTGTGAACTTTGACTCACAAACAGCTTGCACTCTTATCGCTGAAGCTTGTACGTATGCTCACAGGCAGCTTGCACTTTGGTCACAGGCGCTGTGACTTTGATTGCAGTGGCTTAAACTTGGCACTTTGCCGTTTGCTTTTTTAACATAACAAATCTTCGCGTTTTAACTAATTTAGCCGTTAGATGGAGAGGATTTGAATTTTTTGCCAAAGCTTTTGTGATTTGTTTTACTATAAAAGGTTTCCGAAACTTAATTTACCGCATTTTGCGTTTCAATAAGATGATTTGGGATCCTTTAAGCAGGTTTAGGGATGGGGCGAGGCGTGTAGACTTGTTTAATTGACGTTTGCATAGCGCCGGCTGTGCCGGCATCCTACCTATCTTGTAATCGATTATCGCGTAAGGGGTAGGACGGAGAAGGGATGGGGGTGTACGGAACACTGGCGCCAGGAACACGTCTTTCCACGTCACTTCCCAAGAAGCAAGCACACAGAAAAAACAACCATGTGGCAGTAAACCATGGGGCAGCGACAAAAAACCATGTGGCAGTATTTACGACACGGTAGTGGCTTGTGCAAACAATTATTTCTTAGGCGGCTCTTTCACGAAGAACAAAACTACGGTTCCAGGCTGTTAATGGGAGAGGGTAAACCTTTGCTTTTTTGTGTTTGTGTAATCTTTCTTAATTTTTCCTAAACATAAATTGTTTAGTGAGTTTGTTCGGCGTGAATACACATTGCTCAACACAGTCTCTACACAGCTACAACCCCCCGTACACACATAAGCGCAATTGGTTAAAGATGCGAAATATACCTGTCCCAGACAAAGTCTGTGGTGTCAGCGGGCATAAGTCCCGTTACGGTGCGAGCACTTCACAAGTGACACGGTACTGCTTGTACATCAAAACTCGTCCCTACACCAAAGCCTGCTTACCGGATAAAACAGTCTGTCACAGATGTCAAAGAAGAGACGTACTGCCAAACACTAACCTTTTCTCAACAGGCGAGTAGCTTTGTGCATGTTCACGCTTGGCCTGGCAACAAGGGGTAGTGCTCCTTTTTTTTGCCGGCGTGGAATTTTTTCCTGCGATTTTCTATCAGCAAGTACAAGCTTTTTCTCCTTTGGAATTTATTCTTTAGACATTGTTTGGTCAGGTCGGCATCGCAGCTTCCACGGGTTTTTTTGCTATTGGAACTACGTGTGTTCTAGCAATAAAAGTTGGCGCAGGAGACACTGTATGCAATGAGTACAAGTTGATCTCCCAGTACTCCCTAGACTATCAAAATCTACAACGTAATCGACTGTCCGCGTTCGGTGTTTTAATTTTCTGTGACTGTGTTGCGATTCGGACATAGCCAAATCTTCAGGCTGCAAGTACACAAGAAAGAAATGTCCTTTGTAACACTGGCTGGTTTCTTTGGATTCAACGTTAAGCCATTCGGAGTGCTTAATACCCCGGCGACTTTCGAAAGAATCAGGAACACAATCCTGCGTTGTTTAAAGCCAGAGATTTGTTATGTTGTTACGACGATAAAGCGATTGTAGTCCTCAGGTTGACTTCGTGCACTGTCTCTAGAAAGCCTGTTTCTTGCGGAACCTAAAGCAAAGCTCAGACTAGTGTCAAGCACTGGTTCCCAACCATTTTATTTACAAAAAACAGTTCTCACTCCCGCTGACTTAACTGTGGGAAGATGGAACGAAGGTAAACTGATGAAAAAACTACCAGAGATGGAGCAATGAGTACGCACAGCGGTTGCTTTCTGTGCTGTCATCGCTCCACATCCGGTATGGCAACTCTTTTTAATCTCTTTGTTTTCATACCACGTTGTTATACGCCGTTATCTGACTTTCTGTTAGGTCTAACGGTTTTTAATCTTTTTGTTTTCACATCATGTTGTTATACGCCGTTATCTGACCTTCTTTTAGGTCGAAATGTTTTTAATCTGTTTTCTTTCATACCACGTTGTTATATGCCGTTATCTGACCTTTTGTTAGTTCTCTTTGAATGTACACTTAACTTCGTGTTCTTCCCATAAATATACTTGAAAGTCAGCGCTTCCTTGTTGTCCCTCTATTCGTAGGTGGTGCTCTTTTGTGCGGTGGGGCCATTAGTGTTAACACGCTTCTTGAAAAAAACTAGAAGCAAGCAGCAAAGATGAAAGCAGCGAACACAATACAACCTACCATTCTCCGTCTCTGCAATCGACTTCGTCGTGGTACTTGAGGCTAGATCAAGGTTTGACTGCCAGGTCGCGGCAAGCCAAGCAGGCAGTCTACTTTCGATCGCTGCCGTCTGGCACACATATTCTCTTGAAGGGTCACGAAGTCTGCCTTGGTCTATGGCCAAATCGTACTCCAAATGGCGATCGCGCATTGACCGTTCAAGCATGACGTGGAGCTTGTCTTCAGGGCCTGGAATCAAGTATTCGTCCTGTGGCTCAGTGAAGCACGTGGACCTCGTATCCAGGTTTGCGTCGTCGGAAGATGTGGTGAACATAGTCCACGCTCCGTCCATCAGTCTCATGTAGTTTTGCTGCTTGGAGGCTTGCACTAGTTCAAATAGAAAACGTGAATTGCGTTTATTTACCTGCCTGCTCAATGCTAGGAATTGATCAACAGCAGTGCACAGAAGCTGTGGTCAAAATTATTATCCAAGAATATTTGACACTCTCACCACAACACCGAAATGCCACTAATTTCGCATAATGAAAGTGTTGTGGATAGGATTGAAGTTCCCAGTACGTACGCAACAGCACTGTTCTTCCAGAATGGTGAGAAAGGGGAGGTGGCACTGGACTGGTGTTTCTTCCGAAGAAAAAGTACATTTACCCATCTAGCATTAATTCCTCCACCGACACACCCCCATTATTTCCCAACGTCACAAGCGTGGCCTGTGTCAACAGTTAAGACTTGATAGGATACCTGTTCTCTTGGGAGGCAAAGAGAATGTCCACGCTTAAGGAGAGTGCTACGACGAAGAGCCAGCACAGCGAGAAGCTAGGGACAAATCAGGCGTTTTCTGAGTGAAACCAGCGCCTGCTACTGGTTAGCTCGGACACTTCGATTTTATGCAACTGCTGAAAAGGTCCCGCTGTTCTGCCTCCGTACCCTAAGAGACTAAGAGTAAAAACGTGGGTTTTGGAATGGATGCCACGAGTTCTGGCCCAAGTAATGTCGCATTTTTAATTACTCGTGATTTTTTATAATTTCTTTTTTAAGCTGTATTCAGTGCAAGGTTTGCTTAAAAGATTTGTTTTTCTGTTTAAGTGAATTTCAGGGTGGTTTGTGGAATATCAGCACGTTTAATTACTGCTTTGCATCGCACCGGAACTGCCGGGCTTATACAGCCAGCGAACGTTTTTCGCGTGACCGTCGGCTGACGATTGGGTCAGCGCGTTATCGCAGTAGAAAGCTGCGAGAAAAGCTAGAATAGATCGCCCAGTTCGCATGCGTAGAATGGTCCGGCTAGTGCATATGTCGTCTACTAAGGTGTTCCCATAATAACACGACAATATCTTCCCTCTGGTAATCACCTGGTCGGGTAGTAACAGCGATTTATCGTGCGCCTTGTTCACTACAATCAAGGTAGGTGGAAGATTGCAACCGAAAAGGGGTTGCACTGCACTAGCGGGAACACCCTAGTAGACGACGGTTGCACTGGCGTAACCATTCTGCACATCCGAACTGGGCGACCTATTTTAGCGCATTTCACAGCTTTCTACCGTGATAAGGCGCTCACCCACTCGACCGCCGACGGTCCTTCGACATTACTAAAAAAAGCGGCGGCCGGAAACCTATCTCGCAAAGAAAAACAAGCAGCTGCGACGCCGATTCTCAGAATGTGGCGCTCGATATTCGCAAAAGAGAGCAACAGCAGTAGTCGGTGACTCGTTTATCCTTTGGGTAGGGTCTATTATCCTGGCAACCGCGAAAATTGCCGTCACTAATTTCTAAACGCAGTCACGTCTTATTGGCAAAGCACGCCACCCGGATATCCTAAAGGACAAACATTCCCTAAAATGTCGTTCCCACAGTTGCTCCTGTCCCGGTGTTGCATAGGACTTGTGTTTAAACGAGAAGGCTCATGTTCAGGTCCGGCATTGGCGAAGTCTTTTTTAGCTTTTGGTAATTTTCCCGCTCAACTTGAATTTGTTAATAATTTTTTTATTCTGGTACTTACTATATCAAAAGATCGACTCTGGGGACTCTAGAATGGTTTGGGTTATGCTTAATAAAGGTTGGGTTCTGTGTCGTTGGGCTGGGTTATGTTAGGTAAGGTTAGGTTTGTAGCAGTTGGTTTGTATTTGGGTAGGTTATGATACGCTCGGTTAGGTTAGGTTACGTTAGATTAGGGTAGGTTCAGTTAGGTTAGAATCGATGAGGTTAGGGTATGTGAGATTACGTTGGAAGGTAATATTATTTCGCTAATTTTAGGCCAGCCACCTTATATGCAAGCTGCCCGGAAAATATACAGGGGGTTATTCTCACAGTTGCTATCGGATTAGGCGCAGCCTATCCTTTGCCCTTACCTTTCCTTTGAGGAGTGCGTGCCTGGTCGGCCCTGTGGCTTGACGTGAGGCCAAGTGTCGACCCTTCCTGGCCAGCGGTGGTCGCCGCCCCCAATGGCGTATGTGGCGATGGGCGCCGCACGTCATTGTTGAGGGCCTTTACCCGTGCATCAGCATCTCCGTCCACTATGAGCCGCTGCCAAAGCATGGCCTCCAGGCACATCTTCGTGCCCGAGGGGTGATCGCCAAGAAGTTCTGTTGATGGCATTACTTTGGCCGCTACACAAGCTGGTCTGCTTCCAATCTGCCGTCGAGTAATCTTCGTGTTCTTCTTCTCCGGTGAAGAGGAATGTACCCACAAGAGATATTGCCCCAAGATTGTCGTTTGGCGGTGTTGTGCTTGCGACTATTCGCAGAAAAAGACACACAACAAGTCTGAACTTTGCCGTTGAAGCAGCGCCGCGTCTTTACGACGTATTGCACGCTTTTTAGTGTCTTTTGGCACCCACTTTGCTGCAAGTTGTCTTTCCGCTCCTGGCATGTCCAGGAAAATCCGAAGTTAAATCCTAATGGGAGCTAAGATTTCTTCCACCACAGTTCACGCCCTGTTTGTTCAATATAAAATCAGCCAATGTGGAAAAAGATTCGATAAAATACTTATTCCACACTTTCCAATGTGCTCAGTGTGCGTCACACCCCACCCTGGTACTTTTTTTTCCGCATGTAGTTAGGTTTTTGTTAATAAACCCGCATAAAGTGCTTTGTTTTTCGGCGCAGAGAGAGAAAGAAAAATTTATCGAATGGAAGAAAAGAAGATTACATAAAGCTCGGCTTGAACGTACACTCTCTGATCTGCTACTCTGTGAGAGGGAGGGGGAAGGGGAAAAGAGCATAGGTAAAGGGTGCCAGGTATGATGATTTTCAGAGAAATGATAGAATAAGTATATACAAAGTCACCATGCCATGCCCACTACATGTTCAATAGTTTCCCACAATGGGATTCGACTACGACCCACCTTTCAAACAGCTGCTTTTTAAGAATTCCAGACCTGCCTTGAAGGCCTTGCTGAACACTGCGGCTCTCGCTAGCGTCCCAGCAGGACGTTTACACCAATCGTTATGTAACTGAGCCCAGGTCTAGCGCGGCTGTGGTTATTCCAAGCCTGCGAGTAACCCAACGTTGCACACTCGACCACAAGACAATCTCTACTTCTACAGAATGGGTAGAGATCCGGGAGACAATTCATTTAGTCTCTTGTGAACCACCCCAACGTACGGTGCCACCAATGCTGATGGGGTATTGGAGCATTGACTTTCTGGTGAAGGGAAGAACACCACGTTTTGCTAGAGACAAGTTCAGGCCTTGATGGCGCAAGTACCGACACGTTATCGTTGCAGCTCGCTAGAGTCGCGTCCGCAACAGTGGTCGAATTACACCAGAAGCTCAGATTTATATATTGTAAGCGCACATAGCTACTCCGACAGTTTCAGGCATTTCGTGCACGAGACCGTAGAGTGCAATGTAAAACAGAATAAGGCTCATATCTCCACCCTGCGGAACACCACGATTGAGCATCCGAAACCGTGGTCAGTTACACCAGAAGCTCAGACGCATATATTGTCAGCGCATACAGTTAATCTGACAGTTTCAGGCATTTCATGCACGAGGCCGTAGAGGGCAATGTCAAACAGGATAGGGCTCAGATCTCCACCCTGCGGAACACCACGATTGATGCGGTAACGCCATGTCACGCCAGAAGCCGTGTATATATGTTGGCTAGCTGGTGATAGTTCATATTGTACGAAACAGGTGCAGGAAAACGTGGGCGAAAAGAGGAAGAAGATGATGATGATGAAGCTGATGCCCTGTAGAACGAAAGCACTGTGCTTTGTTTGTTTCTTCCTCTTCTGATCCACGCTTTTCTGTGGTGGTGTCTTCCAACAGCAATAACCTCCCAATGTAAACCTTCGGGCGACCTTTTTTAGCCCGCGTGCAGCCCGATTCGTTTACAGAAGCACCGCCATTATTTTCTACGGCCTTTTTACTCAACTTGTCGTCTTTTTAAGCCTGAACGGACACTGCATGCCTTCAAAGCACGCTTCACCGAAGGCAGCAGCACTTCGCCAAAAACGTGGTGTGTTTGTTAAGCCGGGTCACCCGAAACAGGAAACTCGATTGCAGTTTATTCCTTCCTGACATTGGAGGAGTGAAACTGAGGCTGTTCACCTCTTTTATATTTTTAAGAATCATCGACTGGCTGGACATGAAATTGAATAGACGCTTCACTCTTCTGAACTAATTGCAAGGACACGTTACAATTGATAAAATTTTCAAATCTAGGAATAGAATCCAAGTGCCTGTAGCACACAGATAGCTGAGATCATGAAAAATGATTTCAGATTGTCGACAGAGGGGGAAATATATTTAAAAGTGTGTATATTGCGTGCGTTACATTGATTCGCAAATATAGGCAAATACACAGTTATTCTTACTTTGACAAACATGCGCCGATGACGCTGGGCGGTCGCCACGAGGCACGCGCAAACGAGGGCTCGGCATTTTCCTGGCATTTTTAACTGCCGGGCGGTCGCTGCAATCTGGGCCACTCTCCTTAGGGTGGGTATGCTTGGCTTCAAAAACGTGCGGCGGCTACGCTGGTCGTAACCGCGAGGCACGAGCTCACCGCACGCGCTGACGTCCGTTTGGTATTTTCTTGCTATTTCTAACCGAGGACACAAAAAATGACTATTTTCTAAACGGCTGCGCTGATAACGATATCGGCTGGAAAGAACCTCAATGTCTGGTAAGAATTAGCCATCTTGGCTGAGAATCGTGTGGGTAGTTTTCGGTTTCATACTGTGAATCAGTAAGGAATGTCGGCAGAAGTGTTAAGAAATAAAAACTTGCTCAATATGATCCAAAATAACATTTTCATGAATTAGTTATGTATGCCATCTATTTTTAAATTCCACGAGATGATTCCATTATTGAGCTTTGGTAACGGCCTTCCGGAAAAAAACCATAACAAAGCTCTTAGGATACCCATTAGCCACAAAAAAAGCCCACAAACGGTTTTTTTCTCCTCTAGGTTTTACTGGAAGCCATTACCAGCAAGTGAAGTCAACTGTAAAACTATGTATTTTACAACCCAACTCGCGGTTTAGTTTTAATTGAATTTGGAAAGCAAATTAGGTGTTTAATTCTGGAAAGAAAAAAATGCAGCTGTGAAGTTTTCGATTTCTGAACTTTTCATCCTTGCGAGTTATAAATATCGTCACTGCTTTGTTTCCTTTTATATATAGATACTGCCTCATGTGGCTCTGCTGTACGTAAAATTTGAGTGCATTCTTCTTGTACCACCCCTGCCTGGGCCACAAGGTATGCAGTATATTCAGATAAGCGAATACACGACAAACTTTTCGTGCTTTTTTTTTTGTTCAGCGCAGCGAGTTTGTGAGTGCGCGAGCATCACTCTCGCTTTTTTTATTCAGTCGGCAAAATTAATGGCGCCCTTAGGCACGCGTAACAACACACCCTGGCCACAACACGTAGGCTGGAACCTGTCTGCGAGATTCTACCTTCGCCACTTAGTGAATCTTCCATGATTCAGAGCCAAGTTGATTGATTCCTAGATGGAGCAAGCACGTCAAAAGTCACCGAGAGCGCCTAGTTAGTACCAGATCGACGAAAGCAGAGCAACTTTGTAGTAGAGGAGCGCTTTCCTCATCTGTAGAACAAATAACTACACGAAAGGAGGGTGAAGATTCGGTTACAAATGTAGAAAGGTGGTCGAAGACTGCGTTTTGCGGTGTTTCGTGTTCTATGCCGAAGTAATAACTTGTCCAACATATTATTCTGACTTCATCATCTTTCGCTCTGAACCACCCGGGGGGCAGTGCCGTTGGGCTTTTCGCCACATCATACACTCTGCAACTCTAAACACCCCAACGCCAAGCTGACCGACATAACTCGGGGACATGAGCGAGAACTCGGGAATTCTCACATGATGACAGAAAGCTTAATGGTCCCGTAGTTTTTGGTAACGTCATCAATAGGCTGGAATAACGCCGTTTTACTGTTTAGCAACGAAGGCGATGGCGGTGTTGGGAAAGAAAATTTTGCAATGTTGATAATTGAGCATCTGCACCCGGTGTAACGCACGCCTGTGGAGCTTGTAGTTAAAAATTAGAGCCAACGATAAGCATGGAATTAATGTGAACACAAGGGAATCAGGGCGTCGCTATTCAACACAAAAGAAATTGCACGGACACATTTTTGCAATGAACGAAACTTTTCTCCTAGTGTCGTATTTTTGCACCCTCTAGTTTCTCGACGACTGGCTCACGTCTGGACAGTTGCAAGCATGTTTTTCGCTGATAAAAGTGGTCAAATGTGCCGTACCCTCGGACTAGCCATTTCACAATATGATGGCACTTTACATCGTTATATGTGTTTTCCCTTTATAGAACGGCATCTAGAAGACAAATCACAAAATGATATTTTAATTCCCAGCGAAACCCGAATTGCATCGTTCTCAATAATTGTAATGTATACGGTATTGTTTGTTCCGGCCAGAAGAAAAATTACTGATTTAAACGGCCATGGAGAAAAAGACTAACCATTCAGTTTTGCATAAATTGATTGGTGTGCACTTTCAGATAGAACAGCGCGCATTAACCTGAATTCTCTGCACTCTCATTCATTATCCGTGCATGAATCCCGGTTGATGTTGAGAACTTGGGCAGCGGAGGCCAAAAGAGTACGATGTAAAGTATTGCGGCAACCAGTGCAAGGACGACGAGCGAAACGAGAGCGACCCAGCGCGCAGAGAAGCGGAGGCGTGATCGTCGACCACGATCTCCAGAAGGCGATGGATTGCGGCCAGACGTCACGTGGTCATCTGGAAATGGTAAACAATGCAAAATGATTAGCTATTTTGCGGTACTAGAGAGGCTGCAAAGATCAGGCGCGCTCTCAAATTTACAGTCTGTGATGCGTCGCAGTGAGTGTGCGTAAAAAGATTGATTGCAAAGATTATAAAATAGCGCCATGATGACATATAAACATACTTTTTTGAAAAACGTGTTAGCTGGAAGGTTAGCCAGCCAGCGCTCTTAAAAAGAAATAGCAGTTCACACCCTGCGTGTAAATCGGAGTCTGTCTAAACTGAAACTAAATACTCAAAATCCATTGAAATAAACCAACGCCTCAGTAGCAGGGCACTGACTGCCACACATGATGACGCAGATCAGGTTACGCTGACTAAATGACCATGACGTGTTGGTTATCCAAGAACTACTGGGATCGGGATCGAGGGAGCACTCGAAACTTTAGGATCCCGCTTGAATGACCGTCTGGCGGAGACATGGTGTCCAACCTTTTATATACAAAATGGGTGTAGCTTTGTGCAGCCAGATTCCCGGAGGCAACTTCTAGAACCCAATGTCAACTCGCCTTTTTGAGTATTTTCGATTTCGAAACCACGACTACACTTGGCCGCTGTGGTGAACTCATTAAGATATCAAGTTTCTTGCATTTTTCTGAGCGAAACGTACTTCAGCGTTACTATTGCTCAGAAATAGTTATTTCTAACATACCAGGACGACGTAAAACCGTTTATCTTGCCTACTTATGCAGGTGTCAACTCAGAAATTGCGTAGGATGTGTAAGCATAATGATGTTTGGTCAAAGCTGGATGAAACGTCTGCACCAAAGTGGCACATATTTCCGTTTCATCGTTAGTACCCCGCCACGTTGTAATACAGTTAGATGGAAACTTTGTAAAAGTGTTTCTATATTCTGCTATGTCACATTGCGCGTACTTCACGAGCTCATACCTATGAGTTATACTCCAATACAACTTTTTTGCATAGAAAAATGATCGTCGTGTTCCTTCAACAAAAGCCACCTACAGAAATGAGGTGCTTTGGGTTACGTCATTGGTAAAACAAACTTTTGTAAGCGTTGTGTGCCTGTGCCATAGAAAACAATTTGGGAAGGCAGGTGTATTATTAGGTCAGTTGCGAAATTTCTGAGCAAAAAAAAATTACCCTTTTCTTCAACGGTGAACAACTTTGTTATACCTTGAACACCTGAGAAACTGAAACTTTTCTTCTGTCCTCCCGCTATCTTCACAGATACAAGGTTAACTCGGCTGCCGCACGGATAAAATTAAAGGAAGAAATTCGGGACATAGTGCTGATTTTCGACGGCTCCAGTTGTGTGTTGCGCCGACAAGCGAATCATTTCGTCATTCGTTGACCTCACTGTAAAATAACTTGAGATTAGCAAAGCATGAAAGCCACTCGTACCACCCCGTTTTTCAAACTTTTATCGCATTGGCCTTACACTTGAGAATATTTCGCTTGCGTGAGCCCAGCTCATCCCAAGAGTAACATTAGAAGCACAAGCGAATCCATAGCTTCGTTTGTATAGCTGCTGTTAACGGGTATGCAACCGCACAAGTTGCCCCACGTTCAAAATTTTATTTCATAATTTCGAACAGAGCACACAGTTATTATAAAGATCGTAATTGATTTGATGGAGGTATCTTCCAGTCATAATCAGGGTGTTGAACCGAAACCGAACCGAACCAAACCGGACCGAAAACCGGTACCAAACCGGTATTTTTCACGGAACTGAAGCCCAACCACAACCGTTATTTTTTTGAGCACACTGAACCCGAACCGAAACTGAACTAAAAATTACATAACGGTTTTCGCTTCACGACATCAAGGTTCGACCCTCCCGCTTTTGTTACGGGTGGCCAATGTCATTCGCGGCTTCTCTCTTGTACACACTATCAACTCAATCGGTCGCGCACTTTTACCCTTCAGATGAATCAAGACAGTGCAAACGTTTTTTTTTTTTGTGGTCTCAACATGGTGAAACCATTTTGCACCAGTGTTGCAATGGTATGTTGCCGCTACTAAAACACGCAGAGTTTCAGTAGCGGCATCATAGCAATAGAAACGTCACACTCTGAGCGTCTTGAAGCTCGAACACTTCCCTTGCTGGTATACTGTGCAGGGGAAATCAAGCCGCGAGATTTCTGGACTGCGCACCGGCCAAGGTTCAAGCCTTGCATGTACCTACTTATAGCACCTCAAAAAGGGTGTAAATTTTGTCTTGTCTGTACAAATTTGTAAGAATAAAACAACAGCGCAACGGACGGGATGCAGGAAGAAGGAGACGCACACTTGCGCTGACTATAAAAGCCATGCGTTTTTTATTAATTCGGCCATCCGCTTTCTACAAGTGAGGCAAATCCCGCGCAACAAGAAATACTTGAACTAAATCAAAGGTGGCCGCATAATCAAGCTTCTAAAGCGCACTACAGGGGCTTAAAGTACAGACGTGCCATTCCGAAATTTCGAGTGTCAATTCGAAATTCGAGAGATTGTATTCTTTCGAATCAAGAGGTGTGCCCAGCGTTGGGCACTACACCTTCAAGTTTATCCATTGCCATTAGAGCCGTTCGTACTATAGGTGCTGGTACAGGAAAAGCTGCTTTTTGCGAAAGGGTGAAACGCAATGTTGTGTGTGCGTGTGCTCGTGCGTGCGGGATTTACTTGGTAGGTTTGTGAAATTGTATTCTTATACCGATGCAGGAAGCATTCCTTGTTGGTTGTCGTGGTAGCAGCTACCAGCCTGATAAAGAGGGAGTCGCAGCCCGTGGTCGGCGCTATTTCTCTGCCATGCCTCATTACATGCTTGGCTAGGAATGCTAAATGGACCGTGAAAACAAAGCCCGACCTTTGCGTCATTTTAAAGAACTGGCATTTTGCAACTCCCCCAACTTTATTATTTCCTCAAAGACATTGTTTTCACACATCGAAAGTCTTTCAAATTTTCTGCAACACAATATCAGTATAACGTAATAAGAAAACATTCAAATAAAATTGGCAGTGTCTTACCGCCCTGTTAGCATCCAAACGGTACAATAAAATGGAACAAGATGCACGAATAAATCCATATTCTTGTCTCTTGGCGGTGGCTTTATGTGGTCTCTAGCGCCACATAAGGGCTCGGTTTAAAAGCAGCTGGTACGTTTTCCCTATTATCTGGCCTAAGTTATTAAAGTTTACTTTACTATGGCTGCACACTTAAAAGAAAAAAGTGGTATACTGAGCGAAGAAAAGTTGTGCTTCAGTTTCATGGTGAATTTAAGCTACAAAGCTTTTTTTGAAATTCGCTATTAATTGAGCTCTGAAACGATACGTGCATTATTTATTCGAACCGGAACTGAACTCAAACGAAATTATTGCCCCGTAACCGAACCGCTACCGAAACGGTATTTTGTCCCGTTCGACATGCTGTTTCTGATGTGTTAGCTGATACTTCATTCTTTCATACACTCGCCCCCGAAATGAAAGAACCTTCCCATTCTGTTAGATACGTATGACATTAGGTCTGCAGCAAACAGCTATCACTCACTTATCATCTCTTCGGCGGTCTTACCTTTTGTCTGTGATCGGAGCAGCTGGTCTCCACTGTGTGCGGGGGCCATTTGATTTGGCATGGGGCTAGGTACGGAGCTTCCAGGACTTCCGTATGCTTCCGCCTCTCTAACGTCGTCCCTACAACGGAAGCGGTGAACTCCATTCTGACGCTGCTGTGCACGCGTCTCGGCTTCTGCGTCCTTAATCAGCCGCTGCCACAGTAGAACCTCCAGCGGAGTACTTGTGATGGAACTGTTGTCGTGCTCATTGACTGTACCTGGCATTGTCAACTCATCCACGCAGCCCTCTTAAACTGGAACGGTGCACTTAGTCCACTTCTTCGTCTTCTACTTTAAACGGAATACATGCGTTACGTGGTAATTAACCGAGGCCCAGTAATTATTTCAGTGTAGTTAAGCAAGATTTTTCCCTTTTATTTTATCAGAAAATTCTGCAGCGCAGTTATCAATTTTTAAAGCTTCTTTCATTCTTAGACCAGGATGAGGCGAATATTTCGGCCGCTATGTAACCTATTAATATTTTCGTAGTGTTTTCTCTTAATGCTTTGAATTACGAACGTCAGGATAACTAGCTTGGAACTTTTTTGCCAACAAGCTACTACTTTGCTGCACGGATCGTAAGAGGTGACAAGACCACGTGTGGAGAAGCCTTAAACAAAAATGCTTCGGCATTAGGTTTTGCTTTAAGACCGACTTTATTTTCAGTGTCTCATGATTGAATAATTGATTGATTGATTGATTGATTGATTGATTGATTGATTGATTGATTGATTGATTGATTGATTGATTGATTGATTGATTGATTGATTGATTGATTGATTAATTGTAGGGTTTAAGTTGGGTTCTGATTTAAGACACTTTTTTTCAGTGTCTATTGATTGATTGAATGATTAATTGATTGTAGGGCTTAACGCGCCGATGCCGATAAGGCGGGCAGTACTGGAGGGCTCCGGATTTATTTTTACCACCTGAGGATCATTAACGTGCGCCAAAATCTCGAACACACAGTGTATAAAGAGAACGCAAAAGAAGTACATAAGAAAGCAACGGGGAACGTTGCTGCAGGCATTCGATCACAATCCAAGTGTTCATAACGGAGCAGCTGGCGAAGGGTCGCTGTGTTCAATTCCGCAGCCTTCGGCGGAACGCTCTGCGCACGACACAACACAATAACCACGCATGTCACAGCACCTAAACACTGGCGATGCGGTGTCTTCGGGGGCAACAGACACCCCCTACGAACGAGGCCCAACTTAGCCTCGGACCACACGAACGCCTGACCTCGCAAGGCTTTATGAAGGCGCTCACGGCTATGACAGTAAATGTCTACCGACGGGAAACAGCCTCCTCATGTAGTGCAGTAAAAAAAAGCAGGCTGACTCGAATTTCGTGTACGTATAGACACGACGCTTCCCTGTTCTCGTGTTTGCGTTGGCTCCTAAAACAAAATACGACGGTATCGTTTGGAACATTATACCACACCAAAGAGCATGGCCTCGGCTGAAATTACCTGGAAATATGAAACATGAACATTACAGAAAATTAGGCAAACTTGTTTTGCTTGTTTTCGGGACCATACCGTAAACGCCGAACACAGAGTAAAATACAAGATGAGAACGACTGCGTACCTACCGCAAACCCAAATGCGGTCACTAAAACCTCGGCAACGAGGAATATTGTTTTGTATTTCACACCTCGTCGGGCATAACATTCAGATTTTGAATCAGTCACTATAATGCAGTTGAATCGCAAGGAGGTGAAATTTGCTTAAGAATAAAACTCACGTTCCAATCGTTGTGCGCGTGTCGGCAATGTAACCATGCAGCTTCGATAATTGTCATCTACTATGTCTCCCATAGTGTTGACGGCCTGGCGAAGACTTGACGTTGCGCTATTTCTTGGAAAGCTGTGTTGTACCGCAGGTGCATTTGGTTGTAATTGTGAGAGCAACATCGCCCAGGAAATCACCCGAGCTGTTAACTTGCTCGAACAAAAGCGACCGCTGTCTTCGGACACTGTCAGCCTAACACTTCGGATGTTTCTGTGGTTGTAGCGGTTGGGCCGGTTTGCTTGGCTGTCCATAAAAGACAACGTTTCACGCATGTCCTCACATATGCATGTTTCTCTCATGGGCAGGAGACACATCGAAAAAAATTATAGGTGACTTTTTGATGAAAGGCGCAGTTGTATAAATATGTTCTACGAAATTTTCCTTAATTTTCTATTCGCAAATACATTTTTAATTGGGGCTTCTTATAACTCTGATTTTACTATATTTTCCTGTGTTTAAACTGACCTTATCTATTGTATCAGTGGTCTCAGGCTTTTCCTGAGGAGCTAGAGGACTGCTGCGTTGTTTGGTAGGAGCGGATGACGGGAGCAACAAAGGAACATTGGCTGCTATAGCTTATCTTAAACTGAAGTCAACACTTCCTCCAGCATGTTTTTTAACCCCTAGGTGTTCCAGGTTTGGTTGGATCGGTTGCGAAGAATGACAAGTCAGGCTACCTGGTCCAGATTCATCGTGTAGAAAACCGCGCTAGAGAGTCAAGGAAAAAAGAAGAAACGGCGACGGCACAACGCTGTGTCGTCGTCATCTTTCCTTTTTGTCTGTCCGGCACGGTCCTGGCTCGGAAGTGCAGTCTATTCCCTTCGTTTTGTGTATCCACCTGCGTAATATTTTACTTTATGGAACGCAGTGATATCCCGGCTAATTTCCATGAGCCATTCATTCTTTGCTTGTTGCTTTCTTGGCGCAGTTCCAGGCGGTATTTGTTACAGAATACGGATTGTTGTCTTTTCCCACCATTTTCAACTGCTCCTAATTTCCTTCCAATCGTCCCGCCTGCGACAAGATTTAAAAAAACAAGAACGAACTCAGAGATACCATTTAATATCGACAACGAATGTACAAACAAATCCAGCGTTAGGAAAATACACCTGCAGCACCGAACCAAGATGGTACAGAAGAACAATATGAAAAAAAAAATTAACGCCTCACGATTGGTATATTGGGAGGACTTTGTGCTCTTCCGTTTAAAGCTGGCCGAGTCAATAATACCTGTGCGGGCGAAACAGCACAACAGGGAGAACACAGAAAATAGAAGGCGTGAACATAAGCTGGGTGCGTCAATTATTCCCCTCTGCTAGTTAAATCCTAACAACGGTTGAATTCCAGTTTATCATGATCGTTTGCGGGGGAAAATTCTGTAATAAACTAATCTACTTCGCGTAATCGGTGATTTGTTATTAGTAAGTGTTTATTGGTCTTTTCGGGTTGTGTTCTGATTTATTGACCACGAGCACTCCCCTCTGCATCACGTACTATAAAATAGAAGCCTAGAACTTTGTTTTGGGCTTGTCCTTGCCATACCGAACGGCTCACAAATCCATTAATTGGTCGGTATCATTTCGAGGCAGATACCATCCCGTGACCTCGATACAATGGCTTCGATACTTCAATGCGCCTAGTATGATTAGGGACGCGAGCGCACCAGTATTTGAGTTTTTTTCGAAAGGAGTCAAATACACGTCAGCACATTTGAGAAAAAGCGAAAGTTTGTTACCGGAGTTAAATTCACCGCTGTCAAAGCTATTCTGTAGTGTTTTACATGTCAGCTAGGGGAATTATGCTGCCACAAGCAATTAAGAATTATTCCGCAGATTTGACAAATGTTGGGATGATAACTTTGGAATAAGCTCATTTTTAATTGAAACATTAAATTTCATGAAGCATTTTATGAAAACTTTATTGAAATATACTTTCAAATGACGGAGTTTTGGCGTAGAAGAATTAAACATATGGGACGGGGATTCGAGAACACTAGAACTATATATGAACAGAACGTGATTCTTCTTGGCAGCACAAGCAGCTCTTTGAATTCCTCCGCAGGCCAACTTTTTTCGCCGTGCCTGAGAACAGTCACGAACCGAGCTCATCATTGTTTGGCATGGTTGCTTGGTTGGTTGGTTGCCTCACAGCATGGCACATACCCAGCGGGCGATTTGCGAAGAAGGTGTGCCCTAATCAAGGTGTCACCTATGTTATTTCAGATGCCGAAATTAGCGAAGGAAATTGAGAACCAAAAATATTTTTTTAAAATGAAACAGTATATCAAGGAAGAAAAACTAATGAATTTGAACACTTCGCTGACTATCAGAGAAACTGGCCTGTCGCAGCAACATCAGGGTGAACGGCGAACACAACATCTCTGGGGCAAACAAGCTTTTAGTGATACGTCAGCGCGGGTAGAGAGCTGATTGCGGAGCCGGTCAAAGGTTGACTCTGGATGTGTGTGTCGCATAGGAGAGAAGTTGCGGCAACTAAAAACAGTGGTTTATATTTTCCAGTTCATCGCAGAAAGCGCATTGAGGGGATGAAGCCAGTCCACATTTACAGAGATAAAAATTTAATGGGGGAATTTTGCATCGAAGTTTAGTGGTTGCTACGTCGCATTTACTAGATTCCCAGAACATCGGCTTCCATGCATGACGGAGGTGGTTATAATCCGTAGAGGAGAGGAGGTCGTCTTGCCGATGATTCTGTAGTCATTGGAAACGCCTGAATCTCGCCCTCAATAGGAAGCGGTCATCTCGGCATCGCATGACCATGGGGCCACCGAGAGATAGATTGATCAGTCATTTCTTGTATGCGATTCCTGCATGTCCTAGAACCCACATTACACTAACCTCACGACGCTGATGGGGAAGAACTGACCGGAATCTTTTTCGAATGTTAATGCGGTACGAACAGAGGGGGGGGGGGGGGTCAGAGAGTATAACAACATCTGAAAATCTATGCTGAAGTTTCTGAAGAGCCAAAATTGTTGCCATTATTGCCTCCTGGAAGATAGCAGTATAATTAGCTAATCGAATTGAGAAGGACCAATCGAGGGACTGGGAAAATATTCTGACCCCGGCCTTCTCATCACTTTGCCAGGCATCGGTAGCAATGGTTATATGAGAATGAAGTCTTGCCATGAGTTTAAAAACCCTTTACAAGAACGCTAGTCACATGTTCTTCGCCTTAAAGGCCAACTGCACTCAAATTTTCGGCAACGTAAAAATAATGTCACCTAACAGTTCATATAAAAAGGGTTCGAAATGCAAAATACCGCGCTTCAAACATCAACGCACGCGACGCAAACGGCTCGCGACATTCGCGTTTTCGGAACCGAAACTGAATAGAAAAGGCGGCCATAGCGGCGGCCGGACGTGACGTACGTGAGGGAACGGAAGCGACCACGCCAGAGCCGGCGGCCGCTCAGAGCAGCCTTCAAATGCGCGTGGTAGCGCCGCGTTTCGCTTTTTTATTTCCACAGAAGAACTTCCACGAACGTCTGCCCATGATAATGGAGTTGGGCGCAATTCCGGCATCCCGTTGCTATCAATCGAGATGAAGTAGACCGCCCGACAGTAATTTTTTCCATCATAATAACTGCCGGAATGGCAATTTTTGGCATTGCAAGTAAATAACGGACCCTGATTTACAAAGCTATTTGCTCGTATACGATATCGAAAAGCAGCTCTTATTATAGCCGACCCCTCGGCTATCACGTCGCCCTCTCTGAAGGGAACAAATCGCACGCGGGCGGAGATAAATCACTATTTCTACTATACATTACATGCAAACAGCTTCGTGAATATCGGCCCAGTATTTTTTCCCCTGTGTGCACATCGAGAATCGAATTATAAAAGGGATCTGAAACTATAAGCCCGCCTCCACAGCTAAATGACGCACTATAACACGAAAACACTTCCTATCTACCGCTGTTTTCTACTTTAACCAGAGACAGGTACTGTTGAAAACGTTTTACTTTCAAATAACTAAATCTAACGCTCAAAGTAAATACTTCCCATGGGAATCGAACAAAAATATAATCTATTGTTTAGGAGAGGAGCAGTTTAGTTTTCGCACTTCCCAAATACGACGGCCAATATTTGTGCGGGTGTATTTGTTACTACGAGAAAGGCTGATTTTGGTTCACTTAGCTAGGGATACAAACGTCGCACAAATGTTTATAGCCGCGTGTACAAGAACTCTATTTGGGTCGTAAAATTTTTGGAAATGTCTGAAGGATAGAGATGGCGTTGGGCCAGCCCAAATGAGGCCAATATTGGACGCGGAAGTGCAAGTGGTCAATAATTTATAATATATCTTTTTTTTTCTGTGGTAAATGCAGTAGGAATGACAAATGTAAGGCAAGTGCTCCTTTCGCGCTATTTTTTCTTTGAGTAAAAATATTATTTTCAAGTAAAAAGAGTTTTGCTAACTCCAACACGTTCGCAAGCGCCTGAATAGGTTTAGGCTTCTAATATTTTTTTTTTGCATTGATAAAAATGGGGGATATTACTGCCTACGTGGTTAGTTTAAACATTTGATGGCGACGCCGGTACAGCGCGCTGGTGTAGCAGAGAAACCCTGGGCGAACGCATCATTGCGCCCGGCGGAGCGCCCTGCAAGTCGCAGGAGTAGCGCGAGCTTCACGGGACAGGTTCCCCAACCTCCGTCACAGGCCGCTCGGAACTTGTTACGGCGACCCTCCGCCAGGTGCAAACGTCGTCTGCTCGGAGGTACTTTGAACGGCGGTACCTAACGCTCTCTGTGATTACGAAGCTAAGGATTTCGCCATGGTGATTTTAAGAGCATAGACTACTTATCTGGACAAAAAAAAATTTGAGTGCAGTTGGCTTTTAATAAACTGGCCTGTACACACAGGGGAGGGGGGAAGGGGGGGGCATCCACCAGCGCTTGTAAGGGGTGGCGGTTTCGTTATGACTACAATGTAAATATAGGAGTAAAAAACAGAAATTACCAGATTCACTCCGCATGTGTGGGGAGTTCACTTTGCCGTCGACGTATGGGATGCAGACCTTTCTGAGATCTTTTAATTGCCATCTGTATCCGTGATAAACCAGCTCCAAAAAGCGAGAAAACTAGCGATGACACCCACGGAACAGTCCAAACCGTTACGCCGAAAGCACACTCCCGTTGGGCAAATGAATTTGGCTGATTTTGGTCCGTTCAACAACAGTATCTACCTCTTTTTCGATATGAAATACAATCTGCGTAAAAGTTCGCCGGGCATTACCTAACCTATTTCGTTGCAACCTCTTTTCTATGACAAAGTTGCCGAGTTTTCCTTGCAACTACACTTTCATATGACTTAGTTCCTGTTTGTGGATTTCACTAATTTCTAAAAAAACCGCCTTAATTAAAGGCTTATAGTGTCTCTTAACACCGGTGTCACGTGGCAGAAGAGCTTGCAATTAAAGATTTAAAGGTTTAAAGATCTTGCTTACAGCCCACCCTACTTACAGATTCCTTGTTCCTACTGTTGTCTCCAATATATTTTCCGATTTAGGGCGAATAAACAGAACCCGTGTAAGAGTAAGGATACCTGCGTGTGCGGCTTTTAAAGTGTCGAGCAGCGCACCTCTTACAAAGGGCTAAAACGTACTGCTTATGCGGTGGGGCTATTGAACATTGTTTCTCAGAAGTATACATAAACATGCTATGCATTTAGTCATACAATCTCAACAGCTGAATGATATTAGCCGCAGAATATTATTAGCCGCAAACTGACTTTTCCAATCAGCTGCTTGGAATCAACCAATCAACTCAACTGCGTGGAAACCTCTGAGCCGCCTTCTAGCCCGTTTTGCTGTTCGCTATTGTGCCATCTTTCCACAAGGCATTCTACCGCTACTTCGATATCCCGAAGGAACACCAGTTTTACTTTTCTGCAACGCAGGTGATATTCTACTGTTCGTCGTTATATGCGGCTTCTTCCATATCTGTTTAGCTTCGCAGATCGCATTACCCTCCAAAAAGGCTTTCCTTGACCACTCTCTCGGCACAGGTTACGGGCTCTGGTAAATTTAGTTAATTTGTCAAGTCTGCCCTTGTTCGCTCACTCGAAGATTAAGGTTATGTATGAAATTGCTTGCAACTTTATTGTACTGAGTATAAAGTAGTCTTAATAAACGGGAGAAGATTTCCGGCCATTTTAGAACAAGCGTCAACATCCGTTTTTTGCATAAACCTACTTTTGTAGCTAACAACTCAGCGTAAAATGCTTGCTTTTTGCATACGGGTGCTTTTTAGCTGCCTTTCTGCTACTGCTTCACCAAGAACTTCTAACATTCAAGTTTCTGTAGTACAAAAAACATTGCCAGCGTGAGCCTTAAAATGACGGTAATCGACAAAACCCTTTTTTGTGACGATGAGCACAATTATTTATTACCCAAACGATAACACTTGCAGTGAAAAAGCACATACGCTCACACCGCTCACGTGCTGAGAAAACATGTCACGCAGTTTGAAGGTATAGTGCAAAGGATATTCTACCAAAGTGAACACGGCAAATTTACGTGGTCCTCGCATGCATCTCTAGCGAACAAACATCACTAATATGTCTTTCAAAAACCAGGGTGGAAATGTGATGTTCAAGCGTTTGATCGTGGCATGTTGGTTCTCGCAAACAAGGCAGAGGAGTCTTTTCTAGAAGTTCTAGTTGCTGGTTACCCGTGGATAGCATGCCATCAATGGTTGGACGTGTTTACTCCAGGACGACAGGCGGAAATAACGAGCACTGGCTGGACCGTGGCCGAACTGGCCATGTCCCATCATCCAAAAAAGTGGTGCTTGGTGCCTTGACTTCTTTGTAACCTCTACCAACACTTAGCGAACCTCTCGAGCATTTGGTCTTCGTGGGCCACTACCGTGCTTCTTCTGCTCTTGATTGTGTGATTTATCTTGCCGCCATCACTAGTGCCTTTCGTCTTTTGCATATTTACAGACATTCGCGTGCAATCTGTGGTTATTTTCCCGCCACTGTATGGTGCTCCCCTGTCGCCAAAACAACCTTTCTTTGCTTAGCCCCCATGGCCGCTGCCAGCTAGGTGTTTGCCACTAACGGTGGAAAAAGGCAGTGCATCCATAAAAACATCAGCCGAAAGCACGATTTTCGCCGAGCTCCTGAATAGTACACCAGGGCGATGCTACCTAACCATAGATGACTAGGTCCGCCTATTCAGAGATGTTACAGATCTGTCAACAAAATGACCGACCGCTATTGGGCGAAGCATTTTAGGATTACAATGCAAACAGTTGAAAATGCTGTAGAAAATAAACGTTATGCGCCCCTTTTTATGTCGTGAACACGCAGCGTATTTCACTAAAGCGAGAGTAGCGGTCTTTCCTCATCGACCCTTGAAATGTCTCTGACGTTTGGCATTTCTAGAAGTCTTTAATGCCGCTTAATTTTTTTACAAGCTTACACGCCCTTGGTTTCACGACTACTTGTTTTAGATTGTAATAAAATTCTACCACTTTCTAGCACATAAGCTTAACACTCCCTCCTAATCATGATACGTTGCCTGAAATAAAATTTCAGCCTGTCTCACGCAGTGACCGTTGTACAGGAGTATGTTTACTAGCGTAAATAGAAGAAACCCTGCATCCACTGTAGAAGAATGGGTTGTAACTAAACATACTGTTTAAAAAAAAACACTGTTTGGCTTCCAAGCAACTTTATATGTAACACAGTACGACCGCGGAGACCTTCCCCTCTTCTACCTGTTGTTCAAAATGGCCCTTTGAAAAAAGGCAGCGCAACCATATCTTAGAGAAAATCTGATAGATCCTTTTTTAAATCGTGTTCGAACCTCCCGCGAAAATTTCCCGAGGTTCGAATGAGCCACCCACCGAGGAGGACTACGATTGCTGCACGTGCAGCTGAGTGCTGCACGTGCAGCACTCAGCGCATGGGCTTTGCTCTTCCACAGTGGTGCTTTTTGTGAACGTGGTTAAACAAGACGCTCGCTGACGAGGATGCTTGGTTTCGCGTCTCCTTTCTCGGGTGCCATTAGACACTCAAGGGCAGTTTTCCCGCATACCCGGTAGTAAACACTGCAGTCAGAAATATATATTTCGCATTTCAAAGTAGAGACGCGGTGAATATCACATCCAACTCTCACAGATAAATGAGCACAATAAACTAAAAGTGTTTTTGTGGTGTAACACAATCGGAATCGTACATTCCCCCAAACCAAAATAGCAGGGAGACAACATATAGCCAGGACTCTTCCCACAAAAAAATGCATTTGGGGCACGTGTGTTTCTGATTCAGAATATTTTGCATGCCTGATGGCAACCGTTTTGTTACGCCACTTTTGCTTTTGTGAGAGGAAAAGTTTACCTCCACGCTTTGTTAAAAAAGTTGGGTCGTTATTGTGCCGAAAATTTTCCTAATGGCGCTAGTGAAAAAGCAGTAAAACAAGAGTAGTTGCAGGGCATTTAATCCCCCCGCCTTCTCCTAGTTGCAATCACGAGGGGTAGTTGAAACACTATTTTCAGTCACGATTCCGCGTTCAAGGTCCCCCAATTTCCGGAGCAGCGTGAGTAAACGAGTGCTACCCGCAACCATAGGATGGTATTTTTGCTGTAGCGCAAGCTCACAGACTACTTTCAGCATCGCGAGGCCTTGTTACTCAGCAGGATTACAACGTCTACCATGTTGCTTTGTAGGTTAACCCCAGAGTACAAAGCCTCAGGTTAGTCCATCCCAGTGTCAGAAGAACCTGTCCCTAAGAGCCTCGCAAACAAAAACTCCAACACAAAAACCAAGAGAGCTAAGCAGTGAAGGACGAAGAAATGTCGAAAAAAACTCCACAGTTCCATTGTGACGTGGGATGATTTCGCCCCTTTGTCGCAATCATTAGAATTATCCTTGACGAGATGCCCCTCTCTAATCGAGCGCATGAATCTCCGAAATGGCCTCATTAGAACGAACTCCTTCTGCACGGGAAAGGCTGTTACCTCTGCGTTAAGGTGCTCTTTGAACATACCGAGATCTGGAAAGTGTTTTTTAATGGTGCAAAACGCAAATCTAGAAGTGAAACACACGCGGTTATTTCCAAGCGCGCAACGAAGGCAACCAAGATCCGTATTCTTCACAATTCCTTCATCCTTATGTCGTAGATAACTGGCCCTCAGCTTGTCGACAAAAACTGTAGAACTGAAGACCACTCTCTGCAGGTCAGAAATTGCACTCGAAAGTTTGGTGACGCAGACAAGAACTTTGTCTTCGTCCAAAGCTTTCTCAAGTTCTGAAAGCGTGTCCATGTGGTCTGATGGGCGAACCACGGTCACCATCGACGTGAACTCACTTCTTAAGTAAACGGAGAATGGAAAGATACCGCCCAGCCACAAAGCATACAAGGAGTAGCGAAAGTTCACCTCTTTTCGGAGCCGGGTCTCGGGTGAAGATGTCCCCAGCAACGACGCCAACAAGAACAGAGCCTCCTCGGATGCAACAAACACAAAATTTCTTGCACGCAGACTTACTCGAGTGGCTGCGATTGTCAATGCGCAGAGAAAGAGGCATGACATTGACAGAACCGCGCAAGACGAACTCCCCAAAGCCTCTACCAACGACAAAACCCGAGTGCTGTTGGCCAAACCATAGAAGGTTTTGTAGTTAATTTCAACGTCGCCGAACGAGAACGACCACAGAGTCCTGTCCACAAACTCTACGTTCGCCTGTATAATATCGGTTCTACCATCCACGAAATCGGTGTACATATCGCTGTAAGTGCGGAATCGGAAAAGAGTGAGGGTAACATTTTTTCGCGACAAGAGATCCCTGATATCAGTGTTGGATACCTCGTTACAATCATCTCCATACTTGTTCGCGACGCAGCCCACACTTATATTTCCCCCAGGAAAGGTTTCAGTCATTGCTACATCTTTCATATGTCTAGCTAGATTACGAGACATCGGCAGGCCACGTAGTCCATACTCGCCTTTACCGAGGCAGCGGACTACCACCGGCGCTTTTCCTTTGTCATCCCCCAACTCGCACACGCTGGCGTAACTGGGCACACGAAGTGTCGAATTCTTGACAGAATCGAACGTCTCTTCATCCACGAGCAACACCCAGTGGGTCAAAATACGCGACGTTGAGGCGTAGAGGCGTCTTAAGAGGAGTGCCTTCAGGTGTGATCCGGAGGAGCTAGCGAAGACAACTGTCTTGACATTGAATCCTCGGTGTACAAGGATTAGATCCAGGAGTTTGCCAAAAGCGAGTGGTCGATTTCTGGTGCTCCAGACAGTTGCTGTCTTGTTTAAAAGCTTAGGAAGGGCTGCAGCAGGTCCGTGTGGCGAATCAAGTAGATAAGCAACCTCCTCATCTTCGGCTATCCAACTGGAAAAATATAATTCTGCTTTTGTTGGTGTAGCACTTGTTCGAGATGGGGACAAAACGGCGAGAAGAATCGATGATACGGCTACACCGACAAACCAATCGTCAGTATGCATTATCCTGTTTTTCAAGTGTATGGCGAGTGATATCTTGAGCGGTCACCCACAAAAGGCTCCTCCATAGTGAAAATATCTTCTCCGGCTTTTAATTTGAAAGACTGGAATAAAAAGGCCACAGTACGGTGACCATACGTTCAAGATACTTACACAAGCAAGGAAAGCGCACAGCACGCGACGAGCTCAAATAACGGAAACCCTGCAATTTTCCATGACCAAACATATACTTTTCGGCGTCATAATCATTGTTTATATCCACCGCCTTCCATTTTTTACCACTTCCTTTCAGTGCCATGTGGGAAACCTTTGTGATATACACGATACTAATTATGAAGCACGGGAAAATATTACTTTCAGTATTTTTTAAAGTTGTTTGGGGGATGAAAGATTTTTTTGACAGCTACACTCAGGCGTAAATTGCTAGAGAACTTTGGCAATGAATGGCAAAACATAAAAAATTGTTTTTGTTCGACGAGTATCTTTTTTTAATTATACAGCTTTTCCGGAGTGGCAGTTTTTGAGAGCCCCAATTGGTGTGCACATAAAATCAAGGAAAAAAGTGTCGCAAAAATAGGGGACAAGACGTGGGCATCTACAGTCCACCTCGCCTTACGTCTAGGGAATGATGTTCGAACTTTCATTCGCGTAAATTACAAACTGACACTGCACACTGCATTATTGATTTGAAGAAATAGCCCCCCGGCCATCATAAAGTGCGCAAGTCGAAAATTTCCCGTTTTTGGTGTGGTTCATTTTTTCACTGAGTGTCGAGATTGATTGGGTGCATTGAGATTTTTTGCTAGGAGTAGTTTACCTGTCTCAGCTCTTTGTCAATAATTCTCGCACGCTTTAGGTTTCGCTGGGCTGTCGATTTTCTGGGAATAAATGCAGCTAAAAAAGGCTGTTAACACTATCTAGGTGCTCCTATCGACGAGTAGGAGTTTTCAACAGAGCATCGTGTTATTTCGCTGTTGGGATAAAACACATGAGCGTTTCTTTTTCTGAATCCTCAAGCTTTTTATTTCCCCTAATGATTTTATTATAGACAGGGTGTTTTGCTGGATGTATTGTTGGCGCCCGTTAGTGAACTGTTTTTCCAGTATTGACCTCCACTAACGAGGACGTCCAATTTTCGGCATCACAGTGGTCATGCCTTAGCAATTAGATATACTTTTCAAGTGAATGTACAAGGCACCGCACCTTGCAGCGAGGCACTAATTGTTGTTTGCTTTTCGCTTAAAAACGCAATCCTGCAAAAAAAGAGGCCTATAAGTTTTACGAAACGCCGGAAAATCGCTAATTCCTTAACTATTCTTTGCGCCACACCCGGCGTACATAAAACGTTTGAAAATGTAGAAGGACCCTGTAATCTGGATTTTTGCTGGTGGCTCGTATGTTCGTTTTGGTACGGAATTTTTTCTCTGTCGGGGACGCTACCCGTGCCCTTGTATGTTGTCCGTGCTCTTGGATAGGGAGTATTTCTTGAGAACGCCAGTTATGAGTTTTTCACGCAAGTTTCCTTCGGCATGCTTTTTGTTTCATGTGCATCCAACAGTCAAGCATGCTCATTGAGGCACGAAAAAAACCCAAATTCTTCGTTTTCACTCAAGCACAAAGATGAGCTGTGTAGTATAAATTATCTTTAAATTCCACAATTTAACAGATTAATAAAAATACAAAACCTTAAGCGTACCTGTATGGTGGGGTAGATGTGGCTGACAAGCAAAAGTAGTCGGTCTACTACTTAGAGTGAAGCCTTATATGGCTAGTGGAAAGAAATTCCCGCGGTCCCGTGTACGCAGAAAACGTCGCCGGCGCAACACCATGCCTACGCGCGACAAATACAGGTTGGAGAAGAGTTAGATGTAGGCATAAAGAGATTTTCTGGGTTAGCAAGTGACGCAGCTACATTCTCGCATCCACTGACATTAATAAGTGTTCACGACCATCAGAGGGAGCGAAACACACTGGTAAACACCCGCCACCTGTTGCAGCTTCCCTGGTAAACCATCTGTACGGAGTGTATGGACGTCTTTTTTGTGAACGATGATCATATTTCACAGTATTCCTCCGCACACTTCAGTAAAAAGTCAACCTTCGCACCAGCTGTATAGTAGGGCAGATAAATACAAACGGCACCGGCGTAGAATGTATGTTTCAGCTTGGTTTAGAACTTCTTTACAGTGCTAACAATTCCGGGAAATCCAACAATGCAGCCGAAGACTTTATAGGTTTTATAAAGGTCGCTTTGCCATGCCAAGCATGGCAAAGCGACCAGTACTATACACTTTTTAAATTATTGGTACCATGAACATTTCCTAACTCAAGTTGAAGTAAAGCAACTTTGAGACTGTTGTTGAACAGCATACGGTGGCATTACAAAATGCCGATAAATGCGTTACAAACTGCCTTTCCAGTAGTACATAAATGTACTTTTAACTTTTAGAGGTACGTGTCGTGCAACGGTATTCAAGAAAGGTCAGGCACACTTTTTTCTCGCTGGAGTAGCAACTGCCCGTCCTAGAGAGCTTGAAACGTCGGTTTTACGAAACTTTTTTTAAACCAGTGCCTTACTAAAGTCCGCCTATTTTAAGTCTAGATACTGGTCCTGTTCGTGATTTAGTACAAAAAAGTGATATTAACAGCGGAGCTGTCGTTGCTGGCCGTAATGTGCGCGGCATCATCAAAGAAACCCGCGTCATAGTTACGCCCGCCGTGTACCGCGCGCGCGCACACGCGTCTTACGAAAAACACCCCAAGTCACCCAGGCCTGCGCGTGGCGCTCGCAAAAAATACGAAAAGAACAGTCCAGACTCGTCCGGGCCTCAACGGGGGAGCACAAGACAGCTCCAGTACAGACGCCCAGTTCGCAAAGCCGGTTGCCGCCGCGGTTCTATCGCGTACCGACGTGTTATACTTTGGGAGAAATGGGAAAGGCTGCGGACAAAACGATCCCTGCGCGCCAGTCATGCACGAGGAAGACAACGATATAGATGTGTATGACCTTGACTATTATTACCACAGTGGAAAGCGACGACGGAACGAATAAATAAACAATTTCTAACCTAATGCAATGCGTGGTGGTGTGTCCTTCAGTGCTTAAATAGAAAAAAAAATCCTCCAGCTTCGCTATTGTTCAAGACTTGCCCGACTTAGTGCAAGCTTCGGCAATTGTTTTTAATGCAGCAGAAAATGTAGCTGCAAGTTGGTTTCTTGTTATGCTTTCAAACACAAAAGGCTGAATTTTATCAGCGGGATCCGCTCCATCGTTTGAAGGGCAATGGTAGCAAGTATAATTACTTTGTAAATAGACTTCAAGATGCGCGCGGTGCAGCCACCGGATTTTTTAATAGTAACGTGGGAGCATCGACCGCCGGGTGGGTCAGGGCCTTATCGCGGTAGAAAGCGGCGAAACGAGCGAGAATAGATCGCACCGTTCGCAAGCGCAGAATCGTCACGCCAGTGCAACGGTCGTCGATTCGGGTGTTCCCTCAAGTGTGACAAAACGCCTTTCCGCTTGTCATCATCCGCCTATCTTCGCTGCCGTGAACAAGGTGCTCGAGAAATCGCTGCCACCGCCTGGCAATGAAGATAGGCGGCCATTACAAGCGGAAAGGGGTTTTTTTACACTTGAGGGAACACCCTAATCAACGACCGCTGCACTGGCGTGACCATTCTGCGCTTGCGAACGGTGCGATCTATTCTCGCTGGTTTCGCCGCTTACTGCGATAAGGCACTGACCCACCCGGCTATCGACGCTCCCGCGATACTATTAAAAAATTCGGTGGCTGTACTTGGGAATAGATTTACAAGTCGAAGTAAATGGCGCCAATTGTAGAGTTTAATAAAGTGCACAATTTACGAACTTCTACTTTGCATTATGTTGTGCACAATCTTCTCATTGAGAAATAACTGAGGGTCACAAATTGCGGCCCCTTTCCGACAACGTCCACGATTTCTCGTGTAAGCCCCCATTTCGACCGAATGAATAGAAAACATATTAAAAAATGTGTGCAGTTCTTTCGTGCGCAAACTGATGTCTTGGCGTTTGCTTTACACATAACGGTTCAAATTCGTAAACAGCGGTTCAATTTCAGCAATACAAATGTGGTTGCAAGACGTGGCTGCTTGGCCCCACTGAATCAGCTTCACCAATGTATTGATGCCCAGTGATTGATTGTAGGGTTTAATGCCCCGACGCTGCACAAGCGATGAGGCGCGCCGTAGTGGAGGGCTCCGGATTAATTTTGACCACCTGGGGATCTTTAACGTCCGGCGAAATCGCGTACACACGGGCGTTTTTGCTTTTCGCCTCCATCAGAAAAGCAGCCGCCATGGCCGGGAATCGAACCCGGACCTCGTGCTCAGCAGCACAACGCTTTAGCGACTGATCCACCCAGGCGGGTTAGTGATGCTCAGTGAAACATCTTATACAAATCTGCAAAGCTATAGTGTTTTCGAAGTTACAGCCCAGTCATTTGAAACACCGGTGGTGATTTACGCAACTGCTGAAGCGAATTCCTTGCATTTTTAAATATATTGTTTTAACTACAACATCCTCCTACACTGCCACTTAGTTCAACATTATATTGAACCAATAAAATACCTCCGCTACGGCGCGCCTCATCGCCTGCGTTGCGTCGGTGCGTTAAACCCTACAATCAATAAATTTCTAAAAAATACACCCATGATAGAGCGCAAACCGGTAGAAAAATTTTTTTAGACAAATATTCCTCTTTATCGCAGCCCCGCTGAAGTAGGTAAGCCATACAAATGTCTTAAAAACTTCGGCCCCCTTCGCAATTGAGATACGAAGACAGAGAAAGCAGAGTGCTGGTGGTCTTCGCTTTTTTTCAATTTGGCTTTTCCGAGGTCTGCCCCTTTCTTGAGAGAAAGGTGGTTAGAAAGCGAAGCTTTCTCCATGCAATCTGAGTAAATCAAAATCCATAGTTCACCCTCCTACAATTCAAAATCGAAACTGCCGAAGTCCGAAGCCAAAGTCAATGCCAGCGATATGAACTGAATATGATCAATTATTCTCTCAGGAACGCATGGATACCCGACGTGTGGCGTCTAGTCAAAATACTTCCTATTCCTAAGAATGGGGGCCAGGGCCTCGCGGTTGATAATATCAAGCCTATTTCTCTGACATTCAAGGCAGTAAAATTATTTGAGCGAATTTTTTATCACCGCCATACGCAATTTGTGTCCCAGTATAATATCGTCAGCCCAAGTCAAATTTCTTCTCTCCCGTGTTGTTCTATTTTGAGTGCCCACATCGACCTTTGAAAGTCACATAAAACTTGCCCGTCCCTATAAACTCTAGTGGCCTTAGAAATTCCAAAAGCGCATAACAGCGGGAAATATCCTTTATTAATGTCAAGGTTGGAGAGTTTAAACTTGCCAAGGTTCTTCATAGGATGGCTTTATCAATTCCTAAAGGACAGGCATTTCAGTTACGTGAGCAGCTATATCGGTTCCTCTCGGCGCTTGCGGAGAAGCGGTGTACCACAGGGGGCTGTTCTTTCGCCGCTTCCTTTTAATGGCATGTAGAGCTCCGTCCCTTTGTTTTTGAGTGTCCAACACGTACATACGCCTTTTGCGTCGGAATTGCGTCTTTTACATCAGCTTCTGACAAACAATAACTGTACGTATTATTGCAGTCCCATTATATTACTTTAAAATTCTTGTTAGGCATTATCTGTCTCACTAATAACGCCAGTAAGGGCTCTGTTCTAGTATTTCCGACAACTATACTTCATTTAGAGCCATTCTCTGTTATCGCCGTCACAAAATTTCTCAAGTTGATTTCTTAAAATACCTTGCGGTCGCATAAACCAGTCAGCTTGACGGGAGTCCGCATATAGCACCCATAGCTACTAAAGGTGCACGCACTGTGGGCATGTTAGGCGTCTCAGCAAAAAGAAGCGAATGCGCAGAGAGTTTTTCGTATGATATACTGAATGTACGGGCACCCTATTTTAGAGTTCGGGTGTGTGTTATTTCCGGGGTATGCAACATGTAAGCTTCGTCGCCAAGATCTTCTGAAACGCCAGGCTTTTCGCCAGTGCTTAGGGTTACATAAGAATGCAACTAATGCGCTACTTTATTTGGAAGCCCGACTTCCTCCTCTGTTAAATAAGTGTCGAGTACGTATTGTGGAAACTTTTTGAAAGCCTATGGCGCTGGGGTTAACAGGGCGCAGTTTATCTTTGTGGCGGAGCCAGCTGCGTTTGTGGTGCAACGGTGGCCCGTATCCTATTGTCAGCAAAGTGCACTAGTACAATGCTCCCTGTATTCATAAATGTTGCGGTAAAGGTAGTGCTTCCACATTTTTACAGGAGTAATACTCTCTCGATCACCTTCCGAAACATATGTCCTAAAAATGCAAAACTATTAGTAGCCCAACTGCTCAAGAGTCTCCAGATATGCAGATGCTTCTCAACGTGATGAGAATGCCGGAATAGGTATTTTCTCCCTCCCTTAACTGGTTCGTTTTGGCTCGTTTGGTCGAATTTATTCACATGTTCTACGCGAAATTATTGACAACTGTCTGGCCATACGAAAGTAGGACATGTCGATGTCTTCTCCACTTATCATTTCAGATTCCCTGGGCGTATGCTTAGCCCTTTCTTTCCCTAAAAACACTGCTCTCCTAAAGACATTTTGATCAATGGTTCCACCCCAAATTACTACAATTCACCTTCTTTGGGCTCTTGGACATACGGGAATCGCTTTTAATGAAGCCGCAGACTCACTAGCAAGGATAGAAATCTTCAGGCCTATTGCCTAGGTCATTGAGCCAACTCCTTTAATATCCGCTGCAAGGTTCCGTAGGTTGTCGAAGCTTCAAGGTAGCAAGAATTAGTTTTGTGGTTCTTAAGATATTTCTGCCATCTAAAGTTCGCGTGAAAAACCTGCTTGGTTTCCTTTACGTGACCTAGAGGGGATTAGTACGGGCCTTCGTTGTGGTGTACCCTAGTTATCACCCTGAATAATCGAAACCCAAGTACATTTAGAAATAAATAAATACTAAACAAAATAAAAACTGGGCCAAAATAACGTTAACGTACATTAAGAGTCACAGTGGCAGTGTAGGTAACGAAATAGCGGTTGAAATAGGTAAGAATGCAGCAACATATCGCGAAAAAAATAGACTGTTACATTTCACTACAATTTATCAAAAAAACAGCTCTATTAACGTACGAAAACATAGGAATGTTGAGTGGCAGCGCGTAGGAAATAAAAGGTACACATTTTACTGGATAAAAATGTTCGCAAAATTCCGGAAAAATTTCCAACAAATTATAATACGTAGCAGTTTATTACTGGACACGATAGATTTATATTTAATTTTCATAGGTTTGCCATTACCAATAACAACAAGTGCAAATGTAACCTACCAGCAGGCAGCTCCGACCACTAGTTACAGGACTGCCCCATAACAAAAGACAGCAGAGAATAACTTTCTACCTTCTACAGAAATAATCTCGCAAGAAGGAAACCTGAACTAGTAAAAAACAGAAACATTAAAAATTTCATAAGAAATTACAATCCTAATTAACGATACTGTTCGAAAATAATAACCCCTCAAATATTTTGTCACACTTTCACGCACACGCAGACACCAAATCAGCGGCCAATAACGTGATAATAACTTTTAGATCTTGTGCATTTATGTGGTCTTCTGTACTGAGTGATTTCTCTGTTTATCTCGTGTAATTATTTTTTTTACCTTTGTTTTCTATTTTAATACATACAATTTCATTGCATTTTTCTTTATCTGTTATACCTAGGGGGTACGGGAAGGGTCTCTATGCATGAGTCCGTTTAATAACGTTGAATAGGTGCATAAACTGGTCTCGTCTGACGCAAACTGCTCTGTGCAGTTACTGCAGTGAAGAGGGGTGAGTCGACCACTACCTTTTGACCTTTCGACGATTTTTAAGACTCAGACATCAGCTCTTTCCGGCACCCCTTTGTAGTCTGGGCATAGCCCTACAAGTGTTGGCTCTTGCATCATTCGGGGCTTCAGAAATGGAGTTCTGCTGCTGGGATCTTTGCTCTGCTCTTCTGCACTTCATTTAAAATTCTAATAGATTTTCTACGTAATTCGATTCTTTTCTTGTGGCACCTGACGGAACTTCTTACAAAGTGTACATTTCTTAATAATTTTTATTTTATTTTATCATTATTATTTTCTCGCTTTCTTACATAGAGCATAACAACAACTTTGAAATCCCTCTAAATTAATTTCTTTGAGCACAGTAATTACACAAGAATCCTTTTTCTTTTCTATAGCCACTGATTGGCCGATCCCCTGATTGATTACGCACTAATAACAGAGGAGCAAAAACAACAGCTGGAAGTGTCGTGGCGGGATGCACTGTAGGCGAAAGTAAAGTAAGGGATGGGAACGTCCCAGTCACGGTGGCCGGTGGACATGTACATAGCGAGTATATCCGTGTCTTGAAGCGTTCGGTGAGTTCATTGGCCTGTGAATGCAGGCGGGGGTGAGGTTGTGCTTTGTGCGGAAAGAGCAAGCAAAGTGCTCGACTAAGTAAGATAAGTAGTACCGACCGTGGTCCGTGATCAGCTGACGAGGAGCAACGTGATGCTGAATGACGGTATGTAGCAGAGAATTGGCCGGGTCCGTGGCGCAACTGGTGGGAAGCGAACGTGCTATGAAGCAAGGTGGGGCATAATCGGTGGTGACAGCAATCCACCTGTTGCCACAGCGGGATAAAGAGAAAGGATCGAGAAGGTCCAATCCTATAGAATGGTTCGGGAGGGATGTCAGTCGGTTGAAAGGAGCCTGCTGAAAGTGAGCGAGCCGTCTTTCGTCATTTGCAAAGGTAGCAAGCCGTGACGTACCGTTGCACAGACTGGTACAGGCAGGGCCAGTAAAAGCTTTGACGCACACGATTGTAGGTACGAGTTTGGCGGAGATGTCCATCAGTTGGCACCTCGTGAAGCGGGCGGATTGTGTCAGAACGAAAATGCTGAGGTACAAGAGGGACACCAGACCCATTCACGCAGAAGTTTCTGCGAAGCAAGATGTCATGCAACGTAAAGGCATTAAGAGAGGGGTCGCAAGGTTTCGAGCTGAGACGTTCAATGACATGTCCGAAGGACGAGGTCGAAGCGTTCGTGGTCGCCTATGTTATGCAAGTCCGACTGGGCAAATACGCAGGGGTCTCCGTCATTCCAAGTAGGATCAGGCGGATCAACAGGATGACGAGACGTACAATCCACGTACCTCTGCATTCGAGCACAGCCACTACCTCATGTACGATGTACGCGAAGTGCAGCATAAGACGAGAAGCTAAAACAGTGTTGTAGAGTCTCCCCGTCCTGAAAGAAAAACTTTCTTTTCAGCATTCACTTCCTTGTAATGAAAACATGCACGGCAGGCCGTCAGATGCGTTCAATCAAGTCCACACAAGTTGATCTCACGCCAATTAGCAATTGGCTCATCCTACTATTTCACAAAAACACAAAACCGAACAACCTATTGGAGGGGATAGAAAGAAAGGTTGTTTCGATTCCATCAGGCAAGCTCATCTTGTTTTGCAGCGTCACACTCTACTTCTGCTTCCAGTGTTGTTATTTTACTCTATAATGATTTATAAAGCCTGCCTTCTTGTCATATTTGCATTAATGGTAAAATATTTTACAGCGTGTCCTGCGGAGAGAAAAGTGTTTTCCTACCACTTGTCGCAGATTGTATAAGAGGCCATTTGACACTCGCATGCGTCCAAATAAAGCTAGCTATCACGTAGAAATTCTATAGTGGATGAAAAATACTCATTTTCAGTAAACCAACCTTTTGGCGGGACGGCGGTATGTCGCAAGTGCTTGCGTACATGTCTATTCGCTCTTTGCAAATAATTGGGTAAATAGACTGTATCAAGACGAGGGCGTAATGCCTTTATATTTTGACGCTACAACCTGCTGTACTCTAATTATTAACAACAGTGCAATGCTAATCCAACCGTACCTGCAAAACACTCACCAGTTCTTTGATCTTCGGAGTTGACCATTTTGCTCACATCCTTATTCGTGAAGTGTATGAAAAAAATTATGGTAATTACGCCTTCAGTATATAAATGATTAACGGATCTGTGAAGTGATTGCCCTAGTGGCTTTGTTGTCGCTATTATATACACTAACTGGCATACCCGAAATTGAATACACATTCCTAAATAATGTCAAACCGATACAGATACTCCGCGGTGAAATTTGGAACGAAGGTTCGAACTCGTAACAGAAGTAGTGATGCGCGCTGCGACAGTGTACACGTCGCGTACTTGTGGGAATTTTTGACGTCGCCGCTGTCCTGGAGTACACACTATGCTGAGCCTCTCAATGACGACTAGACAGAAGAAGTGAAGTTAAAAATCGAGAAACGCGTTTTTTCTGAACAGTTAAAGCCTGTGCCGCGGCGGACACCTCCTTCGGCAGCAGCTGCCTATAGCAAGCAAGCACGCAGACACGCAGATGAACAAACTAAGAGGCGAGCCAACAAATGTCCACACAGACGAACACACTAAGAGGCGAGCAAACAAATGTCCACACAGGAACACCTGTCTATCCTGAACGTCGCACTTCAAAGACATGCGGATTGGCCGCGAGAAGTTTGAAAGTAACGGCCTTAAAAATATATCCAAAGCTATACTTGAGGAAGAGGCAAATATACCAACCAAGGGCGTTTATTTAAAAGCAGTCCTTTACACAGTGCCCCGCCAGTTACGTAGGTAAAACTATAAATTTTTGACAACGCCCCCGACAGTACAAAAAGGACGTTCGCTGGTCTGACATTCAGTGCAGTGCATTGGACGAACACTGCAGAAAAGCTGACCACAGGATTGACTACTACGGTGTGCAGGTGCTTGGCACCAAAACAAATTACCCACGAATAGTCCTCCGGGGGTCATGGTACATACAAAAGATTCTATAAGGGCTCAGTAGATCCATAGGTGCCCTTCCCGCCATTTTCGACCACGGCCTCCGACGTGCAAGGTAAAGAAACGAGTCAAAGAAAAAAGAAGCGACCTTATAAAACTGCTGTTTGCGCACAGGCACTCCTGATGAAAAATCCGAGGAGGCCCCGAAATGTGGGGCAACTTTTAAATAAATACTTTTGGTTGGTGTATTTGCCTTTTCCTCAAGTTTAGCGCAACCAGACACAGTTCTGTCGGAGATGGTTACATTCAAACCTCGCCTTCTACAGCTGCGCTGTAAAATATAGCGCCGACATTTCTACTATGTGCATATGCGCTTATTTTATCACTTTGATTTGGGTACTAACCGGGCAGAAATACCTCTTTGGCTCGTAGTTGTTATTACTGTGGCGGAAATCTTTCAAAACCAGTCGACAATTTCAATTAAACGGTACCCCATTTAATATTACCACCAAACAGATAATACATTGCAAGAACCTCAACAAATGGCCTGTTATATTGCGAAAAATGTTTATCGCATGAGCAATATATGGAGCACGTGGACAAAATTTTAACGTCGCTCCCCTGAGCCGCGTCGATCCGTCAACAAACCGAGCGACTGAGAGCACAGAACGAGAGAGTGCGACAGCTCGTGGCGACAGCTGCGTTCGCAACTCTTCCCACGTTGCCAGGTGACATCAAGTACAACCCGGGTGCACCACCCTGCCTCTGCGCCGTCTCGACAGGTACCGTGACCCGCGCCACAGCATGCAAGGGGTGTGTAGCGTGCAGCGATACACAGCCGCGAAATACGAAGCAGGAGCAAGACATGCAACCCGGGTGGCACTTCATACCGATTTCGGCCAGCACTTCATACCGATTTCACGAATAATTTATAAATATTGGTAGTTAGCAGCTCCAAAAAAGGTTTTTACTAATTTTGATTTTATCTGGCAACATTGTGACAGACTCTAAAATTCTAGTGACATTTCTAACCAAATACTTTATGGCTTATACGCTTTAATCTATTTCGTGGATAATGAAAAGTTGTGCACTTTCAAGGTACCCACAAGATGGAACTTATGCCATTTGCTTAGCCATTGTAGTAAGGTGTAGTCTCTTCAGCTTTCATTAAAGGTTTCCTCTTTCGCTAAGGTGTACAAAAAACATGTCCCAAAGACGAAACGGGGCTTTGTGTTAGGTTAGGCAAAGAAAAGTCTATAAGAACGTTCTTTTAGACAGAAATATTAAACAGAAAACAGCGAACGCTACAAATAAAACTCTGAGTTCCAGGTCGTCGCTCCAACGATCGCAGTAAAATGACAAGCCTCTTCAGTGCTGTCGTGGGACTGCTACTACTTCAGGTAACTTCAAATGCAGAAGGAGCTCCGCTGACTTTCGCATTTGTGGACTTCAAGCAGGTACGTACCAGAGATTTTTATTCAAATGTTTGTATATAATACAACGTTTTTTTAAGTACTAAAAATTATGAACTCGGTATTGGTAATTATTCAAGCATTAAATTTCAATTCCTTGAACAAAACAATAATGCAAGTTGAACAGGTTTCTAAATGTACAGACAGCTGAAGCAAAGTAAAGTGGCAGTGCTGCCAGAAAGTTAATTTTATATTGCCGCAGAAATAGGGGAAGGGGTTCAGGGTCGATAAAGCTTAAGTTCTGTTGACAGAGGCCATCCCTTCTATAATAAATTTATTCATTCATTCATTCATTCATATTGCCGCAGCGACATGAAACGCGAAGACACGCTACGACTTGTCGACAGTTTCACTTCCAGCAGAGTGCGGTGTAGCTTGCCGTATTAGAACCTCACCAGTGGAGAGGCGTTACAAATAGAGGCAATAATGCGTAAAGCCGGCAAATTGGCCATCGGGCTACCCTGTAACACATAAAACCTATTGGCACACGGAGTGCGTACTATTGTCACTGACAATCCCCCATGGAGCTACAGCCCGATATTGACAACGACAAGGGTGTGTGTGGATCAGCTTGCGTGGTCTCCGTTATGGCCGCTTGTAAATGGTTCGTCTCATCCCGTAAATACATAGCTTCATCGTTACATGGTTCTTGTCATCCGTTCTTCTTTGACATAAAAATATATTTGGGAAATCAAAGAAGCCCAGATGGCAGCGAGAGGACAATGGCTGGCACTAACAAGAACAGCAATAAACCTGCCAAAAGACTAGGCACAGGCTTTAAAACACTACATCAGACAACACCGATGAGTGCCCAACACAGGAAACTGTTGAAGGTAAAGCCGATCCCCAAACACATGGTCCCGAGCTGCATAAACACAGGACATTGGATATAGCGGAAGCATGCAAAGCTGTACTGGAATGGTGTACACGAACGGGACGGTACACCACACCACCGCCGAGTATGTGGCACCGGTAGTCTACAGCGCAACAATACGTACGAGATTATCCGCACAGGCGGAGGACGCGGCCATTTCCCTCAAAATAACAGACGATAGTGCTGGAGAAGCGTCCACAACGATATGGACGCACTGAAAGCTATAGTGAATAAATTACTTTAACGGTAGAATTGAAAAGTCCGCCTCTAAAGACGTAAAAAACACGACAAGTAACGCTTTACGGAGAAACACAACTTAGCGTGGATACCTGGAGGCGCCGGGTTTGAAGGGAACTGCAGGACCAACAGCAAGGAACACTGCAGAAAGTTTTTTTTTGTAGCCAAGGCCTAGTGAACTTAATACTTAATTACCTCGTGAGATAGGTAAAAAGACCATGTTAATAGTTCTCCAAGGTGCTGCGGTCAAAAGGTCAGTAGTCTTTGTATTATTGACTGATTGTGTTTTTTTTATTATGATAGGTCTAACAGCCAAACTGATGCCATGCGCTTCAGCTGTATAGATACGTTCGTGTTGGTAGTGAGTGTTCTCAACACTGACAATTGGGCCAGTGAGCAGCGCATGATTAGCTCATTAGCGCATGAGCAGCTACTGTGCAAAATTGTGAGGGTAAATAAATTGAGGAGGTCAGGTTAATATTACTGTATTTAACACAGTGCGAGTCTATAGTTGGAGAATGACATGATACGCGGCTCCCGCATTTTGAGGCCTGCCTTTGGCGCTGAATAACGATGAGACTATGGTAGTCGAGCATTGATCTAATCAGGCGACTGGGAATGTTTTATAAGACTGGCTTGTTCGCTTGAAATCATTTTGGGCAAAGAATCTTTGAGAGGCTCATTGTGTTCGTACGTTCTAATACTTTCAGTGTTTAAATGGGAGAAATCAAAATGAAATTCTCGTCCAGTAACAACCTAAATGTTTGTAGGCGTTCTTTGGCGTTCTTTGGTGACTCCCCCCAGAAATATGTTCTTTGATCCGCCTGTCAGTAACGAAGGACGTTTTTTGACAGATATTATCAGTCACTTGCTCCACTTGCGATATGTGTTAGTAAAGTGAGGAATTGGTAACTACAATATGGGTCCGTGCACATGCCCCGTTCAAGACAAGGAAAGAAGAAGAAGAAAGGAAGGAAAGGCCGGGAGGTTAACCAAGTGTAGAGACCGAAAGAGAACTGTGGAACCAATAGCCTAGTGAAGATATGACTATGTGCTGTGTCCTATGTCATGGTATGTGGGCTGTTTCCGGTTGAAAAGGCATGCTCCCGGAGGTGTTAAGAATTTCTCAATGACGCGCTATGAGAGAGGGCCGCACCATCACCTGGAGCTAGACGCTAAAACTGAGCGAGAGCATCGGGTGCTGCAGGTCCAACGTATATTCTCTGGAAAGAATAGAAACTACAGGACACGTGAGCGAGGAATGGCACGAACGACAACAAAGGGTTCGTCACAAATACGGGAGAATCAAGAAGCGTTCGCAGACAACACTCACTCTCAGAAAATGCCATTCACAGGCCTCACCGCATCCGGTGCACCTCAATCAGGCCTTCCACTCCAGTCGACGACGTACAGTCGCCCAAAACTGAAAGGTGATCACGCGAGCTTGTGGCCTTCACTACACGGTGGGCGATCTATCGCCGCCATTTAGAAGCTAGGACATCCGCAATACAGGCGAAGGGCGCGAGGCTGCAGGTCCTGCTAATATGACTGTGAGCATACCTCAAATTCAGTGGCCTTCCGTACAGCCCCCTGTACTGAAGGCCACTCGCTGTCATGAGTTCTTCCTTAAAGGCAGTTTGCCCACCCCACGTTCTACTGTTTAGCCCCATGATAGCATGTCGGGCGAGTTGTCGCGCATTCATATTGGGGAAAAAACCAGCCCAAAAAAGACGACAGAAAAAAAGAGACAAACACAGCGCTCTTTTGGTCTATTTTTCCTTCTTTACCCCGGTTTTCATGCACTGCTTGTCCCCACATCAACTGTATAATAACGTATTTATAACTCGCTTAAACAAATGGTTTATTTCAATATTATGAGTATTTATTTCAGAGACTCAGTCTTTTTTGCATGGAATTCTGCAGTGATATGTCAAATCCTATCATATACGCAAACACTTGAGCTAAAGGTTATTCAACCCTCTTTCTGTTTGTTAGTTCTACAACACAACTGGATATATCTGGACGTACTTCACGACAGCGACAAATATTTGGTGCAAGGTTGACAGACCCCGATATGAGACCTACAAAGAAGTTTTAATGACCAGAGGCTACTTTAACAAGTAAGAATCAAATAACAATGTCACTGCATACATGCGTTTATCGCAATACTATTATTGTTCCCCAGTTCAGACTTTAAACCAAAAATTTCCGAGTACCTTAAAGGCGTATTTTATGATGGAGAGTTTTGGCACGGACCCACCTACATGCAACTCACAAGCACAGGTAGGTACGCATGAATGTTATAAGCAATATTTGTAGAAGCACAGGTTTTTAGGCTATAAAACGAAGTCAAGCACCGCATTACTTGGCGCTAAATTTTAATTTAAAGGGAATAGGCCTTGCAGCAGAAAACCATAAAATGTCTGTACTCACTACAATAAATTTTTTTTTCAAAATTGCATACACAACACGTTTGTACGATTCGAATGCATTTGCAAAATTACATTAGACAACCACCGTATCAAAGCCAGATTGCGGGTTTGTACTGCTTTCAGTTCATTGAATTTACTGATTAACGCAACGCAGCCGATGAGGCGCGCCGTAGTGGAGGGCTCCGGATTAATTTTAACCACCCGGGGATCTTTAACGTGTGCCGAAATCTCGTGCACACGGGCGTTTTAGGTGGGGAGTACCTTAGCACCACACATTGTCCGTCCGCGTACATGCGCATAGCTTTTACAATCGCAAAAAATCACACAGGCACGGGCGGGATCTGAGCCTGTGTCTGGTAGACCAGACAGAGCTAGTGTCAGTTGCCTTACCCATTGGGCTACGACCGTGAGCTCGCCACCATAAAGTGAAAATCACGCGAAATTCGATTTGAGCCGTGAGTTGCAGTTTCATTTAGGGAATAATCAATGTGCAACTCGCGGCTCAAATCAAATGACGGTCGGGGCACAAATCGGATGTCACTGGGGGCGCAACTTGGATGTCATTTCGAGCCCCCGTACTCCGCACCCTCGCCATCATCCTTGGGGTGGAGATGCTGCAATTTTTGTTTTTCGGCTCCATCAGAACAGCGGCCGTCGGCGGGTTTGAACTAAATAACTATCTTTAGATAATGCTCCCAAAGGGGCGAAATTTATAGTACGCGAAGCTTAGACAACTAGAGATTTATGTATTTTTCATCTGGAAAAAAAAACTCCCGTGGCGCTGCGTGTCTTTGAAGTTTGAGGTGTCAGAAAATAAACGTACGCGTGTGTCTTCTAGTATACCAAACAGATCTTCGAAATAAATATAATTCAAGCGTCCACATCAAGTTAACTTGACCAAATTGAAACTCCTTCTATATACATTTGCGCCGGTTCATTTCCAGAATTTAGTTTTTGGTTACTTCACTGTAGGTACTTTTTTAACTGACATCAAACTACGTGGTGAAAAACCTCTATAATCACTGTCCCACACGCAAACATCCTAAAGCTTTTGACACTAGACGCCCTGTTGCAAACAAAAATCTCCAAAATTTGGCAGAGTAGACTTACCATCCAGCATTCATTCATTCATTCGTTTTTTGTGCGTTCCCACCAACAGCGCGTTGCCTTAGAATTAAAGATAAACGAATGCCTTGTGCTCCGGATAGAAATGCTGCATGTTGGTTAGATAAGTAACATAGTGGCTTCTTTTTGCAGTGTAGTATTTGGGTTTCTACGTGTGCTTTTTTTACAATAGGCACGCTAGATTACACATATTTCACTTCTGATCCATGTGTTCCCACTGAATATGACCTTGCATAAAACCGGCACTTAAAGGTTGTTTTGTGCCGCAAATCAATTAGGAACATTTTCAAGTTTTGGCGCCACGCAATCTCTAACCAAATGCTAGTGTTCTGACTGAGGAACAGACTTTACACTCCGACGTAGACGATTTCTATTCAATTTCTAAACGAATTGGCATTCTGGGGCCGAATTTACGCATCGCAAGAACAACACCCATTTTCGCTTCTCAAGAACATATCATAATATAACATGAAAATTCAGTTTTTATTTTAAGATGAGCTTTTCTCATTTTAAGATGAGGTTTCCACGAAACCCAAGTGTTTCGTGGAAAGAATTGAATGCGACGTCATACGTAGATGTGGCCTGTAACCTAGGAACATAGTCCAGAAACATTTATAACAACATAGCTGTTTAACCGTTCAGTTCCGCCGCAGAGAATTGCCAGAAAGCTCAGCTCAGCCAAACGCACGGAAGCGTGCGCCCCGTGAGGAGCGCCCGGCGTCGTCCAGGCTTGCGCTTGGGCTTGCACCACGTGAGGGGCTCGCAAAAAGTTACCAAAAAAAAAATACCGAGCTCCCCTGAACGTGCGAGCGCCCGGCATCGGCGAGCTTGAGTTTCGACAAGACACTGCCCAGTGTTTGTGGCGTGATCTCCCGCGTGCTTTTCTCCTCGCCAGTTCACGTGAGTTTATGCCTCAACTGGGGCGCGCAGACGCCGAGTTCGCGAAGCCGGTTGCCTCGGATTCTACAGCGTGCTAACGCAGTCAACTTTGAGCGAGATGTGAAAGCCTGCGCTTGCCACTCATGGAGAACTTCCAGCGGCAAGCTCACAAATCCTTGTGAGCTGCAGCAGAGTGGTCTCCGACAAAGGGAGAGGGGCCGCCAGCTGTACTGTTTCTCCAGCCTTGTACCACTAGTGCAAGCAGCGCGCAATTTTTTCTTAAGACATGCAGAAATGTCTGCTACACTGTTCTCAATAGCGGTTGCTTTAAGTGCCTCCTGGGGACGATGGTTATGTTCCACAAGGGTTTTACCTATGGTCCTATATGTACATAAAGGTAAATTTAAGTTCTTCCAGGAATGAAAGCCTGAAGTTTAAAACAAATTTCTAGTTGGGATAACACTGCTAGTCTGGCATGGTCTAAACAATGTCCCGTATTGATCGAGTGAGCAATACTTTACATAAATGGCATCGTTTTCAGAACAAGAACAAGCCTGCCAGAAAGCCATCAAGCATTGCGGGAAATATGCAAAAGTGTGATCAAAACGCTTCTTGATAGGAATTAGTTATGCTCCACCTAGACTGCCTAACCAAACGCCTCTAAAAATAATTCGGAACTGCAGTACGCGGTGCTATCCGATATCGGCCAAATACAGTTGCTCAGAATGTATGACCCGATGTCTCCGTTTTGACACCATGTTCTTCCCATCAAGCAAACGTTATATCGTTATATCGTTATATCGTTACCTTTAATTATGATGTGACTGAACGTTTAGCTAGTTTTTCGCAGTTTTTTGGCATATTTCTTAAAAAGCAAACGTGGTATTATAAAACATTTGCAGATAATGATGAAGCGTTCACTGAGCAAATTGTGTACGTGGACAGCACCTACACCTGCGCAATTATTATGGTACTGGATATAAAACCAGTGGCTGACAAGTATCACTACAGTAAGTATGCCTATCTTTTTCAAACAAGGCTTAATCCTCTAGAGGTTTGAGTGAAAACATAGAGACAATACAGTTTTACACGAACGTAAGCAAGTTGGGAATAGGCAAGACGCTGCATAGGCAAGACGCACTTCTGCAGTGTGGCATCGCCATCCACTCGGGAGTGTTCGCTCCTTCTTTGGCATGGCGCCAAAACAAGCTGGTAGTACTGAGGCTGCAAAACCTGTAGTAGTGCTTCGAGAACACAACCAGAAGTTCTAATCTCTATATAAAACAGGACATCTCAAGTAGAAACACTGTAAACATGCTGCAACATAAACGATAAAACATGTTGCCGCGCAGTTGCTTGTATTTATGGGTACGTAAAAGACCTAACGACACAAAAAAGGTTAGAATTAACCGATGGAAACCACATATTTCAAGTTTTTTTCTAGATTTATCTGCAGACTATCCACCTGAACAAATCCTCCCGTTTCGACTAGAGCGCTAAGTATCAACTACTTATGTCTTCCAAAAAATAAGCCGAAAAAACATTTTTGAGAGTCGTCCTTTGTGTCTGTGTGTGTGCTGGACTGTTTGAGGAAGACTACGTGAAGACAGGGTGTTGAGAAATAAAGACGCGTAGTCAGGTGGCGGCACTAGGAGGAGAGTAAAAGGAGGATCGGATGTGTGTTCTGCCACCGGGGTGTATTCTCTGCCCTCGTGCGCTTCATTGAAAATTCCAATGTATTCACTATAATAGCGATTGGCCACTGTCACCTTGATGTTTCAGTTTTTTGTCGTTTATGGAACCAAAACACTTTCCAGCCGGTCTAAATTATCTCTTCTAAGCGCCTCGTAATTAGATAATAATTCCATTTATTTTAACCGTCTTCTGTTGATTGGCCGATCCCCTGATTGGGTATGTGTCATATCTAAAGGAGCAACAACAACCACTCCCTGCCTCACTATTCGACTCTAAGACTATTTCGGAAGCCACACGCTAGTCTTCTTTCGCTACACATTTTCCGGTGCCAAAACCCAGGAAACAAGGCATGAGCGGACATAAGTTTATGACGCAGCGGCTCGAGGCACGCGAGGCTTGGATACCTTTGCTGCTTTATCCTGGAAGCCTTCCCTCGACCGACGCCCCTTTCCGCTCGTGCCCAAACAGCCCTCGTCCCCTAGGTATTCGAAACACCATCGTCTTGCTTCATCAACCGCTGCCATAGACGTACTTCGAATTTGCCGAGATGTCCTGCGAGAGACCGTCTCCGGGACCATGACAGTGCTCGACGCCTTGCTGCGGAGTCAGGCAGCAACGGCCATAGACAGACAGAATCTCCTTGACCTCATCTTGCATGACCAGGTGGGCCTGCACCGACTCGACGCCCAAATTCAAGCGAACCTGAAAGAGGAAGAATTTAAATCGGACATTTTGGGACGCGATCGACTACGTCGAACGCATCTGCGACCTGCGAACGCACGTATGCTTCTCCCTTAGCCAAGCCTCGTCCGCAAGCCCCGTCCCTCAACCTCAGGCGGCCCTGTTTACTACCCGCATCGCAACTTCGACTATCTGCTCCTTTCCTGAAGAAGCCCGGTGGACGTTTCTTGAGGAGGCCTGGTGGACAATCGTTCCGGGTGACGTGCCGCCAGTCCGGGCAATGACTCGTGTGCGGGTAGTAGAACAGAATAGCGACGACGGAGGCACTGCGGCTTTTCAGGACGCCAAGCAGGTGCTCAGCCACGAAAAGGGGCTCCGGCAACAGCGGAACCCTGCTGCTTCTGTGACTGCTGTTTGAGTAGTCTCAAGGGCCCTCCCGGCACCTCGGCGTCGCTCACGCTACTATCGTCTCGGAGACGGCTCAGCGCCCTTGCCACGACTCCAGCTTCGCCAACGAGACTTCTCCTTTGCATACTTCTCTGTGTCCCCAGCCGGACGTTGGTGCCAGAGACGCGAGTCCCACTTCGAAGACGTCACAACGGTCCTCCCGCAACCCTAGCCTCACTGACTTGATTTCTGCTCCCGGGATGTCAGACAGCCACAGCCGCCACCCTAGCGTCGACGAGGCGACTCTATTTTTGGAGGCGTCCGAGCTCCCTTGTTCCGACCCTTTTGCTGCCGACGAGAGTCTCGTGGCAGCAGCACTCATGCAACTCGAAGATTGTCACTGGACCCGGTTGCGGGAACGTGGCTCATACAGAAGGCGGTTCCGCTTCAGACGACGGCGGAGGACCTGCTCCTCAGGAGCTTCGTAAGCAAGCTTCTGCGCCGATGGCGACCGGCGGCCACGCGGATCCAGCCCTGTAGGAGAGGCATTCACCAGGCAAGGCAGGCGGCTGCTTCGATGGTGATGGCCCCTTCTTTGTCAAGTACGAGCGGATTCTCACCCCGCCTGCCGGCCATGTGCACAAGTCCGACGAGAGCGAAGTCTCCTACACCAAGGGGACCGACACGCAGTTTCTGTCGAAACAGGGGCGAGCCGCCGTGAACCGCTCTGGTGACTCTTTAAGGAAACATGATCTTTATGATGATGATGGGCACGAGGGAGGCGAGGCATCATCTTTTTTTCAACATCCTACCCCGCCCGCAGGTGGCTACAAAATTTCACAAGCGTCCGTGACCGTAAAGCAGTTCAGTTGACTAGCATCAAGAATTCATGCCCGTTGAAGCAAGCAGAGTCCTGGACCTCGAGACGTCTTCTTCCGCCGATGAAAACGGCTTTTGTTAGCGTGCCGAAGCGTAGAACTGTTTTCTTGCTGAGAAGCCGCTAACTGTGGAAAGGAGTCTGTGAACAGATTTTTTTCATTGCATCTTGTGGTTGGAAACTTCGTTCACCCGCCGGCATTCGTTTTATCCATCACACAAGCTCGCATTGCACGTATAACCTTTAAACTCCTTGCAGAATTCTGTAGAATAATAGGCGCTATTTCCCTTCGCCTTTTCTTTAGCTTTAGTTTCTCTATCTTCTACAGGCTGTTCACCACTCGGTCTTTCCGCTCCAACTTGCGAGTCCGTATCAAATGTTGCCGCTTGCATCTTGAATGTCTCACGTCACGAAAAGAACCTGTCCCAAATTTCTTATCATTCGGCGTGGTTGTTCCTTCTCTGCCTTCCTGGTGCCATTTAAGGGATTTCATGCGGTCAGCTACTTCAGGGAATCTAGTCTTGTGCCGAAGATCCACAAGCCTGCTTCCTTCTTCCGCTTTCTCTTTATACGTCTCATTGATTTATTCACCAGGTTCTCGCGGACGGGCACTTTCCGTGTCGTTTTAACCAGACAAGAGGATGCAGTATTTGTTGCTTCCGATCCCCAACTTTCAACTCGTCAACAGTAATTTATGGTTGTGCTTGTCTCGTTGCACTCACGACCACTGCTGCTTTTTCTGAGTCCTCATTTACTTTCGGGTGGCACATGGTGTCTTCATCACACAAACCCTGACAGCTGTTTTCTATTAGCGGTAAGTCTTTCTGAACCATTTCTGGCCTGTACAGGCCTTCGTGTTCTCCGATTACCACATCATTCTTGTTTCCTGTTTCCATTTGCTCCGAATTCATCTCTCCATCCGCCTGGTGCTGTCGTAACTCTGACCTTGCTCGAGTTGTAATGGACGCAATACGATCTTTCCGGTTTGTTCTGGACTCAGTTATTTTTTTTCCGGTCTTACTTTTGCAGATATTACTCTGCCTTGAAAGTCAAATCCGTAAAACATCTCCGATTCCAGTTCTTCAATGCCCACGGTATTTCCAAGCAATCATTTCGGTCAGTCAAAGTCCTTAAAAGATAAGTCAACTCACGTATAGGTGGTTGCTCGAAGAGGAGAAAGTCTTCAACCTTGCCGATAACATGTGATAATTGCTCCCGCACGATCCGCCGTCTTTCGATGACGGCCTACATAATCCAGCCCGGCGTCACAGACGTCAATATGGCTGGGGACCACGCTCACTGTGCAGCAGTCGGCGCCATCGTAGCGGGAGTCACGCAGCCGCGAAGGCTCATTTCACAAGTCGGCAAAGGTGCAACACGGATAGGGTCCGGATCGTCTCTTCTCTAGCCGGCCCCTTGCTTTATTGACGGGGTCGTTGAAATGACAGCTTCATTCTTGCTCCCCAGAGGTGAGAAGGTGGTCGAAGGTAAGCCAAAATCCGCTCGGTGTGGCTTACCTCTGGAGGTCCCTTGGTCTCGGGTGTTTCTTGCACCAAAACTGTGGAAAAAGGGACGAGCCCCCTTGACCCGTGCTGATGACTCTTTAATGAAACATAATCCTGGTGATGATGATGAGCACGAGAGAGGCGAGACGTCATCTTTTTCAAGTTTCAACATATCGATTTCTTCGTAGCGGCCGGAACGCAGATCAGCTCAGTGAGAGTGCCACTGCACTCGCCGTATGCTCTCTGGCAACGTGGCTGCCTGCCCCAGCTGTTCCCGTTCGATCCTGGATGCTGCTTCGTGGCGAACAGCCTGGAGCACGGTCGCTCTCGCTTAGTCACCAGTTCAGTCGCAACTTTGACCTATGTCGCTCATATTGACCTTCGATAAACAGTAACCTCGTGTTGCCAGTGAAACTGGGCATGAACTCGTCCTGTCTAAGCTGGTTTACGAGGCTGTTGCAGAGAAGGATGGGACGCGACCGACGCAACTACGACTTCCAGCCGAATGTTACAATAGATCCTCCAGCCAGCATACAAGCATCGCTGCTGTGAAATCATGCGCCGCTACGGAAGTCGGACAACTGGTCGTATTGGGGCCCGGATTTCGCCACGGCCCGTGCAGCTGCCAGCTAGCTGCTAACCAACTTGGCGGCGGCGGTAGTATGTTGAGAAATAAAGACGCGCCAGCAGGCGGCAAAAGTATGAGGAGGAAAGGAAGAGGAGGATTGGAGGTGTTCGCTGCCTCGCTAGTCGACTCCATCACCGTTTCGGAAGCCAGACGCTGGTCTTCTTTGGCTACACAGGGTAAATAAGGCGTTTATTATCATTTCGACCGCACTTAAACTCGGTCTCTTGGCATGGCTTAAAAGATTTCTACAACACATCGTCGCCACCTTCGATCTGTTCCAGCGTCGAAAGAAAACACTGTAGGGTCAGCAGGTCCAACGTAGAGGCTCCGAGCTTCACCTCAATCATCCTTCAGTGTCATTTTAGATCTACTTGGTCTAGGTTGCTTTTGTCCGAACGGCAACAAAAGGTTAACGGTTGCTCCCGACTCCACAATGCGGTACCATGTCATATCTTTCCCAGTAGCTGTGCCAGAAATGTTGCAGATATTCTACCCTGTATCATGGCATTTCACAGGAACTACTGACGGACCTAGGAGACAGGCCACATTATTCTATAGGGCAATTCGTTTATAAAGGTAAAAAATGGCGCGATTATATAGTGGTTGTTTGAGTGTAATCGCATTCGTGTTTATGATAAGAATCACTTCTGGCTATTGAAACGGTTCATTGCGCCACTTTGCATTGCTTATATAATAAAAAAATTGTGTTATCATAACATGCCAGGAAGCTTAAATAATCAGCGTCGTGGTGTAGGGAGCAAGGCTACGGGAAAACGCCGTCTGTGTCAGTGAAAGTGCATAAAGTGTCACAGGGAACTAAACAACCCTTCTGCAAAAAAACAACACAAATGATTGCGGGGTACTGGGATAATAACAAACACGCGAAAATAAATTATGCGGAAAAATGCATTCGCAGCAGACTACGATATTAGTGTAAAACTTTCTTAACAAGAGAAGATTATGACGTCTTAGGTAACGCTATTTCATGACACAACCCTGAGACAGCCTGCAAATGTTTTTTTACCGCATGTGCAGCTTTCCCGCTCATGGCACTCATTTCAACAGTGATTACTATGCAACGTTTTAGCGAAATGAAAAGTTCTTTTGCACAGCTAATATTTGAGATGAATACTGTCTTTGTGCACAGTTTCAAGTCGCGCACGTTGCGCGACTGGGTTCCTGAGCCATGGGAACTATCCCTTAGAAATGCATGGGGAGTTAGATTTGACAGCGAATTACACAAAAAATATTCAGAAACCTGAAATATTCTTTTAGCGTTTTAATCTTCACGTTGACTTCTAGCTTTCTGCCAAATATCATGTTCTTAAAGTGGTTTTTCCAGGTTCCCGAGAGGTTGTAATTTTGAGCGAGAAAGCTGGGTATGGTTTACCATTCCTTCAGCCAAACTATAGAAGGGCTCTTTCTTTGGATATAAATCAAGAACCACATATATCATTTCGAAAAATTAATATGTATTTTTCAGTTGACTATGTCATATGTCAGTAGACTATCTGTATGCCGGGGTCCTATAGACAAGTGCAATGTTTTGTGCCAACTAATTGCTGAAAATTTCTTTTTTAGACCGGTACCGCAACTACACAGCTTGCGAGTTACGAATTAGAGGATACACAACACGGCCACAAAGAACATGGGCATGTGACTCAGCCTTTGAAGCAATTTGCAGAAGGGCCCCGCCACCCTCAATCTACGTCGTGGGCAAATGTTGAGCGCATGGGCGGTTGAACCAACTCAAAGCTCCACGTGGCGTATGATATAAATATTTTGTAGTGTTTTCAGTGAATAAATGGTAATTTGTAAACCGGAACTTCGGCATGTTGGTGGCAATTTCTGCTCCCGTGGTCAACGTATACCCAGTAGGTGACCAACATGGTAGTGGGGCCGAGTCTATGTCTGTTCACGATACAGCGGCTGTGCCATGGTAATGACGATCAGCGAGGACAGCGTGCCGCTTCAACCAGGGTAAGTAACGCGCTCTGAGCACGCGCTAGTTAATCATGACGTTAGTGTAGCTGCCAAGCACGATGTCGATGGTCCACCACAAACCAGCCAATCATTTTAAAAGGAGCTGGGGGGCAACAGTTTTTAATGAGAAGCTCTCGATGCCTCACTGATGGAGATGTGACGCCAGTGCACGCTGCAGCAAAGCCAAGTTTACGCAAAAGGAGGACACATGGTGGTGACGCGACCAAGGAAGCCAAATTTACGCAATGGGATAGCACATGATGATGATAAAGGTGAAACACGAAGCTTTTTTTATGGCCGTGTCTAGAGTGCCGTCCGGCGGTTTTATAAGCACTCCACTATATCGACGTCCACCAGCGTTTTATGACAAAATTGCCGTGTCGGGCAGTACATCGCTCTAGATAACGTAAAGCTAGGTAGCCTAACCTAAACATAACATAAGCTAACCTAACGCACACAAAGAAATCATTTAAAACACCAAAAATAAACTAAGGCATAAAAATTACACTTTAATTAAATAATGAAAAGAAAACCGAGGCAAGAGCCGGACTCGAACGACCGACTATGGGATCAATAAGCTAAGACGGATCCTCTACACAACAACGACAGACTATTCGGCAGGTGCTAGCCTAGTGTTAAATATTCGAATGTCGTAGGACGGCACTCTAGCCATGCCTGCAACGATCAGCTAGAGTGCCGTCGGACGGCACTCTGGACAATTGGTTTTTTTATCCGATACAATTGCAGAGTCCACAATTCAGTCAGCTAAAGTTCAAATCAGCAACAACGCTGAGCTAACCGAATCAGCCCATTTAGATGACCTGATTACAAAACTAATGGATAGAAAGTCATTACATCACATTTACTTAGCGCTGCGTTGTCGTAGATTTGGATATTGGCTGATTGGATTGTGGGTTTTCCGTTTGTACTGGAAAAGCTTCGCATTTCACCCATCTTTCTTCTAGAAAGGGGCGTTAGATTTTTTAAAGCGAAGCTGCTTAGGAAATCGTTAGAATTTGGTGTACGCAGTTAAAACTAACACGAAAATGCCGAGCGCTCGTGCGTGCGTGCCTCACGGCTACCGCCCAGAGTCCCCACGCACATTTGTCAAGCCAAGGATACCCTGATCACATTTCGATGCGACATACTTAATTCATAACCCACGGGTTAAAAAAGCATCAGGTACTAATAAGAAAAGTTTTACAAATGTATGGAAATGTTCCTAACGGCCTAGTTTGCTTCTTTTAGAAATATAGCCCACCTTTACTGAAATAAAATTAAACAAGAAATGCAGCTTAGTTCGTCTGGTTTTCATTGGATAGAACTAGCGGTCTACGACGCGAGAGTTCTATTTTTTATTTCAGTACAAAAGTGCGATATATCTAAAATAAACAAACTAGGCCGTCGGGAACATTTGTACGTATTTGTAAAAGTTTTCGTATCGGTGCACAATGGTTTTTAAGCCGGTGGGTTGTGAAGTAGCAAGTACAATAGGAATGCTTATAGGTGAGCCCCCCTTAAGGAGATTGGACAAGATTGACCGAAAAAACTCCAGCGTTCGCCGTGATCGTGGCCACACTTGCTTAGAACGAGAAAGACATATCGTAGTGTACGCCCCTCCCCGGCGATGCCCAGTGATTATCACTACCAAATAAATTAACCAAGCTCACGCTTAATTACAACAACAATGATGGAGTAAAGTTCGCTGCGGCAGCGAAGAAAAAGCAAATAGGTTGCAGTCGTGGACCCAAACTATCGTAATGGTCGTAAAGAATGCGTACAGCTTCGCTACTTTCAAGTCTTGATCGTTAATGTCAGCTTCTTTTATTTTTTAACACCACAACTTACACCTGAAGCGAGCGTGTAATCACTCTGTTATAATTTTTAACGAGGCAGCTGGCCCTGCAGTGCGGAATAAAGAATAAATGTAGAACTTTATTAGAACAGAGTTTAATTGGATTGTTTTCCGGCCGTATTTACTGCTGTTCTTAGGAATGCAAAAAAAAACGCAGTGTTGAGTACTTTGGGGGCACGTGAAACCTTCCATGTGGTTATAAATGTTCTGTGGCTTTCCAGAAAACCCGGCGTCTCTAATCCAAGGTTGCGACTGGTTTAAACACAGTATTTGCAAAAATAATATATCTAAGCTGCACTCAGGGGAAATCGTCTAAACGGTATATTTACGTATGTGTGCGTATCGGAAACGTTTGGCGCTTTTATCCCGTACATTCACGAGCTTCTTCCTAAAGCTTTGTTTATTAGCAGCAGAGTCATTTCATCCATTTAACAGCTTACACAGGTTGTAAGGGCCGCAAGCGGGCATACTAACCAAGTAAAAATAACGTTACCACTCTCCTAGTGTTACGATTTCATTAGTTATCTTGAGAGTAATTACCTGCCTGTGCTTGCACAAACGACGACAAGCCCACTAGGCTCCATTAAGTAAACCCAATGCGCGTTACGACTTTGCTCTGATTGATTGATTGATTGATTGATTGATTGATTGATTGATTGATTGATTGATTGATTGATTGATTGATTGATTGATTGATTGATTGATTGATTGATTGATTGATTGATTGATTGATTGATTGATTGGGAGGCTTAACGCACCGGTACAGGCGATGAGGCGCGCCGTAGTGCAGGGCTCCAGAATAATTTTGAGCACCCGGGTTATTTAACGTCCGCCGGAATATTAAACACACGGGCGTTTTCACTTGTCGCCTCTATCAGAAAAGCGGCTCCCACGGCCGGGAATTGAAGTTGCGTCCGCGTGCTCGTCAGCACGATGCCTTATTCAGCGCGGCGAGTCTTAGGACTTTAGCATTTGCATCGTTACAAGCCAGGCATGTCGTAAATTACGGTCAGCTTTCATATCACGGATGCAATGTTTGAGCATTTTTGGAAATATAAGGGTGCTATATCATTTGGACACCAGCGCACGAATCATTGGAGGGTATTGAAGCTGCAGATACCGCAGCCCTACGCCACTCATGCCGGGCTTCAACTCTGATAGGCACTCACCCTGCTGCCATTTACTGCCCGCCCATCCCCAAACGCAACAGAGATATACAGACCCTTACGAAGAAAATATCCACAGCCCCACCCAACGCTAACCAAAGTACAAGCCACACAGTTTCTAAGACTGCAAACAAACTGTTCCTACACGCAAGACAGATGCACAGGATACACCCCACGTTCTTCGGCTATGACTGCAACTTCTTCTGTTGGACGCCCGACATCCTGCACTGCATGGTGTCGGATTGTAAGGGTGCCACGAAACCAGCAGAAGCCATCGCACCGACACTGGAGCAGTGGGAGCTTATGTCGACACGGCATGTCGTGCAAAACCAGCTTATCCTGGTGACCAGGGCCATTCGAGCTGCAGCTGGACATGGCTGTAATGAATGTTGGGCCGGACCACATAGAAAGTCATGAACCCGGACTACGTTCTCGCAAACGCACGCACACCAAATAATGTAATAGCTGGATAGATGTACAAAATGGGAGTGGGAATTGGCACTTGAGCACACGGACGAACTACACGCAGAAACAGTCAGGTGCAGATGATTGCGGCATCGTTAGGACACCATAGACTCACAGCCGACGATCGAAGAGACGAGACGATCTCTGATGCGACGACTGGAGACGCACTTCTCGGTCTGGCCACAGATCAGGTTACTGTAGTCGTTGAGGAGGTGTTTCGCTGGACAAGGACGGGACGGTGGCCGATGCCTAGCGCCGGGGAGTAAGAGATCACGCGTGCACCACGGCGATGCCTCGCTGCTCGCGCTCTGCGCCACCGAAACACCGCTTACCCCTCGGGCGCACCGGCTTCTCGCGGTGGCACCAGAGACATTCTTCGGGCCTACACCTCGACGGATGGCCGTTGTCTCGCTAACAGGCGGGTGGTGGTTCGGACAGCAGCGTCGGCGGCGGTTCTCGGGCCTACACCACGAGGATGCGCGTCTTGGTTGGTCAGTTGGTTGGACCCTTAAATCAAGGCGCATACCCACGCGGGAGATTGGCCAAGAAGCTTCCTGTAATAATTAGGCTGTGACCCAGCTGATTTTAGAGAGAAAAAAAAGTGAAGTAAGAGAAACATTTCACCATCTTCCCTTGGGGGGAACCCTGAGGAGGATGCGAAGCAACAGTGGGGGTTGGTTGGCGTGTAGGTAGAGTTGAAGTAGTGTGAGTCGAGCTGGAGTGTGGTGTTAGAGTAAGGAGACGCGTGGGTAGGGTGAGGAGGAGAATGGAGGAGAGACGCGCATGCGCAGTGGAGGTGTGGACGGCGCAATAACAAGGGAGGGAACAGGCTCGAGCATAAGCATCCTACGGGAAGATGGGGTAATTTTATTGGAAAGGGGTGGGGGGGGGGGTGCTAGAGTGGAGTGGCATTAAAGAGAGAGAGAGACGTTGTACGTGGTATGAGTTTGTCTTTATTTATGCATTATCATGATCATGTTCACCGTAAGTGACCTCGAGCAGTGGTTGGCGTTCCGCTTTGATTACGACCGCCTTATGGTCTGTGAAACGTAACGTCGACGGCTGTTGTAGTGGATGAACCCTAAAGTTAGTAAAGATTCGGTCGATGCACGTTCCCCGGATGGTTGTGGGCTGCTTGTAATCACGGCCCGCTGAGACTCGCCGACGCACGCCGCCGCCGACACGGTTCACACGGTGTAGTTTATTATCTATGCTGTAGTTTATTACGGGCTAAAATTATCGCCAATAATTCCGCTGAAAAATGGGGGTATAGACTGGCAGTCTGATTGAGAAGGACCAATCTAGAAACTGGGAATATATTCCAACCCAAGCCTTCTCATCTCTTTGTGAGGCATCTGTGGCATTGGCGACATGAGTATGAAGAGTAGCCAAATGATCTTCAAGTAAATAGTTGAGTAATCGGGGCGGCAATAATTTTGCATTCGGAGGAAAAATGTTGTCCAGGTGTATTTCGACAGGCGACAAGTTATCAGGGTAGGGGTGGAGTAGAAAACGATCTGCATGAAGAGGCTGCAGCCATGCCTGTACGCAATCCAATTGAGGACGCTCAAATCGGGGCCACGTAAATCCTTGAGAAAGGTCAGGCCTCACGAGGAAAATGGGTTGAGCCTCGTACAATGGAGATTCAAACAGTTCTAGAAATGTTAAAACAGTTATCAATTTAAATCGATGCAGAAGTGAAGGCAACCGCGCCTCAAGGTGCAACACAGAGATAGCTACATAAGTTGGCAACCCTAAACATAAACGCAAAGCCAATCTCTGAAGCAGAAATAGGGGATGGAGTTTGTACGTCGTGCAGCCAGAAAATAACACGCAACTAAACTCCAATACAGGGCAAACATAGCAACGACAAATCAATAGCAGGACCTCTCTACGCATACCAAATTTATGATTGTATAGCCTACACAGCACTCCAGCAGCTTTTTCACCTTTGGCAGCAACGTGCGAAATATGGGGACGCTATGTGAGGTGGTCGTATAAATTATGTATCCATGTATGTTTTTATTGAACTATAGCAGGAAAGGAAGGTCCACCAGCAGGCGTAAATTTTCTCGCCTAGGGGTGGACACCAGAACGCCAGCTGGTGTGGGAGAGGTGGGATAGGGAGGAAAGAGTACAAAGGAATAGGTGGATAGGGTAGAGGGCTTACATCAATCACATATAACACCTAGGCGAGATGAAGAAGGATCATATATACAACGAATAGGTGAAAGAAAAAAGAGAAAAAACAAGTTAAACAAGAGCAAAAGCCAAATACATATAAACACTAGACATATAAATAAACATCAAGGTATAGGACACAATGGTGTAGCGGAAAAGACACTTGCACACTTGCACACTTGCACACGGGCGCTGGGCAGTGAGTGCAGGCGGAGCTGGCCACCCGTCACAGTCGGTGTTTCCGCTCTGTGGTCCACGCGTCCCCCACGCGGAGGCGCAGGACGGCCGAGCACAGTCGACGAGGCAGGCGTGATGCCCGCACAGGCGGCAGGCCCCCTCCGACTCGCAACCGTCGGTCTGGATGCCTGATCCGGAGGTGTCGCTTGATGAGCAGGCGGGCGTCGTCCGCTGCCGCCTGGGCCGCCATGTCCGAGGGAGGCAGCGCGTGTGCCCCGGCGGTCAGCTCGTCCGCCCGCTCGTTGCCATCCAGCCTGGTGTGGGCGGGGACCCACTGCAGGCACAGCCGAGGGGCCTGGTCCACCAGCTGCGCTGCCCAGATATTTAATTTCCGTGACCTGAGGAATGGATTCAAACCGGTATGCTAGACATTATGATATAGGATTATTGCAGGGAAATACTATAACAACACAATTCCTGACATTTAGCGAGAGGTGTAACGTGTTGAGCCGATTATCTAGGACATCCACATAGTCCTGCGGTCACTACAACGCTTGGATGTCCCTATCAGACGAGAAAAAGTCTTGCTACCTCCGAAACCAAAAAGCTTCTCCTCTCCTTCTTCCTCGTGCATTACGCGCATAGCATTCGGCGGACTGACCGCTCTTTATTTGCTACAGGAACTACACCTCATCCCAATGGTATCACTGGGGACGCCACCCCCCATGGATGACCAACAACTATCCACCGCTCCTTTCTCCCGGTGCGATGAACGTGTATTCATCCACCTCATCTACGAAGCTAGCGGCTGTGACTAAAGGCATTTCTAGATAAAATACCTTGCATTAAAGGTTCACGTGCTTATAAAATTATTCTTGCTTAAGCCCTACTGCCACCTGCCATATCACAGCAACATTACCACTGGTCTTAAATAGTCATCATGAACGGTCTAACGCGCAAGCCTTATTCCCATAGACTACGTCACGCTTAGAAGACAGGACACTGGCCAAGCCGAAACCAGTGCTAATCTGATGCCTATCAGATGAGGAGAAGCAAACAACAGGAGCTTAAATATTATGGCGGATTCCGCAAGAGCCATCAAAAACATCACGGCCGGGGTAATACCCATTGGCTCCAAACACATCATCCCAAGGGAGCTGAACCGTGTACACAATATTACATGGTGAACTGCGCACGAAGGCCTGGAAGGAAACAAGAGCGCGGTTTCGCTTATGAGAAGCCTTACCAACCGCAGCGACGAAGACCACTCCTTCGCCTTTCCACCATACCAATCCTACAAAGAACGTTTCAAAAAAAGAATTGAAAGGAGAACACTACCCGCTCCTCACATGGCACTAAACACCCACGATGCACAAACACTGAGAAGAATACAAACAAACACATTCCCACAGAAATAAAGGCTGGCGCTTATGTTCCCGGGCAGATTTAGTGAGGACTGTTTTTAATAGAACGAAAAAGCCACCCTTTTCTACACCGTATGTGTAGAAAAGGTTATATGGCACACCTGCCCAGTTATATGGCAAACCTAAAACAATACAACTCATCACTAGAAACATCGGAAGCGACCCTGGCCATCGAGGCTTAGGAAGACTAACGCCAGCTGATCAACAGGGCCTGGACCAGCGCACAAGCTTCTGGGGCCCTGGATAGAGGATTTCACCTAGGTTGCTCCATTTAATCCCTTCCCCAACCTCAATAAAGTTTTGCTGAACTGAACTCTATAGCGGACAAAGTTTCAACTTATAGAGCTACGTTTACGTTACGCTGCCTCAACAGACTAAGTTTTCTTGTGGATCTGGGGGCGCAAATTTCCGGAAAATTAGTTGTTGCGCTTTGTTTTCTAATTCTTTGTTTCTAAGCGTCGCTAGCAGCCACCTTAGTACTGAAAGTTTTGCCCCTAATACAGGTGAATATTACCGATTTGAAAGTAGCCCAAACGTACCCTGAGCAGAACCCCATGGAAGCGTATAAGAAACTGAGTTAACTTGATATGAACCACGGATTCAAATTCTCTGTGGACGAAGCGCGTTGCAGTCGGTGCCCCATTTACCCCAATGCGCAAATGTATTCTGTTTGTAATCAGCAGACCTTTATGCACCTATATTTACGCTAATCGCTTCCCTCGCGTGAATATAGCAGGATCCTGGTCGAAAAGACATAAACAAACCAGTTTTCCATCTTACGGCACAAGAAGTTGTCCACCCCTTTACGTGGCATTCTTAATACGAGTGTCAGTGCTTTGCGCAATTTACTAAACCGGATAATGGGTTGCCTTCTGTTCGTAAGACTTTAGCTTGTTTAACTAGTTATCCTTTTATTGTGGAACACTGGGCTTCTTTCAACCTTTCAAGTTTGAAACTGGTTATGCTGAAGAGATTCATACGTTTCTCCTGCGCAGTTTTTATAACATTAGATTTGCTTTGTAGGGTAATAAGGTCAGTGTGGTGTTCTCCTACAAAACGTTACGTGCTCATAGCTCTTCTTATTTTTATAAAAAAGCTACTTCAAACGGGTCTGCTTGAGCTTTGTCTTGCTACAATCCGGCTGCGAACTTAGTAGTGTCTTCACTAGTAAACAGAATGATTCACTAGTGCATTGACTTGCAAACAGAAAAAGGGCTACTCCAAACGACTCTGCTTTAGCTTTATTTTGCAACAATCCAAATGCGAGCCCATGTAGTGCCTTCAGTACTAAACAAAAGGTTTTTCAGGTGGCCTGAATGCTGTGATACAGCTTGTGCTGTCAAGTTATTTCTTCCTATATTGTTTATACACACAGTCCGGCTACTTTTCTATTGTGAGTCCGGCTTGTTTCGCCAACCCAAAATAAAACTGTAGACGTCTGGATGAACACACAGCATACAAGTAAGAATTATGCTTGCACCAAAAAAAAAAACAGTTACGTTTCGGCCTACAGAATCACAAACTGCGCAGTTTATATCGCTAACCGCAAAATTATGCAGTTTTGTGTCCGTGCAAAGGGAACACCGTGTCGCGACTGTCACTGCTGCAGCAAAGTAAAAAGTATGTTCGCCCTTTCCTTGGTCCCGCAGGAAATGTCTGTTCTACTGCCTTAGCCTGAATTACGTCATGTAACTGCTGTCATAAAAAACACATAAAATTTGCATGAATCGGCTCCCGAAATGAGGAAAGATACTCGTTTGTGTTTAGAGGCACTTACACGTGTTTTTTTATAGGAGTAATATATATAGAATTCAACCTTGTACACAAGAACAGAGGCACACAACAACGCTAAAACCCTATAATTTTGGAATGAATGAAGGAATAAAACCTTTATTCAACAACAGGGGCTGCATCGGGAGCACCCGACCGGTGGAGGGGATCCTCCGTCCGGGATCCCCTGGCTCTGGTTGGCTGCGCCGACCCTGTTCACCAGGTCAAGCTGGATCGTAGGGTCCTCCCTGAGAATAAAACACTAAAATATTATACTATAGCTGATTGGGCTACGAAATGGGATACTGTATAAATAAACGCGTTTTGTTCAGCAATCAAGACAGCTTTCATCAGAAAACGTCACTTCTAATGGCTTCACGATATTATCAATGCGTTGATAAAGATTAGAAACAAAGTTAATTCGCAATGATAACAACATAAAGTTTGAAACATACGTTAGACAAGAGTTTACACAGAACAGATACAATTTTAAAATACATTAAAATTCCAGCTAACTCTCACACGTGCGTTTGATGTTTTGCTAAATCAAAACAAAATAATTACATGAAATTTAGACCTAAACACAGAGCGCCACAAGACTCACCACTTAACCGATTGCCTAGGTGCTTTATAGTAGCCGAACGTTTTATACAATTGCCTCCAGGTACAACCATTTAGCCATGGGCTTATGTCATTTCTAGATTACCAGAAGGAAACACGACAACTTGAAATATATATATATATATATATATATATATATATATATGTATATATATATATATATATATGTATATATATATATGTATATATATATATATATATATATATATATATATATACAGAAATAATGCCGGCAGTCTACAACGTCATAGAAGGCATAGGGGAATGGTTAGACTATTTTTTACTGTTGGTGACGTTACAATTTTTTTAATATTACGTGAGAAAGAAAGAAAGAAAAACACGCGCATATATATATATATATATATATATATATATATATATATATATATATATATATATATATATATATATATATATATATATACAAAGTAAGAAACCCTCCGCTGTTGCTGTTACCGAGGGTTTCTTACTTTGTGTTCACCACGCCTTCGGCCCCATCGCCAGCATGCCAGTTGTTTATATATATATATATATATATATATATATATATATATATATATATATATATATATATATATATATTGGTTCTGTGGGACCTGTATGGCGCTCATGGAGTTTACCTCGGTGAGAAGAACCCAGCCTTGCTGTGACATCAGGCAATTGCACCGTTGTGCGAGCTTGTTTTGGTTTTGTTTCTTTGTTACCTGCTTCTTGCGTCAGTTCTGTCCCGTGAGCGTTCTTCGTTGGCGTACCGAGCAAGATGCTTATTGTCTCGGCTGCGGCGTTCTCGATCTGCCTCATCCCAATGACGCACGTGCAGCTGCGACTAGTTGGTCTCCCAGCTGGCGGTCACACTACAATTACCAGGGCACGGCCAACAAACTAGACGTACACCAATCTATGAAGGGAGGAATCAACTAATTCGAGGTGAAGGAATGCGCTCGGCTACCTCACGGCTGGGGTGGCTGGGAAATTTGGGGGAAACAAGGTATTGTACTTGCAGTGGATGTAACCACCTGATGTTGTTGCCGATGATAAAGATGACGAATGGAGCGCACACAGGGGAAAAACACGACAAAGTACTCTTCATTTTTTTCGCACGCAGTGGAGAACAAAACCTACGCTAAAAATCTACACTGAAACCCACTCTATAAAACAATAATTTGCTTTTTGTAACAGGTAATGATTTGCGGTGCCACTTCAACAATAAGTACTCGTTGCAAGGTTTGGAGATCGTCTTGCGTCAAACCTTGTTTCTCGCAGCATAGCTGATTTCTTTTTGTTTCGAAAACAAAATACACCAGTGTGTCTCGAGACATCTTGGCGTATTTTTTTATACTCCAAGATGTCTCGAACCGCGCCCAAAACCGCGCTTGTTTGTCTGACGTTGTCACAGAGAAAGGATGCTCCTTTTGTATTGTGCTGAGTTCGGGTACAGAAATTTTGCAACCGGTCAATCATCCGACACGTTTTCTATTGTATTCTGCAGCACGGGTTTCTTACTGGCGAACGGCATTTTATACATACGCAAGCCCGTGAAGAGCGTTGTTGCTGTTGCAATATGTGGTTTTGGGCAATAGTATTGTGGTTCTGCATTCCCGGTGCCCTGCAAGAAAAAGAAAAAAATGTCACAGAGGATTTCAAGTTCGAAGATAGTCTCAGCATAAAAAAGGTAACAACTGATTTTTTACTTCGTTAGTCCTGCGTGAATAAGTGGTCCTTATTTTATGACCGGATCTCATATTTCCCCTTGTCATAAGGGGCGCTTGAAGCAAGACCTCCAACTTTGTATACATTGGTGTTGTGCGAAAGGAGTAACGTGCTCCGAGCCATTCGCTTAGCAAAACCCCTTAAATGAATAAAAATCCCTCCTGAGGCCCCAATGAATCGCTACCTTGAAAGCATGCGCGGAGAAGCGCAAGTTTTATAGCTTACTTCTTTCGATGTGAAATCAAACCTGGTTTGTTTCAGAACACTAACCTATATGATCATTCGCAGAAAATGCACAAAAAACAGGCAATTACATCTCGCCCATTTAAAAAAAATTGCTTTTTTTCAGCTTTTCTGTTCGTTTTTCATTATAGATCAACCGCACAGTAAATTATAAATAAATGTAAATCGGGAATTTTCGTGAAGCATTTTCAAATATGGCCTTTCAAAAAGACCGAAACGTTTCCTTAGGTTAATTTCAACTGCAAAATGTTCTCAGTACTTGAGCTTACACGCGGGTGGCGAGGAGCCGTGAGCGGCCCATCGCTTCTCGGCGTGAGCCATACGACTCCTAGGGGTTAAAATGAGATATTTTTGATTGAAAAAAAAATCAGCCAAGTTTGCACTCACGAGCAAGACTTCAATGGTGAAGCTGTTGTAGGTTATCATTCACGGACACAAAGTTGAGTCTTAGTATCGTTGCAGTGTCGTGGACGGCATTTCAGTGAACTTATCCTGAGCAAGGCCAGAATGATCTCGTCGTTCTGGTCGACATTTTCGCACGCCATTGGGAAAGTATGACTTATCGTCTCCAGCGGATCGTCTCTAGCACGGCCTTTTCCTCGGCCGGGTGAACTATCCGCGGCCGGAGGGCCATGTGGCGTCAATGATCACCTACAAAAAGGGCCATATTCTCGACTGCACAAATTCGCAAGCATTTCGCTATGCTTTTTTGCTGACGTGCTGCACCTATAGCTATGACGGCATGCAGTGTAATTTCACGCATCCCTCATAAAGATCACAACGAAGGTATCAAATATTGCGCAAGATATAAAAACGCTTGGCATGTACTATAGCAATTAGGGTGGTAGCTAAAGTTTACAAGGGAAACACATTTCTGGAGGTCAAAATTGTCGTCAACACCACAAGTCGATCGAGTAACGTTGATCCAAAAGTGAGGGAAAGGGGGATGTTGAGCTAAAGGACATCACACAATCTGTTTTACCGTATCTACTTATTTCTTTGAATCGCTTTTAGTCACATAGTTGGGCTCTCTGCTTCAATGCAAGCTTTGTTGCGTTATCACCTTCCCGGCCGCCACCGCCGCCACTCTACCACGCTACTGCCTGCTGCTGTGTTACAAGTTTATGGCGGGATCACAGAAAAAGGCGGCCGCGACCATTCCTTGTATGACACATAAGAGCAGCGAAGCGCTACGCCTGATAACCGCGGAGCGCACCGATGTCACCCATTCACTCATTCGTCAAGCTCGACTTCAATTTGCGCTGTAATAAACAAAGCAGTCACTTTTCTTTGTTTTTATCTCTTGAGTTCGATCATGTGACCCAGCAGCTTACTAGGATGTGCGTGGGCAAATATCATGCATTGCGTTCTCTTTGTTATGGGGAGGCTTGTACTGCCCTTTTATGTTGCGGTTACGCCAAAGAATTTTTATTTTATTGCCAAACATAAAATAAAACTACGGCACTTTATTTGTATGCTCCCTGATCGCTGACTTGAAAAAAAGCTGAAACTATTAGTTATTTCGGTAGAAGACATACTTTAAAACGCGCGTCATTCGAAACTGCACCTGCTCCAAATTAGCGGACATTTCGCGGCGCCGAAAACCGGGGCAATTTTTTGCCCTATTTTGCGTCAAAAGCAGCCGCCATTTTCAAGCTGTTAAGTAATATTACGTCACATTTATGCACGCTGAAGTTGCCAATACATGACGTGACCGTTCCAGCCGACTGTTTAAATTACGTCATGCCTTCTCAGCCAATCACAGAGAGGGCGTGTATTGATTGATTGATTGTAGGGTTTAACGCCGAACGTGCGCCGAAATCTCGTACACACGGGCATTTTTGCTTTTCGCCTCCATCAGAAAAGCGACCGCCGCGGCCGGGAATCGAACCCGCGACCTCGAGGGCATGTATTACAGACATTATTGTTGTTGAATAGCAAAGACAGGCCTACGTTGTCATGTCTGGTGCTTTTAGTCTGGTCTTTCATTGCCAGCCACGAATTATGCGATTTCAGTAAAGAGAAATAAGGCGAACTTTAGAACTGGTGCCCGTAAACGTCATAAAACGTCAAAATGACGACAACACACACAACCGCTTTGTCAACCGGAAGCACGTGATCACAATTGAAAGCCAATTAGAAAATATTTCCGGAAAATTGCCCGATTCCTTGGGAATTTGTGCAGTCAAGAATAGTGCCCCAGCTTTGACATTCAAGTCGCGGCTCTTCTACGGTCCAGAGCGCATGCGCATGACGACACGAAGACGAACGAATGAGGGGCGTACACAAGGACCTGTCTTTCTCGTTCCGAGCAAGTGTTGCCACGATACGGCGAACACTGGAGTTTTTTTTTTTTTCTTTTTGTGGCCAACGTTGGCCAATCTCCGTAAGAGGGTTGCTTGGTTTGACGAACGTGCGCTCGAGGCACGCGTGCACAAGCTTTTTTTTTTTTTTGCTCTCGGCCTTCGGACACCATACACAAACTACTATTTGCTCAGCAGTTTTGCTGTTAAATTCTGAAAATATTAGAGCAGCAGCAAAGACAAGTGATAAAAACGGCTTTGGTGTTAACTATGCCAATCTGCGAACGAAGCTTGTTATGGGAGCCTTCAACTATTTCATATTAGTCTGCACGAGTGCAACACACCTTTCCTGCCATCCAAGAGCACATGTAGCTTCTTAAAGCGAAAGCTTTCTTAGTTGAACCGATGGCGTCTTGCCCAAAAACTAATGCATATCCCCATAGACCGGTTGGTGCACCGAAAAGTCCTGATAAGATCTCTGGAGACACGGTGCGTGTGTGAAACCTGGCTTCCATTGTTTCAAAACGGCCGCTTGAAACTCGTGAAAAAAGGAACGGTTCTAGATAAGCCAATACACGCATCGATCACGAAGGAGTACAATAGTGTACCTTTAGCTCCTAAACCTCGTATCGGTATACCTTGAGATCGTTCGTCGATGCGTTTACTTAGTGCGCAAAAAGTCGTAGAATCGGTTCGTTCTTCGTTCACGATTTGGGGTGTTTGAAGGTTTGACGATCGACTGGACGCACTTTCAGCGTGGGCGCACTTTGACTTTTGTGCTTCTCTGAGCTTTCTTTAGGAAGGGGTGGTAATTTTTTCACAAAATGGTAGAAATGTGTTTTAAGGTGGTTGACTCCGTGCTCCTCAGCAAAGTTAGAATCAAATTAACTTTCGAATAAACAACGTGCCCTCGGTACGCTGATGATAACAAAGCAAGTTGGTTTCCGTAGCATCGGCTGGAAGCAGTTCCGAACCCACAAAAACATAATATACTACGAACTATGACAAGGTTTAAAGGCAAAGGAACACTGGCACGTGGAAACTATTTCGACAAATAGATGAGAGGGCATCACGAATGATAACACAGAGCATGCACTCTGTAACTTAGTAACCACCTGCCAAGATTACAGCCTGCCAAATTGATACAACGTGTTTGCGAACTTTACCTCCTTTACCTACCTTCGCCTTCGTTGCCTACTAGTGTGATAGGCCACAAAGTGTAACCTCACGCTATGGAACTCGTCCCAGACACTGGGGTTAGGAGCAGGTTCACGGCTTCCGACGCCGACACGGAATTTTTATTCAACTTCTTTTGAAGAGCGCAAGTAGACGAGGACGAGAAGTGGACAGGACACAGCGCAGTTATTCAACGGTATAGCAACGTTATAACAGCGCAGTTATAACAGCGTTATAACAGCGCAACGTTATAACAGCGCAGTTATTCAACGGTCACCTTATAGCTTTTGCACAAAAATTAACGAACCAAGTGAGGATCTAAGAGGAGCGTGACATCCATCCATCACACTTCCGCAGGGTTCTACAGACGCTATTTGCAACTTATGGCTTGGTTACCTTCAAAACGAGTGGGGAGGCGCTTTCCTTGTCTTGCGTGTGAGAAGAGAATTTATTATGAAACCACATATCAGCACGCAGCGACTAGTGGTAACAGCGCTGCCCGAAAAACACACAAAAAACAATCAGTTTCCAAGTACTCCGGGCAGCCTACACTTTGCACAACAATTCTCTGTGGTGATGAAACAATTGAGCTACTCTGAAATCAATGCACACAAAGTTCACATGTGTTCAAAGAAACAATTCAGAAACTCGTTGAAAGTCAGTACGGCACAATAGTGATGCTCAGAATGTTATTCCTGACCGCTATGAAACGCGTGGACCAGCGTAACAGGAAGGCTTCTTCACCTAGAACTGCCAACTCATTGTCTAAGTGATTCATAAGCATTGACCGCACACGCCATAGCAATGGAAACATCGCCCGTTGCGGTCGGGCGCGAAGACACGCGGCACCACGATTTCGCCATAATACAAATGCACCAGAACACATAAGGAAGTTCACCAACGTGTCACTTGAACGTGTGCTCATTCTAAGTGTAACACCAAACAACCTGCTTAGCACAGTCCAAAACGTTGCCGCTACACGACACTGAAACAAGGCATGTTCCAATGTTTCAGTGTGCCCGCAGTGCGGGCACCATGAAGAACGCACAATGCCGAATCTCGCGAGACGGTCACACGTCGGAAGAACTTGCCAGCCACGCAACCATCCGAAATCCCTGACATCAGAAGGAAGCTCCGTCGAAGTCAGCTGATGCCAACGGACACCGCGTGATCTTGCTATCTGCTGATTATCTAATTGGTTTATAGCCAATTTTTCGCACAATTCGCTTGCTGTACTTTCCCTAAAATTTAGGCTTGGCAAGGTAGACTGGACGTTTCTCAGTGTTTTGACAACATAGGCATAAAATGGCGGTGACTGCTCAGCAGAGGGACCGGCAATGCGTTCGTCATAAAACATTGAGCGGTGAGTTCCCAGAAAGTACTGCAGCAGCGCCCTCCCTGGGTACTCAGTTGAGTCCACAAGGTCGAACACTGCGCGTACGGCCAGCATGCTACACATAGTTTGCAAGCAAGGCAGACTGAAACCACCCATTGTCTTGGGCAGTCTCAACAGCGCACGCGACACTGTTTCTGTCTTGCCCGCCCAAAAGAACGACCCAAACTTCGTGGCGAGCTGACGGGTGAAATGGCGTGGCGGTTTAGCTACGTGTGCTACATAAAAAAGTGCCGCCGAGACGGACGACTTAATTATGTAGCTGCGCTCTGCGAGGGAAAGTCTGAACTTTGACGCAACCGCAAGACGCTGCTCCGCTGTCTCGAGTAGGCGCTTCCACGTACTACGCGCCACTTCACCCGAGGAATGGAAAACCACACCAAGTACTCGAACACCCGTAACCCATTTTACGTCGCCCGCCAGGCTGGATGCAAATGTGCTGAAGCGCACCGCCATACTTTTGCCCCTGTTCAGTCGAGCTCCATCCAGACAGCTCACCGTACTCATAAAATAGCCGCATAAACGCTTGGTAGCTGTCCTCGTCCCGAATGAACAGGGAAACATCGTCCGCATACGCAGACACCTTGACTTGGTCTATGCCTGGCAACGGGAAGCCGCGGATGGCGATATTTGCATAGATACGGCGGAGCAGCGGGTCTAGACAAATGACAAAGAGCAGAGGCGACAAGGGGCATCCCTGCCTTATCCCACGGGTGACTGACGGAGAACGGACTACTTAATAGTCCGTTGACAAGGAGTCTGACACTCACGTTCGAGTACACCAGCTCAAGCATTGTTATAAAGTCGTCCGGAAAGCCGTATTGGCGCAAAACGCCTGCCAGGTAACGATGTTCCACTCTGTCGAAGGCTTTCGCTTGATCTAGGGAGACGAAGCAGCCAGAGGTGCCTATCTTCGTCGCATAGCTGAATAAATCACGCGTCAATGCCAGGGACGAGAAAATCGTGCGACCTGGCACGCTGCACGTTTGCGCTTGGCTGATAATATCGAGTAAAACGGCACTGGTGCGTCTAGCCAAAATGGATGCTACGATCTTGTAGTCCGTGTTGAGGAGTGTGATCGGTCGATACGCTTGGGGCTGCGTAGGATCCCCGCCTGGCTTCTCGATCAAGATTACGCGACCTTCACGGAAGGATTCTGGCCTTACTCCATGGAGAAAAAAGCCGTTCACCATGTCAAGAAGCGCACCCTGAATGGCCGGGAAAAACCTCTTGTAAAACCCAGCAGGAATCCCGTCAGGCCCAGGCGCCGACGAACCATTCAATTTTTTAACACACTCGCCGAGCTCGTCAGCATCCACGGGAGCACACAGCGAATCAACAAGGTGATCTGGCACACACGGCAGCACCCCACAAAACGCACTATGCTTGTCCTCAAATTCCTCTGCATCCCACGACGCGTTCTCGGTCGAGAAAAGTGTGGCGAAATGTCCCACGAAGACCTCGGCTATATCTTCAGCCCTCGTGCTAACCGACCCGTCAGCGAGTGTAACCTCTGGAACAGTAGCTAGCCCACCCTCGTCAAGAGAGCCCGCTCTAATGTGCCGGAGTACAGAGGGGTCCGAGACGGGCCTGCACAAGGTCTGCGCACGGCTCGCCGCTTGCGATGATTGCCGTAAGAGGGACTCGTAGCGTACCTTTAGCAGGTTAACATAGTCCCGCATCGCGAAGGTTAAGGTTCCCCCTCTCTGTACGATGCGAAGCCTCCACAACGTGTCGTTGAGCGCGGCCGTGATGCGCGCCTTGCGCGCACGACCCTCCTTTACTAAAAGCACGCGCCAGTGGTCCTTCAACTCATCCCAAGGCAGAGAACCGAACTCACACAGAGCAGTCAACGAAGCATTAAGTGCTGCTGAACTGTCCCTGTCGGTTAGCAGACGCTCGTCCATTCGCCACATCTGGTGGCGTGGTGCACAGTTGCCAAGGTTAAGCGTCGCTAACACGGGCCGGTGATCGGACACTCGACGAGCCCCAGTTGGGAAGGAGAGGACGGCACAGCAATCCAAGTAGCAGCTCAACTCGGGTGGGAAATAGAACTTATCTAGCCTACTGCCAGATTGTCCCCTTTCCCAAGTAGCCACAAACCTGTCGCCGTGGAGCTGCACCCACGCATCGGAAAGATGGAATTGACCGATCAGGTCCTTTAACTCCCGGGCACCGCTATAGGGTCTACCTTGCCCACGTCCCCGTACATCACACTGAGGGTCGGTTACACAATTGAAATCACCCACCAAAAATGTTGGGTAAGGTTCGAGCATGAATGCGTCGAGTGATGCGAAAAAAGAGGAAGAGTCAGAGTGTTGCGCGGGTGCGTACACTACAACAGCTCGGACGCGACGAGCAAGCAAGAAAAAATCAACTGCGAGCACGCGCCCTCCGATCCCATAAGTACAATGAGCCTTGCGGCGCAAGCTCTCACGCAGAATTACAACGCCTACGCCCGAAGCCATCCTGTCAGACAGGGTGAAAATAGCTTGCACACAAAAGCGCTCGCGAAACGAAAGAACGTCGCGTGGAGTACGAAAATTGCACTCCTGCAAAAAGAGAAGGTCAACGTGTTGCGCCCGAGCATAGTGCATCACCTCCCTCTGTTTGTCCAAGTCCCCAAAGCCCTGTACATTAAAAGTAAGAAAACGCACCAGCATAAGGTGATAAATGCACAAACCACGTTAACCCTCCCATCCTCAAAACTCACTATCGTCGGACGGCACGTCGACTTCGACGCACAGTTTCTTGTTGTCGTCGACATCATCGGTGTCCGCTGACGACGACGGCAACGCCCGCTTGGACGCATCTAGGCGATCCGGTGGAGAGGGTCGGGGGGGAAGCAAGTCGTGCACCTGGTTGATGGGGTTGGCGAGGCGAGGGTCGGTAACAACGAGGGAGGGACCAGCAGGCTCGTCAGTGCCTCCCACATCACCTGACTCTGCCGAAGAAGGCTGACTTTGCTTGGTGCACGCTTCGAGCCGCTCCAGGAGAGATGGGGAACTCTGCAGATCGGCGACTTGGCTGACAGTATTGACGATATGGGAGTCCGTAACCTTGGGCGTAGGGGCAGCACTGGTACTGGCCGTACTGTGACCGGCTACAGGTGACTTAGAGGAGAGACTAGAACGGCCAACCGCTGCCTTGCCGCTCGTGCCGGCTTTGCTTTGTTCCTTCCGGCGGCTGCGCGAGCCGCTCGAGGAACCGGGGAGAGCGATGCTTTTCTCCAGTGCACGCCCTGGCTCGTGCTGAGCGTGCTCCGTGGGGTCACTGCTCTCGGAAGAGCTGAGGCTCGTGAAGAGGGAGGTATCGTCCGATGGCGATGACGTGGCTTCTGCCGCAGGTGCAAGCTCTTCCTCCGAAGGCGACAGGCAGCTCTCCAATTCCATCTCTTGGCTGTCAGTAGGGGTGACGCCAAGATCAGCACTTTCGCTTGACTCCTCGGCAGGCTGGCCTAAGGAGGCCCGGGGCAGCTCGGGAAAGTCGCTTGTACTTTCAAGAGCTTGCAGACCGGGGGGCGCGCGAGGCGTCTCAGAGAAATTGCTCGCAGCATCCGCATAGGAGCGGGGCCGCAGGCAGTCAGCGGTGGCATGGTTGCCCTTGCGGCGGCGACACTGGGCATTGCAGTTGACATCATCGTGGCCGTACTCCGAGCAGCGGCCGCACCAGGGGGTCTTGCAGGCGCTAACTTGGTGATCGGTCTGGCCTCAGCGGGCGCATACCCTCCGCACACCTTTGTATTCAAACTGGGCCTTGAACACTCGAATCTTCATGAAGTTTCGTCTCCATCTTCACGAGTCACATGCCGGTCTTGATATGCTGAAGGCTCCTCCACGCCGGCTGGCTGACGTTGAGGACCTTCCCATACGGTCTCAGTGCTGCCGCAAGCTCCGCGTTACTCACAACGGGGTTCAGTCGGTACACTGTCATGTTGACGACCTGCGGGCCCATGCAGGCCACAGGACACGAAACTCCGTTCACGATGACGGCTCCTTTCTCGGTGAGCTTGCGAGCAGCAGCAGCCGTAGCCGCCACCGCGCAGAACTTGAAACCACCCTGATGCATCAGGGTGTCCAGGCCATAACGGCCTACGATTCCCTCCAGGGCATCCACCAGGTCATCCACGGTGACGTCCTTCGGGGCCGCGAAGTAGAAGACATGGGCCTTGGGCGGTGGCTGAACAGCCTCCCAAGACGCCATGATGACGTGTCCTTAGTTCCAAGACGGCGGTTGAGTGGTCAGTAGGTAGAGGCATCCAGGAGAAAGGGGCTACCCCAACGTAAAACGCAGGGCCGCCCCTCTGCAATCACGGCGAAACCTAGGGAACCGCTTCCCGGGGGAAAAGCAGATTCGTAAATTACTTAATCCGTTTGACCCACCATTTATCTATATGTCTGGAACCAGCAATGAAGAAGGCAACAACAGTTCAAGATTGTGATGGGAGACTTTACCGCGAAGGTTCGTAAGAAGCAATAGGCAGAAAGGTCAGTGGGAAGCCGGTATACACAATCGCAACAGTCCAGGAAACACACTGGTGGGATTTGCCGAGAGAAATATCCTGAAGTTGATACACACTTTTTACAAACGAAAGAATATGAAATGGAGATAGAAAAGTCATGATGGTACAAGAAACGAAAATGACCTTATTTTAAGTGACAACTCAGGTATTGTGCGAGACGTAGAAGTGCTAAGTAAGATTCAGAGCAGTGATCATAGGCGGGTCAGATGTAAGTTAATGTTGAATCGCACAAGAGAAAGAATGAAACTTGTAAAAACTAAGACACCCATCACAGAGCCAGTCAGAGCCAGATCGCAGAAGTTTAAATAAAGTCTTCAAAAGAAATTCTCGCTTCTGAAAGAATACAACGAGTCCAGTGTGGACAGGCTAAATGACAACGTAACACCGGCACTCAATGAATCAGCAGCAGCTGTAGATGAAGCAACATGTACGGAGCAAACTGAAAAAACGTAGAAAACGAAGTAACTAATTGTCTAACGTAATAACAAGAAAGTGTCAAGTATGAAAGATCAGATTGAATTAGCCGAGCTGTCTAAACTTATTAACAGAAGTAGAACACGCGACATTCGTACATATGACATGGCAGTGATCGAGGAGACGCTGCAAATTTGAAAGCTTGAAAGAAACTAAGAGAAAGCTAACCACCAGCAAAGACAGGGTGTACGAACTCAGAGACGAGCAGGATAACATTACGCACAACTTGGACGAAATAATAAATGCAGCAGAACAATTCTACACTACGCCCCCTGCTACCGACGCTGGACGAGGGGAAACTACTGAGAGTACAAGCTCAACTTGCGATAGGAAAGACTCGCAAAAACATGAAAAGAGGAAAGGCTGCAGGTGACAACGGCATAACCGTGGATCTTTTGAAGGAGGGAGGGGACATTGTACTGGAAAAGCTTGCTGAACTATTTCAGGAATGCTTGAAAACTCACAAATTGCCCATAGCCTTGAAAAATACTAACATAATTTTGATTCATAAGGAGGGAGATCCCAAGGACCTCGAGAATTATATACCCATCACCCTACTCAGAGTTGTTTACAAGCAGTTTACCAAAGTTATAATTAGCTGCATAGGTTACAGCCTGGATTTCGAACAACCCAGAGGGCAGGCTGGATTTAGGAAAGGGTACTCAACCATGGATCATATCCGTGTTGTCAATCAAGGGACAAAAATCTGCAGAATACACTAAACCCCTTTACGTGGCATTTATAGGCTATGAGATAGCGTTTGATTCGGTACTCACCGCAGCCGTGCTAGAAGCACTTAATAGAATAGAGGGGACCTACAATAGAGGGGACCTACAAAAAGGGCAGGATAACCCTCCACAAGAACAGCGATAATTTACAGATCCGAAAGGGAGTAGGACCGGGAGATACCATGTCTCCAAAACTATTCACAGCATGTCTGGAGGGGGTATTTAGAAAGCACGAGTGGAAAACATAGGTTTAGGGGTAAACGGGGAATACTTGAGTCCTTTGAGGTTTTCGGATGGCGTAGCCTTGCTGAGGGAGACTGCAGAACACCTTCAAAGAATGTTTGAGGAACTACAATCAAAAAGCACGGCCCTGGGGCTAAAAATAAATATTGTGACGTGGCGGCAGTAGTGATGAGCTGATCCATGGTTGAGGGCAAGTGGTCTACTTACAAGCAGATACGATGGACCTATTTACAGAATGTACATGATGACCATGAGAGAGCGCGCCCAAGGACACAGCCACTTCGTCGTCTTCGTCGTCTTCTGACTGAACACAGGCAGTATGGGACATTTCTCGCCTATGTGTCCCGTGACAATATGAATAAATTAAAGTAATAAAAAATAAGCATGCCAAAACACGTCCTCTATAGCTTACGAAACGAAACGCTGGAAGAAGGGAAAGGATTTAACTACCTCGGACTTATGTTTAGTGCTGACCCAAATTCCACGAGAGAGAAATCCGGAGCAGAATAGGTATGGGTTGGGAAGAGCTCGGCAAGCACTCCCAAATAAGGAAAGTAAGCTACCTCTGTCACTCAAAAGAAAAATCTACAACCAGTGCATACTGCCGGTAATGACACACGGAGTAGAAACTTGGCGCCTTACTAAACAACTAGAAAGCAAACTAAGGTTGGCTCAACGGGCCATCGAACGAATACAGTTAGGAACAACACTCAGGTGCAGGAAACAAGCTACCTGGATTGGTGAAAAAAGTAGAGCATAACATATCATAGTTCAAATGAAGAAAAAGAAATGTACTTAAGCTGGTCATGAAGTTAGACGAACGGACAACCGGTGAGAATGAGGGTAACAGAGTGGATACCAAGAGATGAGTCCAGAAGAAGGGGAAGTCCATTATTCGTTGGAGGGATGAAATTTAAAAATTCGGGGTAAATTGTGGACTCAAGCTGCGCAGGACACGAGCGGTTATCGGTAATGGAAAAAGCCTTCGTCCCGCAGTGAACCTGAGTAGGCTGATAATGATGATGTTAGAGATGTCTATTGAGGGTTGAATTTTTCTCATTTGAACCTGCCTTTCTATTATGCAGTTCTTGCACACCCATTTATTCATTTGGACAGTCGATGCGATTGGTGAACGACGCGGAATTACCAACAAGGTGGACGAAGTTACGAAAGAAACACGCCGAAATGTTTACTTCACGAGGAATTTCACGGTTGCTGGGAAGACGTAAGCCTTTCAATCACGCTGACTTGCCTTCTAAAAGTACAGTGTTACCGCTTTTTTTTTCTTTGGGTCGTTACAGCCGCTCAGTGAAGCTGGTCGGCAAGTTTTTGAAATTGCCGGGAAAGAAGCAGCCAATTGCCATGCTTGTTGGAAAAGCCGGTAAATTATGGACTTTCTTACTTCCTCTTATAATAAAGAATACCTTACACAACTATGCCGAAATGAATGGGGTGTACCGAGGCCGCAGGGTTATGCCCCATAAAAGCTCAACGCCCTCAAAAAGACCAATTGATTACAAAGGTGTAATAACGGCAATTTTGTGCATATACATCAGATAGTGAATTTCTTCCAGGTGACTTACTGCTCATTGGCTAAATCGTCGTAGACGGCCGCGGGTGTACAATACGAATGTAACTGAATGTATCACGACTGTTCTCCAGCCTCTCTTAGCAAAGAACATTTATTCCCGATAAACGTCCCCAGGTGGTCTAGAATATTCCTTACCTCTCCACGCCGCGCGCAACCTAGCCAAAGTGCATTTTCGGTGCATACTTTTTTGCCTCCACAAATTCGAATTCAAAAGGTGAGTTCGCTGATTCCTAAAACTTTTTTTCGAAAATCAATGCATTCATTGCTTCTGAATAAAAGTTTTATGCTTCAATAAATAAATGCCCACGTTTCACGCACGAAACACATTAGCCTAAAAATGTGCCGTAATTTTATTGTAATGTACAAAACCTAAGTTTTTGGCGATTATTTTGTAATTTCCGCATACAGCAGCTTCCGGCAATGGAAGCGTAATTTTCTCTAGTATGCATAATCGTGGTATGAAATACTGCGCTCATTTGTAATTTCCACGTGTATACAGTAACATGTGCTTGTCAACTGCATTATGACTGCTGGAACGACTGTGAAGAAATGTTCAAAACACCACACAGCCGTGGTCAGCTACCGCGGTGGCATAGTGGTTAAGGCGTAGTACTACAGAGCCCAAGAACATGGGTCTGATTTCGGCCGCCACTGTTGTTCTTGTGATGGAAGCTATAATGCTGGTGATTTCTGTGCATGTTAAAGGTCCCTATGCGGTCACAATAAGCCCGAAACACTTTACTACGGTGCACGTCATAGCCATAGCCATAACCACTACAACTTGAACGCTAGTTGAAAACTAAACCGCGCGTCATGAGAAAGAAAAAAATTAGCGGTGGCTTAGCTCGGCTATGCCAGGATATACGTAGCGTGAGTTAACGTTTGGGTGGTTATTCTTAGGTTTCCTGAATCTTGAATTGTTTGAGAGAAGAAACTGTACTGTAGCTATTTGTTTTTGCGAAGATTCGATCCAATAAATGCTCGTGCTTGTGACGAGTTTTCTGAGAAGCAGTTATGTAAGAATGCAATACGACTAATATTTCCAAAAGTTTTGAAGGTCTCAATGCGATTAGCAGGCATTAACTGAATAGGGGAGTCCTCGCTTTTGTACTTATGCAATATAAGTCTCACGACTTAGCGGTTTACTCGCTCTATTTGAAGTTTATCTTTTTTCGTATGTGGTCCTATATGATGGCCGCATGCTCTAATTTAATTACTACAGTGTTATCAGCTAAAACCTTAGAACTGGCTGAAGCGGGAGGAAATATAGTTTGGTCATTGCGGATGCACAGGTTTCGGAGATATGGACTGACCATTCTAAATTGTCTGTGAATGACGCCAAGATATTTTTTATCTTTTACCTCAGAAATATTACAATCTGGATTTTTATATACATATTGCCTCGGTAGCTTTTTGTTGTTATGCGCGTAAGTACAGTTTTTTCTTGCTCAATTCCATACCTCATTTTTCACACCATCCGTAAATAGCAGAAACAGCACCTTGTAGTGAGCAATCATCGTCTGGGGATAAAACCTCTTTGAAAACAACACAATAGTCCGCGAACGATCTGGATGGAACGTCAGCCGGAATAACAGAAGCTAAATCATTCACGTAAATTCAACATAGGAATGGTCCAAGTACGCTTCCCTGCTGAACTTCAGAAGAAACACTACATAAATTCAGAAAGCAAGTAATAACACCAAAGCACTGTTTTCTATTCATAAGCTAAACTTGTACCCTCGTAAAACAGAGAAGGCAAGTCCTATAGATTCTAGTTTGCGGACCAGTTTTTGATGAGGTACCTCGTCCAAAGCATTCTTAAAATCTATAATAATAATGTCAGCCTGATCGCATGCATCATGGATGCCCATTAAATCATTTACAGTCGACAGTAACTGTGTAGGTATTTGTAGACATCTCTTTCCTAAACCGGTGCTGAGAATCTGACAGTATATTGATTCATTGATTGGGGGGTTTAACTCGCCGACGCTTCACAGGTGATGAGGCGCGCCGTAGTGGAGGCCTCCAAATCAATTTTGTCCGCCTAAGGATCTTTAACGTGCGCCGAAATCTTGAACACACGGGCGTTCTTGCTTTGCGCTTCCATTAGAAAAGTGGCCGCCGTGGCCGTAACAAGATATTTTTTTTCACAGCAACGTGTGTATGTAGGAAGCAAGAATATCTTCTTACAGCTACTTGTAATGGACACAGGACGCTAATTTTATACTAATAATTGGTCACCTTTCTTGAACACGGGCACAACACGCGCGATTTTCTAACGAGGGTATTTGCTAAAGAGAGCCTAAATATATCTTTTGTGAAACTGGATAGCTTTTATGCTTAGCGCTTTAGAAAGGCATTCGGGATACCATATGGGCCAGCTGACGTTTTAGGATTGAAGTACACGAATATCGTTAGAACACCTTCGCGAGTTATTTCAAGTTGCTCAGCCGAGGTAACCCAAGAGGTTGCGACGTCATATTCGTTTACTTTCGCAAAACGTCCTTAAAATAGGAGTTCAATTTTTCCACCATTTCACCTGGATCAGTTATTATGCCATTCTTATATTTCACTCTGTCTATTTCTTTGTCGCGTTCCTTCAGATGTCGCCAGAATTTTTCAGGGCTAAATTCAAGAAAATGGGCTAAAGTGTCCAAAAAATATGTCTCTCGGTCAGTGTTTATTTTGGGTTGACAATTCCCTTTGAAGTATGGTAATCATTTTAGACACTCCATGCTTTTTCCTAAGTCATTTTAACTTGCGTTTTCGTGAATAGGATCACGGTTAATTCAGAGGTTTACACGCCGTTGAGCTTTTTTTTTCTGTTGGCCAGAAAATTTGCAATGAAATACAACACTGCCTTAGTAAACTGTTCCCAGGAACCTTCAACAGTATCGCCAAGATTAACCAGATGCTCATCGAGATAGTCGATAGTAGAAACACCATCTGCAAGTTTGTAGCCGCTAATAACCGAGCTTTTCAGGACCTTTTTATTCGTGACTCTGATATTTTTCCACGAAAAGATATCTTATGGGGCCATATACCTGGCTCTATTGCAACAACCACCCCTGTAAATGATCCACTGACAAAGAGAAGGTCTATTGCAACAACCACCCCTGTAAATGATCCACTGACAAAGAGAAGGTCTAAGATAGCACTTTCGCGTGTGTTTTCATGTACCAATTGTTCAACATCGAGAGCAAACATGATATTGTCCCGTAACCAAATACGGCGCAGTTGTCGTGAAAGAAAAGCAAGCTTATTGGAGTGATCTTGTGCTCCCCTAACAACTCGAAGAATACAGAGGCGGCGAAGCAGAAGTCAACAAAGTGGTGCGGTGGCTGCCGTGGGAATATTTATGTTCCGGTGCGGTTGTTTCTCGAAATGTTGAATTACAACGATAACCCTGAAGGTCAAAGAAAATTAGTAAAGGCTAGTGACGCAAGGTCCAAGCATTCTCCGTATCAAAATAAGACAGCCGGTGCGGCATTTAGAAGAACGCAAACGATACACGCAGTTTGCTTCGAAATGCTGATAACACAGCCGGGAGCCATCGGATGGCAAAAACAAAACAGAATTATACAAACATAATGCATGTTGCGCTTATGTAACAAGCAGCATGTCACCGTAGGACGACTTATTTAAACTCAAATAATTTAAACTGACTCTGACCGCCGGCAAATAAAATCATCTGTTAGGACGATGCTTTGTTTTAAAACTCTAGGAAATGGTCATGCAACTTGTTCATAAAACCGACGTCAGCATCTGGTGCACAGTAAACGGCACATATCAAAATGCATCCTGCATAAAAGTAACCTTTAAAAACAAAATTTCATGATCAGGGCTTTGATAAACTGTGATGATATCAATTCCACGTTTGACCATTACTTCCCCACTCCCGCCTCAGGATCATATATCATGAAGTAAATGATAGCCAAAAGGGACTATTTCTACATCCAGGATAGCGTCATGTAGCCACATTTCTTTTACCACGCAGATATGAGGTTCATACGACTGCAAAACGTTTTCTAGTTGACCCATTTTACTCATACTTCCGGCAATAAGACAGATCAAACGCAGTTCGGAGGACGGTAATTGCGATACGTATATCGGTGACAGCTTGGCCTCTTGATGGTACCCGGCTTGCAGTTCTGTTCATACTAGCTCGCGCAAAAGATAAGCAGGACTCTCAGTCATTGTGTGAAACGCGAAAAAACTTTTTCTAGCACCGTTGTTTAACGAGTTCTGCTGTGATAAGAGTGATTTTTTGCGCGGAGTTTCTGCGCAGTAGTCATTGTCAAGGCAAATTCATGTCCCCTTTAGCTTACCAGCGTTACTCATGACTGCTTTTGTTTCGGCAAGATATCGAAATAAAAGAAGAATATGCCGGTGCCGAGAACAGTTTCAAATTCCATATATTTGCGTTATCGACAAACAATATACACCCAATTTATCTCGGAAGAGCTCATTTATTTTGTTATGCCGTAAATATTTTTGCGACTCATCAGGGCTACCTTGTATTCCAAGAACGATCATGTTATCATCCCTACCCCTGTCATGCAAGTTAACAAGCTTCTCAATATGCCAATTAGCAGCCTCTTGAACGTTGGTTACAGCTGAACCGAGAACTTCGTCTTTTATTCTAGCATTGTAAAAACCCGCGTATAATACGAACCCGCGTATAATACGAGGTGTAATTCGGGGACAGCAAAATCAGGAAAAAAGTTTTCATCCGCATATAATACGAGGTAAAGAGCACAGAAAACATTTATTTGCACTGCAGTTACCCTTCAACCCTTCAGTCATTGTCAGTTTTCGCTGGCACTGTCTCCCGACGTCCGTTCAGACATCGTCAAGTTCGCTGCCGCTGTCTCCGGAAGTCGCCTTGTTGGAAATGTCTTCCCAGAGAAAGGGGTCCTCAGTGCCATCAAGGGCGTTCGAGATGCCGCATTTCTTAAAAGAGCGACTGACGAGCTCCTCTGGGATGCTGGCCCACGCATCCGCGATCCAGCCACAAAGCTCCGCTGGAGAGGCCCGCGTCAGCCATTCGGTAGCTGTCACTTACGGGTCTCCTGACCTCATCCACTCTTGGTAGCAGGACCTGATGCAGTCTTTGAAAGGCTTGTTGATGCAAACGTCTAGCGGTTGCAGCTGGGATGTCATTCCTCCTGGAATGACAATGAGTTCGGTGCGGGGTTCGCGCAACAACTTCTTCACTGAATCAGCCAGGTGGCAGCGAAAGGCGTCCAACACGACCACTGACGGGAACCCCTAACAGTGCTCCAGGCCGCCGACACCACACAGACTTTATCCAGTCAAGCACCAGTTGCTTTCTCCACCCGCGAATGCTGCCTTCGGTGACGCCGAACTGCCGTCCTGCGGCGCAATTCCTGATGGTCTTGGCACATAAAATAACTTTTCTTTTAATTGCCGCTGAATGCTGCCTTCGTGCACCCAACATATCGTGATAGACCTGCGGTGAACGTGCCGATCCTTCGCGTGGTCAAAACAATCAAAATGGCGCTGGCTGAGAGAAGCAGCAGCCAGCTCACCGCAACTGCAAGATGGCCCACCCTCCGCTGAAACCAAAACCGAAAGTGTAAATTTTCGGCTGAAAACTTTGGGATCCACATATAATACGAGGCACAAATTGTACATAGTAAAATTGAAAAAAAAACCTCGTATTATACGCGGGTTTTTACGGCCCTTTGTGTCAGTTTCCTTGTTGGTTAGGCGGGCACTAAGTTCTAATATCTCCCTTTCTGTCCGCTCAAGATAGCTCCTAATGTGTGCAATATCCAATTTCATTTCTTTGTTAAAATTCGAAATGGGCAGAAACAATTCATTCGAACATAGGCCGCGGTTGAGTTCAATGTCACCACAAAGGTAAAGTTTACGCAGAAAAAACAAGCATAAAAACATTTTAGGTAAGATTGTGGGTACGGTACAAGTACTAGAAATCTGTTGCCACTACATACCCTACAGTTATAACGAGAACCTGTATGACGAGAAGACGGACCATTGTGAACAATCTGCCCACAGCGCTTTCACCTCACGCACTGAAGGCGACAGCACACTGGGCCGTATTTATGTAGCTTGGTACCAGTGATGTCAAGAAGCCATGCGTGAAGAAGACATGCGCTCGTTGAGGTTCCAGGATGATGGGCCGAAAGGCATTGTGGGTTGACTGAGGTCCTCATCATCATCATCATAATCATCATCATCAGCCTATCTACGCCCACCGCAGGGCAAAGGCCTCAACCAAACTTAAAAGTGAATTCAGTGCGGGATCAAAATTTCGTCTTATTATTTTAACTCCTTTAGATAAGAGGAAGATAATGATTGAAGAATTGACATACGGAGATCACAATAATACTTGTGGAATATTCTGGACAACGTATCTTCTCCCGTTTCCACCAAAAAATGCCTCTGCAGGTAAGCACTTACCATTTGGAAGGAACAGATAGTTTTTGAGATGGAGATAAGGACACGTGTAGAAACGTAGTGTCAAAAAAATTTAAACTCTACTCATCAACTACCGCTTAACATTGATAACGCTAATGCCAAGACCACTGTTATTTACACATTGAAACAAAAACACAGCCAGCTACAAATAACGCGCAACTTCTTTCGAGAATATTGTTGCCAGTTGATATTGCAAAATTTGCTTTTAATCTAGACAGTTTCACATGAACGACAATTTGCAGAATATAGCCCTGGACACCAGATTTAATTATTCCCAATAAATCGTGAAAACCTTGTACAAAATTCTCAATTTCAATTTCAGTTTGTTCATTATTTTCTTCGCATTCAAAGAAAAAATGCTAGGACAGAAACAAAAAACTACAAAGGCAACTTGACGGAGTTTCTGTCCCACAATTCGCATCGGATACAACGAGACAAAGACTCAACAACTCCTTTCATAAGATTCAGTTAACATAGACCTAAAATATTACACATTTCTGGTTTATCCGTGACATAAACTTGAAATGCGGGCATGCATGCAGGTATGAAGCAAATGCGAGTATACAAGGGAAAACGAAAAAGTGGATACGTACAAACATACGTGCAATAAATGAGACATGAACGTTATGACGGTTTCTCTGAGAAAATTTAGCAAGCGGGGACGTGTTTTCTCGAAAAACCAAACAAATATTTCACTTTCAGCGTCCACTCCCAAACAACTATTCCCATTTTATGGTGTTTGTTTTTCATTAAACTTCAGATATATATACGCCCCAACGGAGGCTATTTTTAATAGTCTTCCCCAGTGTATGACCCATTAAGACGAAAGCCTTCAGTGGACCATGGAGCAAAAAACCGTTGCCGTCCAATCAAGAAAATGGCCGCCGCTGTAAAAAGTGAACAAAAACACACCTGTGAACGGATCGGATTTCAACCCGAGTCGCAACAGTGGCAGCCCGAATGCGCTACCCCTACGCTAATTCCGAATGTTGCCAGCGGCGGAAGAAAACGTCAAAATTTTGCTCAGAACCTAGCGAAAGACAGCTTCGCTGTAAAAAGAGAAGTGACATGCAGTTTCCAAGCTGGGTGGGCTGGAACTGTGCCCTACTCTACGCAATTCATGTGCCGCCTTTTGCGTCACAACGCTCCTGTTGGCCTGCCCTGAACAGCAAAGGGAATGGGACAGTGGCCGTAGCCCATTACATTCCATACGCGTGTATGGCATTGGGGCGCATTTGCGACAGGTCAAAAAAGAACGTGCGCGGTATGAGAGACAGTTGCTTACTTGGCCGTTTTATACATTCTTCATGTGTAAAGTTACGTTTCGTCATTCGTGCGACCGTTCACTTTGTCATAGAAAGGCCAACAGCAACTTATAAATCCGCAGTTCTGTAGCAGGAAGAGTTTGCGAAGACCTAATATCCAGGAGAGAACAGACACCTTTTTTCTTCATATTGTCACGGAACAGTTGAGTGAAGACGATAAGGACAGCTACGGCTATGTGCTGTTTGGCCTCAACTTTAGAAGAGGACGAAGAGCTTCCATCTACCGGTCTCTGTACTGCCTGGCTGGCATTGCTAAGCATTGTAATTTTAGTCAATACATCGTATTTCCGTGCTTCTGCCTCGTAACAATATTACCGTAGAAACACAAGACGTGGTTGACACTATTTACATGAGCTGTTTCCTGGTCAAACAGTCTTTTATATATAAGCCAATGAAAACAAAATACCACTTTGTTCATTTAGCTCGTTCAGCTGCATCCTAGCCACGGAAAGGCAAGAAATATCGCAAAACATTCAAATTTCGTGCTACAGTGACGAGTTATGGGTAGGAGTGACTTAATATAGGCCAGCACTGAAACATCGCTATCAGCGTGTTAACAGCACGATAGCATTCTAGTAACAGATTCAAACGAAACCAGAGTCCCCACTACAATTGTCCAGTCATGTTCTTTTTGGCGATGCCTTAGGTCGGCGGTTGCCAATCGCACAAACAAGATTCTGTGTCTGTGTAATCGCCACTGTTGCAACTATATTCCCTAATATCTATATTATTTCTTTGAATTTGGCGGTACAATTGGTATCAGTGTTAGCAGGGCAAAGCAGTCTTTTTATAGAATCAAGCTTGTGTTTTGTTTTCACTTGCAGTTTTAAATAATTTTAAGCATTTTCTTTATGTTTCCCTGTTTCAGGACAAAATGAAGATGTTTGTGAACTGCGTGTTAAAAGCAAAAGCCCCAATCCATCACCAAGTGCTGAATGCAAAGATGCTTTCGTAGACATCTGCAATGCTGGACTCAATATCACTTTAGATGGCAAGCGTGAATAACACTGATGCGTTGACGGGACATCTTCCTTTTGTAATAAAAATTTCATTTTTTGTCGTATATCTATCGGGCGCCAAATCGCTAACCTCCTAGAACTCGCTAAACAAATGAACCAGATGCGATAGCCCTCCAAGAAACGTACTTAGAGCACTAATATTCGCCTTCAAGGTGCTTACGATGGCCGTGGGGCTGGAGTTGCTCAGTATTGCAAAAACTGGAATAGAAATATCGGAAAGGTCATTACAGCAAATTTATAGAGATAATGGGTGCAGCCAATACTTGTAACTGTTTTAAAGGGGCCATGAAGACCATTTTCAGCTTTGTTCACTTTGAAAGAACGGGCCTTTGGTAACCCCTTCACCTCCATTCAATCCGCGAAAGCCGTTATATTTTAGCAGACCAAACGCAAAAATATTTAGCAACTTTCAAACTTTGTGCTACAGCGAAGTAACATAGACAGCAGTGACGTATTATGAGACAGCTGTAAACACTTATCAATGTGTTATCTGCATGTTAGCATTCAAGGGATACGATCAGACGAAACTAGAGGCCCCACTGCAATCGCCCAATCACGCTTCTTGGTGTTGGCTTTGCTCAGCGGCCGCCAATCTCACAAACATGGTTCCGTGACGTCATACAAACGTCCCCGTAGTTGCTGGGGAGCCGTCACTGCTTCATCTGCTGTCCTCCATATCTCTATTATTTGTTCGAAGTTTGCTGAAAAATTGGCGCCATTGTAATCGGGGCGGATCGGCCTTTTTTATTTACCAAACTTGCATTTTATCTTCACAGCACCGATAATCACCTGTCCTGTGATTTAAAACAGAGAGAGAGAGAGAAAGAGTAAACGTGTTTATTGCGAAAAGCAATGGGGAGGAGTCAGAGACCAATCAACCTTTGTTGTCCGGGGTTATCGCTGGGTGTAGCGGCAGGACAACTGTTCATGATTGGTAACGATTATGCCTTGTGAAAAAACTTGACTTGGAAAACCCTAATACTTACCCCACTCTATGTCATGAAACCGCTCGCGCCCTGCAGGCCACTGCATCAAACATAAATGGTAAACCATCAATTGAGATTTTCAGTCATTTTGTCCATGTGTGCGGCGATCGGTGTTACCTTTATGTTTTAAATGCTATAAGCTGTCTCCTCAGTACAAAAACATTTTGTTTTTGTTTATTGCTTCTGAGGCCACTATATATTCGCTTTCTCAATGTTTAACCTGAGCGTGGACGTCTTATCTATCAACTTAATGACGTAAATCTAGCGGGTTTAATGTGTGCAAACATCGCTGTCACTTAATAAAGTATTAGAACGGTCATATAAATTTTAAATAAAATATTATGCCGACTCTTTTACCAGGCTTTTCACTTTCTTACTCACCCCACCCCCCATTAAAAACGTTCAACCTACTAGTATTCTCGTACAACTTGGTGCGCGGGCAGCCAACAATCTAAAAAAATTACACGTGCGGGCGCAACGACCGCCACAGCCTGCACCATGCAAAATAGATTTTACTTTCCGTCCCTCCGGATACGGCAACTGACGGGCAACGGGAATCCGTCGTTTGTTCTTTTTCCCTGCCGGAAAACAGTGCTGTGAATCAATTCTTCAGAAATTTTTAACAAACCATGTGACCCTGCTCTTAGTGCAGCATGTAGAACAGTACGTTCTTTTTTTTCACACGTGATATTCATTGAGAGCGCTATACCTGAATGTATGCAATAAATTACCTTTACACCGGTTAAAAGCCATCGAGAAACAACGACCGCGTTACTGTGCATTGCATCCATATTCAGTAAGAGGAAACGGTAGGGGAAAACGTCGACCTATGTCTGACACATGTGATAACAGCGGAGCCACAAAACAACAGCAGTTGAGCGGAAATGATTTCCATACTGCATAAAAGCAGCCAGAAAAAATTTCCTCTGCATTACATCTAGATTCTGTAGAAGGAAACTTTAAAGGAAATCTACGAACTATGTACGACACGTGGCATATCAATTAAGCCATAAAACGGAAGTACTCGAACGGTACTTAAACGCGCGTCTTTTGTGTGTCGCACAGACGCCGCAGACTTTTTCGGTCCTAGTTGTAAGTCATTTTTTAGGTCTTGATTTTTTCAACATGATTGCCTCAGTCTTCGCCTTGGTGGTTCTATCCACAATTGTCATCACTAGCGGCCAGAAGTGCCCGACTACCTACTCTTCTGACTGTCCCTCCACCAATGGAACCAGCAGCACATGTGAATACCGGGAGCCTTGCACCGAGGAAGGGTGTCAAGCCTTGGGCCTGCTCTGCTGCAAGGTTCCATGTGGAGGCTGCGCATGCGCCAGACGTAAGTTTGAGCCTACGATTCGCGGTTACACTACGAAGAAGATCTAGTATGGTGTATGCGAAGCGATATTCCGTTCCAAGATAGTCGCAGTTCCGGTGCTATGCAGAGCGACCGTTAAACGGGTTTCATGTGCCAAGCCCTACCTCTGAATTCATCAAAACGGAGGTTAGCGCTCCAAGAAACAAGACACCTGACAGAAAGCGCTAACCTCCATTGTGATGACCATGAACCAACTATACGCCTCGAGATTCGCGATCGCTGCGCCGCCTGCCGCCGCTTCTCCGCGGCGTTTGCGGGATTAGCGCTGCGTGACTGATAGGTGGTCATGCAGTGTTTTGGTTCTCTTTCGCTTCTCTTTGCCTTTCCGCGCACTAAACAACTTGTTATGGTGACGTCTGTAAGCTAACCGCACGTTTAGGGTGCTTAAAAAAGCAGCTGCGTCTTGGTAGAGCGCTGGAACGCCAACAAGAGCTACCCGGGGAGGCGGTTCTGAGCGGTTCTTGGCCGCTCTTGCGGGCGTCGGCGACGGCAGCAGCATATCACCGCTGTCACCTTCGAACACGTCAGCACAAGTGAATTCTGTTTATTGTCACCTCGTTTAAACCTGATATTGGCACTGTAAGAGGTTGGTTCGTTCGTTTTGCAGCGCAGACAACAAATGCGGCTTTGCTTCGAGTATGTACGTCGTAGAAAGATATGTTTCAGGGATGTGATAACCCAATAGCTGACAAAAACTTGTGCCTTTCATGGGAATATAAGCCACGCGAAAATGTTAAGTACACTCAAAGGCTGTGCATTGTCAGATATGTGCTCACTCATGCCTTATAGTAAGAACCAAGGTATATGTTAATGAAACCACGGGAAAATGAATGGTCTGCAAGTCAGGAATAAATAGAATAGTCGTACGGGAATGAAAAAAAAAACCGAGTGCAGCTTCTGAAATGCTAAAGACGTTTGTTTGAGCAAGGTAGTATTCACCAGACCAACTAGATGCGAAATGCACTGATATTTCGCTGGACATGGGGGGGGGGGATGAGGAGGAGGACGCTCAACTATCGTTGTTTACAAATGCGGAGCGAAATCAACGAATGAACGTTTTAGTAATCACACACACAAGCTGCGTGTTCACTTTTCGTTTGTTTTTCGCCTTCAACGAACGGCTGATCACTCGGCGCACGCATTTTTTGAAGAATACAGGGTAGGCAGTTCACAAGAAATACGAGGTGTCGTTGAAAGAGTTGACTGATTGATTGCAGGGTTTAACGCGCCGACGCAACGGAGACGATGAGGCAGGCGATTAATTTTTACCACCTGGAGATCCTTAAAGGAGCCATGAAGACAAAATACAAGTTGGGCTTATTAGAAAGACTGCTTAGTCCCGATAACAATGATACAAATATCATCGCAATATTCGAACAAATAACAGAGATATTAAAGAAAACGTGTGAAGCAGTCGCGACCCCCTAGCCAATTTCCCGCAACTTTTCTATGACGTCACGGAACCTTGTTTGCGCGATTGGCGGCCGCCTAAGTGACCTGTCGCGATGACACATGACTCGACGTCTGTAATGGGGCCTCTAGTTTCATTTACTCGCATCACTTGAATGCTAACGTGCAGTTAACGCACTGAAAATTATGTTTTATTGTTGGCCCGTATGACGTCATGCTTGCTCATAACACGTCACTGTGGCGCAAAATTTGAAAGTTTTTAAATACTTCTTGCTTTTTTTCGATAAAAAAACATCTTTTGGGGCTGTAATGGAGCTGAGTGAGATACTGAATCCTAGTTCTTTCAAATTAAACGAAGTTGTATTTTCTCTTCATGGCTCCTTTAACGTGCGCCGAAATCTCGTACACACGGGCTCGTTGGAAGAGTGTCGTATCTGATAAGGGTCTCTGATTTCGGTTTATGCTAGATTCTACTGTCTCACTGTGTCATACGACGATGTTTCGAAGAAGAGTTTGGTCGCGGACGCGGATTACTCTATAAGCCCATCTTCGCGCTTCTCGTGGAGGATAAATGTAACAGATGAATCTTTGCGAGCGCTCACCTCGGGACAAGACGACCCAGCATTAAATTTCTCGTCGTGTGCTGACTCCGGAGTGTAATTTTGCATTATCCATCGTACTTCTTTGGTACAATGTTTGCGAAATTTATGCCGCATTGGCTTGTTCAGGGTACTCGTCAATATCTGATATGTGATATTGGCAGGCGTAACTTTCGTGCTGTCAGGTATGAGTGCTCCGCTGGATTTTGTAAGTGCACAAAGTCGATTTACATCATAGTGTGTATGGCCGCAACATGACCATCGGAGGAAACACTGCTTACAAGAGACACTGCCACTAAATTTCAGGGCAGTGGAATTGCAATCAGCTGCATGCAAATGCTGGCTTCGGGACGCCGGCCTGTGACACACGCCCAGAGCTCATATAGATCTTTCTAAGATCGCGTGATAAACGTTTATACTCTCGTGAACACACCAGGCTTGCAAACAGAGTGCCTGCTCCACGTTATTCGGCATTTCGAACGCGGACAAACGGTAAATCGCTGTCTTGAACGAGCGCCAAAAGCAACGGCGACAGGGGGGAGCGGGCCGGGGACTCCCGCGCCTGCTTTCGAAACGGGCCGCTAGGGGGATTTCAGTGGCGCCCCTACTAAGGTCCCTAAAATTACTAAGGTAGCGCCATCTTTAGATCTCGCCGCCTTTCGCCCTCGCCCGCGCTCCTCTCTTACTTCGTTTTTTGCCATTTTCTTTTTCGCCGGCGAACGCCGCGCGCCATTGGCCAAGGGAAAAGTCACGTGGTTTTGTTTTTTTTTTGCTCCGCCGCCGGGTCGCCTCGCCGATGCCTCGCCGGCTGGGACATTGCGCAACGCCGCCGCTGCGACGCCATTGCTGGCTTCCGAGCCACCGTCGCCACCGTGCTTCAGTACCGGAATTAGCGGCTCGCTTCGAAAAAATGTCGCACCGGTGTCATTTTAGGTTGCTTCTCGGTGTCGATGTGTTGTGCCTTAGGCAGCGCGAATATCGTCAGGCAGGGCACAAGACTTCGTTATTCCGTCCGGGAAACGCGACGCAGAAAGGAGAAAAGTTTGGTTGCATAGATTTGAACGGGCATACTTCAGGCCGACGCTACCATCACTCTTTTGCGAGGTAAGTTTCTGAATGCTTGTTCTTGCTCTGTTAAATTCTGCGCGAGCTTAAGCGGTCACTTACGAAGAAATGCGTATTCCCTTCGCGACCGTCGTCCACGCTTTGTTCTGAGTAGGCATTGCGCGCAGCGCCGAGTTCGTCCCGTCGTAAGCTTTGGTTTGGATAAGAGGCCGTGTATTTGTCATGTGCGCGCTTAACTTCCAGCATCAATATCAGCGGCGTAGCATGTTCAGTCAGTTGTCGTAAGGGTTTCATGACGCGAGAATTGTTCACCTCAATTCATGCTTGTTTTGGCCGACGGCAGTTTGCGTCTGACCATGTATCGTGTGCGTTCCGAGTGCGTGTACGCTCTTTTTGGCGTGAAGTCATGTTTTGTGTGTTAGCTACCCGGGTGGTATTATAATCCCGTTGTTATGACATCGGAGTGATTTGCTGCGTAATATGGGCTTGGTCGGTGCGGCGCAAATTGAGGCTGTAGCGAGAAAAAAAAAATTGCGGCTAGGTAAAACAATTTAAGGTCAGCTAATATAGTGACCGCGCCGTTGACGTACGTTTGATGCGCAATTTCTGTTATCGCTTTATTAAATTCGCGCACGTTTGAATGAGCACTTCAAATGCATATTCGCACCGTAACGGCTGTACGCCCTTTCTTCCGTGTATGCACAGAGGAACGTTAATTACGACTTACGTTTGCATTACACGTGATGCAGTACATTTGCAGTGTGCGCGCTTACTTCATCTTAGTAGTCAATGGCGCAGCGTATCCAGTCATTGCGATTTGAACCAAAACACACTGGGCGACTATATTATTTTCAGCAGACGTATTTTTGTCCAGCAAAGCGCTTGCTAAACGGGTTTAGTGTAGCGAGTTGAGCGGACGCGGCACTGAGCAGATGCGCGAACACGAATTTGACCATGCTACGGTAGAACAGTCACTAACTCCCTTCTGCAATGCATTATTGCCTATATTTGCGGAGTGTTTGTGGCGCATCTCAAACTCGGTGGCGACATTTCTTTTCCCTTCTCAATAGGATTATTTAACGGATCAATTTGAGCAACGGATATTGGAGAAGCTTGGCGTTAAAAAAACTAAACCCAAATGCCACTCCCAACATTTTTTCTCACGGGAAGCCACGTCAGCAGCACAAGCCACCTGCACGACGTCATTACGGACGTTTGTTCCAATAAAATATCTATTTGCTGGCACCAATTCATTTTTGTGATTTATTGTTTTCTCTTGATAATCATCGTGACATTGGTCCTCTTTCGAATTTCTTTCGGGTGTATCCCTGTGTTAGTGCAATGTACAAATCTGCCAGAATATATCCCAGCACAAAACAATTCTGTCCAGGCGCCTCCATTAATAACGGCTGTAAACGACCGCGCCCGGTGAAAAAACGTATTGCATGATTAATTAACTGCAGTAACTAGTTACATAATTTGTACCTAGAGGGACTGTAATTTCAGTTTACCCGATCGATTGATCGCAGTCTTCTCTGGCGCGTATTCCCAGAATTACAAGTCTGCGTTTTTCACTAGGTTCGCACATGAACGTACGCGTTTTTCACTAGGTTCGCACATGAACGTACGGCCGCGAGTGTAGTTTAGTGTATCCGGCTGCGAAGTCGGGGAAGCAGGGGCTTTTCGCGTCGCTGTACGTGCACACACGCACAACAGCATGTGTATGTTTTTAGTCTACTCACAGCAGCCTATAACGACATGAAGGTGAAGGAAACATTTCTACAAAAACGGCAAAGCACTCTAAACTGCGCGTAATTAAGGTAGGCTGTAGGTCGTTAGTAAAAGCGGGCGCAGAGTGAACGCCGCTGAGGATACACAATTATCGCAAGAAAGGCGAGTGCAAGGACGCCAGCGCAGCGCTCGAACTACGGCATTTGCGAATGAAGCGCACTGTATACTGCCGCGAACCGTGCGCAAGACCTCTGTGCAGTGATTGCACGACCACAGTCACGCGAATGCAAGAACGGAACTACCGTAACAGAGCAGTTTGAAATGTCCACGCTCGGTCCTTTCGCATTCACGAGCTATCCTGAGGTGTTACAGAATGCCGCACACGTAAACAAAAACCGCGCTGTGCGTATGCGCCAGCGGCATCCGCCTCGCAAATATCCCCTTGTAGACAAAAATATAAAACAAAACACTATCACTCAGTGCCTGTTGGTAAAGCGGGGCTCTAGAAATCCTATAAATGCTACCAAAGAGCGATTTCGGCGCGAAAACAAGATCAAACTGCAGCGAGCGCCCTGAAGCGTAGCAAGGGCGTCTGCTCTCAAGTGGCCAACAAATATGGCGGCCCCGCCGCGGAGTTAAAGGGACGGCGGCGCCGCGGGTGAGGGGAGAGAAAAAAGAGGAGGGCAGCGGAGAAGGAGGGAGCAGTTGGCGCTACCTTAGTTCTTTCAGGGACCTTAGCCCCTACAGGCCGCGCTCGAGGCGTATACTCGGTTGCAACTTACGAACGGCAACCGAGGTTGCCGCTGCGCCTCATCACTACAGCCGGATGTTACTCCGCGTTACGCAAGTAGTGCGATTCTGGGAGTATTTTGAACATGGCACGAGCCATTTACGCGATTTTTTGCACTTAATATGCTTATAAATTGCTGCGGCGATGGCGAATAAACAACGTGAGAAAAGGTAGACGACATCACGCATTCATAACAATCTCCCTTCAAAGCGCGCGCGCTCATTGACATTCCGTCGCTTACGTGGAGTGATACAGAACATGAGCTATCACTGTTCTTAACTTGTTCTCGAGTATAGCCCAGTAGCAAGTTTTATTAATCCTACCTCTGAAACCCACGTAAAAGATACCAAACCCCTTTTATTCACGAAAATAGTGCGCAGAACTGAGGTAAGAAAACATTTTACAGTACGAAAAAATCACGAGTGTTAAAAAGCATTGCTTTTTGGGGGGCTTAAAACAGGGACGTTTGTTGAAAAACCCATGATTCTACTCCTATGCTACTGCGGCACAACATCGGAGATCATTTAGAAGTTGCATAAAAAAACAGGAGTGCTCCAAGTAGTTAACGCTAGGTGCGCACAGGAGCAGTGAGGGTACCCTTGTACCCACAAGGCAACGGTATCCCGCGTGTGCAAAATATTTTGGAGATTGTAATTCGCAATAACTGGCTTGCTTATTTTATGGACTGTTGCTCAGCCTAGCATGTTTCTTGTATACGTGTTGTGTTCAACTGCCCTTGAAAATGATGCTTGTATCATTATGTGATAATTATTGTGAAAGTGAGAGCATTTTCGCGAAAGGTACTTCAGCAATGCTTTGTCCTGGCTCTCCTCTGCACACGTGCGGTTTCGGAGTTCAGTTGTAGTTTGACGGATTCGACTAGCACATAGACCAGTTTTTCGGGTAGCTTATTACCCGTAATTGTTGAGTTCTTTATTCGAATGTCGGCTAATTGTTCGTAATATAAACAGTTTTTCGTTTTTAACAGTACAGCGTAAAAACACGTACAGGCTCGAGAGCCATTTGAAGTCGGATGTCTAAAATAATGGTTTCCATTAAACATAATCACTTTTTATTTCAATTCCAAAACATCTTAGCGTACATTTGTAAAAACACTTAAAATAATTAAGATAGACTTTTCACCTTTATTTAATATAGCAAACGAAAATATACCGGTGGTCAATACAAAGCTGCCATATAGAAAGGACTTTTTAACACTTTTAATTTTTAGCCCAGTTCTTAGCATTATTTTTTTTAATTTGTGATAGGATGCCCGTTGGCATAACAATAACCTTTTTACAGATAGAGATGGGCACCCGTCCCTCGGATGAAGGCAGGAAGGGAGAGGTGGTGGTGACCCCAGAGCCACAGCTGAAGGTCGGGAGTCTTCCACGATTGAGGCCTGTGCCTCTCAAGTGTCGACTTCAGGCTGAGTCCAGTGAAGGGCACGGCCTTATTAGATGGTCCGCATCAGCTTGCTTGGCAGGAGCTGCGCAGAAGGGGCAGTTGTCATCGAACGGGGCATGGTAGCGTGGTGGCCACGCCCCGGTCACGGCAGGGGAAAGCGCCATGCACTCCAACGCGAAGTCTGGGCAGCAAAACCCCTTCCCAGCGAGCAAGTCTACTGGGGAGATCCTTTCTACACGTTGTAATGAGGGCACGCGTGGCGCGACGCAGGTGCCCTTCCTTTGGAAAACGTTTTCTAGTGGACTAGTTGTTTGCATTGGCAGAGGCCGAGGAATAGACGTAGAGTGACAGGCTCTATCCGCTGCTATGTGACCGGGGAGCCTATTCTGCCGAACCCACAACAGCCGGAGAGGGCAGGGGTACGTGCGTAGTAGTGTGTGGATGCCCCTTGAATTAGTGCAATTGCTGGATACTCGGCGTGAATCCCGTATCCCCGCTGTGGAGTCCGTATGGAACCCACCGGGGCGCGCTGTACGGCCGGCGTTATAGTGCCTGTAAGCGACCCCGGCTGGCTGTGAACTCTGCCAGTAGATGGCAGGGTGCGGATGGTTTGCTAAAGGAAAGTTCAAGAGGCGTCTGGGTAAACGGGACACTGCATCACAGTAGATAAAACTCCACCCTGGGTCCCAGCGTCCACGATGGCCTCTACCGCCTCGCACTGGGTCTCAGACGTCAGGAGTGTTCCTCTCGCGCCTGCTTTTCCGGTCGATGAGTGTGAAGTCGAGTCAGTGGCCGATTTTCGGTAACCTGGTGATACAGCCATGGCGGCCTGGTTACAAGGCGATCCGGTGAAGCACGTAAAGAACATCCCGTGTAACTGCTATGAACCATTCGCTTTCGACGTGTTCCTACCGTTCTCCCACAAAGTATAATGAAACCTTCAATATCCTGAATTCTCGCACAAGCAATGAAGATGAAGGATTTAGCAAGAATCATCGGACACACTGGCAATAAATATTCATCGGTTTCGAACCCTAGCCTCTTTAAATAAAGGACCAGCAATGCAAGTGAACTGATTTTGTTTCTAACAATGTCGTAAAGCTATCTTCGATGCGTTTTTCTGTCATGCGCAGCCGTGAAGACATCTGAGTGATTCGTGCCCAGGCCTCCTGAAATGCGCAGCACTCTTCCTGTATTCAGAATCCCGGAGCTTTTTCTGGCAGCAATACCAACTGCCTTGAAGTTGGCTGCATCCAGAACGAAGAGCCATGTTTGGAAAGTGTCACGGAAATGCACTTTGGACCACAAGGCCTAAATTAACCTTTACGTGCGAACATCAAATGCGCATTTTACTGAGAAGTAAATAAAAACCCCTAGCCTCATCGCTTGCGTCGATTCTTTCGGTTAAGCTTAATTCTAGTACCGTTAATTACCTGTGACATACTTTTTCAAACATTTAACATATAAACGGGCAGTGCTTAGATGCATCTTGCATCTGTTACGAGTCACGACTTTCGCCGTGATCTATCTCCTGCCTAGGTGACACGTTTCCAGGGATGAGCATTATTTGCACGCCGAACTTGACCAAGCGTTCGGGATTTTAAAATTTCTCGAACGATTTTACAACTGTATATCTATAGCGTGATAAGTTCCCTATCAGAGTTTAAGACCTCAACACTATCATTAAATGCAAATTGGTACATTTGGCTCGATGGTTCTGGCTACATCGTGTTGCCATCGTAACGGCAAGTACCAAGCCCAGCATAGATTGCATTGAAAGTGGAGCCGTTGTGTGCGATTTTAGGCAAGTCATATGAAGCGTTGCGGTGACATTGTGTGGGGCTCTGTAACAATGACGGATGAGAACATTACATGTGAAATTATTGCCTTGTTAAATTCCGATTGTTTCGGGGCAATGACATAGAGCGATAATAAAATATGCATGAATTACCCTCCAGATTCTACCTTAAGCTCCTTATGTTGGAACTTCGCGCGGTCCTTCCGTCCAGTGGTGGAGAGGGAGGAAACGGTGACAACTGAACGGCAGACCGCAAGAAAAGGGAAAGCAGTTAGGAGGCGCCTCTGGCCTTAACGGGACACCGCGACCGGGTTATGCGCCGCTCGGAGAATTCCGGGAGTTGGAGGAGTAGCCGCCGTTGGTGGCCGCCGAAGCGACAGAGAAGGAACAACGGGAGAACGACTCGAAGGGGCCCACGGGCGAGCATCGCCCCAGCGACTGGAGGTTCCCGCTTGAACTCATTCCCATTTCAACCTTCCCGCTTGTTTCCTCCCGTTGAACTCGGCGCAAAACGACCTTCTCCTTTTGCCCTTTCCCATTTCGCCTGTTCCCTTTTGAACCCATTCCTATTTTTGCTTCTCTTTTGTTCCCTCCCTTTTGAAGCCGGTACAAAACGACCTCCCTGTTTAGTATTTTCCCATCTAGCCCCTTCCCAGAATAACGTACCCAGTTCTACTCACCTAACCCGGACCGAGGCATGCGAATTTATATTTACGTCCGACTGTGCTTTAACCCACTGTTTTCTGTTGCGTCCGGCATGACCGAAAGTCAAGAACTACACTTACGTCCGACGTAACCCGGAAATTAAATTGAAGTTAAGTCAGACTTATTCCACCGTAAAAAAATTACGGCTGGTGGAACCAAAGTACAGACACGCCTTCTTAATCTGCGCAACCTTATTGCCATGGTACATTTTACGATACGTGGCGTCGATTTAAAAACAATACGTAGGTTGCTGCGTTACATCCGGCCGGTACAGGGTTGGTGAATTACAGCTGAAACACCACTTTTTCGTTTGCTTGAGGGGGCCAGACGAGTCAAACGTCCTCGCATGGGCTCTCCAAAAAACCCGCCGTATCTGCGCGACAAACCATCCCAATTTGGTATCACGGTGGCCAGCAAATCAAGCGGCATAGACTGATATCATTCGCATCGCCATTGGGTCACCCGAACTCTCAAATCAGCGAAAGAAAATTCCCGCAGGTGGACCACTTGGTTAATCCTAACGCACCTCGCCTCGCCTTCGGTCCTACCCGGCATAGCTACGGCCGTCACCGCAGCCGACGCAGACGCGCAGCGGCAGACTCCGCTGCTGTGGTGCTCGCCGACCCGACCCCCGACGCCGCGCAGAATGCCGCAGGCTCTACGAGAGCATCGAACTCATCTCAAGTAACTACGAGTGACACTCTTTTATCCCCGCCAAACGCCGTGCAGTCGAATACCATACCGGAACCCTCCCTGGACTAAATGCACGTCGCTGTCGATGACGACGACGATTGTCCCATTGAATCACCCCCCCCCCAACTCCAACCGCAGGATCATAGTGAGCCGTAGACACCACGCCCTCGCGTCAATGGCATCACCGAATCACAGACCCACTTGCAAAACCACCGACACAACCGGCAATGACCGAAACAGCTCGAGCACACCACGCCCACAGTTCGTTCCACCCCCACCCCCCCAATTGCCACTTCCGCAAGCCACGAGGCGGCCTGAATCTCTCCCGCATTTCGCCCCTGGAACTCGCATCTCTCCTCCACCTGCAAGCGCAGCTACCACCCAACCGTGAAGACCAGCTTCGCTTGCATTACTGGACTAATTTCACCGTAGTGAGTACTCCTCACGAGGACCGCGAAAAGCGATACGCATCACCCACCACGCTCAGCATCGAAGGCAATATTTATGCCCTGGCCACACATGTGCCAGCACCCACAAACACCTGCGCCGGAGTCATCTCCGGGCTGCCACTAGACCTACAACCACAAGACGTCATCCAGACCCTCATTGAGCACAACCCGCATTTACGGATCATCTAGGCAAGATGGACTCTACTCCTCCCTTCCATATTACCTTTACGAAACCAGGGTACCCTACTGGATGCGTAATCAGATGGTTACATGCCGCCGTCGCCTCGCCAAACGCAAAACTGAACCATGTTACCCCTGCTGGGCCACCGGGCCCAGACCGGATGTCTGCCCCAACCCTGATCTCCCCCCGTTGCCCAACATGTGGCCTCAGCTCCCCACCAGATCAGCATATTTGTCACCCATTATGCATCATCTGCCCCGACCCACACCCGACCGGATCCCCTGCCTGCCCCCAGCGATACCGACCCAGATCGCCCCCAAGAAAGGACGCCCGAACCCTTACTCATGGATAATTTATCCCGAACTCGAACCAACTTCAATCAGTCGTCGGTAACATCGCCGCCTACAACAAGGCCCCCAACAACCCACCTCAGAAGGACTTTCCTCCCCTCTCAAGTGAACTTCAACAACATGTGAACCAACCCAATAACACCAACACCCCTCTACAAAACGGTCGCGGCGGACGCGGCCCCACCACGCCGCACAAAGGACTTTCCAGGGCACCAAAAGCAACCTACGCCCAGGGGAACTCCCGTCGCCTATCAGCCACTCCCATCCCTTACCAATCCTCCCAGTCTACCAATGCTCGCGATCCCATCCTCCAGGGACTACAGTTACTGACACAATAAGTTGTTCGCCTCAGAGTCGAAAATGTACAACTACGCGCTCACCATTACCAAACAACACAACCATTACACCTCCCTCGAAGCGCTCCGAATCCGAACAAAAAGCGAGCCTCCGAATCCCCAAACCAATCCCCTCAAGACCGCATTACCCATGTCGAAGAACAACTCAATGCACAAAACGCAAACATAGCTGTCCTCCCGGACACTGTCCGCGCCCTCATCGAACAGACATCCCGCATGCAGTCCCTTTAAACATTAACCAAACTCTTCCCTCCCTCTACTTTCCGCCCAACCATACCAAATGGCCCACCCAACCATTTGCTCTAAATCTCTGCGCATATGGCAATGTAATTGTCGAGGATTCCACCGTAAACGCACAGCGCTGCAAGCCCTTATCGACGGCAACCCCGAACCCCCCGACGCTATACACCTCCAAGAACCAGTACCAGAATCCAAATGTGTTCACTTCCGCACAATTCAAAAGGACCTTTACACGACCGTGCTAGTCAATTAAAAAGCTCACAGCACAATACCTAGAACTAAGACCCGACCTCCCCCCTCACACATTCACACGCCTGATACCCAAGACGCACACCTAACAGCCCACCTAGCCCATAGCTCTCCTTGACTGTAACACACCTTCCACGAACCGTTCAAACTTACTGTAACACAGGCGAACAAAGACCCCTTAATAATTACCGGAGATTTCAATGTCCCTCACCAAGCTTGGGGTTATTATACAGAGTACAAAAAAGGCAGACTCTTATGGGAAACAATGCAGCATCACCGCCTCATCATTGAAAGCGAAACCTACATTCCCTCCCGGGACGGCACCAGCACACAGCGAGACACATCTCCAGACATCTCCATTACCAAACATACCCACCGCACCACGTGGCAACGTTTGGACAGCGGCAGAGACTTCGGCAGCGACCATCACATCCTTAAAAGGACACTGAAGTGATATGTAAACATTGCGGGATTACTACCGCAAATTGTAGTCCTGAGTCCCCAGGCCATGTTTCGACCACTCTGGGCGCGTTTACGCGATTTTATTTAGTAGAAAAATTACTTCGAAAATGCTGTCCTCCTCTCTTTACGCTCGCCCATTTTCTGTGGCGTTTTCGTGTGACGTCGGAAGGAGCCGAGCCCGCAATTGGCTGCGCTACTGCACGGCTCCCAGGCCTTCAGGCAGAGTCAGTCGGCCCAGCGTTTCGTCCGCCGGCCGCCGACGGGTCGTCGCAATTCGTTCGCTCAGTTGAAACGAAGCCAGGACACGTTTGTGAATGGAAGAATGTGCCTTTCTTTACTTGGTTAGTTTGTACACTGTATCTAGCTCCAAGTCAAGGTCGCTTCACACAAGCGGTGCACAAGCGCACATGCGACGCTTCGCTGACTGGTACGCCATTAGGAAAATATAAGGCCTCTTGAAGGCGGGAGAAGAGTCAGCGAAGTCAATATAGGTACTAAGGAAATAAAATCAACTGATATGTTTACCGTACAGCGTAAAACTAGGGTGCGGGAAGCACTTTTTTTGCGCTGGGCGAACAAGCACAGCGGTCAGCAGCACGACTACGCATCTGCGAACGCTTTTCGGTCTAAGAAATGCATGCGCAATTGCTAGACGTGATATATTGTGGAAGCTTGGGGGATGCTTACTGCACGAGCGCAAAACAGCAAATAGTCACCTAAGCTGCTTAAAATGCCAAAACTAAATAAAAGTGTAAACTGGTTATACAATATATACTTTATATTACCAAGGTCCGCAGAGCCATCTGTTTGCTTAGGACGAGCAAGACCGCGTAGCGTGCTGCCTCAATGGGATCTGTGGAAGCTTAATACCTCTTTATTGGCCTTATGGAATATTTTGTAAACGTATATCCGATTGCTTGACTAGTATTCTTGAAACACACAGTCTTTCTTTATATCAAAAATGGGATTTATTCAAACAGGAGGTAAGGGATTGCGCAATAGAAGAGTCCGCACGCCTTTCGTTTTTAAAACGTTTTTATGTACGGGAACTAACTCGTACATTGGTAGGGCTTCATGAACTCGAAGCGGTCAGTCCGGGATCGGGTGTAGAGGAAATTGGCATTGTTAAGGCACAACTTCAGCAATATGTTACCGAAAAATACCATGGCGCTCTAATTCGGTCGAGAACTGAAAAATTCTTTGATAGTTACCCCACTCGTCGTTCACTAAATGATGAGCGGGAGTCAGCACTTGCAAAGGAGGTAATCGAAATTCAACATAACGGTATTAAGTACACTGAAGCAGCTGAAATTGCTAGTGCTTTCCACGACCACTACAGCACGCTATTTGCGGGGTCAAGTCTATTAGCTCGGGGGCAAGAATTTAGTTCCCTCATTGATTTACTCCCAAAGCTGACAGACGATGAGTGCGCTCTGGTTTCTGGGCCTATTACACTCGAAGAAGTTAAGGCTGCCATATCTGACCTCAAGACAAACAAGACCCCGGGGCCCGATGGTTTGAGCGGAGAGTTTTATCAAAAGTTCTCTGATATCCTTGCTCCCGTTCTGTTAGACATATTCACAGCAGCATACGACCATGATGTTTTGCCGCCAACCTTTTATTTAGGACACACAGTTTTAATTCCGAAAACACAAGATGAACAAAAGCTGAAATCGGTTGACGGCTATCGGCCAATATCTCTCTGGAATGTGGATTATAAAATTTTTGCAAAAATTTTATCTAGGCGCCTTCAACTTGTCATCACTAGTTTAGTAGGACCTCATCAAACTTGCGGTATTAGAGGTAGGAGCATTCAAACAAACATACATGTTGCCCGTTCAATATTGGAGTGTGTGTCTGATTCGGCAGAGCAGGTGGCCCTTATCCAAATTGACCTTTCAAAGGCATTTGATCGCGTTTCTCATGATTTTCTATTCGCACTATTGGCAGCGGTAAATTTAGGGGATGTGTTGTTAAAAGGCATTCAGCTTTGTTACAAACAGTGCACCACACAACTGGTCGTCAACCGCGTTCTGTCTAAGCCAGTTTCGATTAGGTCGTCTGTTAGACAGGGCTGCCCCCTTTCACCCTTGTTGTTTGCCTTATACCTCGAACCTCTGTGCCTTAGTATTCAGCAGAGTGAAAGAGTACGGGGCTTTTCATCGCTATCCTGTGAGGTTAAGGTCCTTGCTTACGCGGATGACATTGCCTATTTTTGTGCTGATAAAAAAAGCGTTCAAGAAATATATCATTTAAGAGGGTTCAGCAGTGCCGGCCTGCCGTAGACAATACATGGACACTTTCAGAAGCTATAGCGCGTCTAATATTTCGTCTAACCCTATGGGGTTCGTATCAACTTTTTCCGCTTTCAAAAACGGGGGGAATGTTGCGGACAGATTTTTAAACTGGGATCTCGTTTTTTTACAAACGAGTAAGAAATATGAGCAAAAACATGGGTTTTCGGGGTGCCTGTGTTTCTGCACGTCGCATTGAAAAAAATCTCCCAATAACAAAATTCTGTTCGCAACATTCCCTCCCTTAGGCTGTTCTGATTGCATACATGCCGGTAGAATTCTTCTGAGGCGAATAGTTTTAGCGCTAGGCTTTCTGAAAGTTCCGCAGCTCGAGAACGCTCGCATTCAAATTTCGCACTCTTGTTGGTGGCTCCGTCTTTCGTAATCAGGAGGAAACATTATTATGCTCTACCATTCACCGCGTACACGCTGCGGTCTTGCTATGTTACTGCGCGGATAGCCGGACTTTGGGCTTATGCGGTATGCACGCGGAAGAGCGAAGACAAGTTTGCCGTCACTCATGCGAGTGGCACCACCGCTTTGATTGCAACTATGCATTGCAGCGTCATCTCTTGCGAGCCGGGTTCCACGCTTATCAGCGCGCGGGGAAGAGCACGGTAGACCGATGGCGTTGGTCGAAGCGGTGAATATTTTGCTTTTTCACCGAACGACGGCTTGATTCCGCAGTAATGCTGTTTAGTTTTTTTATTATTAAGCTCTGAGCCGTAGCAAAGACGAAGCGCTTGTTCGAAGTGACGCGACCTCAAATCTTGCCGGTAAAGCTGTTGCTTGTGTCCATTGCATAATGATGGTTTCACGGTGCAAAAATCCAGTAATATTATTTTTCTTGTAGGCTGGGATGGGGGAAGAGGGCAAGGGGGTGGTTTCGCACTTGAGCGGCTAAAAAAACTTTACTGGGGCTTCCTGAACGGGAAACGCCACCTGACTTCTTTATTTTTCTGTTTGCTCATTAAAACGTTTTGCCTCCTCTTTCGGCTCCTCCTTCTCCTCCTTCTCCTCTCTCTCTCTCTCGAGGTCGCGGGTTCGATTCCCGGCCGCGGCGGCCGCTTTTCTGATGGAGGCGAAAAGCAAAAACGCCCGTGTGTACGAGATTTCGGCGCACGTTAAAGATCCCCAGGTGGACAAAATTAATCCGGAGCCCTCCACTACGGCGCGCCTCATCGCCTGCGTTGCGTCGGCGGGTTAAACCCCTAAAATCAATCAATCAACCTCTCTCTCTCTCTCTCTCTCTCTCTCTCTCTCTCTCGCTCGCTCGCTCGCTCTCTCTCTCCCCTTCGCGTAGCATGAGCGTTAGACACTTAGGAGCACCCGTTATTCAGATTACAGGGACAGCTTCTTCTTTATCTTCAACTTCGGCATTACTGCGAACGGAGACTTAGCTTACGCAGCCACTTGCATCTGCGTACGTGTGCGTTAGCGGAGTAATGCGTAACCCGCTGACTCGTGCGCTAATATGAAGCAGGTGTACCACGTTATTGTATTGTTCAATTAGCGTAGCAATCTTCCTAAATGTCAGGGTGCCTTTATAGAAATCGTAAAATGCAATGTTTTTATTACTTGATTCCTTGTTTATATCCATTCAAGGCGGAAATTGCTGAAAGTTGCAGACGGAGGTAACTGTGCGAGTGCACAGAATGTTCACCTTACTTGAAATTAAGTATATTAAATCAAAAGTATCACTCTCCTTGTACTGCAATTAATGAAAATTCTTCAGACTGACGTTAATTTTTCTGCAGTTTAAATGTGCCCTTCCAAAATTTCTTCCAAATCCTCCTTCAACCGTTCGATTTTCAGTCCCCAAAGCAAAGAATTGCACGGTGTGCTGTAAGATGCACTAATACAGCGTAGAGGTAAGAAAGCCACGCTCGGAAGTTTAGCTTAGTCTCTGAAAGAACGAAATCTGATTTTTCTGTTTTTTTTCCCGTTTGTTCCTTTCATCTTCTTTTCCATCCCTGGTAGCGCGGTCTTTGTTTAATAGTGACTGTTTTTATTTCAATTCTTTTTATTACGTTTAGGGTTCATCGCTCATTTTGAACCCTTTAAAGCAGGGATAAACGATTGGTCGTCAATGGCCGTTCACCGGTGTTCACCTTCCTTTATTTTTTTATTTTTTTGTGTCAATCCACGCACATACATCTTTTATTTATTCTCGCAGTATGGTCAATTTGTGTACAAATGAGACACGAACGTTACAATGTGTTTTCTAGTATCAGCGCATAATACGTATTTTAAAGCGAAGGTGCCACTTGTATGTAATTGTAACTTGTATCAACCTGTTGAAGCGCAGCACAAGACGAGGGACAAAAATGCAGAAGACGCAGATCGCACAGTGTGTCTTCTCAGTGTTCTTTACCCTCGTATTGTGCTGCGCTTCCACACGTCGTTATGTACCAGCACGCCGAAACCACTACTCTGCTGTAACGCGTATGCATTCATGTGTCTAGTGGGTTGGCTACAACACCACTTGCCTGGTTTTGCGGCACACTTTTGTCGTCAAACCGATTAACGGCTTTATGATTTTAACCGCCCCCTCCCCCCCCCCCCCCCACATCCAGAATTGTGATGCTGAAATAAAGATTTGAGTGATTCGTATTTGTTAAAATGCTCTTTGGCGGGTACTTGGTTCATTTGCTTTCATTTATATTCCATTCGAGCATTCTCGGCGCATTTTTGTTACAGACGACCGATCTAGACCAACCACCGGCAGGCCACGACGGTGACTTGCTTGATCTTGTCCCGTCCATCATGCTGGCGCCATGGCTTGTAATAACTCAGCTAGGTTCTGTCCTTTTACAGCTACATAAATGATACTATCGTAGTCTTAACACTTTTATAAAAAAAATCCTTAAATTGTATTTTGGATGAAACAGGTTGGAGCTATTCCATATTATATTTCTCTTTTCCCTTTTTTTCAATCTATTTCTGGTCACACACATGGATGTGTAATTTACGCTGTATGTTAACCTAGGGATTTGGGAAGCCAGACATGTCCTACTCAGAGAGATGATTTCGCCTTCACGGAAAATAAGTGCACTTGTTTGGTTCTTTTCGAGGTATCACACATTGCTTCTTATTTTGTGCATGCCCCCATGCACAGCTCTTTGATGTTTTTTTTTATCGCTTACTCTCTGCATTTAATCCGCACTTGGGGCGGCGAGATTCAGTGCCCGTAATCATTCAGATTTTTTAGCCCATTTCAATAACTCCGCCCACAGTAAATACATTTGTAAATACATCTCTACCACACACGTGAATCTGACAACATCCAGTTTACAGGGCGGGCCTGTGCCTGATAATGCTACGATGACGCACCCAGATTCCGGTGGCACGCTTCACAATTATCGCTCTCACGCTCTCACAGTTATCGCTCTCACACACACAGAGACACACAGGTACGCACACACGCACAAAAACGCGCACCCACCCACCCACCCACACGCACATTCACACACACACACACGCACGCACGCACGCACGTACGCACGCAAGCCAGAGCTTTTTGATGTTACTTGATGTTCTGTGAGTTACTTTGATACAAAGTAACTCGGGGTGCAAGCATGCCAGGAAAATTTGACGCCAAAGTAGCATCGCGATTTCATGCAATTTATTATCTTGCATTGTATTTTCTGCAGATTCTTCACACTTTTCATTTAGAATTGCGAAATCAGTTTACCACGTCCATATAACTCACGAATAACCGTTGCGGTCCGGAATAAATCAGAGTGCTACTCAAAAATGCTTGATCAATTCGATAGCAAATTCCGCGCCTTGCCTGTACCTTGAAATACTTCATAGAAAGATACGCAGCACGCCCGTCCCACGTCGGGGAACTATACGAATGCAGTGTGGCTAAGGCGCACCACCCGTGTGTACAGGAATAGCGACGTCCCTTGCTCAGTGGAACACCGCCGTGATTTCAGGGTTGCGGGCAGCAAAAACACAACTACCCAGGCTACAGTCATCACACAACAGCAACGCAAAATTTAGAAATTTACCCGCCGCGGTGGCTTAGTGGCTAAGGCGTTGCGCTGCTGAGCACGAGGTCGTGGGTTCGATTCCCGGCCGCGGCGGCCGCGGCGGCCGCTTTTCTGATGGAGGCGAAAAGTGAAAACGCCCGTGTGTACGAGATTTCGGCGCACGTTAAAGATCCCCAGGCGATCAAAATTAATCCGGAGCCCTCCACTGCGGCGCGCCTCATCGCCTGCGTTGCGTCGGCGCGATAAAACCGTATACAATCAATCAAAATTTAGCGATTTAAAAAAGCGCAAAGCAAGCACTCGGGAAGGTTCCCATAGCAACCCTACAGGACCCGTGCACAACCGGACAGCCTAAACCAATATGTCCAGACACCGTCACTGAGTGGCTGCGACAAAAGCGCAGCGAAGATGCGGGTGCCATCCCAGCCGCTCTTCAGATGGAGGCGAGAAGGAACAACGTCCCCGTGTCGAGATTTCGCAGAACGATCTGCAAGTGGTTGTAATTCATCCGGAGCCGCCCACTATCCCAGGAGGGGGGGGTTGTGGCTGCAGCGTGTTACAGTCCCAAAATTTCAATTTTTTTAAAGCGTACAGAGCCCAGTCCAGGCCGCGTTGACCTCATGCCCGTACATGGTACACCACGTTCGGTAGTCGCAGCGTCAGCAGGCGCATATTCGTTATCTCGCCGCTGCCTCAGCTGGTTGCGATGCGCGTCTGTCGCAGCCACGTGAACGCTGCGACTATTGATAACGCTGGGTCATGTAGTCTTGGACAATGCGTGAGACTGCCCCGTTCACGTCATCTGTTACAGTAAACGGTTTATTTTTTTCTTTAAACGTTGTTAACGGAACGTTGAAAGGTAGTTTCAGGAAGTGACAGAAATCTTGCTTTCGTGGCAGGCATTCAATTAATCTGCATGGGTCTTTCAATGGTTCGAAAGAAAGCAAGAGCGCATCAGACAGGACGGAAAGAGAAGTATAAAAACACTTGCGCAAGTGTTTGTCAAGTTCACTTCGTGTTCAGCCTGATGCGCTGGTTTCTTTCAAACTGATGTTTTGATGAGCCCAACTTTTCACTCTTGGTTTTGGCGTTATTTTCTGGTAATTACTGGGGTCATTGCTGGAGGTTAATTTTTACCAATTGCTTTCAAAGTTTTTTGGACGTGTCGATTTCGAATAGTGCACAATTGAGTATCCATTGTTCTTTACGTTGTCTGTACATATTAACATTGAAGCTTCTCTTTCACAGCACAAAAAGTGCCCAAAAATATTAATAAATGATCATACATACGTGCAAAATCTTCTTTGTTAGCTGAATTTTTCCGTTTTCATGAATGTTTGGTTTATTTAGGAAGACGGCTACGTTCACGGCCGCCAAGACGTGCAACCACGCACTATTTTATTTATTTAAATGAAGCACTCACCAACAGTGGTGTGCCTTCTCGGGTGAGGCACTGGGTAAATGAGGAATATAGGGCATACAGAGACAACACATAAGCAAGGGTAGTAAATAAAAAATGATTAAAAGAAATGTGTGGGGATACGGGGATGTTTCATCGTGACTAATTAATTTTAAAAAATGGGATTTTGGAAGTAAAGCTGTTTTTCCTGCGCTGAGTGATCAGGGGCCGTGGTAGGTGCCAAGTGCTATTTATGGAAATAAGTAACTTGACTTGGTTAATCACCGTTTCAATTATCCTAAGTTAGGTGCTTGATTGTAATGATTAACTTGTAGAGGATCACGAGTGCATCTCGTATCGATTATTACATTTCCGAAATGGTAACTGCGGGCAGAGGTACAGCGCTCAGAGCCTAAGCTCACCAGATGTGCGTAAAGTGCTCCGGGCGGAAGCTGAGCGCCGCGAAGCTGCGCCCTCAGGCTCATGTCACTCGGAGCTGTACATGCCACACGCACGCCGGGCTTTATCTTCGGCCCGAACAGAGGCAAGGGGCACCTGAACAGCCGAAAAGCATCTGATAGCCGGATTTCTAGGTTACAAAGTTCCCAGTCAGGGAGTTATTACGTCAAAACAATCTTCGGTCGGCCCATGTGGCCACCGAAACAATAATGATAAAAAAGCCCTCCGACATTGGGAATGAGCGTCTTGGGTTACTGTGTTACTGGGGGAGGGGGAGAAGAAGGGGAGAGGAGGCGGAGGGGGTATACCACTGAAAGTGAAATAAGGGAGGGCATGTTTTGGCCCAAACGGATAACCGTTGGACCACCGTGGTAACGGAATGACTACCCTGAAATGAGAATAGACAGAGCAGAAGACCGCTAGCGCTATGAAATAATGAAATAAAGAAATTAAGCGTAAATGAGTTATTCGGACAGAGCAATATAAAAGCAGTTTGACTTCCACGGGCAACGACCTTGATAGGCTGATCATTCATTCATTCATTCATTCATTCATTCATTCATTCATTCATTCATTCATTCATTCATTCATTCATACATGCATGCATACATACATGCATACATACATACATACATACATACATACATGTATACATACATACATACATACATACATACATACATACATACATACATACATACATACATACATACATACATACATACATACATACATACATACATACATACATACCTGCGTATGCACATACGTACGTACGTATACTACTCAATTTACGCAGTGTTGACGTATTATGAAAAATTGAGAAAAAACGTGCGATAATTTAAGTAAACCGGCATCACATTTCGTTATTCACATTTAGCTCAATGTATAACATATGATTTTAGCGTTACGGTAACGTTTACCTAAGCTGTAACCTACGCATTGCACTTGTTACATGCGCTTTCGTCGTTCCGTAATATTTATGGTCACAATAATTTGTTATATTTCTTTACAAAAATAAACAATACAACGAAATGCCTCAAATAAGTGTGCTGCGTAGGGTTTAAAGCCGTCTAAATAGAACATCTTGGTATACCAAACACATATCGCGGAAAAGAACAAAAAGAACGAGCTAAGAGAGAAAACGAGCTAAGAGAGAAATCACTATTGTTACGTAGAGCAAGAACAGGTCATAAAAGAGCGTTCAAAGCAGAGCCATGGCTGGATCACATCCGCAACACCCCGTTTCCCATTTCACTTCTCATGCTAAAGACACCAGGCAGCTAGCCAAATTGAATTGTCCAAGAACTCGCAAGTCGGCGCAGCAATGACCACAATTACTACCGTTCGAACCACTATGCGCGTAGCTTAGATTGGGCTTAACCGCTTGCATAATAGTGTGATCGGGAAAGTGATAGTATTTCTTGTTTGCTGATTTTTTATGACGAAATGTTATCTCGTCGATACTACGTACAATCGTGTACTTTTACTTCAAATCCCATGTCGCATTGTACGAAACTTTTCAAAAGCAATACAGCGGTAATAAATTCCAACTAAGCTGTTCCACTATTCGAGAAATGTTATAAATTATGTTATCTCGATTGCGGAAAATATTAAGGAAGAAATTCGCTCAGAGTACAAATATATTTGTGCAGCGGGTGACAACTTTAGGCACCCTTCTTCACCTAGAAGGGCTGATAAAGCTGTAGTTATCGCCGGCACAACGCCGCACAGCGTGATTTTCTCGCCCGCAAGAGATGTGTTTTCAGTTTCTGCTCTGACATTGGTGCAGAAACTGAAAACACAGAAACTCTAACACTCGCAATCGTGGCTGCAGTAATTTAACACGCATAAGTGGGATAGAATTCTCCTTGAAGAAGTCACGTTTCGTGGCTTCCACAGAAGCGCAGCGAGCCAAGCTTCTATCCGCAAACGGCAGGATCGACAACGAATGCTGAGGGAAGCCTGCAGCCCAGTAGGTCCACCCGCACCCCTTGCCGCTTCCGTCGCTGCAATGCTCTTCTGTCGGTCGGAGCCATGTAACCGCCGCCGTTTATGCTGGCGCGGAAGTGAATTGTGTATACGCGCTGTCGTATTTCTGTGTTCTTACCTGTGCGCGTAGATTGATACCAAAGGTTTAGAAAACCTCTAAATACATTTTCTGTCGCCTTCTTAGACGCTGTGGCCTTATCTGGGGGTCGCAGGAAATGAATGTATCTTCTCATTCGCGCCACGAGAAGCACCCTCCTCGCCCTCTTTGCAAGTCGCCGACTTCGTGTTCTCCAGAAAAAACAACAGCATGCAAAAACGCAAAAAGAAACATCTGGGCCAAGTCATGCCGGTATTCATTCCGCACTGATATCTGACATTCTTGGCCACGATCTTCGGTCGTATCAGGGAACGCTCGTGTCATCGCACGACCGCTGAGTGCCGTCATCGGAGCTATATTTCCTTTCGTGCGGCGGAATAAAGCGTGCTTCGGTGTCCTGGTTGTTTTTACACTGCTAGATTGCAACTACCTGACGCAGCTTTTTGGGGGCAGTACGTGATGCCATCTATGAAGCGAAAAAGTGCGAATCTGAGTTGGCGCCGAACTGCTGAACCCTCTCACCAGGCAGTTTTGTGGCGCGTCTGGAGCAGCTGTGAATATGGAAAAAACAAAGGGATTTTGGTTTGGTGAATGGGGTGCGAAACCGTCCTTATTTGGTGGCATTACTTGGGATAAGGACGCACTTCAATAACTAGGTGTACCTTTGCACCAAATACGAAACACCGGGCCTCATTGGTCATTGGCCCTCCAAAAAGTCAAGCGAGCCTCTCAGGCATGGATGGGGCGAGAACTTTCTGTGTTTGCGCGTGCGCACGTTTGTAATGTCTTGCTTGTCGCAAAGCTTGTTTATGTGCTGCAAGTACTACACTGTGCGCGTTCTAAAGTGCAAGCTCTACATAGAGTTTTTGCAACATTTGTGTGGGGGTCCCAATGGGAACCTATGCGTAGGGACAATTTGTTTCTTCCATTAGTGTCTGGGGGTGCTGGGCTGATACATTTGTTTGTACACCAGCTTGTATCTCGGTTTTTCTTCTATAAGGTGACGCATCATCCACTTCTGCTCAACGTTATTCAACAGCGCATAAGTTTTCATTTACCGTTTTTGCTTGTCTCCACTGGTGAAGTCAGTACGAAGCCGCCAGGGGGGTTTTTAAAGGAGGTGGTTGACACCTTCAATTTCCTTACTGCGAGGTTTTCCCTGCAATATCTGTTTACCCTTTCCAGGAAGGCTTTGACGAACACTTTATTAGATAGTCTGTTCCCAGTGCCGGTTTATCGCCAGCCTTACATTGGCCACCATAAGGACAGTGTTTTGAAGCGGGTCACACGTATGTGTCTTCCTCCAAATGCAAAAACGTTTTTCTTTAAGCTGCATACATCAACACTCCCAGTGAAAACATGGCTGCGCGAGAAAGGAATGTCTATTCCTTGGTCTGACAATTGCCGTTTATGCAATCAACCTGAAACCATTGATCATTGTTTTGTTTTGTGCCGGGATGCGGTGTTTTTCTGGGATGTGTTGCAACGAACTCTTAAAAAGGACATGGACATTACCCCTTATACAATTCGGTTCTTGCCTTTTAGAGATGTTACTGGAGTGCCCTATGATATGTTTGTTGTGATCGGATTGTATAGCTTGTGGAAGTGCCGCATGACGGACAGGCACGCGGAACCCCCTCGCCCAACGAAGTCCATTTTTCGGGAGCAAACTGCGTTGGTGCGGAGCATTTATGCGGCGCAAAGTGACCCACCAGAATGGCTGCATCTGTTGGACGCGTGCGTCTGCTTGCCAGAGTTTTAACGGACGGTTTATTTTAGCTGCAGTGGTGTGCATCTTCTTGGATGACTCCTAACTTTCGTAGGCTGTATTAAGGGGAGTTTTCCATGCAGTAAAGAAAAAAAAAAAAGTCCCGTGGACGGGTGGTCTAGAGCGCTGGATATGTCGTAGCGAGTATTTTGCAAGTCGCGAGTTCGAATCCCCGCGGGTGCGTGCTTTTTTGTTTATAAGTTAACTATTATGTTTTCCGCCGATGTTTTCTATACTGAGTTCACCTTTTTTTGGGCCGCAACTTTCATTGCTCCACGAACTAGTTCACAGAACGCGCGCAGGCTGGCACTGGCGCGCTAGCGAGTTCTCGTTGGCGTGCTATTGCCATAAGCACCGACTGCTTGCGGGCAGTGGGCACAGGCCAGAATCCACAGACCCTTGGCCTGGTGTGAACACGCTTTTTACGATACAGGCATGAGTGAGGCAAGCTCCAAATATTGGGGAAAAGCGCATGGCATTTGAGCGTCTGCGGGGACGCGGAGGGCGTTCATGCACTGCGTAGGCTTCGGCTAGTGAATGCTACGATTCCAAGACGTCCTGGGAGGCTTATCTTACGCATTTTACAGCCGACAACATGGCAGAAACGCGGTACGATGATTACTGAGATATTGAGAATGCCCATCCAACAACGCCATCGGTTGTGTTTTACAGAACCGAAACCGAAACCGAAACTTGTTTGATTGCTAACCTTGGGCATCGTCCAATCACGGTGCCCCCTCCTCCCAACGTCACAGCCTTAGTTGGTTCGGCCGCCGCAAACCGCGTATGGTAGTTTTTCTTTTTTCGCGCTTTGTAAAATAATTACCGATTTGTCAACCGGATAAACGATTAAAAGTGTGCTAATTTGAGCCAGTCTACGCAGTGCAAGCAAAAACGGGAGCTTGACAAAATCACTTCAGTGTCCCTTTAAAGGGAAAAGCGCATGGGAGCTTGACAAAAACGGGAGCTTGACAAAATCACTTCAGTGTCCCACTGAAGTGATTTTGTCAAGCTCACGTTTTTGCTTGCACTGCGTAGACTGGCTCAAATTAGCACACTTTTAATCGTTTATCCGGTTGACAAATCGGTAATTATTTTACAAAGCGCGAAAGAAGAAAAACTACCATACGCGGTTTGCGGCGGCCGCACCAACTAAGGCTGTGACGTTGGGAGGAGGGGGCACCGTGATTGGACGATGCCCAAGGTTAGCAATCAAACAAGTTTCGGTTTCGGTTCTGTAAAACACAACCACTGGCGTTGTTGAATGGGCATTCTCAATATCTCAGTAATCATCGTACCGCGCTTCTGCCATGTTCTCGGCTGTAAAATGTATAAGATAAGCCTCCCAGGACGGCTTGGAATCGTAGCATTCACTAGCCGAGGCCTACGCAGTGCATGAACGCCCTCCGCGTCCCCGCAGACGCTCAAATGCCATGCGCTTTTCCCCTATATTTGGAGCTTGCCTCACTCATGCCTGTATCGTAAAAAGCGTCTTCGCACCAGGCCAAGGGTCTGTTCATACTGGCCTGTGCCCACTGCCCGCAAGCAGTCGGTGCTTATGGCAACAGCACGCCAACGAGAACTCGCTAGCGCGCCAGTGCCAGCCGGCGCGCGTTCTGTGAACTGGGTCGTGGAGCAATGAACGGTGCGGCCCAAAAAAAAGTGAACTCAGTATAGAAAGAACCGGCAGAAAACGAAAAAGTTAACTTATTAAGAAAATGTGCCCGCGGGGTTTCGAACTTGTGACTTGCAAGACAGTTGAGCTGACACATCTAGCACTCCAAACTACTAGGCCACGGGCGAGCGCCGCCGACCTTGCAAATATAAGAAATATAGTGTATAACCAGTTTACACTTTTATTTGGTTTTTGCATTCCAAGCAGCTTCGGTGACTATTTGTTGTTTTGCGCTCGTGCAGTAAGCATCCCCCAAGTTTCCACAATATATCACGTCTAGCAATTGCATTTCTTAGACGGAAAAGCGTTCGCAGATGCGTAGTCGTGCTGCTGGCCGCTGTGCTTGTTCGCCTAGCGCAAAAAAGTGCTTCCCGCACCCTAGTTTTACGCTGTACGGTAAAAATATCAGTTGATTTTATTTCCTTAGTACCTATATTGACTTCGCTGACTCTTCTCCCGCCTTCAAGTGGCTTAGAGTTTCCTACTAGCGTACCAGTCAGCGAAGCGTCGCATGTGCGCTTGTGCAGAGCTTGTGTGAAGCGACCTTGACTTGGAGCTAGATACAGTGTACAGACTAACCAAGTAAAGAAAGGCACATTCTTCCATTCACAAACGTGTCCTGGCTTCGTTTCAACTGAGCGAACGAATTGCGACGACCCGTCGGCGGCCGGCGGACGAAACGCTGGGCCGACTGACTCCGTTTGAAGGCCGGGGAGCCGTGCAGTAGCGCAGCCAATTGCGAGCTCGGCTCCTCTCGACGTCACACGAAAACGCCACAGAAGGGAGGAGGACAGCATTTTCGAATTACTTTTTCTACTAAATAAAATCGCGCAAACGCGCCTAGGGTGGTCGAAACATGGCCTGGGGACTCCGGACTACAATTTGCGCTAGTAATCCCGCAATGTTTACATATCACTTCAGTGTCCCTTTAACATCAGCACTACTATCGCACCCCATACAGCGAAAAAAACCTGACCGTACACAATAATCAATTTGCACCAGTTCCGAATTACCCGCACGCAACCACTTCCCATCAACCCAACACCTCAATCCATCAGCCTAACGGAGTGGATACGCGGAATGCACACCGATATCCAGAAACATAGCTCTACGCTTTCAGCTTCAACGCCCTCCGTTACTCTAGACCCAACTCGCACACCTCTTTCAGGCCCACCATGGTCTCAAAAAGAGGTGTAAAACGAAACGCCACATAAGGAAGCTACGCTGCAGAATTGCCCTCCTAGAACGCGAAATCGAGCACCATAGCATTTCTCTCCCTCCCCTCCTTTTTCCCTCTCTCTCTCTCTCTCTCTCTCTCTATCATCTCTCTCTCTCTCGGGGTGCTGTTGTTGTTCTATTTTTACTTGGACTTAAGTTTAAATCTTAAACATATAAATAACGATTTTCGGAATCGTACTTCGCAATTTAATCATATAGGAATTGTCAAACAAAACAGGCAATTAATGCATCATCATAACCACCACCACCAGCCTGCACAGGCCCGCTTAAGGACGAAGGCCTCTCCCACTGACCTCCAACCACTCCTGCCCTGCGCTACTCGAGTCCATAGTTTACCTCCGAAGTTCCATATTTCATCCCTCCATCGTGTTATTGCCCTCGCCATCCTGCTAGACCCATCTCTTGGTATCCAGTCTGTCACCCTAACTGTCCACCGGTTGTCGGTTCGTTTCCCTACATGGCCAGCCCAAGTCCATTTCTTTTTATTTATTTGTAATATGATATCTTCTAGTCTAGTTTGTCATCTGATCTAGGTAGCTCGTTTCCTGTCCCTGAGTGCTACTCCTAACATTATTATTTCAATGGCCCGTTGAGCCGACAGAAGTTTACTTTCCAGTTGTTTAGTCGGCGCCACGTTTCAGCTCCGTATGCTATAACCGGCAGTATGCACTGGTGGTAGATTTTTCTTTTGCGTGACAGAGGTAGTTTACTTTCAAGTACTTCCGAGTGCTTGCCGAGTGCTTCCCAACCCATACCTATTCTGCGCCGAATTTCTCTCTCGTTATTGGGGTCAGCACTAACCATCTGTCCGAGGTAGTTATATTCTGTTACTTAAATCGTTTCGTTCCCTACGCTGAAGGTTTAGACCACAACTTAGGTTTAGACCACAGGTGAATAAATATTGAACTACACAGCTGAATATATACTGAATACATAAAGAACTGAAATAAATAAATAAATGTTATATTGCATAGTCTAGCTTTTCCAACCACCTGTTTTTCCTATTGACACCATAATTTCGGTGCTACCATATACGTCGACACTTAACTGCGTCCATGAGCTTCACCGAAGCGGAACAGGGCTCACTAGACCCGGCTGCCTGTTCTTGACTTTATCAGAAATCTTCCACCCACTGGGCATTTTCGTCTTCTTTGACACGCGAAGGACTGCTGGCTCCGTGGATCAAACCGAAGCTTTATAGCTTAACAGCGCATAGCCTCGACCAGGTATGTTCTCTACTGCGGAGAGAAAAAAATCAGGGAAGCTAATCCCTTCTGAGGAGAGGTGGGAGGCCTCGCTTCGCAGCCCCGACCCGGACCTACAGGTACACCTGGTCAAGAGGGCGGAAAAGGTCGCCGAAAGGCACCGGCCTACGGTCACCTCTAGCTAGCCCACCTAACTCAAGGAGAAGACGTCCTGGTGGGGTGGACGCTCAGCCCTTACCTGTCGCCGACATAAGAACTTCAATTCTCCTTGGTCGCTTCCTCAGCCAATAAAGTGTTCTCTCTCTCTCTCTATCTCTCTCTCTCTCTATCTCTCTCTCTCTCTCTCTCTCTCTCTCTCTCTCTCTCTCTCTCTCTCTCTCTCTCTCTCTCTCTCTCTCTCTCTCTCTCTCTCTCTCTCTCTCTCTCTCTCTCTCTCTCTCTCTCTCTCTTGAATGGCTTGAATGGCGAACTAAGCTGTTGTAGGTGAGCATTGCCGGGCACATAGTTAAGTTTCAGTATCATTGATTATTTGCGTAGTTGCGGAGCTAGTAATCATCGCCATATGCATCGAAGAGGTCGTCGCCTTCTGCGCGGCGAGTGGTGGATGCAAAATCATCCTCAGCTTTGTAGACTTTCACCAGCTCTTCATCATCTACTCGAGGCAGCGGTAACGGGACCTGCAGGTCTTCTCGGGAAGGAGTGGCCCGCTCGTAGCCACGTCTCCAATTTTTTATAATGGCTTCTAGAGAACGTGGCGGCCGCCGGGACCTCTCCCAAGCAGGGCGTCTTTTCCCATTTAACATTAGCGCTGCAGGTTTTTTGACATGCGCGGTAGCGCTTGCCGACAGCACTGGAGTTTTCTGCTAAAGCCACTGCGCGAGCCGGAGGCCCTGCAGTCACCACGAGGCACGCGCTCATGAGCGCTCGGTGTTTTCTTGGTATTTTTCTCCTGCAACAGCGACCATATGGCTTGTATAACAGCGCCACTGTTATAAAAATTGGCGCAGCTTGTACTAGCGGTGCAAGGCTCGAGAAACAGCAGAGCTGGCAGCCCCTCTCCCTTCATCAGAGACCCGGTTGTTGTACCTTCAATTTATTCCCGAACTTGTCACTGAAAGTTCTCCATGACTAACAGGCCCGGATCCTTGCCTCCGCAGGCTTTCGCATTTCTCCGAAAGTGGACTGGTGAGTACGCGCTAAAAACCGCGCCCAGGTCCAAAGCCAACGCCCACGCTCCGACACCAAAGGAAATGTGCGCCCGGAATGCGATGATAGCTCAATCGGATAAATATGCCGGTTTCATAACTTCATAACACGAGGGGCCGAGGTTCGATTCCGACCACGAGGCGCGTTTTTTTTTCCCTTTTCTATTGGCTGCACATATTAATGTTCCCCTCATCTGCTAACCTTGTACCCCTCGGGCCTTTGGGGTGGCCCAATGGGTGGGATGCCGATTTCACGGCGTAAAGAACCACATTGTTCTAACACAAAAGTGTGTTACTCCCGGATGCACAAAGATTTCACCGACGTCGTAAACGCGTCATGAAAATGACGTCCGTACAACGGAGCAAGCGACTTATAAAGGGTGCAACCCTGCACACAGGGTATTCTAGCGGGGAAGCAACCTTTAGAACCAAAGAAAACGTTATACTCAGGGTTCATTGTTTGAGGGTTTTATATTTTAACATGAAAGTGCTTTATGCCGGTATACACCAATATTTCGCTTACGTTGTATCCGTCACGGAAATAACGTTAGTACACCTTTGCCGAAGCAACCCGCCAGCAGGACGTCGCTCGACAAGCCCGCCCACAAGACAGCCGCAGACCCGCAAATCATGCTCAGCTTCAGATTTCGCTGCTCATTTCACTTCCGTGTTTTACTGATTCCCATAACAGAGGAATCAACCAAGGTTTTTTTTTTTTTTTTAGGTGCGCCCTCCTAACACCTGCTTGTGGGCTTCTTGCCTCCTCTGCACTTTCCCTCACACCTCGAGGTTTTTTGGTGCGACGGACAAATATTGCTCTGCCTAAACAGCTCCGCTGTTGAAATTCGTATTTCTGGATGTAAAAGCTTCATTATTCTATCCCTTCTCAACCGCTGGTTTCTCAAAAAAAACCTGTTTCCCTGCAGGCTCTTTTTTGTAGCTGGTCGACCTTTTTCGCCGATTCCTGTTCGTTTTGGGGCGTCAATTAACGCCAACTGAGTGTACCTTTTCGTCGCCTTCGGGATGCAGACGCTCTTTAGAGTTTTAGTGTGAACGAAATTATACTACCTCTAGCACTCATCATCAGCCGACAAATTTTTGGGCCTCATTCACACAGCCTTAACCTACTCCGCCACGGCATCGTCGCGTCAAAAAACCGCGACGGATACGTGGCGGGGTAGCGTTCGTACTGGAGCTCTCCGTCAGAGTACACGGTCGTCTACCCAGTAATCAGTTTAGCCTAGAATTGAGCGTGCTTAGTCTAAAAAATAAAAAAACGGCTTATATTTTTACGTGTGCTCACTTTTCACTAAATTTAGCCCTAAAATTTGTTTTATGATTGGCTAGTTTACCGCGGGGCGTGATCCCGTCGCGTTGACGGAACGGAAACGTAGAGCCCGGCTTCCCGTCGCCGTCGCATCGTTTTCGACGAGAAATCACTTGAAAAACTGTCGCCCATGATGGCAGATGGTGATGTGACGGTGACGTGGCGGGGTGAAAAACGGCTGCGTGAATGATGCCTTAGAGTGCATTGGTGCGCTATTGTGCATTTCAAGTTTTGTACCGACCAGCATGCTTACTTAGCACGCTAAAAGTGTGAGTGGAAAGCGCTCGTACGATAACATATCAAGGTAGTTTTGGTAATTGGAGCGTTTTATTAATTACAATTGTGATTAAACACCATGACAATATCGTGTTATGAATGACTAATGCTAGATCATGATTGCTGACATATTGCGCTGCTGAGCACTAGGTCACGGGCTCGATTCCCTCCGCGGTGGCCGCTTTTCTGATGGAGGTTAAGAGCAAAAAACGACCATGTGTTCGAGATTTTGGCGCACGTTAAGGACCCCTAGGTGGTAAAAATTCATCCGGAGCCCTCCACTACGGGGCACCTCACTGCCTGCGTTGCGTCGGCGCGTTAAACCCTACAATCAATCAATTAATGATCACTGACATATTTTTTTTAGTTTTTTCTCTGTGGCTCTCGAAACTGACTGCATTTATCAAACATTTCGTTGGGCCAACATTATAGCTGAAAATTTTCCCAAAAAGCCAACATTCCCTGCACGGAAAATCCCTGCGGGCTTCGACAGCAATCGCATGTTGCACGAATACATTGCATCGTGCCTGATGTATCAAGGAGAGGCTCTTTACCTAGACTACCCGTCAGCCGAGGCGTCTGGGTAGGTGACGCTGAGAAGCCGAAGAGGGTGAACAGGCTGATGGGAGACGACATCTTGGATACAACCAGCCAGCCCTGATGCCGGCAATATCACTGCTCGAATCAATGCCATCCTTTTTCAGCGCCGCGGATTTGTCTGCGCACTCAGTTCGCCGACCATCTTAAACACTGAGTCAGTGCTTGTCTTAGGAAACCTTCTGATCGTTCAAAAAGGCTCCTTGCGTGAGCAACCGTTTCGTAGCTTGAAAACCACGTATAGGCAGGTGATGTACAGGTTGCCGCTTTACGGTGTGACTCAAAATAATTTTACTGCCACAGTGAACTTCCTTTTCCGGCTTTAAAAACGATGACAAGACTTCATTCAGACAAACACTCATTTTGTATTTCGAGCAAGACGTCATCTAGCTCTCACGCCAGATAATAGTGACGTGATTATGTGGCGTGAAAGAAAATATCGATTCTCTCACACGTCTCCCCACCCGTCTTCCCCCATATAATTGCCAAGCGTGTGACCTTCCTCTTACCACCTACCACCTAGTCTTCTCCTGCCCGCATCACCCAACCCCCCTTCACTGCCACACCCTTGAGCAGTGGGAGGCCGCTATGACCAGCTCGGCACAGGAGCAGCAACTCGCCCTGGTGAAACGAGCTCTGGAATCGGCGCGGGCTCGCGGCCGCCTGGACATGGGAGGCTGACCACTTCCCCTTCCCTTTCCCCTTAAGCTCAAATAAATCTTTTTACCACCACCAGATACAAGCTAAACGTAAGCGCACAACCCACATTAGTTGCACATTGTGAAAGAAATGGTATCTTCTCTTACTAGCCTCATTTATTCTTTGCTGCTTGATAATGTTCAATTCATGCAAAAAAAGACATTTCTGGTTGTTTAAATCAACATGCGTATTCTTCTCTGATTTCCAATAACGACGCATCTGAGCTACCAGAGAACTATACTCTCAGGCCCGAACAATGACAATGGAATGCCGATGAGATAATATCGATAGTGTCATGAATGCTATCAATCATTGATTCACAGTTTAACTATAGGTTTGGAAAAAAAGTACTGTGGATACTCTCCTATACCTAAACTATCGATGGACTATCGATAGACTATCGGCAGTACACTTCAACGAAAGCCTCGCAATATGCTATCGGTAGTTGAACCGCCTCGGTGGCTCGGTGTCTAAGGCGTTGTGCTGAAGAGCCCAAGGACGTGGGTTCGATCCCGACTACAGTGGATGCTTTCCTGATGGAGGCGAAAAGCGTAACGTTTTTGTGTCCAGATTTCGTCCCATGGTAGAGACCCAAGCGGTCGAAATTTGTCCGGAGTGCTAGACTACGAGGCGCCTTGTAGCCCAGATTTCGGCACGTTATAACCACAAAATTTGACAGGATGGCAGGTTGGGCACGTTGGGGTTGACTCATCTTGAAAACACGGGTGGAAAGCCGTTGTCTAAGAGAAATACAGGGAAAATACGTCGTCCTGTATTTCTCTTCTTAGTCAACGTCTTTCCCCAAAATGTTTTTTTAATTTATTAGAGCTAGCCAAAAGTAATATCAAGTCCTCATCGGGATAATTATTGAAATGAGAGCACCAATATAGGATATAACATTACAAACGATAATCTGTCAAGATAATTTGGCCCCCCATAACCAGCAGCGAGCAGTGGGCAGATAAGGCCTGGCAATCCAACATCTCCTGGTTGAATTTAATGCTTAAGTCTTTAACACATCCGTTTACAATTACGTTTTAAGGACTTAAATGTTCTTGGTGGGGGAGCTTCTGGATACGACTAACGTCACTAAATAAAGGCTTACTCTTTTCTCTCATTGTTACGTGCCCCCAGGATTTTCGTTGGTCAGTCAGCACCACGTGTTTGTTTCTCTCTCGCTCTCTCTCTCTCTCTCTCTCTCTCTCTCTCTCTCTCTCTATCTCTATCTCTCTCTCTCTCTCTGCTGCGGGGACGTTAGAGCGTCCGTCACACTCTGCCCATCACAAACTGCGGCGGTTTCGTTTGGAGAGATGGCAACAGTGCAAGCCAGAAACAAAATGGCCCCCAGAAGCTTCTTGGTCCACGAAGTGACGGTACTCTTCAGCGGGCCTTATTTAGTGACGCTAGATACGATGTATGAGTCGCAAGGGGTGTTTTTCGCATGCGGTGTCGGGAAAACCGGGGAAGCTGTCTACACAGGAAATAGTTCTAAAATACTTTTCCTCAAAAGTAGGCTATTGCAGTTGACTGCTATGAATGTTTAATGGTCATATAAATACTGAAAATAGTGTGAAGTGCTGGAACAAAATTTATTTCCACAAAGGTAAAGGGAAGATGGAGAAAGACAAAAGAGGACACCAAAAAAGAGAACAGAGGAAATACAAGGGGAAACAGAGGAAATACAGATGGCAGCTTCAGGCATTGACATCTGCTTCGGGCACGTCTTCAAACTCTCCTTCCTCGTCGGCAGTCGCCTCCTGGTACTGCTGGTACTCCGAGACCAGGTCGTTCATGTTGGACTCTGCCTCGGTGAACTCCATTTCGTCCATGCCCTCCCCGGTGTACCAGTGGAGGAAGGCCTTGCGCCGGAACATGGCTGCGCAGAAAGAACACAACAGAATAGAACAGAAGTCACAACCATGTACTAGTAGGACACACACAGATAAAGCCCACCGTCTTGTATGCCCAATAGTCTCGCGCTACGAGCACGTGTGCGGGCTTTGTAAAGCTTAGTTACGCTATACAGGGTACGCAAGGTTGCTGCAACACTTCACATATTGCCAGTATCTGCAATATATGAGGGTTTGTACACCTCATAGCCACGCAAAGTACAACACGCCATACCAAAGAATCCAGAACGTACCGGTGAACTGCTCCGAGATGCGCTTGAAGAGCTCCTGAATGGCAGTGCTGTTGCCGATGAAGGTGGCAGACATTTTCAGGCCCTTGGGCGGAATGTCGCAGACAGCTGTCTTGACGTTATTGGGGATCCACTCCACGAAGTACGGGGAGTTTCTGTTCTGGACATTGAGCATCTGCTCGTCCACCTCCCGCATAGACATTCGGCCACGGAAGATGGCCGCCACGGTGAGGTACCGGCCATGTCGAGGGTCGCACGCCGCCATCATGTTCTTTGCATCGAACATCTGTTGGGTGAGCTCGGGAACAGACAGTGCCCGGTACTGCTGCGCGCCCCTGGCAGTGAGCGGGGCAAATCCAGGCATGAAGAAGTGCAGCCGCGGGAAAGGAACCATGTTCACCGCCAGCTTGCGCAGGTCGGCGTTGAGTTGTCCAGGGAACCTGCGTGCGTTACAAAGGGAAGCAGTCAGACCGTGAGATAAAAAGATTGATATAAAAAGGAAGCAACTAATTCAAGCATATACAGGGGGACCCACCGGAGGCAGGTCGTGACTCCCGACATGGTGGCCGAGACAAGGTGGTTCAGGTCGCCGTAGGTGGGCGTTGTCAGCTTCAGCGTGCGGAAGCAGATGTCATAGAGGGCCTCGTTGTCGATGCAGAAGGTCTCATCGGTGTTCTCGACCAGCTGGTGCACCGACAGGGTTGCGTTGTAAGGCTCCACGACAGTGTCCGAGACCTTGGGAGAGGGGACAACGCTGAAGCTGTTCATGATGCGGTCCGGGTACTCTTCCCGGATCTTCGAGATGAGCAGGGTGCCCATTCCCGAGCCGGTGCCTCCTCCGAGGGAGTGGGTGAGCTGGAAGCCCTGCAGGCAGTCGCATGCCTCGGCCTCTCTCCGCACCCGGTCGAGGACAGCGTCCACCAGCTCTGCCCCCTCTGTGTAGTGGCCCTTGGCCCAGTTGTTGCCGGCCCCGCTCTGGCCTGCAAGGCAGAAGTAGTCCACAATGAACAGGCTTTTCACATAGCAGGCCACAATACCAAATGGCTGCTGCTTGACAGATGAAGGACCTAGAGAGCGGACAGCGTTTGTGAAGCACGAAAAAGCCGAATAGCGACTGTCTAAGTGCAAAAGAAGTGTGCGCAAAATAAACAGGCACATGTAGATCTGAAACAGGACTATTAGGAAGGGCGAGGGAAGATTTGAAATCATCGTTATCATCGCCAGCCTATGTACACCCACTGCAGGGCAAAGGCCTCTCCCATTAATCTCCAATTATCCCGGTCCTGTGCTAACTGGCACCAATTTATCGCCGCAGAAACTCCACCAGGTGGCCAAGTCGTTTTGACGTGTGGTGCATGGGCTCCAGTTTTACACTCGCCAATCTTCGGTCAAATCTGCCATCCGGTGGATTACTTGGCACCGCCCGATTACCCTCTACAAGCGGCATATAACAAACCTACACTCAAGTCGGTGAGTGGACCACAAAGAATTTTATGATGAATTGAAATTCTGAAGCGTGGCCTGTCATGAAAGTATGGAACCCACGAGCGAGCATAGCAGCCACTTGCGCGTGCACTAGAGCCCGCCGTAGCGCCTTCAACTATCGCCACTAACATTTCTAAATCAGCACCAGTCTCCCTGAGTCCAGAAGACCAAGTTCGTGTGCACCGAAATTCCCACTACATCCTTATCAGCACCCCCGACGATATGCGAGACAGCAAATTCGCAGGAATCACATCCCTTGTTATCAACAACAAGCAATGCGACATCTCTACGCACGTCTCGGCCCCCGCCAACACGGTGCTGGGAATTATTTTTAAAGTTCCCGAAGACGATACTCCGGAAGAAATAACTCGTAATATGGTCGACTTCTACCCAGACCTTCCCATCCTGTCGTTCAAGCGTCTCGAAAACATTGACGCCGCTCAGATCCTCTTCGACGGATACAAGGTTCCGTTTTGGATTCGATACGTCCACACCACGCCGTTCCGACACAGGACAAGCTGTACGCAGTGCTGGCAGCGAGGTCACAGACCTGACGTCTGCCCGAAGCCAACGACCAGGTGCCCCAATCCCAGCGAAGGGCATCCGTGCGCGCCTAAGTTCATCGTGTGCGGAGCAGCCCACCTAACATGACCCACAGCACGCTCGTACCGCTTCAAGCCACGTCGCCCCCTACGCCACCGCCAGAAACAACGAGGGGCGGAGAGGAAAAAGGAGGAACGCCGCCGAGCACTCAAAACCACCAAGAGTGTCCCGCCCTGCCAGTACGCGGCTCTCCCACGACCCAGACCCCGGCAAGAGGAAGAGCCCCGTCAAGGTCGCAATCGAAGCACAAGTCGAGATCCCCATCGGCCAGCCGCGCCAATGGGGATCGGCCAACCCCCGACCACGTCACAAAACCGCCGATAACAGAAAATCGATAAGCTTCAATGGCGGGGCCTCCCACCCCTGCGCCTCGCACCCACCCCCTCAATTGGATTGGATTGGAAAAAACTTATTGGGCCGGCGGTTAAAGCCTTACACTAAGACTTCAGACTTGGCCGGAGTCACCCTCGCCGTCGCCGCCAGGCCCGAGCCTTGCTTCCCGTCATCGGGTCGCTCGGGCTCCTGCCTGGTCAATGCTACGAGGACCCGCTGGACGGCCTGGGTTTGGAGGTCTTGGTCTTCGGATCGCTTCGCCTCCTCAAAGGCGGGTGGCAGTCTTCCTGTCGTGGATTCTTCCGGGAAGTGGAGACAGTCCCCCAGTCAAAGACCAACTAACTGAGCTAGCAAACATTAGAGCGGAAATGGCTGTCCTTAGGAGAAAAAACAATTATCTAAAGCAAGAACTTGTAAAACTCCGCATTCAAAACGCAGCAAGCTCGCAGACAAATTCCACAGATCTCCCCCGCACCCAAAAAGCGAGATGCGATTGCGGTAGCATCCGTGCAAAGCCCCAACCCAGTAAATCCCCTCAACAACAAGAACTAGAACGTAAAATAGTCGCTGTTTGGCGAAGCAATGGTGCCCTGCACGAAAATATCAACACCATGCAGAAATCCTTTCGATCGGAACCTGTACAGATCGGAACCTGTACAGATCAGAACTACATGCCTTTATGCAAGATATAATGAACCGGCTCGGTATTGCTTCCAATCTAATTCCCCAACCGGAAACAATAGCAAGGACAACCCTATTAAGGTCTGGCAGTGGAATAGCCGAGGGTACAAACGCAAAAACATAATTTACACATTTACTTTCAAAGCATAGATTCTGCCCCGGAAATTATAGCACTGCAACAGGCAAATGCCGTTGTCAAATTAGCCGGTTATAAGGCCTTTCAAAGTGCGAAGGACCTCAAAATGGCTGTCCTTGTACACAGGCATATACCGGCGTATAGGAGCCAATTCGACAGCATTGCAATTCCCCATGACCTAATTACTGTACTCCAACGTAAAAGGGGAGCGCAAAGACGGTATACTGAACGTCGATAGCGCCCCTACATCTAAAGCCGACCAATTTAATCAATTATTCTCGCTCACGAGGAAGGAGGTGGGCCCGCACGCTTTGCTCATACTTGGCGACTTTAATGCTCCTCACACGGCCTGGGTATACCCAAAATGCGAGCCAAAGGGCAGAGACCTCTGGGAACGAATACAGACACCATTCGACGCTAGAAACAGGCATCCATACCCTTACCGGTTGGCATCCTTGCACCGCTCAAGCCCTTCTCGCGCCCGGGCGAGGTATTCGCGAATAAAGTGTATGCAAATGCAGCGTATACACCACGCATTATACATAAGTGGTCAGCCCCAGCAGGTTCTCAATTGAACCGATGCCCCCACTGTAATGGTGATGTCATACCAAATCTCTTCCACTTAACTTGGCTCTGCCCTTTATTCGCCCGTAACCGCCATCAGCTGCTACCTGTAGGTCCTGCCCCTGTGACTGAACTGGAGCACGGTAGTCCTGTCCGTGACGATCCCGCTAATTTAGAAATAATAACGCACTACGCCCTTGAAAACGGCCTCTACAAATTGGTGTAGCGGTCTTACAGACTCTCTCGAACTGACCTTACTCATCCGCGTCCGCTGTCAACAGTGACATAGCCACTGACTTAGTGTACAGTGCCTTCTGCGAATTGGACCCCGAGACTAGAACTTTGTACATTGTGTGAATTGTGACCTTTCCCGATGATGATGATAATGATGATGATTCCTATTGGTTTCCCCTTTGAAGCGGGGGGATGACATGTCATCTTACCAAAAAGGACTAATCCTCCCCTCCCCATCCTCCCCTCCCTGCAGGGCCTTATGGCCTCCCGTCTTTAAAGTGTTTCACTCCCTCACTCCATACCCCTACACGCATAGGAAGCAGCGCACAACGCGACACTACCCCGGATCTCACCCTCTCCCTACATAAACAGACTAAGATGGGGGGGGTCACTGAACAAACGCTTGGCAGTGACCACATAGTAGTTAAGATTGTGATGATACCGAATCAGAAACTCAATCAAAACCTCGGACAGCAAACTGTGACCGATTGGGATGAGCTCAGGGCGCCCCGGCAAATCAACAGTAAACATGGCGACGAACGTGAAATTCCGGAGTGCATTAAGGACATAAACGCATGGACGCAACAACTAATTGCAGACTTAAAAGCAGCCACTAAAGACCTAGACCCTGAAATCCCTTCCGATATGGTAGACTCCCGTCTCAACCACCTTTGGGAGGCATACCGAGGGATCCAAAAATTATGGCGTAGAAACAAGAGGAACCGAAAACTGCGGCTGAAACTGGCGAGACTGGAAACGGAGATTGCAACGCACGCGATCACTCTCGCGCGCACAACCAGTGGAGCCAGATTTGCGAAGAGATGAAAGGAAACCTCGGAATGAAGAATACATGGCAGCTAATTAGACATCTCCTTCATCCAGGTCAGAACAAGACCGAACAGAAACACCGCTTATCTAAAGTCCTCCACGCATATTCAGCCTCCGGCGACGAACTCACGGCACAAATCCGAGACATGTACCTCCCAGTAGGACCCAAGATCGCGCTGCCCCCGTGCAGTGGGCATCCTAATCGTGAATTGGATAGAGACAAATGAGCCAGAGGTCCGACTGGCGATTCGCAAACTGAGGTCTAACTCGTCCCTGGCCCTGAGCAGAGCTCGAACCGGACACTACGAAACCGTGACGACTTATCAATCACTGCAACAACTTTTCTCAACACATGTTGGATAACAGAGCAAATACCGGAATTATGGGAACATGCCAAGGTTGTCCTCATTTCTAAGCCAAACAAACCACTCACGATCGAACACCCACGCCCCATTTCCCTCACGTCATGCTTAGGAAACCTCATTGAGCACGTAATCCTAGCCCTCCTCACAACATACATGAACGACACTGAACAATTTTCCCACAGTATGATTTGCTTCAGAACTTGCCTGTCAACTCAAGATGTACTTATGCAAAATCAAACCCCCCAGCGGTCTAGACATGGCGGCGATACTGGCCCTGGATCTGACCGAAGCATTTGGCAACGTTGCGCCCGAGGCCATAATGTCGGGTCTAGGATTGGTCAATCCGGGCGAAAGAACGTACAATTACGTTCGTCTTCTTGTCGAACCGGACAGCCGCCATACATCTAGACAGCCTCGTCTCAGACACTATCCCTCTAGGCAGTCGAGGCACTCCACAAGGAGCCGTCCTGTCAGCATTACTTTTCAATCTAGCAATAATATTCCCCTAAAATTAGCGCAAATTCCCCACCTCTACCATAGCCTCTACGAAGGTGACATAACCCTCTAGATTAACCGGGGGAGTGATGGCCACATCGAAGAAACACTTCAAAGAGGCGTAGAAGTGGTGGTGGAGGAGGCGAGGAAAGCGGGCTTGACCTGCTCCCCGGTCAAGTCTGAGCTACTATGTATTCCCCCGAGCCACGAAAAACAACTCAGATTCAACATCAAACTCCACATCGAAGGGAGAGAGATTCCAGAAGTCACTGCCTTCAAAGTCCTTGGGCTGCAGATACAATCATCCAGACTTAATCACAACTTTCTCAAGACGATACAACGGCATGTAAACCAAACTACTAGTCTGCAAAAGAGATTCACCAGTAAGCACTCAGGCCTGACCGAGCAGGACAGGGTCCGCCTCCTCCAAGCCTTCATCGTGAGCCGAATAGTTTATTCCATTCCATAGCTTAAGCTGACAACAGCAGAAACAGATAAAATAGACGCCCTCAGTAGACGCGCCTACAAGGCGGCGCTACGCCTCCACCCCGGCACGTCAACTGCCAGGAAGAGTTAGGCCTTCACAGTAAGGCCAGCGAACTTGTCGAAGCCCACCTGATGGGACGATACGAACGCCTCGCTCGCAGCCCCACAGGAGGCCCCATCCTCCAAAATCTAAGAATAGGATACCACACCCTGTATCTCGATGCAACAACTATTCCCCATAATATCCACGCTAACATCATAGCCAAACCCCTCCCCCGTAGCATGAATCCCTGTACCACACTGATCGGAGGGAACAACGAGCACGTGCCCTGCACAAGTACAAAAACGACCCACTAGTCGTGTACGTAGATGCAGCGGAATACAGACACCACGAGGCCTTCACCGAAATCGCTGTTTGCAATTACCCCAAAGCCAACACCATTGAATCCATTACAGTCCGGACGCCAATCCCAGAGCCGGCGGAAGAGGCGGTGATAGCGCTGGCCCTTTCACTCAAACCTACCCACGCAACAATCATTACAGATTCTATAACAGCTCTCCAAAAGTTTGGCGCTGGACGCATATCCCCAACGGCGCTGAAAATTTGATCAGGAACCCCCTGAAAATTTGATCAGGAACTGATCTGGGCCCCGCGCATTCCGTACTCGAGGGAAACGAGGCGGCCCATGACCTAGCCCGAGGACTTACCATCCGGGCTCAGCCTAGCCCGTATCCCTACCACGGAGCCAGGTCCGCGCGGGACCGTCTGATTGGTTTTCATGATATTACCACCTACTACCTCCTCTCCCGTGGGATCTATCCTCGGCCGGACAAATCCCTGACATTAGGGCAAAGCCACGTCTGGCACCAAATCCAGACGAGAGTCTTGCCCAATCCGGCCACCATGACCCATATCCCCCCAGCCTTTATCCAACCTAGGAATCCTTATAAGGCGCACATGCCAACCTGGCCCACATCATGTGGCCATGCCCCCAGGACCGTTTCCCCAAAATCCCCTCTAAGGAGAGGTGAAAGGCCTCGCTTCGCAGCCCCGACCCGGACCTACAGGTCAGAGGTCGGCAAACTCACTCATGAGTCCACTCACTCAGACTCATTTGGACTCAAACTCACGCGTGAGTTTGAGTTTGAGTGAGCGCGAGGCTAGTGTGGCATGGTGAGTTTGAGCTTGAGTGAGTTTGAGCCGAGTGATCACGACTGAGTTTGAGTACGATTGAGTTTGAGTCCATTTTGAGTTCTGAGTACATTTTGAGTTTGAGTCCATTTTGAGTTCTGAGTACATTTTGAGTTTGAGCCCATTTTGAGTTCTGAGTACATTTTGAATTTTAGTCTATTTTGAGTTCTGAGTACATTTTGAGTTTGAGTCCATTTTGAGTTCTGAGTACATTTTGAGTTTGAGTCCATTTTGAGTTCTGAGTACAATTTGAGTTTGAGTCCATTTTGAGTTCTGAGTACATTTTGAGTTCTGAGTACATTTTGAGTTTGAGTCCATTTTGAGTTCTGAGTACACTTTGAGTTTGAGTCCATTTTGAGTTCTGAGTCCATTTTGAGTTTGAGTTCATTTTGAGTTTGAGTTCATTTTGAGTTCTGGGTACAATTTGAGTTTGAGCTCATTTTGAGTTCTGAGTACATTTTGAGTTTGAGTCCATTTTGAGTTTGAGTCCATTTTGAGTTCTGAGTACATTTTGAGTTTGAGTCCATTTTGAGTTCTGAGTACATTTTGAGTTTGAGCACATTTTGAGTTTGATTACATATTGAGTTTTGAGTACATTTTGAGTTCTGAGTAAATAGGAGTTTTAAGTCCATTTGGAGTTTGAGTACATATGAGTAGCCTAGCAGGCAGCTATGGTTGGCTGTTAAGTTTCATGCGTCACTGTGGGCTCGGAATTCAAGTTACCTGCGGGTATGGCACCAATCGCGATCTGCATGATCGGTTGGGAGGGAGGTGGTGTCTGATTTTTTTAGTTTCTTGTTGAATTTTTATGGCCATAAGCACTTGCTGTATACCTAATTTTCGCGGCTGGGCGCGTGAGTGATAATTGACTGGTGAGGTCATAAAAAAGGGTTGTCTTAACTTTTCCTCCTGACGGATCCACTAAGAGCGTGGGAAAGGGTGGTGGGAAAGCACACGGCGGCGCTGGCGTGCTGGTTGTTCGCCTGCTACTGTTAACGGCTTGATATACTAGGGGTCACAAAGGAAGAGGTGAGAGCTGGGGGGAAATGGGGGCGGGGGCTGTATTTTCTACTGTTTCAAATGAATTAGCTGAATTGACTGGGCAGCGCCCCTTAAGACAGAATAATGACCACAATAGATTAGGTGAAAAGTGAAACTGATGAGGCTAAGGCGTGTAAGGTATCAAATGAAAGGTCCGGATTAACGGAATCACGCGGGGTAAATAAAAAAAATGCTTCCTGATTGTAGTCATCAGGCAGGCATGATGAGTCATAGATTGGGTTAAAATTCAAAATGACGCTGCGAGGGCATGTGGGGAATCAAATTCAAGGTCTCGATGTGGGGAATCATTCGGGACGAACATGAGATATGGATATATCATGACGTAGTCATGGTAAATCAAAGATTCGGTTAAAATTCAGGTTCATGACGCTAGGGCGTATCAAATTAAAGGTCTCGATGAGGGTAATCACGTGCTTCCTGATTATTATCATGACATAGTAAAAATGGGTCATAAATTAGGTTAAAATTCACAATGATGCCACTGGGTGTCCGGGGTATCAAATTGAAGGTGCCGATAAGGAAAATCACGTGGGACAAAAATGTGGTAGGGCTATATCATGAGATAGTCATGGTTAGTCATTGATTGGTTTAACGTTCAAATTGATTCCGCTAGGATGTGATGGGTATCAAATCAATGGTCTTGATGAGCCGAATCACGTGGGAGAAATACAAAAATGCTTCCTGGTTATAACCATTAGTTTGTCATGGCGAGTCTTATATTGGGGTAAAATTCGAAGTGACCCCGCTAGGGAGTGTAGGGTATCAAATTTACGGTCTTGAAGAGGGGAATCACGTGGTACAAATAAAAAAAAGGCTTCGTAGTTCGAATCATGAGATGGTCATTATGAGTCATAGATGGGGTTAAATTCAAGGTGAGGCCGCTGAAGCATGTGGGGCGTCAAATTGAAGGTTCCAGTTAGGGGAATCATGTCGGACACCTAAATAATGCGTCCTGGTTACAGTCATGAGTCATGGTTAGTTTGACTGGTATGAATTCCATATGACCCTGCTAGGGTGTGTGGGGTATCAAATTAAAGGTCTCGTCGAGGGGGTCACGTGGGACAAATATGAAAATGCTTCGTGGTTATAATTATGAGGATATCGCAAAAGGTACACACTCCCACTCTCACTCTCACTCTCACTCCCACTCCCACTCCCACTCCCACTCCCACTCCCACTCCCACTCCCACTCTCACTCTCACTCTCACTCTCACTCTCACTCCCACTCTCACTCAGTCACACTCACACTCACACTCACTCTCACTCTCACTCACTCTCACTCTCACTCTCACTCACACTCACACTCTCACTCTCACTCTCACTCTCACACTCTCAATCTCACACTCTCAAACACTCACTCTCACTCTCTGACTGTCTCAATCTCTGTGAGGCCATGTGAGTTCTGAATTCATTTTGAGTTCTCAGCCCATTTTGAGTTCTGAGTTCATTTTGAGTTTTGAGTACATTTTGAGTTTTGAGTCCATTTTGAGTTTGAGTACATTTTGAGTTTTGAGTACATTTTGAGTTTGAGTACATTTTGAGTTTGAGTACATTTTGAGGTTTGAGTACATTTTGAGTTTGAGTACATTTTGAGTTTTGAGTACATTTTGAGTTTTGAGTCCAAATTGAGTTTGAGTACATTTTGAGTTTGAGTACATTTTGAGTTTTGATTACATTTTGAGTTTGAGTACATTTTGAGTTCTGAGTACATTTTGAGTTTTGAGTCCGAGTGAGTTCTGAGTTTTGAGCTCAATGTGAGTTTGAGTGAGCGCAGATGTGCTGCTCAGCATTGAGTCTGAGTTTGAGTGAGTGGTGATTCGAAAAAAAAAAATTGTGAGTGAGTTTGAGTGAGCCGCGCCAACTTTGCCGAGGTATGCTACAGGTACGCCTGGTCACGAGGGCGGAAGAGGTCGCCAAAAGGCACCGGCCTACGGTCATCACGAGCTCGCCCACCTAAGTCAAGGAGAAGACGTCCTGGTTGGGTGGACGTTCAGCCCTTACCCGCCGCCAACACAAGGACTTCAATTCTCCTTGGCCGATTGCTCAGCCAATAAAGTGTTTTCTCTCTCTCCCTACCCCCCCCCCCTTTCTCTATATCTATCTCTCTCTCTCTCTCTCTATCTCTCTCTCTCTTTCTCTGTCTCTCTCATCTCGCTCCGCAAACTTCTTGAACTCATCTCCATCTAACTTTCTGCCGCCCCCTGCTACGCTTGCCTTCTCTAGAAATCCACTCTTACCCTTAATGACCAAACGTTATCTCGCCTTCCTTAACACGCGTTTTTTGCCTGACCCACTCCGCTCTCTCCTTTTCCCTTAAAGGGAAGGTGAAGCGGTTTTAGAATTAAAAGAAAAGTTGACTAGCAGCAAGTACACATTCAATAGTTACCGTGTACGAAACATTTTCGGAATACATGCAATAGAAGCGGCGCAATGCGCAAACAAAAGTGGCCCGATGCCCCGCCCCCATCTCGCCGCGCCATGCCGGAAGACCGAAGAGCGCGGGCGAAAACCGGCTGAAAAACGTCATACCTGGACTTCCGGCCGGATCGGCCGCCTCTGCCATGCTCTTTTCGCCGTGTTTCCTTGTGAATGATACTTGTTGTGATTGATAGCACTTATTTGTACAACTTTCGTGTTCAAAAAGTATGCACGAACGCCAAACGAGGCATACGTTGCCGTATTCCTAAACAGTATAATGCCACGCCGGGACGTTTGGTGCACACGGAAGCGACAACCGAGATGGCTGTGCTTGATGAGAATATACTACACTACGTTAGATACTTTGTAAAACGCTCCAGTGCGTTTTTCTTATGTTTTTCTTCTCTATTTTTATGCGACGGACGTGAATGTTCAAATTAGATGCTAGATTTAGGACGGATGGTGAATACTGCTGTACTTTGGCCCGGGATGTTTGTTTCGTTCAGTTCCAGAACCAAAGTCACATTTGTTCAGGAAATATCTGCTTCGTTAAACGCGTTGGTTTTCTTTCCCTATGGGGTTAGAACAGTGTTCAAAAACCCAAGCCTACAATGCTGCGGAGGCCCCAGTATGCTACAATGTTTTCAGAATAAATGCAACTCAAGCAGTAAGACGCCACTCATCGAAGTGCAGCCAGCGATTGCGGATGCACCTTAGCGCCGCTGCCCAAAAAGCGCGCGCGCGTGCATGTGGGTCTGTGTATGGGGATGAGTAACGGGGCTGAGGTGGGCGACAACGAACAAAGGAAATTCGGAAGCAGAGTCCGCTTGTTGGTTTATGCGTGTACCGGCAACATATGTCTCGCATATACGTTTACAGCGCATGTACGCTAGTTTTTCCCGCAGTGCACGTACCTGCTTTTTGCTGGTAGATTGTTTATAAAACGCCGCTTAATCTTCGGCATAAACGGTTACGTATATAGTAACAAACAGTTCAGGCAGTACCTAATATAAACATAAGGAATAGAAACCCCCTATGCGGGTTGCCTAATTCATAAATATTTTTACGGAACCCTCTGGCCGACGCCACAGTCACTGTTTTGGGGTTCTCGGTCGTGTAAAGCAAATTTAAACTCCAAGATACTTGAACCAACAGCACGGGAAGTTATAAAATAAACTTGCAGTCATGTGCGAACAATAAACTGCAAGCTAAATTGCCGAAAAGGCAAGCGCCGCTGCCGTGCGATAGTTCCCAATGCTTCCGACAACCCGCGCCCCGAAGGGTGTCCTCCTTTGACGTCATGAAGGGCGCAACCTATCAGGGGTGTCAAAAGACGAAAAGCGCGCGTCTTTCAAACAGGACCGCGCGTTTTGCAAAATAAATGCTGGTTGGACTCATGTGCGATAAAGTCAATGTGATATTCGGATTCAGCGCGCAAGAAACTATATAAACGTGCCTCTAACTCAATTTTTAGAAAGCGCTTCAGCTTCCCTTTAATGCTACACCTATCATCTTCCGTTCCATTGCTCGCTGAGTCCATCTCAATTTAAGTTAAACCCTCTTAGTGAGCCTCAAAGTTTCTGCCCGTAGGTGAGTATGGAAAGATGCAGCTGTCATACACTTTCTTCAGAGACAATAGTAGGCTGTCATTCATTACCTGAGAATGCCTGCCAAATGCACTCCACCCCATTCTTACCCTTCTAATTATCTCTGCCTCATGGTTGGGATCCGGTGTTTCACAACTTGGCCTAAGTAGATATATTTGCTTAATACTTCCACTGCCTCGCCACCTATCTTATTCTCAAACCGCTGCGCTCTCCCGAGGTTATTGATCATTACTTTAGTACTTTAGATTTAAACTACAGAGAGGTAATGGGTCAATGGGAGGTAATGGGTTAATAAATCAGGCCCATGTACCTGCTAGTGAAGGCAAGGATAACGAAGGGGGGTACCCACCGAAGACGAAGTTGTCAGGTCTGTAGAGCTGGCCATAGGGTCCAGACCGCACGGAGTCCATGGTGCCGGGCTCCAAGTCCACCAGGATGGCCCGAGGCACGTATTTGCCTCCTGCAACGAGGAAACACAGAGGCATGGTCAGCTCAAGACGTACAGGCGCGGGCCACAAGCACTGCCAGGCTAAGAATTCAGAATTGGATGAATAGATCTGCGCAGGGCATGCAGTCCTCACCGTAAGAAGTACGCCAAAGACGAGTAGTCAAGTCATTCTACATGAATACCTATGATATTACAATACAAATTTCATTTGTCAACATCGGGGAGCAGTTATCCGGCTACGCTGTCCATGACGACATTGCAGGAGGCATGAACCCTTACCGGACGCCTCATTGTAGTAGACGTTGATGCGCTCCAGCTGAAGATCCGAGTCTCCATGGTAGCTGCCAGTGTAGTCGATGCCGTGCTCGTCGGAGATCACCTCCCAGAACTGCAGACAAGGAGAAGGGCGGGGGACAGAGATTTAGGTGCTCCACAAAAATTGGAAGTCGACTCAGTTCAACAGATTATAGGGAAGGGCTGAATAATGAACACAAAACGCGCAGTTATACGACAAAACGCAGCCAACAATTCTGAGTGTCAACGATGCTATGTACAATCAGGCAAATTTCAAATATTTGCAACTTTTGTAACCACTGCACGGTCTGGGAGCCGGTGAAGTGGAACATCTTCACCCACACGCCCACACAGCGGCGACATTAGAGAGTTTTAACATAGCGTGTCGCAGTCTTACAGTACCTTTCCCAGAGTACTGGCAGCGGACTGGCAATGTGCGCATTCGTTACAACCATCGTCATCAGCTTATCTACGCCCACTGTAGGGCAAAGGCCTTTCCCATAGATGTCCAATTATCCCAGTCCTCTGCTAACTGCGCCCAATTTATCCCCGCACACTTCGTGATCTCATGTGCCCTTCTAACATCCTGCCACCCGCTGCCACGCTTGCCTTCTCTAGGGATCCACTCTGTTACACTTAATGACTAACGGTTATCTTGCCTTCGCAATAATCGCCCTTCGTTAGAGAAGGGTCACTTAGTGTCGGTGATGGCCGGCCCGCCTCGCCATGGCCTCGCTGCGCGCGCGCATTCGTTCTGCGCCCTCGGGTGCCGGTACAACGGAAACGGTACGGTAACACGTTAACAAGCTAAGCTAGACTAGACAGCATATCGTTACCGTGTTTCTCGTGACCGTTTACCATGTTAGCGGAGGTCAGTTTCCGCTTACCGGTGAAACCTGTAGGACACGTTTTAGCGCACCGTTTGCGGTTTGCGTATTCCGGCCGGCATGGTGCAGTTAGCGACATCTTGTAAATTAGCCTCAAAGCAAATCACCCAAAATTTTGTTGCTCATATTCCTTTCGTTTAATGTATCTTGCATGTTTCACGTTTCGGGTGCAGCGTTCACAATAAGACTAGTTGTGTTTATAATGCTGTATCCATCACCTGTAGAGCTTTAAAAAATGTCGGTGGCGCAATCTATCAAGTAGAGTTGGAATCAAAGTAAACTGGATTTTGCGCCCGCGCAAGCTGTTTCCCCAAGAAATGAGTAAAATTTGTGGTAAGTACTCAACCTACACTGTCTTGCCCAGCACAATTTTGGAGGAGCTAAAGCACTTTGCGACGTCAAACTAACTATGTTTGAAGCGGGCGAGTAGACGCACAAGTAGGGGTGGTCATATTGTTCGCCCGTCTGAGAAAAATAGAAGTTTGTCGGGCTCCTGAGCATCACTTATCATGAGAAACGTAGTAAAACATCAACAAAGAATAATGTCATCGCCTGTGCCAACACCAAGCGCCGAGCGTGCTGCCTTTGCTGTAATGAAGACGTAAGGGTGCACTTCTTAGGAAGCTCGTTGGCAACGCTGACGCCAGTGCCGCTAAATTACAGTTCGTAGCGAAAAGCAAAAGCGCCCGTGTGTACGAGATTTCGGCGCACATTAAGGATCCCCTGGTGGTCAAAATTAATCCGGAGCCCTCCACTACGGTGCGCCTCATCGCCTGCGTTGCGTCGGCGCGTTTAAACCCTACAATCAATGAATCATCAACTTCTCGCGCATGCGCAGTCGCCTCCCGCACGCACGGTAGACGGTAAGGTGAACACGATAACAGTGTGTTTAAACTCTACTACCAGCAGCGGTGATCACGGTGCTGTGCAGCTGAGACCCTTGTCATTCCCCTGCGCCACCTGAGGATAAGTGGGGGCGAACTACATAATACAGGCGATGACGGCTTCAAGGCTGCACAACTATAGTAAACATGCCTGAACAGTCGAGGTCGCGAAACACCAATCCGAAAAAAAAAAGGCAGCAAGAGGAGTGATAATAGAGAAAGACTGACATAATTGTAAGCTCGTAAGCGCACGTGCGACCTTGATTGATTGATTAGGAGGTTTAACGCGCAGACGCAATGCAGGCGATGACGCGTGCCGTAGTGGAGAGCTTCGGATTATTTTTGACCACCTGGGGATCTTTAACGAGCGCCGAAATCTCGAATGCACGGGCGCTTTCGCTTTTCGCCTCCATCAGAAAACCGGCCATCACTGCCGGGAATCGAAACCGCGTCCTCGGGCTCAACAGCACACCGCCTTAGCCACTGAGCCACCACGGCGGGGCACATTTACGAGCTGCAAAGCCTGTTCAACCGTGGCCTTGCAAGGAAGCAGACCGCCAAAGTTACCGCTTTCATATGCAGATGGGCGAGAACGTTCCTGTATGTATGACGAGATATTGCTGATGGGAAGCTCTTGCATGGTGATTCCGCACATCTTGCAACAGTAAAATCTGCGTATACTCAAGCTAAAATTTAGGTAAGCGGAATCGAAACAGCATTAACGATAAATTTCTGGAATCCTCACGTGGGAGCCAGAAACTTGCGCAAAATTCATTCAACAGGGAATGCCGTTTCCAGTAGTAGTGCAAAAGGAACTTTCAAAGGCTGCGTCTAATCTCACGGCAGCCGTGAGAATTACCTCCGGGAAATTCTCACGGCAGTTTTCATAAAGGCTGGCTGGCCTAAAATTTGACGAATAATGTTACGTCCCAACGTAACCTAACCGAACCTAAAGTAACCTAGCCTAACCCAACGCATCATCACCTGCCCAGATCCAGCCAAACTGCAACAAACCGAATCTAACCCAGCTCAACGACACAGAACATAACCTATATGAAACGTAATCCAAGCCATTCTTGGAGACTTGTGCGTCGATCTCTTGATATAGTAAAACAGAGTTTTAAAAAGCATTAACAAAATCACGATGACCAAATAATTCCGAAAGCTAAAAAAAATCATCGCAATGTCGGACTCGAATCTGAGTTTTCTCGTTTAAAACCAAGTATAATACCTCACCGCTACAGGGGCAGCTGTAAACGCGGCCTTTTAGGGAATATTTATCCCATAGAATCCCCGGGTAGCGTTCTTAGCCAATGAGAGGCGACTGTCGTGAGAAATTTCTGCCGGTAATTCTCACGGTTGCCGTTATATATACACTACCAATCTGAAATAACGCATACGCGGCTGTCCAATAATGATGTACAGGGGGGATTAAAAGAAATGCGAGCAACGAAGCGCACAACCTCCGACGCATGCTGCACCGTCTGGCTGCGAAGTCAGCAAACTGCGCGCATGCGCACTTCTTCAAGAGCGTTTGAGAGTGTTGCCTATATTTATGGGAAATGCTTGATCATGAAGCGATGCCTGTTTATTTCGAAACGCCTTTTCACGCTGCGTTGCCACTGAGCAGGATGATCATTGAAGGGCATCATGCTGGCTGCAATCAGCCTGCTGCACGCTTGGCTCCGAATGTAGTAGATAACAGGATTCTCAGTGGCGCCAAAATGAATGAGCGGCGTCGCTTCTTTACCAAGCATTTCCCCTAATAGTTGGCCCCACTCTCAAACGGTCTGAAAAATCTACGCATGCGCGCAGTTTACTGACAGTGCCGCCAGGCGGTGAGGGATGCGTCGCAGGCTGCGTGCGCCGTTGTTCGTATTTCTTTCAATCCGCCGTGTACGCTAGCTGCACGCAGGGAATAAACAGCCGGCTACCAGCATCTAGGTGGGTATCAGTGCCGAGAAGGGCATAGTTTGGCGTGAAATATTTACTTAGAACCTATTTGCAAAGTAAAATAAAAAAAACACTGGTTTTCTTAAGTTCGGGCAACATGCAGGCATTCTGTGCACAAGAGGAGTCAACATTCTCGGCTATAAGTGAAGGTAAATTAAAATCCGCAAGCAAAATCTCGAACCGCGGAGCTCAGTAGAAAAACATCCGGTTAAAACAGCGGGAAAAACGAAAATCCGGCTTGAGCGCAGACAACAAGCGAAGAATACAAAACACGCTTCAAAAATGTGAGTTTACCGCTTTATATAAAAGAAACAGGTTTACTTTGCGGAAACTAAAGATTCAGGCTACGCTATTAAAAGGAAAATCACTGTTGGAAGACGGCGGACATTACGGGATTATTCGCACAATAGAAATAGGCGCCGTTGGCGCACTTCGCAGTATTAAAACGTCACAGAATTTGAAGTGAAAACATTTAACACGACTGCCACCAGGTAAACACAACACATGCAAAAAAAATATTCAAACTAATATTCGCCCAGAACGGCAGCCTGAACGCGTGCATCTATGCTCGGAGGTGTGCCGTTCAACGCACTATCACAGAAGCGGTAAAAAAACCGCAGTGCCCGAGAAAAACGAAAAAAACGAGGACGCGATCCCGAACAACGCTGATCCGCGTTAAAGAATCGCCACAGCGACCCTTTATAGGCAACAAGACAACCCGAGTAGCGAATCAAGGCCAGCAGCTGAGCGTATTAAGTCTTGTGCGGTCATGAGAGGCACTCACAAACCGCCGCTCTCTCGCGAGACGATAAGGAATGTGGGAAGCGGCACTGAAAATGGAAAATCCAAGCATTTATGAAGAAACACGGATAGGAAGCTGCCTCGACACGCTGAAAGAACGCTGAACCAAGACGCGGCCTAGTCACGACGGTTCGAATGGGTCGCAAACGTCGAATTGCGCGTGCAAACCACTGGGATTTACTGCGGAAAAGCCGGCGCACGAAAAATAACCGGGAGGGCAGCATTTCCAATAAAAAAAAAAAAGCGTCACCAAACACGCGCCAAGCAGGCAGCAAAACGTCGCCACTGTCTCGGTCGCCAGACGGCTTTCATAGCAACTATCACAATGGGGTCATCGCTCCAGCAGCGCTAACGTGCTTGGCTGATTATACATCTTGCCCTACTCGGAACGTGGACCAGGAAAACGGGCATAAATGCTCTCTTACAGGCGATCGCGAAAAAAGAAGAACACGAGTGAACAGAAGCACGAGAAATTACAGCTGATGGCGGCGAAAAAGACGTGGTGACCGGGGCTGATCTCACGTTCGGTTAGGCCTAGCAGCCCCGCCTCGCGCAGACTGCGAAGGCCTTCCCAAAATGCGGCACGAAATAAAGCTGCCTCACCTTGGCTCCGATTTGGTTGCCGCACTGGCCGGCCTGGATATGCACGATTTCTCGCATGCTGGAACCGGGCGAGCTTAACACCGAAGGAAGACCACGAAGACTTGCACTGACGAGCCACGCGCCAAGGGACAGCTTACGGTGCGAGAGCAACGGCCAGAATGACTGACGGGACAAGATTAGGCATCGAGGTGCACGTTCCACACGCGCGACCACGGTGGTGGTGGTGGCCCATAAAGTGGCGCATACCCACTCAGGGGGATTGGCCAAGAAGAGTTATTTTTTATGATTATTAAAAAGACTCAGGTAGGCAAAAGGTTGAAGACAGAATATAGGTTGAAGACAGAAACAGAACAAGAAAGAAGAGCGGGAGAGCCTGATCAGAATCATTTGGCCAGTGGTAGCGGGCCACTACCGGCGCTCTGATTGGCGAGTTTGGTCGCGTGACTATTGCTGTGGAATTCGTTCCACTTGATGATGATAATAGTGCCCTTGAAGTGGTTGGCACGTACTAGTGTTGTACGGAACGGCGTTACAAGGAACGGTGTTCCTGGAATATAGTTCCTTTTTGGAGGAACGGAGGAACGCCACCGTTCCATTATGGGTCGGTGGAACTGTAACGGTAACTCGTTAGGTTTTTGAAGGAACGGCAGGAATGGCGTTCCTGCCGTTACATCGCTAGGATTTGGCTGTTTTTGATGCCAAGGCTCGAGTACAAAAATCCACAAGTCGCTACTGCATTTCTCTTCCTGTAAGCTGGTCCATTTTGCCGCCCTTCAGCCGTAAGTGCTTCTTAAAAGGTCAAAGTCAGAAGAATAGCCACGCAGCAGGCCGCAGCTTGTGCTTGCTTTCATGCCGGTGGAACTTGCGCGGCGTTGGACGGGTGAATAGCGTAGCCGCGAGAATGCTTTTCACCTTTCATCGTTTGCATGGGGAGGCCAGGACGCGCGTCTGGCAGATATAATTGGTCCCTGGCGGGGAAAGATTGTCTAATACGGGACCCGGAGATTTCGGTGTTGGACATTTAGGTGCAGGACGTTTCGGTGCGGACATTTCTGTGCACGGACATTTTGGTGCACGACGTCTTGACCCAGACATTGTGAGTCACGGGATATCGCAGGCATTCTTTGAACAATTTAGCTTTATTATTGTAATTTCGTGAATTGATATGATTTTACGTTCGAGACTTGTGCTTGCGCCGCCGTGCATGGAAACGAACGCTAAACCCTGGCGGAGCATTGCCACGCAAAACCCATTTTATGTAGTAGATGGTATAAATTAACGTTGGTAATTTGCATCCGTTCAGCCTTTTTTTATTTTAACATTCATTTGAACAACCATACTACTTTAGGGTGTTACCAAAGTGCTTTGATTTCACATCACCTAACGGTGCAAGAGGCTGCTGCTTTTAGCCCATCCCCCCCTCTCCCCCACAGCAAAACATCCGCGAAAAAAAGAAAAGAAAAATGACGTAGATTAAGCGTGTGTGCATTCCGCTTTAATTATTTTCTCAATCAACCTCGTATTCGTTGCATTCGGTGTTGGTTATACCTAAAACTAATCAACCAACGATCGCACTTACGGCGGCCTTACTTAGGGGAGGGGAAGGCTGAGCCCCGCCGGCTACCAGCCCCCTTGGTACAGAGAGAAGGCTGTCACTTGTGGTTCACCATTGCGTCAACTGGACTTCGGCAACTTAAAGAGGACTGCTGCCGCTCTCATCACACTAGCCTATTCACTTTTTTTGCACCTTATAATGGGAGAAAGCAATGTATGCCTGGGGTGTCCATGATATGCGTGACTTGAAGAGTTAATTCCCAATGGGGAGACTGAAGGCGAAGAAAGAGCGATTCCTGGAGTGGGGGCGCCATGGGTATGACCGCGACACGCGGAAGGGCGTAGGCAGCAAACGATAGTGCCCATTGTGTTCTCCGCGGCTTTTTGGGTGGCGTTTTGTTGCACATTATAGAGGTTTCGTGAGCTCATGGTGAATGTAAAGCATTTTCCTGTATCACTGCGGTGCGGCTTCGGAAACCGTGAACGCCGCCACGTCTGTAGGATTTTCAGGGGAAAACGAAAATAATAAGACTGGAAAAGAAATTTGGTAGAGATTCGAGCGTGAAGGCGGGGAAGAGGGGGGGGGGGGGGGGAGCGCTAGGTCAAAGAATTAAAATGTGCTAAATGTAGGCATGTAAACATGAAACGAAGGTTGGTTTTCCCGAACAGGATGGGTGCAATTTGTATGCACAACCCATGCGCGCTGCCACTGTTGTCAAAAAGGCCCGTTCTTCCTCCACGACAATATCCTAGACCAGTGTTCGCAAATTCATTTTAGCAAGGCAGCCCAGTCTACGTAATACCCTTCATAAGGTTTTCTGCATTCTGGGGGGCTAGCTAATGTTTGTTACGTTTTGGATATTGAGAGTGTGCATGTAATTTATGTAATTTTAGGGTGTATATTTTCAAAAAATACAAAAAAGGCGTCGGACCATCGTAAACACCGGTTAATTGTCTTAGCTAAAAAAGAGCAAATTTAAATTAACGACCTGCCGTAAATGAAAAAAAAACGTGTGCTAAAGAATTCAATCGGCTGCATAACAGGTGTCCCCAGGAATAGGTATTAAACGAAAAATATATACATGTAGAATTTCTAAAAATACCTGGCAAAGATCAAACGTGGCATCAATAAAAAATAATTCGCTGCTCCAGATTGTTGTCCATAACCAACGGTAAGCGGTAGTAAAAATATAACGGCTGTCGCAAACAGGCAAGACCCAGATAATTTGGTCGCCGAAACGTTGGCGCACCGAAATGTCCGTACACCAAACTTTCCGCACCAAAAATTCTGCGCCGAAAAGTCCTAGAGCCGTCTCGAGTTTTCCCGGTGCTCCCTGACAAAATTCGCCCGGGAGATTTTCTCTTGATTATTTTTATCTCCAGATAATCTGCTGCCGGCGGTGCTAATATTCGTATAATACGTAGTTCGATGTGAGTTTTAAATTTCTCACTTAATTTCGCCCCAGGATTATCCGACACTATATTTTAATTTAAAACCTATGTGTAACGTTAATGCAACGACACGTTCCAATTTTCGAAGTGGAACTGGAACGCGTTCCTTTCGCAATAAAGGAACTTGTAACGGGAACTCGTTTCAAAATTGGGAAGGAACGAGAAACGAGCTTTCGTTCCTATTTTAGAGGAACGTGTACAACACTGGCACGTACCCACCACGGGGATAGACCAGGGACAAAGTGTTAGCTGCGCCCCTGTTTGAGGTTACAGGTTTGATAATCTAAAGCCCCATGGCGTGTTTGACAAACCTGACCGATCGACTGGTTGTGGGGGTTAAAGCGCGCGCGATACACAGGCAATCGGGGGAGGCCGTCTGCTCCTGGAACAGCCTAGCAGACGACGGCAGCAGCGGCTTTTGCTTAGTGCGCGTGCAGCTACACTCGCCGACTTTGCCGTATCGCTCCACCATACGGCGCTGATCGACCGAACAGTCGACGTTCCCGTGATATTAGTAAAAAAATTCGGCGGGTGTACATAAATTTGTTAGCTCAAGTTGATTCTATAACCCTGAGCGCAAGGTGAAGACAGCCGTGCATTTTAAATGCAGAGCATTTCAGTAACTCACGATGTCACCCGCGTTGACGTCCGTAGTCCGCACCGTCGTTGTCCCTACTATATAAAAAAAATACTATCCGGCGCCCGGTTTCGATTCCTCGACCCTGCGGGCGGAACGCAATGTACATGGTGCTCTACCCACTGCGCCACAAAGCCGACACAGAATGGGACGCTACGAACGCGCCTTATATCGTTGACTCATTCAAATTACTGCTGACGAGCGCTCTCTCGTCAGCAGTTGCCACAAGTGCAACAACATTAACGTAACGCAAACTACTTAACGTCGTGCGCCCCCGGAAATGCTCTGCATTTGATCGTGCCCCTCGCGAGGGGGATGTTTCACTGCGTCTTCTCTCGGTCGCGGGACCCGTGGCGCCATCTGGCGGAGGCGCGGCACAACTCGTAGCACTTTGAAAAGATGCGGCGCCAGTTTCCAAGAAGGACATCTTGGCATCAGTGTTGGAGCTCGTCTAAAGTCAGGTCGATTATCTTCTTATTTTCGGTATCGCGAAAATTTCAAAAGTTTGGTAATATTTGACGAAAGCCTGCCAAAATTCTAAACTCTAATATTAAAAGATTTTCTATGTGTCGTGTCGCGACCGGCGCAGTGACAACCAGCCACGACAGCGTTTGGGCTCGAACTGATTTTTATTCCTCCAGCACGAGCGCACGAGCATGCGCCTCGTGGTTCCGCCTTCGTCGTCGTGGTCACCTCGGCGCGGTGGACATAAACCCCACAATCAATCGACACCAAAAGCACAAAATTTTGATCCATCTTTCACATTCCAAAAGTTTCTGCTATGTAATCTTAGCTGTGGCTTTAAAATGTTTCCCATCACGGGCGTGTTGGGCTCACATAAAGCATCAAGCAATGTATTTCCTGAAATATGCATATTTCGGTGAGCAGCACTTATCGCTGAACACCATGGTTCTCCAAGAACTGCTCATCGGTTATCCTTTCGTATGATAGAGCTTTTCCCGGTGGAGCAATATCAGAATGCTTACCCGAATTACATGAAAAAAGAAACGGGGAAAATGAGTCAGTGTCAACATTTAACTTCCCGGAATATATTGATGCCAAAAACAAGCACTCAACCAAGAACAACTCGACGTGGAGCCAACAAGCTGAATCCCGCGGATCCAAATTTTTATTTTTTGGTGCCACGTGGTGTGCAAACTACAAATAAAAATTGTGTGTAGGGCAGCGTGTAGCCGCTGCTACACGCTGCCCTATCGACGCGCCAACTATCGGCGCTCATTTGCATCATGACGCACTATTTCGCTTCACTTCTCCTAGACAGAAGCACCATCTGAATGGATGAGTTAGAGGGCACTAAGAACGTTGTTAGAGGGAACATGGAGTTTCTTACAATATCCACTAGAGAGAAATCTGGCGCTAGCGTCTATATGGCTCACATCAAAGCCGTCTGTATAGTCATGGACCGCCATTACATCATGCGCTTGCCTTAGTTTCATCATTGTCTTGGTCTGAAACGCTTTAGTGGCCGTATATTCGAACACAGTGCCACAAAAATGCAAAGAATGGTGTGTTATTATATAAGTGAAAAATAAGACAGGCTGTTTTAAATCTAAGGAAAAGGGAAGTAAAGCGCATTTTTGCAGGTTGTGCATGCTATTCTGCGGCAAAGGTCGTAATTACTAACTGTTAATACTCGGGGGGAAACTGATTAGAGACTCTTATTTTATTATTTCACCATTATTTCTGATAATACGTTGTTTGAAAAGTTTGGAAAGCTTTTTGAGCATGCCTATGAAGATGTATTCGTGGTAAACCGGTGAACCGACCGTCAACTACAGTTCAGCAAAACTTGTTGCTGAGCGAGTTGGTTCATACTTGAAGAAACAAGAAAACGTGGCGTTAAACAGTCGCGGACGACGAGAAGGTAGGACAGTTACAGGCCCCCGTATCTTGCGTATCTTGTCTTCGTGGAAGTACGTTTTGTTTCTTTTTTTTTTGTCAGCTACAACTTTAACGGCGGCATACTAACCGCTCAGTCATATATATACATACGTCCTTAGACTGCAGCATGACCAACGTCAGGTACGATCACGCACTGCCTTTTGTTTTGTTTTACCGAACACGGATACCACAGAACAGGGAGGATTTCGGCTTCCTGGTATCTCGTACACGTCTTAATGAATAGTGAAGAAAGCAACTCCCCAAAAACCGCTTCATAATCCAATTGTCATGCCAAGCCCAAGCCAAAAGCGGGGGTCTTCCCATAAACCCCCATGGCGACATGGATTACCAGGCGCACTTTCCTCTCTAGTATGCTTACTAAGAAACTCTATGAGAGAGGAGGGAAGGCCATAAGGCGCGTTCGTACGTCTTCTCGGGCGTTATATCATGGCTCTGTCGGTAGAGCGTTTCACACCTCCCGTTGCGACCAGACTGATCGTGGGCTCGAAACCTAGCGCCGCCGTTGCCGATGGAACTCCTTCCGGTGATATCCGTCACGGAAATGACAAGTCTCTCTGGTGATGTCATTTCCGTGCCTGATATGACGTCGTTGAGGTTTGTGTACCCCGGCATAAAACACTTTCGTGTTCAAAACTTTGTAAGCTCTTCCTAAAGAAAGTTGAGAGAAACGCGAAAGCTCAAAGGGCCTCCACCTTTCATTTAAAGTGCGTGCAATCGATAGGTGAACCTCCAAAGATCCAAATCGCGAACGAAGAACGAAGCCATGCGACGAATTTTCGCGCACTGATTGAACAAAGGTGTATACTATCGTACTTCTTCTGCATGATCGATGCGTGTATACTGTAAGCGTCCGTTTTCCGAGATTTTAAAGTAACTGTTTTCACACAATGCAAGCCCGGTTTCACACACGCTCTGTGTGTCGAGAGATCTTATCAAAGCTTTTCAGTAGACCAACCAGTCTATGGGGAAATGCGTTAGTTGAAGTCTCGCGTTCCTCACGCGCATTTTCTTGTGTGCCCCTCCTACTGCGCCAACAAAATGTGCCCAGAATAATTTACAGTGGTTTTACTTTTCAATAAATAACGACATTCTATACGATAAGCGAAAGTATTCCTGTCAGACACTTTCGATCGACATGGTGGATGAAGTTTTCTACTTCTTAACGATAGTGGAGCCCAAGCAGGGTTAATTAAGAACAGATTTCAAAAGATTGGCTCGAGAACATGCAATGGGGCACCCAGCTTTATTTAAAGAACTTTGAAGGAGAGCCGTCTTGTATTCCTCTTTAGGGGCGATATCCTATTTTCAAAATCACTAGGTGAGACATCTAGTCCCTTCCCCTCAATTTTTTGAGGAGACAAACCTTTGTGGCTCTTAACATTTGCCACGAACAGTTTTACCTCGGGCGGAGTAATCGCAGGCCCATCTCGCAATGTGCTCGCTCGCTCACTCACTCACTCACTCAATCAATCGATCACTCACTCACCCACTCACTCACTCAGTGTTTAGTGTGATAGTTTGTTACAGGAGGAATAGGTATAAACTAACAGCAATGCAAACAATACCTTTTGAATTATCATTTTGAGAAGATCACTCGTGATTGTGTCTTGGAAACTGCAAAAGTTCAGGTAGTGCAAACAAACTGAACCACACGATCCTTCTTGCCAATTCCACCCCACAAACCACGTTTCACGTCGGGAAACGCGCTTGCCGCGCGACGGAGTGCAACCGCAGGTATAGCGTCGCCGCCGCCACGCAAGTAGCACCGCCACGTGGTTTTTGCCCAGTAAATCCACCCGATTAGCAAAATCCTTAAAGGCCAGCTGCACTCAAATTTTCGACAACGTAAAAATAATGTCACCATATAATATATTACACAAGAAAAGAGTGCGAAATGCAAAATACTACGTTTCAGACATGTTCGGAAGCGATGCAAACAGCTCACGACATTGGTGTTTTCGGTACTCAAACTGAACAGAAAACTCGGACATTACCGGCGGCCGGGCGTGACGTAATGGAACGGAAGCGCCCGCGATATAACCGGCGGCCGCTCAGAGCCGCCTTCAAATGCGCCTGGTAGCATCGCGTTTCGCACTGTTATTTCCACAGAACTCTCACAAACGTTGGCTCAAGATAATAGAGTTAAGCGCAATTCCGACATCGCGTTGCTATCAATCTAAATGAAGTAGACCGTACGACAGTTCTTTTTCCATCAGAATAACTGCCGTTGTAGCAATCCTTGGCATTGCGAGTAAAAAAGCAGGCCTTGTTTTGCGAAGCTAGTTGCTACGCCGGCACCACCCAACATTATCGACTAGCGAGACAACTCTATAACCCAGTCACCGATCAGGCCACGAAAGAACAGGAAGCCACCCTGAGACAACTACAGACTAATACCTACCCCCACCCAACACGACTACACGCCATCCACCCTACTCTTTACGATCCCCTATGTACTCACTGCCAAGCACCAGGTACGCTGTACCATATTGTCTGGGAATGTCAACTGAACCCAGATCTTCCCCCCATCCCCAACCCCTCACGCGAGCAGTGGGAGAGTACGCTGACCAGCTCTTTTCCTGAAACGCAGCTTTTGCTAGCCAAAAGGGCGAAGACAGCCGGCCGTACCAATGGAGTATTGGACTGAAGACCCCGACCACAAATATGCTCACTTCAACTGTGATTAAAGGTTCTCTCTCTCTCTCTCTCGTACGATATCAAAAAGCATCTTTGGTTAGCCAGCACCTGGGCTGTCACATCACTCTCTTTGAAGGGAATAAACCGTACGCGGGTGGAGATCAATCACTATTTTTACTATACATTACGTGCAAACAGCTTCATGAATATCAGCCCAGTATTTTTCGCCTTGATGCACATCAAGAATCGAATTATAACCGGGATCTAAAACTATAGGCCAACTTCCACAGCTAAATTATGCACTAAAACACGAAAAAAGTGCCCTGTATACCGCTGTTTTGTACTTTCACCACAAACGTGTGCTCTAGAAAATATTTTACTTTCACGTAAGAATGCGCAGGTCCCGGGCGGAGAGTGCAGCCCCCTGTGGCGTTAATGTCCGCCTAAGGTCATGTTGTCCGAGAGTTTCCGCGAGGAGCTCTTCCATGGGAGGCATAGGAGCAGCCCGTTCAAGAGCATCGATGCGGGTATACCTGGGAAGTCCAGTGATGGTGCGGAGCATGGCCCGGTAAAGGACCGCTAAATGTTTCTTATGAGTCGAGGATAGGCTGTAGGCCGGAGCGCCATAAGTGAGACGACCGACCGCTACCGCCCGACAGAGCGTGAGGCACGCCGATTGGTGAGCACCGCCAAATTTGTTTGAGAGATGAGAGATTAAGTGTAGCATTGGCTTCCAATTTTTCCGCAGTTGACTTATCCACTCTCCAGCGCTGTTGTGGCTGGCGAGGGGGATGCCGAGCAAGCGAATATGACCACAGTGGGAGGAAATGGGTGTGTCGCCGATGTAAATTGTATGATGCATACTAGTAGGTGGTTGGGGCAGACCGTGGACCAGGAGAAATTCGGTCTTCTCGGGTGCTAACTCCAGGCCGAGAGTTGGAAGAGTAGTGGAGAGGCTGTTCACCGCCGCCTGCAATTCTGTTGCCATGTCCTCCGTGCAGTCGTAGTCGGCGGCCTCAACCCATACTGTGAGGTCGTCGGCATAGATGGCAAAACTAGCTGCAGTGTCCCGTTCTAGGTTGCGGGCGACGCGTGCCATGGCCAAATTGAAAAGTACGGGTCCAAGGACAGAACCCTGTGGAACGCCCCTATCTAGATAAAAGGTCCTGGGGCTCCATCCTAGATGCGTGCTGTGGAGCCGAATCGGTCGATTTTCTAAAAAATTCATAATCCAGTTTTGGGTCCTTTGGCTTGGAAAGGCTATAGCGAGCTCTTCAAGGATCGCTGCCTGACTAACATTGTGAAAGGCTTTTCGCACGTCGAAAGTGAGGACATAATCTGGATTACCAGATCGTGACGTACGGTTCAGAACGCTTCGCAGTAGCCAAAGGCAACCGTGAGGGTCAAGGTGAGGGCGGAAGCCAGTCTGGGACGGATGAAAGCACGGGTGTACATATTCCAAATAATACTGAAGGCGGTTGTTGATCAGGCGTTCAATAAGTTTACAGATGGTGGGTGTAAGAGAAATAGGCCGGAGATTAGTCAGCACAGAAGGATCTTTGTTTGGCTTCGGTATTGGGTGAACCAGTGTCAGTTTGAGTTCATCGGGAACGGCACCAGAGGCCCAGTAAGTGTTAATCATGTTTAGCAGTACTGAGTGTGCAGACTCGTCCAAGTTACGCAGCTGCTGCCATGTCACGCCATCATGACCCGGTGCAGAATGTGGTTTTTCATGGTGAAGAGCCGCTTTAAACTCCCCCATGGTGAATGGGGCATCGAGATTTCTATCCACGTTTGAAACCATTATGGTCGGCAGCGGAGGGTGGGGACTGAGAGCGGCACGTGGGAAAAACGTCGTTATCAGTCGATGTTCTACGTCCGCTGGTGGGTCCCGGAGAGTGAGGGAAGCGAATGGAGTAGGTTTTCCCTTGCGCTTGCCCGACAAGCTCCGAAACGTGCTCCACAGCTGGGAAAGGCCCCGTTCTTTACCGAGCTTAGCACAGAGACTATGCCAATGCTCGTTGGAAAGGGAGCGCTGGTATTGTCGGATGACATGGTACTGGCGACTAGCGACGAATCCGAATCAGGTCTCGGTGACGTTTGCCGTTGGTTAGATAGCGAGTCGTGAGGGTTTGCACGCGCTTCCACAGGTTGGTAAGATGAGCGCCCAGTGCGGGTGTTGCAGAGTCACATAATATTTCCTCTGTAGCGTGTGCTTTCGCAGACTATATGGCAGCAGTGAACTGCGGTAAGGTTGCATTCTGAGGTATACGGAGGGAGGTTCGAAAAGTTTGCCAATCAATGTGCGAAAGATATTGGCGAGTGCGGAAGCGCTTGCCTCTGAGAGTGAGAAGAATGGGATAATGATCACTACCCCAAGTGGTGGTATAGGGGCTCCACGTGCGAATCACTCCTGTAGTGGCAATGGTAAGGTCAGGCGAAGTGTTTTTCTGCCGTCGATGAAGACCCACACGGGTGGCTAACGTGGGGTCATTAAGAAGAGAGAGACCGCAGTCGTCAATCGCCGCCTCAAGGCACAAGCCTCGACCATCCGTAGAGTCGTATCCCCACGTAGTGCTTTTCGCATTAAAGTCCCCGCCGATGACAATTGGGGTGTGAGGATACAGCAAGACCAGGTGGCCTAACCAATTATAGTTAATAGATTTCTGAGAGCCGGTGACTGGGCGGTAATACACAGACGCAGCGAGTAGTGGTTTCCCATCAGGTAGGCGCACTTGCACTATGACCACTTCGTGATCCTTGGAGCATTGGCCCGGGACGGACACCTTGCAGCAACCAAGGTCTGACCGCACTAAGACAGCCGCTTGTTCCACCACTGATGGTTGGGTGGGAGATGGGACTTTGCCTTGGTGAGTTATTGACGGTTCCGAATAAGTTGTGTAGCCTCTAATTTTTGGCAAGGATCTGGTTTCTTGAAGAAGGATAGAACAGGCAGAATTTGCGCTACTCGACTTGAAAGAATGGGAGCCGATTGATTAAAACTGCGACAGTTCCACTGCAACACGCAGAGAGTCCGCTTCATTGTCCAAGGGTACTGCGGGGAGTAATCTTTCTTGGCGGTGGGTCCGCTTCATTTGGAACACCGGGAGGGGTTTGGATGAAGTTCATCATAGCTGTAGTTTGCTGAGCATAGTGTTGTGTGAAGGTCCGGAGCTTGTCCATATCATCCAACCGAGCGCGGCGTTCTTGCTAGATGTCTGCGCGAATGAATTTCAGCACTTGCATAATATCGTTCGTTTCAGTACCCCGTTGCGACGTAGCGGTACGCTTGGCGCTAGTACTACGGCTCTTCCGTTGCTTCAGCATCGAGGGTAGGGGGTTACGGAGGGCCGACTTTGCATGTGTAATCGGGGATACAGTTGGGGGGGGTTGAGTACCGATACATGATGTTGCTGGCGCTGTTGTGCTAGAGGGAGCTGTTTGGACGGTCATGGTATTGGATCCTTGGTGGTATGCTGCAATTTCAGCCTTGAGCTGCGCATTCTCTTCACGAAGCAAGTGGAGCTCAGAACGAAGGCTATCAAGCTGGGTTAGTACTGTTTGCAGAATCGAATCACCTGTCGGCGAAAGTGAAGGTGGGGGACCAGCTGTAGCGCTAGCTGGGGGAGGCACTCCATCGGCAGTGCTGGTGCTCGAGGTGCCGTGAGAACGTACACGATCCGCCCAGGATACTCCATCTTGCACTTTGGAATAGGTACGAGGTCTCACCACCGCCACCCCCTTGGTCACTCCCGCCTGTCACAGTGGCCCATCAGCGAACTGGTATCCCCCGTACCCGACCAGTTGCCCGTGACAAAGCCCTTCAGCGCGCCCTTGCGACAAAATTGCCAGATGAAGTGGACATTTACACGGACGCCAGCCTTTCGCCTTCCCATATAGGTCTGGCCTGGCGCTGCCCAGCTCGGCCGGACTTGGATGGCTTTATCATTCGGCCAGGACACCACTCGTCTCCCTTGGAAGCAGAACTTCAGAGCATCCTCAGCGCATTAGATCACCTGGCCTACAGTATTGCAACGCCGCCCCCTCCACGCTTTCGGATCCTCACGAACTCCCATCAGGCACTCCAAGAACTCCGCAAGCCCTTCAGTGATCACCCAACTGTTCACGAAATCCAACACGTGATCGCCGTTCTGGCTCGCAATGGGACCACTGCTCGATTGGCATGGGTGCCGGGTCACACGGACTCGGATGGGGGCAACCAGGCTGCACACGATGCAGCAAGGGAGTGTCTCACTAGTACCCCTCCCCTGGACGACGACGCGTCGCGCCCCTCTCCTCACCCTCGCCTTCAACTTGACCGCGCACGCCATGCTCGGAAAGTACGCCTTGCGTCCGTTACTCCCGCTGGCTACCTGGCTCTGGCTCCTCCGATGACTCGCTCTGCGGAAATCTTCATCAACAAAACTATTGCTAACGCAGCCCTCACACCCCGCATCATGAGAAAATGGATTCACCCGGCAACATCTCCACCTCCTTACTGCCCCTACTGTCAAACGTTAGTGTTCGCCACCCTCAACCACTTAATCTGGCACTGCGCCGCATTTTCTTTGTACCGCCCAATACTCGTCAACGCTTTGCCACGTCATTCCTCTCAAGACGACCCCCCCTTCGAAGACGCTAATTTTCTCTCAGTAGGTTCGGCCTAGAGAGTGGTCTCTCGAGATTAGTGTAAACTGGGGCCTACCCCTGTCGTAAAAGTTGACTGCACTCACATGATCCCAATAACCCTAGCCTTGCTCTGCTGACGGCAGTGATCTCGTCTAAGGCGTTCAAGGACCCACCATTTGTGCTACTCGGCTACTCCTCCCTGCCTCTTCCCCCTCTTCCCTTATAATGGCCGCATGGCCTTCCCATTGAAATAACGGATTACAACAACAACAACTTTCACGTAAACTAAATCTAGCGCTCCACAAGAGTAAATACAGTAATCCCTCGTTATAACGGAATCGCTTTACTCGAAATATCGCTTTATTCGAAATTTATTCTGGTCCCAACCCCAACGCATGCATTTTAGGCCGCATTACTCGAAGCGCACGAAGATTTTGACCCGCTTAGAGCGAAGTGGCGAACGGAGCCGTTGCCGAGCGGCACCGGCGAGTCAGGCGGTCAACATGGCGGGTTAACAAGCTGGTGTACGTTTCCCGGGCGATTTTGTCGAGGGAGGTCATGCTCGATTCGCCCCATCCTACTTAATACAAATGGTCAAAATGCGTGGGAGGGTGATTGAATTTTGTTCTTAGACATTGGTCAATGACCTGGACGCGACGGTGCGCGAACACTGACACTAGAAGCGTAGAATTAGCAGTGTCATCGACAGCGGGGCACCGGAAAACTTATGTTTTGCAAACTTCACGGCTGCAGACCTCGGGAAAAAAATTGACCAGTGATCATGCGAAACCATAGTGCAAAAGTGATCAGTTTTCATGATTGCACTCTGTACCCACAATGAGCATTGATCGTTCTTTTTTTAGCTCAACAAAAACAACCTCGGACTCGAGCTACGGTATTTGCGACGCTTTCCAGCGCGAAACTCTCGTAACGTTCCTTGACGCTCACGCCAACCCCCTCCCCTATAAAAGTGGCCACTACCCTCTCCTCTTCATTTGCTCTGCAGTCTGGGAGGCGTTCGGACTCCAGTCACTGCTTGGTAAAATTGGAGAAGGGGTTGCTCGCGCACTGCAAGAACATGAAACAGCAAGAGCTCACTGCCTTTGCACCTGAATAAAGTTTTGCTTCACTGGATACATTATGCTTTGTTTCCTCGTGGTTGTGTCGCAATGAAAGTTTAACTACTTTAGCTTTTTCCGAGTGGTCGCTTACATCAAAATACCGCTTATAACAAAATTTTTCGCCGTCCCGCTGACTTAGTTATAACGTGGGATTACTGTACTTCATTTGGGAATCGAAAAAAATCAAGTTTTTTGGTTATGAGAGGAGCAGTTTTGTTACCTTACGCACTTCGCGAAAACAACGGCTGATATTTGTGCGGATGTATTTGTTACCACGAGCAAGGCTGATTTTTGTTTTCTTTAGCGAGTGAGGCAAAATTTGTGCCGCAATTGTTTATACCCACGTGTGCAACAACTCCAGTTGGGTCATCAAACTGTTAGAAAGGTCTAAGGGATCGAGATGGCGTTGGGTCAGCGCAAATATGCTAAATAGTGGACGCGGAAATGCAAGTGGTCAAGAATTTATAAAGTATCTGGTTTTTTCGGTGATACATGCAATAGGAATGACAAAGGTAAGGCAAGTCTGCGTGTCGCACTATTTTCTTTTAGTTGAAATGTAATTTTCAAGTAAAAAGAGTTTTGCTAGCTCCAGAACGTTCGCAAGCGTGTGAATAGTTCGTAGACTCTAATCTCTTTTATTGCACTGAAAAAAGGCGGATATCGCTACCCATGCGATTAGTTTTAAGAATATGATGGCGATGGCTGTGCAACCTGGTGTGACCGTGGTGTAGCCGAGGAACCCCGGTCGAATGTGTCGCTGCACCAGGCGGAGCGCCGTGCAAGTCGTCGGAGAAGCGCGAGCACTACGGGACATGTTCCCCAACCTCCGTCACTGGCCGTTTAGAACTTGTTTCGGCGGCTCTACTGCAGGTGCAAACGTCGTCTGCACGGAGCTACTTTGAACAACGGTACCTAGTGTGCTGTGCGCTTACGAAGCTTAGGATTTCGCCATGGTGATTTTAAGAGAATAGACGACTTATTTTGATAAAATTTGGACAAAGACAAATTTGTGTACTGTTGGCCTTCAAGCCTTGGTTAATGCATGAACTAGCCACTCAGCTTCTTCCAGAAAGACAAATTTAAATGTACATAAACACATGACAAATTATTGCCTAAAGAGAAACTATCCCCTCAGATTGCTTTCATGTCCAAATGGAGATAAGCCGAAAAATCACGCGAACGCATGAAAATAATGCGCGGTTGGCAAAAACTTAAGCTTCCCAAATTTTGCATTGCCAATGTCTTCTTGACAGGAAAGATTATTCTCGGTGGGTCGGAGTACAAAGCTAGAAAAGCTTATCATGGTTCCTGTGTCTTACACCGAAAGAAGAAAAAAAACATTATGGGCTTTTAAAACGAGATGTCACGTTTCCACGTCACTTGATGTGAGAAGCGGGCTCTATATCAGTACGTAGCGATGTTTTCTTATCTATTGAGTGTGTTGACTTAGGTGTTTGAGCGCTAAGATGTTATCAGGTTGCGGAACAAGCAGCAGGAGGGCATAGCTGGTCAATACCAACTCGCCAAGGCGCTACGAGGCACTCCTCCTCAGCACCATCCCCCCTACAGTTTTCCCGCACGTCATCGGTGCTTTGCGGGAAAGCCCGTCACCCACAGCGGCGAAAGACCGCGCACGTATGCAACCATCGATCGCAAAGTGACCAAAGTTCGCTCTTCGAAATACTTTGGAAAGGAAGTTTTTGAATAGCGCTTGTGTACACAAATTCGGTTAAAGCCGACTCAAATATCCCGCTATTCTCAATATTTAGGTTTTGAGTACTCTAGTACTAGTATTACTTCCGCTTTTGAATGTGGCCCTTGAAAATTTCGTACCGAATCTGGCAAGTTGGTGTGAATACATCTCGTACAACATCGCAAAGTTACACGAACTAAGGAAACAAAGAAGTGTTCACTATCAACGCAGTCCGTGCGAGTTGGCGCTGTTTTAGTGATGTATTCATACCGCAAGCAGTACAGCAAGATTGATTACTAACGTTGAGCTATTCGGCATTTTCTTGAAAAGCTGTGCGCATGCTTCAGCTTATGTCAAACAAATGCTCAGAGTTCGTAAAACCAGAGAGAAGCTGCCTAGACGGAGAAGCGCAAAAAAGGTTCCCTAGAAACATGACCATATTGCAGTGGGATGTGCAGTGACCAAGTACACAATGACAGCCGCGCGAAATGGTGAAAGAAAATTTATTAATAAAGTGGAAGAAAAGGCGAAGAACAAACAAAGACAGAAAACAACTTTGAAAGAAAGGTAGCGTAAAAAAAGGTAGGAGAAAAGACCAAGAAGAAACAAAAGCAGAAAACAACTTTGAAATAAAGGGAGGGAGGTAAAAAAGAGAAAACGCGAGGAAGAAACAAAGGCAGAAAACTTTGAAAGAAGGGAAGTAAAAAAAGGAGAGTTAAAGTAAAGGAAAAAAGAGGCAAAAAAGTAAAGAACGCGCAAGCTGGTCTAAAAAAAAGGTGGAATGCGGGCAGCTTCAGGCATTGACATCTGCTTCGGGCACGTCTTCAAACTCTCCTTCCTCGTCGGCAGTCGCCTCCTGGTACTGCTGGTACTCCGAGACCAGGTCGTTCATGTTGGACTCTGCCTCGGTGAACTCCATTTCGTCCATGCCCTCCCCGGTGTACCAGTGGAGGAAGGCCTTGCGCCGGAACATGGCTGCGCAGGAAGAACACAAAACGGAATAGAACTGAAGTCACAACCATGTACTAGTAGGACACACACAGATGAAGCCCACCGTATTGTATGCCCAATAGTCTCGTGCTACGAGCACGTGTGCGGGCTTTGCAAAGCTTAGTTACGCTATACAGGGTACGCAAGGTTGCTGACACACTTCAGATATTGCCAGTGTCTGAAATATATGAGGGCTGTACGCCTCATAGCCACGCGAAGTACAACAGGCCATTCCAAGGAATTCAGAACGTACCGGTGAACTGCTCCGATATGCGCTTGAAGAGCTCCTGAATGGCAGTGCTGTTGCCGATGAAGGTGGCAGACATTTTCAGGCCCTTGGGTGGAATGTCGCAGACAGCTGTCTTGACGTTGTTGGGGATCCACTCCACGAAGTAAGAGGAGTTTCTGTTCTGGACATTGAGCATCTGCTCGTCCACCTCCCGCATAGACATTCGGCCACGGAAGATGGCCGCCACGGTGAGGTACCGGCCATGTCGAGGGTCGCACGCCGCCATCATGTTCTTTGCATCGAACATCTGTTGGGTCAGCTCGGGAACAGACAATGCCCGGTACTGCTGCGCGCCCCTGGCAGTGAGCGGGGCAAATCCAGGCATGAAGAAGTGCAGCCGCGGGAAAGGAACCATGTTCACGGCCAGCTTGCGCAGGTCGGCGTTGAGTTGTCCAGGGAACCTGCGTGCGTTACAAAGGGGAAGCAGACAGCGTGACATACAAAGATGGATGTAAAAAGGAAGCAACTAATTCAAGCATCTACAGGGGGACCCACCGGAGGCAGGTCGTGACTCCCGACATGGTGGCCGAGACAAGGTGGTTCAGGTCGCCGTAGGTGGGTGTTGTCAGCTTCAGCGTGCGGAAGCAGATGTCATAGAGGGCCTCGTTGTCGATGCAGAAGGTCTCATCGGTGTTCTCGACCAGCTGGTGCACCGACAGGGTGGCGTTGTAGGGCTCCACGACAGTGTCCGAGACCTTGGGAGAGGGGACGACGCTGAAGCTGTTCATGATGCGGTCCGGGTACTCTTCCCGGATCTTGGAGATGAGCAGGGTGCCCATCCCCGAGCCGGTGCCTCCTCCGAGGGAGTGGGTGAGCTGGAAGCCCTGCAGGCAGTCGCACGCCTCTGCTTCCCTGCGCACCCTGTCCAGGACGCAGTCCACCAGCTCCGCCCCCTCTGTGTAGTGGCCCTTGGCCCAGTTGTTTCCGGCACCGCTCTGGCCTGCAAGGCAGAAGTAGTCCACAATGAACAGGCTCTTCACATTGGAGGGAACAATACCAAATGTCGGATGCTTGCACAGCTGAAAGACCTAGAGAGAGGACAGCGTTTGTGAAGCATAGAAAATGCGAAAGCAACTGCCGGCATGCAAAAGAAGTTTGCGCAAAATAAACAGGCACATAAACTACAACTATGAAGGGCGAGGGAAGATGCGAAATACAGGGGGTAATCAGTGGCTTTAGAATTAAGATCAAGCCCATCTGTCTCTTAGTGAAGGCAAGGATAACGAAGGAAGGTGCCCACCGAAGACGAAGTTGTCGGGCCTGTAGAGCTGGCCATAGGGTCCAGACCGCACGGAGTCCATGGTGCCGGGCTCCAAGTCCACCAGGATGGCCCGAGGCACGTATTTGCCTCCTGCAACAAGGCAACAGAGGCATGGTCAGCTGATACGTACAGGCTCTCGCCATGAGCACTGCCAGGGTAAGTATTCAAAATAGGACAAGTAGATCTGCGCAGAGCATGCAGTCCTCACCGCAAGAAGTACAGCAAAGACGAGTAGGCTGGGCATTCTACATTAGTACCTATGATATTACAATACGAATTTCATTTGTCCAGATCGGGGAGCAGTTATCCAGCTACGCTGTCCATGACGACATTGCAGGAGGCATGAACCCTTACCGGAGGCCTCATTGTAGTAGACGTTGATGCGCTCCAGCTGAAGTTCCGAGTCTCCGTGGTAGCTGCCAGTGTAGTCGATGCCGTGCTCGTCGGAGATCACCTCCCAGAACTGCAGACAAGGAGAAGGGCGGGGGAAAGAGATTTAGGTGCTCCACAAAAATTGGAAGTCGACTCAGTTCAACAGATTATAGGGAAGGGCTGAATAATGAACACAAAAGTGCACTGATACGACAAAAAACAGCGCACAGTTTTGAAGTTTGTTATTGAAGTTATGCGTAATCAGAGAACTTTGAACTATTGAAACTTTTGTAACCACTGCACGATCTGGGAGCTGGTGAAGTGGAACATCTTCAGACACACCACACGCTTACACAGCGCGACATTAGAGAGTTTTAACATAGCGTGCTGTAGTCACATTACCGTTCCCAGAGTACTGGGAGCCGACTGGCAATGTGCACATTCGTTACGATCATCATCTTCAGCCTATCTACGCCCACTGCAGGGCAAAGACCTCTCTTATACATCTCCAATTAACCCAGTGCTGTGCTAACCGCGATCAATTTATCCCCGCAAACTTCGTTTCACCTGCCCATATAACGTTCTGCCACCTCCTGCCACGCTTGCCTTCTCTAGGGATACACTCTCTTACCCTTAATTAAAAACGGTTATCTTGCCTTCGCATTACATGCCCTTCGTTAGGGTAGGGTCACTTAGTTCCGGTGACGGGCGGCCCGCCTCGCCGTGAGCTCACCCCGCCCGCGCATTCGTTCCGGTGAGGGGTGGCCCGTTTCGCCTTGGCCGCGCGCGCATGCGCAGACGGGTCCGGGTACAGCGGGAGACTAGAGAGCGTATCCTTACCGTGTTTCTCGTGGCCGCATACCGTGTTACCGGAAACCGGAGTTCTCGTTTACCGGTGAAAACTGTGGGATACGTTTTAGCACACCGTTTGCGGTTTACGTATTCCGGCCGCCATGGTGCAGATAGCGACATCTCGTAAATTAGCCTCAAAGCAAATCACCCAAAATTTTGTTGCTCATTTTCCTTTCGTTTAATGTATCTTGAACGTTTTAGGTTTCGGGGGAAGCTAAGACAATAAGACTAGTTGTGATTATAATGCTTTAGCCATCACCTGTAAAGCTTTAAAAAAACTTGTCGGTGGTGCCATCTATCCAGTAGCATTGGAATCAAAGTAAACTAGATTTTACGCCCGCGCAAACTGTTACCCCAAAAAATTAGCAAAATTTGTTGTAAGTACTCAACCTAGATTGCCTTGCCCAGCACAATTTTTGAGGAGCTAAGGCACTTTGCGAGGTCAAACTTAACTATGTTTGAAGCGGGCGAGTAGCACGAGTAGGGGTGGTCAATGTTCGCCCGTCTGAGAAAAAAAGTCGTTTGTCGTGCTCCTGAGCCTCACGTATCAGGAGAAAGGTAATAAAACATTAAGAATAATTTTATCGCCTGTACCAAGCATCAAGCGCCGAGCGTGCTGCCTTTGCTGTATAATCAAGGCGTAAGGGTACACCTTTTCGGAAGCTCGGAGCTCGGTGGCAACGGTGACCCAGTGCCGGTAAGTTACCGTTCGCGGGAACTTCTCGCGCATGCGCGGTCGCCTCCCGCACGCACGGTAGACGGCAACGTAAATACGGCAACGGTATTTTTAATCTCCACTGGCAGCAGCGGTGATCATGGTGCTGTGCAGCTGTGTCATTCCCCTGCACCACCTGAGGATACGTGGGCGGCGATCTACATAATACAGGCGACGACGGCTTTTAGCCTGCACAGCTATAGTACCATGCCTGAACAGTCAACATCGCGAAACACCAACCAAGAAAAAGCAGCAAGACGAGTGATAATATGGAAAGACTGATAATTGACAGCTCGTAAGCACACGTGCGAGCTTGATTGATTGATTATGAGGTTTAACGCGCAGACGCAATGCAGGCGATGACGCGTGTCGTAGTGGAGGGTTTCGTTTTATTTTTGACCACCTGGGAATATTTAACGCGCGCCGAAATCTCGAACGCACGGGCGCTTTCGCTTTTCGCCTCCATCAGAAAAGCGGCCGTCGCGGCCGGGAATCGAAACCGCGTCCTTACGACGACGTGCAAAACGGCTTAGCCACCACGGCGGGGCACACGCCAAAGCCTGTTCAACCGTGGCCTTGCAGTGAAGCAGACCGCCAAAGGGACCGCTTTCATATGCAGATAGGCGAAACATTGCTGATGGGAAGCTCCTGTATGTAATTGCGCATATACTGCACCAGTCAAATTGCATCCACATATAATCACGCTAAAATTTAGGTGCACCGAATCGAAACAGCCCCAACGATATATTTCCCGAATGCTCACGTGAGAGCCAGAAACTTGCGCAAAATTCATTCAACAGGTCATGCTGTTTCCAGTAGTATAGTGCAAAAGCAATTTTGAAATAACGCATGCGCGAAAGCTTTGCAACCTGTCGGCTGAAATAATCACTCTATAAACGTCGAGGGTGTCAAATATTGAAGAACGCTGTCTGCACTCAGCGAATAAAAAAAACGTTTGCGACAAGCTTCGAGGTAGGTATCAGCGCCGGTAAGAGCATTTTGCTGCAAAATATTTACTGACATCCAGTTTGCAAAGTAAAAAAAAAAAACACTGGTTTCCTTAAGTTCGGGCAACAGGCACGCTGTGCATAAGAGGAGTCAACATATACAGGTTAAGGTAAATTAAAATCAGCAAGCAAATTGCCGAACTTCGGAGTTCAGTAGAAAAGAGTCCGGTTAAAGAGCGGGAAAAAGGAAATTCGGCTTGAGTGCAGGCGACAATTGAGCGAAGAATGCAAAATGCGTTTAAAAAATGGGAGTTTACCGGTTTATTCAAAAGAAACAGGGTTAGCTTTCGAAAACTAAAAATTAAAGCTACGCTATTTCGGCTCACCAGACTGCTTTAAGGAAAATCACTGTTGGAAGACCGCAGACATTACGGGAATTATTCGCACAATAGAAAGAGGCGCCGTCGACGCACTTCGCAGTATCAAAACGTCACTGAATTCGACGTGAAAAATTTTACAAACACTGCACCAGGTGAACAACAAACGCAAAAAAAGAACTGAATAAAAATATTCGCCAAGAACGGCAGCCTGATCGCGTGCACGAAGGTGCGCCGTTGAACACACTATCACAGAAGCGCTAAAAAATTAGTAATAAACGCGTCGCAACCAAATAGGCCAAGGACAGAAAAAAAAAAAGAAAACGCGATCCCGGAAAAGGTCCATCGCTTAAATAATCGGCATATAACGAGCCGTTATGCGCACCAAGCCAAGCCGCCTAACGAACCAAGCTCAGCAGCTGAGCGGATTAAGTTTTGTGCGGTCATGAGAGGCACACAGAAAATCGACGCTCTCTCTCGTGACGATAAGGAATTCGGGTAGCGGCCCTGATAATGGAAAATAAGACTAGAAACAGGCACAGTAAGCTGCCTCGATACGATGAAAAAGAGGTGAACGAAGACACGGCCGAGTCGCGACAATTTGAACGGGGACTTGCGCGTGCAAACCACTGGAATTTACTGCGGACAAGGCGGCGTACAAAAAAATAACCGGAATAAAAAACCGCGTCACTAAACACGCGCAAAGCACGCAGCAAAACGCCGCCGCTGTCTAAGCCGCGAGACTGCTTTCATAGCAACTATGGAGTCATCGCTCCGGCATCGCTAACGGGCGCGGCTGACCACATCTCCCCCAACTCGGAACGTGGGGCAGAAAAATTAGCGTAAATGCGCGCTTACAGGCGATCGCGAAAAAAGAAGAACACGCAGTGAACGGAGGCGTTAGAAATCACAGCCGATGGCTGCGAAAAGGACGTGGCCGCGGGGGCTGATCTCACGTTCGGTTAGGCCTAGCGCCCCGCCTTGCGCAGACTACGAAGATCATCCCGAAATGCGGCACTAAATAAAGCCGTCTTACCTTGGCTCCGATCTGGTTGCCGCACTGGCCCGCCTGGATATGCACGATTTCTCGCATGCTGGAACCGGGCGAGCTTCACGGGGAAGGAAGACCACGAACACTTGCAGTGACGAGCCCAGCGGCAAGCGACAGCTTACGGAGCGAGAGCAGCGGCCAGAATGACTGACGGGACAAAAATGGGCATGCCCTTCACATTCGACACGCGCGACCGCAGCCAATGGGAGCGGGCCACTCCCAACGCTCTGATTGGCGACTTTGGTCGCGTGGTTCCATTTTATGATGATGATGATGATGACGACGACGACGACGACGAAGACGACGACGACGGTGCCTTCGAAGGGGTTGAACATGCCCACCACGGGAATACGCCAGGAACAAAGCGTTGATTGGGCCCCTGTTGGAGGTTATAGGTTTGATAATCGAAAGCCAGATTGCGTGTTCGACAAACCTGACCGATTGGTTGACTGGGGGCGTTAACGCGCCTACGCCACACAGGCGATGAGGCGTGCTGTAGTGGAGGGCTCCGGATTGATTTCGACTCCCTGGGGATCTTTAACACGCGGCGAAATTGGAAACACACAGGCGTTTTCGCTTTTCGCCTCGATCAGAAAAAATTCCCCGCATTTCCCCGAGGGGAAGAATGTGAAAGTGCGAATGCACGAGTTGAATTTGCGCGGTTCGGTAATGTTCGCGAAAGAGAGATCACACAACTACAAAGAAAGAAAGATGCATTTATTCACAGACACCTATTTGTGTTGTCGTTGTACTTGATTGCTAGAGCGGATTTAAGCTTGGAAATTTCGTGTCAGTACTCCTTTAAGCGGGTGCATTAGCCCTTCTCACGCCCGATTCCTGGCCAATCCCCCACGTGGGTATGTGCCATGTCAGCGGCCAGGCAGCGCGCGCCCATCTCCCCCCGTTGCCAAGGAAGACGAGATTCCTGGCCAATCCCCCACGTGGGTATGCTATGCGGACATCGCCGGTGGACGCAGGTTCAGGGTCGCTTAAGAAGTGCATTCGCACTTAAAAGCGGCCGCCGCGGCCGGCAATCGAACCGGCATCCTTGGGCTCAGCAGCACAACGCCGTAGCCACTGAGCCACCGCGGCGGGTGGACCTTACCGTTCAGACAACGCCGGTTCAGACGCACCTCTAGCAGCGCCGTCTACTGGTTTGATTTGGAACATTCCTCCCATATTCGTAATACGACTCCTGTTGGGCCTCTGTGGCCTGAGGGTATGTAGAGTCGTGGGTCCTCACCCCAAGGCCTGCGTTCAAACCCCAGTGCTTTTTTTTTTCGCACAAAGACCAGCAATTTTTTAGAGGCGCATGTTTTCTCAGGTCAATTAGGCGCATTCTTTTTTTTTTTTTTTTTTGCAAATTAGGATAGATTGGTCGGTTTAACCTATAGGTTACACATATACCAGCATGTTTATTAGTTCTGCGATTGTCCTGATACGACGCGAAATATATCCGCACGCGGGGTGCGTCAAGGCGGTCAAGTTTGTCAAATGCCCACACCGATGTAGAATTAGTCTGATCACCAATGAAACGGCTCGCACACTCACTCAGAGGGATTGACCCAGAAGAGGACGCTCAACGAAAGAGCAGTATAAGAGCAAAAATGGAGAAAAAAAAATGGAAGCCTAAACGTCGTTATAGATGTCCAGGGATGAGAAATTGGACATCAGAAAGGAAAATTTCTACGATAATTCCCAGGGCACTGCTTTGCTTTTTGAGGCTACATCAGGTTGCTTGCGAACTGAAAGCTTTGTGGGGATGTATTCACAAAATGATGGGGTGCGCGTGGTCTGCGTAAAAGGAACAGAAACTATGCGGCACATAGTGTTAGAATGCGAGGGTATCCATCCAAATCTACATGAGGGAAATATTCGGCTTCCAGAAGCCCTGGGATTTAAGGGTCGCACAGAGGAAGTGATCTTCAAGGCTGTCGAGGGGACGAAAAGAAGATTGGAATGCTGATGGACAAAAAGCAGAGAGGGGAATATTGCCTAGGACAGTTACCACCTGTAACCGGAAAAACAAAAAAGTATTTTGGGCTTAATAAGTTTTTTGTGCCTGCCCTAAGCAGCGCTGGAAAACATAGGTATATTAGTCCTTTTTGGTAAGATGACACGTCATCACCCCGCTACAAAGGGGAAGCTAATAGTAATCATCATCATCAATCATGATCATCATCATCATCAGTAACACACTTTGCGTGCCCGGATTCAATTCTATATCGGGGTTATGTCCGCCCCGTATTAGAGTTTGGCTGCGTCCTATTTTCTGGTTGTGCGGCGTACAAATTACATCCCCTATTTATTGTTTGGACAATGGCTTTGCGACTATGCTTGGGATTATCAAGATATGTCGCTAACCCTATTTTACACCTTGAGGCACGATTTCCTCCACTGAAGTATAGATTTCAATTATTGCCCGTATGAACCTTTATCAAATTGTTTGACTTCCCACTGCATAACGCACAGTTCATTTTCCGCCTGAGGCCTGATCTTTTTCAAGGCATTCAGTGGACGCGGTTCCAGAGCCCCCATATGGATCTAGTACAGTCATGGCTTTTCGGTTCCACCCTTTTTCGGTTCCACCCTCCTTGTATTAGTGTGTCATCTGTGGAAATAAACCGTGATAATATCTTCCCCCCGAATGCAAAGATGTTGCCGGCCCGAATCTTCAATGGATTGCTGGAGGATCATTTGTCAACCCTTCATTGCCATATCGTCATTGCTACCGATGCCTCGCAAAGTGACGAGAAGGCTGTAGTCGCGATATTCTCCCAGTCCCTCGATTGGTCCGTTTCAATTAGGTTACCTGATTACACACCTATTTTCCAGGCGGAATTATTGGGAATGATTTTGGCTCTTCAAAAACTTCAGCATAGAGTTTCACATATTGTTATTCTTTCGAACTCCCTCTCTGTGTGTTCCGCATTACCATCCGAAAAATATTCTACAATTATCCGCACATTCCGGTCATTTGTTCCTCATCACCTTTGTGAGGTTAGGCTAGTGTGGGTTCCAGGACATGCAGGAATCTCATACAATGAAGTGGCTGATCAATTAGCCAGTATGTCTCTTGGTGGCACTGTAATCGTGCAATATCCAAATGATAGCTTTCTTTTTTTTTGGGGGGGGGGGCGGGGGGGCGATATTTATACGTTTACAACTACTCCAGACTTATCGGCAAGACACCCTTCTCTCTTCTAGATATTATAGCCACCTTCATCATGCATGGAAGCCGATGTTTTGTGAATCAAGGCTATGCGAGGTAGCAATCACTAAACTTCGATGCGGAATTGCCCCATTAAATTTTTATCTCTATAAATCTGGCCTGGCTCCATCTCCGCCATTCCCTTTCTACGACGAACTGGAAAATATAGAACATTTCCTGTTCAATTGCCGCAGCTTCTCCGCAATGCGACGCACGCATATGGAGTCAAACTTTAGGCGCCTCCACCTTCCGCTATCTACTTCCGAGGCTCTGTCACTAGGCGCTGCCACCCTTGGAGTTTGCCACAAGGATGTTGTGTCTGCCCTTCACTCTTGTATTGCGGCGCCAGGCCGGTTTCCCTGCTAGCCAACTAAGCGTTCGCATTTACTTAATTTTTCTTCCTGACTATACTTTCATATTATATATATTAAAAATAATTCTGTTCTGTATTTCATTTTCTAAATTTTGAGATCTAAAATAAATTAGGTCACATCCTGGTTAGGTACAAAGTTTCTTGGCCAATCCCCAGTGTGGGTATGTGTCATGGTCTGAGGCAACCAACCAACCAACCAACCATCATACTTACTAACATGATATTGTTACGAAATTAACTGATGCGATGGGTTTGTTGGCAATGCGGGCTTCCGCGATGGGATGGGGCGTAAATTCGGGGCCTGACTAAACGACTGGAAAGAGAACTTAGGTCAACGCAATGGCCGCAGAAAGAAGGATGATATGAGTAACTTTTAGGGAGAGGAAACGAGCATCCCAAGTCAGAGATCAAACTTGGGGGGCGAGGTTGATGTCATACTTACAATTCAGAGAAAGGAATGGACTTTGGCCTGCCATGTAGTATAAGCAAAAAAAAACAGCAGGCGGACCACGAGGTTAACGGAGTCCGGCGAAGGGGAATGCCAGTAACTCCATTGGTAACTCCAGTAACTCCATTGAAAGACAAACGAAAAAATTGGGGGCAAAGTGTGGGCTCTAGCATCAGAGGACGTGGGTGGATGGAAGTCAGTGGGAGAGTCCATGGTCCTGTAGCAGACTTAAATAGGCTGATGATGAACAAAAAGGGGCAAGAGTGACGTCGCAAGCTCGCTATTAGAGAGCTATTAGAGAGCTATTAGACATGGCTATTAGAGAGCTCGTTATTAGAGATTTGAGAACGGGTCCCGGTACGGGGCCCGGTATGAGACCGACGCTACTGCGCTTGCGCAGAGACGGAAATACTGGTCGTAAGCATCCGCAGGTGTACCGGGTATCGTACCGGGACCGGTTATCCGCTCTGCTATAATTTTTCTTGACTAATGCGGTACGGCTCCGATACGGTTACTGGAGGAGCTCGAGCTCTGGATGTTTCTGAAAGGATTCAACCGTGCATTGAAGGAGGCAAAACCTGCGACTCCAAAGCGGAAGGTATGAAATGGTTTTGCGGGAGCTCCCTCCACCAGCAGATAGACCCTCCACCACCAGACTCCAGTCTGAGTCTGGAGGTGGAGGATATAGGGTCGGAGTGTGGGCCTCCTCTCCCCTACCCCTCTTTCTCAGTTTTAAAGGTAAATGAATCGCCTTTCACACGAACCATATTCGAACAATGTTCGAACGAACAATGGACCATATTCACACGATCAATCAGGTGATAGAGAAGTGCGCTGAGTATACTGAACCCCTATATATAGCCTTCATAGATTATGAGAAAGCATTTGACTCGGTCGAAACCCTAGCAGTCATTCAGGCATTACGGAACCAGGGGGTAGATGAGCATTATGTAAGAATACTAGAGGATATCTACAATGGGTCTACAGCTACCATCATCTTCCATAGGGAGAGCAGTAAAATACCTATAAGGAAGGGTGTCAGACAAGGAGACACAATCTCTCCAATGTTATTCACAGCATGCTTACAAGAAGTATTCAGAGCGTTGGATTGGGGACAGGTGGGAGTAAGGGTTAATGGAGAATACCTCAGTAACCTCAGATTTGCTGATGACGTTGCCTTGCTAAGTAACTCGGGGGACGAATTGCAAAGCATGCTTTCCGCACTGGGCGAACAGAGTAGAACCGTGGGCCTGAAAATTAATATGCAGAAAACTAAAGTAATGATCAATAACCTCGGGACAGCACAGCAGTTTGAGATAGGTGGCGAGGCAGTGGAAGTGGTAAGCGAATATATCTACTTAGGCCAAGCTGTGACCCCAGATCCCAACCATGAGGCAGAGATAATTAGAAGGATCAGAATGGGGTGGGGTGCATATGGCAGACATTCTCAGATAATGAATAGCAGCCTACCATTGTCGCTGAAGAAGAAAGTGTATGACAGCTGCATCTTACCGGTACTCACGTACGGGGCAGAAACTTGGAGGCTCACTAAGAGGGTTCAACTTAAATTGAGAACGACTCAGCGGGCAATGGAGCGGAAAATGATAGGTGTAACATTAAGGGACAAGAAGAGAGCGGGGTGGGTCAGAGATCAAACTGGTGTTAAAGACATATTAGTAGAAATTAAGAAGAAGAAATGGACGTGGGCAGGGCATGTAATGCGAAGGCAAGATAACCGCTGGTCATTAAGGGTAACAGAGTGGATCCCTAGAGAAGGCAAGCGTTGCAGGGGGCGGCAGAAAGTTCGATGGGCAGATGAGATCAAGAAGTTTGCGGGGATAAATTGGTCACAGTTGGCACAGGACCGAGGTAATTGGAGAATAATGGGACAGGCCTTTGCCCTGCAGTGAGCGTAGATAGGCTGGTGATGATGATGATGATGATGATGATGAATCGCCTTTCATTACCAACACCGCTCTCCATGACAGGACCATCCAGTGCTAGACCCGCCAGAGCATGCAATGATTTATTAAGCAAAGTACATAAACGACCCTGCAGCCACGTTTTTCACCGACAAACCTGGCCGCTTACATTCACCCCTGTTTACGTCGTTTTCACGTAGGACTAGAAGAATCGAAAAACTTGTACACGTCTTTGTGGGCTAAACCGATCTAAGAGATACCAGGCTACCCCTACTTTCGAAAAGAATGTGTAGAATTGACCTAAGGGAAGCTGTTACGGTAAAAAAAACTCTTGTCTTTGCGAAACAATCGAACTTAGGCCGTTAGCGTGAAAACGCACGACTCCAACCCTAGGCCGCTGATGGCTTTTTTGATTGCCTGTTTAGACAACAACATACAACAAACACGCGTGGTGGTTGATGATAGTAAACAACGCTGCCCTGGTTCGAGGAAGCAGTTAAATCACTACTTATTTTCAATACATCATCGCCACACTCTTGTGAGATATAAAATTTCCTCAATTCACAAATATTTTCACTGACATAATAAACTACTTGCCTTGTGTTTCCGTCGTTATTTCTAACGGCCATTCCACTTCTCCATATGACGCAGAAACCACGGAGGGAAACAAAAACGCGCGCGGAGTTAAACGGGGCATGGTGCTCCTGTTGACCAGGCTACAGCAGAGCATTTGGTGTGTTGAGAGAGAGAGAACATTTTTGTTGAGCTTTATGTGGCTCGGGGGTGGTTGTGGCCGCTGGCTTGTGCGGGGCGGCGTTGGTAGTAGGGCGCAGCAGGTTTCCACGAGTCTTGCAGTTTACAAAAGCTAGATTCGGCCTTTTCTGAGGGTGTCGTTTATGAGACAAGCCCCAGCTTACATGCTGAGCAAACCGTTTGCCTCAGAAGCTTCCTACACAAATAACCGGTCACATGTCAAACAATGCAATCTTCCACACTCGCACTTGTGAACACATGACCAAACGCATCTTCACACTCCATTCTGCAATCAACCACGCCATCAAGCTTTCGCTTCAGCTCCTCAAGTTTAGTGTCTTGGTCACAATCAACTTGAAAAGCTCATGAAATACGAGAGCGCCACAAATTGAGGTTCATCTGCGTTCTGGACCTCGCAATTCCCAAATTTGGGCCGCTTGATTAGGCTGCATATGGACAGCATGTTGCACAGCTGTAAGAAAGTCGGCGTCGACGGATGCTCCTTCTGACCTGCTGCCTGGCCAATTATTCCAAAAAAATCTCTGAGTACATCATGCTTAAAGTTGGCTGTAAGCTCGTACCTAAAAACACAAGTCTCCAGTAGATATTTTTAAAGCTCAATTGCAGACAGGGGCCGAAAACAGAGAAAACTTTTGCTTGCATGACTTGCAAGCAGTATTACAACGCTGTACTAAGTACTTTATTCCAATAGTCAGAAGACATATATGCGCTGTCCAGTCGAAAACACGACACCTGAGAACGCACCAGGACCGACACCAAAGCGCGCGGGCGCGCGAGAGGAGAAACTTGCGGTGACCATGGCTCGCTAATGGTCCGAAGCGCGCCTCCGCGCTTCCGCCCTGTCTCGCCGGTCTCGCCCGCTACTTCTGGAGGGCGTCGCACGGTACCACTGCGACTTCTATGCGTCGAAGCGGCAACTCAAGCATAGCTCAAGGTTCCTCAGCTGCAGAGGCGGCAGCTAGATGGCGCGGCAATGCCTTGCACAAAAACTGACAATCGATACCACTCCGAAAGCAGGAAGGGATAGCGCACCTCAAGTAGTCCAGCCATTCCTTTGGGGAGAGAAGCATGAAAAAAATGGAATACCTGCCAACGTTCAGATTTTTAAATGTATAATACTGTCTCTCCTTTGTCAGTACGGACAAGGGTAGCAGCAGAATGTGTGCTTTACTTGCATGAAACCTTTGTTTTTAAGTAGAGGTGGTTTATTTTTACGATGATCCGCAACTGCCAAGAGAAGTTGAGACATGTTTTTAGGCAGGGAACGAACTAGCGAAACTTTGTTGAAGGTCAAAGATTTGTTCTGGCAGCGACTGGGCAGTTTGCTGTTGCCAAGTTTCCTTCCTACTAAAACTCCTTCATTAAGCTTTCGCAATTTACGTTTTACGTTGTTGTCCCGCAACTGCCAGCCGACTGCCAAGGATATATGGTTGGTGAATGATGAGCGGAACTTCATTTGCGTGGTTTCAAAAGCGAAATATTCTTAGCCCTCAGGAATATTACTACAGTGAAATCTCGATATAACGAACTTCAGGGGACCGTGGAAAATTGCTCGTTATTCTGAAAGGTCGTTATAGTGAAAATCGCAAAATTTAAGAAAACAAATAGTATTTCAATGCCTAAAACGACCTACGTGTAAAGCAGTGCATCCTTGGAGTCATTTTTCACAAAAAAAAATGCACTAGTGATCATGAAACAATGCACGTTTATTTAAAGTAGTTGGCGATTTTCATCTAGCGCAAGTAGCATAAGCTTCCTAGCACGAAGGACTCAAACTCTTACACATTCCTGGGGAGTGAATCAGTGGCCGTGCGGTTTTTTCCCGGACATGTGCGGAGTTTTTGTATGCTGTCCACCACATCCGCAGTCGTCGCGTGCTCGTCGTAGTCTTCGAGTGCTGCTGCGGCACCCTCAGAGGCATCCTTGTTCATGCCATCCTCGCTGCCATCTTCACTTCTTCATACCGAACGCTCACGGTCTGGGCAATGTCCTCTGTTGTCAGCTCCGCTGATGTCCGTGAAGATCCAGCAAGCCACGTGAGCAGCGGCGGAACGTAGAAAAAGTTGGGGTGAGCGCGAATAGCGCGGCCGCGGCTTTCGGGACGGATAAGGCTACCCATGCTTCATTTTTTCTCTTCTCCTCACTTTTTTTCTCCCTCTTGCATCGGCTGCCGTATTCCGCGGAGCAAGTTGCAAGACGTCCTCTTCTTCGCTGCGCTTTGCCGTGTCGTCTACTAGCACACTGCCCCGGTTGCCGCGATTGTTTAACGGACTTCTAAGAGTCTCCGGCCTTGAAAATATGAGTTCGTAGTACTGAGGTGTTGTTAACATGGCACGGAACTAAATAAAACGATCGTTATTTTGAAACGTTCGCTATTCTGAAGTACGTTGTAGTGAAATAATTTTACATTAAAACTATAAGTAGTCGGCGTGGGATTTCTTAAACGCTCGTTAATCTGAAAAGTTCGTTAATGTGGTGTTCGTTGTACCGAGGTTTGACTGTATTCCGAATCAGTAGAATCACCAGAATTTCTTGTATTGGGGAACAACAGTGTTTCTTACACGTCTTCAAGAATCCCTACAATTCCCTCTGCACACCACAAGCCCGTTCACTCTAACGGTACGAGGCATGAACATTTCGATTTCATTAGCACATGAAAAAGTACTTATCCCAAGGCGGGGAGCGGGCTTTTAGATGCAAGCCTCTATTATAAAATAAGAGGACAGACCAAGGGCCGAGACGTCCCGGTGATGCGGTGGTGTTCTAGTTACAAAGATGGCGAACTGAGGAAGATGAAGCAGCTCAAGCGAGAGCTGCTCACGAGAAGCTTCGGACACCGATGATGATATTCGCATCGGTGCCGCGATGATAATTAGAAAGTTTCTACATCTATGATTACCTGAAGCTATCTTCCAGTACAACAACTGCCCCCGTCGTTCTTGAATACGTCCCATAAGAAATTGGCTACGTACCTGCTTACTTCGCTGGGAATGTCGTCAAAAGACGACACCCCTCCGCTTATATTACCTGCTGCTCTCATCTCTCCCCCACTAAAGCCCTTTAGCTTCCCCTCTCGACCCCCCTGCAATGAATGTAATGGAGGTTTCATCCATTGAATTCAATTTTCCCTCGCTGTCACCGCTCGCGCGCCTTCTGTTGGGACCTTCTTTTTCTTTTTTGTGTGCTTGTTACGGCAGCCCGAGCCGACATGTTTTGTTTTAGTGTTTACTTTCAGCTTGTCTTTCCGCGATACCGTTTTTAACGCATTGTTTTGATATTGGGAAAACCAGTAGGACGTGTGCTTTCAATTAAAAGGACGCTGGTACTCCCAGTTCTGTATTCATATTTGCCTCAAATACACCTGCGGTCTCCGCACATTTTTTCATTTTCAGTTCTATTTTTCGCCAAAACTGCAGTGTGAAAAAACGGTGACCGAAAAAAAGCTGCATTACAGCAACTCCAATGAGCTCCGGCTATCGTGAACAGGCAGAAAGCAGGCGCAAAACGCTGCATGATATAATTGAGAACAAATGCACCGTAGGTGGACGGTACAGAGACGCAAAATACATGGTATCCTGAAAAGCACATCACAGCCACTACTATAATGTACATGCTAATACGTCGTAACAAAATACCGATGCATGTGAGGACATTTGGTTGTCGGTCCATACTAGAACTGGCATCACGATAGCAGCTAAAGTAAAGTTATTACGCAGCAATGTACTGCGTGTAACCGTTAAAAAATACCTCATTCTAAAAAAACTGCACACGGGAGGTGCAAAAACCAACGGCGTCAAACATTCACAATCTGGTGCATACGTATGAAGTTCAAAATCGTGCAGGCAATTTAAAAGCGCGTTGGTATGGATGAGAGTTGTGCAAATGACGCTATTTTCTCCATCCAGGGACATGTCTTAGGGAAAATAAGTTTTCACAAATACAGTTCTAAAATGGCCGTATTACTGACTAGAGCTGAATGATGTCGACGTGTATGATCCATGATGAAGCAGTTATAGCAGTTTACAAACCCCTCTCAACTATTTGTGGCCTGGCGCTTTTATCGAGTTAAAGACAGACAGGCCAAGGTTTTTCCCTTTATGGTAGCCCAAAAAGGTCTACCGCCATCCAAGCTACGGCTTAGTGCAGGCGCAACAATTGAGCAGAGGCGACAGTTATGATAATTTATTGAGGATATCGGCTGACAGACCAAATAAGTCGTAAGTTTGCCGAAAACAGCGCATTTCGGCGCTTTATGGCGGCACAGGGTACCGCCAGCAGTGGCTTGTTATTTTATCATTCTGAACATGTCGTCTCAAGAAGTTTCTTCTACTTTCAGGCATGATTCCTCAACTGTACAGTCACCCGCCGCGGTGGCTCAGTGGCTAAGGCGTTGCACTGCTGAGCACGAGGTCGCATGTTCGATTCCCGGCCGCGGCGGCCGCTTTTCTGGTGGAGGCGAAAAGCAAAAACGCCCGTGCGTACGAGATTTCGAAGCACGTTAAAGATCCCTAGGTGGTGAAAATTAATCCGGAGCCCTCCAATACGGCACACCTCTTCACCGGCGTTTCGTCGGCACGTTAAACCCTACAATCAATCAACAATCAACTGTACAGTCAACAACCAGTACTTTTTGCTAATATTTGCGAGTGGTGTGCTTTTAATTTTTTGGGACTTAATACGTAACTATGAGACATTTTCAATGCCCACAATTAATTTCAATTCGTTTTGATCTGGCGTGCCATCAAAAACTTGCACAATGCATACGATTCAGGGAAGCTCTATTTTCGGCCTTTGCAAGTAATCAAAGACTGCAGAAAAATTTGGCGTAATTCAAAAACAATGTAGCTCGCTTTGTCCTGTTCAATCACCGAAAATACGACAAATATTTTGAAGTGCATAAATTTGCCTAAATATTTCAGGATTATCAAGTGCAAGTAATTGAAAAATTTACACCATCTCCCGCGAGGGGAACCATGGGTAGATGCGACGCATCGTGGGGTTTCCGTTGCGTTTTCGTTGTGTTGTGTCCATTTAGCGTGTCAATTTGTTGTTGTTTCTATTATATTACGTACGGTTGCGCCGACCATCGCGATAGCAGGCCTGTTAGTCTCCATTCAAATCATCGGTGGTCATCGGATGTCATCGGAGCGACGGAACGACTGAGCGGAGCGGCGCAGTTACCGCGTTTATATGTACCGCGCGTTAACGGTGAGGGGAATGAGGAGAGCAGCGCATGCGCATGTGTTAGATGTTTAACCGAGCGCTAACGCGCGCTGACGCACCGCTGGCACGGCGTCGGGAGCGAGCGCTAACACGCAGATGGCGCTGCGGTGAGAGCGGCACTAGCGCGCAGCTGGCGCGGCGAGGAGAATGGGGGAGGGATGCGGACTACGGACGACGGAAGACGCCGGAGGGACAAGGCGAGTTAAAGAGATGCGTCGCATCTAAAATATGGCAGTGGGCTCTGCCTTGTTCAATCACCTAAATGTGACAACTGTTTTCATTTACCTAGAACTGCCTAAATATTTCACGATAACAAATTCCCATACACTGCACCAGCCCGCTCGAGGTGCTTTTTGCATGTGTATAAAAAATATCGCTCAAACCATCTCCTAAAAAATGCAACTTTATAACACTTTAAAATAAATTCGAGTGGTTTATCTTCAACTAAAGCAGCGAAAAGACAAAAATGTTTAAACAAGCGAATCTCTTCCTAGAGAAATAAGCACCTGCCGTGACAAGGGAGGAATTAAATTTCCCGCCATTGCTTTTCAAAGAGAGGCCGAAATTTGGTCACTTAAAAAACGCAGTTTACGGAGCCATTTTGTCGGCATTTCGGCCACACTTAGGCATAAGGTTCCTCTAATAGATCGACGTATCCAACACACTAAACGTTTTGCATACTTTCTGGTCGGAAAGGGTGTAAGAATCTTGTCTCATGGCACAGACCTTTAAAAGGTGTTTTGGCTAAGAAAGGGTGTGCTTGTAAACACCCTAAAATAAGGTTGTGGGCTCCCCACATCAGAAGGATGCTGCGCGTAACAATGTAGATCGGCTGAGCGCGGAGCATAACACACAGACACATTCAACACGCACAAGTACCCTTCGACCACATATGAATTGAGCAAGAAAACAAACGGGTTAAATGGGGAGCGCGAGTTCATACTTACTTAGAAATACATTTGCTCTTCCTGCTTTTATATCCAGCAGAGGAAGGCCCTCTGGTAGAGTCGGTGGGCTTGTCGCAAAAGTCAGATATTTTCGCGCTAATTTTGGAATGATAAATTTTGACGTGAGCATATAATATACAAGTCAGCCTGCGTACTTGCAAAAACGTTTTAATCGTGAGGTGCTTATTATGTTCAATAAGTAGTCATGGAATTTCATTCAATACAAACGCCTATTCAACGCTCTTTCAACACCCACCAAGAAGGGTGTTCATTATTTCGACAACCTTCTTTCCACATGGGTGCAAAGCTACAAATTAGGGTGTTGCAAAATAAGCAGAAGGTTGTGAAAGATCTCCAACTAAGGCAAAGAGTGTAAAAGACCTCCAGCTTTCAAGGTATTTTCCACCCGTTTACAGGGGTAGATTGGAACATTTTCTACGAGCGAGGGTATGTTTTGTACCTCACGATGCTTAAAACAATATTAATTGGCATAATTTATTACCAGCGGAGCTGTTTAAGCTTCAGATTGGTTCAATGGAGTTAGCAAAAAATACCAAGCGAAAAAACTGCGCCGCCTGTAAAGGGTGCACCAGCGCGGACAGGGCATTATAACAGTGAAGCCGGCTTTCGCGACTGCTTGCGCGTGAGGACAAGGGGCGCATGCGTATGCGCACCTCTTACTACTTCGTTTTAAAGATGATAGTCTTTTTGGGCCACTAAAATGCAAAACAATGGCGCAGCTGGCACTAGCGGTGCAAGGCTGGCGAAACGGTGAAGCCAGGGGTAGACCTAGCTTGTTTCCCCCTGGGATCAGTGTGGGGTACACACTGGAAGAGCCTTGGAAAATCCGGCAACACTTGGCCTCACCCCTAAAAACCTAGCAAGAACTTCGCGAACCCTAAGAAAACTAAGCCAAGCCTAGCAAAACCTAGCATAACTTAGGAACACCGGAATAAGCTAGGTTCACCCCCAGCTCCGCCGTTTTTTTGCTACCGAACACCTATGTTGTACCCTTTTAATACCCTACAGAAAACCGACAAAATTTCAGTCGGTCAACACCCTTTTTGCCACACAGAAAAGATGTAAAACTACAAATTAGGAGGCTGGAATTTAAGAAAAAGGACGTAATGACTTCCCACCACTCTTATTCCACCTATATACTACATCTTTTTTTTAGGCAGTAAGGGTGTAAAAATGTTTAGTGTGAAGCCTACAATATGTAAAGGCCAGCGCTGATTTCGGGTGAACAGGACAGTACAAATATGGCGGGTGTAAATGATAGGCAATGTGGCAGAAACAGGGATGTTGGAGGGGAATGTGATTCACTAAGAACCATTTGGTCATCTTGGTTGTACATGATGAAACATTTGCAGCGCAAAACAACAAGGACGAAGGAAAGAAAGAAACAACACGAGTGGAACGAAACGACATGTGCACTCGTGTTGTTTCGTTTTTTCTTTCGTGATTGTTTTTCGGCGCTTGGTTGGAATCTGATTGCTTGAAACTTGTTAGCCAGGCCCTATGGCTCTGACCGCCATGAGGGACAATTTCGCACAGCCTGTGACAACCGGCATAAAAAGAACTACCGAAGTTTGTGCGTTCCGCAATAAACTGTACTCTTGTTAGTGGAAATGACATGCCTGTTTCGAAATTTAGATATGTTTATTGAAAGCTTGAACATCGTATCATATACGTTACGGTTAGATAGCTGAAAACAAGGAGCATGTGCTGAAAGCATTTTTTTTTTTTTTTTACAAACTCTGGTCAACCGGGCACTGAAAGCAGCGCGGGCTCGCGGCCTCCTGGACTTCGGAGGCTGACCGCTTTCACTCTTACTCCTTTCTCTTTAAGATAAATAAACGTTTTTATCTCTCTCTGCAGTAAGTGAAGCTTCTGTTCCCTCAATTCTACGTGAACTTTTTTCCTGTTTTGGTGACTCTGGTTTTAGTAAAGAGAAAAGAATACTGAGGGTCCTCGGATCAGAAACTTCAACTGTTGAAGTATCTGCCACGCGGGCCCACGCCGAAGGTATACCTGTAAATGGTATTTTCTTTACGGAGGGTAATGTCCGCGTTGACCGCCAAGCGAACGTTAAATTAGTCGTGGATAGCCTTCCCTTTGCGTCTCGTGACCAAGGTAAGCCGGAATAGAGATTTAATGGTCTGTAGTGACACTTCCCTGTTGTTGTAATAAGTGAGGCATGTCCTTCAGGGGCCTCTATTTCTAATGTCTGCTGCGAGGAAGCGTGCGAAGTAATTACATATGCCTCTGCCGGGAGAACGTTCACAGAGCTTTTCCGGGATGAACGCCGCATGACAGTACTTAAATCTTTTTTTAGGACGGAACGACCGCCGACCGTGGAGTTTGCCGTTGGCTTGAAGGGGGAATCATGCCGAGCCGAGTTGAGGAGTCACGTAAGCACCCAAATCTGTTCCAGAGCGAGGTGTAATTTGTCTTTTTTCCGAGTTGAAAATGTTCAGTTTCCTTTCAAAATGGTGTATTTGTCGATTGATCGCTATTCTCTCGGTGATTGCTGTCTTCCTAGAGATAAGAGTTGCAGTACAAAAACAACCTTGAGGGGTTCCTGACTCAGGGGTTCTTTGTACTCGAAATCCGTAGGAGTACCACTGCTCTTCAAAGATGGTGGTAGCCAGCGACTCATCTGTGCCATGTTAAATAGATGTGAAATATTGGTCTGATTAAGGACCCTAAGATTCACTTGCCCTGGTGAAAAACTGTTTCTACAGGGTTATATATTCACCACAGCGATTATTCGTAATCTTCTTGACGGACAGGAAGACAATGTAGGGAAGAAGAACTTCAAACACAGCGGAAATTCAGGGTTGTAAAAAGCCATGCGGCTTCAGAGGAAGTGATGACAGTGCATAAAAAGAAAAAATACGGCATGAACACACTATCTGTACATTATTTGAGTCAAAGCCTGAATTTCATGGAGGCTGATACTAAAACTAAAATCAATCGAACCCGAAAGCCCGGTATATAGTGACGTGTAAATATCTGAATGTCTGAATGTCTGAAGGTAAATGTCTGAAGAACGATGCTCGTAATAAAGTTTATTCTCTCTCTCTCTCTCTCTCTCTCTCTCTCTCTCTCTCTCTCTCTCTCTCTCTCTCTCTCTCTCTCTCTCTCTCTCGCTCTCTCTCGCTCTCTCGCTCTCTCGCTCTCTCGCTCTCTCGCTCTGAAGAACGAAATGCCACGTGCAAAAAATACCTTATGCCAGACCACCGGATAACAGCGGCCACATTGAAAATCAACCTCTAAAGTCGGTTTTGACGTCGTCAGTACGTCGGCGATAGATCGGCAGGAGTTGTGCGCCCTCAACACAACTTACGTGAAGGAACCCACGTGTGTAAAAGCCGTGGTGATGGTGAATTCATTTTTGCCCGTATTTGTCCCCGTTTATTCTCCCGAAATTGACCTTGAGCACACCACTACAGCACCTCTTTCCAGACATGGCTGCGAATGTATTTAGAAGATGGCTGTTGATGACAGTGCGGGCGTTCTTTAGCCTAATCCAAGCGACACCGTCTTTATCGGTGGCACTTTTTGTGTTGGCCTCTTGTGGTGGCGTTTTTAATTTGACAAAAGCGAACAGTGATTCTTCGCCGTCTTCTCGGGTTGTGCGAAGCCGGGCGTGAGAGGTGCGTTTGTTTTTGTCATTGAAGAAGAAAAACCACGGCGATGTGGTGTTCAATTCCATTTCTGGATAGAAACCGAGAGCATTCTTCTGCAGGCCACTGGAGCACTCGTTCCCAGACATGACTCCGAAGATGTTCCGTAGCTTAGGGGTAATACTGGCGGTGTCTTTGCTAAAGCTAAATCGATGTCCACCCCCGCGTTTGGTGGATTTTGTTTTTTCATCTTTGGTCCCTTTATGTTTCATCCAGGCCAGTTAAGGTATGTGTATCTCTTGCTGGTTGTCCTGCATCTGGTGAACCTTCTTTGATAAGTCGCAGGCAGATTGGCGCGATGTTTCTCCGACGAGGAACTGTCTTTCTCATTTGTAAAAACTAGCGCTGGAAGGGACAAAGGACAAAGTAGACAGGACGCTGTGCTGCGAACTCCACGGTTGACTTCCTTGGCTGCACCGACAACTCGGATCCCATGCTGAGCAGAGTCTCGACGTCCTCTGGTAGGGAGACCTCCCCCAGTGTGTGTACTTTGTTCCTTGCCAGCCGAGACTTCCGGGACCCACTGCGGACTTCCGAGGACGACTTCCTCCGGAGACTTCCGGATACTTATGGGGCCGAGACTGACGGCGGACCCCCGTCCCCCGGAAGTCTCGGCCGGCAAAGAACCAACATCCACACGGTGGGGGGGAGATCTCCCTGCCAGAGGACGTCGCGGCTGTTCTCAGAATGGAACCTGAGTTTTCTGTGAGGCCAAGAAAGTCAGCCCTGCAGTTGGTTGCGCAGTTTCCTGTCTACTTGTTTTGTTCTTCGTCACCTCCCAGCGCTTGTTTTCACAAACGGATCACCAACTCGCCCAGGAAACCATTCCTGATGTCTTTTACAAGTGCACTGGCAACGCAATGTTCTCAGTACCTGAATTATCACCAAGAGAGAGGCTCCTGGCATAATTCTAAATGCTGGTAAAACGAATGAGATTTGAAGTTAGTAGCTTTTAAGGCGGCTATTTTGGGGTCTGTTCTCTCATGCTAATTTGGCGCGATGATTGTTGTTTGTATTAAACGTATCTAGCGTGAAGCAAGCCGGCAAAGCTGAAGCCGGTAAGTGGTAAAGGTAAAATTTGTCGAAGAGCAGCTCGAATAACCGCTGTTAAAGCTACATTCAACATTGACGTTGAAAGGTATATGGCGAACGGGGAACTATGTACACGCTCTCGAGCCAGGTTACCCTGGGGTGGGTTAGGAGGCGGGTTTCATCAGGCGCTTCGTCGCATTGTATAGTGGCCCGTTGCTGTGATTGATGCATCGGCATACGGACTGCATCCCAGTGTTTCGAGTGCCAATTTTTTGAGAGACCGTTGCGTCCGGTGTGAATTCTTAGTATTCCAGTGAAAATTCCTTCGATTCTATATTGACACTTACAAATTCTTCGAAGGACCGTTGCAAACCCGACACGCCTTAACGTGCGCACGCTAGTTCAGGCACGCTTGTGTGGGTGCGCTCAGTGTTAAAAAACACGAAACCTCCTTAAAGTTCAAGCCATAAAACGGTACACCAGCTGCATGCGGTCACACGTCGGCGACCTGGGCAGCGCGGAAAGGGCCGCGCGGCCTTCCCTGCATCTTAGGGCAGCGAAGAAAACGAGGCAATGCAGAGGAGGAAGCCGCGCGAGCCACGAGGAAAAGCGGAATTATGCGCATACGAGTAAGGCCGGCACGATGCGGGACAATAATTGCCCCCTTGTTTTTCTCTCCTTCCTCCTTTCCGCTCCATCCGCCCGTCCTCGGACTGCGCGTTCATGTTCGTCCGACCAAGGGAACTCCATTCAGGTAAAAAGAAGAAAGGGCAGCACGCGGGATAGGCACGAGTGAGCTATGGTGCACCTTGGAACAATCATTTAACAGCTTAGGAATTGATCGAAAAGTGCAGGCTTAGATAACCGCGACGTGGATGGGTAACGTAACCAGGTGGCAGCCATGGTGAACGGCGGCGGCGGTGTGCCCTGCTCTGACGTCAAGACCAGTCATGCTGAAAGGCCGCGGAGCGAGGTGGAGACCTTGGGGAATACCCCGGCTCGCCGGGGCCGCGTTGACGTCGGCTCGTGTCTGCCTGTTTGCGCCTTCGCACGGCGTGGGAGGCACGCGTGGTACATGGACGCATGATTACGGCTAAACGAGACGACGGCGTGTGTTTGTACGCGATGTTTACGGACTGTCGAGTGCTATTGTCCGCAGGTCGCCTGATCGCTCCGTTTTATACTACCAGTCTTTATTGTGCATCTCGATCAAGCGGTCATGCTATATGCGATATTTTATTTGGTATCTCACATCTGAGTCGGGGTGTGGCGGGCAGCTAGATACGCGGAAGTTGACAGTTTGACTTTTTGGCCGCGGACGCAATATGAGGGCCGATTGGTGAGTTTGGTAAGTTTCAGTTAAATGGCATCAGGATACAGAAGTGCAGCGTCGTTAATCATATGTACGTTTACGGAAACTAGTGTTTCGGTTGTAATTCTTGTTTAAAATATAAAAACCGGTGGGTCTCTTGTTTATTCCCACGCCGACAGTCAGAAACTATTGTTCGTGTGCATATAGGGAATAACATGAGCAAAATAATAGCATGGTTATAAGTTGTGCCAGTTCACTTAATTGCCAATGCTTGCTTGCAGTGTTTTTTTTTGTGTGTGTGTGTTGTTTTTTTGTCGGCGGTCGGATCATGCTTCGACAGTTTCTGTATACTAGTTTTACATAAGGGGAGAAGGAGCCCTGCTTGATGTGGACTCTATTCGAGCCATGATCTGCTATGTTACGTTCTTCAAATGTAAATACTTGTCCCAAATCATAACTATTGGTTAAAGTAGACCATCGTCTGCCAGCTAGGGGCCGTCCATCAATGAGTCATTATTACATCATCAATCATCGATCGTCAGCGATCACCCAGAGTTTACATATTGAAATAGAACTTATGGGATATAAAATGCGGGATAGTTTCCCAAAATGGTATTGATAATTTGGGCGGGTGCCGAGAAAGGAGGACATTGTTTAAGAAATTTGTTCCGTAAGTTAGTGGGAAGGGCTGGCTTATACTGTGTCACTCTTTTCCTATTGCGTCACTGTAGCGCGAAATTTTTTAAATTTTCATTATTTCTGACCCGCCGCGGTGCCTCAGTGGCTAAGGCGTTGCGCTGCTGAGCACGAGGACGCGTGTCCGATTCCCGGCAGTGGCGGTCGCTTTTCTGATAGAGGCGAAACACAAAAACGCTCGTGTGTACGAGATTTCGGGGCACGTTAAAGATCCCCAGGTGGTCAAAATTAATCCGGAGCCCTCCGCTGCGGCACCGTTGGCAAACTTGCCGTGGATACAATCTGAGAACGTCAGCTCGCTTGATCTCTGCTGTGGCTGCTTTTCTAATGAACGTCAGAAGCAGAAATGTCTGTGTGTTAAGACTTCAGCGCACGTTAAAGATCCCCAGGTGGTCCAAAGTAATCCGGAGCCCTCCACTACGGTGCGCCTCATCGCCTGCGTTGCGTCGGCGCGTTAAACCCTACAATCAATCAATCAATCAATCAATCAATCAATCAATCAATCAATCAAATTTTTTATTATTTCTTGCGTTTTTCGGTCAAATTAGGTTTTTGGTGGCTGTAATGGGGGTGAATACGTTATGAAAGACTAATTATTTCAAATTGACCAGAGTAGTATTTGGTCTTCATGACTTTCTTAACTGCCCCGAGGAATATCCAATCCTTTTATTTTGTTTCGTATTGTGTACACACTGACACCTTCGCGTCACGCCAGTGCTTATTTCTCTCTATAATCAGCGGTCTCAGTGGCCGGGGTGCGCCTGTTCTCTTCACGTGCCGTCACGTGTCCACTCCGCCCCCCCCCCCCACCCCCCCACCCACACGCTGCGCTCCCAGTTGCGCTTGATACCATCCACTGTCGACGGTCACCGACGCCGGACTTTAGAGCGAAGCTAGTAGCTTCTCGATTATCGGTATTTTTATGGCGTCCGTGTGCAGAAAGCCATATGTGGAGGCAGAAGTTGGAAGCGAGCCGAAACTCGAAGAGCAAGAAAAGAAAAGGAAAAAAATTCACGCATCTCCACGAAGTGAATCATGACGAGTGGGCGTAGCACTGGGGATCGTTCTTACCGTATATCACCCGTGACATTGCCCACTCCCGCATGTAAATGAGTGACAACGCGTGTGTACAGTATATACAATTCCAATCAAATCCAACCAAATACAATTCAATTTAACCCAATCCAATCCAATCGAATCAAATCCAATTTAGTCCAATCCAATCCAATGCTCCTCGCGCATGCGCAGAACGGCTCTCCTGGAGCCACGCGAACCCCCCTCTCTCTCTCTCTCTCTCTCTCTCTCTCTCTCTCTCTCTCTCTCTCTCTCTCTCTCTCTCTCTCTCTCTCTCTCTCTCTCTCTTTTGCCGCGAATTAGCGTTGATAGTTAGGGTTTTTTGCTTTTCTGCCGCGTTTTGTAACCTTTTGGGCGGTTTGACATACACATATTCGGTTTACACTGATGTGGGCACGGACGCCAACGGATGGACATTGCGAGGTCCTACGGTGCTTCGCACCTAATAAACGAGCCAAGAAGAGAATGACGCGCCACAGCCGGTCACGGGCCATTCAAGTTCAGAAAGGACGTCTCCCCAATGTGCTATTGGGAGAAGGCAACGTGATCATCTGAAACAGAAAAAACTTCAAGGTCACGCCATGAAAGCGTGCACCGCCAGCGCCTGATCACGTGGACACCGCTGGTCAGCAGGTGTAGCACCAAGTAGTAGCGGAAGATGGAGGACATAGAACAAGAATCTGGTCACCTCACCGCTTCACTGGCCATCCACTCTTGCGAGACAGGATGGCTCCTCAAAATTTCCACTCGTCAATCATATGAGTAAGTAAGTAAATAAGTATTGTTGAATAAGGCGGACTTAGCCTTGCATAGCTGCCGGCAATTGCTCCGCCTTATCGTCCCCAATACCATATCAAAACTCTCAAAGTCATCACACCTCACTTAGTCCTAAAATAACAGACACACAATGTCACCACACCTCACTTAGTCCTGTGGACTGCAAGAATCCGAGTAGGAGATGAGACACCTCTCTTCGCACAATCCGTATTGATCTTAATTAGTTAGACGCGTTAACACAGATCAGTGACAGCGGGCACATTGTGTTCACGCGGGAGATGGCGTGCACGAAGCACTGAGATGGCCATGCGCGTTCAGCATGCACGATACTATCGCTATCATGAAACTGCCGCCGTGGCTTGATAAGACTCGGTTATTTGACGCCGTCACTCCTTGTAGAGCAGGCAGGCCACTCTTCCTGGTTTGATACAGCGGGCCGCCAAAAAAGCCGCCATTGCGTCGAGCCCACGCCGAGTCGTCTCGCATTCGCATTTGAAGCGCAAACTCAGCTGTCCGAATAAAATCGCTGAGAGCGGGAGTAGCGATAAGTTCGACTACGCGCTGTCACGAACAACGGTGCAGGCGCCGTCATTTCGCTCGTTGGATAATTCATTTGAACTTGATTTATTTAGCAAATCTAATCACACAGCAGCAAAATAAGGAACGCAACGAGGCGTGAACACAGAAGGTAAACAAAGGGTAAGGTGGGAACAGCGAGAGAAAGAGAGATTGAGTGAGTGAGTGAGTGAGTGAGTGAAACTTATTAAGAAAGAGGGAGAAAAATTATCCTTCAAATGTCGTCGGCAAATGTCGCGGAAAATGTCGTCGAAAGACTAGAGTCGCCTGCTGCCGCTGCCACGTAAATGCCTCTCTTCTCTCTAGCGCCACCTATGAGAGAGAGAAAAGACTTTATTGAGCCAGAGGGAGTGGGGCCTTCTTCACGTGCTCCATATGCTCTTCGGGCCTCCGGGCCCCTGGCGATCAGTAGGGTCTGGTCCTCCAGGGCGGGGCTGAGCAGCAAAGTCTCCCATCGTTCAAGTGAAGCTTTGTTGGTCAGGGGGAGGGGAGGGGGAACGGTGTGGGAAAAGTCGCACTCTCCAATTACGTGGCGGAGCGTACCGAGTCGTTTGCAGAAAGGGCATTCCTTGTCGTACCACACGGGCTAAATTTTGAAGTACAGGAGGACGCCCTTACCCACCTGTCTCGCCCCTCTCCCAATGAACACGGTTTGCTCAAGTCCATTCAATTTCCCTCCTATCCACTCCTCTCATGCCATCTTCTGGAACTTTTCGTTACTGTTAGACTTCTTGGAATACCGCCACAAGATTCAGGTTCCAGCGCTAACCCGTTTTGTATTTTTGTGTGAAATCATTGCTTTCAACGCGTTTTTTTTTTGTGTGCAACAGTCAAGCAGCTGTGTATATATGAAACGAAAGTAGCATTGCATATACCGATTATGTATTGATGTTTTGCCTCAAATAGGCCTAGTGATTTCTTCTTCCTCAACAATGTTGGCAAGAAGTGTGTTTACAGAGAAACGCCTCGTTCAAGAATTCTATTAACGTTTGCCCGTGAGTCCAGATCGAAGGCGGACAGACAGAATGACATACAGACATGAAGGTGGTCGACAGAGCACAATTTTCGGGTTTAAAGGAGCCATGAAGACAAAATACAAGTTGGCTTTATTAGAAAGACTGCTTAGTCCCGATAACAATGATACCAATATCATCGCAATCTTCGAACGAATAACGGAGATATGAAAGAAAACGTGTGAAGCAGTCGCGACCCCCTAGCCAATTTCCCGCAACTTTTCTATGACGTCACGGAACCTTGTTTGTGCTATTGGCGGCCGCCTAACTGACCTGTCGTGACGTCACATGACTGGACGTCGGTAGTGGGGCCTCTAGTTCCATTTGACCGCATCACTTGAATGCTAACGTGCAGTTAACGCACTGAAAATTGTTTTATTGTTGACCCGTATGACGTCATTCTTGCTCATAACACGTCACTGTGGTGCAAAATTTGAAAGTTTTTAAATACTTCTTGCTTTGTTTTCGTTAAAAAACATCTTTTGTGGCTGTAATCTAGCGGAGTGAAATACTGAATCCTAGTTCTTTCAAATTAAACGAAGTTGTATTTTCTCTTCATGGCTCCTTTAATTAGCCCAATAAAGACTATCGTCTTTATAAGAAGCCTGACCAGAATGGGGCTAGCGCGGCGCACGAACTGTCTCTGAAGTAAATGAGTGCCGCACTACATCCCCATGGCAGTGGGCCAGCTCTGTGCCGCCGAAAGACGATAGCACAAAAAGAGTCGGTGGCATGCAGTCCTGGGCGTCGCAGAGAGATTCTCCAGCAGTCTCCTTCGTAGATTAGGAAACCGGTAGCGTAAAAGGAATAAATTCTCACTTTATTCAATTTCTTGACAAAATTGCAACAGTGGAGAGGTCGTCAGACCTGCCCGATGTGGGTACTTATTCGTTTAGGGGACATCGCAGTGAAAAGAGACGAATTGAATTTCACATAAATGGGTTTGAAGGAAGCTTCTTTTCCAGTAAACCTGGGCGGTTAAAGGTCAGAGGACGTTCTTGCGTGTCATCTAAGATCAGATATTTGAAGCGGGCCTGGGTCATACAAGCAGAAGGGAGAAGGACTTCTATGACAGGTAAGGGCAATGCCATTCCAGTTAAGAAGAGAACAATCCTTATTATCTTAAGGACCTAGGTCTGGTCCTTTGTGGTCGATGTCTTAGTGGTGGCCTAATTTTGCAGTATGCTTCTACGGATCCGGTGCGAATGCTCACACGAGGCTTCCAGGGCATCCTGTATGTTCACTGTTGGCGGGGGAGACAGCCAGAGTACCAAGAAAGGGATGGAGGTGAGGGGGCAAGAGGCGGTCCGGTGCATTTGCCACCCGGCACTCTTCCTCATATCATATTGGAGTGCAAGGAAAACCCCAACCTCCCCCTCTTCCATCCCTTCTTCCCATCCCTGGGCTGTAGGAGAACCTAGCTGGTTACCAGCAGCGAACTGGTGACGCAGCGACCAGACCGGGTGATAGTGGGTGCAGGAAGACAGCTACTGCAGGTCAGTGCGGAACATTTTACATGAAACCGGGTGGCATGCCTACGTGTAGATTTGTGCAGTGTCGTCGATTTTCTGACTACCTGTGATTTCTGTACCCCTTTTCTCTCTTCTCCCTACTGTCTTAAGTACTTCCATACTTTCTCCTCCTCTCTTTTTCTTCTCTCTTGTCATATGTATACCTTCTTCTTTCTTCTCTTTTCTCATCTTTACACCTTCTTCATTTGCCGCGTGGCAAAAAAAAAAATTAAAAACAAAGACACTTTTGGCTTCCAGAGTGGAGGCCGCGCGCTCATCGCATGACTTCATTGAATAAAGAACCACTCCCACTTCACCGGCTCAATGAAACGTTTTTCACTCACTCACTCAATCAATCACTTCGAATAAGAATGAGGCATGGATGGGTAAGAATAATAGGGGGTCAGGAGGAATCCACAGTGCCGATAGATGTCATTAAGAATGTGATAGTAGGGGAGTGAGGATGGTTGCGCCTGCTGCATAAGGCACGAAGCCTCACAAGTGAGATCGAGCCCTCCACTTGGCCAGAGTATCTGCAGCTTCATTCAAAGATCGGTTAGTATAGGACCAAGTAATCATCCCCATTGTCGTCGTCGTCGTGTAGTAGTCGTCATCGACGCAGGAGCTTGGCCAAGAAGGCAAATGTCAACCATCATGACGGTCGATGTGTGGTTTTCGTGTGCGAGGTTTGGCGCGGCCGTCTCGACAGAGCGGGTACGTTTTCCCATGGCGGACATTCTGAGTTTTGGTCATTTCATATGCGCTTCGAAGTACCCGCTAGAGCTCTGACTGGTTGGAAGCAGACGGTGCGCATGTGAAGCAAGAAAAGAAAGGCGGGGCGTCGGTTTTTGTGCTGTTGTACATTTTAAAGACCTCGCAAGCGCATCTATACGTCAGGTCTTGCAAGATACGCGAAGTGGACGACTTCGAAAAGTGCACAACTTAAGATTGCGCGCCCGTGCTAAGCGACACTCTCAGCCTACGTCAAAATCACTCAACACCTGCTGAGTCGCAACACACCTTCTGTGATTGTCTGCCAAGATTTACAACCTCCTCCGTCCCCTTTCAAAGCCGTGGTACCCTCACCTCATTTACGTAAGCGCGCTTTTCTTTGAGGCAGACGACCACGTTGGAAGCACCTACAAGCAAGATAGCGGCGGCGGATGTTTACACGGCTTGCGGGCTTGGCGTGCCAGAGCTGTCCTCGCCGACTCGTTTTACGGCGCGAGTTGCGAGTGCGCGCATTTGCATTTAGCGCGTTGGCTGTCATGGTCACACGTTCTTTTTCCGTCGACGCAGACCTTTAAGAATCGTCTGGAGTCATGCCCGCGTACGTTTATCGTTGTTTGCCCACGACGCCATTTAGAGACCGTTACAACGCCTCGTAAATACTTGTTACTTTCCTCGTTCTGTGTTTATTGCTAGCCGGGGCGCGTTACGCGAAGCTCAGTGAAAGAGGGTCATTCCAAATTGCGGGAAGGAACTTATATCAGGTTATCCAGAAACACTAATTGTTCATAGCATGTTGCCGTCCTTCCAGTGGAATAGTGTACGACCTCAGAATAACGCCGAAACAGTACAGAAATGACATCCGAAAGTTCAGCTGCACTGCATGGCTGGACCAAAACGGCACGCGTGACGACGTCTTAACTTGGGGGAAATGTTGTAACGCGTAGGGGGCTATGCGCAAGCTTTGTAGGCAGTGCACGGCACAAACACAACTTTCGGTGCCAGTAATTGCGTGCCGGGGTGGTAACAGGGTTACAAATACGTACTTACATATGTATGTATGTATGTATGTATGTATGTATGTATGTATGTATGTATGTATGTATGTATGTATGTATGTATGTATGTATGTATGTATGTATGTTCTGGCAGTCTTGGTGCCATAGGGAGCTTAAGAGGGTTCAACGCTGGTTGACCACTCTCGACATGTCGTAGACACTCGAGTCACGGCACGGGGATTAAAAAGGTCCCCTTCACCCCGAGAAGTCAGAGTGGCGCTGGCTACCACCCCCAAGCACAGGAAAAAATTACATTGACATAAATACCCCAGAAAGCGGGGGAGAAAATTGCCCCGCCGGTAGCGTAGTGGTTATCGCACCAGACCGGTATTCTGGAGGTCGTGGGTTCGGATCCCACCTGGCGGGCATTTTTTCTTCGCTTTCTTTCTTTATTTCCAAATTCTTTATCTGTTTCAATGACCTACCACAACCTCCCCTTTGCTTTCCGAGGTTTTCTTGACTGCCAAACCTTATTTATGTATGTATGTATGCATGTATGTATGTATGTATGTATGTATGTATGTATGTATGCGTGCACGCATGTATGTGTGTCTGTATGTATGAATACATGCATTTATACGTGTGTGCCAGTTCATGTGTATGCATGTGTGGAGGGGCGTGTCTGTAAAGATAAAGAGGCCCAGATCATGCTAATGGCACTGGGAAGTGTTAGCCAATTGTGCCATTGCCCTATATATATATATATATATATATATATATATATATATATATATATGAAGCTAAAAACCAAAATATGTGGAGTGACACACGCACGCACAACCCGTACACAGACAAAGAGAGATATAGGCGCGCGCGCATGCAGTGTTTTTTGTAAAGTTTCGTAGAGTCCTCCGCTCCGTAGGCAACAACACAGAAGTCTTGATAGCCCGCACGGCATGCATAGGCAGCCCCAATCAAAAAAGCGTTTCATTTCAAGGCGCACGTCACGTGGTGCGCACCAAACTGCAATGCGTGTCTGACTCGCGCCTCTGAATTTCGAACGTACACAGATGACGTAGCCGATGTTTTCGTAAGTATCAAAGTGGCCCGCTGAATTTGAAAGAGGCAACACCTACATGAAAAGTACATTCCACAGCAGCCGGTGCAAGGTAGATTCGTCGCATGTTTGCCGAGACCGGGTGGTGTCCTGAATGCGGAATCGGGGTCACTGGAGCTTATGCGGCTGTCTTTCGTCACCCAGAAGGGCAGCACTTTCCAGGCAATCGAAGATGAAAGAGCGGCCCGCCACTTTTTGGCGAAAGGTACTAAAAACGCCGGGAAAGAGAGGTTGTGGAGGCCACCTTGTTAGCTGGATATTTCCGGACATAATGATCAATGCAGTGCAGCACTGTGTCGCAGCTGCATCGCTTGGGCATGAAGATATCGTATTTACCAGGACATCTGCCCCCTTTTGGAAACGATGTTGGGCACTGGAATGCTGATCGACAATCTGTAAAAAGTGCTCACACAGCGGCTAGCTGCTCTGTCATAAACTCCGTATAAGTAATACCGTATTAACTCGGTACTAAGCACCCCCTTTTTGCCACGATCACGATGGCCAAAGTGAGGGGGTAGGTTGCTTAGATTCGAAAAGCCTAAATCACCCTCCCCTCCTTTTCCCCCGCAACGTTTTTTTCGCGGCCGTATCTCGACGAGTCAGGAGCAAGGAATAATATTCTATTTGGCAACATTACATATAGAAATAGGTACCGACAGTGAACCCACTGCTTACGTCTGATACTCAGACACCCCTTGGGCCACCGATATCAATTTACCCCAGCAGTTAGTCTTCTGTTGCGTTGAGTGGATTGTAATAGAAAACTTCATAAACGACTTAACCAAAACGTCAAATCGGGCCCGCTTCCACGCGTTTTAAACCTACCTTGCGAAGGTTGCTTAGAAAATGTGGTGCTTAGATTCGCTTGCAAAGTTTTGTTTTTCCTATTTCGTTTTCCGAAAGTAGGGGAGGGTACTTAGAATCGCAAAAATGCGGTATGTGTCTTGAGAATAACAGTGGCGCTGTGCGCATGGAGTAAATAAGGAATCCAAACCCATATCGCCGAAGATGTCCGTCATTGAGTCACCAATGTTTCTGTGGACGCGCTGTGCAATGGTTATAACATGGTTCAGGGGAAAGAACTTTGGTGCTGGGGCAGGGACATGGTGTCTTACGCTCGAGATCAGGAACAGTAGTCGCAATCATCATATGTGGAAACATTCAAGAGGGGCACGTGATGTTGTGCAGATATGACCTGCCGCACCTCATCATCTGCAGAGACGCCGACCGTGGGCTGCCTCTTCGTAATGGAAAACCGCGTGCGGAGCCTTTGCCTCTAAAGACCTCTAAATTAAACCGTTAACCCTATGTCATAGTCTGCATTTTACTAGCGAAAAATAGACACGGATGAAGAAGAAGTACACAGGACACTCGCTACTTCTTCTTCGTCCGTGTCTATTTTTCGCTAGTAAAATGCAGTCAGATAACCAACTAGCCCAACTTTATGCCTTAACCTATGTCATAGCTTCAACCATACGGTGGTCTCGGGGACCCCGGTGCATAGTGACATTCTCAGACTTCCTTTCGAGAAATAAGTAATTGTACGGAAGCTGTAAAGGTAGAGGCCTTAGCAGGCAGTGCCACATGACTTTAAAGTATTTCAACCGACACTACCGGATACTGCGCAGAAAATCATCGAAAATTATGCTAGCTTCTTTTTTTTAGGTCATGAATGGTCCGTGTCCTTCTCTTGTCGGAAAGCATGTGCAATGTGACACACAACAGTTTATGTTGATTGAACTACGGTAGCGACACGCGGCATTGACCTGATAGCAGGTCACATATCTTGCTTCGTCAAGGTGAACACGTTGTATTTTGGGTGGATATGTGGATGCCATGTGTAGCGGGAAATGTCACAATCGAGTTGATCGGTCGCTGAAGCCTGGCGCCTATTTCGACAGAAGCACGATGTGCAGCTATCGTCCTAGTACATAATAACATTAACTCACTGTGTCAAGCCTTTTGGTTGTCAGCAAAAGGGCTGGCCACGGATGATTCAGCAGGGAAACGGGAAGCTAAAAAATTTGTTGTTGGATTAATATGCACCATGGCATCATGTCGCTTTGCAACAAGGAACATGCTAAACTACAAAGCGCATAATGATTTAATGAGCACTTATTTTGTTAACATGACTATAACAATGCGATGCAAGTGTCGCGATTGGGCATATTCGGACAGATCTTGTAAAACCTTGAACGTTAGAACAGGTATTTTGCACAAAGGCTATTACGCCTGGAATATGAGGTCCGCCGTAATAGAAGGCTACAAAATGCAATACCCGGAAAACCAGTGCGCAAGAATCTTGCATACATGTACCTTTTTTGCTTTTGTTGTTGTTCTTGTTTTCGAGCTCTGGATTGGCCGCAACCTCACGGCCTCCTGGACACGGGAAGCCAACTATATCCCCGTACGCATAAACTTTTGATGTAATATAGCTATTCCTCCTCCTCTTGATCGGATTCTAGCCACCGTTACGGGGAATCGAACGCGCATACTCGAACTCTGCATCTCGAAATATCTAATATACACAGAAATCTTGAGCGCATTAATCAGCGGATACCAGCTTTTCTGTTCCAAAACCCAGCGCGGAAGAACCCACTAAAAACAATTGCACGCGATGTTTCGCATTAAACAAAAAGTCTACTTGGACACAAACACTGCAAAAACACGTCACAGAACTACACACAGTTTTTTTCCTCGCAATGGTTTGTCAAAAGTAACTGCTTACAGATATATAGCTGGAAGTATATAGCTATATACAGATATAGCCGCGCTAGCGCAGAGCCAGCTTTCGCCCTCCTTTTCGCTGTTCCTCAATACTGTGCATTAAACTAAATATCTCCAAAGAAACCCCTTCTGAAAGAACTGCGATGAGCCGGAAAGCTGCACCCAACAAACACCGATGTCCGCTCCGTCTGCTTCTTTTGTTTTCCTTTTTTACGTTCAAAATAAAAATTATCGCCATCAACCACAATTAACACCCGGCATAAGTACGGCCTCATTGTTCCAGCCAAGTAAAAGAAAACGAGTGCAGGCAAAAACAAAGCTTTCGTCTTGCTTCCTTCTGCTTTTACGCGAGGTTTCGCTGGTGGTTTATTTTGTTCATTTTTTGCTCCTGTTCACCCGGCCGTACGGATTATTAGATGACTCCGCGCGGAGGCGTGACTCATGTTGAAACCGGTAAGAAGATTTCACTTGACGTCATCCGCCAAAAGTGCGGTTGGCATGGGAACAAATTGGCATACGTATTCAGGGTCACAGTCGGGAGCACCGCAGCGACTCGCCAGGTTATTGCTTGCCAGCTCTTATGTTTAGTCTCCCTGCTGTCGTCAAAATGAACAATGGGAAGATAAATATAGTTTGGCCTCTATACATTTCCATCATAACGAATGCGTTGGAATTAGAAAGATTTAGTCCCAAATTGTGTGCATGTTGTGTGTCGTTACCTCACCACATACAATGTCGCGGCTCTTCATTAAGTGCACAAGCTGTCATCTGCCAGTTCGCGTTAAAAGATTCCTAGAAACATTTCCCAAGACCCTCATGATTCATTGTTGAAGAAACTGGTGATCGCCGACCACAGGTTTATTTTAAAAGATAAAGAGACGTTTCGGCTTCCATACGGAAGCTTTGTTCACTGACCAGTTTCGTCAACTATGAATCTTTTTACCCGACCAGACGAGATTTCGTCGAACCTTAGATTTCACCGGCATGATTCACGTAATTTTTTGCTTCCGTTATGACGTGTATAACCAGGCTCCGATTTAGTAGGCTTGTTAGAAATGTTGCTTGGAGAGGGAGAATACGTTTATTGAGGCTCTAGAGGGAGTCTTGGGGCCCGCTGGGAGTAATTCCTTGTCCACTGGACCCTACATAACGTACTGGCTGTTACGTCCTGTCGACTAGAGAAAGCTGGGTCGCTAGTGAGGATCATGTCATCAAGATCTCCCATTGGTCTCTGAAAGGATGGGGAGAGAGGAGGAGTGGGTGGTATAACATGTGTTGTCTGCAAATATTTTAACGGGTAATAGAAATTTTCAAAACTAGTAACTAGAGCCAACGGTTGCTAGAACGGCTGTCGGGTGCCAGAAAGGCTGTAAAAGCTGGTACTGCGGCTTGAACACTCCACACGATAGTTACTAGTATCTAAATAAGAGTTCTTGGGACACATCATCAGCTCCATCAGACTGCAAAGGAATTTGTCCGAGATTGAGGGCCATATGCCCCGAAATGTAAAGGGGCTGCAAAGCTATTTGGGCTGAGCGGATTCCTATAGAATACTCATGCCAAACCTTTGTGATTGTTGCAACACCTCTGAACTGTTCACTGAAGACTTGGGCCACCTGGAAATGGACTGCTCGTCAAAAGCCCGTATTTCGAAGAACCGAAATGGTGTTCGCATGAGCCAACATATCGGATCATGATAACCGTCCTGCAGAGCCCCTAGTTTTGACCACTTACGCAACTATGCACGGTCCCGAGGCCGTCTTATCGCAGCAGCAGACCTTAAGAAGAGCTAACCATTACAGGTGCACTCCGAATCCTGCCAATTCCAGAAAGAAACCGGAGCCAATCAGATAAGGAGCCGTTAGACTTCGTGAAGGAGATCACCAAATCTAAGCACTACATCTGTGGCGTTGACAGTTTGGGGCAGTCACTAATTACAAGTCAGTTCGCTCGCCTCGGACAAGCCCGTTCCTGAAATGTGCTCTCCAAAGATCCTCAGATGAGGTTTGCTGTGGTACAAACACCACCACACCCACAGGCTTGCATTGCCCTCAGTGTGGGCAGATTTCGTCGGCTGCCAGTGCAAACAAAGAACTTCGCCGTCAGCAACCCTGCAGACGTATTCATGCCTGAGTGCGTGTGCCCTCGAGCAGTGCAGTAGCATGTTGCTCCAGACGCCACAGCAAAACACATTTCCCTATCCACTTACGAGGCATACATCTGGCGCAGGCTCCGAACCAGCACCCATTCCAACCACACCATCCTCACCTATATATTGGCTCTCTTCCTATACGACCCCCTTCTTTTGCCCACACCACCCACATTCTGATCAACCCTACCTGTGCAATGGAGACCGCACTGACCTAACCATCAGCAGAGAAACTGCAAACCCAATTAGAGCCTTGAAAGCAGCGCGGGCTCGCGGGCTCCTGGACTAAGTGGCTTACTCTCCATCTTATGTCAATATATGTTTATTGCTGCTACTATACTTTGTCCCAAGTTGGGGAGGCCTTATGGAGGGGCCGCCAGCAGGGCATGGGTATAGAATGAAGACCTTACACAGCACGCTTCAAGAGTGCGTGTGGAAGGTAACCGTGTGCTGTGAGGAAGCCGGGCATAGGCGGAAAGTACGGGGGGCTGGGGGCCCCGAGCCCCTCCGGTGTTTCTAGGCGGGGGCTCTGCCCTCCCCGACAATGATGATCATTGTCCCCTCTCCCCCCCCCCCCAGTTCCATTACCAGTTGACATTTTTTATAGTTGTCTCTACCTATTCACCTGAAATTTTATTGGGGCTTAAAGCTTACTGCATCGTTGAATTGGAGTAGGCGTTGACAGCTGACTTACATACTTTCCAGTTATTAAAGTTATTAAGTGCAATGCACTTCTTAAGCGACCCTGAACCTGCGTCCCCCGGCGATGTCCGCGCACGTGGAGATGGGCGCGCAGCATGGCCGCTGACATAGCACATACCCACGTGGGGGATTGGCCAGGAATCTCCTCGTCTTCCTTGGCAACGGGGGGAGATGGGCGCGCGCTGCCTGGCCGCTGACATGGCACATACCCACGTGGGGGATTGGCCAAGAATTGGGCGTGAGAAGGGCTAATGCACCCACTTAAGGGGGTATGGTAGGGTAAACCGTCCAAAAAAGCGAATTTGCAATTTTGGCGCAGAAAAATCGAGTGCAGTATGAGGAACAACACCGCGGAAGCGCGTCGTCAAGTGCCCGCTCAAAACGGTTTAAATGCCGCGCCGAAGTGTGCCGCGCGCCCTGGCGTTTAAAAATGGCGGACACAGCTGAGACATCGGTTCAGAGGACGGTATGTTTAGCGTTGTTTTTCGCGGTTCGCTGCATTATTTCAGGTTTTGTTTTGCTTGCGTCTGTGTTTCCAGTATATGTAGCGTATTAAATGATCGTATATTTTTGAAATTACTAATTTGATCGTATATTTTTGAGACTTGCCGCTAGTGGTGCTCTTGTAGTATGTACTATTTTTCTGATTGTTCCCACGTTTACGGTCGTGGTCGCGTTGCCTTCGCTTCGAGTTTAAAACGCACTGCGATACTGGAAGACGGCACGATCATCCAACAAATGGACCTAGAAGAGAACTTTTAAAGGTAATCGGTTTACGACCACGCAAGACAGCAAGAAACCGGCTCGTCGAAGTGCAAGCTTCGCGAAACTAGGTGAGAGGCATGGTGGTGCATCTTTTGACGTAGACGGCGCAAGTGCAACTGGTTACCGCCTGATCGACCTCGCTCTTCTCCGTAGCTTGTTGCAAAGCGTTGCTGTGTGTTCAGGCGTTGTCAGATCCAGCTCTTCTGAGGAAATGTCTCCATGGAAGAACCCAGAACACTAATGAGTCACTGAACCAACTCATCTGGTGCCGCTGCCCCAAGACAACATTTGTCGGCGCTGGACAGCTACTCATGATGCTGTAGCGCACTACAATGATGGCAATTCCGCACGGAAAACAGTTCTGGAAGCCCTTGGAATTGTTCCAGGTGTGTTTTGTGACATTGCCTTCAACAGGATGGATAAAGAGCGTGTTGACCGGGCACAATTCTATGGCTCCGTCGAAAGCAAAGAAAGACGACGGGTGAAAAGGAACACCAAGAAGGGTTTCAGAAACACCTCTAAAAAAGCCAGCAGCGAAATGTATTCTCTGGGTTCATTTTAAGCATACTTGAGCAATACGCAAACATAAAACTTCGTTTTTCTCAAATTGAGTTTTTTGTAACTTCTTCAACTTCAATGTACCTTTTCTAGGAAAGTATTGATTTGATCACAGTGAAACTTTGCACACATGTTCTACAGCTAATCATACATATTCTGAACTAAAACAATTACGTTAACATAAATATTACTACTGCAAAAAAAAGTTATACCTCAAGGCACCCTCTTACAGCTGTGTGCATGACGTGACATTATTTTTTTGCGCCCATACTCCAAATAAAGTATCAAATGTCTTTAGTTCAGATAAAACCAATGGTTATTTAGAATAACACAGCGCAATATCATCACATTCGTCTTTTTTGTTCCAGAGAAAAGGTACATTCAATGAACAAACACACCTGAAATTTTGGGAGTGGGCCACAAGAAAGATACACAATCTAGACCCAGACAAAGTGCTTCATGTTTTACCCAGTGGCATCTTGTCTGCGCACAACAAATTTGATGCGGAGATCTGTAAGCGTTTCGGAAATATAACGTTAAATTTAACATGTATCATTTACCCCACCATACCTCCTTAAAGGAGTACTGACACGAAATTTCAAAGCTGAGATCCGCTCTAGCAATCAAGTACAACGACAACACAAATAGGTGTCTGTGAATAAATGCATCTTTCTTTCTTTGTAGTTGTGTGTGTGTGTGTGATCTCTCTTTCGCGAACATTACCGAACCGCGCAAATTCAACTCGTGCATTCGCACTTTCACATTCTTCCCCTCGGGGAAATGCGGGGAATTTTTTAATCCGAATTCTTTCCATTGGAGGGAAAGCACACCAGAAGCGCTTTAGAAGCACGCATGCATGTATGTATGTGTCCTTGGGTGTATGTGTACGTGTGTATGTATGTATGAATGTGTGCATATATTATATATATATATATATATATATATATATATATATATATATATATATATATGGTGGGTACAAATCAACATCATCATCATGAGCTGAAAGTCGGAGGTGGGCGGGCCCCCCTTGGGAAAATAAAAACTCTCCACGTATGCATCCGGGCCATAATTTTAGCACCGATTCACGGACAGTTCGCCAGGCATCTTCAGGAGAGTCGCCCTGAAGCTTCCAGGATGAAAGCTGCGGCACGAAGCCAATGCACTGGACTTCGTTTAATGGAGACATCGCGGCGGCAGTACTGAACCACGCGCCTCCCTAGAGCAATCGCGAGTAAGTACCAAGGCCAGTACCTGATGTTCAAAAAGGCGGACGCACACTCTTCTATGACTCGCCTGTCGTCCGGTATGCAACCATTGGTGATACAGACTATACGCGGCTATTGCCGCCCGCAACATTCGCAGGTTCGAACCATGCTTACAGCGTCGTACGGGAGGCTCGCACTGCCTACATGCACCCATTCGAACCTGTTGTGCCCTTCAAACGGCAAAAACCAGTTTTGTGGCCTGCTGAACTTTCAGGGAACATAGGACTCTTGGACGGGCTGACTAGTGCTTTCCGTGATGCGCGGCTTAAAATCAATCATCCTTCATCTTCTCCCTTTTTATTCCCTCTTCTGCGTATCCTTCTTCTAGACAGTCTTGATTGAGGTTCCCTCGACACGAGAGGCAGTCGTCAGCGCGCCCGTACGAGCTACTGCGTCGCCGTTTTACGTACGCCCATGCTGTGAAGGTAGCGATGTTCTCAATACACTACGTGTATATATAAAAGCCAAGAGCTGCGGCCACGTGGTTTCTGTCTATGAACTTTATTGATTTATTGATTGAACTAACTTTCTGCCTACGTCGTACTTTGTCCGCTGTGCTTGATTGATTGATTGATTGATTGATTGATTGATTGATTGATTGATTGATTGATTGATTGATTGATTGATTGATTGATTGATTGTGGGGGTTTAACGAACTGACGCTACACAGGCGATGAGGCGCACTAGTGGAGGACTCCCGATTCATTTTGACCACCTGGAGATTTAACGTGCGCCAAAACCTCGAACCCACGGACGTTTCCGCTTTTCGCCTCCATCAGAAAAGCTTCCGCTGCGTTACGCTTCTCAGTGTGGGCACTGAGAAATACCAGTAGTTAAGCGTTTTTTTTTTTTTTTTGTCGGCTCGTGAAAAGCAATGCCTCCAAAATACGGTAACACATAGGCCTCCGTTTGCAGAAGTGTACCTGCATCCTTACTGGTCGCATTTTTTAGGCACTATGATAAGGAAAAGGGTTAATTCGTTGGCTCCGAGAGCAAATAATTGAGCATCAGCATTTTCCTAACAAACAAATAAAAATTGCCTATAGAATTAATTTACGTCCCAATAGGGAGCGGCAACTGCACTTGTCTTTCACGTGCATTCTCATGCATTCTCAGGAATCATGATTCATGACCCATGAGCGTTCACCTGCAATAGCCGCGAGGCTGTAAAGATTGTTAAAGGGACAGACAACCGATTTCTGTCGAGTATATATTCTCTATCCCAAATGAAAGGGCATCACTTAAAGCACCTTGACGAGAAACGGTTTTGCTGATAACGCTCTAGAACTTTTTAAATCGAATTTTTTGATCTACGAGCCGTATGTGTCCCTCCCAAAACTAATGCTGGCCACCATGACATAGAGTAGCTCGGCAACATACCTTTGTCTGTATGCGAAATGAAAAACGATATTTAAAAACTTGTTCCCAGCTAAAAAAGTTTGAATCGCAGGCTTTCCTGTTCCTCTTTGTGTTTTTTTAATGCAAGGGTCTATTTTGCACGAATGCGCCATCTGTTGGGATAGACGATAGGTAGAATCTGGCTTCACGTTGTGGAGGCGGGAAGTTCGATTCTCCCCGGGCGCGACGTTCTTTTTTTTTTTAAGCTGTCGTTGGCGTATTTGGAGACTGAAATCAAATATTTTGGCAGAACAAACGCCCCTGACCAAGACAGAATCATCACAACTCCTTCGCTGGGTCTGTTTGCTGAACGCTGCCGTTTATTCTGGGCATGGTGGCTCAGTTAGCCACACTGAGAGCAACCCAGCGGCGGCGGGCGGCATGTCTTTAGACTGTTCAAAGTAATGTTTAGAAATACATATACTATTTAAGCTTGTACAAATACTTGTGTTAAAAGGTTTTTAATACGTAAATCAACGTTTCAGCAGTTACAGTAGCTGCTAGGTTTGCAGGTCACGTGACAGGGACACATATTGTAGTGTCAAGTTTCGACACTACGAACCGCCACCCTTCCGATTTCAGGAAGTTTGCTGCCAATTTAAAATTATTTCCGCCAGTTTGTTTAAAAATTGCTTGTGGTTACCGGGCTATATAAAACGCTGGCTTTCAAATGAGCTAGAGAACATACACGCGACAAAAATCGGTTGTCTGTCCCTTTAAGGTAGCAAACAATACGCAAAACGGAGCTGCGCAGACTGTTCTGCGTGTCAAAGCGGCACGTGCTTCCGGGTTTACCGCCATTAAAGATATGATTTCACTGGGAATCATAATGTTTATTTCGGTATTGTTTATGGTAATAGTGTTTACCATCATAAACATATGCCCAAAGAGAGGTGGGTCATGGATGAGGCCACACGGCCTGCCTGGGATCATCGAATGGCGACTATCAGTATATCTTTTTATTCCTAAAGTATGCATCGAGCTTACGTGCCTTTGACGTCCGCTTTGATCCCGACGGTCAGCGATTTTGAAATACCGATGAAGCAAAAGAGAAATCAATAAAACAATCTGAGTGCTTAGACCTTCACTTTGCATCTTCATCTCGTGCGGCTATGTATACAAGCGCAGTGCATTACGGTGTTTTTGATTTGTGCTTATTTTATATTGACGTTTTATTGCTCTTTTGTTTCTGTTTTAATCATAAAATTCTGTCCTCTCCTCATAAGATTCCTCCTTTTTTTCTTCGTTTGGTATGGCCCCTCCTGAAATCAAATCCTGCGCACGGCACTCAACTAGTTGTAGCTTATTTAAGAGGGGAATAGTGACTTGTTTAATACAGAAAGTGTTATCCCATCAAGCAGCTGCCACACGGAAAGGTCGTAAGCTCCATCTACGGCCGCAGCGTGTAACATCTGCCGCGAGGTTGGCGGCGCACTAGAAAACGGCCTATAGCCGTTTTCGAAAAAGAAGTGTAATATTCTGTTTGGCCGATAGTACCCGCACGTTTCGATATCCGATGATCAGATCAGAATATTTTACCGCTCAATATAGAATTCGAAATCCAATTCAAGGTCTCACGCAAGCTTCCTCGCGGAACCTGCCAAAGTATACCCGTTTTTTTTTTTTTAAGTTTCGATCCACGCCTGTCACGTGACACACAGAAGGCAATAATCGTGGCGCCCCACGCTACGTGTTGCCGAGAAAAACTGCGATTCTTGGAAGCCACATGACTCTGTGTCGAGGCAGTCTGCAGGCCATCAGCGCTACATACGCCATTGCTCTCCTCCGGGCGATTAGTGACGCCCGAAGCATACGAGAACAAGGGGATTCCCGATGGGTCACCAAACGCGTACGCGACGGACTGCCGTCTCGCGCGCAATGTCTTAGATCTGCGCCAGTCCGTAAGAACATTCCCCGCAAGTTAATGGGCCGGTCGTCAACAGCTGCATACTCGCACGGGGACAAGCCAGTCCAAAACATTTGGACCCGGACCAGCTCACACCAAGTGAAAAGAATTTGCGCATGCGCCTCCGTCCAGGAAGAGCAGCGGATCCAGTACTTTTCTCTCCTGTCTGTCGCTCGAGAGGAGCGGATGCAACGCCATTGTCGCTCTTCAAGAAAGTGCGCATGATTCCGTTCATCAGTTTGATGCGTGACACATCAATGCCCAATGTCTATAGAACGTTGTCCCTGCTCTCATGACGATGGGGGCCATGATACCGTCTCTTGAGAGGCACAGCAAAGTGGCATTGTGCACTACCATGGTAGTGCACAATGCATCTTGAGGAAGATGCATCTTCCTAAGTATCAGATGTCGGTCCAGGAAAGCGGGATGACGCTGCTCGTCGTCCGTGTCACTTATATCACGCCCCGTTTGCGGACACCTGCCCCTTCTGTGTGACTCCTGCGCCAGAAGCTGACGTTAAAAACCTGTTGTGGACTTCCTCAGGTCTTAGAAACGCCCGAATTCAACACCTTCGAGGCACAGGGCCCCATCCTGGGAGACCCCCAGATCTAAAGTTTTAGATATGAGGACCCTAGTACAGGTCTCTTCTTGGATTTATCGCGAAACTGGTGCAATGTTGTACCTTTAAAACTTCATGTAATGCCGCAGTGCAAACTCTCGCAAATAAAAAAGAAGAAGAATCGATGGTCACCCTGTTAGTGAGGGGCGGGCCATTGCGATGAGCATGCGCCGTGACGTTTATTTATGCGTGCGTTCTTGATTTCGTTTAGTCAAGACATAAATCTGATACGGCGATAAAAATTGCCCGCCCGTGTTGCAACCTTTCCATGATTTCCTCATTATAGAATAGCAGAAATGTCAACCTCTAGAGAGCACCGCCTTGCTCAAAGTAAACGCCCCGGTCTCTCCAAAAAGGGTTCGGCGTTCTGCACGGGCTGATGAGGAAAATTTATTTCTGGAAGCTGATGGAATTTCTATTTCTGCTAATTCGACATACACGGTATTTTTTCGTTCGGGATCCACCAACGGGTAAGCCCCGCTGAATACAATTGATCATTTAGTAGAGGTCAGCCCTGTTTTAAATTTTGTATGGAAGTTGGGAACAACTTTAATTGTTTCCAGCGAATTTTACCTGAAAGAAGGTAAAACAATTTCGTCCAATGGAAGCATGCAAGTTAGTTAAATTTAATATGACTTGCACACGAAGGCTCTTTCCTCATGCCGTTCTGGACACAAAATATTTTCTGCGGAAGGCCATCGTGCTTTACGCGACCTGTTCTTTGACTGCTTTCTATCCAAGCTTGTAATACTCGTTTTAACGATTCCGTTCGAGCTTTTTTACCTCAGTTACCCCTTAAACTTAAAAAATATTCCACGGAACGCGTGTCTGAACAGAACGTGCCTGCTAAAATTTCCGCGGCGTCTTGCATCATATACGCTCGCTTTCATCACATCATTTGATTTGTCGGCGTGCGGAGTAAACGCAAGCAGAGCATCCCATTATTATGCTTAGATCGAAGTTTTATTTCGTGAACTCTTTGGTAATGGTGGTGGTAACGGTGGCGGTAATGGAAATATTTATTGGGCTGTTCTGTTAAGAATTAATCTGGTAGGCTTATTATGGGTGCTCAGACATTTATTGCCCTATGGTTGCCTCATTCGACGAGCAGACCCCCTACGTTCGTGACTATTGCGACGCCTATTCTCTGCTTCCTCTCTTCGACGCGTATTTTCTACACAAATCGGTGTGGTCTTCCTGCTCCCGGATCCACTAGTTCCTCGTCTGCTGCTATTTCGCTGCGCTCCGCGGCATTCTACCGACAACTGTGGCAGCTACACTGCCTATGACTTCATCCCGTAAAGTGACGTCACTCGTGCAACTTCCGGTGATGACGTCATTGGTGACGTCACTGATGTTAGTGACAAGGCTGCCGTGCATAGGGGGATCCGTGCTGCCGTGCACGAGAAGTAGTCGTGCATGGGGGGATCCACGGTTATTGCAGCGCGTCGTGAAGGGCCGCCTTTTTCATTGCCCCCCGATTTCGTCATCCGCATACATGAGTGTACCTGATAATCTCAAACAGGCGCCGTTGTTTCCGTCTCTCGCTGGTGTTTTTCTGGTTTGTTTTTGTTTTGTTTTCTGCGCACAACTAAAATTTCACGGACAACTCGCCCACACCTTCACGCTTTCCATTAATATTTGTTCATTTAAAGGTTTCTGCGCTTTACGTAACCGTTGAACTTTATCGTTTTTTTATATCTTTGATACTGTTCACTTTGGAGCATAACGTTTTCTTTTTAACACTGGATTTCTTAATTACGCCGGTATCCCACTTTAAACTGCAATCATCGTGCTGCGCAAAGAAATATACACCGCAATAAAAGTGACAAAAACCCTCCTTTGCGAACCGTTTTCACGAATTTTATATCCCAAAATCGGGAAGAATTTTACCTGCGGAGCTTCTCTTGAAGAACCGTGGCTGCAGTTTCTAACATAATTTTTGTAGAGCCGAATTTTCAGTTTGACGACGAAAATCCTACATTGCGGAAGCACTAAAGCTTGTACAACGTCTTCATGGGAAAAAAGCATAGCATGCCTACCAAACTGTTTCGCGCACAAGCATTGGGATAAGCATTCATTCGGGTCAAGTTTCCCTTTCTTCGCAAAAGAAACTTTAAATACCATGTGGGAACCCTGAAGTCAGGAACATATATCTTCATGCAGAAAAGGGATTGAGGCAGCTTTAGTGGATACTGAAAAAAATCGAAGCCCTTCCACCCTGTGGGGTGATTACCGTATTTACTCGCATAAAGATCGCACTCGCGTAATGTTCGCACCCCTGATGTTTGCCGTCAAAATTCAATTTTTTTTATTTCCCGCTCAATGAACGCACCCTGAACTTGCCGCAGCAGTATGTCGTATGTGTGCCAAGTATCGCTGATGATGATCGTGCTTACCTATGTTTCTTTTCCTATCAAAGCGGACATGGCTACGTCATTCGCGCAGACTTGCCGATATTAGCGATATCGCCAAGCATGCGTTCAATATTGATGAGGAAGAAACTCTCAATAAATGCACATAAAATGTACTCACAAGACAAAGAAAAAAATGCGCGCAGCTTCCTGCGTCGGCTCCCATGTCTGTTTTGATGTCCCGCACTGTGACAGCGGCAGCCACTTATTGGTCGCCCTGTTGCCACCTCGCAGCAAACTCGTTCCGGCGCGTTCCGTAATTCTGAAAACACTGCATTTTGTGTCACTTTGCACAGCAGCTGGCGGCGGTGTGCGGAGTTTTTATTGTTTTTATTTACTGTTTTTATTATGCGCATGAGACATATCGTAAAATTTTGACCCACAACTTCCTTGCCTTTTCTGTGCTCGAAAGTTTTTCGCGAAAAATTTACCCCGCGTAATGAACGCACCCCTAAATTTGCATCAAAATTTTTGGGAAAAAAAGTGCGATCACTACGCGAATAAATACGGTAGCTATGTTGGGGTTTTGCTGTGTTGAATTTAGGGGAAGTTGCGCGACCCCTATGTTACAGACTAAGGACACAGAGGATTGGTAAGTGTAAATAGTGATGTCGCTATACTCGGTGACAACTGAAGAACGGCACCGGAAGTTGCCGCTGTGCCTTATCACCGTAGCCGGATGTTTCTACGCGCGGCGCAAGTAGGGTGTTACTGGGAATATTTTGAACATGGCGTGAGCCGTTCCCGTGATTTTTTGGACTTAATATGCTTATAAACGACTCCAGTGACGACAAACAAACTGCGTGAGACAAGGCAGACGATATCACGCATTCATAGCAAACCCCTTTCAAAACGCGCGCGCACTGACGCCACGGGTCCGGCGCTTTGGCGGAGTGATACGCTACAGAGGTGGTGCCGTTCTTGAGTTGTAACCGAGTATAGTACGCCGCACGGGTGATCGCCGAAGAGCGCGCAGCATTGGGCAATGTCAGGGGGGAGAGGGACGCCGCGAGTAGCGAGGAGTGTACACGACTCCGGACAGAGGCGGCTGCAGTGCAAGGAGTATAAAGGGGGGCTGTAACCATACTCCTACCGTGGGTGACCATGCTTCACAGCGCAACACCAAATGTTGAAAAGCCAGCTTACAAAGACCACGCTCACACTGATTCCCTTAAAGCCGGCTTTGCCTCTAAACACAGATGCATTGCTGGGAAGATATCTTACAGGGGCAGTGTAAGATATATCAAAATGTGGAGGCCTGAAACCTGTTTTTGTGTGTGTTCATGAATTTTTCCACACGCTGAACACACGCCACTGAGTAAATCGTTGCCGCCGGCGTGAGACCGTGGGATCTTAGCCGTACAGAGCTTCGCTGCAAAAAGATGAAACAGCTCGAGCTGAAACCTGCAGCCTGATGACCGGCACCGAATATGAGAATTTCATCGGTGCAGCAACGGTGATTATGTACTACATTCTACATATCTACTATTCTACTATTCTACATTTACATTTATTCTACTATTCTACTATTCTACATTCTACATATTCTACTACATTCTACATCTACATGTAAGATTCTACATATCGGTCAACGAAGATGGACGTGCCAACAAAGGGAATTTTGGGCTGTTGGTCCATTATTTCAAATTTATGGAAAACTGTTCTGTCTTTTTTACGGCCCGTCAGTGCACTGTCTCCCCAAGTTGCAGAAGATGAGTCGATTAGACATACGTTTTTGATTGGTTCTTGCAACCAATAGACAAAACGTTTATTGATTTGATTTTAGGGTTTAACGTGCCGACGCAACGCAGGTGATGAGGCGCGCCGTAGTGGAGGGCTCCGGATTAATTTTGACCACCTGGGGATCTTTAACGTGCGCCGAAATCTCGTACACACGGGCGTTTTTGCTTTTCGCCTCCATCAGAAAAGCGGCCGCCGCGGCCGGGAATCGAACCCGCGACCTCGTGCTCAGCAGCGCAACGCCTTAGCCACTGAGCCACCGCGGCGGGTAGAGAAAACGTTTATGAAAGCAGCGTACAAGGCTTCAGACAAATTTTCACTTAAGAATGGTGCTGCAATCATGGGCAACGTTGCAGTTATAGGGAATGAACTGGTAGCTCGTATGGTTGCGTAAAATATCGATTATTGTCTGTCTAATTGATCTATATTAAAACACTTAGGCCACGTCTTTGAACGTTAGTAATTAAAGGGGCCATAAAGACAAAATACAGCTTTGCATAGTTTGAAAGCAACGGGTATTTCAGTCAATTCCGAAATATGTTTCGGAATTGTCATATTCCGAAATCACCGAAATACGTTTCTAGATCAAAAAAGAGAAGGAATGTTTAAAAAACTACAAAATTTCGCACTACGCGATGCCAGAAAGTGACGTAATATGAGGAATGCTAAAAGTAGAGTCGTCAGTGCGCTAACCGAGCGTTAGCATTCAAGGGATGCAATCAGACAGACGTTTCGCGTCTGATTGTCTCTTTGGTTTCGCGTCTGTCTGTCTGTCTGTCTGTCTGTCTGTCTGTCTGTCTGTCTGTCTGTCTGTCTGTCTGTCTGTCTGTCTGTCTGTCTGTCTGTCTGTCTGTCTGTCTGTCTGTCTGTCTACAATCCTCCAGTCATGTTTCTTGGCGGTGCCATTGGTCGGTGGTCTCCAATCGCACACGTCTCCGTGACGTCCTAAGCGCCCACCGTGAAAGTGTCTGGTGGGTCACGTGATTGATCTCTTTTTCTTAATGTCTTGCCTATTTGTTACGAGTTCGCGTTAAAATTTAGCATCTTTCTTTTTGGGTCAATGCAGCTGTTTGAAAGAACCAAACTTCTCTTTTGTCTTCGTGTTCCGTGTGTATACATTAGGAATGCTCTTCGGAAGCAACGTGAAAACGACGTTTCATTTCGTCAGAAACCCACCGGAACGTAAGCGCACATCCTCAAATTCTTGATAAAAAACAAATAGTGTTAAGATGCAGCTGTGATTTATGTTTTACCATAAGTTATTTTTTATTATAGGGACTCTGCAACACTTCCGATAAACACTTTCACTATTCCCTTCGCGTCTGGAAGCATGGTCAAAGCTATAGTTATCAGGAGCACCGGGCGGCACTGCGTGATTTGCTCGTCGCAGCAGAACTATCCGCCTTCCGTTTCTCTTTTGCTTTGCGGCGTTTTTTTTCTGAAGTGGCTAGGGAATGCGTTTATTGCTGCAACAAAAAAGAAACGGCCAATAGCTGATACATTGCTGTAATGACGTAGTTCTAGCTGTCGAAGGGCGCCAAAACTCGGGAAAGAGAGAGTAATCTTTTGAGCAGGTTTCCAAGTTATCCGATGGGCATAGAGCAGTAATTTTTTGGCTGAGGTGTACTTTGTGGCCACCTGTTCTAAGTACTGGATGTGTTTGTTGACTACGTTCTCAAAGCATTTAAAATTTAGAAAAAAAAGTGGAAAAAAGTGTTGCAGGGCCCCTTCAACTCACGCTGACCGACATTATGAGCGCCTGGCAAGGACAAGCAGCAGGCCACGCTGGGCGTACTACTACTCAGGCCACATTGCCGTCGGGCGAGCGGTTCCTGAATCTCAACGCACATATTCGAGGAAAACGGCGTGTGCGCTATATTCCCCGCCGTGGGGTCGTGGGGTAGTTACGGTTCTTCCTCGCCACGTGCAACGTCGTATAGAAGGGACGTGGCCAACATTAATCCCAGAGCAAAAGACACTGTTGTACTGCCTCGGAATTTAAAGGGGCCATGAAGACCAAATACAGCCTTAGTTCATTAAAAAGACCGCCGTGTCGCAATAACAATGGCGGCAATTTTTTCGCAAGCTTTAAGAATCCCGATGAAGAAGTGGCGACGCCTACGCCGCTTTCCGGCAACTTTTCTATGACGTCACAGAATCCTGTTTGTGCAATTGGCGGCCGTCAACCGAAGCCATTGCCAAGAAACATGACGGGTAGCGATTATATTGGTGCCTCTAGTTCCATTTGATCCATCAGAGAGAGAGAGAAAGAGAGAGAAACTGCTCATTAAAGAGGAAAACGCAGAGAAGTTTGCCGAACCGAGTTCGCCCACAGGAGAGAGGAAAAAGGTAGTATGTGTAGTCAAGAAGAGTAGCAGAAGGAAGAAAAATCGGCAGTAGCTTAGCTCGGCTGATATACGTAGCGTGATGTTCTTAGCTTTCCTGGTAGTCTACGATTAGCTTGATTATCATTTTTACTGCTGCTTCAATTACACACTCACGGTATGCACGCATTATGTGACACGTATACATTTATCAAGCGGCTCCGGCGCAGCGTCACCAAGCGCCCCAGAGCTAAGCTGGTTCCACAGGCGCACGCTGGTGTTGCTGCGACGCACGAGCCATCGGTTCCACACCCGGCCACCCCTCGCATGACTATCAAGTGGACCTGGCCGCCGCGTCCGGAACGGAGGTCAGCGAAGACGCTGGGCGCGTGGGGTGTGTGAGAAACGCCGGGCAGCGAGCAACGTTCTGTGCGCCGTGTGACATCACTGATCCTCGCGCATGCGCAGCACGGCTCTCCAGGAGCCACGCGAAACTGCTCAACCTCGGCCAGTGTAGCTCACGCTACAAAAAATTAAAGAAGTGCTGTCCGGCTTCAGGGAAGTTTTTTTGAAATGACGGGAAGACTATAACATCGTAGACACCAATTTTGCGGAGAAAGTCGAATAGTGCAGACAGGGCTTTGCGCTGAGCAGGGGGAGAGGGCCTTGGTCCAAGTAATTGTCTCAGTGCCATTGGTCCGGGGTGGAAACAATCAATTCTATCTATTCTGCAAACGGCACCATGATTCGGCATAAGAAGAGCACTCGAATAATATATGTTCGACTGTTTCAGTTGAGCCGCAATTATCGCAGTATGGGCTCGATGTCTGGCCTATCCGATGTAGGTAGGAGTTTGTTAATGCTGCGTTGCGACATAGCCTACGGAGTAACGTCTCTAGTCGGCGTAATAGACGGTCTGGCAGCCTCAAATATATCGATCTATGTCACGTAAAAAACTGCGATAGTACTCCGGCAGGGACCAATTAGCATTCAATTGTATCAATTGAATGCTAACGTGCATTTGGTATTTTAAAAGCGCTTTTAGTGTTCCCTGTGCTGCGGTTGTGTTGACGTCGAGAAGCCCGAAATTGTCCTTCGTGGTTTGAGGGGAGTTGAGGGAGTCACGAAAGGAGAGTTCTTTTTCAAATAAATGGGGTTGTCTTTTGTATTCTGAACCCCTTTAAGAGATGGACTTTTTTTTCTTTGTAAGGCGCCTCAGATTCAAAGGTAATGGAGGTGATACCCCAAGCATGTACTACTTTCAAGTGCTTGAACTCCAATAGGATTTAAAGAACCGTTGTAGAGATCTTACGCACGCTCCGGCGGCTGAAGCGGATGTCAGTCATCTCTTGTGGACGTGTACAGGAACCAGAACAGCTCGGGAGCTCTCGCCAGGCAGAGGCGGAGAGAGGCACCGACGGGGGGGAAAGGGACGAGTTCCCGAGTACCTTTCGCGCGCCGCTCTCGCCGACGCCGGCGGGGCCTAGTCCCGAGGGCGACGTAAACGCGTCGGGGGGAGGGAGCGGCTCTGTGTAGCCCGGACCTCCCCTCTGCTGGCATTTAATAAAGTCTTTCTCTCTCTCTCTCTGCGCTAAGATTGGTTGGTCTTCGGTGGGATAAACCGGTGGGTGCACGAAGACCGCTGCTGCAGGTCGCTGCTGAACTTTTTACACGAGACCCGACTCCATGCCTACCTTTACACTTGTACAGGGTCATCAATTTCCTGACTACCTGCGCTTCTGTACCCCTTCTTTTTATTCTGTCTAATGTGTTATCTTTTCTTCATATGCCGCATGGCAAAAATGCGAATTAAAAAAATCTTATGGAAGGCTATGCAGTGAAGCATGGTAAGGGTGGAGGAAGAGGGTAGGGAACTTCTGTCCAAACAGGTGACGGTACGGTACCCGGTAAATGATCGGCTTCCTGCGCATGCCCAGAGACGAAAAAAGTGGTTGCGCGCATGCGCAAGTGTACCAGGTACCGTACCGGAACTGTTCTCCGCTCTGCTATAACTCTCTATAGAGGTGACTGTATAGAGGTGACCGGTAAAAAGCGCAGAGGCTCACGGATACGTCGTCTGCTCCCCCCACTTCCGGTTCGAAATCTCTCCTGCCCTCCCGTAGGCCGGCGGCTTTCAGGCGCGTGTGTGCGTGTTGTTTATTTGTCACAGAGTGCTTACCTTTCAGATAAACCACTAGTAGGGTCATTCGTGGCTATTTATGGGATTCCCGATGCATGAACGCCTTTACCCCCGGTGGAAACAGATAAACAACAAGCACACACGCGCGTGAAAGCCGACGGCGTACGGGAGGCCAGGAGAGCTCCAGAATCGGAAGTGGCGCCAAAACGCGGAAGAAAACAACATACCCATGAGCCTTTGCGCTTTTTACATGCCACCTATTGCCGGCGTAGGAGCTCGAACCGTGGTTTACTCCGCAGGTCTTACTCCTCCCTCTCCGCCCCTTTACCCACGCTTCGCATTCACCGAGGCGCCGCGAAAGAAACAGGGAGGAGAACTATCTCCCTTTCCTTAACGTTCCGGGCGTTAAAATAACAGGAGAGGAAGGGAAACCGGTATGAGCGTTGTCCCGTCCATTCACAAGTACGCTTGGTGGACTCTCTCTTTCACCAAACGTCTCCTGGTCCTTGAAAGCGGTGGCAATTAGAAACTGCATCAATTGCGAAAGGGTCCGGTCGATTAGTATCTCGCTTCGCTCTGCCTGAACGACACGCGCCCTGCCAGCCGACTGGTTTCCTCTTTCGTACGTGCGAGGCAATGGAAGGCAGAGACGCAAAAACCCAGCCGAACGGAGATTTTTTTCCGCTTTGCAGTCGCAGCAGTGAGGCCCAGGATAATTCATTTTTAACGAACGCTTAGCATTATTTTCTTAATTGGTGCATACAGATTCCTCATGTCCGTTTTGCCTATGGTCAGTGTATACAAAAATAGGCAGGAGAAATTGTTCGAGAGGGTCGTGACGTCACAAGACTACGAAAAAAAATATCAAATTATACAAATATATAAAAATGTGCACAAATAATTGAAGATGTTGAAAGACGATAACGTAAGATGTCGCACTATAGCAAAAACCAGGCCATCTCCACAAACCTTGGGGAGGGGCGAAACATGCAGTGTATAATTGTATGATGTCGTTTCGATGATGCGGTTTCGATGTATGATACGGTTTAGAAGTTATGAGGAAGTGTATAGTGCGGTTTCGATGCTGAGCACTCGGTGTCTTAGGTCCTGGCGCCTTGGCATTTTTGCCCACGGAGATGAGACCGTTGGGGGGTAGTGACGTACAGATTTTCTGTAAAAGTCTCCTGTCATTTAAGCACGAAGCGTTCTAGCGTGAAGCGTTGGAAAACGAGTGTGCCGGTGTTTTAGTATCGTGACCATGAGATGCCGACAGCCCGAGCCCCTAAGCTGCTCGCACCCATAAAATACCGTATTTACTCGCATAATGGTCGCGCTCGCGCAATGATCGCACCCTGAACTTGCCGCAGCCATATGTCGTACGTGTGCTAGCTGACGCTGGTCGCGCTTACCAATGTTTCCTCCTCTTTCAAAGTGGACATGGCTACGTTATTGCTGCAGACGGGCCGATATCGGCGATATCGGCAAGCGTGAGTTTATTATTGGTGCGGAAGAAACTCACTAAGTGCACATAATGTACTCACAAGACAAAGAAAAAAAAAACGCGCACAGCCTGCTGCGTCGCAGCCGTGTCTGTTTTGATGTCCCGCACTGTGACAGCAGCAGCAGTCACTTATTGGTCGACTTTGTTTTCACCTCGCAGCACGGAGCAAGAATAAAATAGGAGGGGAAACTGAGCTTCCTGGGGCAGCCTGATAACGTCACAAGCACTTGGCGAACGTCAAGTTTCCGGCATCTGGCGGCAAGCGAAGGAAGTGCGCGGTCATCGCCACGGCCGGCGCGCGTTCTGTTCGTGCCCGCCCAGTCCAACCCATCCGCGGCATCATGTCGGCATTTCGCCGGCCCGCCGAAACATTCCGTAGCCGAAGCGAGAGTGTGTGCGCTCTTCTGCGCTTCCGTTGGCTGAAGAGCCCGCCCGCCTTCGCGATTAATTTTCTGTCAAATTTAAACCGGCCGGTACGAGCGAATAAAAGGGGCATTTTCTTTTAACGCGTAAGCAATCTTGCGCGAGCAGCAAGCCCAAAATACAAACCGGTAAACGCACAAAAATGTAAATGTAAACGCACGGCCTTATCTCGCATGCGATGCGCTCGAAGCGAGTTGAGTGCACCGGCCAATTTATTAATTATAACTTTTGCGACAGTGCACTGAAAAGTGACAGCATCACCGACGTTGCGGGACGTGACGCACGCGTTCCGTCACCGCGTCCCCGCGTCGCGCAGCAGCTCGAGCGCATAGCGATTCACGCCTTGTGGCGAATGCTGCAAACAACAGTATTGTTTTTAATACATTTAACCAGATGCCGCTGTAAAATTTTTCGCCGCCGCAGCTGCGGAGCTCCCGTAGGTGGCCGTAGTTATCATTGTGACATTATCTGGTCGCTCGATCGCGCCGGCCGCAATGGGCGTTTCCTCTCATTATATTCTTGCTCCGTGCCTCGCAGCAAACTCGTTCCGGCGCGTCCCGTAATTCATGAAAACACTGCATTTTGCGTCACTTTGCAACGGGCTTGCGGTGGTCCGTGGAGTTTTTATGCTTTTATTTATTATAATTATTATGTTCATGAGACGTATAGTAAAAATTCTGACCTGCAACTTACTTGCGTTTTCTGCGGTGAAACTTTTATCGCGAAAAAATTTACCTCGCGTAATGAACGCACCCCTAAATTTGCATCATATTTTTGGGAAAAAGAGTGTGATTATTACGCCAGTAAATGCGGTAATTACCCAATGTATTTGATGCAAAATAACCTGGTCTTACTTAGCCAGAACTAATTATGGCAAGTTTGCTCCTAAATTCGCTGACTAACAGGCTTCAGTCCTTTACCCAAAGACATTCAAACATTTCTGTTGGCACGCGTTTCACAGCCGTATACTATAACGTATGTTTATCTAATCGCTGAATGATGTTAACTGACTAGATTTGGACAAAATCCCCAAGGTGGAGTAAGTTTCTGCGGAGGAAAATTTGGCATCCACCTGACGTGCAGCGAACTGCTACAAAGGAAAGCTTTCTCGGAAACTTCGCAGTTGAAGTTAAATTAGTTCTGGTTCAGGATTCGAACCCGGAACCACCGTTTATTTCGGGCACTCGCTGTACCAACTCACCTAACCAGGAAGCTATCCGTTTCTAACACGAAAGCGATTTTTTTTATTGCAAAAGTATACTTAGGGCATAAAGCCTATACATTAGATGTGTATGCTAACTCCAACACCGCGGAGGAGGAGGAGGAGGAGGAGGAGGAGGAGGTGGAGGAGGAAACAACTTTCATTGTCGACGGGGTGGCTCCTTCTTCGCGGGTTCCACATCCTTCCAGGGTCGCCTGTCCCCTGTGGATCAGCGGGAGCTGGTCTTCCAGGGCGGGGCTGGACAGCAAGATCTCCCATCGCTCTTCCGCGGAGGTACGCAAGAAAGGAGCTGGGATGGGCTACCCATATCCACAGATGGAGAGATCAGGTTGTCGGCCAGGGTGGAGGCCTGTGCCTCAACAACTCGAAGCGAATGATGTACTACCTGCCTAAAATTTATTTCGGCGTTATTTTTACAAGTCTTCGTGATTAACCACCGCAAAGTTGTTGTCCAATCGCCGTAAAGAGATCACCCAGCTACGGGTCGCTGCCCTGGGAAGAGACAAACAGCTGTGTGCCTCTAACACTCAACGCAGCTGCTTTTGTATATATATCTACGCAGTCCTGCTGTCAAGCTCACGGTCTTTAATCTTCCCCCACCCGGAACGAATAACTATGCGTCGGTCTCAGCGTCTCATCATCGCCAGCGTTCGCCCATTGCCGTCGGGGAATACCCTTCCTCTGGAATGCTCGCTGCGTCGTCGTTAGAAACACGCTCGCCGCGTGCTCCGTGGCGTAACGTAGATTATGAGCTTTTGGCACACGTGTATCTCAGAGTATTGCCGAAAGTGCGCACTTATCCAGATCTTCACTTCGATAGCAGCGCGGCTGCGCCAACTTCGCGGTATGCCGTAGAAAGTATGCGGGAAATTTTCTTGCAGCCTCTGATTCTTAGAAGCAGCGCCACGAGTGCATTGCGGAAATATGCGCGCCTAAATGCGCGCCCAACTCGAAAAAATTCCCTTCAAATATTCCGGTAATCAACGCACGGGAACAACAACAACGCCAGCAATTCCCGTCCAGCCGTCCCGTACGTCCGTCTGTAACCGACTGCTCAAAACGTAGTTATATTAAGGCAGCAGGGAAAAAAGAACGCCGCCCTTCGAGGAAACCAAAGTAAATGGGATTTGCTCTCTATCTATTCCATTTCGTGAAAGGGGATGACTGCAGCGGAGATTTTTGGCACAGTGCAGAGAGGTCACACAAAGCTTACGAGTAAATTTTATTTCTCTTGTAATATCAGAAAGACAGAGACAAACGCAAACGAACGTTTATTTTTAATGTACTGAGCTTGAAAATTGCGTCCATTGATAAATGTTCTATACTCAAAATTCGTGTATCCCAGTAACGAGACGTTTGAGGACTAAGTCACGTTTTGGTATTGAAAATTGGGCCTATTTTTACATAATCTATTGCAGATGCATATTCCAGTGATGAGACGTGTAAGCTTGAGGTCTTAATAGGGTTTTGAAAGGCGTACGAGTTTGGTGTTGACCACGTGATAATGGCACCCACACCGGGACGCTCCTTCTCGAATGTCTCGCCCCTCAAAGACTCGTGGAGCCTTGGGAGTGTTTGTTCACGGACATTAATACATTGAACCATATAAGCTTTTCTTAAAATAAAATGCATATATGTTTCATAGTCGTTCAAAAGATAGCCGGAATTTTATTTCACCTTGTCCGTCAATTTTTTTCACACTCGGAAATGGTGCTTTTCCAACGACAATTGTATATGGTACAAACAGGTTGATGCTAGAAATTTACCGTATTTACCCGATTCCAACTCGCACTGTTTTTCGGAAACAATAGGCCTTAAGATCGTATGCTCGTTAAATTCGGGTACAGACCGAAAGTCTCGTTTTCTCTCTCGGTCGCGTAAATCGGGGCACTCTGGAATCGGGGCCGCGTTGGAATTGGGTGAATACGGTACTCATCTTGTGTAGAGGAAATAAAATTGGCTCGGGGACACACCCACACATGCCCTGAACCACACTGTGGTTGACCAGGGGTGCATGGGAACTGCACGCGACGTCGTACGCGTGCCAGCTGCAGAGAATACCTGCATGGTCAACCATTAGACTTATGCTAACTTGTGCATAGGTTAACTTATAACCGATGCTGCTTCTTATTACGATCGACAGTTACACTGCTGGTTGTGTATTAGATGGCGGGCTATTCATAACCTGCTCCTTTAATCTCCAGCTTTGTGGTTGCTCCCTGTCTAGGTACCTCTACCTCATGTCATCTGCGGACAAGTCCAATATCAGACTCTTCCTACTACGTGAGTTGTTGACTAGCAATCGTCTTGTCTGCTTCTTTCTTGGTCGCTGTCTATTTTGACAGCGGAGCGGTTGTACAAGCCGTCAGTTCGGTGTTGCAGGAAAAAAATACCAAGAAAATGCGGAGGGATCGTGAGCGCGTACCTGGCGGCGACCGCCGAGCGTTCCCGGCACGTGCAGTGGCTTTAGCAAAACAAAAAATGGAATGGATGACTTTATTACAGGAGGAGGCCAATAGGCCCTGGTGTGGGGCACGGGGAAAAGGGGAGGGGAAGATTGTTCATATAAAGTCTGCACTGCACTGTGAGCGTTCACTTAGCACGATGTGCACAGGTGAAGTTGTGACGAGGGCACTCTACTACGACCATGATTGGGGTATCCAAAAGGAGCCGTTCAGGAGCCACAAGGGGTGTGTTTGGGGGTACATCTAGAGAGAGGGTGAACGATCCGCCATCATACTACTTTATAGAGACCTGTTTTGAGACCGAATTCTGTCTCAAAACAAAAAAAAAGAAAAACCGCCAGCGCTGTCGTCAGGTGCTAATGCGTGGCATGAGGAGCACGACGTTATTGATGCATATGAATACTACTAGCACAGTGCAAACCAATGACGGAACATATAAATAAAAAAATTCAAACTTGTATGTACAAGTGCGGGGTGATGTGTCCTTCAGTGGTCACGTAGAAAGAAATACTGCAGCTTCGCTATGGTTGAAGTCTTGCGCGACTTGGTGCAAGCTTCGCCAGTTTAGCTGGTGGAAGTCTACAATGCTGACGATGACTTTGCATCCACCCCTCGCCGTAACGTAGAAGACGACGACCCCTTCGATGCATATGACGACGATTACAAGCACCGCAACTGTGCAAATAAGCAATGATAGGGAAACTTAACTATGTGTCCGGCAATGATCACTTACAAAAGCTTCGCCATTCAAGTACTGCATGTGAGAACAAGCTTCCCTGTTTTTTTTTGTTTCTAGTATTCTGTTTGAGCGCTGCCACAAGTTCTAGGCTCGTGCCAGCTCTTTTTGTATTTCGTGATCAAAATATCGTTTTCAACGCGTATTTTTATTTGCTGTTGCAAATATTAAGCACACATTCCTTTTCAATTAAAATAACACTGCGAATACAAGTTGTACATTGATGGTTCACCTCAAAAAGTGTTCTTATTTGCGCGATAATGTTGACAAGTATAATGTATGTTTCTATGTTTAGTGGTTCCCAAAGGTTTGGCTATATAAGCTTCCCGTTCAAGAATTATTTTATCCTTTGGCCGGATGGCTGAACCGACAAACAGACAGACAGACAGACAGACCACAACACTAACGTCTGCTAAAGCGCGGCTGGAAATGATGCAGGCGGTTCGGAAATAGCTCCGAGAGGCTATTGGGTTTTGGGTACTGGGTTTCGGGTATTGGGTATCCGGTATTGGAAAAGGGTTGTGGTGGTAGCACGAGTCACAAAATTAATGTGTTTCTGTTAGGCTAAAAGTATTTCGTTCATGGATAAGAACGTCTGTCCTTTCTTGCCGCCAAGAGAATAACATATTACACTTCGACACCTACAGGCAGTAACTTAATTACATTTTTGGTAGCTTGTACATGTCTGCCCTTTTTACATGTATTAGCAACTTTAACCTGAAGTTCGCGATGCTTACTCACTATAAACCGCTTTCACTCTTGACACTTAGGTAACACCAAGACGTGCCTTGGACCGGGTTGCGCATCCTCAGTTAGGTCGTCCTGTCGACTGCGCCAATCGCGATGTCGCTAGCACAACCTAGTCCTAAAATGGCTGCTCCCAGGAAGATTAAGTTGGAAAGGTGTATAAACATTTTCATTGCAAACAAGCAAAGCTCAACCGCATCCACTTTGGACTGTTGCAAGCACACGCAAACGGTTTCTTGAACAACTCTCTTCGCGTTGCTGTCCAGCTCAGAAAATGGCCGCCGCTGATACAGTAAAAAAGCAAAACCTTTGAGTTCGCATGTTAATTGCACCCGTGTTCCAAGGTAGGATCCCAACGCGTTACCGCCGCGCAATTTCACCACGTCGCCAGCGAGGGAACAGCTGACGTCATATAGCGTGACAGGTGAACGTGATGGCACGTGAGCATAACAGGTACACCCGAGTCATGGAGAACTCCGATTCTAGAGAAGCTTTGCTGTGAGATGTCGCCAGTCTGTCTGTCGGAGTTATTCGCCTCCAAAGACGGTGAAAACGAAAGCTAAGAAAAAGACACAAGCATGCTGCAGCAGTAAATAACCTTTTGACAATTATTGCCGCGGGAAGCGACAATGCGTTCGGCTTCGAAGCAAGTAAGCAGACTTAAAGGGACCCTGCAACACTTCCTTCGACTTTTTTGAAATCTTAAATTCTTGCAGAACGTAGTCACCCAACACAACCAGTACTTAGATAAGGGGGTCCCAAAGTACCCCCATCACAAAACTCGCCGCAATAGATGTTTCTCTCTTTCCTGGTTTTGGCGTTCTTCGACGGCCCGAATTACGTCACGAAGGCCATGTAGCGGCTGTTGGCCGGTTTTTCTTCAGTTGCAGCGATGAATGCTTTTCGGCAGCAACTTAAGAAAAAGCCACAAAAACAAAGCAGAAACGGAAGGCGTATCTGGTGCGACGAGCAAATCACGCAGTGCCTCTCCGTGCTGGCGATAACTAAAGCTTTCGCAGTGGTTCCAGACGGGAAGGAAAGAGTGAAAGCGCCTATCGAAAGTGTTGCAGGGTCCCTTTAAAGGTACAGACAGCCGATTTTCGTATAGTGCGTGTCCTCCAGCTCGCAGGAAAGCCAGCGTTTTATATACTGGAGTATAACCGCAAATACTTTTTTAAATAAACAAGGGGAGATAATTTTCATTTTCCATTAATGTTCTGAAGTCTGGAAGGTGGCGACACGAAGTGTCTCAACGTGACAGTACCTTGCGTGTCCAAATAACTCCGTCGTTTTCAATTCGTGATTTCAAAAACCGCATAAGGGAATAGGGAAGGTGTACATTATTAGATGCGGAGCGTCTTATGCTCGGGGGTATGTCCCGCGGCCTCGGCGGTGGTCCGGCGTCCGCGCACCACCTGCGCATGCGCCACCGTCGTCATCTTCCCATAGGGGAACCGCTGAAGACGAAGAAGGAGAAGAAGACAAAGCTGCGAAGAGGAGGGCGTGTACGCTGCTGTCGCCCCGTCCGCAGCACTTCTGGTGATGATTTTGGCAGGATGCCCCTAGCCTAGGGATTGGCCGCATGCTTCGCTTGACTCCGGTTGTGCTTGCGCTTGACTCCGTGATTCTTCAGATGAAGTAGGATGGAAGCAACAGCCCCGTCAGTGAGTGTGCTGACGCAATTAAGTGAGAGCATCAGCGCAAACGCTAACAGACCTTTAGATACCACTTCAATCTCGTCTCACTCGCGTATGTACGCATGCAATAAGGAAAATTACACCCATCTCCCCGAAGGGAACCATGAGTAGGATATATGAGCATTGCGGGGCTCACTACATTTCCACCAAATTTGGCTAACCAACAATCACGGAAACGCAAACGGAACCCCCATGACGCTCCGCATCCTACTCATGGTTCCCTTCGGGGAGATGGGTATAATTTTTGTTGTTTTAGACGTGGGCAAGTTTTTTAATACCTCTTTTAATTTCATGTGCAGTTAAAAGTGCTTTTCCGCACGGCCCACTGTCATCGTTCCCAGCATTCCATGAGGCGGGACACGTATGGCTGGCAGACCTAACAGTTCGGACTCCGAAAATTCTATGTGTGGCGTGCCAGAAGAGCCATTTCGGGTTAACGTGTTTTAAATGATGCCATTTCATTTGCGGTAAAGAAAATACATTGGGCAAAAATCGGTTGTCTGTCCCTTAGGGTTCCTGCGGGAATTTTTTCTCCGCGCAGGCTTGAAAAATAAAACAATGGCGGGGTCCAACTGGTTTATATGTTGCCAAGTAGTGTCACTAGAGGAGGTTACAGAGTATGGGCACTCTTTCCTCTTATTGCTCGGTGCCGCCGCCGTGATCATTGGTCAGTTCGCATCACGTGACATTTCTTTACACTGCGATGATTCATGGGCGCCGCCATTTTGTTGGTTATGCGTTTTCTGTCGGTCAACTGCGATAGTCTCAGCTTGTCCTCCCCGCTCTGCGGCTGCGCGCGACTGGCGTCGTTCCGAACGCGAATAAAAGATAATGCGCCTCTCAGCCTTTCAGCGGCAGAAGTGCGTCCAAAGATGCCACGTTGCAGCGTGTTCGGCAGTGTTGTTTACAACTGGCCTCGTCAAAGTTAGCGGTGAAGCCCTCAGAACCGTCAATCTGGCTACACTGATAAACACCAAAATGGCCGCCGTTGCTCCTTTGCATGCTGCAGTGACTGTACTCTGTATCTTATCTTGTGACGCTATACGAGCTGCTTTCCGTGGGCAAAAGGCGAGGCGCACGAAGCGCGCTCCTCACAGAAGGATGTGAGCGCTGAGCGTGCCGGTGTCGCGGTGATTTCGCAAGCGGAGGTTGCGAAGTGGTTAAGTCCCGTTGGCCGTCACCGACGTGGGATGCGTGTCCGCGTGTGTTATCGCAGGATGAACGGCGCCGCTGGGCGGGTATTCCCGCCATCTAGGCGTGCGGAGGTAGTCAGCTGCTCCTGCGTGGTTTGTACAAGTGGTGGCAGTCCTTCGGCTGTGCATATCAAACGAAAAAAAAAAAGCACAAACAAAGGAAGAGCATTCCATACTCCTCTGAGAAGCCTCGCTACGCAATGCTCTGTGTCAGCAGTTGAGCGCATGACACATACGCTGTGTGATACAGAATGCACGACAACATGCCTTTATTTCCCTTAATTTATCATTCAGTGCTGGAAAGCACTACTGCAGTAGGGGAACGATGTTAAAGATTCAAATGGAATAAAATGGTTCGCCATCATGAAAATACCTCCGATCGTTTGCTTGTTTTTTTTTTTTTTGGTCTTGGTTTTTTTTCCCACATTTATCCGGGTATGGATCAAGCAAATACAGAGTTGAAGGAAAATGAGGCAGTACCGCGAGCGTGACGGAGAAAGATAATCGACGTAACACCAAATGTTTTTCACAAAAGTGAAACGAAGTCAAGCAACGTGAAGTGCATGACGACAGCAGGCAAAACGAAAAAAAAGGGGGGTAAACCGAAAAAAATTAAGACGTATATGAGTGGCACTGTGCCATTAATCTAACAGCTGTGCTAAGGCTAAAGTGATAAGAAAATGTGTTTTGCAGTTTACGCCGAATAGATTTACGCACGCGTAAATAGCGTCTGGCAAACCCCATCCCCCGTACTGTCGTAGGACTTGAAAAAAACTCAGGGTCAATTCCTCTTTGGCAACTTCCCCAAGTTCGCCGACTATTGGGATAGGCGGTAGGTTTGTTCATTCATTCACAAGCAAATGCACAACCCTCCTCCTTCGCCCCACGCTGTAGGGGGTTGCAGGACAGCCACTGTTTTTCTTGGGAGGGAGGGAACGTCCTTCCTCTCATCGCACGGGCAGGGGATGAGACTCACCAAAGTTTTCCACCAGAAGCATACGTTAGTGGTTCACTTACAATCGCTTTCTGGAGTTGAAGTCTGAATAATTGTGATGATCGTCTTCCCGTACGTACGGACGGCCGGACATCTTTTTTTTTTTTGGAGCCAGGCACACCATCTTCATCATCTTTTTGTGTACCTTCCATGGTGTAGGCTTCCGCTTTTGGTAGGGAGATTTCACCCGCGCACTACACCAGGGTAGATCCTTTCCTGGGGAGAGAATACTGTCTGTGTCAGGTAGCCTGTGTGGTATGATCGTACGTATCTATTGTATCCTCACCTGGTATCCCACGACGCCGTTTTTACCGAACCAGGCAGTGTTCCAGACCTGAGCGTATAGGGATAGACGGGACGTGCACCGACTTTTCAAGATCGCAGGAACAGGCTAAAGGGCACCCACCATCGATGCCCGATGTGACACCTAAATAACAGCACCCTCTAAAAACTGAAACGCACGCCAACGGTAGTGATCAGTTTTTAAAAATTAAACCCAATTCCGGCCAGGGTGAAATCTGCCTAAACAGCGGAGCCGTGGTTCTCTTGTTACGGCTCGAACGTCAACGGGCACTGGCCCGAGGACGGCAGCGCCGTCGCCGCGCAAATTGTGCGGCTGGCGCAAAGGAATCGGCAGCGAAACGTCAGCGGCGGGAGGCTCCCTTTCCTAGTGGGAGGGGAAGGAACCTGCTGCTGCTGATGATGATTGCTATTGGTTTCCCCTTTGTAGCGGGGCGATGACGTGTCATCTTACCAAAAAGGACTGATATACCCATGTTTTATACGCTTGGTTTAATACTAGCTCTGCTTAGGGCAGGCACAAAAAACTTATTAGGCACAAAATACTTTGTTTCCTGTTACAGGTGGCAACTGTCCTACAGGCAATGTTATCCTGCCAAACAACTGCGCCCCCTGTCGGTGGGTCTGGGAACCGGTTTCTGCGAGGCCGTCAGCGGGACTGGGAACCTGTTCCTACCCCTGCGTGACGCAAGGCGTACAGCAGACGGACGAAAAGGCTCGACATACTAGCTCAACAGCTAAAGAAACAACAGGGCTAAGGGTTCTCTGATTTATAGAGCGTGGAAGCGAGGAGCAGCTCAGCCACACCTTACTGCTGTTGAAACGTTCGCCTAAAACAAGCGATGTCGACAGGGATACGGATGCCCGTGGCGAGTTTTTGTGTAGCCCCTTTTATTAAAAAAAGGAAAAAAAAATGTATGCCTACACCATACCCTGTGGCTAAACGAAGTGTTGAGCGCTCACTATTGGCTGCTCATGGATGCTGTTGGATGACAGGTAAGAGGATTATATTCTGTGCGAGATTATAGTATAAGATGGGGAGGGGTGGGGACTACATTTAAAGGGGGATGGTGTTTAATTAAAATGATTATATTTAGAATTAGGGGGGTAGGGCAGGCGGATTTCCCCTAATCATCTCAGGATACGCCAAACCTTCCCCATACATTCACTCAACAGACTTGTAGTTATACCCTCACCTCTATTTCGATCGTCATATGTGTCACCCTCTATCTATGCTCTTTTTCCCCTACCCCCACCATAACGCAGAGTACATATATGATCAGGCAGACCTCCCTGTGCTTTCCTTTCATTCATTAATATTACTATATCCCCTTCTCTCACTGGCCCATCATTGATTATTGTGCAGGGTTATGGCCATGCACTAAGGACCGCTGATGTTGCATTCCAAAAACTGCACACTTTACACCTTAACCACCGGAAAGCGGGGTCCCAATGGCAGGACATTGTGAGCAGCCCGCCATCATTTCACTTCCATGTTTTGCATTCATTGCAGAGCTTGCTTGCTTTCGCGTTTGACAATGCTTCCTACAGAGGCCATTTTTTTAACAGCATGCATCACGTGAAGAAGGCGGACCTCAAAATCGCTATATCCTACGATTGGGGGCATACGTCATTTATACCATTTAATTAGTGATCTATAAGTTGTTAGTGATCCGCAGTTATGTCTGCTCATTAACAAAAATATCTTCAAAGAAAAAAAAACAACCATTTTCCGTTTTGTCCATCCTGCGATGTCACACGTGCCGCGCAGAGCATAAAAAGGCGCGTAAAAAACTTTTGAAAAAACCTTAAAACAATTATTTCTTTTTATTTTAAAAATATCTAATAAAAACAATATATTTATTTGCCTAACTATCTCATTTAAATATTTCATAATAGCAGAGTGAGGCGCTACGATGAAACTTGGCTCCCCCTTTTACTTGGTTACATGTCACGACTGTGGTGACGGGCAGTGTTTTGAGAGGCACCCAAGAAATAAGCCTGGTCGACTACTTACTGCATTGGTAAGTAGTAACAGGCGAGTACCATTCAACGGTATTGAACTGTTTGTAACAACAGCTGAAACAAAAAGGCACCGTCTGGCACACAAGGTTTCTTAGGGATGCTATACACGGTTCTCAAGTAATCTGCCTAATAAGCGCATATAACTCGGCGTGACACATTCTACAAAGGCCGGATGAAGAAAGGAGACAATGGGCGTTTGGGTCTTGGAAGGGCCTTTCCGTGCCCCTGCAATACACGCCGAAACACCTGTAAACGAACCATAGACAGACAATCGCCGGGGAATTTATCGTGTAATCTCGCCCACTTAAGTAACACGCGGTGTTCCTCAGGGTGCAAGCTTGTCCCCGCTACTTTCCTCGACGTTGTCACTAGAAGTAGGAGCGGATGGCCCGGCGTTGCACTGCTGCCGCGTTCTGCCCGAGACCCCCTTCGGGGGACCTGTAATCAAATCCAAAATCAGAAACGAGCACTCTAGGAAATAGTAGCGCGTTGCACCCTGCTGCTCCCCTAAGCCTTAACCGTGACGAAGTGGGGGAGCATATATGCTGCGCTCGTAGGGCGAAAAGCGGTCAAACTTTAATCGATCTCAATCACACTCTTTACGTTGGCCGTGCCACAGCGTAACAACATTACACGAACGAAATTTCCGCAAACACTGAAGCTGATATCTTGTGCAGCTGTCGGCGTTATATACGAAGCCATTCAGGGTGAACTGAAATCTAACTGGGGTGGCTGCACTTCTCGGAAGCACAGGTAAGCACGAAATTTCGCATGACGTGCGATTAATTAAATAGTTATTGTGGGTGTGATGGACACCTTCATAGCAAAACATGAACTCCTATCGCATGGCTCCGTTCGATTCACCCTGCACCTCTTCACAGTTCACAGCACAGTTCAACCCGTTCACAGCAGTGCAAAGCCGGTTTGAACACTCTGCATAATCGGTGGAACCAGACCTGCACTTTTTTTGCCTGATTCTGCACCTCCTCGGCAGGGGGTACAGGCAAAGCCATGCACCGGTCCTGCACCCGTCTGCACACCGGTGAACCGAACGGTGCGGTTCAGGGGCCGCGAGCTCTACCAGTGAAACGAACGGCTACGTTCTGCACCGCCTGAAGTGGTTCACGTGGTGCAGGTCAATCGACCAGACCTATATATTTCCCCAAAGACGTTTATTTATTGTTAGTGTCGCCCATCCACCATTGTTTGCTCTCTGTTTAGCTACACACCGTTCTTCTTGTTAGATGCTGTTTGTCGCCATTTTTAAATTTCATGAATTAAATTAATCTACTCCTAACTTTCTGGCTCCTTCAGCGGTCGATCACGATCTAGTACTTGCATTAAAATGCGCATAGTACAGATTCGCACCGCTGTATTCCATCATTCAATAAGACAACGAAGCGCTAAGAACGTGTCGAATGACTCCGAAGGCAACCTATACCACACCTGGAAAGAGTTACTTATATTCCAGAGAGTTGAAATGAATTCATTGGGCACAAGAAACATTACCATAGTTTCTATCTTTCGAATTGACAAGCACTGTCGACTTCGACGAGGTAATGGGCACGAGAAACATTACCATAGTTTCTATCTTTCGAATTGACAAGCACTATCGACTTCGACGGGGTAATACAAAGCAAAATCAACACAGAAACCGGAAACTAATTGTATTAAATAAGGTGAAACTTGCCAAACATACTTATAGCCCTTATAAGTTAGCAGTAATTTGTCCCGTCAGTATACAACGCTCACTTCACTCTCCCCGACAAGAAAGGGCAATTTCTAACTGAGTTGAAGTTGAAAACAAAGTAATTTCGAGGCAGTGCTCTTGATGTAAGCGCGCTGTGTGCTTTTTTTTTATTACAACACACTGTATGCAGTCCGTACAGTCAAAACATTGCATTCGGACTCGAAATTTGTTGCTCCGAACACATCTAATCGAAACCCAATATATTCACTTGTTGCCGTCACTTTACTGAAGTAATTATAGAACCGCACGAAAAAAAAAAAAAAAAAAGGAACAGGATCGGACACACACTGGCTAATCCCTTAAATAATGAGAACCGCGCATGCGCACTCTATTGAACAAGAGTGGAGTAGCGTGGACACCACAATAAATACCGTAAAACGTAAGGCAGTAGACATTTTACATCATATCCGAAAAGACCTACTCATCAAGTAATGCTACTGACGGGAAGCTGACTCATGTATCTGACTGTTTCTTGATCATGTAGACTTCAGTAATCTATCTAGTTGGGACATCTTTCATTGCTAACACAGCTTGCTTGGAGCGCAGCCAAATACGTTCCTAGCGATGGGCAGTTAGGTTAGACGTGGGCGTGCCTTTCAAACTATTACGACGCTTGTTAATGGCCGTGTGAAGCACGTCGGTGGAACACGCACAAAGTAAATGAAGTAGGTGAGATAAAGAAAGCGGGAAGTAGGGGCTGGCCTTGCATGGCTCGCGTAGTGCGCGACATTTCTTTTTGTTTCAATCGTGCTTTCAAACTTGCCGCGCTGGCTGACGCATCTTCGTCACGTCAGTTTCGGTTTCGGGGAACGTTTGAACTCCGCTGAACTCTGACTAACTTCGTCTCGTGTTAGCTCGAGCGAATCGATCGCCGCTACCGTCCTGATCAATGATGCACGCGGCCAGTAGGTAGCGAGCACCGTTCAACGTTTGGACTGCCACCCCAGCGGTAACTCAAGGCGCGTCCGCTAAGAAGAAAGCTCTCCAACCAACTGCGTAGCTGTCCTTTAGCGAGGAGGACGAACCGTTTTCGTTTCCCACAGGTGTCAACAAGTCTGTCCTCAAACGTCCCGTACTTTTTCGCTCGCTTTAGTCCGAACCGTCGAACGAGTTCTTCGCCCTCTCGCAGGTAGAGCGTACGAAGCGACGCGCTGGCGAGGTCACTCATCCATACAGAGAGCGCACACTTCCGGTTTTAAACCCACGTGACCTTAACGCGCGCTTCCCATTGGTCGGGGCGTCGCTAGCGTAGTTTCCATTGGCCGGACCGGCCCCGTTCGGAAAAGCTGGTTCCTTTTCCAGTCGCAGCTCGCCTCGAGAGTGGGGTTTCCCCATCTCGGCAGCGCCTCGTCCGTCGGCGATTATGCCGTACTTCACTCTGAGGACGCCGTACCGACGCGATGGCGGATACCGTCGCCTCTGCCTGCTGCTGCTTCTGACCTAGCGGTGACGGACAAGACAAGTGCGCGAAGTGAAGCCAACCTCGGAGTTTTGTCGCAACGCGGAGTGGCCGCAGACCCGCACGGATAACCCACGAGGTAAGAGGCGCTGTGGCCCAGTTCGTAGCTAGGCCTAAAGCGGTGGGCGATCTTCCTGGGGGGGTTGTTACGGGCGAGCGGCCCTCGAACCCGCCTAGGCGCGATGGAGCAAACCAGTCGATGACCCGTCCGGTAACCCTCTCGCGATGATGGTGCGGTCACTCGCTCGCCAAACTGTGCCGGGTTGTTGCGGAGAGACCACTAATCATGCGTCGGCTAGCCCGTGATCGGTACCACCTTTTTTTGCGATGAGGCAACGCTGCTTCGGCGGGGCGTCGGGACGTCTAGGTGGTTCTTTGCGCCCTTCTTTTTTGTTTTCATTTTGTTCTGTCTGGCCTCTATTTCTGTCTGCTCTGCGCAAGCTGATCGATTGAACCTGCACTTTGCAGACGGCCAGGCGCCCTGAAACGTCGCCGGCACGTTTATTTCGGTGACGTTGCAAGATGTGCACTTTCGAATTCGTGCGACATTTTGCCATAAAGACGATTCAGAAGTTCGTTCGTTCCGTAGTTATGTTTGTATGTAGTTACTCTACGTTTTTGTTTGTTCGCGCTCGCCTTGGCCGTAATTTTTGATATCTTCGCTCGAAAGGAGCAGAATTGTATGTTCAGATTTTTTATTTGTAATTTGGGAAGCCACTTTTTATGTAAAGTTTCTTGGTTTTTTAGGGACATGTGGCTTTTTTACATAAATTTGCTTGATTAGCCCTTAACTTCTACCTCGAATGTTGGACAATGGGAGTGGTACAGTTGTGTTAACATTGGTTAGGACCCGGATTGCAAGTCAACTTTCTTGATGTTCGGTTACACCCCATGTGCAAGTGCAAAAAGAGAATTCGTGTTGCTGTTTATTCTTGCGTTAAGGGCGCCAGAATTCGTGCATTGCAGACGCTTGCACCAAATCGCCATTGCAGTTGTGTCCTGAGGGCATCCTACAACACTCACTGTCGACGCGATACCACATTGCGAGTCTCTTTAGTGCAGTACACTTCTGCACATCACCCGTATCCAAGGACGCATAACAGTTGTACGACGAGAACTACGGTATTCCCCAGATCTGCTATCATTAGCACGGCAATCGACTACCGGAGCCACAGACATGTGCATTGGCGGTAATGCTCTCTGGACGACACCGAAAGTACCCAATTTTCAACCAGATCCTTCGTTACCTGCCTACATTTTAAAGGCTTGGTGGTAAATGTGGCGTTTTCTGCTGGGATGACCTTGATCAAATCGTCTGAGTGAGCTTTCATTCATGCAACACTCGGCTTTTAACACAGCTTGGTGGATAGTTCCGTTTTCGGTCGTAGACGAGCAAAAAGTTGCTCGCCCCGGAGCTCTACTAATATTTAAAAGCGCCTCATCTGAACAGCTGTTGCCGTCACACTTATGCAACGCTAGCTCTCGGCTTTCTTGGCCGAAGAAGGGGGAACTTAGCTCGCGTGACTAAGCCGAAACGTCCCGCTGCGAAATCGGCCCCCTGCGTCGTCTTACGTGGTCGGCTGACTGACTCCCAGCGGGCGGCGAGACTGCGGACTTCCTGCTGCTGGACCAAACCCGTCCTGCCTGTGCGAGCCTCGGGAAATACCCCGTTGCCCATACCTTCCTGCCGACCCCCCTCGCGAGAAAGAAAGATTTGGAGCGAAAAAGCAAAGAAAATGCGCGCTGGTTCGAGAATTCTTTTCGCGTCGTCTGCTGCGCGGCCCTAGCAGACGATGTTCCTTTTCGCAAGACTCGCACGCGTGGGCCCCCGTTGGGATTCCCCAGACGTGCGCGGATTGCGATGCATTTCTTGCCGTGGAGATTTTTTCGTTTTTTGCGTCATCGGAGGATGCGTTCTCCGTCGTGTAAGGCGCGAGATGTTTGCTCATTCGTTACTCTGCGCGTGTCGGAACTCTCCGAATTGATTTTGAAATCGACCGAGCGTTGTCCAAGTTTCGGCGCCTTGAAGCAGGTGTACGATTGTCGAAAGGGATAGCAATTTTTTTTACATCGCATAAAATGTCCTGCGGGTTTTTTTTTTTTTTTTAGGACGTTTTTTCTTTCGTTTGGGATAGGGAGTGAACAGTTCTCTAACCTGTCAGGCCGTACGTACAGCCGTGAGCTGAAGTAAACGGACCACGGGAGCGGTGGCCAAAACTAATCGCTGCGCCGTCTGGTTGCGCGGCACCTGCTGTCGAGACCGCGCACAGCGCAGGCGCGGCCTAGCAGTACAGCACACATGCCGCTATCGCTCGCTTCTCCGCGACTGCTTCTTGCTTCGATAAATCAGCGCCAGGGGAATCATACTGCGCAGTTAGAGCAACACTGCCGGGCACCGCCCTATCATTGAAAACGATGCGACTCACCCGATATGCGGCAATGGTGCTACGCTGCCACACATAGCGAGCTGTGGCTGCGTTGGGCTCGTAGCCCTTTTTTTTTTATTCTTCGGTATCAGAAGGTCGCAGCGGGAAAGCAATGAAGTAAATACATCCAAAAAAAAAAAAATGGCCAACCAACGTGGGTGCTTTCTCTTAGCTCAAGATGGTGTACGGGCTATTTTGCTTGTTTTGATATATTTGCGTCTCATGCAGGGAAAGCTTGTCCCCTACTGAAACAGTCTTCCGATCACATTACAGTGAAACCTATACTATATACCTGCCACAACACCTTAAGCCCCCTCACCAAATCCCGCAATTGTTCACGTCACACCTCGTTATAGCACTTCGGATTTTGCCAAGGGCACCGTGCTAGTCAAGCATAGCAGCTTTTTTGTGACCAATGTGTCGGTTTGTGTGCGTGCTTGGGGCAGTTCGTATGTTTCTCATATATTCAACGGCTCAAAAATAAATACCACACGTGTGATTGGTTAGGTGAAACCCACTATATATCTTGCTTTTGGAGCATTTATGAACTGCTTCGAAGTTATCAAAACCAAAAGCCAAAATTGCGGCCCACTAATTCATTGGTAAGATGAATGCATCCAGCGAAGCCTGACGTTTCCACGTTCCTTTGTTTCGCAGTTTAATAAACTGAAGTTATTAAGATGTCGGATATATACAAAAACGGCTTACGATTTTTTTCAGTTTTTACGAAAGTATTAACCAAAGTAGCTCAAGAAACTAAAACGGAACCATTTCTAGACGGCTATTAACCTATTTTTGTGTGATCGATGAAACTTGGAATTATCTTAGCAGACAGAAATGTGGATGCTGTAAGGCGATTTTCACAGTGGTTTCGGCGAACATGGTGAGGCTGCTCGAAAGGGTTCGGAAGCAGTACCTTCATGTTATCGTAGTCAAAATGCGACTGCTAACTATCTATGTGGCCGACTGAGGTAAATCTCCCCGTGATTTAGTAGCCGTTGCAATAGTCAACTATAGTATCATTTGATTTATAGTGGTGTTTGAATAATGCACTTTATGGGCTAGAACTGTTCAGTGGAACGATGTGTTGACAGCCTAGACATTTCTAAACGTTTGTAAGTCCAGCGTGAACTAACTAGAAGGAGTACGTGACACTCCTCACAGTGGTCTTTGAGGTAAAATGTAGTGCGTTCTTTCCTTAGATATCCGCATTTAAACGCGAGTTCTCGGGCCCCTTTAAACGTGGCTTGTACGCAATGCACGTTATGTCGGACAGACGATGGCGACACGAAATACCCCGGATTTTTTTATGCCAGTGGACCTCGGCAGGTAGCGTGCCGAAGATTCCTTCTGGGCTTGCATAAGTGGTGGGGGACCCCACGATGAAATAGGGTCACACGTGTCCTTTTGTCACACACTCAACCATTGCCGCCAAAGTTGCTCATACACATATCTCTATGCCCGCCCTTTGACTTTGGCTTTTCTGCATAGCTTAAGAGTAGTGCAAAAAGCCAGCTTTAAAATTTGGACTGTCTGGAGGCGTTATTCTAACATGTCATGCGGCAAATCCACTTTTTTTAGTTCGCGGCAGGGTTTGGAAAAAAAGGGATTGGGGAGTATCGCGGAGGGACCCACGGAGTTCGAAGTGTCCTCACCTTCCTATTTTTGTCTGCGGACCCCCATCTGAGAACGACGGCCCTGTGCAATGCTTTTTAAAATAATACGCGTAGATAAACTTGGCTGTTTTGAAGTATACCGTCGTTTGTTTGCCGCATACCGTCGACCATAAGCTGGTAATATTTTTATGTTCCATAATTGACTGAACGACTACCTCTGGATCAAATCCTTCAATTTCAACTCGTGTAACTGTAGTGCGCAAGAACTGTCAATAATGGTTTCAAGTGCAAATAAATCTAATCGAAAAACGTAGTTTGGAGGCGTTTCGATAGTCGCTGGGTATTGAAGGCGTGGTTCAATAGTATCTCATATCGCAATACAGTTTTTGAACATTAAATATATGTGTCGGGGCCTCGAACTTGAAAAAATTGCGAAGTTGGATTTTCCCGAGCATTTGCAAAATGGCACATATGCCGCATACCAGATACAAAGTTTCATAAAGCAATGCAGTACATACCTAAACACAGCAGTATTTGTTAAAACCATAACATCTAAGGTTAGCATAAATAATTTTTCGAGCACGCTGATATTCTCGGGAGGCTATAATTTTGAAAGTGTCCTCAAAACCGACAAAGACGGTGTTTTGTATTATTTTCTTCGACTGCACAATGATTTTTTTCTGCTTCATTTTCTGCTTAAATATGTGGCGCGGGTGTGTGTGTGTGGGAGGGGGGGGGGGTGCAAAAAAAAGTTTGAAGTCAGAGATAATCACGAGCGCGCCAACTGTGCCAGCGGAGCTGCGTTGCTGCCGATTGCGCCAGCGCGCCGTTTCCACAGGCGTGTTGACCAGCAGACAGCAAAAGGGCAGCGCGGTTACCCTGGCATCAATTTATCGGAGCGTGAGACAATAGTGAAGACGCGAGCGATAGCGGCATGTGTGCTGTACTGCTAGGCCGCGCATGCGCTGTGCGCGGTCTCGACAGCAGGTGCCGCGCAACCAGACGGCGCAGCGATTAGTTTTCGCCACCGCTCCTGTGGTCCGTTTACTTCAGCTCACGGCTGTACGCCGGAAAACATTTAACTCTCGTGCGTGAGAGAGCAGTAAATTCCGACTCTTGATGGAATGAGAAGGGTTGTCGGCTTGACGTAAATCGTGAAATGATGGAAATGGCGCGAAGAGTCCAAACAGAGTTCTAATGGCGATATTGGCGCGTTGACGGGTCGTTAATTTATGGGCTGAAAAGAATTTCAGAGGCCTCACGGGCGCACAGAAGGCCACAAGTCGATGGTAAATGAATAAAAAAACTAAAACGTAATACTGCGCCAAAAGCGTAGAAGTACCAAAATAGCAATAGCGAGAGTAGTTGCCACTGGTTGGGCACAATTATAAACTGTCCTTAGTTTGACTGGTGCTGGAAGTCTGCATTTCGCAAATTCCGATGAACGCCAAGTGATGTTATCCATTTCCGGGCGGAGTCGCGGTGGAAATGTTGCAACCGGTACGTCCCGGGACGTGTTCGGACCAGACGTCGTTGGGCCTGTTTCCCGGATATTTTTTTGATATCCCCAACCTGGTTTGTCTGCGTCCGTATATGGATTGCCACGTTTGAAACAATGCGTCATTGAACGGATGTAGAAGAGTTGGGGGGGGGGGGGGGAGATTTCAGTGATATCACTGGGGCGTTTGTTTTAATACGTGAGCATCTTCTATTTTACCATCCAAGAATTCTACCTACCAACCGTCCCGACAGGGTTGAATTAAGAACGAGAGTGGGCAGTGGTTTCGAGTTATTAGTAATTTATGGGATGACGTAAGCGAAGGGTGCCGTTATATCCTGCACCGATTTCAGCTGTCTGGACTGTTCCTTCACGGATGCGCGTATTTCCGAATTCCTGCTTTGAAAAAAAAAAACATTTTCCTATGGAGCATCGTCCGCTGTGTGTTGTTTCCTTTGTCCGCCTTCCATGCTTTTTTTTTTTTATTTCCTATCAGTTAAAAAATCGCATGTACTCAAGTTCACCTTCCCTCCCCCCTCCCCCCCTCTTCAGGGGACATTTGGTATCTCGGACAGTGCTGTGGCTGCCGCTGCGTTTCGTCCAGAAAAACCCGTTTGGAGAGGATTGGAAAAGTTGTGGAATTTTAAACTCTAGTAAACATATCGTGCACACCTCCTCGCTTTTTTTTTTTCTCCCGAAATGCCGCGGCTTGAGTAAAACTCCGGTTCTCTGAGCCGCCCGTTGATCGCCCACTGCAAAAAGCGGGGTACAATTATCAATTATCGTATCATTTATATTGTACTTGTTGCGTGCACTTTCGTTTAATTGCTTTTCTTTTTAACATTTATATTGCACTCCTTCGGCTGGGGCGGTTGCACGACCGTGCGCAAGTTAGCCCTGGCACCCAACACAGCGGATTTGCTGCCTGTGCTCTTTGGCCCGCGTGGTCCCTCGAAATGTTGGTAATTGAATGGCGCCGTTAATTTTCGCTCGCAGTTACGAAATCTAGCAATGGCGGCCGAGGTGGAATTTGCCACCATAACGCCACAGAGGAGCAGTAGTGTAGAAATATGTATGTACGTATGCGCCTTTTCTGTGTGCAGTCCGGTAATCATTGCAATCGCGGGGCCTCGCCCACTACATGTTTCACGCTACGAAATCATCATAATCATTGACGTACGTTGCGCCGATAGCCATCATTGTTTTTCTTTTGGACAACCGAACCGTGATTCTTTTTTGTATTAGGATGCTTCGTTACTTGCTCAGGGTTTTGTGGATTAGGTGTTCGCTTTTTTGCAGATAGAATTACGACTTTGCTTTGCTGCTCGCCGTGAATTGATAGCGTCTACTTTTTTTTCTTTTCCCCAATCTTTCTGACATGTGAGGCGCCGGACTGCCGGGAACTGGCTATTTTTGGAACTTCGCCGGCCGCGGCGCCAGTTATTTTGAAGGAATGTCGTGGCTTTCGACTCTCCGTTCCTTTGCGAGAGAACAGGACACGATCTCCATTTAGCTCTGGCGTCATGAGCGATCCTAGGCGTATGCGTCATCTCTTGCCGGCGTAGCATCCTGTAATACATGTGGGGAGGCGTCTTTTGCTCCGCTGGTTATCGCCAGGTTTCGCGGCCTTGTTGCCCCGCCTTGCCTTTTTCGGGCTGTCGTCTGCTGGGGTTGATTAGTTCGTCCTTTTGCTGCCTTTGTGGCGGAAGGTCGCTGTTGAGTGATCAAGTTTGCTTGCCGCTGTCAAATTAAGGATGAACCGTGGTTTCATATTATTATGCAAAAGGGGGGGAATCTGGCACGAGGGTGTACGCGAGCCGCGCTTCAACGAGTGTGCTGTCGTCTGCTGTGCAGATGAGACGCGTTCCATTTGGACTTGGCATGGCTTGTGTGTGAGCTCAAAAGGTGTCAGTTGCCTCAAAAAAGCTGGAAAATTTCTGGCAAAAAAACTATTGGAGTTGTCTTATCAATACAAAAGCAGAACTCCTGTAGGTTTTTGCTGATTTTTTTTAAAAAGCTATGCAAGGCGACGGAAAATGCTAACGTGTTAATTCTGCCGTTATGAGCGGAAAGTAGCCAGGTTGCGAGCCAGTCCGAGTCATAACGGGCTTTATGGCGGCCCCCATGGTGGCACATAATTTCCGTCTATAAAAACGTAACTACCGCAATAAAAAAAGTTGGCTACTACTGCAGCCGCAGTTGATTCTGCGATGATCTCTGGTCTCCCACAATAGACCCTATGCGAAATTGCTTGGTGATCTAGCAACACTGATGTAAACAAGACCGTCGGCCATGTTGGTACGGGCGCCGATCGGGAAGTCTCGTATTGTTTACTGTGGAAGAGCAGGTGACGGTAACGCGGTATGGCTCAAACTGGACGGCGTTTTCCGGATCCCGACCGCGGATTGTGGACGAAGGACTTGTCTGCGCTGCCGACTGTGTCCGAAGACTCATACCACTCGGGGTGCGCGGCAAAGACCCATCCGAGCGGCAGCGGAGCAGGGCATGCCGCCTAGCCACCGAGGCGCATTGCTCGCCTTCATCGCTGCGGACAAACACGTGCGACTCGCAGTAAGTAAATCCTTCTTTGTTTTTTACTTGACGCGAGTTAACCGGCATGAGCATTTGTATGGCACTTTGTTCACCGTTGTTTACCATCAGACACACCCCTTGTCTGATGAGCAGCGGCGACCCTGTTGCAGTAACTCTGAAACAGGAAAGCGACAATCGCCAGACTATACCGCTAGTGGGTGGATTAGGTATTTTCAAATGCTGTACATCGAATTTACAGGATGATTTTTAGCGAAGATGTTTACGGAAAGGTTGCGGCCGTTTTCCGTGACGGTCGTCCGCCCGCGCGTTTGCCGCAAAGCAATCGTGCTTTGCGGCGAAGTCAACTACAAAAGCGCACATACGCCTTGAAGTTTCTTTTTTTTTTTTTTTTTGCGTTTTCATTATTTATTGCGCATGTTCTGCCGAAAAAAATTGTTTGTGTGTCTTTATTCTCCTTTTTTGGCGGTGGGATGGTTGTGTTTGTTTCTAAAGCGCATGTTTTTGGTGTGCACGAATAGATAATACAGTAAAACCTCGTTAGCTCGAACACACTGAACTAGAAGATTTTTTTTAATTCGATGGGTCATCGGTATAGCCCGAATGTTTACCTGTTTATCTCGAAAGGTTCTGGAAGTGAGTTCCAGATAATAATATTATTGCTTGCTTGCTTAAGTTATGACGAACACGATTATGCGGGTACTGGTATCATTACCCACGGTGAGGTTTTTCAATGTTAAACTTCCTTCTCTTGAAAATGCATTAACAAAGCATTCAGAGATACTTGCACGCTCGAACTTGACAAACAATTTTGACATCATTGCTGTTTGAGGTGTAGATTATTGTCCTTGCAACAGTGTTAAGGAAGACACAAAATCTGGTCATTTTGAGTCTGTTCCTTGCGGCCACTTCTTTCTGCTCTGTCCCTTTACCATAAACTGTAGCGGACTAGTCCTGTTCTTCACTGAGTGTTATTTACTGATACTCTCTCTGTTCTTGCAGGTTGGGCCTCATCCATGTGCTCAGCAGCTACTTTCGCTCACAGAAGAAAAGTGGCTGGCCCTAGGTTGTGTGCCTCACCTTTGAGACGGACAGTGGGGCGATTGGGGAGGCATCGTGCGAGTGCCCGGCGGGTTGCAGTGGAGAATGGAGTCACATCCTGGCTGCTGTGCACCTACTCGCCCTCTTGCAAGCCGAAGGTTTTAAGAGGCGCCACCAAAGCTTGCGTGCACTGAGCTGCCACAACAGTGGGGACGTCCGAGACAACAGGGCATCAAGCCAGCGAGTGTCCAAAACATTGACTGGAGAAGCCCGCGATAAAATGGCCCCTCCCTTCCCTCACCAATGCGTCTGTTCGATGCACGTCGAGTACAGGAGCAATGCGAGCAGCAACAAAGTGCCGTGCAGGCGCTTGGGAGAAAACTTGGTAGCTTTGGGAATGAGTTTTTTGCCCCAGTTGTGCTGGCCTCCCGCTCCTCCCCCCCCCCCCCCCCCTTCCGCCAGTGACAGAAACAAGGACTGGCATGGCACCTGAAGGGTCACCTATGAGCTACCAGCAAGCATTCAGGAGCACGCAGAGGCTGGGCAACGTCGCGTTTACTAGACCGCGACATGCAGGGGTGCGCGAATGCTTCTTTTTGTTCCATTTATATCCACAGTTTGCTATACTGCACGCGCTATAAATCAGCGAAGTAGTTTAATTTACTGGGATTTTCACTGTGGATACAAAAAACGCAAAAGCTCTCAAGCTGATGCGCGGCAGCCTGATGCAACTGTGGCCGTTTTCTTTTTGAATAAAACTTGAAAATTGTCTCAGCTACCTAGATCAATGGCCACTATCATTACTTCGGAGGCATGCATGCAGCGTGTGACAAACTAGAGGAGTGAGTGTGTATTTTAGTCGCAAAATATTCGACAGTAAATACATCGTTGCTGGAATGACAATGGGCACCAAGTTAACTTGACGTAACAACAAACCTTTCGGCCCGGAAAATCGGGAACCAAGTGAAAAAGCTCTAATTTTCCACCATTAGATCATCATAAAACAGCGTTCGCCACTTCTGCAACGACACGCGGCTAAATGCAACGTAAAGAAACCAACAACACACTCCCATACCGTGCGCGCCCGCCACAGAGGAAATTTTCGACGGCGTAGTGCGGCAAGAAAAGTTTGCTTACAGCCCTAGGTAAGATAGGGGCTCGTGTAGGGGCTAAGCGGTACCATTTAACAATGAAATGAAGCGGGCGCAGAGCCACAGGGACGAGTAAAGAAACAGCCTAATTTTGGCAACGTGTGGTACTGTTTTCCCGGTCGAGCGCCGCTGTCAGTCGCGTGAATAGGCGGCGCACGCTCAGGCTTCATTTAGAATACAAAGGCTGGACAAGAGAACTCCAACGCAGCTGTATTTTTCATACGGACAGCGACTACGGAACCCCGCGCTTAGCGAACCAACGACAAATATTCGCTCCAAGCGCACCGCGCCCAGCGTGTCACAAAGGTTGCTCGCGCCGGCACAGTTCGCGTCACAAAGTTCGTTCAAAAGCGTGGAACTTCCCGTACCTTTTCTCCATTTGAACCGGTAATTCTGCATTTCGTGCTCTGCGGCACGAAGCAATGTTCCGGCATTGTAGTCCATCACCAAGAGCGGTCAATGCCCGCCTTCTATGTTTTGCTAATTGGTTTCGGTTTCAAACGACCGTACCAAAATGGCGGAACTAGTTACCGGAGTCGACGTGAGATGGCGGGGCGCATTTTGCATAGGGTCTATTCTAGCAGGGTTGTTCTGAGTACTGCCAAATGTTCCACGTGCTACGCGCGCCCGTGTTTTCATCTCCGCGGTGTGTCGAGTGCTGCTGCTGCTGCTGTCGACGCCAAGAACTGCAAGTTGGCCGCACCGTCGTCGGCCTTGGAGGGCAGAAAGGAAGAAAGAAAAGAAAAAATCCAAGCAGATTAAAGCCGGTTATCGCGCTGTGCTGCCTCCACGCTCCCGCAGTCTGGAGAACCCCCTCGAGATCGTTTTGTTGACGTCGGGGGTATTCCGGGCTCGTCCCCCTCGCCCGCTCGCTTATCGTAGAAGGGTCGTCGCGGTAACGACGACGTCGCGAGCGGTGCCGTATTTGCCCGCATCGACCCGCGCGTTTAATGCGCCCCGTATCGCCGGACCTCCAGTACCGGGGAAGGGGATTCGGTACGGCAGCTTATTTGTGCCTTGCGGACGTTCATTCTCCGGAATCCGCCCTTGTAAAGACAGTGGTCGTTCTTGAACTACGCAAACGTGAAAATTGTGGTCTGTCCGTCTGTTCTTGCAAAACCTTACCAAACTTCTAAATCTGGCAGCACTTTCATTAGCGTTGTACAGCAAGAACACTCTCTTGATAACGCACGGGACATGTATTAGGCTCCTGATATTTGTTAGTTGAGTCATCATTTCAGCATGGCTGTCTTCACATTTTAGACTGCAGGCCTTTTACACCCCCGTACCAGTTATTCATTTTTTTAGCTTCTTCATATTCATTCCAGTTGTAACTTGCTGAATGAAAGACCACTCCACTGGACCTGGCGCTCTGGCCTCTACCCTTGCGCCATAAACACATACTGCTACTTCTAGCAGTGCAGCAATATATAAACAGTAAACAGCAATACATAACTGGTACTAGGCAGTGCTCTTTTAATTGAGAATAGATGGCAGCTCGATTTCGGGATAGCAAATAACAAAGGCACGTTGAAAACAATTGTTTGTCGGGAAATTCAAAAAGGGCTAGCGCTCAAGCCTGGACCTTAGGCGGCACTCCAAGAAGTCCTGCAGTCGCAAAAGGTTCCAATGGATGGCGGGAAAACCGAATTAAGCAAACTTCCACTGTATTTATTGGGGTGGAGTGGAGCGGCTTGTGGAGTGGACAACCCCTCTGCAACCCGCCACTGCATGGCAGACGCTGCTTTCTCTGTGGGAGTTCGCGTGCTCCTCAGGCGTCGACCGCCTAATGTAACCTTTAAACTCTCTTTCTCTCTCTCCCCCCCCACCTTCCTCTCTTCCCCATGCTGACTGACGTGTGCACCTTCTGTAGTAAGTTTTATGTTATGTTATGGGGGTAAAAGTGAGATTGTTGAGGGGAAGGGTGTGAGAGGTGGGCTGGGGAAAGTAGGAAGGCATTATTTACCAAGGCAGGGGCAATGAAGACATTTTTTATTGACATTTGCAGCAAACCGAGCAGATGTGTAGCCAGTTCTGTTCGATGCGATTTAAAAGTTAAAATTTATCATCTTTTTTTTTTTTGTGGCAGAGTTGCTTGCCGTAAGCTAGCTACTTATTTTTACTTGCGTAAGCCTTCATGGAGCTCTCGACTGTTCTCTTTTGACCCCTGCATTAGTATCCCGTCACGTGCAAGGCATGCCTGCACAGCTGGTGTTATTAGAGCAGGGCCTTTCCGATGCAAAACATGCACGTGGTTGGTCTGTCTGTCCAATGCAAAGCTTGCCATATTGACATAAATGGATGGTTTTTTTCGGAGGGCACAATGAACAATAGGTCTTTGTATCTGTCGTTGGTGCTGCGCAGCTACTTTAAAAGCTCAGGAGTATGGTCTGTTCCTTGTTGTGACCTTATGCGCTGCTCGACACGGGCATCCTCGTGTAGTAACGTCTATGCCTTAAAGGACGGAACAAAGGCATCGCAGTGGCTTGTTCAAAACAGCTCCAGTTCGTACAAGCTTGTTTTGAAGTATTGCAGGGTAGTTGCAGTCAGTTGCTAAACACCTTGTGGTAAAAAAACGGGTATGTACAAGAGCTCCTAACGTTTTGTGTGTTTGGCATTGTCTGTTGCAAAAAAAGCCATCCATTAGCTGCGGTGTCACTGTGGTTGCGACTGGGGCTTGGCTTGGCAGGCGAGGCACTTTCAGAAGCCGGGCTTTAGCAAAGGATGAGGTGGGCCTCCCGTACACCAAGTTTTGACGAGGGACTAAAGCAACTTGGACAAAATGAGGCCTTAGGAAATAGAGGTTCAAGCTGCCATTAGCATTGAGTTTGTCTCACAAATTGCCTGATTTTGCAGCCAGGGGCAGGGTTTTCATAGTGACTTTTCCTTGGAAGCCATTCGAGAATGTGAGAGAGAGTTGTTTGAGTTTATGATCTACTGCATGCTTCTTGGCTGGACGTTTGGGATGGATAAAGAAAAGGCCCTAGAAGAAGCTGTGCAGGAAAGGAAACAAAACTAGCGCCAACTTGGCGTGCGATGACAGACTAACGCGTCACTTTTTTTCTTTCCCTTTTTTTTTCCCGCAGCTTGGACCACAGAATTTATTGTGCCTAAATTACGTCCACTTCATCCAGATAGGAGAGGGAAAAATTGAACAGGGGCTATTTTTAGAACAGGTCAAAAAGTAGATTGATTTGTGTGGTGTGAGATATTCCTCCTGGTCTTTAGGTGGGCGCAAGTGTTTCTCCTAAAATACAGTGGACCCACGTTTACAAAAAATCAGGCTTTTGTGTTAAGTTAAGGAAGCAGTCCCGAGTGATAAAGTTGCCCTGTAACCGAGGTAAATGGTACACAGTCGGTAAGCACTTCTGGTGCGAGAGTATCAGGCAGAAACTTTTGAATCTTACCCGGCATGCGAGAAAAACTTCTCTCAGCTTTTAGAGCAGTGGAGGACAATGTGACAGGTGCATCACTCAGCGATTAGATTAGATGGCTTACAGAGGATATTCGAGCTCAGATAGGAGAGAAGTGAAGTTGGGCTGGCCATGGGATGTGGGTGGTTGGCAGTATTTACCAAGGTGACACAGTGTCTACACAGTGTCTACTTGGGGAGGATGGGATAGGAAGCATAGCGTTTCACCTTGATGTGTACTAGAGGAAAATCTGGTGCCAGTGTCGAGGCAAGCCACACTTCAGTGAGCAGGCCATCGCGCTCCAGGTAGAATGTTCCACTTGTCCTTGGCAGGGCTCCCCAGCAACCTCAAAAGTAGCCTGTGGCTCCAAGAAAACTATTTCCGATAGAGATTCAAGTTTTTTAATGGCTATAAAAAATGGAGCTCCAAAAAGATCTATTTGTCAGGGCATTTTTAGAAGCTTTGTATAAGGGGAACGAAAAAAAGAATGTTGCCTATTGTTGTCTTTGGCCCGCCGCGGTGGCTCAGTGGCTAAGGCGTTGCGCTGCAGAGCGCGAGGTCGCGGGTTCGATTTCGGCCGCGGCGACCGCTTTTCTGATGGAGGCGAAAAGCAAAAACACCCGTTTGTACGAGATGTCGGCGCACGTTCAAAATCCCCAGGTGGTCAAAATTAAACTGGAGCCCTCCACTACGGTGCGCCTTATCGCCTGCTCTGCATCGGCGCGTCAAACCCTACAATCAATCAATCTTTGTTGTCTTTGGCCTCGGAATAAGTTTCCATAGAGGTGCTGGTCCATACGATGTGCAAAAGGACAAAAGCACAATTTTTCATCTAATAATGGGGGAGATAGGTGCCTAAACAAATTTAATTTTAGCAGTTTGCCAATGTGGCTCTGTCTTCTAGCCTTGCGTTGGAAGTGAGCTTTTCACACAGCCGCAGCGTCCTGGCACAGGTGACACTCGTTTCTAGTCCTACATGTGGATGATCTAAAGTTTTCAAGAGCTTTAGGACGTTAGTCGTCGAACTGAGAACGCACGTTTGGCTCTTGAAGGACAGCAAGTTGGGCTGATTGGTTTAGATTTCTCAAAAACAGTGCAAGATAGAAAACTACTGTAATAGGAGGAAAGACTTCATCGGCCTTGTGCCGTCGTCCCATCCTCTGCCGTCCCCGTTTACTTTGCAGTTTTTGACATCGTTGAGGTTTGGCTCGCCCCATTTTTGTTGGAGAGTCCGTTGGCTATTGCCTGGGAATTTCTGTGGGAGTTGGAACGCAACGAGGCCACATTCACACGAAGAGGGCGTGTTCTCATTGAGTTGTGCTAAGAAGCGGGGGTGAGGGCAGACTAGACGGATGAGGACTCAGATTAGGGCTGCAACGACCACCTGTATGTGTTACTGGCTGCTTTTCTTCCAGCTTCCTCCTGTTTATAGCCGGCAGATGTTATCCCATCGGCGTGTTTTGCCGGCCTCTGTGACTCGATTCCCGAGAGCCTTGGAATGGGAGCAGGTTGACAATCTCCGATCTAAATCTCTCCTTCGCTCGTTGCGCTCAAGCTGGCCGCATTGATGGCCGGCCCATCCTGCCCCTGATAATGAAAGCCCGATGTTGTGTTCACATTCGAACCGAAAGTGGCAGAAAAACCCGCTTTGACGAGATAAACGAGTCGCGTTGGCCAGTTCGGCCTCGGAATTGGGAGCTGTGGCTGGCGGAGGAAGGCAGGTGGGGGATTTCCCCGGCTGGAGAGGTTTGTTGGCTGATGTTCGGTGATCTGGCAGCTTGCGCTTGGCCTCGTTATCAGCCTCTTGTCGTGCTTTCAACCTGGTGGTCAGAGTAGCCAGGGAGCAACTGCCGGGATCGATCGCTGTCTATCCAGTTTGTGTTTGTTTCAAGGGCAGGGTGGATGGCAGTGTCATTTAGTGTCGTTTTTGCCGCTATTTGTGAGCTTGTTGAAACACATTTAAAAGGGGGAGGAGGAGACACTTTCGTTTCGGGCCGTTGTTTTCGTTTCAGATGAGTGGGGCAATGTATTGTGCCTTTTGTTGCTGTGTGAGGAACCAAGCCTGTAATTTGATAATTACCCATGACTGAGCTGATAATTACCGATACTGAATCACCCTACTGATAATTACCAGGCTGATAATACTCTAGTGATAGTGGTTGACATTGGCGTACTTGGTAAACTAACTCCCTGCAGCAAAGCTGTGTGTTGGAACAATAAAATTTAAAGGTGATGAAAATTTCAAGTCAAGTCAATGTTTATTTCCACATAGCAATGCTATGTTGAGGGGGACAGACAAAAAGCCCTTTTTTTTTTTTTTTAGGGCTTGACAAAGGCCTGTGCCCTGTATACAGTTACAGCAGCGTTGTGAGAAATGCACGTGTTCCAAAATTATATAAACCAGAAACAAAGCACAGCATCACGATTCTAATGTCACTCACAAAGACATCTACAATAGGTGTGGTAAATACATGTGCCACAAAATTAAACCAGCTTTAAAACCAAACCAGCTTTAAAATTAAACCAGCTTTAAAATAAAACCAAAATTACTTTTTTTTTCCCCCAGATTACAAATGCACTAGTACTCTTCCATTAGCTGGTGCTTGGTCCTACCCTCAAAGCAGGCTGTCCAACTTTTGCCTCCATGCGTTTTGCTGTCGAAAATGGGAGCTATAAGGGTTAGCTTGTTGTGTGTGGTGGTTTCGTTGCTGTTGTCAGCAGTGTTTCACTTAGCTCAATTTGTGCACAGTGCACCCGTATACTTGAGTGCCAGGATAGCTTGTCCCTGAATTGTTAGCCTTCGCTCGAAATTTGGTCGATAAAAAGCAAGAGGCATTTGGTCTGCAGAACTGCTTGTTCCAGTACATTGTACCACTCGGTTTCTTCAGTCAATATTTAGAACCCCTGGCCTCCTTGAGCGGTGCGATTAGCGCTTGGAGTTTTCAAATTAAAAAGAAGTGCAAAGCACTCGCCGCTTGTGTTCTTTGTACAGGTATACCCAGAAAGCACTCGTGGAAGGGTCGTGGGCTTGTATGGGCTCGGGGCTCGTTTTTGTGGGTTGTGTGTGTTCTGTTCTTGCTTAAATTAGTTTCAAGCATTACAAAACTTGATTACCTTGTTTACTCACTCGCGCAGCGGCCAAACAGCGTAAACTTTGTTCTAATTTGGCGCTAAGTCCAGCAAGAAGAGCTGAAGGCGTGCCATGTGTAGTAGGCTGTCAGTCGGTGGCTTTGCTTGGCTCTGATTGGCTTTGCTCTGTGTTGTCATATTTTTTTTCCTGTCAAAGCATTAACATGTGATGCAGCGGAAAAGCTGCTGTTGTGTGGTGCTGGGAAACTGCTTCTAAACCTCCCGTTGGCTGCGACGCATTCTGTAATTTGCTTTGCAGGGCACTATTTAATGGCGAAATACGGAGGCGTGAGCTCCTGTGCTGTCAACAGCAGCATCTGTCCACACCAGTACACCTTAGATGCACCGCAGCAAAACTTGAGAACATCACTTCCAGCGCAAAGCTCTATAAGGCAACCAGCGGATTCAGCGGGTTGTCATTGCTTTTGCGTCCGCTACCTGTAAGATGTACTGAGGTGTTAGCAATGTTTAGCAAAGTTAGCAAATGGGTAGAAATAAGGCTAGCTAGTGGAACAGGCTTGGCGTAGTGCCCAAAATGCGATATTCTGATTTGAGATAAGCATAAGCCAGGCCCGGGCCTTCTGGTGCGGTGCAGAAAGTTAACTAAATGTGCTGGCATGCCATGCCAAGCCACTAAATGAACCTTAAAGATACCAAACCACCCTTGTTTACAAACAGAACACTTAGAACTAAGCTGAAAGGACATTTTACTGTAAAAGAGAGAATCGCGGTTGTACAAATTTTTGCACTGTTGGGGCTGGAACCCAGGCTGTTTGTTCCAAAAACTGTGGCCCTACCCATTAGGCTACTACTGAGGCTGCACAGGAGCGTGTTCTTATCAGTTGCTCAAAATAATAGCATTCGAAGTGAACCAGTGGGATTAGATGCGTACAGGAAATGGCGGGCTATATTCACGGGAGAATGTAAATATCGCACCTAAAATGCATAACTAGCGCCACTTGAAAGCACACACATTTGTACAAGACTGCTTTGTTGCTCAGCTACAAAAGTTTGCATGCCATAACAGCAGAGCACCCTTGGCATTGAGGGTGAGTTGTGTCATCACGCCCAACTACCCTCTGACTCGTGCACTGAGCTGGGGGTCGTTTCCAGCGTGAAACAGCAAACTACTTCTCGTCCCAAAACTCTGCAGGCGCACTCTAATTTTCCTTGTGCGTCTGCAAACCAGGGGCGAGACATGTTCCTCAGACCTTCGACAGGATAAAGCAAACATTCTACCAAAATACTTTCGACTACGCTGCAGCCATTTCATCGTTCTACCTTCTTAAAAGTGGATGACGAATGGAGCTTTTCGCACACGACACTGAGGTTTCGCAGAGTTTAGGTGAAAGGTACGAGGAAGTTTTATTTCTCTTGAGCATTGACGGCGGTGGTCCCTAAGAAAGACGCACACATTTCTCTTTGGCTTTTCTGATCTAGAAAATTGCGTATATTGACAAATCTACTCAAAACACGTATGTATGTAATGGGGCGTATAAGCTTGAGGTGTGAGTGATGTTTTCATCTTGCGAATGGTGCCTATTTTATTAAAGCGAAGATTCAGTGACCTCACTGATGCCGTTGTACGCCAGTACGCCCTTCAGGAAAGCCCACTTTCACCGACAATGATGATTGATTTTGTGAGTGAAGGGAAAGAACAAAAACGCGCCTTGTGGCAGGAATATAACCTGATTTTGTTCCGCATTCAGCGAGCGTGAGCCATCGTCGCAAAAGCTCGCGTCGAAGCACTGGACGTCAGTGGAAAAACCATTGCGACAAACACAAAGGGAGGCGTGTAAAACAGTGGCTACTTTTCGCCGGATACTAACCTCTCTCTCGTGCCAAGTTCGAGAGATTACGTGCTCGGCTTATCTGTGGAGAGCTCGTTGATACGTTCTTTCCGCTTAGCAGAAATAGCAGGAGCGTTAGTGATCATTCTTTTGTGTGTCTACTGTGTGTTTAAAGCTTGGAAATGCACTTGCTCTCGGCACAGTGATAAGCGAGGTAGGCAGGCACTGTCTGTCGCATGCAAGCGAACTTGTGTTGCGTGAGTGCATGTTCAGAAAACTTGCCGGCCTGGTCTGTCTGCATGCATTCTCGCACGATAGCTGGGTTGTGCACACAGCCTTCGAACCGGCGCACCCGCTTCAAGCCAAAGCTTGTCATATCACCCTCAGACTGCACTTTTATTACTCTTTGGCCTTAGTAGATGATAGACTGCACGAACAAATATCGTCTAACTTTGTTTCCATCAATGCAAAAACTGCGTGTGGATGAAGCAAAGCCAGAAGCTGATCCAGTGTTTTTTAATGCTACTTGCGTTCCTTTGGTTTTCTCCACTCAGTATTTCTGCTTTGTTTCGTTTTGGTCTGTCCATGTATGCCTAACTGTCTTGGTTTGTTGGCATCTGTAACCGTTTTCTTGCGGTAAGGCGTCGGTTTGACTTTCACGCTGAGGAAAGTGGAGGGGCGGGAGGAGGGACTATTTCTTCTTTTTTTTGCTAAGCATCCACGGAAGGCTGCAGCAGAGGCTTTTGAGAGAGTGAATGCAACCAGATACCTGCCAAGATTATCTGAAACACACCTGGATGAATTCGCTGTGAATTTGTTGTCATTACTTACAATTGACGTATTCATGGCAGAGGGTGGCAGAAAGTTAGATGGGCAGACGAGATCAAGAAGTTTGCGCGGATAAATTGGTCGCAGTTAGCACAGGACCGGGGTAATTGGAGATCCATGGGAGAGGCCTTTGCCCTGCAGTGGGCATAGATAGGCTGATGATGATGATGACGACGACGATGACTTACAAAAATGTAAGGGAAGCCCTGGCCTCTGCAGAAAATTTCCCTGATTTAGTCTACAAACTTGACAGGCTTGCGACCACTTCGGTTGAATGCCTGCTAGTCTTGAATTTGATTCTCCAGGCTTGCTGGGACGTTGCAGGCGCAAGTATTCGTAGCGAAACTGCCTGAAGCAAGTTAGAGTGATGCCTCTTTCTTTACAAGCTGAGTGTGTTCGCAGCAATTGTTTCAGTGCATTTGGTCACATCTAAAGCACCGGGGGTGGCTTTCGAGGAGCTGCAGGCAGAAATCCTCTGGCATGTTGTGCTGCCTTTCACCCTCGTGTGGGCTTTTGTCCCATTTAAAGGCATTTTATCAGTGAGGTTGATTATGTACTGGCCCAAAGTGTGGCACTGTTTGTTTGCCCCTTGTGCAGCCAAGAATTGCTGATTTAGAACAAGTGGTTTCGTGACAAATGATTGCATAGTTACGCCCTTGGAGGAACTGTCAAGTTCAGCTGGAAGTTCCTGTTTTTCTGCGGCTGGCAGCCTCGTTGCGCAATTGTGCTGTGTTCAGTTATGTTCTGCCCTTGCAGTGGTGTCAAAGTCTGGGCTTATCGCTGTTTTGTTTCCGGTTCCCGTGGTTCATTGACCTTGTTGCAATTACTAGGCTCACTTCACTGTGATTACAGGGTCCCTGAGATAGTGACTTGTATAGTAGCCTTGTCAAGGCTTGGGAAAGCTAATGCAATCACACGTCTGTACTTGAAAAAACTTGAGGACCTGCTTTTCAGTGATTTCTTAAAGTAGCTTCTCGCTTAAAAGTGAGGGGCCGTTAATGTTTTTGGTCGCTCATTTTTCGGTGCTCTGTTTGTAGTACCGAAGTGGGGTGGGTGGCTTTCAAAAGAGTTCAGGCAGTGAACAAACTTTCCGAGCATATTTGATGATGCGTAAAATTTTGTCTCTGCTTCTGTTGTGAAAGGCACCTTATGGTGAACTTGTCGTGTAATCATTATGTACTCGCACCAAAAAGGAAGTTTGAAGAAATTTCACCCTGTACAGATTTCCTGAGTCAGGGGAAACAGGTTATGTCGAAAAAGTGTTGAACTTTGCTTTTTTATTTTTTCCATAAAATTGATTATTTTAATCTTATCATTGTTCGGAGTGCATCAAAGCAACTGCGTGGCTACCAAAACGGTTGGTTATTGTTTTCTGTGCCATGGGGGCCGTTTTTCTGAGTTAGGCGAAGAACGAAAGTACTCGTATGTCTATGCTGTGTCGCTTGTTAAATATTTCCTGTTCTAAGTAAATCCGTAGAAATCTACTTGTGGGTATTGCTTTGTCGCGTAAAACGCCTCGAAAATTGATGTTGTTTTAATTGTTTTGTGCAGACGAGAGCCGGGGTGCATGATGAACCGGAAGGGAGCTGCCGGACCACGGAGGGCCGGGGCGTCGGAAGGGCGAACGGACCTGACACCGTCCTCGCCCCCGACGTCGCCGCTGAAGAAAGACTCCGAGAGGAAGTCGTTGACGGATTCGGGATATGATGCTGGATATACCTCCATGAGCTGTTCCACAGGTTGGTTGGTGTTCTTTGCGAGCTTCAGCTGCCTTTGTTATGGGCCGGGAAATGTTTGGGTTCAACCAAAGGGGCAGAGGAACCCCATGCACGATTCACGGTTCAGCTGACTGCCAATCGCACAAACAAAATTCTGCAACGACGCAGTGAAATTGCTGGGAAGTGTCTGCTAGGCTGCCACTGCCTCATCCATTTTCCCTAATATCTCGATTTATTTGTTTCAAGTCTGCGATAAGGTTGGTGTCATTGTTATCGGGACAAACCGGCCTTTTTTAATGAGCCAAAGTTTGATTTTGTTTTTGCGGCCCCTTTAAAAAGCGAACCCCCCCCCCCCCACTGCCAGCAATTGGTTTCTCACTCCGTTGTCCTCGACTCCTTCGTCCCCCTGCAGTGACGGACCCGGACATCTTCTCCAAGTCCACGTGCAGCGGCATGCTGGACTCTGGCCTGCTGGAGGAGGAGCAGCCCCACCACAGTGGCGAGGTCAAGGGGGAGGCCTCCTCTTCGGCGACCAAGCTGGACAGCGGCTACATCGAGCCGAGTCCGTCGGCGCTGCTGTCGCCGGAGCCGCCGGACTGGGAGTCACAGCTGCTGGGCCGCAAGCTGGGCGTGCGGGAGATGTACGCCCAGGACGATGACGGGGACACGTGAGTGCAGGGGCGGGCTGGTCTGTTGAATCCACTCAGCATGGTTATTCTATAGCAAAGCCAGTTTGCCGGGGCTGGTTTACAGCACAGCCGGTCTATCAAAGCTGGTCTAGGGGAGCTAGTGTATAGTGAAGCTGGCTATTCGAACAAGTTTATAGCAGGGGCGGGCTGGTCTATTGAATCCACTCAGCACAGTTATTCTATAGCAAATCCAGTTTACCGGGGCCGGTCTATAGCAGAGCCGGTCTATGAAAGCTGGTCTAGTAGAGCTAGTTTTTCGTAAACCCGGCTGTTGGAACGAGTTTATAGCGGGGGCAGTTCAGCGAGGCCAGTCTGTATATAGCAAAGTTGGTTTGTATTAAGGCCAGTTTATAGCAGGGCTGGTTTACACCAAAGCCAGTTCATCAAATCCAGCCTGTGGCAAAGGTGGTCTACATCAAATTAAAGTTTAGCAAACCTGGTCTAGAGCAGCGAGTTCATAGCAAAATTGGCTTGCTAAAGCCACTTTATAGCAAAGCTGCACAAGGAGGGCAGCATTGTCTTGCAAGGAATGAAAAATTTTTTTGTGTTCGCTTCTCAGCTGGGAACCGGAGTGAAAAAGGGCGTCTGCTTGGAGATGCCTAGTCTCAAGGACTAGAGGAGTTCTTGCAGCATGTTTTACGAACCGTCATTTCCAACCTGTAATCGCAGTGAACAGCTGAACAGCTTTTTTTTATGATAAACTGGTACGCAAGGCATTCCAGTGTTTGGGATGACCGTTTTTTTTAATGGTCGTAGTAGTAGATATTGTCATCGGTGACCTGCGTTAGGCACACTGATGAAAATTTTTGTTAGAAAGCTACCGCTCGCGCAGACAGTATCTAGAGACAAGGTGGTTGGAAGGGTTGCAGCGATGTTGCGGTTGATCCATCCCCCTTTGGTTTGTGGATGTACCCTCACGCTGAGCTTGCCCTCTTCTCGTCTTGTGAGCAGGGGGCAATTAATTCACCTGCGTGAGACAGCAAAAGGCGCTTCGTATTTGCCGCCGCTCGTCCCGTTGTCGGGCGGAGGTAAACCAGGGGCGAGACACGTGCAGAGAATGATTGTAGAGAATGAACTGTCATTCCGTTTCCTACTTGGTACAGGGGTGAAAGCACCTATCGCCATCCTCTTCTGCTTCGCTTGCCGCACTAGTGGCATTGTTTGGCCAACTGCTAGAGAGGACTCTGTGTTCAAACTTCGCATCTTTAAAGTAGTCTTTGGTTCCTATTGTAATGGTGCATAGGTTTGAACCCACATGTGTTTTTCTTCTTCAAGTGAAGTGGTTTTTACATACAAATGTTCTACAGTAACACTTGTCCCCCCCCCCCCCCCCCCCCCCCTTTTTTTTTTACGTAAATAACAGTGGCTCAGCTTGTCTCAGATTGCTTCAGGCACAGGCCTATCACGTCGTTTAACTGATCCTTTGCGCCGTGCCGGAAGGGTCGCTTCTGTATGTGTGACGAAATGGAAAGTCGTGTACGGATCAGCGGCAAGGAGTGGCCGGTGGCAAACACGGTGGTAGTTGTGCATTCACGAACAGCCGTTGAGTGTGGTTCAAGTGTTGGAAGTGTGTGGCGTCTGCGAGGTCCTCGGACTGTTTTGTGTCAGGCCCTGGCCGTTCTCTGTGCTGGTTGTTGCTTTATTATTTTAACGCTCTCCTTTCCTTTTATGCTGCCGCGGCCAGGCTCTTGCACGTTGCGGTCATGGAAGGCTGGACGCGGCTGCTACTGCACATCATCCGCGAGACGCCGCACCCGGACCTCTTGGACATCCAGAACGACCTTGGACGGGTCAGTGTGGTCTTCTTTCGTTGGCGGTCTCCAGTGGAGCATTGTTGTCTTGTTAGAGTGTTACCCAGTTCACACACACACACGCATTCGGTTGTTGCAAGACGCGATTGGTACAGTGTGTTTAAATTTTCTGCAGTATAACGTATTTAAAACGATGCCAGTGGGCATCTGTGGTGCGAATAAGAAGTTCTCGCGTCCTTTTGATACGAAAGTTTGACTGCATTTAAGTTTTGTGACTGTGTTCCCCTACTGTGGTCTTCTCCCCATGCTGAGCACGCCGTCTGCCTCCTGTCGTGAGGTGGGGGGTGACGAACGATCAGTTCGTGCGTGGGATAGAAATGGACGCTCCGTATTTGCCGCCTCCCGTGCAGTGTCGGGTGGAGGTTAAACCAGGGCGAGACATGCAACTTTTGTACCGTTGTGATTTCGTTAGTGTGGGGCTGGGGCAACCTTGGGGCAGCTCTGGTGTGAACCAGTGGATGTGGGAGGGAATGAAAAACCTGAAGAGCCGTGCACTTGGCAGTAGGGGCACGTTGCCTCAGTGCATCTTGTGGCCTACCTAGTCCCAAACTGGAAACAGTGTAGTTTCGGCAGTTTAGGAAGAGGACAAACATCTGCACTAAGTCGTTCTACGCAGGCACTGAGTGGACAGTTCTGTGTCTGGCTCGAGTAGCTGTGGTTGCCATCACGAGGTAGATTGTCTTTTCTCTGGGTAGCACGAGTGCTCAACACGAATACTAAACACCCAACTATTTGCCCCATTCAGGGGCACAGTGCTCTTTGGGTGGTGCCTGCCACGGTGGCTCAGTGGCTAAGCCTTTCTGTGCTGAACTCAAGAATGCAAGTTCGATCCCAGCCACGGTGGCTGCTTTTTCGTGTGAACGGGATACGGGAATACGCCAGTGTGTCAAGATTTCAGTGCACATTAAAGATGCTCCCCAGGTAGTGGGAATTAATCCTGAGCCCTCCACCATTTTGCACCATGTTGCTGAGGCGCATTATACCTCCTCAATTCACGGCATGCTTGTCAACTAGAGCAAGAACTACAAATGTGAGCAAAATTTGCATCCATCAACCTGACTTTGGTCCAATTTTGCACCTTTTTGTAATTTTTTTTTCCTAATTCTGGTAAATCTGTGCAGCCAAGGGTGCTTGTTTGGAAGTACAGACAGCTCCATGCAGTCATCCAACGCACACACTAAGTCATCAGTCGTACTTCATCTAGCTGACGTCACTGCAATTGGCCATCACAATGTAGACAGGATGTCCTGTGTCCAATGCAAGTGACGGTTGCGTCTAGTGCCGCTAACGGGCATGTCAAACATTCAAATTTTCCCGCCTCAAGAGTGGCACGTGGGTCTTTCGATTCCTGACTGAGCGCTTGTCTTTTACTCTGTGCTGTTAGACGGCGCTCCACCTGGCGGCGTTTTGCGGCCGATACCACGAGGCCCGCCTGCTCGTCGTGGCCGGAGCAACGGTGGATGTGGTGGACGACACCGGCCGGACACCACTGCACGTGGCCGCGCAGCGTGGGGACTTCAGGGTGGCCAGGGACCTCCTCACTGACGTCACCCAGGTGAGTTGAGTCTCCGTGATGGCACGATTTTTCGTTTGGGCTGTCGGCTGATCCTGAGGAGTTTGCATAGTGTAGTCTTAATAGTGCTATAGTCCTGTAGTCTTAGGCCTGAGGAGTTTGCATGGTATAGTCTTAATAAACGAGAAAGCAAGTCTCCAGCATTTTTGGAAGGTCGGGGAAGAGAATTGGTCACGAGGCGTTCGGGGTCAGATTGGGTGTTGAAAGGTTTCGGGCATTGGCAGAACACTCGTTATTGGCTCGCAAATATATTTTAATGATGTCGGCAGAATGTTGTAGAAATAGGAGCACCTCTGAGAGCAGAGCAGTGTGGTGCTATTGTGGCTCTTGTTGAATGTTTGCCCGTGCGTTCCGGCCCTTCTCTATTCCCTGTTTTGCAATCTCTGTCACTGTCTTTGCACGCAACAACTCCGTGGTGCAGAGGAGAGGAGTAAGGCTTGTCGAGTCGAAACTTCCATTGGGATTTGTGCCTCCTCAGCCGTCGGTTGCAATTTTTGCTGCGGCATTTGTGTAAAACGTGTGATACAAGTTTATCGTGAGGCCCCTTTTACGGGGGAGCTTCTGTGCAATCAGCATACGCTGATTTAAAGAAAAGTTTGGTGTGGCAGATAACGCACGATCGCTACTTTTATTAGTCGCGGTGTAAGTGCGCGCAACCTTTGTAGTTTGCACTGCTGCTCGACCTTGGCTGCGGCACTGTGCTAGGCTCGTGTAAATTTGTTTAGTTATAGTGGGTGACACTTCGTTCCCTGGGCAGCAGACATTTTCTTGTGGTGTTGCTCACAAACATTGGCTCCGTCTTGTCTTCACCAACTGTGGAAGCCCCACTCATTTATTGCGTTGAGCAATCTACCTGTAAGCATAGTTTTGATGCTTCAGATAGTGGGTGTACGTTTTCTTCGAACAGCAGCTGAGCATGGCTCTTGTTGTGCACTGAAATCGCAGATAGTGTAGATCTTGCGTGGTGATAGAGGAAACCCACTTCCCCGTCTGGCTTTTTTTGTCCAAAAAGCTGGCAACAGTATTGTTTGTATCGAAACTGTGCAGGTACGGGCTGAAGTACGTCTTATTTCATCAGCAAGTTGTTTGGATCCACATATAGTACTGGTAATGCTGGACAAAAAAGGGCATTCTTACCTTACGAGTGGATCTTTATGCCAGTGCACACTGTCATTGAAGCGTAATTGTCGCTTACAGCCTTTGGCGAGCTTCGAAGCAGTTCTCTTTTGGTGTGGCGTAGTTGAGCAGGTAGAGAGAGTGCACTTGTAGCACCCCACTTGGTGGGAGCGCAATCTAGAGGACAGCTGTCGCAATTGGGAAATGGGTGTTGCAAGTCTCAAAGCTGACAGCACTTGACATGTGCTTGCAGAATATTGATGAACAAGTAAACTGAAATATTGTTGCCAGCTTTCGTTGTACATTTGCACTTTTACGTATCTGAAGCTGGTTATGTTTTTTTGTCGAAAAGAGGGGCCGCATTTGGAAGACAGTCTGCTCTCTCTATCCTCTCTCTCTCTCTCTCTTTCTCTTGATGGTGCTTTCCGAGCTGCTCCTGTTGCCCCTCCTTCCGACTGCTTCCGTTTCTTCTGCTTGGCCGTGTGTGACGCCTCTGTGGGTGGGGGGCCTTCAGGAGGAGGCTGGCTTCTTGCAGCCCCGCTACGGCATCTGCCCAGCCAGGCGGGACCCCGTGCGCACCTCTGCCCTGGTCGGCCAGCGGACCCTGACCGGGGACACGCCACTCCACCTGGCTGTTGGGTCAGGATGCCTGGACCTCGTGGAACTCCTGCTGCACCATGCACCGGACCCCAATGTCCGGGTCAGTTCTTTTCCCACACTCCTCCCCACCAGGCTTGTGCTGGCAGCCAGCAAGGCAGCACGCTGTTAACTGTTATTTAAGGTGAAAGCTTTAAATAGAAAATAGTTGCTGATCATGGTGGGGAAAGCGCTACAGCGACGAGGACAAGCAAGAACACGGGACAAAGCTATATTGAAGTAGCGCTTTGTCCCGTGTTCCTGCTTGTCCTCGCCGCTGTAGCGCTTTTCCCACCATGAACATGTACCAGGCCAATGCTACTTTTTCTAGTTTCGGTTCTATTATTGCGCGCCTAGAGGCAGTGGCGCTGGGGAAACACTCCTCCTCTCATTTTTTTTTTCTTTCCGCTTCTCTCCGGCGCGACTGGGGGCGCGCATGTGCGATAACGGCATAACGGTCACCGCAGTTGCTGCTTCCGCACGGCGAGCAGCGAGGCCGACGCGCATCTCATGTAGTGGGCGACTTCTCGTATGTGCTCCTTCGGACATTACGGTGCTGCAAAAGGGACGCCAAGAACACCAGGATGAGTCGTAACGCGAAGACTATTTGAGTGCTGTTAGCAAAAGGTGAGAACGTCGTTCGTATGCCGTACGTGAAGCTGAGCTGAAGGATAGGACTTGTGTCGTGCATGTGCTGTGCTTGAAGACAGACAACCTTGTCTGTGTTGTATTGGTCATCGGTGTTTCTCACCGCACGTCGCGTTCGCGCACGTAACGCGAATAAAGTGTTCAAGTGATATTTGAGCTGGCGTCGTTACTGCTCAAGCGGCGTGGCTTCGTGCCGTCGGAGCGAGGCTTGCCCGTTGGAGGCAGCGGGGTGGCGGCGGCGGTTGCCGGGTGGGAATGGGGGGGACAGGGGGAGGGGGGGAAGGAATCCAACAGGCATGAGAGGGGAGAGCGTTACCTCTCCCCCACGCAAGCTGCGCGCCCTCGCATTGTTGCCATGGCATTTACAACGCCTTCAAGGCCAACATGGCGGTGGCGTTGCTAGGGCAACAACAACGCAGTAATGTTTCCCCAGGCTCACCAGGGGAGAATATGCCGCATGAGTCGCAATTAGCCCGGACGCTGGGTTGAAGGCTAAGAGTCCGCCTCCTGCATGTACCAACACACCCAGCTCACAGTTCTTCTGAATGTCATTTCTAGCTGCTGATGTAGAAAGTAAATGGGCTGTAAATTTTAGTTTGCATGGGATTTGGTGCCGTACCCAAATGTTTACGTCGGTCCCCTACTTCAGCTTTTTTTTTTTTTTTTTTTTTCACAGTTTGGCAACACTGGTTGCATTATAAGTTCTTTTCTTGCACCTGTCCCCCTGGCTTTGTGGCATCGTGTCCTTTTGGGCTGGCGGCCCGCAAGGCGCTGTGCTGTCCCCTCTCTCTTTTAAGGAGAAAGCCCCATTGAGCAGAAAATGAGTGTTTCGTTGTCTGGTGCAAAAAATGGCTGCCGCCGTACAGACAGCGCATTCGAGCTCATACGTGAATTAAACCTAGGTTTTCAGACTAGGAACAGAGTGCACTACCACTTGCACTACCTCAGCGCATTGCTGTCATATCGCATGACAGGTGAACATGATGGCACATGAGTAGAATGGGTGCACCCCTGCCACGGAGAACTCTTGGAAAGCTGCGTCGTCGAGTGCCGCCAGTCTGCCTGTCGAGGTAATTTGCGCCAAAAGATGAAAAAAAGAGATGCGAAAAGCGCATGGAAATATGATGTAGCGGTAAATAAGGAAGGAAGCCACAGAGAACAGTGGGGAAACTTGCGTGGAGAGTTGACAGTCTGCATGTCGAAGTAATTTGCACCAAGAGACGAAGAGGTTTTGCAAACACGATGTAGCTATGGAAAAGTCTTTGATAATTATTGCTGGATAAAGTCATGATGCTTTTGCATTCAAAGCACGCAAGTTTGCTTTTTTTTTTAATCCTTTCTGTGTTGGGGTTGACGATGCAGGAGCGCCACTGGGGGGCCACTCCCCTCCACCTGGCGTGCCGGCTGAAGCGGCCGGACTTGGCGGAGCTTCTGCTGCGCTTCAATCGCGTGGAAGTCAACGCGACGGACTACGGCCGGCGGACTCCCCTTCGCCACGTGTGGGACCTCCAGCGGGGGGAGCCGCGCAGCAAGGAGCTTCTCCGCCTTGTGCTGCTGCTCCGAGATCATGGGGGGATGCCCATCGTGGACCCCGGCTCTGAGGATGAGTCTGAGGACAGCTCCGAAGAGGAGGATGAGGAAGAAGACGAGGAGGAGGTGGGATACTAACTGGGAAACCGCAGAAGGAATGGGACTAGGAATGGAGGGATTGTTGCAAAATCAAGTCTCTCTCTCTCTCTCTCTCTCTCTCTCTCTCTCTCTCTCTCTCTCTCTCTCTCTCTCTCTCTCTCTCTCTCTCTCTCTCTCTCTCTCTCTCTCTCTCCTCCTTTCTTGGTCCCCGTTTCTTCTCTGCTTTCTTGTTAACTTGTATGTGCCGGCTCGCCCAAGTTTAATCTACAACCGGTATAAACCGGTTGCAGGGCCGCTTGATCACTCGGTACCCTGCTAGGGGTCTGCTGTTATCCACTTGCATCTTGCGACGAAATTTGCGGGTTGCGTAGAAGAATTCGCTGTTGTGCAAACTTTCTTGTGAAAAGGACGTTCAAACTTGGACAGGTTTGCCTACAAGCTGGAATTGAGAAAAGTGTAGCGTTAGTTGGAACTGCTAAGCCCAAGGACGGGGGTTTGATTCGTGGCCGCGGCGGGGCCTTGTTGATGGAGGCAAGAATCGAAAACACCTGCATGTTCGACATTTCGGCGCACGTTAAAGGAGCCATGAAGAGAAAATACAAGGAAAGAATTTGAAAGAAAGAATTTTAAAGAACTAGGATTCAGTATCTCACTCAGCTCCATTACAGCCACAAAAGATGTTTTTTAACGAAAAAAAAGCAAGAAGTATTTAAAAACGTTCAAATTTTGCACCACAGTGACATGTTATGAGCAAGAATGACGTCACACGGGCCAACAATAAAACATAATTTTCAGTGCATCAACTGCACGTTAGCATTCAAGTGATGCGGTCAAATGGAACTAAAGGCCCCATTACAGACCCCCAGTCATGTGTCGTCACGACAGGTCACTTAGGCGGCCGCCCATTGCACAAACAACGTTCTGTGACGTCATAGAAAAGTTGCGGGAAATTGGCTAGGGGGTCGCGACTGCTTCACACGTTTTCTTTAATACCTCCGTTATTTGTTCGAAGATTGTGATGATATTGGTATCATTGTTATCGGGACTAAGCAGTCTTTCTAATAAACCCAACTTGTATTTTGTCTTCATGGCTCCTTTAAAGATCTCCAGGTGGTCAAAATTATTCCGGGGCCCTCCTCTGTGGCGTGCCTCATTGCCATGTAGCGTTGGCGGATTAAACCTCACAATCAATCAATCAGCATTGGTTAAAACTGTCGTGTGTGTTGTTGCTCGTGCCATTGCGGTAACGTTTCCATGGACCTCCTTTTGCAGGTGGTTGGAGTCGTGGCCAATGCGGTCAACAGTCGCCAGTCGTCGCCGGGCAGTTTGCAAGTGAACGACGTGGGAGCCTCTTAGCGGTCGTCCGCGCCCTTCTTCTTCACCGCGTTCGATCGTTGTCCCTCATCATAGTGCACCATTCTGTGTGGTCCTCACCGGCTACAAGATTGGCTACGAGATCGGCTACGGCCAGGGAGCAAGCCCTGCTTCATTCTCATCGATCCCTCCTCTGTCTTCAGCTAGACTGAGTGTTGCATCACGCCTAAATTGCCTTCTGTTAACTTCAACTAAGAAGCATTCCGGATCGGTCACGTTTGTTTCCGGTGCTCTAGTTCCGAGTTGTGTTTGTCTTGAAAAATGTTTTCGTTGTGAGAGTGCCCAAAGTTTCGCGGAACTCGAAGCTGCGTTGGCTTACAACCTTTTAATTGGAGCGTTTTTCTCCTACAAGACTGCCTTCTACTGTCCGCTGTTCCACCATCAAAATATGTTATCCATGGCATTCATTTTTGAAGTTTTTTGAAGGAACGAGTTTTTGAGACAAGCTCCGGGATGTGGAAATCATTGTTCTCGGAGACTAGCGCATTCACAAAGTTGATTTTTTGAAAATTCCAGCCAGGTCTGGAAGATCTGGGTATCTGGACTAGGTGCTTTATTTTATTTATTTTTTTTTTGTTCCCCTCTCCTTGAAGGAATTTAGGGTTTGGTTTTGCCTCATTTCCTGCATCTACACAAATGAACTGATTGATCTATGGCACTTCAGGCAAAGTTGGGGCCTGGAAAGGAATACAGTTTGTAGTTGGGTAGTAGGAAATAGTGGTGCCCAGATGCGTCCATGTCGTGGTATACAGTGAACCATTTGCTTCGGCATCCGTTTCTTGTGTGGACTGTGCGAGCTGTACGGGTTTGCTGTGGTGTGAAGCCGGTGAACACTTGACTTTTTGCGTATGTATGTTACGTTAGCCTTATTACGAGTGAGAGAGTCACGATTGCTTCTGCTTCTTTTTGTTTGTAACGTTATTTATTTCTGTGATTTTACACACACAGTGAGGATGTGTATTTTTTTTCCGTCATTCTTCTCTGAAGTTGTGGACCATGTGTGATGATGTTCGTGTGCTTGCTGGTGTGACTGTCATTTTTCACCTGGCTTCATGCTCGGGTGAGCTTGAGCTGAGAATTTCACCGATGCCGTGAGGAATTGTGTTATTAATACTTGCCGAGTACTTCAACGCACTTTGTATTCTGAACCAGCTTTTAAACGAGGTGTTAGGTGTGGCTGGTGCGAGCGATGCGTCATCAAGAATGTACAGTTTCGAAACTCTGTTTGTGCATCACCAAGTGTTGACTGCTGTAGATAAGCAACCACATCCTCATCTAAGTAGGTACGAATCTTTTTGCATCCACAGCGTGGATGTAGGCCTTCACTTTGCTCTCTAGCGGTTGCACCGCGTCTTCTGTTTTTAAGTTTTTAGGGGTGTTTTTATTGTTTTGCGCGTGGCAGTAAGGTTTGTGACTGTGAGAACCGCATTTTTGTGCGCCCGGGTGGCATGATTCTTGTGGTGGCATGAATGAGTACTACGTTCCGTTTTGTGTTACAAATTTGTTACATGTGTGTGTGATGGTATGAATGCTGGCGTGATTGCAGACTATGATTGTATGAGAGTATTGAATGCGAGTGACCTGGTGGTTGTGCTGTGTTGTTATTGTTGTTCCGCGCTGGCAACGGCAATCAAATGCCGCGTCTCGCGTTAGCACCACTGAAAATGAATCGTTCTGCCGTAGTTAGACGGTCCCTTTCTGGGACTCTGTCGTGGCTGGGGCAAAACTGTGTACAGGCTTTTCTACTCTCCAAATGAACTTCTACGTAGTAGTTTCCTGTTTTTAGTGCACTGTCGTAGTTTAACAACTCCTTTAGCGGCATTTGGAATGCCAGTCACAGCAAACTTCAATGCTGGCCTTTGAGGTTTCAAAGTTAAATGCGAGTGATTACACATAAACAGCTTTTTTTTGGTGAGGCTTAAGATATCCTTATTGAACCGATACTAGAGGCAGGATGAAACCTTAGAATTACTTGTTGATACTAACGTGAAATTGGCAAACTTGCCGTGGCTACAATCTGAGAACGTCGGCTCGTTTGATCTAATCTGCTGCGGCTGCTTTTCAAATGAAAATCAGAAGTGGAAATGCCCGTGTGTTAAGATTTCGGTGCACGTTAAAGTCCTCCGGAGGTTGAGATTTATCCGGAGACCTACACTATGGCTTGAACCCCCAAGATTCATTCAATTTTCAGATGTACAGAGTTTGTTGTGGCTGGCCTTCCTCAGATGTTGCTTGTCGACTAGGCTGTCTTGCTCGGAGAATTGCTGTGTGGCACTCGTTTTTCTGGCATGAGCTTGTTCACTGTCCGCATGCCGTTGCTGCGACTTTTGGAGCGCAACTCCTTTGTAAAATACGTGTACAGACTAAAGCTTTTTTATCTTCTTACTTTGTCCTGTGTTGTGACAGTCCTGTGTTGTTTCTCTTTACTTCTGGCATAGGTGTGAATGGGGTTGTCATAGGTCGGTCACTCCTTTAAATCGTTTTCTCTCCCGAAGGCAGTTATTTTTTTTTTATTGCATATAGCAGTGGATATGAAATTTTGAAGAAAAATTTGTCTGAAACTTATCATAACCTGCTTTGTTTCCAAACACAATTGCAATTCTACTGCAGAATCACCAGTCTGTTGAGATTGCGGTACACTTTAATAAGCCTTGTATAAAAGGTTCAGCTTTGATTGCTTGAAACCCCTTATTTCATTTTTTTTATAACTTATCGGTACCAGGTACAATATTCCAGGAAGCATTTGTGCGGACAGAGGAAGACACAGCTTTTTTTTTTTTTTTTTCTGAAGTGCTGCAGTAAACCTTCTGGCATCAATACACCCAGCTTCATGTATCGTGCCTCATTCCAAATTTTTCCCCAAATCCTGCTGTTTTAAATCTATTTCTTCATGTAAATTTCCCTGTAAAAGCTTTGTGTTGGTGAAATCGGACTAAAAATTAACGCCGAAATTGCCTGCGTAATGGCTTCACGCAGGTTTGGACAAAATTTCAAAATATGCTGTTTGTCAAGGCACTCCACACTTAAGTAAAAATGGATGTGACCGAACTATCAGTCCCATCACTATAATTTTTTCCTGAAGGGAGCAAACTGGTCTTAAACCAAAAAAGTTTATCTTTGCAGTTATGATGATGAAAATCGATGGGCGTATGTAGTTTTTCATTCTCATCGTAGGTTTAAAATTTGTGTTCATGTCGAACGACTATATTCAAATTCATTTGGATTTTCATATTTGATTTTTTGACAGCCTTTGTAACAGTACTGTTGGAGGGATGCAGCTGAACAAGGTACCTGTAAACTGCGCACAAATCAAGCACTGCAATAAGACTGAAATCATCATTCTATCTTGTTCAGCTCTTGCATAAGTTACGACCATTTGTTTGAGCTTCAAAGGTGGGAACCAGAAAAACCGGTTTTGCCTCCTTCCAGGCCCAAACTTCAAACGGTCGTAAGTGTTCGTAAAGACCCATGTGCCCCCTTAAAAACATCGTAACAGTAATGACTGGTGTCTCGGCTTGCGCATTGCTTCTAGGTGAGAGTCCTGCCTTCGGGAGAGAAAAAAAAAAACGCACTGCTAAACTAATCGATGTATGCGTACCCACACATTTCCTTCCCCTCAACATTTGCGTGCGTGTGACACCATCTGTATTTTGTTTTTGCGCCGGTGTGGAGGAGCGCGTCAGGAAATAAAAAACACTGCGCGAAACTCGCACTCTCGGAGACAAAACGACACTGCCTGGGATTCCCGTCAAAAAAGGGAAACGCCGACTCTTCGAAAGCAAAACCGCGAATCAACTCTTGCCAGTTGAGCGTATAACCAGCAGCGACTGCCGAGACGCAAACGTGTAAATAACGGCTCGTTTGACGCAAACGACGCAAACGAGCCCCCGATTTTAAACGCAGAGTATAAACCTATTCGCGCGCCGCAGTGCTTGCGACGCCGCCGTTGACGGGACAGTCGACCCTTGCTAGTCGGAGTCTGGTTGACTTGTTTATTGAAATGCATCAATATATAACGTTTTGGTGACTCCCTGCTTTTTGTATCGCCCGGAGTTCTGCAAATTTGAAACGAGTTTCTTCGTTTCACATTAATGCCAAGCTCTAATTCAAGCGGTTCTAGATATTGGGATGAAGTCAAGCGCTACCAAACTGAAAGCAAGGCGCAAGTTTTAAACGATGCATAGAGTACAAAACAGTACACATAGTGCTTTGTACTCCACATGTTGAGTTTAATTGATGTCTTGTTTCATGTTCAGCAGCATTCGTTTGGTCCAAATTAACACTCATTTCACGTGCCGCATTAACGGCCGTTGGAAAATGAAAGTTTTAGCAGTTTATAGAACTCTGGAAAATTCTGCAATCTTTACGCCGTAATTTGACCACCTTTTGTCAAATTGTTGTTCAAGCTTCTCAAAGCTCTGTTTGTTGGTAGTGTCTTCACAAATGTCTTTTTGAATGCTGACTAGCCTAAAAAGGCGCACTGAAGTATTCTTTGAAACTATGGGCATAGTTCTTCGAAAACAGTGAACTCGCAATAAGCAGGAAAAACTTTGTTGGAATGCTGGGTTTGTCCGAAATGTTCCGTCTCGACATGCAAGGGTCGACTGTTCCGTTGGAAAAAAAAAAGTTAAAAAATCGAGGCAAAACTCGCAGTGTCTGGAACAAGACGCGAGGGTCTTCGAGCCAAAAAAAATATAAAAGTGTCGAAAAAAAATGCAGAGGTTTATATTCTGTAAGTAAGATGTTTTTAACGAGAAAAGAAACGTTGGCTGTGCGAGCTTGCGTTGGCATTATATTTTTGTGGCAATGTTCAGTGGGACTTTTAAGGTGGTGTTCCGGTTAAAGCTGCTTGTTGTTCCCAAGCGGAACAGTGTGCGTTGTGTGTAGTGACTGTTGTGGGGGTTTGTATGGACTGTCTTGGTTTGGGTGCCTGTGCCTCTGCTAGAGGCAGGATTTTAGCGATTTTAACACTCCTGATTTTCTGTTGCTCTTTGAATTTTTTTTTTTCTTGTTAAAGTTTTATGCAGAACATTCTAGAGTCCAGCCGGGGACTGCAGTAGTTTCCTTAAAAAGCCGGAGTAATGTTAAATATCTTCTTCGATGTGGCTAACCCACTTTGCTAGTATCGATTTCTCGACGTTGTAGTACCAACTTTTTAACAGGGCTTCGTGCAAGTCTTTGTTGAGGCTTGTACCATGTCTTTTCGGTAAAAATGTTCTGCGAGCTCTTTTTGGCACGCTGCCAACTTTAGGTGGTGTACAGTCATTCTGTTTGATAGTCTGTTGGTTTTACCACAAGTGATGGTCGACCTGTTCTCTGCACAAAGTTGTGGTTTGTTTCTTGGTCATTTATACGCAGATTTTGAAGTATGGCAGTCGCTGACAACGTCGCTTTGGTTGGGATGGAAATGCGACTGTTTTCGTGAAATTTTATGGACACTAGGGCTTTTTTTAAATGGCGGTGCTGCAATTTTACGCATGTATTTTGACGCAGCAAGAAGTGACCCTTGTAGTGGAACTGTACACTGCTTGCCCTTAGTAATTTTGTGGCTTTCTACAAAGCCTGTTCATATTGAAATGTTTTTGGGTTGTACCAATTGGAATCGGTACACTTGTTGAAAGTTGAAGCGGGCAACACTGCAGCCATTGAAGTCACTTAATGGCTGTTTTTAATGCTGGACTGGCCATTACTTGCTAACAAAACTGGAAAATTTTGTTATTGTGCGCTAAAAAAATTTGCTTTTGTCACTTTGTCCCGATTTTTTTTTTCTTTTTGTGGTTTGGTACCTTGCTTCAAAAGTTAATCAGACCTTCTTTCATTTCTTCTTTTCCTAAAAAGAAGAAATCGTGTGGGTGTCTCGGTGCTTTCTTTTTTAAAACACAAGCTAATGATGTCTTGGTGTAGGCAGTTTTTACCAAACGTCCGACAAAAGTTCTGACCCCAGAATTGGCCGGCTACGAAGCCCGTACAGAAACTTTATTGCATGTCATGAATGACGTCACTCGCTTTGTAAATAAGCCCGGGCTGGTGTGTACATCGATATCACGTGCGCATGTCTTTGTGCAAGGAAGTATTCCGTTGAGAGAAAAAAAAGATTCTGTCATTTTGAGATTTCGTCTTAAATTGTACCGTGTTGTGCGCCGTCAAAAAAAAAAAAGCGAATGTATGAATAAATGGGAGGAGGTAAGTGTTCACGTGTTGGCTTCACGCACTGGTAATCCTTGTTCCACTGTATCATTGTTCAGGTACAGTTTTTTGTTTTTGTGCAAATGGGGGGATTGGCCAATGTGTGTATTCATCATTGCTTTTGTGTTTGTCATTCACTGCTGGGTGTTTAAATAACACTGAATTCATAGCTGTTTTAAAGGGAGCCAAGTGGTGGACATATTGATTGTTCATTTGTGCATGTTTTTTTTTTTTTGTGTGCAAATGGGGGGATTGGCCGATGTGTGCATCCACCGTTCATTGTATTTGTCGTTCACTGTGGGAGTTTAAAACAAAGCTGAATTAGAAGCTGTTTAAAAGGATCCAAGTTGCGGACATAGTCATTGTTCATTCATGTTTTTCTGTTGTTTTTTTGCGTGTGTGGAAATTGGGGATTGGCCGTTGTGTGCATTCATTTTTGTTTGTAATTCAGTGCGGGGTGCTGAAACAAAGCTGAATTCGTAGCTGTTTCAAAGGAAGTCGTGTGGCGGACATAGTCATTTCAACTTTTTTGCACGCATGTGTTCAAGAAGTGTGACACCTTGAGGCAAAACTGAAAAACAAAAATCGTACAAAAGTTGTTGTGTGCGGTACCTGAGATAGCTTTAGGGTGTATTTAATGAAATGGAGTTGGCGTATATGACGATGTTATGGGGAAACAGAAAATGGGGAAGAAGGAGAGATGGTTATGAGTCTTGTGTAAATAATAAAGAGCTATGTTTTTGTTTTCTCGTATTTAGATACCGAATGTCCCGTAGGTGTGTGTGTATGTACTACATTGACATTCACATCTAAGTGGAGTCCTTGGTTGTATATGTAGGCAAGTGCTGATCCTGTACAATTACTTACGACTTTCATTAAATGTTTTCACCCTACAAGCTTCCGCAGTCTGTCTGCTTTGGAGCGGTGCTTTTTTGCTACAGGTACATTTTTCCATTTTGCTTTTCCCTTTTCTGAGAGCAGCAGGCCTTATACACACCTCAACGGTCTTTGGTTATCCTCATTATCCGGTGAAGGGCATCGTCACAATCCAGGACTTTTGAACCGTGAAGGTGGCTCTTATACCCCTGTCACACGGGCACTTTCAATCGCGATTGAGTCGATCCGGATCGAGCTCAATCTGGATCGGGCCCCTGCTACGCGGCAGTTTCAATCGCGATCGAGCTCGATCCCGCTCGAACTCAATCCTGGTTTCTCAAGCGCAATCGAGGCTTCCAATCCCGATCGAACGAAAGCGGCGATACTCTCGTCCCAGCTCAGCAATGGCACAGAAGGTGACAACTTCAACTAACGCCGCAAATTGTGCCAAATAACTTGACCCAAATAAGCGTGAGGTAATATTTACATAGTTACGTATACGTACGACCACGCGAAGTTACCAGACGCCGGCCGCAAGTACGTTGTTAGCGCCATCTGGGGAACACGAGTGCAACCTGTGCAACTTCTCGATTGCGATTGAAACGTGCCGTGTAGCAGTGGCAGTACGTCGAGCGCGTTCAAAAACTCGATCACGATTCACTTCAATCGCGATTGAAAGTGCCCGTGTGACAGGGGTATTACTATTCGTCACAATATGAATGTGCTATTGACAGTCTTGCGAGTTGAGTTTAGATCGAGCTAACATCATCGTAAACGAGCAAAACTTCCGAGAATGTGGTGTTAATGTGCTTTAAGGTGAAAACAACGTGCCTTTATTGCTAGCAAATCTAGCTTGTACAAGATTGCTGCATATATTCATTGAGAATTCACTTGTGTCCATGAAGTGAGCCATATCTTTACCCTGTAGTGCATATCCCGCTGCATATACATTATTGGACGACACTACAGCATGAATTGAGAGTCTTGATGGTTTAGATGTACTGAATGATAACGTGAGATAATCGGACTCGGCAGTAGCTGTGGGCAGAAGAGTGCCTAGATAAGAAACTGGTAAACTTTCGTGGAAAATGAAAGAACTGATTGAGAGGAACACGGGAATGTGAAAGTGCCAAGAATGGAGGAGCGAACGGAATTTGCGCAGCTGTTGATGTTGCGATTCATACCTGAACACCTAATACTTAAGTACAGTCTAGTCCACTTATAACAACGTCCAAGTGCCAAGGATATCCCATCGTTTTAACCGATAATTGTTATAACCGGGTTGCAAAATAAAAAGGCGGAACAGAGCTCATAACATTTTATTCGCATTCCAGCAAGGTTGTATTACTGCTAATTTGCGGAAAAGAAGCCACAGTCGGTCACCTTTGTTTGCCGCGCGTGAAGCTAGCGCAAATATTTTCCAAGAGCATCTATAGGCGCTTCACCCAGCTGAGGTAAATGTCCTTGGCGGAAACACAGTCCCCGAGGGACTGTGTCACGCATTGGGCCTCCTACGAAGACACTACCTGAGTAGGCTGACCAACCACGTCATTAGAGTAGTCACTGTTTCACTTTTGGCGTACGATATCACCGGACTCAATCGTTATATCCGATATCATGGCACTGGAACATTGTAATAAGCGGTTTATTTCACCATAGAAAGACTACAAAAGTTGACGGTGCCATAGCTGTTCATCGTTATATCCGATATATTGTTATAAACGGTATCGTTATAAGTGGACTCGACTGTAAAAGGAGAAAGCTTAAAGGCAAAAAAAGAAAAGCTTGCTTGTTTTCAGCAGTCAACAGTCAAAAGCACTCCACAAAAGAGGTAGCTCCCAGAACAAACATGGATGAGAAGATAAAATTAGCGGAGAGCTTCTATGCTGGGCTGTATGGCCAGCAGTGTTGGGCCAGGAGGCACCCCTGCAAGAACTTTTCTGTTCGCGGGATTAGCGACGTAAGAGGTCTGCAGGAGACGATGGATCAGCTAAAGGATGTCATCATACTAAGAAAATTCGGAAGGATTGGACACATCAGACCACGACCCGCCGCGGTGGCTCAGTGGCTAAGGCGTTGCGCTGCTGAGCACGAGGTCGCGGGTTCGATTCCCGGCCGCGGCGGCCGCTTTTCTGATGGAGGCGAAAAGCAAAAACGCCCGTGTGTACGAGATTTCGCCGCACGATGAAGATCCCCAGGTGGTCAAAATTAACCCGGAGCCCTCCAATACGGCGCGCCTCATCGCCTGCGTTGCGTCGGCGCGTTAAACCCCACAATCAATCAATCAATCAATCAATCAATCAATCAATCACATCAGACCACTTCCTGTTGCGTGCAGGTCGTTCACCAAGGTTACCAAGGTAATGGCTTCTGCATAAGCGACACCTAACATTTCTAATAATTGAATGAACTTGCTGGATATGGCATAGGCTACTTGAAAATTGGTCATATTCGCGTTGTCTATCAGGTGGTAGACAAATCCACGAGGTGTAACGCACTCCTTCACGCGACGTTTATAGATTGCGAAAATACGCTCGATACTGCAGGCAATGCCACAGTACTGGAAACAGTGAGGGAATATGAAGGGAATACAGGCTATTTGCATAAGACCATTAGAGGGTGTGTACGAAACACAGCTACGGGCAGGATAATTCTTCACAAAAGTGAGAAGTTCTTGATCAGGAAGGGAGCGAGGCTATCTCTCTGTAGTTGTTATATGGCCGTTGCAGTCGTTACAGACAGTAAATGGAACGTACTGGAGCCACTTGAGATTTTTGGGGACGACATTTTAAGCAAATCTGGCGAACACCCGTGAAGGATGCCTTCGGAACTGGACTCGGAAAGCACATACGTCCTACGTCTCGGGCTAGAGATATGACTGAAGGTGCTTTTCGACCAAGCAGCGCTTGTGCCAGTAAACACACAACGATATGAGTGAAACAAGGCGGAATAAAAATTAGTGTAATGTGATGTAAGAAAGCACATTCACATACAGTGGCCCGGAAAAGCCGTCTGCGAGCGGTAAAAAGTATTTGCGTACTTCGAACATTGCATTAATGGTGGCTGCACGCGGTAAAAAAATAAAAAGTGATAGTATATCTACGCGAATAAGGAAACAATGACCCGCACTGCATAAATTATCGATGAAGCAATATTTATTTCATGTGCCCAGGAGCAACTCTAGGGTCTTAGCGCCGGCACATATGAACAAAAAAAAAAGTTTTTTTGCTTGTCCGGAACTACAATCTGCGCGATATGTGGGCACAAACTTCGCAGTTGTGTAGCGGAGGTGAAATATATACAAACGCCCGTGTGGAGATTCTGACGCGTTTTGAAATTCGCGGGTACGTGGCCCTCCACTACAGCGAGTTTTCTTTTGGGCACAAAACGCAATGCGGTTAAAGGCGAACTAGACTAGTTAGTATCAATTCCTCCCGATAAAAAGAGCGCTCAAAAACACGAATAAAAAGGCAGACAAAAAGGCGCTAGCGCTTCGGTCACCGTGTTGGCTGCCTCTTTGTCCGTCCGTGCTTTTGAGCT